>NC_045426.1:481958650-483185317 GCF_902635505.1 Sarcophilus harrisii | reverse complement strand
TACCATTTGTCCAGCCTTTCCCCAACTGATGAGTATCTACTCCTTCTCTACTTCTTTGCCATAAAAAGAGCTACTAGAAACAATTTTGCTCATGTGGGTCCTTTTCCCTTCCTTATGATTTCCTTGAGATATAAACCCAGTAATGGAACTGCTGAGTTGAAAGATGCGCACAGTTTTATAGCCTTTTAGACATGGTTACAAATTGCTTTATAGAATGGCTGATTCATTTCACAACTCTACCAACAAAGCATTAGTGTCCCAGTTTTCCCATATCCTCTCCAACATTCATCATTATTTTTTCCTGTCATCTTGGCCAATTTGAGAGGTGTGAGATGGTACATCAGAGTTGTTTTAATTTATATTTCTCTAATCTATAGGAATTTAGGGCATTTTTCATATGATTGCAGATGGCTTTATGTAATGGGCCAGAATTCTGTACATGAAACAAGGATTCTTACAAGGTGCTATTTCAGGGGAATTGATAATACAATGGTTATCTAGTTTAGCATGATGATTAATAGTTCTTAGTTCAGTACGTGTACTTAGTACTTAATATAGTTCTACAAGATTGGCACCTATTCTATGAGTCACACCTGTGATAACATAATTATAATAGAGTTTAGAGGCTGGGACAAACGTAATTAGATTCATTCATTCCATCTCACACCACTGTGGTGGTAGGCCTGTCCTTCTTCATTTCTCCACTGAGACCAAGGCCCATCTGAGCCAGAGACAGATGCAGAAAGGTCTTGGAGAAAGATTTGGAGAAGACAGAAGACTGGAGATTGGAGCACAAGCTCTCAGAGTGAGACAGACTTCAAGACAGAGAACCTGGTGGTGGTCCTCCTGACTCCTCCCATAGAACCCAATACAAATTCCAGAGGATCTCAAGAAAGCTAGTCCAGGCCCCAGGCAAGGAAACTAGATGTTGGAGGAGATAATAAAGAATTCGGACTTTAACACCTGGCTATTCTTCTGGTGATTACTCAACTGAAAAGAAGGCTGATCCCAAGACTACCAGAAAACCAAAACACTTTAATTTCATCTAAGAATTGTCTGTTCATAAGCTTTGACCATTTATCAATTGGAAATGATTTGTATTCTTATAAAATTCATACATTTCTTTATATATTGTAGAAATAAGACCTTTATCAGAAACCCTGGCTGTAAAAACTTTTCACAGTTTTGATGTGTGTGTCTTATCTCCTACCCTTCCTGGTTCCTCTGCTTTATATCAACCTTCTACCTTGCCCTCCTATTACTTAACCTATTCCTCTCCAAAAATCCTTCCCTTATCAGGTAGTCTCCCCCTTTCTTTTCATTTTCTTTTTCTATCTGAATTTAGAAAACTTTTATAGTCTTCCAAATATACATGTTGTCCATTCTTTCTCATTCCCATTAGTCTACATACCCCTCTCTACCTTTTGAAAGTCTGACAATTCAGTGAATATGCATTTTCCAGTCAGCAAACTGCTTAACTTGGTTGGGGTACAAAATTTTTGGCTACAACCCCAATTCTTTTGTTCTTCAATATATAATGTTCCAAGACCTGTGCTCTTTTAATGTAGCTGCAGGTAGGTGTTGTATGATTCTAATTGTAGCTCTATCATATTTCAATTATTTTTACTTGCGGCTCATAATATTTTTTCCTTTACCTGGGGATTTCAGACTTTGGAAGGTAATTCCTGTAGATTTTTCTCGTAGGATCTCTTTCAATTGGTGATGGGTATATATTTTTTTCTTTTTCCATTTTCCCATTTTGTTCTAACACTTCAGTACAATTTTCATTTGTTTTTTTTTATACTATTGATTCTTTTTTATAACTTTCAGGTAGTCTAATTATTCTTATGATTACTCTTCTGAATCTGTTCTATATCTCAAAGTTTTTAAACTCTAGATTGTAAGCCCATTTAGGGATGTGCAATTGAATATAGGGGTCATGAAATTTTTATCTATTATCAGTAAATGCTTGATATGCATACCTATTTCATATAACTACATACCCAGGGTCATGTAAAAATTTCTTGGCAAAAAAGGGTCATGAATGAAAAAAGTTACGAAGTCCTACTCTAAATTATTTGTTTTTCTTATGGGATGTTTCACATTCTCTTTTTTTTTTATTCTTTACAATTAGTTTTATTATTTCTTGGTCTCTTATAAAATTCCTTAGTTTCCTTTTTTACAATTCTGATTTTTCAAAGTCACTTTTTTCCTTTAGATTGTGATTTTTATTTTCCAGTTTGTTGACTTTCTTTTTACAATTTTTTTTCAAAATTTTCCTCAATATTTCTCATTTGATTGTTAATTTTTTTTAATTCTTAGAATTCTTTGGGGGCAGGTGACAATTTGACATTATTCTTTAAGGCAAGAGAGGATTTTTTTTGCTTCACTGTCTTCTTCTGAAGTTGAACATAAATCCCTATTTTCATAGAGACTTTTAATATTTGAATTATTTTCTTTTTGGCTACTTATAATATTGTTGTTTGTTTGTTTGTTGTTGTTATTTTGATTTGGGTTTTTTATATTAACTTGTTATTCTAATACCCTCTAGTTTAGGGTATGAGGAATAGTGCCATTAGCCTCAGATACTCCTTCAGTTCCCCCTTCTGATCTGGAACCCAAACCAAAAACTCCACTCCACTATAAATACCCACAGGTAATAGTGACCTTCCACTACTGCTTTAACACTTACCAGATTATGTGCTGGTTCCTTCTCTTTCAGGACCATATGTTGATAGCATAGCTAGGCCTAGTGTCCCTTTTCAAGAGAAGTCCCCTCAGTCTTCACAGATGTCCAACACCTATTTTAGATGTCAAATAGTTGAAAATTCCTGTATCTGGGGCTGAAGTTACATAGCAACCCAGCCAGTTCTTCAGGGCTCCCAGCTTGCAGTCAGCAGAGATAATTTGTAGGTGCTTATACTTCACAAGGATCAAATCTCCATCCTGGGATATTTCTTAGAATATTCTTTGGTTGTTGCCTAAGTACCACTATTCTGAGCCAAATCTTGTTTATTTTCACCATTCTATGTTCTTTAGGTGCTATTTCATTTTATTTATGTGATAAATCTGGATAGTTAGGAATTTTCTGAACTATTCTACCATCTTTCCTGAATCTTTTCTTTTTTTGCAAGGCAATAACGATTAAGTGACTTGCCCAGGTCCCCATAGCTAGTCAATGTTAACTGTTTAAGAACACATTTGAACTCAGATCCTCCTGACTTTACAGCTGATATTCTATCCAATGTGCCATCTAGCAGCTCTTATATTTTCTATAGAAATTGGGACATTAAGAAGTCAGTTAGAGCTAGATGTGGAGGGGATGGTGCTCTAAAAATGAATTCAGTTCAGTTTTTAAAAATGTTTAATTAGATATGTCTCTAGAATATTCAATTTGATGACAGTTACCCATAGGACAAATCCCTGAACTAGGGAATTGAAGAAATTTGGGCTAAATGAAGAGATATGTCAATCATACATTGAAAGAATATTTAGGAAGTTACCAACAAAATGAGAGTGTAGAACAAGAAGATAAGAAAGATTAAGATAAAAGTTTTTAGAATAACCAGTGTTAACAGGGTAATATGGATGGTGAACCAGAAAAAGACACAAGGGAATAATGTAGATTAGTTAGGAAAATTTTAAAGAACAATATCATGATACTCTAGAGAGAAGTTCTTATCTTGGAGGAAAATCCATCAACAGTGTCAAATAAAGTATTTACATCAAGAAGGTTAAGAACTGAAAACACACAAGTCAAAAACAAAAACATCAAAAGATAATCAGATCTGAAAATAGATTATTGGCAACATTGAAAAGAGCAGTGGCAGTTGAGTGATAATGTCAAAAGCCAGATTAAATAGGTTGAGTTTTGAATAAGAAAAGCATAATTAGAAAAAATAAAATAGAACATTCCCTCAAGGACTTTGGCAGAGAATAATAGGAGAGATATAGCGAGGATATTAGCTTAAGGGAGTCTAGTGAAGTTGACCAGGAGCAGGCCAGTGCTGCCAGGGAGGTAGAACACAGAGGCTAGCACAATGAATAGGCAAGGGTGGGACAGTCTCTGTGAGTGGAGATTTTACAGGGAGGACCCTATCACAAGTCGGCTGATCTGCTTTAGTTGCAAAGCAGTAGATCAGCAGAGAAATTAAAGCCAAAGAGAGGGTAATCTAAAAAATGCTAGAATCTAACAGAATCTGGTTACACTCACCCAGCACCAGAAGTGACTCAGCATACACCATAGCACAGCTGTGCAGCCCCATTCTGCAACTCATTGCACACAACAACCACACTTTTGCACAACAGGGGGACTCTACCCAGGACAGCTACAAATCTGCACAGCATGAGGGCTTGCCCAGAGCAATAGAACTTCCACAGTATGACTGCACTTCCTAGGACAGAAACACTTCCAGTGTGGCGCTCTTCCCAGGGCACTTCCGCAGCTTGGCCCACTCTTAGCAGCCTGTTTGCAGGATAGCTACTGTCCATATATCCATCCTTGTTCTGCAGAGAAAGCTGGTAACTTCCTTGCCCTGAAGACAAGGGCTTTTAAAAAAAAAATGAGTAAAAAAGCCAAGCGACACTAACCATCAATAGCTTCTATACAGAAAGAGCACAGGTTTTCAACCCCAAGGAGACTAATATCACATAGTCTCCAGATAAAACCCAAAAATGGATGTAACCTGGTCCCCATCACACAAGGCTCTCATAGAAGAAATTGTAAAAGATCTTAAAAGAGAACTAGAAGAAAAATGGGAAAAGGAAAGAGAAGCTCTGCAAGAGAGTATGGAAAAGGCATATAAGTTACTTAAAGAATAATTTGATAAAGTGGAAAAAGAAAACAACTTCCTGAAATGTGAGTTGGAAAAGATAAAGAACTCCCAGGGAAACAGAATTTGTGAATTGGAAAAGATAAAGAACTTCCAGGAAAGTAGGATTTGTGAATTGGAAAAAGAAAATGACTCAGTTAAAAAAAAAGAAAAATAAAATAGTGAAATGGAAAAAAAATCCATAGAGCAAAACAACTCATTTAAAAATTCAATTGGATATATACAAAAAGAAGTTAAAAGGCTAATGAAGAAAATAATTCATTAAAATAATTCATTAAAAAAGAGAACTGAATATAAATGGATGATTCATTAAGACATCAAGAATCAGTCAAGCAAAACCAAAAAAAGAAAAAAATAGAAAAAATGTTCAATATCTACTTGGAAAAAAACAGACCTGGAAAATAGAGGTTGGAGAGATTGGACTTCCTGAAAATTATGATAAAAAAGGAACCTAGACAATATTTTACAGGAAATCATCAAAGAGAACTGCCCGGATATAACAGAATCAGAAGGTAAAATAGGCATTAAAAGAATTCATCACACACCTTCTGAAAGAGACCCTAAAACAAAAACTCCAAGGAATATTGTAGTTAAATTTCAGAACTATCAGACTAAGGAAAAAATATTACAAGCAGCCAGGAAAAAAAATTCAAATACCACAGAGCCACAATAAGGATCAATCAAAATTTAGCTGCTTCCACATTAAAGAATCAAAGGGCCTGGAATCTGATATTACAAAAGGCAAAATAACTTGGAATGCAGCCAAGAATAAACAACCCAGCTAAACTGAGCATTTTCTTCCAGGGAAGAAGATGGACATTTAATAAAGCAGGTGAATTCCATTTGTTTCTAATGAAAAAACTGGAGCTAAACAAAAAATTTGAACTCCAACTAAAGACTCAAGAGAAGCAGAAAAGGGTAAAAAGAACTCTTGAGAACTGTATTAATGTTATGGACATATATAAAGAGTGCATGTATAATTTGATTTTAGTGATATAATATAAAAAAGGGAAGTAGAAATAGAAAGGGGGTAGTATCAGAAAAAGGTAAAGGGGGAGATAAAAAGAGGGAAACTACGTCCCAAGAAGAGGCAAAAGAAACCTATCATATCTGAGAGAATTTAGGGAGGTGGAGGAACATTGTGTGAATCTTACTCTCATCAGATTTGGCTCAAAGAGAAAATAATTGACATATTTGGTTTACAGAGAAACTTCTCCCAACTCATTAAAAAGTGCAAGAGGAAAAGGAAAAAGGAAAAGGGAAAGATATAAGAAAGGGGAAGAGACCCAAAGGAGGTGGGAGGGATTCTAAAGAAGGAAAGCCCTTGTATGAGGCAAGTGGTGCCCATAAGTTTAATACTAGGGAAGGGGATAAGGGGGATAAGAAAAAGAAAAGCATAATCTGGGGATAATAAGATGGCAGGAAATACAGAATTAATAATTTTAACCATAAATGTGAATGGGATGAATTCTCCCATAAAGTGAAGGCAAATAACAGACTAGATCAAAAGCTAGAACTCTACAATATCTTGTTTACAGGAAACACATTTAAAGCGGGGAGATACATACAGAGTAAAGATAAAAGGCTGGAGCAGAATCTATTATGTTTCAGGTGTAGTCAAAAAAGCAGGGATAGCCATCCTTATCTCAGATCAAGCAAAAGCAAAAATTGATCTAATTAAAAGAGATAAGGAAGGAAACTATATCTTGCTAAAGGATAACATAGACAATGAACAATATCAATACTAAACATATATGCACCAAGTGGTATGGCTTCTAACTTCCTAAAGGAGAAGTTAAGAGAGTTGTAAGAATAAAAAGACAGCAAAACTATAATAGTGGGAGATCTCAAACTTGGATTCTCAGAATTAGATAAATCAAGCCACAAAACAAATAAGAAGTTAAAGAGGTAAATAGAATATTAGAAAATGTAGGTATAATAGACCTTTGGAGAAAACTGAATGGAAACAGAAAGGAGTATACTTTCTTCTCAGCAGTTCATGGAACCTATACAAAAATTGACCATATATTAGGACATAAAGACCTCAAAGTCAAATGCAGAAAGGTAGAAATAGTAAATGCATTCTTTTCAAATCATGAAGCAATAGAAACTACATTCAATAAAAAGCTAGTTTTTGGGATAAGAATTCACTGTTTGACAAAACTGCTGGGAAAACTGGAAATTAGTATGGCAGAAACTAGACATTTCCTCATACTTAACACTGTACACCAAGATAAGATCAAAATAGGTTCATGATCTAGGCATAAAGAATGAGATTCTAAATAAATTAGAAGAACATAGGATAGTTTACCTCTCAGACCTGTGGAGGAGGAAGAAATTTGTGACCAAAAAAGAACTAGAGATCATTACTGAGTCTTATTATGAAATATCGGTGTTTATCAAAAAATAAAATGGAAAGAATAAGTCATTACACCAGTTAGCTGAAAGATTGTTCAATTATTTATTTTACAATATTTTCCTGGAGAATGGTAATTCCCCTGAATAGTAATGCATTGCAACTTCCCAGTAGACATAAGTGAATTATTTAGACTCTCTGATGAACAGAAGGTGTGGTATAAAATCTATTAATTAAATTCCAAGATGGATCTATCTACCACCTGTAGATGGGTACTTAGCACCAGAAGGCAATCCAGGCAAATAATTTCTAGATAACCATTTTAAATTTAGAGAAACTTCATCTTGAAAGTCACAATAATCCTGCCAATATTTTCTCAATTAATAGGGATATCTGCCCAGATGAGGAGGAAAAATTAATTCAGAAACTATTCCTTTCATGCATAATATACAAACTTTGGAGCATCCAAGGAAATAGCAATTACATATATAGAACCTCTAATAGTAAGGGACCAAAGTAGAAATAACACAAAATCTCTAAGATAGGGACTGGGACTAACTACAAGCTTGTGAATTTTGACATAGCTAAGCACCATTGTAATTTTCAGGGAATTGCAAATTTTATATTATAGGGATTTTGTAATGTGGGCCAGGGCTACCTTTCTCATTAAAGAGAGCACCCTAGTAATGTTTAAGAAATTATGATGATGAGAAAGAATAAACTTGGAAAAGAAAGAAAAGAGGAGAAAGCTGAGAAAGCTGAGTAATTATGAGGCAGAGCTTCAAGAGAAAGTGAGAATTGTGTATTGTTTTGTTTCAATTTTTAATGGCACATCATGAGCTAAGAGCTGGTCTGGAGAAATCTAACATTGAATACATACAGATTATCAAGAAGGAGTTACAAACTCCTGAGTAGCATAGCAAATCCTTGAGTAGATAAAACCCCACTGTATTCACTCTAACTTGTTGGATTTGGTATCCCAGAGCTAGAGTAAAAGTGTATTCAGCTCTGAGGGAACTTTATTAAATCTTCTTTCTGGTCATTGAAAACATGTTTAGATGAAATGGGAAAATATTCCATTTTTCTCAAATTGTCAATTCACAAACACAAAATCATTTATCTACTTTGTAATTTTTATCTGGAGGTTTCTATCCCACTATCATCTCAAGTGCTGTCAGAGATTATCTCTGTTTCTCTACAGAGGGCAAATGATGAATCAACAAACTTGATTCCCTTCTGCTATTTACATTATTTTTATGTCTCAATTAAATTTGAATTGTCTTACATAATCCAGTAATAGTGAAAATTGAATTGGTGACAGTTTGGGTCATGCATTTCAAAACTTCCTTATCCCAAACAGCTTCCACTGATAACGTGGGAAATATAAGGAGCTGCAGAACCAGTTCTCAAAGTTGTGTAAGACCCAATGTACTATTATCTCTTGATTGATCAACCAACAAATATTTATTAAAGTATTTAAGTATTATGCACTGAAAATTTAAAGAGCTAATTAAATAATTTCTGATGAAGGATTTTGCATTCTAGCATTCTATGTACTCAAATACTCAAATGGATGTTTTACTTTCTACATTTTGAAATTCTCTCCAACAACACAGATAACAATTCATTTATCCTTATTATATGCATTGTTATCTGTCTTAAATAAGACCCCCAAAGTTCACTACAAGTAGTCTACCCAAAGTTCTAGTCTCCCTTTGCTTTCTTTATTTATCTCCTATGTACTTGAGAATTATTGTAGCAATATGCTTAGCATCTGTCACTTGCCACATGACCAATCTATCTCTCTGATGACTTCCTAAAGTCTTATTCTTTGGATTTTTAATTGGTTATATGTTATAGCTTGATCACACTTAACATGTGCATTTTCCATTGCCCTCTGTGTAATGCTAATCTGTAATTCTTCAGCAGAAATTGTGTTCCTAGCATTGCTACTATACAGAAGGATTAGTAAAATGTTATTGAAAAATGTAGCATTTTGCTAGTATAAAAGCTTAGAATCAGTGAAAATGCTTTATTTCCTGAAAGCAATGCAGCTTGTTCTCTTTTTTGACTAAAGATTCAGCTCATTGTCTATATTTTCTGTCCCTCCCCCCCCACACACATATATATACATATATTATGTTAAGGAATGGAGCAAACCCTTTTATTTATAAAAAGAAATATCTAGCAAAGCTTATCATTTACAGGAATCATTCCTCAACCTGGACACAGTGCTAGATTTTCTCCTTCACAGTAGTGAATGTATAGAATAAGCATACATCTGCCTGTTGTATGCTTTGCCTGATATTGATTATGAGACGTCATTTAATGGTGTTATTTCCATTATTACATCTTCCTTGGAAATTTAAATTATTTTGATGTATAGATAGGAGATATCTTGTTTTAAAAGACCTATGAGACAATGTATTGTTTTCTTTAGAGAAATGATTTCTTTTTAAATAATCAATAATCAATAAATCCAAAAGAAAATTATATTCTGTACATCTTTCTGCCACTTTTGAGACTGTAAAGATACTGTCCATTGCTGAATATCATTTGGGAAAGCCAAATTTCACATTGTTTTTCAATGTTAAAGTCTGCATCTGTAATGTCAAACTTACATAGAAAATTGTGGGCAGCATATTGACTTAGAAAGTCACAAATTAACATTATCTGTGTATAATTGTATTTTTATATATTTTTTCAAAATTTCCTATTTACCTTTTTATCTAGTTACAAAATAGTTTTTCAAGGCTTGTGAGATTCTGAAAAGAGGACAGTTTAATACTTCTGGTCAGCTAACTATGTCCTGAGCTAAGAATGAAATATATTTTTAAGTACAATAAAACTTTGTTTCAAAAAAAAATTCTTACATAGTATTATGAAAGCAGACAATAGGCTAAATTTGACCCACTGGCTATAATTTGCCAGATTCTGATTAAGAAGAATTTTCATATATCAGATAAGGACGACACTGCAAATAATGAATTTCTTTGATTTTCACAAAATCTGGATAAAAAAAAAAGGACCATTGGATTACTATTTTGGAAATTTATTGAAAGACAATCTAAATAGGCGTTGATTTAAGAATTTACTAAAATTGGATTAAAAATTTATTACTTATTATAAAGATAAATTAAATGTGACTTCAAAGAGTGAAAAGAATTTAGAAGATAACCAAAATGCTATATAGAAGTTTGGGAAATAACATATCTAGAGAATGATTCTGGCAATTACATGAAAAAAAAAAGTTTTGGAGATCTACTCAATCCCCATTTTTTAACTGTATTTAAAATGTTCACCTTTATGAGCTCTATTATTCTGTTCAAAGAATCATTTTCCCCTGTAGCTGATAAATCAGTGGTCAGCTGGGAAAAGTCATTATTCTATTCTCCTTAGATTTAAATATATGGAATTTTATACTTTATTTTTTTATTTTGAAATTCTAACTCAGACCATTGTAATGGATCCCATGACAAAAACAGGCAGGTATATTATCCTCTTATCATTGTTTTTTTTTTGCTTCCTATCAGTGATCTTTTTTATAAGATTTCATAGTTCTATTGGAGACCATGATTTCTAACTGCTTTTTCATAGAGGATATCATAGTCTATAATAATTTAGAGTCCTAGTTCAACCTTGGGAATATCACACAACTTCTTGGTATCCTGACTATATACTGTAGAAGAGTAGTTTATTTGCATTGGCAGAGGGAATTTCCTTATTGAAAGTTCTCTTCCTTTAATGAAATAATAGGTTGATTGCCCCTGTGACATTTCCAAAGTTGAACTAGAATATGTATCACATGTGGGACTTGAGGTCAAGTCTTCCACTCTAATTAGAATACTTCTTACTGAACACTTGGCAATACCAAACTTTCAACTACTATATTTTGACTAGAATTTTATTTGTCATTCTTGTCATGAAAAAGAGGTACTGTGGCAGGCTCCAGCTGAACAGTGACTCAGAAGGAATATTCACACATTCTTGTTCAGTGGAACAAGCCTGCCATTATCTAATAGAACCACTGTACATTAAACCTGGGACATTTGGCTCTAAACTGTAGGATGATCAGTATTGTTGGAATAAAATATTTATTAATAATTATGTAGGGGCTGATACCTTAGTTATAACTACTTTTTTCATTCACTTTCATATCAATTCTAAGATATGTCAATAGTCATATTTAAATATAACATCATAAAGAGAAGACAGTCCGACAAAGGTAAGGCAGACATAGACATGAAGACAAACAAACAAAGATAGAAACAGAGAGACAGAAGGAGGAAGAATATATTTTTTATCATTTCCTAGAAAGCTGGAATTTAAGAAAATACTATATTTTTATATATTTGAATTCTAAAATACAGAATATTCCTTTCATTTTAAGTAACATATATGAAATTAGTGTAGTTTTAGAGTCACATTTTCATTTTTAAAACAAAAACATTTTGGAAAATGATGAATGCAACAAATTAAGCTGCATATCAATGCGTTCTAATGATTAAGTCAATGTACATTTTATGACACTTTTTTAACATGACCAGTAAAAGCTGGTAACAAATCTATTATCTTTTTATTCTAACTGTATGCATGTACATAAAATATTAAAAACATGAACAACTAAAAAAAGGAAAAATAAAAATAAAGACAATTGACAGAGGTTCTGAAAAATTATTCAGTTATATCCAACATTTTGTGTCCCTATTTAGGGTTTTCTTGGCAAAAAATACTGGATATTTGCCATTTCCTTCACCAGTTCATTTTACAGATGAGGAAACTGAGGTAAAGAGAGTTAAGTGACTTTTCTTAGGGTCACAGAGGTAATAAATGCTTGAGACTATTTGAAGTCTTTCTGATTTCATATCCAGAGCTCAATCCATTGCATTGCCTAAATGCCCCTCTAAAAAATAAAATAGATAAAAGTTAATAACCATTCTCTCTTTTTCCCACCAAAAACAAAACAAAACAAAAAACAAACAACAACTAGTTGAAATACATACTTTATACTAGAATTTTTTAATGTTCAATTTATCTTTAAAACTTTCATCGTAAGAAATATGAACACCTTGTATTCATAACTAACATATTCTTTGGCTATACACCATTCCATACAAGATAAAAAAAATTGTTAAGAATATATTTTATCATAGGAAATATTAAAACATCAATACTTATTATTAGACCTGGCAGACATTTCTTTAGTCCATCTGGTAGACTTACTAATATTAAGATTATTATTAATATTGCTCAATATTAATATTGAGATGGATAAGTTCCAGGCTACTCATAGTTCCAATTACTATATAAGTCAGCAGGAAGGTCTGTCAAACCCACCAGGCTCATTAAGTTCAGTAGAAGGCTACAGAAGAAATATAAAATAATGTTTCAAGGTTGCTTAGATTCAAAATCATCCATTCCAGAATTGCTTTTCCTGTATCTCAGCCCTAAATTCTTATTTATATGACATAATGTATATGAAGAAATATAGTTACAGTAATGATGCTTCCCATGCCTGATTAGGTTATCACATCTTATCTAAAAATAAACAAAAACAAAATATATTTTTTAATAATTTTTCCTCTAAGTGTATCCAGAACAGTTCTTTCCTCAAAAAAAAAAAAATCTCTACTTCTATAATTAGCAAGTCTACTTTCACATTATTATTGAAATTCCATTTTTTCATTGTAAAGTTGTATGGCCCACAGCTGACTATAAGTCTATTCATCGATGATTGTAATTACCTATAAGCAAAGAACTTCATGTTAGATTCAGTCCCTTCTCAGACTGATTTATATTTAAAGAACAAATTAATGGCTTTTTTTCGAAATGGAATTCTACTAGAAGCTTATGCAACTACGAACAAAAGCCAGTCAAAGAACATACAGCTTATAGTCCATGTAGATGTATGTGTTTATGAAAAATATGTGAACACAAGATAATATTCTGTCCAATATTAGTATAACATTAGAAGGACGACAAAATTCCTCACATGGGTGATATTTAAAATTGAAATCAGTGATCTCAAAAGATATTCGATCCCCTAATGTAATTGGAACAGTGCTATTTTTTTTTCTCAAAGTAGGTAGTACAGAGGAAAAGAATTCTAAAGCAGGTCTCATAACTCAAAATAGAGAGTTCTTTCTACTAAAACATACCACTTTTCACTCCAAATCTTCACAATTCCATTTCCACAAAGTTTAAACCAAACTTTAGAAACCTCATCCTGGGGGAAAAAAAAAAAACAAAAAAACAAAAAAAAACATCCCTGGAAGCTCTACCACATAGAATCGAATCAAATCTTTTGGCATCATATATCCATATGTACAGTGTTTTCCTTCACTGATAGTTATTCTAATTCAGCCTTCCATATAACATCAGAGTATGTGGCTCCTCCATTGATGGATATATAAGCTGTGGAGTTAAGGCCTCCCTGGCTAAGGAGGAAGAATAAAACACATTAAAATCTTATACATTATAAATGGAGAAGAGGGATCATTCAAAATGTTTGTCTTATTGTTTCATTTTGCTGTGACTTTCTTTGGACTCAGAGTATTTCAAGATATTTTCAACATTTGATGCTTTCTAAAAATCATAAAGCAACAGAATATTAGAAGTATAAAAGATATTCACTATCATCTAACCAGATCTTTGGATTTTAAAGATGAAGAAATTGATTTCTAAAGAGGTTGAAGAATTTGCTCAAAGTTACAAACATAATAAATGGTTGAGTCATAACTCAAGTTCTCCACAAATCCAGTGTTTTGTTTTTTTTCACAATATCTCTCCCTGCTCCCTGAAATATTTCATAAGATCCAGTGTTCTTTCAGTCTTCTCAAAAATGATCAGTCATTCAAAGCAATTAGACCACAGACTTTTTTTCATTCAACTAGTTCAACTGGTCCAGCTTCACACACCCACATACACACCCACACCCACCCACACACACACACAAATCAGTACAGGCATATCCAGAGAAATTACAGGTTTGGTTCTGTTAAAGAAAGAACCACAAGCCCCCCACCAAAATGAAGCAATCTTATTTCAGATTACAGAAGTATTTATTGTCTGAAAAGAGCTTGCAAAAGAAAACCTGCAAGGCAAAAAAGACAGAGAAAGAGAGAGACAGAGACAGAGACAGAGACACAGAGACAGACAGAGAGGGAGAGAGACTGAGATAGAAGGAGAGAGTAAGAGAGAAAGACAGAAAAAAAAGAGAGAGAGACAGACACTGAGAGGGAGGGAGGAGAGAGAGAGAGAGAGAGAGAGAGAGAGAGAGAGAGAGATTGAGAGAGAAACACAAAGTAAGTGTAATTGGTTTTCCACATAAGGAACTCTTCAGATATTTAAAGATAGCTATCTGTACCTCTTGTTCTGTCTAACTGCATTGAATATTTGCAGTTCTTTTGACGATCCATGGTGAAATATTCTTCAGTATTTTATGTAGTATTCAGTAATTTCAAGATATCCTTGTTTTTAAAAAGGTCCCTTAAAATGTGTAGACATTGGGCATAATGAAATAAAAGAAGGGGAGGAATGGTTAGCCTCTCTTTCAGTACTCAATTTTTCGTGTCAATATCTGTCTTGTGGGGGAGAACCAAATATAGCAATTATGCATGAATCTTTACTAGAACATATTTTTTTATTTTATTTTTTGTCTTGTTATTTTCCCCCAACAAGACAGTATAATTATAATATTAGTAATAATAAAATGATTACACATGAAACTACTAATTTATTTTAACTTGCTATTCTTTGTAATTATATAACAAAGTTATGATGCATTTTTTGTTCTCTTCCCTCCCCCATTCATACCTTAGAGATGGCTACCATTACACTCACATATGTATATGTATAAATGCATATATATGCATTTATCTATATATATATATGTCTATGTAAATATATAGACATATAGACAAACATATGTTTGCTTAAATATTCACACACATATATTCTCTGAGTGCAGATAGCATCTTCCTTCATATGGCGATTGTAGTTAATTTTGCTATTTATAATTGTCAAAAATGTCTTATTCGCTCAGTTATTTTTAAAATAATATTGCTATTGCATTCTCACAGTTCTGCTCATTTCATCCTTCATTATTTCATACAAGTCTATCTATGTTTTTTCTAAGATTATCAAACTCATCATTTCTTATAGCACAGTAGTATTCCATCACCATTATATACAATGTCTTCTTCAGCCAGTCCTCAACTGATGGACATCCCCACAATTTACAATTCTTTGCTACTACAAAGAGAGCTGCTATAAATATCTTACAACATATACATCTTTCCCTTTTCCCCTAATAATCTTTAGAGACAAACCTAATATTTGTAATATTGAGTTAAAAGATATAGGTAATTTAATAACTTTTTGGGCACAATTCCAAATTGTTTTCCAAAATGAATAAATCAGTTCATAATTCCACCAACAATGAAAAAAATGTCCCAATTGTTCCACATCCCCTCCAATATATCTGGTAGAAAAATGATATTTCAAAGATTGTTTTAGTTTGCATTTCTCTTAAAAATACATTAAATCATTATTTCATATCAATATAAAATATTTTGATTTTTTAATCTAAAAAGTTACTGTTCATAATCTTTGATGATCCATTAAAGAATGGCTTATATACTTATAGATTTGACAAAGTTCTTTATATATATATATATATATATATATATATATATATATTTGGATATGAGATTTTTATCTGAGAAAATGGGTATAAAGT
Organism: Sarcophilus harrisii; assembly: GCF_902635505.1. NCBI lineage: Eukaryota > Metazoa > Chordata > Mammalia > Dasyuromorphia > Dasyuridae > Sarcophilus > Sarcophilus harrisii. The sequence continues at coordinate 483,169,389 of NC_045426.1, read as the reverse complement.
TTTTTTTTGCTTTCATTTTGTTTTTGGCTACATTTGTTATATTTGTACAAAACATTTTTTAACTTATTGCACTTAAAATTATCCATTTTATATGACACTCTGCTCCCTATTTCTTGTTTATTCATAAATTGTTCAGCTATTCATAAATCTGATAATATGTTCAATATATTTACTCTGTTCTATTAATTTACCTTTGTATTTCTCAGCCAGTACCAGATTGTGTTGATAATTATTGCATTATAATATAAGAAGATATGATGCTGCTAAATCTCATTCTTTTATATGTTCTTTTTCATAAATTCCTTTTGATAATCTTGACTTTTTGTTCAGCCAAATAAATTTTATTGCTTTGTTTTTAGTTTTGCTTTTGTTTTTCTAATTTAGTAAAATCTTTTGGAGTAATTTAATTGGGATGACATTGAACATATAGATTAATTTAGGTAATATGGTCCTTTTTATTACATCAGCATTTATATAATTTCTGTATATATTTTGACAGGTTCATTACTATGTATTTTATACTGTCGAGAGTTATTTAAATGAGGTATTAATTACTATTTTAAAAAATTTTTAAAAATTAATGAAATGCAAGATTTCAATTAGAAAGTCTAGATCAGTCATCTTTAATATTTGTGAATGTGAGGATGTATACATGTCTTAGAACCCTTTCATGGAATATTGAAACATACGTATTTTAAAATGAATAATATATTAAATTAATAAAAGAAAAGAAAATACATAGAATTAGAGTAATGTCCGAGCAAGCTTTGCAGAGGATCTCTGAACAAACCTTGGTCTTTAGGTGGAGAAGTGATGAAGACAGGAGAGCCACTACGAGGCTGGTCAAAGATGGAGTTTGGAGTCTGGAATCTGGAATCTGGAGTCTTCTCTGTGTCTGTAGCTGAGACTCCTCTGTGTCTCCTCTGTGGCTGAGACTCCCAGTTTCCAATCTTCTCAACCCTTAAATACCTCACTAAGAATACAACACTTCAGCAATTGAGCATGTGCCTATTGTAGAATATTACATCACCATATTACACTAAGTATATGCCAACTAGAGTGAGTACATCATTATATCACATTAAATATATGTTTAATTACAGAACTATTATCCCATCAATCACACTGAGTAGGTGCTTAACTCTAAGCACCCTGCTGTCCTTGATTCAACAACACTTTTCTGGTGCTCCACATCTCTGCTTTTGCTTTAGATCACAGATGGTCATGCCCTCCCTGACTTCTCAGGAAGAGAGGTAAAAACACCAAAAAGGAGGTAGAGAATCAAGCCAGATATTGTTAACAGGTTTCCCTTTGGGCTTGAAACAGTTATACATAAATCCATCATCATGGGAGGTATTATACAAGCACATAGTAATATAACACAGGCTAGTAGTGATATAATAAACAATGTGATCAACATGAGGAATTATACATGTCCATAAGTCCTAAAATGAGGGTATATAAATAACAATCACATACATACCTCCTTCAGCAGCCAAGAGATATAACAACCTGGGAAGAAGAACGAAAATGCAAGCAGTTTACATTCATTTCCTACTGCTCTTTATTTGGGTGTAGCTGCTTCTGTCCATCCTTGATCAATGGAAGCTAAGTTAGATCTTCTCTTTGTCGAAGAAATCCACTTCCATGAGAATACATCCTCTACAGTATCGTTGTTGAGGTATATAATGATCTCCTGGTTCTGCTCATTTCACTCAGCATCAGTTCATGTAAGTCTCTCCAATCCTCTCTGTATTCATCCTGCTGGTTGTTTCTTATAGAACAATAATATTCCATAACATTCATATACCACAATTTACTCAACCATTCTCCAATTGATGGGCATCCATTCATTTTCCAGTTTCTAGCCACTACAAACAGGGCTGCCACAAACATTTTGGTACATACAGGTCCCTTTACCTTCTTTAGTATCTCTTTGGGGTATAAGCCCAGTAGAAACACTGCTGGATCAAAGGGTATGCACAGTTTCATAACTTTTTGAGTATAGTTCCAAATGGCTCTCCAGAATGGCTGGATGTGTTCACAATTCCACCAAAAATGTGTCAGTGTCCCTGTTTTCCCACATCCCCTCCAACATTCCGCGTTATCTTTCCCTGTCATTCTAGCTAATCTGACAGGTGTGTAGTGGTATCTCAGAGTTGTCTTAATTTGCATTTCTCTGATCAATAGTGATTTGGAACACTCTTGCATATGAGTGGTAATAGTTTCAATTTCATCATCTGAAAATTGTCTGTTCATATTCTTTCAATTGGAGAATGGCTTGATTTCTTATAAATTAGAGTCAATTCTCTATATATTTTGGAATCCTTTATCTGAACCTTTGACTGTAAAAATGCTTTCCCAGTTTATTGTTTCCCTTCTAATCTTGCATGCATTAGTTTTGTTTGTACAAAAACTTCAATTTGCTATAATTAAATTTTTCTATTTTGTGATCAATAATGATCTCAAGTTCTTCTTTGGTCATAAATTCCTTCTTCTTCCACAGGTCTGAGAAGTAAACTATCCTATGCTCTTCCAATTTATTTATAATTTCATTCTTCATGCCTAGATCATGAACCCATTTTGACTTTATCTTGGTGTACAGTGTTAAGAGTGGGTCAATGCCTAGTTTCTGCCATATTAATTTCCAATTTTCCCAGCCTGTCCTTGAGGATTAAAAGGTATGCCAGTGGTGTATAAAATCTAATACTGTGCACAAAAGTGTGCAAAATGTTTAGAAGTATATGTAGGTCCATTATCTGTTTTTTATTGTTTGTAACACACACATAATTGCAAAAGCTTGTATAAGAAATTCAGTGACTACTCAGTCAATCTGTCTTGCTGCTGGTTTTGCAAAAGTCAGTCCTGAAAAGGTATCTACTACAACATGGATAAAAGACAGACGACCAAAAGATTTATAATGGTTCACATACATTTGCCAAATTTCACTGGGTCTCAAACCATGAGAGTTCCTCCCTTGAGTGAGTATAGGAGCTTGGTAAGGAAGGCAAGCTATATAGGCTTTTACTATGCTCCTACTTCCTCTTTTGTTATTCCAAATGGCAAATGTAAAACTCATGCAACCTGATGATATTTAGAATGAGATTCTTGGACTGCCTGAAATAAAGGAGTATTGGCTAACATGGTTGGAAGGCTATTTGCCTTTGAATTTCCATAAAAAATAGGACCTGGAAGTCCACTATGAGAGTGGACATGCAAGATATAAATCTTTCCTGGATGTTTTCTCACTTGCTACAAATTTTATTTTGTCTATGATAATTCTTTATACCACACTTACTGAATAGACTGAATCAGATATTATATATATATATATATATATCTCCTGGATAATAAGTAAGAGCTAGGATGATTGCATACACTTCATTCTGCTGAGTGCACTAAAAAGGAGTTCTGACTACTCTCTTTATGGTTGTCATGAGAATGCTCATCACAAATGTTATGTTTGAATGAATCTGTAAAGATTGTCTGTCCTTTAAGAGGAACCTTAGGAAGTTTTTCTTCAAAAATACATTCCCAATTATGGGATAGTTAGGTTATCTTTAATGGAGACATGTGTGTAAAATTTGGAGCCGTGGCCAATAAAATTTGCCATTCTGGGATAGTTTCACAAGCATACATTAATTTGTGCATTGGTATAGAAGGTTTTTATCAGGTCTTATCCCAGATAATTGTACTACTCTCTTAATGGCCTTTAATAAAATTCTAGTCATAGGTATTGGGAAAGGAGTAAAGTTTTGGTCTGGTTGTGCTGGGAGGTTCACCCACTCAATCACCCTGTGTCCTTGATGAAGGACTGCTATGGGTGCCTCTTTTGTAGCAAAAACTGATATTTCCAAGGGTTTTTGAGTGACTCAACCACATTGGGTAAAATCAGTTCAACTTCTCTCAAAGGTTCTTGAGCTTCTTTTGTAAACTAGGGTGGTGAGTTTAAAGCAGTGTCTCCCCTGAAAATGCCACATAATGGTTGTATTTGATATATAGTTAACCCTAACATTGGATACATCCATTGGATATATCCTATTGATTTCTAAAAGTTATTTAAGATTTTCAACTTCATTGTTCTTAGAGAAATATTTTGTACTGTAAGCACCTTAGGATATACTTTGTATCCTAAATATTGAAAAGGACCATGCCTTTGATTTTTTTCTGGAGCTATATGCAATTTGTAGTTTCTTAGTGTTTCTATGGTATTTTGTAGACATGTTTCAAACATTTGTTCCTCAGGTGCACACCTCAATATATCATCCATGTCATTTAAAAACATAACTTTTGGAAATGTTTTTCTTACTGGAGTAAGAGCAGCAGTCACATATAGTTGAAACTTATTTTTCATTCTCTGAAGCAAAACTGTCCATTCATATCTTTTATAAGGCTCAGCTAAATTAATGCTGGGCACTGAAAAAGCAAAACTTTTCATATCCTCCTTATCTAGAGGAATAGAATAGAAACAATCCTTAATGTCTATAACACAAAGAGGCCATTCTCTAGGCAATTGACTAGGAGCTGGAAGCTCAGTATAAAGAGTTCCCATAGTTTCCATCTGTTCATTTACTTTTCTTAAATCAATCAATATCCGTCATTTTCCAGATTTTTTTTTTAAAGAAATACAGAAGAATTCCAAGGACTTAGAGGATATAAGTGCCCTTGGTCAAGTTGCTCTCGTACTATATCTAATAAGGCCTGAATTTTATCATTTGCTAAGGGTTACTGTTCTACCACACTAGTGTATTAGTTTTCCATTGAATGGGAACAAGTGAGATGGCAGGCAGGCCTTCAACAGCAGTCCTGCCAGAAAAGCCAAAGTACTCAATTGTAATCCTAACTGTTGTAATATGTCTCTTTCTCATAGATTGATGGGGATTTTATTTGCTACAAAAGGAGTAAAAATTACTGTTTCACCTTCAAATATCCATCTCAAAGGGGTAATATTAATTTCAACTGCTGTTAATCCTCCTATGCCAGACATAGGGGTATCTGCCTTAATCTTTGGCCAATGACTGGACCAATTGGCACCTCTAATGACTGTATGATCTGTATCTGTGTCTACCAGCCCTTTCAATTGTATGCCATTTACATAGATAGTAAGCATAGGACAGTCAGCTGTAATGGCTGCAGTCCAGAATATTTCTGAATTTTGTTACTAAGAGTCAAAATCTGGGTAAATATCACCAGATTGCCTTTCAGGAGTGTATATCAAGAGGCCTGATGGTACTACTTCTTCTGGGTGAGAAGTCACACATGGTCTACCTGTATTAGTGACTGGGATATTAGCTACACATCCCCTAGTTTCCCAAATCAGTTTATGGATGTACAATGTTTTATGTCTGGAGGCAAGCAATCCATAGTCTGGACAGGGAGAGATTGCACCTCTCCAGGAGATATCTCAGCTGTTCCAATTGCATAAAACTCTATTCTCCACAATTATAATCTTATAATCCCTTTCTCTCAGCTGATTGATCATGTTGGAGTACTGAACTTCTAAAGAATCTCTGGGTATAACATTGGCTGCCATCATGCCCCAAGTTTTGTTTTTGTTTTTGTTTTGTTTTGTTTTTTGCTTGGGGCCCTGAAGCCCAGCCCTGCTTCCCATCTCCCTAAGTCAATCTACATTCTGATGCCCAATGGAAGCCTTTGTTGCATTTTGGACATGGGGTTTTGGGTCTTATTCTCCCATCCTGTTTTTTCCCTTTATCTTTATTCCAACATTGAGCTTTTAAATGTCTTCCTTTACCACACTGAAAGCATTGACTAGTCTTTTTGGAAATCCCTTACCAAAAAATGAACCTGTCTTCCCATGTTCCGATGTTGAAAAGTCTGCATCATAGCCTTGGTATAAAAGGCATTTTTAGCCACTGTTGCAGAGCATCTTATGATCTCCTCTAAAGGAGAATCCTTGTGTAGTCCTAGGATAATTCTTCTACAATCCTCATTAGCATTTTCTCTAGCAAGTTGTCTTATCATAGTTTACATTTTCACCAATAGTTCATATGACAGCTGTCTGCAGAAATCCCACAAAATCAGCAAAGGGTTCATTTGGACCTTGTGCTATTTTAGTGAAGGCTTCTCCTCTATTTTTTCTTCCTGGGAGGATGCCTCATGCTTTGATAGCAATATAAGCAATTGACTCATATGCTGCTACAGGGTAATTAATTTGTGTAAAGGTGTCTACATAAGGACCTAAATCTGCTAATTGATCAAAGATGGACTGGTATATTAACTCCAGGTTGCCTATTTCATTGGGCTTGTATTCTTTACAGAGTTCACTATACTCAAAAAGCCACAAGTTTTTTCCAGTTTCTAAACATTTCCAATCATTATTGTTAAAATTTCAAAAGCCAGATTCTCTAATATCATCTTAACATAAGACAATGTAGACCCATAAAGAGTGCAAGCCTTTTTCAGATCTTTGATAATTTCCAGATTAAAAGGAGTGTATCTTCTTTCTTGACCTGAAGTGTCAAACTGTTCAATCACAGGGTATGCTTCTATTCTCAAATTAGATGTATCCTGTCCTTCCTCTTTAGCTTTAATTAATGTCTTTTGCAATTGTGTCATAGGGCGTGGACAAAACTACTACATGGGTGGTGCTGATGGTGTCACTATGCTTCAAACTCCTTCTTCTCCATCCATCCACAAAGTCAAAATTAAAGGAGAATGTTCAGGTGATGTCCTTTGAGCGCCTGCTTGGGTGTAACTGAGCTGTGAAAATGAGAAGCACCACGCCTTTTAAATTCATCAGCATTGTACTTAACTCCTTTCTTGTCCAGCTCTCCATGCCTTTCAGCTGCTTTGTCAGTACTATCCCCCTCTTGTTCGTTCTCTTCACAGTTCCTTGTCTGGCTGTTCACCTTAGAACTTTTCCATTTTTTTTTAGAACTTATGGGATTCTTTAAAGCCAATTGTACATATATATACAACATACAATGTATATTGTACATAAGGAATGTTTCCTCAGGAATTGAATCAGGACCCATAGCTTTGTAATATTCAATTAGCTGCTTTCCCACTATTTCCCACATATCTGGCTCTAATTTTTCTTCCTTAGAGAGCAAAGGAGATATGCACTCTAATATATTTAAGAATCTGGTGCTCTGCTTCTGAGTTACCAACAAATCTTGCTTCTTTATTAACCTAAGTATGCATTCTACACACTCTCCTAGGGGTGGGGAAGGTTCTTTTCTTAGTATTTGCCCCATTTCAGCTGAAAAAAAAGGGAAGTGACTAGTTTAGCCCTTACCAAAGTTTCCCACTTGTCTGTTTTTATATTCACCCTATTTCTGGGTCACAGGGATTTCTCCACTGAGCTTAGAAGCACATCAGTTGAATGCTGAAATAGGTCCTTACTCCAGAGCCTCAAAATGTAATGTAGTTCTTTCAGTGCCCCATGTTTATGGCGCCAAAATATAATGTCTGGACTAGCTTTCTGGAAATTCTCTGGATGGGCCTTGGTCTTTAGGTGGAGAAGTAATGAAGGCAGGAGAGCCACCATGAGGCTGGTCAAAGATGGAATCTGGAGTCTAGAATCTGGAATCTAGAGTCTTCTCTGTGTCTGTGGCTAAGACTCCTCTGTGTCTTCTCTGTGTCTGAGACTCCCAGTTCCCAGTCCTCTCAACCCTTAAATATCTCAGTACAATTATGTCACTACAGCAACTGAGCATGTGCCAACTGTAGAACATTATATCACCATATTACACTAAGTATATGCCAACTAGAGTGATTACATCATTAGATCACATTAAGTATATGTTTAACTAGAGAACCATCATTCCATTAATCACACTGAGTAGATGCTTAACTCTAAGCACCCTGCTGTCTTTAATTCAAGTATAGCAGAGTTCTGGCCCTCTACAGATTAGAATAGAAAAAATAATATAATAATACTGTTGCATCACATAAAATTTTATTAGGTTGTATCTATATATTTATATGTAAATATAATTATATCATACATGTGCATGTATATGTGATATATTCACAGATATAACATATTATATACACATGCCCCTGTTTAGCCCCAGGTTAAAGAAATTCTATTCAGATGATGATATATAACAAACTCGTTATTTGCTCTAACAAGCAGATATCCTTTTCCACTTCTTAGGCATGTATCTGTATATTCTTTTTCCTGAAATTTAAAGTATTAACTATTAAAACAATTACACCATTAATTGCAGGAAAGCTTTTTTTTTTCATTTGATAATTATAAAATAGGTATATACCTTCTTGAAGTATTCTAGAAAACTTGCATCTTTTTGAGACCTTTGTAAAAATTACATTGACATGTCAAATAGGATTAAATTGAAATTTTTATTTAAATTATGTTATTTGCAAGATTCCAACTGAGCAGTCAGAATAGACTCATGAAGCAATATGTATATCATGTGGAAAATTTGATTGTTAATCCTAAATATCCTATCATAATTTATGATGCTATTTTGAATGTAGGAGAATAGCTCCCTTTTATGGGAGAAAGATTTACTGTAACTAAAGATACTTTTAGTTTCTGAAGGAAGAAGAAATTGAAAAATGACCATGTTTGGGGATATATAGAACCCTGTTCACCCATGAAATGCTACAGAATCCTGTGAAAGTACAAATATGCCATAGAGAATTGCTTAGCTTTCTAAGCATTTGCTACAGATGACTTGGATTCATACAGCAAAATCCTTAACCTCAAGTTAGGTAAACTGTAAAATATGTTTATTTATTTCAAATTCTTATAGGTATATTCTCTGACCACCATTAGGCTATGAACACCATATAATCAGATAATCATATATATTTTTAAAAAATAAAAATTTGTGATTGGCAATATTATTAAACCACTGAAATGTAATATTAAGCAAAACTGGCTCCCAAAATTTTGCCCCTAATATAGACTAGCCACTATGAATGATGGTGATCCAACAATCAGTAAGTTTCTTGCTTTTGGTTTTAATAATCATACAAAGTCAAATTCAGTGAAAACATCAACTGAGTTCCTATTGAGATATGCATACTTATCACTGAAACTGACTTAAGCTAGAATTGCAAGGATTATCATACAAAAACAGATACCAAAAGCCATTTATGTATACAGGAGAAGGGACTCATGTAGTTTCAGACTGTCACTTGCTTGTAGAAGGAAAAGCATTTAATTTACTTATTTGATAAATAAATTTATTTATTGTGAATATAGTGACCATCAGAAGTGTTAATAGGAGAAAAAGATATATTTGTGGCCAGTTAGTTTTATTATTTACTTTAAGTCTCCTCAATTTTCAATATAAATATTGTTGAATTATTTGATTTTCCCATGGGATTGAACAGAAATAATGCCCTTTTTCCTCCTATACAGAATAAAATCTCCCAGAAGAAAAATGAATATGAATTGAGTAAAAAGCACTTCTAGAATTTGTGGATCTTTTATTCCACACTAGACAAAGACATTCTGCTCAGAGGATTCCAGTACCCAGAGGATATATTTCAAGTCCTTGGAGGAATGATTTGGAGTCACTGTTATTAAAGTTACATCATATTGTCCAAAGGCAAGGTGATTTCTGCAGTAATACTTTGCAATATTTTTACTGAGTGAAATATCTTATATATGCTGACTCTTCTGGATCATTATTTAAACTATTATTTATTGAATAACTCACAAATTAATAGAAATCAGGGGGAAACAATGCACTTTTCACAAAAATCTGGATAAGTACTAAAAAGTATTAATATCCCCCAAAATAGGTGAAGGAACTGAGGCTGTGGAAAGGCTAAGTGATCTGTTCATTATTACATACCAACCAAGTATCTGAGGTTAGACTTAAAACCAGCATAATGTGAAGATTATAGATTGAGGAAATAATACTATCTTCTACATTATGCAGATGAGGAGATTGAGCCAAAGAAAGACTGGATAAATTGCTCAAGCTTAAATAGTAAAGCAACAGATTTGATACCAGACATTTTGACTCCTACCCAGTAACACTTTCCATAATATGATAAATATTCTTTGTATACAAATTCTTTTGATTTGTAATCTACTCAGTTATATAAATGAACCTTAATTGGTATTTGAAATTGAATTTTATATGTGATTTCTTTAACATAAATTAACAATATTGGAACATAAAAGGGAGTTAGTAAAATTTAATAATTAGAAAAGTCAAATGATTCATTATTTACAATGGATGAGATGTTGGTATTTTAATTTTAGAATATGTATAGTTTGGCTTGGGAGACATTCACTGGAAAAATGGGGGGAAAATTTTTTTTTAATTGAACTAGATGGAGATAAGATGGCAGAATGAAGCCAGGAGACTGCTTGAACTCTCCCAGTTTTCCTGAGAAAACATATGAAACCAAGCCTCTGAACAGAGTTCTGATGGAATGAAAACCCTCTCCAGCCCAAGATAGACTGAAAAAACTTCAAGAAAGATCAGTCTCACTGAGATGAAAAGGGTGTTCAGTCCAACTCAGATACACTCTGAGTAAATAGGTCTTAACCACAGCAAATCAAAAACTCAGATCCTCAGTCCTGGCTCAGTATAGGAGTAAACGAGAAAGGAAGTTTCTAGTCCCAGTTTAGAAGGAAAACTCTGAGAAACTAGGCTGTTTCCTGAAAAGAATAGACAATGCTACCCTCTGCAAACACAAAGGGACCCTGTGCTCAAAGCCAAGGCTCAGAGCTGCACAGGAACCTGAGTACAGAGCCATCTTTACCCCAGGAGTAGAGACCAATCACAAAAGTTAAAAAAAAAAAAAAAAAAAAAAAAAAAAAAGAAAGAAAGAAAAAGAAAGAAAATGAGCAAGAAATAGAAAAGAACCTTAACCATAGAAAGCTATTATGGTGACGGGACAGACCAAAACACCAACTCAGAGGAAGACAAAATGTCCACAAAGAAAATCTACAAGAGTGATATGATTAGTCTCAAGCCTAAAGAGCCTTCTTGGAACTGTCCATAAAATACTTTAAGAAACAAGTATAATTTAGACTTTAAAAAAGAGGTATAAGAAAAAAATGAAAGGAAATTGGAGGTATGCATGAGAGTCAACATCTTGGAAAAGGAGGGAAAAAATTTCTGAAGAAAACAACTTTTTAAAAAGTAGAAATAATGAAATGAAAGAAAAAAGAGAGAGATACAATAGCTAACGGGAGAAAATCACATATTAAAAACTAGAACAACAGAGTGGTTGACCAATGGAATAGATTAGATACTCATGTACTCATGACACAGTAATGAAGACCCATAACAATCTAGGAGTTGACAATCCCCAAAAAAACAGTTTCTGGAAAAAGAACTCACTTATTTGACAAAAATTGCTGGAAAAACAGGAAAATAATGTGAGAAACTTGGGCTAGACCTACACCTCACACACCGTATCAAAATAAGATCAAAATGGGTACATGACTTGGGCATAAATTATGATACCACAAACAAATAGGAAGCTAGGGATAATTTACCTAAGAAATATTTGGAAAAGGGAGGATTTTATGACCAAAAAACCAGAGAACATTATGAAAGGCTGTTAAAGACCATACCAGATTGTGAAAGGGCGGGTCAATTCTTCAAAAGCCTCCACAGTTGTGAATTTTAACACTCCTGAAGTACTTGCAAAGCAGCCTTTACTGACACAGATATTGCTAGTGGATTGGGAATGAAATAAATTGGAGGCAAGAGGAAAGAGGAGAGAGGTTAGAGAATGCAACTGCCTCACAATCTCCTTGTATCATTATCATCCTCTCACATGAGGGGATCTATTCTGCCAGACAGAATTGGATTCTCCGCAGCCACTAACAGATGGCTCTTGTAACAAAAGGGAAAATGGACAACTTTGATTACATTAAATTTAAAAGGTTTTACACACACACACACACACACACACACACACACACACACACAAAAGAAACAAAATCAAAGGCTTGGAAAAAAATTTTATAGCCATTGTTTCTTATACAGGTCTTCCTTCTATAGTATATAAAGAACTCTGTCAAATTTATAAGAATACAAGTCATTCCCCAATTGAAAAATGGCCCAAGATACCAACAATTTTTCAAATGACAAAATTAAAACCATCTACAGTTATATGAAAAAATGCTCTAGATCACTATTGATTAGAAAAATGCAAATTAAAACAATGCTGAGGTATTACCTCATACCTCTCAGATTGTCTAAGATGACAGGAAAAGGTAATGATAAAAGTTGGAAGTGTAGAAAAACTGGGACACTAATGCATTGTTCGTGGAATTGTGAAATAATACAATTATTCTGGAAAGCATTTTGGAACTATGATTAAAGGGGTATAAAATTGTGCATACCCTTTGACCCAGCTGGACCATCACTGGGTCTGGAATCCAAAGATATCTTAAAGGAGGAAAAAGACTCACATGTGCAATAATAGTTGTAGCATCTCTTTTTTTGTGGTAGCAACAAATTTGAAAATGAATAGGTGCCCATCAACTGAGGAATAGCTGACCAAGTTGTGGTATATGAAAATAATGGAATATTATTTATTGTTCTATAAAAATGATAAACAAGCTGATTTTAGAAAGGCCTAGAAAGATTTAGAGCAAAACAATATACACAATAACAACAAGAATGTGTGATGATCAACTATGAAACACTTGGTTCTCAGTGGTTCAGTAATTCAAAGCAATCTCAATAAAATCTGGACAGAAAGTGTCATTTGCATTCAGAAAAAGAACTAAGGAGACTGAATGTAAATCAATGCATGTTATGCTCACTTCTTTTTTATGTTTTTTCATCTTTCATGGTTTTCCCTTTTGCTCTGATTTTTCTCTCTCAACATGATTCATTAAGCAATGTGCATTAAAAATTTTACTAGGAAACAAATTTCATAGAGGCTAATGGGAAACATTTACTTCATTATGTTGCATTCTGATGCTTTCTAATAGTTTTTTTTTTTTGTTTTATTAAAGATACACCTATTATTAAAACAAACAAACAAGAACAATACCTAACTAGGAATGGGAAGTAATAATGCTCAACAGAGAATGTTTTCTCATCAGCTATCTGTCCCAATTTGAAGTTTAGAGTGCCCACTGAGTTCCTATTTAGGCTCTTGGAAAACTAGTTCTTTCTGTTTCTGTTTCCTCACCTGTATAGCAAAGAGTTTGGGGTAGAAGAACTCTAAATTGTCTCTTCCGGTTCTAAAATTCTAAGAAGCTTTCAGTTGAACTGTCATTTTATTTTACTAACCTATGGATGCCTTTAAAAAGTGTTGAGATTAAAAGGTGCAAGATTATTTTGGTCTTCTCGGAAACCAAGCTTCACACATCTGACAACACTTTAATCAGGACACTATTTCCATTTTTAGTTTGGCAGCTAATTTGCTAGCTGTGAAGGAAAGCAGTGTTAGAAAATATCCATTTTGATGTTTGTTTTGTATATATATATATATATATATATATATATATATATATATATATAGCTTTATCTAGAATTCCCTAGTGCAGCAGGTTACTGACCCTTGTGCATCCATCTGTCTAGTGGCTTCCAACTATGCAAGTTGCCTCTAATTTGGCTCAAATTCAAGAAACTTGATGTGAACGGTTTGGAAGTTCATCATAAAACAGGGGGCAAGGAGGATTTTCTCTGATGAAAATATACCACTATAACAAGGGGATTTTAATGATGAGAGATATGAAATATACACAAAGAAACATAGAAGATATGGGTAAAAAAAAAAAGGGTCTCATAGTCCCACACTTGGTTTTTTAATGGAAATACAACTCCAAAGAAAGCGAGCCTTTCTATTATAACAAAGTCAGGAAAACTAACTAGGTCAGCAGAGAACAGTGTTCCTTCCTCCTTTTGAGTTTAGGCTTTGTTTTGACTCAAAATCACTTACATCTAAATCAGAGAGGTTTTTGTTGGTCCTTTCTTCTCAAAGAGGACTTAAGTGAAGGAGGGTTATGCAAAGTCAATCCCTGCTGAATGAGAAAGGTGTGTAAATATAAGCTTAGAAGAGAAAAAGTTCAACCCTAGCCTGATAGTCAAAGTATTCTTATTTTGATTAACTTTCTAGTATTTAGTACAATACCTAGCACATAACATTTAATAAATGTTTATTGATTGATTGAGTTTTGTTCCTTTTGCTTAAGAAAGGTTAGCCTACAGGCATCAGAGAAAAATTCTAACTTCTTTGTTGATAGTATTGAGACTGGGAAGGGACCCCAAAAGATTGGGGGTCACAAATCAGTGTTGGAGGTGTCTCAAAAGAATTTGCAGGCTTGAACTCATCTCCAAGTCAAGAGGCAAAAAGAAACACATTTATTTAGCTCTTCATTTTATAGATACGTTAATTTTGTGGCTTAGAGGTAGAATCAAGGAGTGGTGTCAAGAATTTGGTTATCACTGACCAACAGATTATCTATTTGCCAGTCAGTAATGAACTGAAAAGTGGTTTATTCATTATTGTCTCAGGAATTCGATTTGTGGGACTATCAGAATTAGACAGATTCTTAGTGTGGGAGACTTCAGGGCCAGAGTCCAAAGCCAGAGGAATTAGAATCACTGACTTATTGTTAGAACAGAAGCTCCCTAAGGTCAGGGGACCTCAAAATCATTGCTGTCTCCCCTAGAAGCTGTATTATATCAATAGACTAGAAAAGTTTCCAGTGCATATATAGTCATTGGTGGGGATTTTCCCCCATGTTTTTGGTTTTTTGTTTTTGTTTTTGTTTTTGTTTTTGTTTTCTTCCTTACTTATAATACAGCCGCACAGGCAAAAGTTTTTGCTGCTAAAAGAAATGCATAAAATCTTATTTCTCATTTGGCTTCACTCTTTTGGGAAATCTCTGACTTTTCACCAAGGGCCAAGAAATTTATTATCAGGAAAACCTTCCCATCTTGCAAGATCATTTCAGCTTTGGGACTGCTACCTTGTCAAAACTCTTAGTCCTCTAATTGGAGAGTGAGCCATTGACTCCAAAACTTTTATTTAAAGAGGAAGGTTAGCTCAGATTGTCTCCCTTTGTACTATTCTGTTACTTGGCTGACTTTTCCACTATGCTCCAATGACCGGTACATAACATGACTCTCAGCCCCCTCTTCATTTTTCAGCTCTTTTTATGTGTTGTCTTCTTTCCTTAGATTGTAAACTCCCTGGGAGCAGGAACTGTCTTTTCGAATTTCATATTTATATCTTGGATACTTAACACAGAGCCTGGCACATAGCAGATATTTAAATACATGTGTATTGAATGACCTAATAGAGTCCAGGATAGAGTAGGTAAATAGAGAATAGAACTGCTATCATAGTTATTGAAATGGATTGAGGCTTGAGTTGATGCACTGAGGTCCCAAGCACATGAGGCTAAATAGTAATTAGACTATATTAATATATATGCTTGGAGTGTAATGCCAGAGAAACTGAGGCAGGAGAGAGATTAGAGAGTTTTTAATATTTTATTAATTGGAGAGCATAATTGACTGGACAGGACACTCGTCTCAAATTATCCAATCAGACAGAGATAAAGATATACTGGGACCAAGGAATCCATGTTGGTCCCAGGGCTGGAGGAGACTGTCATCTCAAAGAATCCAGTGTCCAGCAGCCAGTAGCCAGCCTCCAGCAATGAATAGGAGAAACCCAACTTCTTAAATACCTTTTAGAAACAAAGAAGGGGTAAGAAGCGCAGGAAAATTTCAGTCAGGATGGGGGAAAGACCATACATCCTAAAAACCCAGAGACAGGATGTCTGAATACACAGAGGTAAAGATATCAGTGAGGTATCTTGGAATATTTTAGAAGGATATTGTAAATTCTTGAGGACAGAAAGAGGTCTACTCTCTTGTTTATCTTGCTTGCATTAACAATTTACAATCCTAGAGCAAATAGTCCTCAGTCTTAATGGACCAGAATGGAACTTTACAGCTTAGGGGATTGAGACAGAGCAGTTAAGAAAACTGAGGCAAGAGAAACTAGTTCAGGGAAACTGAGCCAGGACAATTAAAGAAAACTGTGGCATAACAGGAGAAAGAATGGCCCCCACCCACTTGGGCAAAGATAATTCCAGAAACTAACAACAGGAAAAAGCTGCCAGCAGAGAATATGTAGCCCAGCCTCCAGGAATTGTCTCTGATCAGTGGAGCAACTTCTCCCACAAAATCATCTGATCTCATTGGAGCAATAGTTAGCAAGGCTACCCAGCCAATCAAACCCTGGGAGAGTGAAGTAGTGATGCACAGCTGACAGCAGGTACCTAGCAAATACCATGGGAGTTCCATAGAAATATACATCCATCAGGGAACTTGCCTAGAGAGAGCAATATATTGATATCACCACATCCATTGGTTTGCATCAGATGTATAAACAGCCTCTCTACATTTGTGCCCTGACTGTCTTTGTTCTTTAAGTGTGAACTCTCACATGCATGTTTTCTAACTGCATTTAGTATGAATATTTATCTGTGGCCCATTGTTTTGTACTGTATTTTGGCCACAGGGAAAACTCCATTTTTCTCTTCAACTATATCAATAACATTTATTCTTCTTAATATTAAACTACATTGTGCATTTTCTTAAAGCCATTTCTTAAGCCCACACAGATCTATGATAAGCACTATAAAAGGTAAAAAATGCAAAATGGCACAAGACATAACTTTAAGGAAATTATAGTTTAGAAATGGAATGAGATGCAACAGATAGATGCCTTAGTGACCTGAGTAGTGCTGTAGCTACTTGCTACATCTTTATTGGATGGTCTCCAAAATTGAATTATTACTGATGAGATCATCAGTTAGCAATGAATTGAAAAGTAGTCTACTCAAAATAAGGCAAATTAGGGGTAGGAGGTTACTGAGGCAGTTTCCAAAACCAAAAGTTTTAGGGTTTCATATTACATCAGTAAGACATGAACATCAGATAGCTAACATTAGATTTGATGAGATTATAGAGTACATAGTGTGTAGCAAGTAATAAACTTGCAAAGATAGGCTAGGATTAATGTTAGAGTGTTAATAAATTGGGAACAATTCACATGTCTAAATGAGGAAAGAATTGTCCAATCATGTCTGACTTTTTGTGGTCTCATTTACAGTTTTCTTGGCGAAAGATACTGGAAAGGTTTGCCATTTCATTCTCTGGATTTTTTGACAGATAAGGAAACTGAGGAATTCTGTGACTTTCCTAAAATCAAAAAACTAGTAAATAGCTTTATTTAAATTCAGGTCTTCCTCCTAGCCTGATAATCTCTACTGAGCCACCTAGCTGGCTATGCTGCATGACTAGGCAAGTTAATAATCTTCTCTGAACCTTAGTTTCCTTATCTTTAAAATGAAAAGACATTAAAATGAATTGATTAATCTTTAAGATCTCTTCTAACACTATATACATGATCTTTAATGCTTCTTTTCTTTCCCTTCTTATTTATTATCAGATTTAATGATGGATACAAATAATAGCTACATAGGATGAGAAGATAGGTATGGGTCATGATTTGCACTGTTAAAGGGAATACTTATTTCTCTCTAAGCACTAAACCATTAAAGCATCAAAATAAGTTTAAATATTAGTTACTATAAATTATGCAAATACAATCCATGATTTCCCACCTCCATGCTTTAGCAAATATTTTCATAAGTTCTATGTTTCTTTTTCTTCTTCATCAATGAAAATCTTTCAAAGCTCAGTTTAAATCCAGCAATAGCAATTCTCCAATATTTCTCATTCATCACTTTTCTTTTTACCAATTCAATTTAGTTCTTTATTTCAATAGCTATCATTGAATTTCAGCCCCTCATGTGTTATGTGTCTCATGTTTGGCTTTTTGTGATAATTTTTGATTGGTCTCTCTCATTTCTAGTCTCTCTCTTGTACTCTAAAACATCATTCAGGGACTAATTTGGCCTCCCCTTTCTCTGGCTCTCACGTGTCTTGTCTCCATTCTTATTTGGTTTATTTAGTCTTACTATATCATTTTACTTAATGCATGTCACAATCCTTTCATAATAAACTGTTCATAATTGTTACTTTACTACCTTTCTTATAGAATTGGTGTGAAGAAAGCACTTTTAAATATCAATACAAAAAACAGCAAATATTAATGCACATTTGTGAATTTCCCAGGCAACAGAAAGCTTTATGGAGAGTGTACCTCAGATGTAGCATGTTAATAATGAATCACAAGAGAAGCAACATAAGCATATATATTCAAAGGGAAGGATGAGCAAAAAAGGAGGCAAGCTGCTCATATACCCAAAATGTGATACAAGTTGCCCATATACTCCATTAATATCCACAAAGTATCAAGAGCTCTAGAGAAATATACCTTAGTAAAAGAGTTAGAAGGCCTGTGGAGAACATGTGGGAAGTTATAAACACAGGTTGTAAAGCATGACAAGGTGCTGCTAACTCATGAACAGAAACATGAAAAATCAGTACAACTGTGGGCTATTATAGCTAAAGTTAGAATAACTGTGAATGGGGTAAACTAAGTGAAGATGTCTCATAAGAATGTGGCCTTGACTTATGTCCTAATTATGACTTGAAGCTTTGCAATAACAAGTTGAGTATAGGTAAAAGCTGATATCTTAGATAAACATTTCCCACCCCAAACTTTTAATTAGCAGTAAGTACCTACTAAGGTAAAGAGTGTGCTGTTGATTTATTTCTGAGGTAGATATTTAGTCTGGGTAAATTAGAACTTCCCATCCAACAGGGAGAAAAGATTAGAAGGCGGGGTGGGAACTTTTGTTTTAGGGTCTGTATAATCTTGTGTTTTGCACTATTTTACTGACACGTTGTATGTTGGGAGCTGCCCTTTCTCACAAGATGGTAATAAATCCTTTTTTGCCTTTTACCTTGAGAGTCTCTAATTTTTAATTTTTTTAACCTTTCCTGATGTCCCTATCCTCCATAGCCAGAATCAATACCTCCCCTTTGCTCTCATTTATTTGTATGTGTGGTTTATTCCCATAACTGACTGGTAATCAGATAAAGATAGAGATCACTTCCTTTTTTTAAAAATTTATATTTATCTTCAGCACCTATCATAATGTCTGACACAAAGAAATCAATATTTTTACTTGAATTGAACTATGGCCAAAATTTTGTTTATAATTTGCTATATAGTTATTCACATTTCATCTCAGACAGATAAGTGTGTGTGCACATGCACACTTGTTTAAATTTAGACAATATAGTGAATTGGTCATAATATAGCATTTGATTATAATATAGTTCTTGTGTCTGGCTCATTCTGGCATCAGACTTTTGAATTATTATCAACATACATTTACTCTTTTCAAGAAAAGGATATTATTTCCTTTTGGATAGAGTACATTTCTTGCTATTCTTTGAAGATTTACTGTAAAAATAAGATACGATTACTAAAATTCATTACTATTACTATGTACTTTTCCCAGGGTCTATTCAGAAATGTTAAAGGCAGGCATAAAAACAATAGATTCATGTATGCAAAAGTGTGTGTGTATATATACTTACATATGTGGGTATATATATTATATATACACCTATATGTATATATTATATATGGTAAGGAAAATAAGACAGACAAATTTCAATTACCTGCTTATGGTCACACATGCAAAAGGCAGCAATAAGATTTGTACACAGTCTTCTCTAATTATGAATAGGTCCAATACAATACCTTTCTGAAATTTTCTAGTTTTACAGATTGCCACAAGATCTTTAACTTAGGAGTTAGAAAATATGATTATGACAAAACATCTATAAAGATTTTCCTTGTAGATATGGAAAAATAATACTTTACTGTTGGTTGAGTTGTAAACTGGTGCAACCATTCTGGAAAACCATTTGGAATGTATGTTAATGGCTATAAAACTATATGTAACCTTTAACTAAGCAATACAACTGTTGTTATTGTTCAGTAGTTTAGTACTATCTGACTCTTTGTGTCCCTGTGAACCAAAGAATGTTAATGTTCTGTATAGGCATTTCTTGTAAAATATAAAAGGGTAGTTTTTCATTTCTTTCTCCACTGGATTAAGGGAAACAAAAGTTTAGTAACCTACCCACTTACTAGTAAGTATCTGAGATTTGAATTGAACTCAAGTTTTCCTGACTACAGACCCAGTGCATTATCCATTCAGTCACCTAGCTGCCTCTAGCAATACCATTACTGGGCTTGTATCCCAAAAAGATTGAATTTAAAAAATATATCTGTCCAAAATTATTTGCAGCAGCTCTTTTTATCATGATAAATAATTGGAAATCAACTGGAAAATGGCTGAATAAGTGGTGGCATAAGAATAAAATGTTGTTGTACTATAAGAAATTACAAGGGATATGATTTTAGAAAAAACCTGTAAAGACTTATATGAATTGACCCAAAGAGAATTAACAATATTATATTGACAAACAACTATAAAAGACTTAGCTGCTCTGATCAATATGATGAACTATTATGCGGTTTTAATGCTCTCAATTTCTGGCGGTCAAGAAGTTAGTGGCAATAAGAGAGCTGTTAATATCCCCTTTAGATTGGCTTCAGGTTTAAAAGTGAAAGAATTCACTTATTCCTGCATTATTAGTTGAAAAATGAAAGTTTATTGTTGGACAGAAATCAGTTTGCTAAGGGACTGACTTCTATAGTGGCAGAGATCTATTGGGAATGGAATTTTGGTGCTGAGAGAATGCTCAGAGGGCAGGGTCCTAGCAAAGTGCACCATTTGCAAAGAGATTAGTTGAAGAAAGCTGTTATATTGGGTATCTGGTGGGGGCTGAGATAGCCAGAGCTAATCCCCAGACCAGGATTTCTCAATTGAATGAGAATTTAATATTTCTATGGGACTTAATTTGCCCCTGAATAGTATTGCTTCTTTTATCCTGCCAGGATGGGCTCTGTCTCTAGACTTCTTGGACCCTGTGAGATACTGATCTCTGAGATCAGAAAAGGGGACCCAATCTCTAAGAACGATAATCTTAAAGGGAACACAATGTAAAAGTTTCCCTCCCTCTTCATTATGACAATTGCAAAGTAATTATCATGAAAAATGTTGTTTACCTCCAGAAGTACTCAGAATACAGATTGAAGCATAAAGTTGTTCACTTTTGTTTTTCCTGTTTTGTTTTGTTTTTGCAACATAGTTAATGTGAAAATATTTTTTGTATCATTTCCCATGATTGCCAGGGCCAAACATACTAATCTTTCTTTCTTTTTTTTATTATAATAACTTTTTATTGACAGAACCCATGCCAGGGTAATTTTTTACAACATTATCCCTTGCACTCACTTCTGTTCCGATTTTTCCCCTTTCTCCCTCCACTCCCTCACCTAGATGGCAAGCAGTCCTATATATGTTAAAAATGTCGCAGTATATCCTAGATACAATATATGTGTGGAGAACCAAACAGTTCTCTTGTTGCACAGGGTGAATTGGATTCATAAGGTAAAAATAACCCGGGAAGAAAAACAAAAATGCAGTTTACATTCATTTCCCAGTGTTCTTTCTTTGGGTGTAGCTGCTTCTGTTCATCATTGATCAATTGAAATTGAGTTAGGTCTCTTTGTCAAAGAAATCCACTTCCATCAGAATACATCTTCATACAGTATCGTTGTTGAGGTATATAATGATCTCCTGGTTCTGCTCATTTCACTTAGCATCAGTTCATGTAAATCTCTCCAAGCCTCTCTGTATTCATCCTTTTGGTCATTTCTTAGAGAACAATAATATTCCATAACATACATATACCACAATTTACCCAACCATTCTCCAATTGATGGGCATCCATTCATTTTCCAATTTCTAGCCATTACAAACAGGGCTGCCACAAACATTTTGGCACATACAGGTCCCTTTCCCTTCTTTAGTATCTCTTTGGGATATAAGCCCAGTAGTAGCACTGCTGGATCAAAGGGTATGCAGAGTTTGATAACTTTTTCATACCAGTCTTTCCCAGATAGACATGGAGATGAACCAATGTTAAGGTGCCAAACAGCCTTTCTTTATTGGTAATCTCAGCAGGGGTTAGCAGGAAGCAAGAGCAAGTGTGTCTCTATGTCTCTCTCTCTCTGCATCTCTTAATCTCTCTACATCTCTGCCTCTCTCTGCTTCTCTCCACATCCTTCTTCACCTATGGCAAAACTGTACATTTATATTTACTCTCCTCTGGAATTACCTTGTGCATTTCCCACTCAGCACTGCATAGGTGGATCTGCAGAAGGGAGACACCTGGAGTGAGTGTTGTATCCTAAGACAAGATCTAGCAAGAGGACATACCCCTCACCTTCTCAAGGAAACCCCTGTAAGACAATCTCCTGCCTCAGAGGCCAAGCCTCCTTCTACCTCCTAGGTCCACCCTACCAGCTGATATGCCATACATGGCAATTGTCAGAAGGAAAGTCTCTAATAATCTATCTCACGGCTTGTTTTCTCAATGGGTGGGGGGAGAAATCAGAAGGAGGGAGAAAATTTGGAATTCAAAAAAAAATTTTTAATTAATGCAAAAATAATTTTTAAATATGTTCATTGTAGTCCCTTTATCTTTCAGGAGTTCTCCATAATGTACTCTTTCACCTACGTTCTTCTGCAGAGTGGCTTGTTTTAAATACAGTGTCAAAAGGAATGACTAATTCCTTCATCTAGCCATTTCATATATGGTTTTAATTGTTTTCATTCTATGACCAAAGCATTGTATCCCTTTAGAATTCATTAAATATTTATTCATAAATTATTTTAGAATTGTAGGAAAATTTCTTAACATCTCTTTATGCTTTGTAATTACATTCTAGGTTTTTCTTGACTAAATGATTTGGCACAGATAAGGCCATGTTACCACTCTTCTCACTCAGTCATATTAAGAATTAATATAAAATTCTCTGTCATTAAAAATTCTTCATAACATAATCTAATCCTCTGGTCTTCTTTCACCTTACCATTTGCTCTCTCATTCAGTGAAACTACCTCCTTCATGTTCTAATTACTGAAAAAAACAGTATCTGTTTCTTCTGAGTATTTGCATTAACTATCTCTCATGCATGGAATTTTCTCCAGCTTCATCACCACCACTTAGTTCCTCTGGTTTCCTTCAACTAAAATTTTACTGGTCTGCCTGATTACCCTTAATTCTACTACAGTCCCTCTGATTTCCTAGTTGTACTTTATTTATCTTACTGATACATGGTGGCTTGTGTTTTGTCTTCTTTGTCTTTGTGAGCAAGGATTATTTTTATTATTATTTTTGCTTCTCTTTGTATTCCAAGGAACAAGCACAGTACATTGCATGTAGTAGGTCCTTAATAAATGTTTATTAAATGATTGATTAACTGATAGGAAGAAAGCCCCTCCCTTAAAAGTGGTAAAAAGGCCATTCGACCTAGACTATCCCTTAAACAAACCCCCACCCATTCCTCCTCTCTTGTTTCATCATCCATTCTTGCTGAATCTTCCCAAGAAAATGGTTGTAGAATACCTCTCCAGATCTTCTCTTCACCTTTTTTTTAACCAAAAAATTCATAACACAATTCAGCCATGCATCTTAAAAGTTCTGATCATCAAATATAGAAGGGAAAGTCTTTGATATAATCAATTAAGTTGAATTTAAATCAAATCCACATGAACACAGTTTGGTTGGAGGTATACATCCACTTTCATGTTCCTGGTAAACTGATCTTGGTCCTCTCTATCCTATTCACATGATTTGTAGCCAATGATCCAGCTACAAAGACTGATATCCATTGAGCCTTCTCCAATCCAAATCTTTATAACTAGCAAATCCAAAAAGACCTGAATCAAAATGCTAGATACTGTAACCAAAAAATTGTTTATGGTGAATGATGATTTATTTCTGTTAATTTAACAGATATATATCAATAATCAATTCCCCAGAACAAGCTTTCAAATCTGAAGATCTGCTCAACTTTTATTCTGCTTCTATTTTCCCTGTCAAAAAACAACCTTTGTATTGGAAAGAACAGAACAAAACTGACTTAACAGGAGTTGAAATCTAAAATAAATAAGAAGATTGTAAGAAATCACCCAAGTGCTTTTGATAACTCCCAGCTCTTAGCCCAAATGAATTACATCCTTAAGTGCTGAAAGAACTGACAACAGTGGTATCCTGAGTCACTCTGTGATCTGTGAAAGATCATGCAGAATGAGAAAAGTGTGCAAACCTTAAAAAAAGATAATATCCTAATTCTTTAGAAAAAAAAATTTCAAAATTGTTATACTTATAGACCAAGGAACTTGAATCTGATTTCCAGAAAAAATTATGGAACATATGTATTCATGGATAGACAGAGAATATCTAGGGACTGTTAAGTAGATAAGTGTATAGAGTGCTGGGCCTGGAATCAGAAAAAAAAAAAAAAAGCTTCAAATGTGCTCTCAGACACTTATTATCTGTGTGACCCTGAGAAAGGTTCTTAAATCCTGATTACATAATAGTAGAGAAGGACATGGCAGATTACTCCAGTATTTCTTCTAAGAAAACCCCATAGGCAATTGGTCCACAGGGTCATGAAGAGTCAGACATGACTGAACAACTGAACAAAAATAAAAAAAAATACAAAAGGAAATGGGGTTCTCAAATAGTTACTTTACATTACTTCATCAAGTTCATATTAGGCAAAGTGATTTCCAGGTTTTGATAGATTTAATTGGTAGAGCATCAGACTGAAAGCATGAATTCAGGAATAAATGATAGAGGAGATAAGATTCTTTTTTTTTTTTTTTTTTTTTTTTTTTTTTTTTTTTTTTTTTTTTTTTATTTTTTTTATTTAATAGCCTTTAATTTACAGGATATATACATGGGTAACTTTACAGCATTAACAATTGCCAAACCTCTTGTTCCAATTTTTCACCTCTTACCCCCCCCCACCCCCTCCCCTAAATGGCAGGATGACCAGTAGATGTTAAATATATTAAAATATAACTTAGATACACAATAAGTATACATGACCAAAACATTATTTTGCTGTACAAAAAGAATCAGACTCTGAATTATTGTACAATTAGCTTGTGAAGGAAATCAAAGATGCAGGTGTGCATAAATATAGGGACTGGGAATTCAATGTAATGGTTTTTAGTCATCTCCCAGAGTTCTTTTTCTGGGTATAGCTAGTTCAGTTCATTACTGCTCCATTAGAAATGATTTGGTTGATCTCGTTGCTGAGGATGGCCTGATCCATCAGGACTGGTCATCATCTAGTATTGTTGTTGAAGTATATAATGATCTCCTGGTCCTGCGGAGATAAGATTCTTAAAAAAAAAAAAAAAAGCTGATAACATGGGTGATAGTAAGATGTGATGAATGAAGATCTGGTTGAATGATCAAATGCAAATTAAGCTTTAATGTTTCTCTGTCATTCTGGAAAAAGATATTGATTGGCCCTGTGTGGACACCAGCATCTGGCATTAGACTCTGCATAATATGCTTAATAAATAATAATTAATTAGAATTGAAGTTCAAAGACAAAGTTATTGCTTTCCAACTCTCCCTGTGTTGTTACCTTCGATGATTACAGAAGAACAAAGAGAGACATTTGGATTTATCCAAGGACCTTCTTTTACCATGTCATTCTGGCTAAAAAGTATGATGAAAAGGCTTTCTTTTCAAGAATAGTATGATTTCCTATTTTTTCAATATTATAATAAAGCTCAAGAAAGATGCACTCATTTTCCTTCACAGTGTCACAAGGATCAAAGATGTCATTTTTTTCTTGCTTCTTCCCAAGTACTATTGATCCTTAATATTCACTCTGTTTATTCTGATAATGAAGTAATTAATACATATCGTTATAATGTTATAGTTAATTTGTTTAAAATCCAAACTCCTTTACATGCTGGTAATGTCTTGCTACATTTGCCTATCACTGCCTCAGATGATTTCCTTATTATTTTGACCAAATTTTTTACTGCTAGTTTTTCATTTCTTTAGCTCCCTCCCATAAATTGGTTCCTTTTTGTGGCAGTTAGTAAAAACAGCTGTTTTAAGTTTAAGACCTATGCCCTTATATTTCTTGTAGCTGTATTTCTGCCTTTATATTACTTGAGATAAAATGCTTATTAAAAATAATGAGGGAGACATGTCAAAAGATAAATAAAAGTTAACCAAGTTATTTCTAGGTACTATGAGAAAATGTCTCTTTAACCTGAGGTTCATTTCATGAACTTTAAATATATATAAACACATACACATATATATGTATATGTTGATAATTACATTTTAATACAATTGCTTTCCTTTTAATCCTATGCATTCTATTTTATTTATTTAAAAAACATTTTGAGAAGGAATCAATAAGGTTTACCAGATTATTATAGGGGTTTTTGACATAAAAAGTTATCCTCTGACATTGGAGAAACTGTACTAGAGAGAAAATTAAAACTTGTATCCTTTAACTACTCCAATCTTCTGCTTTCTACTGTTTATAATCTAAATATAATAAGAAATCATTATGTAAAATGAGAAATCTAGAATATTCTTAGAAATTTATACTGGACTTCAGAGATCATCCAGTTTTATTATCTACTTTTTTTAGATGATGAAATTGAATCCTAGGTCAGATAAATTATATACCTTAGGTCAAATAAGTGATGTCAAACTAAGTGGCGGAACTAAGACTCCAAATAATTCAATCCTTGACTATAAATCTTCACTCTATTTTCCATATTCATTATTCTATCTCTTGTCCTCTCTCATGTGGACATCAGGGATAACACTACAGATAACTCAAAGTGGAAACCAATTGCAGAGATGAAATGGGAAGTATATTAGAATTGGGAATGGAGTAAATTGGGCCTAAGATTTGAGATGGAAGGGAATCATGTAATCAGTAGCTGCTAAAGATAGTTAATTTCATATAATATAAGATGAAATGCATTTTTGAGGTAGTACTGTTGTGCTTGAACATTCTTTTTTGTGTTGTGTAGCTTTAATCGTTGTTTTTTCTTTTCTTTTGTAACTGGCACAATAGGTTTGAATTATGGTTAATGTGAGATAAAAATCCCCATCTGTGTGTGCATTGTCATGTGAATTAAGATATTTTACAGCATTTCTGCTGTTTTGGTAGAAACTGAAGCCAGGGACAAGGAGTTTTATATGACCACTCTTTAGACTTTTCTTCTCTTTCCTTCCAATCATGTAGTAGCATGACTGAACTATTTTTCAACTCAACTACCTTAGACTATCTGTTTTTTATGAATAAAGCCTTTCTATTCAAAAAGATATATTTACTAAAACCATATAAATGTCTAGAACAGTTGGTTATAGATCAGAAGTAAGAAACTGACACTAGTTAATTAATTCTAATTCTTATGTGCATTATATTCCAGACAAGGAGGCCTCTTGGTGGGAGGCAGATTATAAATTTATCACAAAAATTTAGTGTTCATTTACAAGGCAAGATTGACAGCAGTTTCTTTATTTTGTTTAGCATGTAAAACAGAGTTTTCAAAATGATTTATTATAATTCATTAGTTACTTTTCATAACATTCCAGTAGAAAGGGAAAAGGATAAGCAATTATTTTCTTCTTATTGCTAAAAAGAGCATGAAAGAGAAAATATCAGATAAAAAGATAATTTATGTAAAGAGTTTTGCCAATCTTAAAGTGTTATGTAAATTTCGGCCATTATTATTTACATCATCTTTATTAAAACATGTAGTAAATTATTCATTCTCCTCTCTAGTTTTAATGCCTCAAGTAAGGCAGAATAGATGATCACCAGAGTAAGAAAGGCATCATAATTTTTCTCTCATTCTAGCCTGCTGCAGAATTTTCTGGGTCACTATTTTGTTATGTTTTTTTTTTTTTTTTTTTTTTTGCTTTAAGCATAAATTCAATCGAGTAGTTAAATCTGGAATGTGTGAATTGATGTATAGCACTCAAGTTAGGTGGGTTTGGTATTTTAGGAAACACAGGTCATAAATTGAATTGCTAGGCACATGCCTATCCTTAGTGGCCTTCTAAATCATTACCATAATTTTAATTTCTAAAGAATTTATAGCCCTTAAATGTGAAGGTAATTTGATAACTTGGTTCTTTCTGCTTTTGACCTCTCTTGAAACTTTTTGACTTAAGGCCTAAGTAAATATTTTTTCTCTCTCTGAAATGACCTAGACAACAAAATATATGATAAATTAGTACCACACCAAAGTATATTTCCTGAAATGTGTGTGTATGTATGTGTGTGTGCATGTGTGTGTGTGTGTGTTGTATTGTGGTTCACACACAAAAAGTTCACAATAGAGCAAAAAGTATTATCCATGGTGACACCCATTTCCGAAGGGTTATTTAGAAAAATACACCTCTTTGACAATGAAACTCCAATATTTCTTGATCTGAAATTCACAGATTTTGCCTCTGTAGTAAATTTAAAGAATTACTTCATCCTGTATTTTAGGTAAATATTTTAATACTTTTATGTGTGTATTTAGTATGTGTATTTAGTGTGTATTTAGTACACACTAAATGTGTATTTAGTAAATGTACTATTTTTAACAACTTAGACATAATTCTCTATCTCTGTTTCTCTGTCTCTGTCTCTCTCTCTCTGTGTCTTTCTGTGTTTCTGTCCCCCCATATATATGTATGTGTATACATGTTTATAAAGAAACCTGTGCTTATATCATATATATATATATAATTTTATACATATAATATATATATGCGCATAAAGATGGGGGTGTTGGAGCATATGTGTTTAAGTAGGGAGATAGGGCATCTAAGAAGAAAATCCCAAATGAGGTCAGGAAGAATCAGTTACAACAGAAGAGAGAGAAAGAGACAGAGAGAGAATGAACATAAATATATTGTCATACTTTTCTTATCAAACATTCTTAAGGAAGGTAGAATCATGGCAAGACTGGAGAAGTCTACAAAGCACACACAAAAAGAGAAAACATTCTAAACATGGAGATTAATCAGTGAAAGTATTCAGAGTTGGGAGATGGAGTGTTATGTGTGAGATACACCAAGAAGGTCCTTGTCACTAGAGCACAGGATATATGAGTAAAGTGTAAGAAGAATAGAAAGTTAGAAGTGATTCTGGTTGTGAAGAGCTTTGAATGCTAAACAGAATATTTTAAATTTAATCTTGGCAGCATCAAAAGGGTAGCCACTGGAGTTTATTGAATATTGGGATGATATGATCAGACTTGTGTTTTAGTAATATCATTTTAACAATTGTATGGAAGATGGATGAAAGATTGGAGAGAATGGAAGGAGGGAAAACAAATAGCTGGAACAATAACCCCCTGGGTTTGCAATTATTGAACTACAACTAGGTGATGAAGTGATTGGAGTGCTAGGACAGATTGGAGTGCAGGAAAATTCATCAACAACCACAAGTGATCACTTAGTGTTTTAGTATTTTATTGCAAATTAGACCATAAACAGTAGGAGGCTGGGATCATATCCTGCTTTCACTCAATATCTCAGCTCTATAGATGAATAATAGATATGTTAAATAAACAAATGTTTATTTCATGAAAAAAAGTGATTGCTAAATGCTTACTGATTTGAGGAAATTATGAGACTATTATGTATGTTGAGGAGGAGGGAAAAAATATGATAGGTCACTTCCAACTTCTCAAAATGTTTCTATGATTATACACATTGTATTGATTTGACTGCCTTTCCTGCATTTCATTTTGTTCTTTATGAAATGACTCTTCTTTGCTTTACCAGTCTAGCTTTCTCACAGTGATTGTGTATGCTAGTGTGTATTTTTGTTGTTCACTTTATATATTTTGTTTTTGCTGCAAGTTGAATTGAATATCATGCAAGACAAATCTCCAATAAGCATGCATCTGTTATTGAAAAACTGGTTTCAGAAATTACTTCTTTAAGGTTTTTCTCTTTGCCCTTGCTGCTGTTGAGCATATTTTCTGGAATTTTACATTTGAATTTTCTGTGCAAAATACCTGCCCATATTAGAAAAGAAAAGGAAAAAAAATATCCTACAATAAGGAATTTAATGAGAGTGAAGTGAAATAAACCAGAATAAAAGTTGCTGCCTGAGCAACTATGAGAAATTTCTGACAGGATGGAATATTCTGTTTCCTTTTTAAGCTCCTCCTATTTTCATCTATCTTCCTACATATTAATAGAACACCTTCCAATGTCGCATTGAGACATTTTGACACACAGGGTCTTCTTTTAGAATGAAACAACCCAGCAACTTTTTCTCTATAATTAACTCTCTATTTCTAGAACAGCGAGATATACGCAATTAAATATACAATTGAGTGTATATAAAATATAAATTTATACATGCACATGGTCCAAAATGATATGCTATAATTCATTTCTCTTTTCCTCCCCTCATCAAGAGAAACTATCTGAACATTTTTCTGTTGAGAAATGTTGGCATTTAGAGTTATGGTTTCTTTTGTTTAGCACCATCAGAAACCTTATTCCAGAAGCAACACTTGAAAATGTTCCATTAGCAATAATTTACAAGATAATTATGGCATCAAAAATTAATATGTATTTGTGAAGTCATGTGCAGTCCCAAATCTCATTATATATGCAAAAATCAGTGTTATTAGAAAAGTGTACTTATTCTCTAAGAATCAAGACTAATCATTGCATAACCCAGGCTTCCTCATTCCTATCATTGTAATAATCTGTTTCTTTTGCTAACCTAGGCAACATCTTTATAACAATGTTTTAGAGAAAGAAGACAAACCTAAACTTAGTATATAAATTAGGAAATAAAGGAGGGTTGATTGCCTACTTTTATCTATATGAGTCATTTATAGAGGCTACTGACTGTTTTCATTTCATACATATTGTGATGTCACTTTGTTATAATAATAGAATTTATAAAGAAATCTAACTTCTTTTCCCTAATAGTACATGTGGCTCTAATTCTCAATACACATACACACATACACACACACACACACACACACACACACACACAGATACACACACACACACACACGTGTTGGTTCCAAGCGCATCTCTGTGTGTGTGTCAAAAGAGTTATTTTTCTCATATTAGAACTGAAGGAGCCTATATGATATTCTATGGTTAATGTTCTAACATAAGCCCTAAAATTTCACAATTTGAATAGAAATAAATGGATTGAAAGAAAGTGAACATCATCTTGATGACTGACATTTGGATTATTTTACAATTTGCACTATGATGCTGAAAGTTTAGCTAATTTCTGACCACATGAACTTGTTCTTTTCCACATTGCTAACATACTGTTCATTACCTCTTAGAAAAGACATTTCACAGGATGGAATTTTTAACTCAAACAAGGCCATACTGATTGCGAATAGTGGTAGATTTTTTTTTTGCCAATGAGTCTTTGAAATTGTAGGAAAAGAAATGATATGTGCCTTGCAAAACTGAATGAATTTCCAATTGACCAGCAATTCTCTTGCTGCTTTCCAAGAGGTGAATTGGAGAGTTCTATCAAAAAGACAAGGCAGAAAAAAAAAAAAAAAACCTTAAAATTAGAACAGATTCTTTCTCTGAGTGAAAAAAAAAAATGTCAGAGAAAATGAAAGAGGCCTTGGACTTCAAATATAATAAAAGAAAGTGGTATTTTTTTTCAGAACAGATAAGCCGGATGGCATTTACACAAAAGCATTAAAACTTGATGAATGGTTGAAAGTTTTCTTCAGTTCTTGTCACTTCAGAGAACATTTTATAAACATTTTTTTTAAAATGATGGGATTGGAAAGTGATTGCCACACTTTCACTTTTGTGTTATCAACAGAAGCCTGATTCTAGTCACTAATGTGTATGAGTGCCCATTATTAAAATGAAAATCAGGTAGAGAATATGTTGGAAAGGGTAGGCCTTTCACTAAAATCACTAATCCAGTACTCATATTAATCCTCCTAAAACTTTTAAATGGTTTATAATTTATGAGTAGAGACTGAATTAAAGAATAGAGCACTTAGCACAGTGCCTGACACATAGTAGGTACTATATAAATGCTTTAAACTTAAAAGTATATTATATACATACATACATATATGCACATATATATGTTTGTGTATATATATATATGTGTATATACACACATACATACACATATATATATGTTTGTATACACACACACACACAAACACACACACATATTTTCCACTCAAAAACCGGGCTTTCAAGATCCTCTATAATCTTCCTACAAACTGCCTTTTCAGCAGGGTCTCACACATCTCTCCTCCTTATGCTTACTGTTTCAATCTAACAGGGCTACTGCCTTATCTGGATTCTCTCACCTTTATATCTTTGTTAAAAGACTCTCATACCTGGAAAAAACTAGAATCTTTTTTGAAAGGACAGAATACAAATTCCCTTCATATGGAGTTTCTAATAATCAAATAATTTTTGAATTCTGGGTGGCCTTCCAAGCTGTCTCATAAGTTCCACTATGTTCCACTATGAGAGATGACTTCTTGATTTTTCAGATTTCATTTATTAGTTATTTTAATTTTAATTTTATAGTCTAAATTTTGTTCAGATTAAAAAATGTTTTTCTTATTATGTTCTTCTCCCCTATGTAATTTCCAGTTTTATTAGTAATGAAAATTCCCACGGTTCTAACCATTTTATCTTTTGGAGCTTTGTTGTTGTTTTGTTTCTTATAAATAATAATTTGCTCTTATTGAATTATAGTCATGATTTAATGTTATAATTGTATTAGGGATTTGGTGCATACTTAAAGAGTGCTTCTAATGCTGCTTCCTCTATGTAGAAACCCTGGGAAGCATGCTTCCTGTTTCATAGAGACCCTTAAGGATGTGGACTAAATTTGTCTTGTAGAGATTGTGGAGTATGCATGTTCATTCTGGAACTGGTCAGCTAAATACAAGGTGAAGATGAAGCTCTTTTACAATATATAGAAGTATTCAAAATAGTCTGTCAGCTTTAGCCATTTCTACTCTCAGAGCTCTCAAGGATTATCAGTAACCCCTTTTGTTCACTAGAATTAGTGAAAATAGTGGCATCCCTGATCCTATGAAGGATCTAGAAGTTTAGATTCCAAGTTTGCAGCCAGCTCAGAATGATTGTCCCATATGTCCCCCCAATTAAGGTCAGGCAAAAATCAAATCTTAAATCAAGAACATTAGAAAAGAGACAACACCAAATCATTCAGAGCATTGTAGAAATCTGAGGGGGAAATGTACACTGCCTGGCTATGGGATAGTGAGCCAGATCATACTTCCTACACAATAATCTAAGAAGGATGTTATTTATCCCACCCCTTTCTTTTGTGGTTAGTTATCAGAACATGTTAATGACCACATATTTCATTAATCTTCCCAATAGTCTAATGAAGCAGTAACAATTACCATCACTCTGATTAAAGTTATGTCCATAAAGAATCACAAAAAAAAAAAAAAAAAAAAAACTGTGTGAGTGAAGGAGAAGAGGCTAAAGTGAGGATGTATAAAAGGATAAAACAGTAAGTGAAATGTGAGATGATGAATACTAGGAAGCAAATATGAAGGTTGTGAGGATCAGCTGTGATCTTGGCCCTGCACTGTGAATAGTATTATTTTTCCATTTATTTTTCTATTTATAATACACATTACTTTGTGAATCATACTGGAAAAGAAAAATTTTTAAAGGGAAAAACCATGGAAGAGAAAAAAAAACAGAAAATTTCCTTTCTTGTTTGTTTCATATTTATGTATATGTATATATTTGTGTATGTGGTCTTTTTAATCAGAAATGCTCAAAATTTCTCTATTTCATTGAATATCCATTTTTTCTCCTGAAAGATTATGCTCAGTTTTGTTGCATAGAGAATTTTTGGTGGTAATCCTAGCTCCTTTGCTCTCTAGAATATCATAGCTCAAGCCCTCCTGTCCTTTAATGTGGAAGCTGCTAAATATTTTCTTATGCTTACTATGATTTCACTATATTTGAATTGTTTCTTTCTGGGTGCTTGTAATATTTTCTTAAGCATTCTGGATAAAAAAAAGACCAGAGCTGAATAGAAAATCTGGTTTTCAAATACAGGACTCAGGAGAAGCATAAGGAGATAATCAGAAAAGAAAAATCATAATGGATTTAATAAGGTTTATATGTTTACATCATACATGGAAGGATAATATTTGCAACTCATAAGATTTTTTTGCATTATTATGGCAGTTACAAGGAGTATATATAGGTGGAGGGCACAAGTATAAATTGAATTTAAAGGGAAAATATTTTAAAATATAAAATTAAAGGTTAAGAGAAGAAAGTACTGGGAGAAAAGGGAAGAGAAAGATGGAAAGGCCTAAATTAGCTGCCATAAAAGAAGCAAGAAAAAACTTGAAGAGGGAAGAGGGAGAAGATAGTGAATGAGTGAACCTTACCCTTCTCAGAATTGGTTCAAGAAGGAAATAGCATACACCCTCCATATGTGTGTATTCCTATAAGGAAGTCTCTACAGCAATGAAATCATAAATACAGCTAAAACAAACCTTTGCCCATCAAATTTTTCTTAGTACTATCTTGCTAGGATAGACTAAGGTGGGTAGCTCCCTAAAGGAATATAAAGAATAGTAATTTAGAGTAGAAAAACAGAAAACCAGTTATCGAAATACAAAATAGAACTCATGACAAAGACAAACAAAATGATGTAGCAACCACTTTTGTCTGGCCCATCAGGAAGACTGATCTGGAAACACATTACATATGAATAGAAAAATGTTTTCTTGAAATAAATATGGGAGTTTTAGTAAAATGCTACTTTGTTTTTGACTCTTTGATGCATAGCAAAATGACTTCATAAATTATGAAGTAGGCACTTAATGATTTTTAATTTAACTGTAAGTTTAATATGAGTCAATAGTTTTGATTTGACAGCCAAAAGAACTACTGCAATCTTAAGTCACACATGGAAAGGAACTGTTGTCAAGAATGAGGAAAATGATGCTAATGCAATACCCTTTCCTGGACAGACTATATTCACCATACTATGTTCAGTTTTTAGAGTAATTTATGATAGTGATAAACTTTAGTATGTTCCTAAACATACTATGTTTGATGAGCAGTCTAACATTTATGACATAATCAAAAGTTCAAAAACCTACTGAAGTTTCACCTGGAGAAATAAAGATTGTAGGCACATAATAATATAATCAAAGGGCTATAATGTGTACGAACATAGATTAGAGTGGCTTTTTTATACCCTAGAGAGTAGAAATAGGAGGAAAAATTATAAAAGGCAATAGTGCCTTTAGATTAATGTCATAAAAATAATTCTATATACTAGATTGATGAAAAATATGGGCAATATCCCATCTAAAGTCATCCTCAAGAGGTTTCCTACATCTGTAGCTCTTGAAGTGGCAGTAGGAGTCTTGTGGTGTACACTTCAAGTAAAGTGTTCATATATGATTCAGTATGGTTGATGGGGCTTAGTTTCTCCCCCTGTCAGATAGAACTCCAAATCCTGTTGGTATAGAATAATGTGAAGTCAGAGTGTATTGTGAATTCTTCCATCCTGTTTCCAATCTAGTTAGCATCTTTAAGGACATTTGCACCAACCTTTGAGACAACCATGATGGAACTTAGCTTTCCCATAATGTCTTATTATTATAAATTAAGAAAGTTGCAAATAGTTATTAACCATAATTGCATATAAAAGAGAATTTAGCTTTCCCAGATTATCTTAACTGGTATATATTTCGACAAGGCTGGGATTTGGTTTGCCAAGTGCATTTCATTTATTCTCTGACCCTCCTTCTTGATTTCTCACCTTTATACTTGAGAAAACTCCAAGCTATATGTTCCCTATAAAATGGTTATGATACACATTTTTGCTAAGTACTTTTCAGGACTAAGTCCTATAAGAGGTACTTTTCTTTCTCTCCCTCATGTGTCTTCCCTTTAATGACATCTTTCTCCTTATTCTAGTTAACTCTGGTTAGTCTAACCTGCCAGTTAATGGCTTTTTCTTACCCTATGTAGTACTTTCTTTTTCCTAGTAAATTGTGAGTCCTCCAGGGAAAATTTTCTTTTTTCTTATTAACTATGAGCTCTCCCAACACTATTTCATATTTGTCATTCCTGGTGTCTATTTTACTTCATTTTTGTTTGTTAACTCTTCTAAATAACCTTCCTTTTAGCAAAGAAGATGGCCATTGTGAATTTATCACATGTTTATTTTGAACTAAGTACTGCTACCTTGACCTCACATAGTAATAACATATAATCTACAAAAATCCTTTCCAGTTTCCAGATTCTATACCCTTCAGTAGAAGTGTCATTTTTACTGATGGAAATGTAGGGCACAGAATATTCCATGTCTCAGGATCAATGCAGAAAAAGTAATTGAAGCAATAAAAATGTGGGCATATTCAGGGACTATTTCCAATGTCTTTCCTTAGGAAAGTATGCTAAAGCATGGTTGGTCATGATGCATTTGTTTTTCTTTCAGAGGACCTTAAATCCAAGGGTTTAAAGAAAGATCTTTTGCAATTAATTACCTACTTCATTATCAGTTGTGACAAGCTTGGTTTCTTGGAGATGACAGTTGCATATTTGCCTTTAGTATGTATTTGCCTTTATTGTATGTATTTGTCTAGTAATAATGAGTATAAAATAAATGGGTTAACAAAACCAACATTTAAGTGCCTATTATCTGACAGATACTGTGTTAGTCTTTTGAGATAAAAGCAAAAAAAGTGAAAATGTCTCTATTTCGAGACTACTTCCTAATGAAAGAGTTAATACACACAATAATACACAAATATAAAACATATGCAAATCAAATATATGTATATAGTAATTTGTGAGTGAACAGAGGAACCAGTAGCTAGAACAACCAGAAAGTGCCTCCTGTAGAAGGTAATACCTGAGATGTCATCAGTGAAAGAAGAGATTACAAAAAGAGGGGAAGGAGAACAAAACAGTAATGAAGAAAGACCAATACAAAGACATAGGAACAAGATATTCACGGTCTGGTAGCAAAGCCATATGGCATACTAGGAAAAATGGCCATCTCAGGCAGCCAAATAGGTGCAGTGAACAGAGCAATGGACCTGGAGCCTGGAACAAGTGAGTTGAAATATGGACATAGATACCTACTAGCTGGATGACCTTGGATTAGTCATTTAAAATCTATTTGCCTCAATTTCTTCAGCTACAAAAATGTGTATCATGATACCACTTACTTTCCAGGGTTGTTGTAAGGATCAAATGAGATAAAATTGGTAAAGGGCTTGGCATTATACCTGGAATATAAAAAGTGCTGTATAAACATCAGTGATGATTATAATGATGGTGATGATGTGTCTGATGTGGAGGAAAAGAGAACAGGGTCAGAATTCCATATCAGATATTTTTTTGAGATTTGTGACCCTAGACAAGTCACAACCTATGAACTTCAACTTTCTCATCTGTAAAATAAGAAAGTCAGACTTGATATCTCCAAAAGTTTCTTACAAATTTAATTCTATGATAATAAAAATTTAGTAGCACAGAGAAGCTGCATAATAAACCATTACTTTAGTTTACAATGGCAGATAATCAGAAGATATCATAGGTGGCATTAGGACTTCATTCTCTTCAGTTAACCTGGCTCTAGAGAAAATAGTTATACATCTCCTCCTGTTATCTGCACTTCAGAATTCTCTATTTCACTTAATATACATTTCAAATTACTTGTCACATCTTGTTTCTTGTTTTTATTATTTTAATTTTTTAAAATTTATACATATACATTTATTATCTTTCACATATTTCCATATGAGTTGTGTTGGGAGAGAAAATCAGAACAAAGGGGAAAAAAACAGAAAATTAAGAAAGAAGGAAAAAAAATGAAAATAGTATACTTTGATCTTCAATCAGTCTCCATAATTCTCTCTTTGGATGTGGATGGCATTTTCCATCCAAAGATTATTGAAATTGCCTTGGATCATTGAATTGCTGAGATGAGCTGAGTCTTTCATGGTTGATCATCACACAATCTTGCTGTTGCTGTGCACAGTGTTTTCCTGGTTCTACCCACTTCACACAACATTAGTTCATCTAAGTCTTTCCAGGCTTTTCTTAAATCAGTCTGTTCATCATTTTCTATAATGAGCAATAATTTCTTATAGAACAATAATATTCCATTACTTTCGTATACCATAACTTATCCAACCATTGCCTAATTGATGGGAATCCACTTATTTTCCAATTCTTTGCCACCACAGAAAGCTCCTACAAACTTTTTTACACATTTGTTTTCTTTTCTCTCTCTTATGATTTTCTTTGGGATGCAGACACAGTAGTGGTACTGCTGAGTCAAAGGGTATGCAATACTTACTGTCAAGTAATCATAGTCTAATCAGGAAAGCAACATGAAAACAACTATATACTAATGAGTTAAATACAAATGGGAACAACCAACAGAGTGAATATAGTATAATTAAGATGAATCAGGAAATGCTTCGGGAGGAGGAGGATATTGTAGTTTTGCCTTAAATTATGTCAGGGAAACCAAGAGCCAGAGATGAGAGAAGAGAACATTCCAGGGACACTAGATGATGCAATGGATAGAGCACTATCCCTGGAGTCAGGAGGATCTGAATTCAAATTTGGCAAACACTTAACATTTATTAACTGTATGATTCTGGGCAAGTCACAACCTCTACTGTGTTTCAAAACACAAACAAACAAAACACATTCCAGATATTAGGCATAAGATAGTGAAAATACTTATTCAGGAAATGATGTATCTGAGAAACAAGAAAGCCAGTGTCACTGAATGATAGTGTGTTTGGCTTCTCAGTTTTTGTTGTTGTTTTGTTTTGTTTTGATGAGGGAAATATATGATTCAAAGACTGAAAAGTAAGGAAAGTTTAGTTATAAAGGCTTTTGAACACCAAACAGATTGTTTTATATTTGATCCTAGAGATGATAAGAAGCCACTGGAGTTTGAGAGGGATGTATTGATTTAAGTGCTGGGCTTTAGGAAAGAATTTTGATAGCTTGAATGGAGGCTGGACTAGATTGAGGAGACACATGACAGACATATCAACAAGTAGGTGACTGTAATAGTTCACATATCTTGTGAACAGTCAAAGGACAGTAAGAAGATTATGTGAGAAAGTATTTTAATAGCCTCCTTCTTTGAATCTCAGCCTGAGGCTCCTATTATAATCTATTCTCCATTTAGTTGTAAAGTGATTTTACCCTGTCACTCCTCAATTCATAAACTCCAGAGGGCTATTTCCTCTAAGATAAAATATAAACTCATTTGTTTGGGAATGAATTATTCTAAACTGACCCCTATCTTCTTTCTCAGGTTTATTATAGATTGTTCACATTCTAACACTCTATAGTCAAAGAAAACTGGCTTTATTTTCATTTCCCAGTCCATGAATACTCCATTTCCTTTCTCCATGCCTTTCTACTCATAGACCCTATGCCTGAAATTCATTCTATCCTTATTTCTGGCTGTTAGTAACCCTAGTTTCCTTCAAATATCAACTCAATTATTACATTCTACACATACTTTTCTGGTTATCAGAGCTTCTAATGCCTTTTCCTATCCCATCTCCACCTTCCCCCCCCCCCAAAAGAAAAAAATTCTGCATCTCTCTATGTATATCTATATATGTACATGTTAGGTCTCTGCCAGATGCAATATGAATTACTTTAAGAGAAACAGTGATTGATTCTATTTTGCCCTTTTAGCCCCAAATTCCTAGCATTCTATCTGGTATGTACTTAGTGCTTAATAAATATTTATAATTGACTCACTTAGAAAAATGTAATTCCTCTTCATTATAGTATAATATAAGGTGCTGGAAGTTAGGCACTGCATTTTGTTTTTTGTTTTTTGTATATTCCTAAACCCAGCACAGAGCCTATGTTTAAATAATTTTAATTATTTAACTTTTGCTAAACTAAAACTTCCAGATATTTTTCTAATGAACTTCTGTTGAGCAAGATTTCCTCAACTTGTACTTATAATATTGATTTTTTAAAAATCTAAAATAAAACTGGAAATATATATATTTGGTTCTGTTAAATTTAATTTTGTTGATTACTTCTATTCTAGAGGCATTTTAAATCCTGATTGTTCCATCAGTGTACAAAATCACTCTGGGTTTTGAGCCTACTGGCCAAGGGATCTAATAGATTTTTCTTTGAATTTCCTTGACCAAGAGGGGTTTCTGCTTTCTTGTATACAAAGTGCAATGTTGAATACTTAATTCTATACTGATAAATTGGTTTTTAAAGAAGTAGAAGTGTTTTTTTAAGTGAAATGTCTTGAATCTCAATCCCAGTGCTGTATGGATAATAAAGTTTCTGATCCAATTACCAGCTGTTTATATTTCATTTCAAAGGGGAAATTGTTCCTAAACTCTTCAATTGGGTGGGAAAGTAGAATGTGATATGAGAATGACTTTCACTGTCAATACATATGGTGTACAACATAATGTGTGATGAAATCTGTGATATTTATGGAAGTGGTATTGTTTGAGTTAGAAATAACTAACCTTGGTTTTCAGAGAATACACATTCATGAATAAATACATGCAAGCATAGTACATACACAAATTGATTTATATGTATATACATATACACATACATTAAGCTATTGAGATTTCTTGCTCCAGTAATAACCCCAGCTTCATTTGTCTAAGATTTAGAATGGGTATGATATCCAGTAAGGCATATATAAAACCTCAAAATCTTCCTGTGTTTGAAAAATGAAATACATATTAATTACTTGAGTGAAAATCCATCTAAGATCTATATTCAAGCATACGTTTTCTTCTAAAAGTGCAGAAAAGCTGTTGAAATGAGATTTTAGATTTACATTCCTCAATAGTCTTTGTGTAGGCTCATCCATAGAAAATCTGTTATGAGTTTCTTAAATACCAGGGGATAAAAAGGATCTCTAGGTGCTAGAGTTTGTCATACTTAGTTAGAAAACTAAGGCCCCATATGACATTTCATAAAGTTACTGCAAAACCATCAATCACAATCTGACATCCTTAGGGACAAAGATTTCACATGCCATTTTGAAAGCTATATAAACCTTAAGGTTATTTTCCTTTAATTATTCTTGTCTACTTGAGAAAATAACCCTATTTTTTTTCTCAATGTGAATCATGGTATAGAAGTCATTATTTTTTTTCCTTTTCTTTCTTTTTTTTAAAGGAAGCTTTTTGCCTTAGTAGTGAAACTTTGCTCTAGAACTAGGCTTTTCTACCTTCCATGATGTGAATGGAATCATATAGCAAATCTAATGCCATTAAATATTCATATACCCAGATTAGTTTTGAGGAAAAGAGCAAAAGTATGTACACTCCTTGTTACTAATTTTATTTTCTACCTTTTTCACGCAAAATTTTTGTTCAATTTCTTAGACAGTGATAGTACACAGAACAATGATTTTCACCATCAGACTGTCTCTTTTGTAAAACAATCTATGGTAAGTTTATTACCAAAAGAGAGTTCCAAACATATGCATGAGCTAGGCCACCATGCTTCTGTAATATGCAGCATTTTTTGCAAAGAATAAACTGTGTCATTACAATACTTATCACTATGATATGACTAGATGGACATCTAAAAATCTTGTTATTATTCAGAACATGTTTATCTAATGCAAAATTTTATTCAGATTTTCTTCAGAAAAAAATCACTGCTTTAACTAAAAGTAATAGAGAGATCTACAATAGCATATTGAAGTTGAGAGTGAAGATGATTATTCAGATAATTCAATTTCAAATCTGCTACACTAACAACAAATCTACCTCACTTCCCTCAAGAAAAGAATTATTGAGCATTTCTTTTAACTTGAATTAGTCATGCCCTTCTCCTCAGGTTGTTTTTTAAAGTTCCCAAAGGGTTGAGTGTTTTTTTTTTATTCTCAAGGACTTTGGTGATGCCCAGAGCCCACATCTTCTCTTTAAGATATAAAGTAATTCTCTAACCAATTTTAACATAAGTGAAAATATATTCAGTGCATAATTAGCTCTTAGATGAAATATGTTAAATAAAGGGTATTGGGGAAAAAAATTATCAAAACTATAGCAATGAAGAAATTTTAAATCAAAGATCAGAACTTCAAAGTATTATTTAGATCTATCACAATTTTCCCCTACCTTATTTCCCTGAAAAGAAATATTCTCAAAGAAGATGCAAATAAATGCCTCTAAGCTCTATTAGGGAAAAATAATTTGAAATTTAACCT
Organism: Sarcophilus harrisii; assembly: GCF_902635505.1. Lineage (NCBI taxonomy): Eukaryota > Metazoa > Chordata > Mammalia > Dasyuromorphia > Dasyuridae > Sarcophilus > Sarcophilus harrisii. The sequence goes on along the minus strand of NC_045426.1, from coordinate 483,127,275 downwards.
TTCAGTTTCAAAGTTAAATTTCAGAATTTAGTTTTTGTATTTTTTTTACTTTGTCTCATTGACTATATTTTTAAAATTCTAGAATGTCTCTGTGTGTATATTTGAAGCATCATTAAATGCCATCAGTTTTCCCTTTATGCATCTCTGGCATGTGGCCTTTCTGTATCATCTTTAAACCATAGCAGCCCAGAAAAGCCATTATACAATAGATATATTGTCAAAAAATATGAATTGGCAGTTTTCAAAGAAAGAAATCTAAGCTATCATAATTATATAAAAACATGTTCTAAATCACTACATATTAAAGAAATAAAAATTAAAGAAATTTAGTGTTCCACTGTAGAGGGCTGAAACTCTTGAGTTTATGCACTGAGGATCGAACAACCAAGCACTTAAGGCTAATTACTGATTGGACAATACTCTATAAGCATATACTTGGAAAATGGCCCTTCCCACTATCCTGTGCTGGCTCAATAATTGGTGTATACAGAGAATTGTAGGAGGGACTAGGGGGTGGAGTAAGACTAGCCAGGGTCACTTTAGTGGTAGACAAGAAAGAAGGAAGGTCATGGAGATTCTGCTTCCATCCAACTCAATCCTGCCTCTAAAGACCAAGAATAAAGACCGAGGACTTTTGCTTAACCTAACTCCAGCTGATTCTAAGGTATCCAGGGTGCTAAGATGGTCATCACATTCCTCCTCACACTTATCAGTCAGTAAATATTTACTGATAAATTACCATGTACTAGGAATTATACTAAGCTTTGAAGATTCAAATAAAAGCAAAAAGACTTCCTGCCCTGAAGGTGCTAATAGAAGGTGTCCTCCCCTGAAAGGGAGACATCATACAAAATACCTATTTAGAAACAAACTATATAATTAGAATTATAATAACTAACATTTATATAATATTTTTGTATGCCAAACACTCTGGGAAGTACTTTATAATAATTATCTCATTTAATCCTCACAACAAATCCGAGAGGTAAATGCTATTATCATTTTCATTTTAAAGGTAGAGAAACTGAGGCAAACTGATTAAGTGAATTTCCTAGGGTTACTGTCCAAGGCCATATGTCACAAACTCAGATCTCCTAATTAACTGACTCTAGGCGTGTTACCCTAAATACTGTACATCCTAGCTGTTCCAGGTACACAGGAAAGATTAGAAATCAAGAGAGGACTTCCCTTTTGTAAGTAAGAGGGTTCAGGAACGAATTCATATAGAAGGTGGAGTTTTTGCTGGGACTGGAGGGAAGTCAGGGAAACTAGGAGAAAGATATGAGAAAGCATAATGCAGGTATGCATAATAGCCATTGAAAATTCTGGGAACTAAGAGATGCTGTGTTTTGTTTGAAAAACAGAAAGGAAGCTAGTATTAGTGGATTTCAGATTATGTTGAAAAGATTAACGTGTAGGAAGACTAAAAAAGTGGGAAGGAGTCAAGTTATGAAGGAATTGGAAGTGAGAAAGTGAATATTATTCTTTCAATCTGGAAGTATCATTGGAATTTACTGAGTATGGAGAAAGCATGGTTGTATCTAAAATTTAGAAAGATCATTTTGATATCTGAGCAATGGATACAGTAGGGAGATTTGTTGAAGGGAGATCTTCTAATAATCTATTAAAATAGTCTAGTTGGGGCAGAGCCAAGATGGTAGAGAAGAAACACATGACTTTCTAGGCTCTCTCATACAACCAACATTAAATTTAGCCTCAAAAATAGTGCCTGACTGGTAAAACCCACAAAGACTAGAAGTACAACAACTCACCAGCTGAAGATAATTTGGAATTTCGTCAGAAAAGGTTTGTCCTGAGGGGCCGGGGAGAAGATCAGTGCAAGCAGGGAGAGAACTAGAGGAGAGCATATAGTGCAGACTGGGCAGGAGTGGTCTCTGTGGTTAGAAAATTACAGAGATGACACTGGCATAGACTGATTGCTCTGCAAAACCGATCAGCAAAGAAGCCACTTTAAAAAATGCCAGAACCTCACAAGGTCTGGCTGTACACAGCCAAAACCGCAAGTGATAACACAGATCACAGCACAACCTTGTAGACCCAACCTGTAGTTTGGGGCTTTTCCTTGGGGCAGTTGTGAATCTGCATGACAGGGGGGCACAACCTGGGGCAGCCTCTAATCTGCACAGTGTGGGACTCAGCCTGGGGCAATAGAACTTTCACAGGCCAACTTGCTTCAGGGCAGAGACACTTCCAGTCTGTTTGGGGGGGGCATATTCGCTGGCCACTGCTAATATCCACAGTCCCACAGGGGACTTTGGCCTCAGGTAGGGACACTTTCATTGCTTAGTCTCTAGCCTTAGGGGAGTCACTAAACCACACAGTGGGTTCTCCACTGGGCACTTCTGTAGCTCGAGCTGAATCACTTCCAGTTGGAGGGGGGGGGGGGGGGGGGGGGAGGGGGTGGAGCTTTTTCCCAGAGCACTCTCATAGCTCACTGCCTGAAGCCTGCTTACATCTTTATCTCCTTTGCAGAGGAAGCTGGTAACCCCCTTGCCCTGAAGGCAGACCCTAAAGGCTTTAAAAATGAGTAAAAAATCAAAAGGATGATCAATAGCTTCTATACAGAAAAAGAACAGGTTTGCAACTTCGAGGAGACCAATAGCAAACAGTCTCCAGACAATACCCCAAAGGGGAATGTTACCTGGCCCCCTTTACATAGTGCTCTCCTAGAAGAGACCATTAAAAGTCTCGAAAGAGAGTTAGAAGAAAAATGGGGAAAGGAAAGAGAAGCTTTGAAATATGAATTGGAAAAGGTAAAAAATTCCCAGGAAGTGCAGGGAAACAGAATTTGTGAATTGGAAAAGGTAAAAAAAAATCCCAGGAAAGTAGGATTTGTAAATTGGAAAAAGAAAATAATTTACTAGGAAAAAAAAATTAGTGAAATGAAAAAAAAATTCCATACATCAAAACAATTCATTTAAAAACTCAATTGGACATATACAAAAAGAAGTAAAAAAGCTAATGAAGAAAATAACTCATTAAAATTCAGAACTGAACAAATAGAAATCAATGATTCATTGAGACATCAAGAATCAGTCAAGCAAGAACAAAAAAAAAAATGAAAAATTAGAGAAAAGCATCAAATATCTACTTGGAAAAATGACAGACCTGGAAAATAGATCCAGGAAAGATAATCCGAGGATTATTGGACTTTCTGAAAATTATGATTAAAAAAAAGAGCCTAGATACTATTTTACAGGAAATCATCAAAGAGAACTGTTCAGAGGTAATAGAATTAGAAGGTAAAATAGACATTGAAAGAATTCATCTAACACCTTCTGAAAAAGATCTTAAAATAAAAACTCCAAAGAATATCGTGGCCAAATTTCAGAACTATCAGATAGAGGAAAAAATATTACAAGCAGCCAGAAAAAATCAATTCAAATACCAAGGTGCCACAATAAGGATCATCCAAGATCTGGCTGCCTCCACATTAAAGGATCAAAGGGCCTGGAATCTGATATTCTGAAAGGCAAAAGAACTTGGAATGCAGCCAAGAATATACTACCCAGCCAAGCTGAGCATTTTCTTCCAGGGAAGGAGATAGACATTTAATGAAACCGATGAATTCCATTTGTTTCTAAGGAAAAAACCAGAATTAAACAAAAAATTTGATCTCTAGCCATAGGACTCAAGAGAAGGAGAAAAGATAAAAGGAAGTCTTGAGAACTGTATTTCTGTTGTGGATATAAAAAAAATATATAATTATGTAAATTATATAAGTTAATTATATAAATAGTTTATTTCCCCTTTTCTTTGATCTCTTTGGTATGAAGTGATAATGCTGGTTCAAATTGTCTGAACAGTTTAATAGCTTTTGGGGAATAGTTTCAAGAAGATTTGAAAATATAAAGATTTTCCCAGTTATTTTTAGGTTTGCAAGTCTAAATCACAGAAATACATATATTTATATCTTTATCTATCGAACTTACTGTTTTACTGTTTTAAATGCAAGATATTTGTTTTATTCTGACTGCATTAAATTAGAATCTTGTTGAGTGCAGGAGCTGTGTACTACTCCTATGTATATTCAATAGCTAAGAGAGGGCTTTGAAAATAATATAAAATTATTAAATATAAACTGAATCAAATTATTTATATTCATCTTTGCTTTTCTATTTTGTACTACACATTCTCCCTTTCATATTCCATTGGATAGGAATCATTTTCTAGAACTAAAACTAAGCTTTTACAAGATAAGCTGTTTTTATACTGGATAGAGTAGATACATAATTATTTCTAGCTGTCTGTTTTTCAAAATAAATTAATTTCTCATTAATCTAGATTTGACCAGTATTAATCATCAAAGACAAAATGCTTACTTCACCAAACACATCAGAAACAAAGGTCTCAGGGAAAGGTAAGGAGAATAAGGCTAAAAATATAGTTCATTGTCTATCTTTATTCTTATAAAGATGATATTCAAAAGTGGCAGAAGTGCCAGTTTCTTCTAGGCTGAAGTCACAAGGTCATTCCAGATATTTTCCCATGCTCTGATATCTACAATATCTAATTTGTACTTCTTGACTCCCAATTTTGTCATAATGCTCATATTCTTGGCCTTTGAAATTCACAAGGATGACAATTACCCTTACTATGCAAAATGAAAAAAATAAGTGATGAGAAGCACAATGATCAGAACTTGTTTCATGGGTGGTATAAGATCTCAAGATGTGAAGAAGTAAACCCAGAACTCCTTGTTTCATTGATTATGAGTGAAGTTATCTTTTTTCCCCATTAAGCAAAAGAATTAGGAGAAAACCAGAAGCAACTCAGGCTCTCTTAAAGATAACAACGGTTCTGGCTATAACAGCAATGGAAATAAAACTCCTTTCAATTACATGGGAAAATAAGCAAACAGTCACAGAACACTCACCAGTGTATAGATGCTCAAATCAACCTGATTCTCTTGGAATCAGATTCCCATTGTCCAATTTATCAATGATAGCACCACAACTTAGCAAATCATTAAATTCTACACATTTGACAGATCCTAATCTCACTCTCTGTCACATACACAATTGTATCTATGTAGAAATCTGTTAACTTACATATTATTTATCTGCAAAGATCATACATTCAAAATTTATCCTCTTGTCAACAAATTTTAAAAGCTTAATGGGACTGAAAATGTGTATTATTATTGTTCAGTCTATTCAGTCATGTCTGATTTTGTGACACCATTGGGGCTTTCTTGTCAAAGATACTGGAGTGGTTTGCCATTTTTTTCTCCAACTTATTTTACAGATGAAGAAAGGAAAACAGAGTTAAGTTACTTGTCCAATTTTACACAATTAGTAAGTGTATGACATTCCATGTCCGGTGCTCTATCCACTATGCCACCTCTGCAAATTAATTAGATACAAATATACAAAAAACAAACAATTAAGCATTATATTGTCTTTGTGAGAATTTATACATTTACCTCAATTATTTTGACAGGTAAAGATAAATGGTAACTAGTTCTAAGGCAATATATTTTATTCAAATTAATGGAGTAATAATATTTTAATGTTTATTAATAGACTTAAATTGGTCCCAAAACTTGGGGAATATTTGATTTTGTTAATTACAGCAGCCTTACTGAAAATTAGTATTACTATATATTCTGTGATACATACATACATATATGTCATATGTGAAAAGATCTTATACACATATCTATATCACACACATACCTGTTTATTATCACATATCATACATATATGTATATCATATGTGTGTGTATATCACATTTATACATATCATATATATATATATATTTATCATATTGTGTCTATGCATATATTTTCCTCCTGGAGGGGAAGAAAGAAGGAGAGATTGAATGGCACGGGTCTACTAATACATGTGTATAAAAATTTCTGGGAATGGGGAAGGTAGGTGGCACAGTTGTTAGAGCTTCAGCCCTGAAGTCAGAAGAAGCTGAGTTCAAATCTGATCTCAGACACTTAATACTTCCTAGTTGTGTGATCCTGCGCAAGTCACTTAATCCCAATTGCCTCAGCCAAAACAAACAAAAAAATTTCTAGAAATGCTGTACTAAAGTCAATGACTATCCATAAAATACCTTTTATATGCCAAACATTATACAGAGTTTGGGGGAAATAATTAAAAGCAAAGATAATTTCTAACCTTAAAAGAGTTTACAATCTAATGGGGGGAAAAAATACATAATAAGAAGCTTAAAAGGGGAAGTTTGCCAGAGGCTTATAGGCATGGAGGAAACATTATGTTTGTAGAGTCAAAGCCAAATGGAGTAGAAAATGGAAAATTGAATTAAGTAGAAAGTTCTAATCTTTATATAAAAAGGATAGAGTTTATTGTTCTGTCCTCCAACCTAAAGGGAACAGTAAGGTTGCTAAGATGTTGAGTCCAATTAAGGGATTCAGGCCAGTTTCAATAGATTCATGATGCAAAGTGCTATCTGGATCCAAAAAAAAGAACTAGGGGGACTGAATGTGGATCACAACATTGGATTGTTATTTGCTTTTTTTTTTTCTTTTTGATCTAATTTTTCTTGTGTGGCATGATAAAAGTAGAACTATGTTTAGAAAAATTGCACATGCTTAACCTATATTGAATTACTTGCTATTGAGGGAATGAGGGTAGGTGAAAGGGAAGGAGAACATTTTGAAACACAAGGTTTTGCAAGGGTGAGTGTTAGCAAACTACATTCGCATGAATTTGAAAATAAAAAGCTATTATTATTTTTTAGAGAAGTTTTGAGAATTAAAACTTGATTTATCTCCATGCAAATCAAATTTCAAGTGAAAAATTGATCCTGGGACATCTATGCATAATATTCCTAGGACAAAACCCAAACAAAGAAGCAATTGGAAAATGAATTATAAATAAATGACAAAGGTACATACATGGAGATTTTTTTTGGTCACAATGTACTTTCAATAATTATAGAAATTTCTTTAAAAAGATAATTAAAGGGAAAAGAAAAGTGCTCTCATAAGGTATGATGAATTGAGTCCAGTGCAAAGATAGCATTATGTAATAAGAAATAGCTAAATCCATAGTGGCTATTTTTTTTTTTTTAATTTTGGAATCAACAAGATTTCCTGTTTATGTTGGGTAACTATTTCATATAAATTAACTTTCAAAGTATGAATTTATTTCATTAGTTTAAATCAAGATAATTAAATTCTTCCTTTTCTACAATGGAACCCTGGATGCCTTAAAAATTGGTTGTACATTCACTTTATTTGTGAATATCTTTGTACCACTCTGCATTTACTATTGCCAGTCTCTACTAATTCCTAGGCCCTCAGAGAACTCTCTAGTCACTGTCTTTTGCAGTGTTTAAACCAATTTTACCAAGCTTACTTCTATTTAGAGTCTTCAGAGATCTCTGGCCATTGTTTCATAAGAACAACAGTTTAAATACTGGTAGTGTGCTCAAGAACAGCCATGTGCAGGCTTTTATTCATATGTTCACATCCTGCCTGGCTGACATCCTGTTCACTCCCAGGTGAATACCAGGCTAAAGTGAGGGACTTTCTCCTCCTTACAGCTTAACTAGGGTCTATGAGGTCACATGCACAGCCAATTAGAGAAGGAGACACCTCCCTCAATGAAGCAATCTCAATATGACCAGAGTTTCCTCTCACAAGGCAGTCCCTGTTTTGCTCACAGGAAATCACTTCTGAGAGTCTCAGGCAAAGCCTGTTTACCTCCTGTTTGCCCTGAACATGACTCTTCCTCCTCTGACCCTTACAATGAATGATTTCAATACTTTAAATGGTTAACATAGTAACAACATTTAATAACTATCTTAGCACAGAGACTAGTAATTAGAACAATATCTGGTATAAAAGCAGATGCTTAATAAATGGTTGCTTATTGATTTTTAACCTTCTGGTTGGTTACCTGGTATACTCATAGGTCAATTGTGATTTTAGAATGTTGTAGATCATTTCATAGGTAGCACAGTGGATGAGCATCAGGCCTGAAGTCAATAGGACCTGAATTCAAATCTGGTCTCAAACACTTAACACTTCCTAGCTGTGTGACCGTGGGCAAGTCATTTAACTCCAATTGCTTCAGAAAAAAAAAAAAAAAAGAAGAAGAAGAAGAATATTCAGTAAGAATTAACCACCTCGATTCAAATTTAAAACTCTCAGGTATGAATTATACTGTCAATCTCTGATCAGAAGCCATAGAGAAAGCAGTGTGATTCATTTTGATCTTTTAAGTTCAGGACTCATGTCACAACCTGAGCTAATCAAAACCCTAGTTTAACCTAGGCTAATCAAGTCCCAAATCTACTTTTTAATGGTCTACCATGCATGAGTTTTGAGATAGGAAAAAAATCTACCTCTGCTTACATAGCTGGACTATTGGAAATATGACTTAATACTAATCACACACAGTGCTGTGTTGAAAACAAGAAACAATTTGACACATTTGCTAGCTTCAACAAAACAGAAAGTGGCAGGATAAGACATACACTGCAACAGTGTTTAGAGTATTGAATGTGGAGTTGAGAGAGGCATAATAAGTAGAGTCCTGTCTTAGACTTATCTTAGCTGTGTTATCATGGATAAGTCATTTAACTTGTGACAGGTTCTGCTACTAAAACAACAAGGGTATGTGTGTGTTTGTGTATGTATGTGTGGGAGAGAGTGCACTCTGGAAAGACTTTTTGAAAGTACTAATAGTTGTGATCAGATACAGGTAGAGATAAAATAGATAAATAATGGATGAGCTCTGGGAAAATATGGTGAAGGAACTCATTCTTGAAATAAGAAATGGTTTGAACACAGGGAGGTGGACAGATGACTAATAGAGAGCTTATACATGAGAAACAAATCTGACAATTTCATGTAATGAATGGAGAGCAGTTGTATTGATAATGTGAGAAAAACCTGGAGAGGTAGGGTAATATAGGTTTATAGATGGTCTTGAATTCTGGTTAAAAGAGGCTAAATTTTACTCTGCCTGGAATTTTTTTATATATAAAGCTTTTTATTTTCTAAACACATGCATCAATACTTTTCAGCATTCACAACTGCAAAATCTTTTGTTCAAATTGTTTTCTCTCTTTCTTCCCTCAACCCCCTCCCTAGATGGCACATAATGCAGTATATGTTAAACATTTGCTATTCTTTTATACATATTTCCACAATTACCATGCTTCACAAGAAAAATCAGATAAAAAATGAGAAAGAAAACAAAATGCCAGCAAACAACAACAAAAAAGTGAAAATACTATGTAATGAGTCACACTCAGTCACCACAATCCTCTTATTGGGAAAAGACTCTCCATCACAAAACCATAGGAAATGACCTGAATCACCTTGCAATTGAAAATAGTCACATCCATCAGAATTGATTATATTGTAATCTTCTTGTTGCTCTGTACAATGATCTCCTGGTTTTACTCATTCCACATAGCATCAGTTCATGTAGCCTCTTCAGGTCTTTATGAAATCTTCCTGCTGATCATTTCTTATTGAACAATAATATTCCATAACATTTGTATATAATAATTTATTCAGCCATTCTCCAATTTATGGTCATCCACTCAAATTTTAATTACTTGCCATTGCCAAGAGCTATTACAAACATTTTTGCACATGTGGGTCCTCTTCCTTTAATTTTTATGTTCTTTTTGAGATATATGCCCAACAGAGACATTGCTTGATTAAGGGGCATGCCCAGTTCGATAGTCTTTGGGCTAGTTCCGAGATTAGTTCACAACTGTACTAACAATGTATTGGTATCCCAGTTTTCTCACATCCCCTCCAACATTCATCATTATCTTTTCCTGTCATCTTAATTAATCTGAGAAGTTTGTAATGTTACCTAAGAGTTGTCTTAATTTGCATTTCTCTGATCAATAATTATTTAGAGCTTTTTTATATGACTAGAAATGGTTTTAATTTCATCTGAAAATGTCTGTTCATATCCTTTGACCATTTATCAATTGCAGAATGGTTGTATTCTTATAAATTTAAGTCAATTCTCTATATATTTTAGAAATGAGATATTTATCAGAACCATTGTATGTAAATAAAATTTCCCATTTTGCTGCTTTCCTTCTAATGTTGTCTTCTTTGGGTTTCTATGTACAAAAACTTTTTTAATTAATATAATTAAAATTATATATTTTGTATTCCATAATGTACTAAAGTTCTTCTTTGGCCACAAATTTCTTCCTTCTCTACCAGATCTGAAAGCTATCCTTTATTCTTCTAATTTGCTTATTGTATCACTCTTTATGCCTAAATCATGAACCAATTTTGACCTTATCTTGTTATAGGGTGTTAGGTGTGGGTAATCGCCTAGTTTCTGCCACAGTAATTTCCAATTTTCCCAAAAATTTTTGTCAAATAGTGAGTTGTTATCCCAGAAGCTGGGGTCTTTGTGTTTATCAAACACTATGGTACTATAGTCATTGATTATTGTGTCTTGTGAACATAATCTATTCCATTGATCAACTATCTATTTCTTAACCAGTACCAAATGGTTCTGATGTCACTGCTTTATAATACAGTTTTAGATCATCTTAATTTGCATTTTTCATTAATTCTCTTGAAATTTTTTGTTCTTCCAGATAGACAACTTTTTTCTAGCTCTGTAAAATAATTTCTTGGGAGTTTGATTGGTATGTCTGCCTGGAATTTGAGGAAAAGATATATCCATCAAAGGATTGATTATAGAACAAGAGTAGGAAAGGATCTTATAAGTAGTTAAGTTTAATTTCATCAAGAAACCTGCCCAAGAAGAGTGGGGCAACAGTCATAGAGGCTATACTAAACCTAAAGAGTGATGTAGGCTCCCAATAAGGCACTCTGATCTTTAAGATTTCCTGAAGAGCCACTACTTTAATGTAGAAAGCTACAGACAGGGGAGAACTCTCTGTGAGGTATAACACCCTTAAGTCCAGAGGGAACCTGCTGCTAATGTCTAGTTTAGCTCTCATCTTCCCTTGGGACATCTCACCATTCCTGAGAAGTGTGGGGGGGGGAGGGGGAGTAACAACCTGTGTTCTACTTGAAGCAGATACTTACAATAAAAATGCATTTATATATTAATAGTAGAGTACTTATTATTACCACTTGCTCAGTGTGCTGTGGTGATGTCATTGTACTAAGGTATTTAGGGGCTGAGAGGACTTGAAATAAATGGAGTTCATGTTTGACCATCTTTGTGAGTCTCTGCCTCATCACTCCTCCACTAAGACCAAGGACTCAGGCTGGTCCCAAAATCCTCCAGAGAGCTAATCCAGATGATATATTTTGGCACTCCAGTGTAGGGGCTCTAGAAAGCATTGTACATTTTGGCACCTCAATTTGGGTGCTCTAGAAAGCCCACTACAACTAGGGGAGAAAGTTAAGCTGCTAAAATATATGGGTTACTACCCATGCACATTGCACCACAGCAAGTGGATCCCAAAGTTAGTCTGGGACAGTACTTTTTACTGAGGCCCAACAATAGGTCTTTCTCTACACTGATATAGATCCATCCTGATTCTTTAACATAACTTAACAATAAAACCAAGTATAGATAATAGAGAATCAAAGAGTGGAAGAGCAGGAGAAAGAAGAGAGGAAAGAAGATAAGCAAACTCTCCTTAAGTGCCTTAATGAATGAAGAGGACCATACAGAGCACTGGTCCTATACTCAGAAAGACCAGAGTTTAAAACTGGCTTAAGACACTAGCTATATGACTCTGGGCAAGTCACCTAAACTTATTTGCCTTAGTTTCCTCATCTGTAAAATGAGGTGGAGAAGAAAATGCCAACCTATTTCACTATCTATGCCAAGAAAAGCCTAAATGGGGTCATGAAAAGTCACAACTGAAAATAGCTAATCAGTAACTTTACATTATAGATTTATAGCTGAAAGGGGCTTTTGAGGTCATTAAAATTCTCATTTTACAAATGAGGTAACTAAGGCCAAAAGAGATAAAATGACTTATCCAGGGTCACACCGACAGTTGGTTAAAAGTATGGTTGGGAAAGAGGGAAGTAATTTGGAAACAATTAATCAAGGAATTGATATCATTAAATAAAAGATTATGGAATAGTATGAAAGATTCCAAATTATTGTATAATAAATTTGTGGTAGTTTTAATGACAATTATTTATACTCACAAAGAAAAGTATTAATAGCTGTTTTTATCAAGTTGGGCTCCTGTGTGTAGCAGATAGTTTTGAAATGAAAACTATGTTGCTAGTTATGTATTATTGATTTGTTCTGGGATTAACAAGGCACCATATTCTAAGTCTTTACCAGAATAAAGAGCTAAATTTTGGCTATGTCCTGTTTCAGATGTAATAAAGGAAATTATTCCAATGCAAAACTTTGGGTTATCCTTCAAAAGGGCTTCAGATATAGTCACTTAAGGACTTGTTAAAAAAGTTAATTTAGCTCAATAAAATATTTATCAAGTATTTCCTGTGTGCCAGATACTGTGCTTGACATAGAAAATGAAAAGATCAAAATTAAAACTAGTTCTTTCCTTTTTGCAGATTATAGTTAATTATCATACACCATGTAAACACATGAACATAAGCTAGTTTAAAATTGTAGAGAGCACAAAGGAAAGAAAATGGGAAAAAAAAACCTCTATGCAGAAAGTGAGACAATGATTGAAATAGAAAAGAAAATTTCTTATGCTAGTGAGAGATGAGAGAGGGAAACAGACAGAAACAGAGAGAGAGAGAGAGAGAGAGAGAGAGACACAGAGAGACAGAGAGACAGAGAGAGACAGACAGACAGACCTAAAGATTGAGAGGCAATAGTCCTAAAACCTTGACTTTGTTCGAGGCTATGTATTAAGGAGTTTCTATTCTATTACACACACACACACACAACACACACGCACGCACACACACACACACACGCACACACAACACAACACACACACACACACACACACACACACACATTCTTTCTGAAGAATCTATATCATCTCTCTAAGACCTGAGGGAGTGAACCTCTTGAAAGAAGGACTCAAGATCCTACTGGCTGGAAAAATGATATAGATCACATCATCTTGCTTACATTTTGTTACATTGAGGAACAACAAGAAATGTCTTTGTAGTGTGCCATGCATCCTGACCCTTTTGTCAGAGTGATGCTAAGATGAGAGACAGTTTCTGGAATGGAGAAAAGCAGAAAGCTGAGGAAGATGGTCCAGAATATTGATAGGATGAAGGCTCATGGTCTCCAAACCCTATTCAACCAAAACAAAAAAAAAATAGACAAATAGACTCGAGGACTCTCAGTTCATTTGTATTTAACATATTTACTGGATGTAAATTAAACACATCTTTTTCTTTTGCCAATTCCAATGTTTTCTTCTGAAAGATTCATCACCAGACAAAAGACAATTTACTCATGGGTGCTGCCATCATGGTATCCTTGAGGCATTTTCTTCTAGTACATGGAAGGGGAGGAATAATTAAAGTAGGCATACAGCAAGGAGTAACTGCTTGGAACTGAGTTTAGCTAGAGTAAGAAACCTGTATTTTTAATTTATAATTTTTTAATAGTCAAGACTTAAAACATTGAAAAATAAACATTTTAGGGAGAAATGAAGATCTGGGTTTCTATCACCACAGATTTATGGGGCTGTGAAGCAGGAAATTGAAATAATTATATGTACAATCTAAATAAAATTAAACTGTCTAATAGCAAATAAATGCTATTGACATGTATTTCCTTTTTCTGTGAAGTCAGAAAAAAGTTTCCAAGGTATTAGAATATAGTGTAAGAAATTAAGTTAAAGGTGGAGCATTCAGTAGCAATCCTGGCAATAACTAACTTAAGAAATTGGGTGAACTGTTTATTTTTTGAAAGGAACTTCATTCCTGTTATAACAGCAGTTTAAACTGTCTGTTTCATACAAAGCTCTTCTGAGGACAATATGAAGCATATAAATAAAATACCTAATAATTTGGAGAAAGGACAATTATATTCAAAGAAACATGTTTTTGTTTCTGTTTTTTTTTTTTAATCAACTTCATTGACTAATTGAATTCATATAGGAATCCAAAGTGCAGAACTGCTGATTTACAAAATGAGATTATAAAATGAAATGATTGTACTAGGTACTTTATAGTTTTTAAAGCATCTGACTGTTAATTATGCCGACATTCACTTTACTGATTTTGGTATTCAGCTTGCCTACACTATTCTTAGTAGTTCTGTGAACCAAAGATATTCAGTAGTTTAGAAATAGTGATCAAAAAGAGCAAGCATGGTTTTATCTGAAACAGAATGTATCACATTGGCAGTATTTTCCCTTCTGACAGTATTATTAAACTAGTTAATCAAGGTTATGCTATATCATATTTTAACTAGATTTTAGAAAAGCAACATATGTTCTGGTCTTCGATGTCCTTTATCCACAGAAACTGAAAGATTGGGACCACAAAATGCAGCTATTATATCTTCTTAGTGGTGCTATAGGGTAACCTTGGGAGTTTGGGGTGAGGAGAGGAGAACTGTTTTCTAATGAATTAGTTTACAAATTCCCACTAGTGTGCTTCACCCTTCATTATTAGTTGATAACATTTAGTTACCTAGATCATCATTATCATTTAATAAAGCTAGTTTGCTAAGGTCTTATAATAATATTTTGCATGAAATATCACCCTAAAGTTTGCAATATACTCTTCTATTAAGGCATTCAGAGTGCAGGACTGAAGTTAAATTTTAAGGCTGCCTCTTTTCCAAACCACAGAATATTTGGAACATGAAGACTAATAATGTAGAATAAATAAAGAACGGATACCAAAAAACAAGGATTAGCAAGATGAGTATAATAGTCGATTAGATCTTTTAAGAACTAGAAAACATCTAGTAAAATCACTTTATTTTGTAACTGAATTTTGTAAATCTAAGATATGTAGCAAAGAGAAAAGTCATATCATGGAAATTCTTTTTCTGGAATCCTCAAGGCATTCCATTTAGATATGGGGTAGCTTTTCTGGTAAGAGTCCTATAGAGTTCCAAATCTGTCTTTCCTCATAGTATCCTGTTCAGCATTTTCTCAGCTTCCTTATCTATACACTACTGCCAACTATTCCTTTTTGGAAGAACATTGCTAAATTTTATTGAAAAAAAATTTTTTTTCCACTAGTCAAAAGTTCACCATCTTGTAGTCAAAATGGGAGAAAAAAAGACTGAGACCAAGGCTGAAATTTAGACTTTTCTCCCCACCTTTCATTCTCCTCCCCCACGCAATTTCTTCTCAGGGATTTAGATATAGTTTCTTTCCATCTGATTCACCACTTGTTTGAATCTTCAATTCTCAACTAGTTTCAGAGTTCAAAAAGTTACAGGAAAAAAAAATTGAAAAAGTTACTATCTTCTTCAGATACAATTGGTACACATAAAACATGGAGAGGGACTTTTTTAAGGAGTAATTAAGTTTCCTTGTTTTGATTGTTTCTAATTAGCTTAACTAAGTTTCACTCCAATGAAAATTAAAATTATTTTATAAAAGAGTAATTTGATCAAAAGTTCTATAGATGATGAATATGACATTCATTTCATTGCTCTTTAACTGCAAATAAATTTTTGTCATTTTAATGAATAGTTACTAAATTAACCTTATATACTTTGTTTTCTATAAATCTATATAATTTATTGCTTGCAATTTCTGATCTTGATAGCATTTCACACATGAATATTTGTTCCATTATTTTACTTGATATTGTCATCTTACTGACCAAACAATAATTCAAAGACTTAACTTTTATTGAAAATTGATATCATATTTGAAGTAAACCACTATCTCTGATTCCACATGGTACAGTATTTCAAAAATAATGTGAGCAGTTCTATAACTACTTTATATTATTCCATCAATCTTAAGAAAACGTGATATGCAGCTCAATATAAAGCCTTTAAGACAAAAAAATTAATTACCATTTCCAATCTGGAAAAGATAAAACGGTTCTCCCTTTAGCAAAATTATAATGTCTCTAGCTGTCCATAACTTCTTTCCACTTTTAGGTCCTCTATCTTTGCTGGATTTTCCCCACATATAATTTCCTGATTCTAACATCAGGGTCCTATGCCTTTCTGCTGTTCTCCACCTAACCAGAAAATAACAACAAAATCTCTGCTTTCAGGAAAAATCCCATTATTTATTCACACTTTGGCATGATTATGTTGAGACACTCAGGAATAGTGAATTTTAAGCTATAATAGCTGTTGTTGATGCTTTTGTTTTAATTGGAAAGGAGAGAGCAAAAATATGCAAAGGAATTTCAAGTATCAGTAAATCTGATTGGGTTGGTGAGAGAAGTTATCTGTTAAATCCCCCTGAAGTCCCTGAAAATATCCCACAACATGCATCTATATTCCTTGGTTACAACTAAAGTCTGTCCTAAACCAGCCAGACAGCTGTAGATAGTAGTAGAATATCTTTAGATTCATGATGTTATCAACCATGTAAGTAAATATATATATTGCTTCCCCCCAAAATAAATTCTTTAAAAATTGCAGTGAAATAAAACAGGTACATTTTTTGAGAGAGCAAGAACTGAAAGAAAAGTAGTGAATTGCCTTGGATAAGAATATTTTGCAGGGAAAGAAGAAAGAGTATGAGAACACTTAAAATAAAGTTCATGAAGAGAATGATATAAAAGAAATGAATTGGTTTGTTCTATAAAGTGAGACCTGATAAGTAGTTAAAAATAAACTCCTAGGACTTCTGGGACTGTAGCCAAGATGGTGGAATAAAGTCAGGAAGCAGTTTCCAGTTTCCCTTGAAAAACTACATGAAACCAATCCTATTAACAAAGTCTGATGGAATGAAACCACTCTCTACTTCAAAATAGACTGAAAAACTTTAGGAAAGATCACTCTCAATGGGGTGGCAAGGCTGTTTAGCCCAGTTCAAACAAACACTAGGAAAGCCAGGGAAAGGGTCTTGATCTCAGCAAATCAGCAACTAAGACCCTTGGTCCTGGCTTGGTAGAGGAGCAGATCAATGGGGCAGCTTCCAGGCCCATCTAAGAAAGCAAACTCAGGGAAACCTGGCTATTTCCTGAACAAAGCAGGCAAAGCTACCTCCTATAAAGAAGTGTGCTTAAAGCCAAGGCTCAGAGTTGCACAGGAAGCTTTGGACAATGACCCCTTTACCCCAGGAGCAGAAGACAACCATAAAAGTTAAAAAAAAAAAAAAAAAAAAAGGAGGAAATATCAAAAGAAAAAATGAGCAAAAAACAGAAAAGAACTTTGACTATAGAAAGCTACTATAGTAACAGAACAGACCAAAACACCAACTAAGATAAGGACAAAATGTCCACAGAAAAAAATCTCAAAGAATGAAATAAATTGCTCTCAAGCCCAAGAGGCTTCTTGGAAATGTTCATGCAAGGCTTGAGAGTCAATAGTTTAGAAGCAAAAGGAAAAAAATGTCTGGAAAAAACCAAATCCTTAAAAAGTAAAATTAACCAAAAGGAAAAAGAGATACAAAAGGTAACTGTAGAAATATGCACATTAAAAACTAGAACAGAGCAAATGGAAGTTAATGATTCTATGAGATAGCAAGAATCAATGAAACAAATTAAAAGGAATGGGAAAAAATGGAAGAAAATGTGAACTACCTCATTGGAAAAACAGCCAATCTGGAAAATAGATCCAAAAGAGACAATTTAAAAGTTATTGGCTTGAAAGCCATGACAAAAAAGAGCCTGGACAGCATTCTGCAAGAGATAATTAAGGAAAACTGCCCCAATATTCTAGAAACAGAAGGGGGAATACTCATTGAAAGAATCTATAGATCACATTCAGAAAGAGATCGCACAAGGAAAGCCCAATGAACTTTGTTGTAAAATTCTAGAACAATAATTTCAAGGAAAAATACTGCAAGCTGCCAGACCAAAACAATTCAAATAGCAAGGAGCTAGAATCTGGAAGCTTCCAGAATCTGAAAGCATAATATCAGAGAAAAAGACATTAAGGGGTAGAAAAATGTCTACTGTAAAAAGAGGAAAAAAGAGATATAACATGACATTTAAATCATGTGAGGAGGCACAAAAAAACTATTACAATCCAGGGAAAGAAGGAAGAAGGATGAGCATAGCCTGAAACTTGATCTCATCAGTTTTGGCTCAAAGAGGGAATAACTTAATTATTTAGTTGGGTATAGAATTTTATCTAATCTTATAAAGAGGAGAGAGAAGGAGAAGAGAAAAGAGAGGGGCAGGATAAATGTAAGGGCAGTAACACTAGGGAAAGGGTAAGAGAAGTTGGAAAGGGATAATAGATGATAAGGTAATGGGTGGGTTGGTTTAAAAAACATTACTAAGGACAGGGTAGAAAGAGAGAAATATATACAGGGAAAAAATAGGAGGAAGTAAAATAGAGAGTTGGCAATCATACCAGTGAATGTGAATGGGATGAACTCTCCCATAAAATGGAAGCAAATAGCAGAGTGGATTAAAAAACAGAATCCTATAAGAAACACATTTGTCACAGAGAGACACATATAGAGTAAAGGTAAAAGGCTGAAACAGAATTTACTATGCTTCAGATGAAGTAAAAAAAAAAAAAAAAAAAAGCAGGGGTAACAATTCTGATATCAGATAAAAGGAAAAATAGATCTTATTAAAAGAGATAAGGAAGAAAAGTACATCTTGATAAAGTGTTCTGTAAACAATGAAGTAGTAACGATGCTAAATGTGTATGCACCAAATGGTAGATCAGCCAAATTCCTTGAGAATATTTTAATCCAGCCACAGGAAGAAATAGACAGCAAAACTCTATTAGTGCGGGACCTCAACCTTCTACTCTCAGAATCGGACAAATCTAAGCACAAAATAAACAAGAAAGGAATTAGGGAGATTGATAGTATCCTAGAAAATCTAGAAATTACAGACCTCTATAGAAAATGGAATAGAGATATGCATAATGGAATATACCTTTTTTTCCTCAGGGGTATATGGCAATAACACAAAAAGTAACCATGTATTATATTAGGGCATAAAAAAATCTCACAATAAAATGAAGAAAGGCAGAAATAGTAAATACCTTTTTTTCAGACTACAATGCAATCAAAATAATATTCAATAAAGGGGAAGGGAAAGATAGAATAAAAACCAATTGGAATTAAATAATATAATTCTAAAAAAAAAACAATGAGTCAAAGAACAAATAACTAAAAACTATTTATCATTTTATTCAAGAGAATGACAACAATGAAGCAACATACCAAAACTTATGGGATGCAGCCAAAGCAATTTTTAGGGGAAATTTTATATCTTTAAATAGCTATTTGAATAAAATAGAGAAAGTGGAGATCAATGAATTGTGCATGCAATTTAAAAAGCTAGAAAAAGAACAGTTTTAAAACTTCCAATTAAATACTAAATTAGAAATTCTGAAATTCAAAGGAGAAATTAATAAAATTGAACCTAAGAAATCTATTGAACTATTAATTAAAACTAAGTGTTACTTTTATGAAAAAAAAAACAACAAAATCGATAAACTTTTGGTCAATTTGATTAGAAAAAGGAAAGAAAAAATTAAATCACCAACATCAAAAATAAAAAGGGGAACTTACCACCAATGAAAAAAAAAATCAATGATTAAGAACTATTTTGCCCAAGTGTATGGCAGCAAGTCTAACAATCAAACTGATATGGAAGAATAGTTACAAAAATATAAATTGCCCAGATTAACTGAAAAGAAAATACATTACTTAAATAGTTTCATTTTAGAAAAAGAAATTGAACAAGTTATTAATGAACTCCCTAAGAACAAATTTTAAGGGCAAGATGGATTAAAAAGTAAATTCTACCAAACATTTAAAGAATAATTCTAATACTAGGTAAAATATTTGCAAAATAGGTAAAGAAGAAGTACTTCCAAATTCCTTCTATGACACAAATATGGAACTGAAACCTAAACCAGAGAGGGACAAAACAGATAAAGAAAATTACAAAACTGTTGAGGGCTGTGGATACTGAGGGGACTGCAGGCAAAGGTATAAAATCTTTTTGTCTTGCTGGGAACGCAGCAAATTATATCTGGATAGATTGGGTCTGCATGTTGCCTGTGGACTGGCAGTTTCCTGAGAAGTTAGGGGACATGACAGCCTCTGCTATTTCCTGGATTTATAAGTACCAAAATGCCTTGAAACAATGAAAATGTCTTTGAATAGTGCTATATAACCCCTACCTATTCCCAGAGGTCAGCATAAGCATATATAATGACAGGATAAGCTTGAAAGTTGGCACCATGGTGTCTGAACATATGCAGCAATAGGATGCCATTGGAATCATAAATCTGACAAGATCTTATCAAGAGATATCTGACAAACCAGAAACTTAAGGCATAAATCACCAGGTGGTGCATCTCTAGAACAAAGAAAATTCCCGATTTGATGCATGCTTTGTGTGTGTCTTGCTTATGTAAACCTATGGTATATAAATGCTTGGAACTGATCAATAAAGTGGACTCCTGTCTTCACCTTTCCTGCTGAGTCCTGCCTCTACAATCCTCACTTACAGCAGGACTCCCAACAGCAGATAACAGTGCACAGAACAATCTCCCTAATGAATATTGATGCAAAAAGTTTAAATAAAATATTAATAGAGATTACAGCAATTTATCAGCAGGATAATATATCATACCCAAGTGGGATTTATATCAGGAATTCAAGGCTGGTCCAATATTAGGAAAACTATTACCATAATCAACATATCAATAACAAAACCAACAGAAATCATATGATAATCTCAATGAATCAGAAAAAGCCTTTGACAAAATACAACACTCATTCCTGTTCAAACACTAGAGAACATAGGGATAAAAGAAGCATACTTTAAAATAATAACCAGTTTCTATCTAAAATTTACAAATATTATTTGTAATGGAGACATACTGAAAGCATTCCCAGTAAGATCAGGGGTGAAACAAGGATACCCATTATCATCCCTATTATTCAACATTGTACTAAATTAGAATAGGTGATGAGGAAATAAAACTATCACTATTTATAGATGATATATTGACATATGTAAAAAATCCTAAAAAAATCACCAAAACAACTATGGAAACAATTAACAGCTTTAGCAAAATTGCAGGATATAAAATCATAAGCACTTCTATATATTACTGACAAAGTCCAGCAGCAAGATACAAAAAGAGAATTTCATTTAAAATAAGTGTAAACAAAATAAAATATTTGGGTGTCTACTTATTAAGACAAACTCAAGAACTAAATGAACACAGATACAAAACACTTCTCACATAAATAAAAGCTGTTCTAAAAAACTGGAAGATGATAAATTGCTCATGAGTAGGCCAAGTATATATAATAAAGATGACAATTCTGACTAAATTGATCTATTTGTTCAGTGCCATACCAATTAAACTGCCAAAACATTATTTTATGGAATTAGAAAAAATAATAACAAAATTCATCTGGAAGAATAAAAGTTTAAGAATATCAAGGAAATTAATGAAAAAATAATACAATGGCTCATGGCTTAGGACTATTGAACCTAAAACTATATTTTAATGCAGCAATCATCAAAATGACACAATAATCAAGGCTTGTAATAATCTAGTATTTGATAAACCTCCAAACTCCTATTTCTGGAATAAGAACTCAGTATTTGAAAAAAAAAATTGCTGGGAAAACTGGAAAATAATATGTCAGAAACTTAGCAAAGACCTACATCTCATGCCCCTTACTAAAATAAAAATGAGCACATGCATGACATGTATAAATTATGATATCATAAACAAATAGGAGAGCAATGTATAATTTATCTATCAGATCCTTGGAAAAAGGAGGAATTTATGACCTAAGAAAATGAACAACTTTTATTACATTAAAATAAAAAGTTTTGCTCAAATAGAACCAACAGAACCAAGATTAAAAGAGAAGTATAAAGCTGAGAAAAAAATCTTACAATCAGTATTTCTGATAAATGTCTCATTTCTAAAATATATAAATATACATAAAGAATACAAGTCATTACCTAATTAATAAATAGTCAAAGTAAATGAATCATTTTCAGATGATGAAATTGAAACTGTATATATTCACATGAAAAAATTCTCTAAATCACTTGATTAGATAAATACAATCTCACTTCTCACATTGGCTAATAGATCATGAAATTGTTGGAGGGGATGTGGGGTATTTGGGACACTAATGCATTGTTGGTGGAGTTATGGAATGATCCAAGCATTCTGGAGAGCAATTTGGAACTATTCTGAAAGGGCTATAAAATTGTAAATACTTTTGACTCACAAGTGCCATTACTTGGTCTGTTTACCAATGAAATCATAAAGGAGGGAAAAGAACCCACATGGGCAAAAATATTTGTTGCAGCTCTTTTTGTGTTAGCAAAAAATTGGAAAATGGGTAGTTTCCATTAATTGGGGAATGGAAGAGGTTAAAATAAAAATTGAAAAAAATCTACAATAACCTCCTGAAAGAGATCCTAAAATGAAAATTCCCAGGAATGTTATAGCCAAATTCCTGGAACTCCCAAGATCAAGGAGAAAATATTGCAAGCATCCAGAAAGAAATAATTCAAGTTTAGTGGAGGTACAATCAGGATAACACATGATTTAGCACCTTCTCCATTAAAGAACTGGAGGGCTTGGAATTTCAAAGAGCAATGAGAGCTAGGATTTCAACCAAAATTCATCTATCCAGTAAAACTAAGTATAATCCTTCAAGGGAAAAGATGCAAATTAAATACAATAGAGGATTTTAAAAGACTTGTGATGAAAAGAAGAGAGGTGAATGGAATGTTTGATTTTCAAATACAGGACTCAAGAGAAACAAAAAAGATAATGAGGAAAGTGATATCATCAAGGATTTAATTAGGTTTATCTCTTTACATTTCTATATGGGAGGATGGAACTTGTAATGATTTCTCATTATTATGGCAGATAGAAAGAGTATGAGGGCACAGATGTGAGTTGAATATGAAGAGATAAATATACTATAAAATAAAATTAAGGGTTGAAAGTGAAGTATATTAGGAGAAAGGGAAATGGAGGAGTGGCATGGTATAAATCATCTGCCATTAAAAAAAAGAAAATCTTTTATAGTGAAGGTAGAAAAGGGGAAAAAAAGAAGAAATAGATGAACCTTACTCTCCTCAAAAATGGCTCAAAAAATAACATAAACAATCAATATAGGGATAAAAAATAACATAAATAATCAATATAGCTATCTGTCCTGCAAAAAGTAGACAGACAATGGGTTCAGGAATGGGAGAAGGTGATAGAATGGAGAGAGAGTGATCAGTAGCAAAATACTTTTGAGGAGAGACAAGGTGAAAGGAGAGTTAATAGAAATAAATAAATGGGGGAAAATACGGCTAGCAATAGTAATTGTATAAAGAATTTGGAAGGATGTTTCTCTGATAAGGCTTTATTTTTCAAACATATAGGGAACTGAATCAAACTTATAAAAAATTAGAGGCATGCTTCAGATGATAAATGATCAAAATATGTGAACTAAAAGGGCTATAAAATCATGCATATCCTTTGACTTACCAATATCACTATTAGTTATAAATACCAGAAGAGATTTCTTTTTAAAAAGGAAAAGGACCTATATGTACAAAAATTTTTATAACACCTCTCTTCTCAGAGTAAAAAAATCAAAACATAAGAGAATGCCTATCAATTGGGAATGGCTCAATAACTGTGACGTGATTATGATGGAATATTATTGTTATGTGAAAAATGATGAGCAAGATGCTCTCAAAGCTCTGGAAAGTCCTTCATGAACTTAAGCAAAGTGCAATGTATTGTATATAAAGTAATAGCAATGTTGTGAGATGATCAAATATGAATGACTTTGCTATTCTCAAAAATACAATAATCCCTGAATACTCTGAAGGACTTATGATGAAAAATCTTATCTATACCCAGAGAAATAAATAATTGTATCTGAATATAGATAGAAACATACTCTCTGTATTTTTTACTTTATTTTTCTTCAGGGTATTTTTAGGGAGTGGGAGATCAAATTTCTTTCACAACATGATTTTTATGGAAATGTTAAAAAAACAACATAAAAACCAGAGATACCAAATATGTAGCATATGAATGATGTATAGACTGAACCATATTAAAACATAATTTCTACCTGAAAAAAAGAATATTATCAAGTTAAATAAATATTTTTAACTATTTAAGATCTGTGCAATTCCATCATCAAAGCAAAAATTGAAGGAAGCTACATAGAATTAACATTTTGTAATTTTGTATCATTTTAATTTAATCAGTTACTATGATTCTCCTTACTCCTTAACACTCTCTCCCAGGTCATATAAATTAAAATAATTTCCTATGATTGAAAAGTTGCATAGTAGAGAGGAATGATTTTGGAATTTGAGCAAATAAACTCATATTCTGCTCCTTATATTTGCTACTCATATGATCTTGGCCAAGTTATGAAATCTCTTTGATTTTCAATTTCTTTGAATATAAAATAAAGGGATTTCATGAATGTCCTTTAATACCTATTTTTTTGCTGTTGATCAGTGATTTTGTATCCTTCCCATAGACAGATTATCAGGAAAGAGACACAATGTTTTCCTAGATCTATATGATATAAAAAAATCATTCAGTGAACATATTTATTCTTCATCTAGTTGCATTGTCTAGATGAATAGTTGCATAACTCTTTCTGGAACTTCTTATATATATTACTGTATTAATTTTCTCCCTGAGGAAATTGTAATGTAACTGTTAAGAGTCCATTTTATACACATTTAAAGCCACTGTTCAATAATTACATAAATCAAAGATAGAATCATAACATGAATTTGTTTTTTTTTTTTTTAATTTAATAGCCTTTAATTTACAGGATATATACATGGGTAACTTTACAGCATTAACAATTGCCAAACCCTTTTCCAATTTTCCCTTACCCCCCCCCTCCCCAAATGGCAGGATGAATGATGTTAAATATATTAAAAATAACAGATACACAATAAGTATACATGACCAAAACATTATTTTCTGTACAAAAAGAATTCGAATTATTGTACAATTAGTTTGAAAAATCAAAAGGGTGTATAAATAGGACTGGGAATTAATTTTGGTTTTAGTCATCTCCCAGGTTCTTTTTCTGGGTATGCTAATTATTCATTCGTCATTAGAAATGATTTGGTTGATCTGTTGTGGGATGGCCTGATCCATCGGACTGGTCATCATCTAGTATTTTGAAGTATAAATGATCCCTGGTCCTCATTTCCTTAGCATCAGTTCGTGTAAGTCTCTCAGGCCTTTTCTGAAATCATCCGTTGGTCATTTCACAGAACAGTAATATTATAATTTCTATACCACAATTTATTCACCATTCTCCAACATGGACATCCATTCAGTTTCCAGTTTCTAGCCACTACAAAAGGGGCTGCCCAAACATTCTGCACAAAGGTCCCTTTCCTTCTTTATAACTTTGGGATATAATCCCAGAAAACCCTGGATCAAAGGGATGCAGTTTGATAACTTTTTGAAAGTTCCAAACTACTCCCAAAATGGTTGGATTCGTTCACAACTCCAAACAATGAATCAATGTCCCAGTTTTCCCACATCCCCTCAACAATCATCATTATTTTTCCTGGTCATCTTAAATCTGACAGGTGTGGTTTATCTTGGTTGTCTTAATTTGATTCTGTTAATAATGACGGAGCATCTTTTTATATGACTAAATAGTTTCAATTTCTTCATCTGAAATTGTCTGTTCATTCCCGACCATTTTCAACTGGAATGGCGATTTTATAAATTGAGTTAATTTCTTATATTTTGGAAATGGGGCCTTTATCAGAACCTTGACTGTAAAAATATTTTCCCAGTTTATTGCTTCCCTTCTAATCTTTTTCTGCATTAGTTTTTTTGTCAAAACTTTTCAGTTTGATAATAATTTTCTATTTTTGGATCAGTAAGATCTCTAGTTCGCTTTTCATAAAAACTTTCCCTTCCACAGGTCTGGGGTAAATATCCATGTTCCTCTAATTTATTAATTTTCATTCTTTTGTGGGTCATAAATTTGACCTTATCTTGGTGTACGGCGTTGGTATGGATCAATGCCTAGTTTCCCATATTGTTTCCAATTTTTCCCAGCAATTTTTTCAAACATAAGTTCTTCCCCAAAAGCTGGGATTTTGGGTTTTCAAAGACTAGGTTTTTATTTGTTTGCCTTGTTTTTTTATCCCTTGAAACCTAAAATCTTTTTTTGGCTTCCAACCCCTTTTGATTTTTTCAACCCTTTAAATTTTATTTTTTTCCTTAAGGCCAAAAAATTTTTAAAACCCCAAAAAATAGTTTTTGGGCCTTTTTTTCCGCCCTATATATTTTTTTTAATTGGTAGTGAACTTAATTTTTTTCTTAATTTTCCCTTAAATTTTGATTTTTTTTAATGACCCTTTTTTTATTTTCTAGTTTAAATGGTTTTTTTGAACCTGATTTGGATTTGTATATAATTAAGAATTTGTACTTTTTTATTTTATAACCAAAAATTTTTAAATTTTATTTTAATAACTTTTGAGAAAATTCTGGGGTTCTTGTTTACCATTTCTCAATGATAAATTTTTTATTTATTCTTATTCCTTTAATCTCTTTTCCGCTTTATTGATGGCGAACAATATTAAATGAGGTTAAAACCTTTTCCCTAGATTTATTAAAATTTCAGTTTGTTCCTTACATATGATGTACGAGGTTTAAATAATTGCTATATTTTAAAAATCCTTTATTCCTATACCTCAAGTGTTTTTAATAGGAATGGATGTTGGATTTTATCAAATGTTGCATCTATTAAATGATCAATGGTTTTTTTAATTTGGTTTTTGAAGGCCAATTATATTAAGTTTTTAATAGAATGATTTGGTTAATTTTATCATATTTTTATCTTTGAGATGATTTTTTGTTTTTGTATTCTTATTTAAGTTTTCTAATATTAAGGGGATTGGTTAAATTTTCTTTTTGTTTTCAGTACCCTGGTTTTTGTATCATAATTTTTGTATAGAAGGAATTTGGGGCCCTTATTTTATTTTTTCAAATAATTTTTAATAGCATTTGAATTGTTCTTTAAATGTTTGGTAAAATTCCTGTAAAACCATCTGGTCCTGGGTTTTTTCTTAGGGAGTTGTTTAATTGCCTGTTCTATTTCTTTTCTGAAATGGGACTATTCAAGCAATTTACTTCTTCCTCTTTAGTCTGGGAAGCTGTTATTTTGGGGTAGTCATCCATTTCCTTAGGTTATCAAATTTATTGGCATAAAGTTGACAAAATAACTCCTTATTATTTTTCAATTTCCTTTCATTGGTGGAAAGTTCTCCTTTTCATTTTAAATACTTTTCATTTTCCTCCCTCCTTTTTCTAATGATTTACCAAAGGCTTATCTATTTTTTGGCTTTTTCCAAGAACCAACTCTTATTTTATTAATTAGTTCAATAGTTTTACTTTCAATATTTTTAATTTCTCCTTTTAATTTTAAATTTCCAATTTAGTTTGATTGGGGGTTTAAATTTTTTTTTTTTTTTTTAGTTGCAAGCCCAACTTAATCTTTTTTTTCTGTTTTATTCAAGTTCAGGGAAAAATTCCCTCTTATTACCTTTGGTGCATCCCCAAAATTTTTGGTATGATGTCTCATCATTGTCATTATTTGGTGAAAATTAATTTATCTGTAATTTGTGCTTCCCCAATCATTCTTTAAGATGAGTTGTTTAGTTTCCAAACTTTTGGTCTTTTCCCCCTAACTTTTGTTGAATTGTTTTATTGCACTTGATCTGAAAAGGTTTACTTTTCTGCTTTCTTGCATTTAATTTTAGGGTCTTTGTCCTAATATATGGTAATTTTTGAATGGTTCCATGAACTGCTGAGGAAAAATTATTCCTTTCTCCATTCAATTTCTAAAGATCAAATACCTAATTTTTTAATATTATATTTACTTCTTTAATTTCTTTTTTTTTTTTGGTTTGATTTGTCAATTCTGAGAGTGCAAGGTTGAGATCTCCCTACTTTACAGTTTTGTTTCTTTCTTCTTGCAACTCTTTAACTTCTCCTTTAGGAAGTTGGTGCCATACCACTTTGCATATATGTTTAATATTGATATTGGTTGTTTTTCCCTTTGCGGATGTAGTTACCTTCCACTTTTTAATTAGATCAATTTTTACTTTGCGTCTGAATGGTGGTACTTTTTGATACCTGAAGATAATAGATTTTTTGCTCCAGCCTTTTACTTTTTCCTATAGCATCCCCCTGTTTAAATTTTTTTTTTATATTGTAGGGTTTGACTTTATCAGTCCTATTCCCCCTCTTTATGGGAGTTCAATTTACCATTTACGGTTAGAATTACTAAATCTGTATTTCCTGCCATCCTAACCCCGATTGTGCTTTACTTTTTTGCCTCCCCAACCCTCTTCCCCCTTTTAAACTTTGTCCCTCTTGTTCACGATACTTATCCTCTTTTTCCCTCCTCCCCCCCTTTGAGTCTTTCCCCTTCCTTCCTTATTACCTTTTCTTTTCCCTTTTCCCTCCCCCGTTTTTAATGGGGAGGAATTTTCTCTAAAACAAATTCCATTATTTTCTTTGGCCAACTTGAGAGGTAAGATTACACAATGTTCCTCCCTCTAAATTCCCTCAGAATGATAAGTTTCCTTAGCCTCTTTGGGGATGTGGTTTCCTTTTTATCCCTCCTTCCCACCTTATTCTGCCATTCCCTTTTCCATATTACTTCCCTTTTTATTTATATCATACTATAAATTTACATTATTCTTTTGTATATCACAACGAAATACAATTTCAAGAGTTATTTTACCTTTTCTGCATTCTTGGTTCTATTCTTGAATCAAATTTTGTTTAGTTCTGGTTTTCTTCGAAACAAAAATTCATTTTTTTCTTAAATTCCATTTCTTCCCTGGAAGAAATTCCCAGCTTAGCTGGGTAGTTTATTCTTGGCTATTTCAGTTCTTGTGCCTTCGGAATTCATTTCCAGGCCCTTTCCTTTAATGTAGAGGCAGCCAGATCTTGGGTGATCCTTATTGTGGCACCTCGGTATTTAAATGGTTTTGGCTGCTTGTAAAATTTTTTTTTCTTTGTTTAAATTTTGCCCTATTCCTTGGGGTTTTATTTTGGGTTTCTTTCAGAAGGTGTTCGATTTCTTTCAATGCCTATTTTACCTTCGATTCTATTACATCTGGGCATTCTTTGATGATTTCTTTAAAATAGTATCAGGCTCTTTTTTTCTCATGGTTTTTAGAAGGTCCAATAATCCTCAGATTATCTCTCCGATCTATTTTCCAAGTCTGTCATTTTTCAAGTAGAAATTTGGTTTTCAGTTTGTCATTTTTGTTTTGTGACTGATTCTTGCTGTCTCAATGAATCTGAATTGTTCAGTTCTAATTTTAAAAATTTTTTTCTTCAATGCTTTTTTTCTTTCATATGTCCAATTGGTTTTTTAATTATTGTTTTGGTCTGGAATTTTTTCCTTTCACTAATTTTTTTTTATGTTATTTTTTTTCAATTCACAGATCCTACCTTTTTGCAGTTCTTTATTTTTCCAACACCAATTTTGTTTCCTACTTCCTAGAATTTTCTTTTTTCCAATTCGTATTTCAGGAAGTTGTTGCCTCTGTAAGGCTTCTCTTTTCCTTTCCCCATTTATCTTCTAACCTCTTTTGGGAACTTTTAATGGCCTTTCTAGAGCATTATGTAAAGGAGGACAGTCTATTTTTGCTGTTTGAGGTCTCTTCGATTTTTTGACCTCTCTTTTTCCATAAACTTTGTTATTTTTTCATCTTTTTATTCATTTTTAAAGCCTTTGGGGTAGGTCTCAGGCAAGGGGTTAACTTCCTCTGCAGTGGGAGAAATGTAAACCGATTTCCGCCCAAGGTAGGGGTGTCTGTGGAGTTTTCCCCTTCCCCAACAGGAGGTGGATTCGCACTGGCTAGCCAAACTGCTTAGTAGGGCTGGGGGATTATCCCCCTCGGCTAGAGACTAATGGTGAAAGTGTCACCTCCCAGGCCTGAGCCTCTTGTGGGACTGTGGTTTAGCAGTGGGGCAACCCAGGGGCGCCACAAATCCCCGTCTCCGATGCAAATTTTAAATCATGGCCCAGCCCCCCTGGGCAGTTGGAGACAACCCCGGGGGCCTCCTGCCGTGCAGGATCAACTCCCGGAAAAGCCCCTTATGCGGGTTGGGGCTGCCGCTTGTGATGAGATTTGGCCCACCCTCGGTTTGAGACCTCCTCGGAACCTAATTTCTCCCCGTCTGGCCGATCTCCCCTGGAACCAACCTTTTTTGGGAGACTGCAGATTTTTTTCGGCTGGTGGTTGTTTCATTTTATCTTTACAATTTAGCAGTCAATACTATTTTTGACTCGATATAATATTGATAAAAGGGTAAGAGAAGGTTAGAAAGGCGCGTGTGTCTTCTCTGCCATCTTGGCTCCGCCCCCATACATGAATTTATGAATTTGTTATCAAAACAATGATCCTCTCATTGCTAATATATATATATATATATATATATATATATATATATTGACACACATACATATATGTGTATATATCTTTATTATTTTGTCATTTCAATAAAACCTATTTTTTATCATGAACATTGCAAAAGGGAAAATTCATTTCAACAAATATCTGTTAAGGATAGAGGGCCACAGATAGCAGGTTTCCTCTGGGTTGAAGGGAATTATACCTTGCCCAGAATTCCCCCAGTATCTGTGATCCTCTACAGTTAAGGATCTATGCAAACCAATGTGGGATAGTAGATCAACTTTTGGCCTTGGACTCAGGAAGTTCTGTTCTCAAATCCAGCCTTGGATACTTCTTTATTGTGGGACCCTGGCAAGTTATAACACCTGTCTGTGCATCAGTTTCCTTTTCTGTAGGTAGATAGCCCCTGTATCATAGAGAAAATTTAAATAAAGAATATATTCAACCTTAATGTATTATTTAATAAAAATACTTCAAGATTTATATGTGAAGACCACGTATTTTAAAATCAGCCAGAGTCAGGAATTCAAGTTAGGGGAAAATCCTCAGTCTTTATTCTCAGTGAAGAAAGATCATAGGTGGAAGAGAATGGGCAATAGCAATGTGTGTAGCTGAGTCAAGAAGCTAGCTAGACCAGCAGCCACAGGACCAGCAGCTAGGAGTATGGACCCAAGGTCAATCTCTCTCAGCTTCTCTGCCTGTCTCTCTGTCTCAACCCACCAAAATCGTCATTTCCTATACAACACATCAGGACTTGCACAGAGAGTGGGCAGGGACCATTCTTTATCCAATCATGTATATTAATAGAGTGTAGTCCAATTACTATTTAGCCTCACATGCTTGGGACCTCAGTGCATCAACTCAAGCCTCAGTCCATTACATCTCCCGCTTTCTTTTGTTTTAGAACACAGGTGGTCATGCCATCCCTGACTCCTCAGGGTGGTCAGAGCCCCCAAGGGAAGGTGATCACACCCTCCCTAAATTCTCAGGGAAGGAGGTGAAAGCACCAAAAAGGAGGTGATCACAGCCTCCCTGACTTCTCAGGAAAGGCGGTGAAAGCACTAAAAAGGAGATGATCACGCCCACCCTGACATTTCAGGAAGGGAGATGAAAAGCACCAAAGGGAAGTGGGGGTTGCTAGTGGGTTTCTGGGATGAAGGGTCTTATTATGCACAAATCCATCAGCATGGGAGATATTACACAAGCACATAGCAATAACGCAAGGCTATTAGGGATGACTCTCCCCACAGTCAGTGCAGGCTTATTGTGGTGTAACAAAAATGAATTGTACACACAAGTAGTAGAATAACAAACAATACAAATCAACATGGTGTTATAAAAGATCACCAGAAGCCCTAGAAGGAGGGTATGTAAACAACAGTCACACATACACCTTCTTCAGCAGCCAAGAGATAATCCAAAACCAATCTATTGTCCATTGCTTCACATGTCAGGGAATCCAATGATCCCCCTGAGTTGTCCTGCAAAAGTCTTTTTATGTGTTAGGGAATCCGATGATCCCAGCAGATTTCAGTGGTGGGCACAATCAGCAATGGAACCATCTGATGTTTCTTGGGTTTTCTCCTTCATTTCAAGGGTCTGCTCCATCTCTTTCTGATGGAAAAGGTAAATACAGCTCGTTGACACCCATCTGATTACTTCTCCATCTGTAGAGATACCAGCAAACCCTCTCCCCAAAGCAGTTAGCCTATCTGGTCCTTTCCATTCACCACTTTCTGGGTCTCTACACATCACCTGGCAATTATCTAAAGATAGTGGAGCTGCTCACACTGGACACGAACCTTCCAGTGGGTTATAAAACCTGTCTGCCGGAGCCAGTGCATCTTTGTCAAAAATCAAGAAGTTAATAGTATAAAGACCTATATTTAGAAGTTCTCTAGGGTTACCTGTGGCTCCCCCTTTCTTTTGTTTTTGGAGGAGCATCTTAATATCTCTGTTTCTCCTCTCTACTATTGCCTGTCCTTGAGGATTAAAAGATATGCCCGTGGTGTGTAAAATTTTATACTGTGCACAAAAGTGTGCAAAATGTTTTGAAGTACAACAAACACTGGGGAATTCCAAGGACTTAGAGAAGGTTTTAAGTGTCCTTGGTCAAGCTGCTCCTGTACTATATCTAATAAGGCCTGAATTTTACCGTTATTTAAGGGCCACTGTTCTATCCACACTGGTGTATCAGTTTTCCATTGGATAGGAACAGATCCAGGGGTCAAGCCCCCATTGGGCACCAAATGTGAAGACCGCGTATTTTAAAATCAGCTGGAGTCAGGAATTCAGGTTAGGGGAAAATCCTCAGTCTTTATTCTCAGTGAAGAAAGATCAGAGGTGGAAGAGAATGGGCAATAGCAATGTGTGTAGCTGAGTCAAGAAGCTGGCTGGACCAGCAGCCACAGGACCAGCATCTAGGAGTATGGACCCAAGGTCAATCTCTCTCAGCTTCTCTGCCTGTCTCTCTGTCTCCACCCACCAAAATTGTCATTTCCTATACAACACATCAGAACTTGCACAGAGAGTGGGCAGGGACCATTCTTTATCCAATCATGTATATTAATAGAGTGTAGTCCAATTACTATTTAGCCTCACGTGCTTGGGACCTCAGTGCATCAACTCAAGCCTCAGCCCATTACATTTATACATAAATATAAAGAACATGAAGATTTGCAAATTATGTTGCAAATATTATATTTTTCCTCATATTAATCTTGGGAGATAGATGGTATTATTATCTGTCTTTTACATATGAAAAAATGAGGCAGACAGCAGTTAAGGTACTTACTCAGAGTCACACAAATAACTGGTAAATAGACATAAGTGATATGCAAATATTAACTATCACTAAAATTTTACCAATTTAAGATGCCATGGACCTCTGCTTAAAAGATTAACAGTTTTTCTTCCACCTATGCTTCTTTCCCCTATTTTGTAATTTGAATTATTTTAGTAATTGCAATATAATGTTCTTGGGCATTAGTATATAATTTTGGTGCTGTTAAAGGGACTAATTTGGCCTTTAAGCAACCAGTACAATGCTCATAATAAATTATGATATATGGAGTACAACTTTTACATTAGTTGCTATAACAATTAGTATCCACATTTTCACCATGTTGTTGAAATAATGCTTTTTAAGGTTAAGGAAAAGGTAATACTGATTTTAATTTAGTCCTTAATTTACTCAGCTAAAAAAGAAGCCCTAAATGGTATAGCAATGTTTGAAATTTCATTGGTACAATTTGTTGCTTGATTATAATTACACAAGCATGTGCTTTGACTTCATTATAGTTAAGATGTACCTACAGAGATACTCAAAAGGGAACAAGACTGAAATCCTAGTAATTTTTCATTTAAAGTATCTTTTGAATATGCTTTTTGCCATGATATGCTTCTTTTACAAAGGAAGACCTTCCACATAAAGTGGAACATACTTTATCATCAGTGTTTCAAATCACTTGATTACAAACTGATTTCTGAAGATTTCTGAGGGTAAATGCTTGAGTTGTGTGCTGTCTCTTAGTCTGTGTGACATGCTATAGAAATTTTGCACATGGAACCTTAATGTCATTTGAAGACTTTTTGTTTTCTGTCCTTTCTCTATCATGGAAATTATTATTGTGATAATTTTGTAAGGATTTATAATGAAAGAAAAGCAAATATCAAATAGTGAGTACTAATAGTGAGCAAGAAGGAAAGCAAATCTATTCATTGTAGGTAAAATTGATGTATTATGCTTCTGTAGGCAAGCCAAGTGTGTTAGGTGAGTTCTTGGCCTAACTGAATCCATATTAAAAACAAGCCTTACATGTGCCAAGAAAGATCAAAATTAGAAATAAAAGTGTTACACCTTCAAATATGTTTAAAAAAATGCTGTACTTGTTCAAGCATTGGGAGAATATGGACGGATACCTGAATGCCTAGACTGAATACTAACCACAACAAAATTTATCCTGACTTTCTACATTTAAGATCGTGAAAAATACTTATGAGGAAATTTGAAATAAAAAATAAACCATTACAAATGAAATAAAATCTTCTTTATACTTAACAAGTGCTATGTGACCACTTGTTTAGAAACAGATATTAGAAAGATATTAAGAGGAGGCAATGGCAAATACCAATATAGATGAAAAGTTCATTTATGTTTAAAAGAATTTATTACATTAAGGAATCTTTTATTATAGATTGAAGTTAACCTTTTTTGGAGATAGGTACTCAAAAGAGTTCACATCACTGAATAATTTACAATGTCTATATTTAAACCTGCTCTGCATTCTAGGATATTCAGAAAGTATAATTGCTAATTAATACCATATATTCAGGTATTAAGGGTTTGGGAGTTTTGGAGATCATTCTTTTTCTATTTCCCACAAAGTCTCAAAGATTAGATAATTGTTGTCTTATTTTCCCCTTAATTTGACTAAACGATCACCTACACAATGAACTGGAAGAAATAAAAATAAAATTAAATTTTGAAAACTGTTTTATTGATAATGGCAACAGTCATCTGATTGTTTAGAAATCTAACAACTACTATCAATGCACTTGACAATGAATTAAAAAAAAAATGGTGATAGAAAAGGTCATTAAATGTGCTTCAAATAAGAATGCCAACAATATAAACAATAACATTCTTACATTTTACTACTCCCAAAAAGGTTATCACAATGACCAAAGGGATTTTTCATATAACTATAAATTGTCAGTAACAGCAGCTGTTTGCTTTAACAGAGAATTTCTTGAAGTTTCATAAGTTTCTGTCACAAAGATATTGATATGTAAATTTTCTCATGCAAGGTTTTATAAATATTATTAAGGCATATCTATGTGCATGAAGTGTTGGGTCAATAAGTTATGCCTATTCAAAGATCAAATAAAATGCATCTTGAATTCATACATGATTCCATTGGTGCATATGCATTTACTAAATGTCTACTATATGTCAGGCATTTTGCTAATTGCTAGATATATAAAGAATGTGTCTTCCTTCATAGAATTTATAATCTAATGAAGGAAGAATACATAGAAAGAGATTGGAAAGTAGAGAACGCATCCTACACCAGTGTATCATGTCCAAAGTACAGAAGAGTGTACTGGGTAAGAAATGATAATGGTTTCCTTAGGCATATTCCTTAAATGGATAATCTAGGAAAAACTCTCCACATTCTACCCTCTATCCTTTCCAATCAGAGAGAAGAGACTCCAGGGGCAGGGCTATTTGATGTAAATTAAATGTTTAATGTCATCTTGTAGGAAGATGAGATTCCAGAGAATATGATAAAATCCAGGAATATAGGCAGATGAGAAATGATGAGATGGCTGCTTAGGTAACCTACTTAAATAACTACTGTATACCTTTACATTAAACTGTGGTTTAGGTAACTTAATCTCTGGAAATAATCTAATTTATTAAATTAAAAAAACATTTATATGGTCAAGAAAAATAAAGATTACATGCCCAGGTATTTCAAAAAAGATTTCAACAGAAAAGTGAAAGATTTATTTCATAGCACTATTTTCCCCAAGGCAACCAAGAAGGGATCAGAAAATCAGATTTATTTTCCACTTCTAATGATCATTCTATACCAACTCTTTTATATATGCACTGGATATCCATCTTACATATGCATTCCTTGTGGTCTTATGGTTAACATGAAATGACATAAATATAAAACAGCTGTGATTTAAGGGGAAAAGATTTTGCTCATATGATGAGCCAAGATCTTACTAATCTGCTTGAGAGAAATGCTAGAATATATTTCTACTAGAAAGTGACTTTTGACAAAACATAAATCTAGAATTTAAGAATTCGGTTTGAGGAAATAGTCTTCATTCTTCTTTAATCAAATATGGTTTGGAGATTAAATATTCAGTCATTTTTTGATTATGTACAGGCAATAATCATATATATGTATATATGCAGCAAATCCTTTATCATAAGGATATAGATTTCAGAAAGTCATTTTAATTTTAATATTAGCTCTAAGTATAATTAAAAAGACAATGCTAAGCAAATAGTAATAAAAACAATTGGGCTGAGTAGTATAGTAGATGGAAATCTGGTCTTGAGATCAGCAGCACACCTGTATGATAGTCGCTCATTGAAATAGTTGCTTATTGACTGGACTACTTTTTCTCTCCTTCTAAAATAAAAGACTAATAATTCTGAGTTTAAGATTAGTTTCTGAGGCAGCGAGGTAGTTCAGCGGATAAATCACCAACTCTGAATTCAGGAGGACCTGAGTTCAAACCTGGCCTCAGATCTTAACTACTTCCTAGCTGTGCGACCCTGGGCACTTAACCCCAAGTGTCTCAGCAAAAAAAAAAAAAAAAAAAAAAAAAAAAAAAAAAAAAAAAAAAGTCTTCATTAGCTATCTTTGTTGCATCATAAATTACCCTCATTTTGATAATATTTTATTAGCATAATTTGCCTTTTGTAAAGAATTTTAATTAATCTGATTTATGTTAATATTTTAAGTTAGTGTTTCAATGGAAACCTAATAATATTTTCCTGGTACTATCCTAATGATTTCATTGTGATGCTTTTCAGTGTTTCATTCATTTCTTAACCAGATATAATTCTTTAAATAATCAATTTCATTCTTTGTGCACGAAAATTATGATAACCAAACAAATGACACAGAATGACTAAAGAATCACTTATCTCAATCACCTTTTATGTACTAATAACTATCAGTTAATAGAAAACAAGGGAAAAGCTAATGTCTGCCTACCCAGCATATATATGATGGAAGAAGAAAGGACATTAATAATTGTTTGATTTTTATGAACAATTATAGCAATAAACTTTTTTAATCTATATTTTTTTGAATTTTG
Source organism: Sarcophilus harrisii (assembly GCF_902635505.1). Taxonomy (NCBI): domain Eukaryota; kingdom Metazoa; phylum Chordata; class Mammalia; order Dasyuromorphia; family Dasyuridae; genus Sarcophilus; species Sarcophilus harrisii. The sequence continues at coordinate 483,089,935 of NC_045426.1, read as the reverse complement.
TGGGCTATTCAATCTAAATTGATAGAAAAGACAAAAATCATAAAATCTCAGGGGTGAAAGGAACCTCAGAAAGCATCTATGCTAGCCTCCTCAAGAACAAGAGTCCCTTTATAGCATTCTGATCAAATTTTTACATCTGGTCATCATTCCTTTTTAGTTGATTGTGAATCGGTAAAATTACAGTGACTCCTAGTAGCAAATGAAAAGTTATAGCCTTTCAATATAAACATGTAAATAAGACCTCCCATTAAATAACACATTTCTGAAAAGATAAGGCCTGGCTATAAAGGCTAGATTTTCTGTGGGGAAAGAGGGACAAAAGCCAGACTGGCAAAACTCATGATAATGTTGGTATATGGCCAGGCTCAATTGAATGTTTTATAACAGACATTTGTTGTTTGTCCTTCATTCTGGAAGAGGATCATGAAACAGGGAGATGATACTATGATAAGTAAATGAGATGGATTGAAGTGAGAGCAGGGTGTGCAAAGTCATCACCCTCAGTCTTTCTTCCAGAGTCATCTGGGTCCTGTGACAAGATTTAGAACAGGATAACTGAAGTTGTCCTAGATAAAACTCAGGGCTGTTTTGAATTCCATGAAAGATAATAAATCACTCTTCCACAGGAGTTCTTCAAAAAAGTTCTTCAGAGTAGAGTATGAATCTTGAAATTACCTCAAGGTTCATCCTTCCAAATGCCAAGCCCTTACAATTGGAATAAAACTCGCCCATAATGTCAGTGACATCTGTAATTACTGGATAAGGGAATTCCCTTTAACAATACAATCTGAACCTTTCTTTGCTGTCTTAATGAATTGCCTAGAAAACCAAAAGATTAAGTGATTTGAGCAAAAACATACTCCCAGTGTATCAAAGGTAAAATTTGAACCCAGGTCTTCTTGGCTACAAGACCAGCTGTATATTTACCTCTCAAAGATATTGGGATAATATAAAAGGAAAAATGAAAAACAGTCCCTGCCTTGAAACTTACATTCCACCAGATATAAAATAGTCAAGAATATTTCTGAGGTATTACTCATTCTTGCAGTTCTGGCATATTTGGTTGTCTGTCACAATGTTACAAACCACATAGTTCTACTGACATAAGTTAAATTAGTCTCACACAGTTTCTGAAACTTGACTCTGAGACCAAAATATGTGGGTCTTCTACCATTTCTGTAGGAGATTTCTCACCTTACTAGAATGTAAACTCCTTACTAAAAGTAAGCCATTGTCTCACTTGCTTATATACCCAGTGCTTAGCCAAATGTCAGGTGCATAGAAAATACTTTCTCTCTCTCTCTCTCTCTCTCTCTCTCTCTGTTAAAACTCTCTGAATATCCTTTTCTCATTTGTAAAGTGGGGAGGGAAAACATCAAAGGGTTGTTGTGTAAAAATTGGTTTGTAAACCTTCAATTATATACAAACATGTTGTTGTTCAGTTGTTTGAACTATTCCTAAATCCATTTGGAAGGTTTTCTTGACAAAGATTATTGGCAAGGATTTTAGAGTGTTTTTGCCATTTCCTTTTCCAGTTTATTTTATAGACTGAGACCAAAGGGGATAAGTGAATTGTCTGGATGATGCAGGTAGTAAGTGTCTAAGCTTCATAGGAGCTCATGAAGAAGAGTCTTCCTAATTTTAAGCTCAATGCTGTATCCACTGCACAATCTAATTGTCCATATAGATACATATGTTATTGTTATTGTCATGTTATTGTTATTGTTACAAGCTTGGAATGGTTTTTTATTTGCCAACAACTGAGGTCTTAATGAGGACTCTCTGTCCCCCATTTTAGTAGCATTTTAACTGTTTGATTACATGGTAACCTTTATTATAAGAATTTATTATTTTATTGATTAAACTGCATGTTTATAAGCAATGTTTTTGTAGTTTTTTTCTCTTAATATTACCAGCATTGATTATATCTTTCATTTGAAATTTTATAATTGCTTTCCAAAAAAAGTGTACATTCATAGTTTTGTTGTTATTCTTCACTAATTGCAGTTGAATCTGACTTTTTGTGAGTCCATTTGAGGTTTTCTGAACAAAGATAGTTTGCCATTTTCATGTCCAGTTTATTTTTTTAGACGATGAAACTGGGGTAAATAGGGTTCAGTAATTTGCCCAGGGTCACACAGCAAGTAAATGTTTGAGGCCAGATTTGAACTCAGAAAAATGAGTTTTCCTAACTCCAGGCTTGACACTCTTATCTACTGTGCCATCTAGTTGAATATATCTATGTTTAGTGATTAGCTAAACAAATCATTATATATTAATGCAATGGACTATTACTGTTTAGTAAGGGAAAATAGGAAAAATATAGAGAAAAATGAAAAGTACTCATTTAAACTAGCATAAAGTGTACCAGAAAAAAAAGAAGAAAAAAACAATAAATACAGTAAGTACAATAATTCAGATGTAAGAAACAACAAGAAGAAAATTGAAACTAAATGGGGTGAAATTATTATGACCAAAATTGACTCCAGAGAAGAAATATAAGAAGGTATCACCTCCCAGTTCTTTGTAGAGGTGAGAGATCATAGGTTTAAAAGAATGTGTATAATATCAGATTTTTTTAGCAAGTAGATAGTGCTGAATTTTCCTCTTTTTTATTATTTACTGAATAAATAGGAAGGGATAGATTATGCAATAACAAGTGATAACAATTTATTTTTTAATTTTATGACTATTTTCCTGGAAAATATAATCTATTTTTGCTTTTATTAAATTAAAAGATCATAAGAATAATAATATATTTCCAGTTTATAAAATGAGATTTAATCATAATAAAAATAAATAAAACATAAATGTCTTTGAAAATTCAAGATCATGATTTTGTTTCCATGGTACTTTTCATTACTATAGTAATGGGTTATCTTTGTGTTTTAATCCCTTATATGTATTTTTGTAATACTAGTGCAGGTTGTTTCATGTTCAAGGGATTTTGGAAATAGGATCCATTGGCCATTTGTACAAATACATACAGGATGATTATACAATTATATCTCAAAGAATATTCAAAGTTTATGCCAGATGGATGTGTGATGGTTTTGGTATTAAACCATAAGTATCATCCATTGAGATCTGACATCCAATTAGAGCTTGATGAAAAGTGCTGGGGCCACTCAAGTACCCAATTATTGCTTGTGGTAACAATGTTTGGAATTCTTCAAGTGCAGTGTAAGAGCCAGCTGAGGAATCTGGGCCAAAAATTAGACCTTCAAAAGTAGAGAAGGTTTGCTGCTTCTGGCATTTTACTAGGCCCTTTTTAAACATTTGCATAAGCAGATCTCTTCTCCCTTTTTGGCTGTATTGCTGATTGTTAAGAGATTTCAAAGCCAAATCTTATACTTTGGGGAATATGTGTACATATCTACACATGGATTTATTTCTGAATTATCTATCTACAGCTGATGAGAGGTTCAGATTGAAAACCCCTCATTTTACAGCCAGGATTGATGTAACACAGTGAAATCAAAATAAATCTTTCTTTTCATTGTTTCCTTTGATTGGAAATTAGAGCACAACAAAGGTCTTTTGGAATTAAAAATTAGGCTGCCAACTGATATTTATTTGTAGTGCATCTGTTAGTCTATAATCTGAAAATTCCCTATGCAATGTCAAGTTTTTGTTTTTGTTTGTTTGCTTTTTAAGAAGCCTCTACCTACATTTCTATCTCTGTGTGTATAACTTCCTTACCTATCAACACATTATGATTGTCTCTAACTTATCACTTGGGTTTATTATGCTGCCATCAATTTCTTAGGTTTCAATTAAGCAGTATGTTTAAATATATACAAACTTAATGTGCCATTTTAGTGAATGCAACTAAAGCCTTTAAAGATGGCAAAGAACTCCACTGTTCAAATTACCCAGGCTTTAGGTAATGTGTTTTGTATTAATAGTGCAGTTCTTGTAGCAATATTTTATTCTGAATAGTATAATAAAAAAGTAGCTAGCATCTTCAAACTTGAGTTATTGTGAGGATAAAGTGAATTTCAAAACCTCAAGATAGAGAGTAACCACAATTCCATTATATGTGAATTGAGGCAAATGTGTTAACACATAATAGTTCTGATGTAGCCACATAAAATATGGTACAAATCCATCATCAGTACTAGAATACTTGATAATACAAGTATCTATACCTCATAGAAACATATCAGCAACAGAAATCACAATCCAAAATTAAAGAAATATGGAAAGAACAGTTTTAGCTAAATGATGGTAATTTCTAAGCTCTTGAAATGGGAAAATATTATCCACCATAAGTCAGGTTATAGTTTAACTACATAGAACTTGGTCAGAACATATCTAGAGTGAATACTGTGTTCAGTTGTGAGGTATATATTTAAGGAAAATTATTTACAAATTATAGAATATCCAATCAAAAACCAGCAGAATAAAAAGAAAAGGTCTCTAAATTTTGTTATATAAGGATCAGTTGAAGGAAGTTGGAATGTTTAACCTTCAAATGGATTGGAGTAGCACATGATAGCTATCTTCAAATATTTTGAGTATAAATTGGACTTGGTACAAGATCTCCGAACTGGAAAATGAATAGAACTAATAGGTAGAATTTGATTTCATGTGAGGAAACATACCCCAATAATTAAAATGATATGCAAATTAACAGGGACAACATAAATAATTAAATTAAACATATTACCAGAAAATAAATTTGCCAAGTTTTACAACTTTAAATCATATTTAATATACTAGATGCCCTCCTTTTGTTGCACTATCCTTTAAAATAATTTGCCATTCAATTCACAAGATTTTGATTTATTTCATTTAACTATTCATCATGAAACCACACAGTGGATATTGTGTAACTTTAACAAAAGTCATTTTTTTGCTATTTTTGATGAAAGTCAAAGATGAGTTCTCAGGTCACTGAAGTATGTATATCTTTCCATCTTGAAGCAATTTATTAACTTTGCATATGAGGTATGTACAAGATTGTATTTTCATATTAATCTCCTTTTGGGAAACTTGGTAATTTAAAAACAGTTTATTCCAATTTATTTATCAAATATTATCAATGTTCTCAGTAGGAATAAAAATGTCAGATGAAAATTTTGTGTAGCTATGTTCAGCCATAATCTCTTCCCTAAACTTTAACCTTATATGAATTGTTGCTTAGTGTACATTTTTAAAATAAATGCCTGAACACTTTTTAAACACAATAGGTATAAAACTAAAACTCATCTTTTCCCCTAATCTCAACTGTCTTCCTAATGTGGCTATTTTTACCAAAGTCACTACCCTCCTTCCAACCTCCTAAATAAAATCAACATCATCTTCAACTCATTATTTTCCAACAATCCACAAATCCAGTAACATGTCAAATCTTGCTATCTTAATCTCCATATATTGAAATTGATCCTTTCTGTTTACTCATAGCTACTTCTTAATTTTAGTTCCTCATAACCCTTATAATAGCTAATTGGGATGACCTTTTCATGAGCTTTACTTCATGAAAATTTTTGCTACTCTATTCTATTCTAGAATATATTTTCAAAGCAAATTTGTGTGCCTGCCTTTGAATGATGCCATTACTCAATCATTTTGAATGGTTTTCTATTTCATGCAGGTAAAATCTCTCTGACTTTGAAAGTTCCTCATGATCTATCATAATGTGCCAACAAAAAAAAAATCAAAATGAAATAGATGGCTATTTCAAAAACAAATTACTCAATTATACAATAGGAAATAGAATAATTAAATAATTCTATATTACAAAAATAAATTGAATAGCTATAAAGTAACTTCCAAAAGGACCAAAAAGTTTTTCAAGTGTATTCCTCCAAAGGATATAAGATAAACCTACATAAATCATCATCATATCTATATGTTACCAACAAAACCCAGCAGCAAGAAATAAGAAATCTCATTTTAAGTAACTGTAGATATTATAAAATATTTGGGAGTCTTTTAGCCAAGACAAAGGTGTCAACTTTATGAACACAACTGCATAACACTTTTCACACCAAAAAAGTTAGATGTAAACAATTGGGCCTGTATTCTACAGAGTTCACTATACTCAGAAAGCTACAACAAATTTTGTTAGTTCTAAATATGTCCTTGATTTCCAGTCATCAGAGATTAAAACTTCAAAAGCCATGGAAGAATATCAAGTGCTCATAAGTAGGCTGAGCAAATACAATAAAAAATGGCAATTCTGCCTTAATTAATCTAGTTATTCAGTGCTAAATCAACCAAACTGCCAAGGAATTATTTTATAGTGTTAGAAAAAATAATAACACAATTCATCTGAAAGAACAAAAGGTAAAGAATTTTGAAGGAGTTAATGAAAAAATGCAAATGAAATTAGCTAATTCTACCAGACCTGAAACTGTATTATATAGCAGTTGTTATCAAAATCATTTTATACTGGGTTAAGAAACAGAGTAATGGATTGGTGTAATAGGTTACGTTCACAAGATATAATAATAAATGATTATAGAAATCTAGTGTTGATAAATCCAAAGACTCCAGCTTCTGGAATAGAAAATGGTTATTTGACAAAAATTGATAGGAAACGTGGTAATTAGTATGGCAGAAACTAGACATTGACCAACACCTACCATCTTATACTAAGACAAAATTGAAATAGGTTCATGATTTACATATAAAGAATGATACTTTAAGTAAATTAGGAACACAAGGGATAGTCTACTTCTCAAATATGTGGGAAAGGAAGGAATTTATGGCCAAAGAAGAATTAGAGAACATTATGAAATGCAAAATGAATATTTTGATTATAATAAGTTAAAATATTTTTTGTACAGTCTTGACTAATGAAGGCAAGATTAGAAGAGAAGCAATAAACTGGAGAAAAAGTAATTTACCTGTTCAGTGTTTTACTAATTAAATTACCAAAATATTAGAGTATAGAGGTAATAAAAATAATTTTAAAATTATCTGCAGGAACAAAAAGTCAAGAATTCCCAAGAACAATTTTTTTTTTTTAAATAAGAGGGAAACAGGTCCTTAATGTACCAGATCTTAAAATATACTATAAAACTGTAATCACTAAAATAATTCATTATTGGACAAAAAATGGAGAAATTGAGCAGTTAAATATATTGGATATACAATATACAGAAGTAAATGAATAAACACAGTAGCCAAGTGTTTTACAAACACTCAAATCTCAGCTATTGGGATAAAAACTCTTTATCTGATTTTGAAAGGAAAAACTAAGAAAGTGGTTTGGCAAAAATCAAGTATAGAGCATTTTCTTCCATACCACATATCAAGAAAAGCTACAAATATGTATATATATTTAGGCATAAAATGTGATATAAGAAGTAAATTATAGAAAGATGGAAGAAATCATTGATTAGATCAATGAATAAGAGCAGTTTTCATTAGTAAATAGAAGATAGTTTTATAGAAGACAATTATGCTTCCCTAAAATTGACTTATTTTCCTGTGAACAAATCTAATGTGACTAGAACTAGAAAACAAGGGGTAAGTGGATATGCATTCATAGCAACCATAAATTTAGCATCTACAATGTGCTTAGTGCTATGCCTAATGCCTTATAATATTACTTTTATTTCTTTTTCACAAGAAACCATCATAGTAGGTGATATTATCACCATTTCACAACTGAGTTACCTGGGGCAAGAAGAAATTAAACAGAGATTAAATGACATACACAAGGCCTCAAAACTACTAAAAGACATGCTCATGATATTTTTTGAAAATAATTTCATTTCTAAGATTTATAGACAGTTGTATCAAATTATTAATAAAAAATTTAATAGCCATTCTTCAACTGATAAATCAGCAAAAGATATGAATAGGCAGTTTCATAGAAGAAATCTGGGCTATCAGTGACATTTTAAAAATCTACATTATTAATAGAGAAATGCAAATCAAAAATTAGAGAAATACTGCCTCCCACTGATCATGTTGTACAAGTAGCCAAAAAAGAAAAAAAAAAAAAAAGGAAGTGACAAATGCTAAAGGGAAATGAAAAAGCATATATTTTAATGAACTATTATTGATGGACTTGCAAACCAGTCCAAGTATTTTGGAAACCAAGGTGACAATATGCCCCAAAAGCTATTAAAATGAGCTTATATTTCAATTCAAAGCTACCACAAATAGGTGAATATACTAAAGGTACAAAAGAGAAAAGACCCATATTTATAGAAAATATTTATAGCATTGCCTCTGTGCGGACAAAAAAAAAATGAAACAAAGGGAATTTCCATAAAATGAAAAATAGCTGAATAAGTGATGTTATGTAAAATGATGAGAATAGTTTAAGAAAACATGAGAGCACTACAGTGAACTGGCACAGAATAAAGTGAATGGAGCCAAAAGAACAAATTACAAATTAAGAAAAATAGAGTATTAACAATGACTTTAAAAGACTTAGGAACTGTGATCATTAAAATAACCAGCCATAATTACAAAGGATTCAGGTTGAAACATACCCTCCACTTCCGAATAAAGGTGTAAAAACTCAGAATGCAGATTGAATCATTTTTGTTTTAATGTAGCTAGTGTAGGAAATTGTTTTCCTTGACTTATATACATTTAAAAGTTTAATTTTTCTTGATTTCTCAACAGGTAGTAAAGCAAAAGTTGAAGGGAGACAATTAAGAAATGAAATTAAATAAAATTTGAATTAAGAAATAACTTTCATAATGTATCTTTCCAGTCTCATTGAATATTCCCTCCTTCACCTTTTTTATCTAATCAAATGTGTTTTCTAAACATTCTTCACATAAAATATCCCATTTTCAATCACCATGTCTTTTTGCTAGCAATCCCATGTTTGGAATATACTAGATCATCTAGATCATCTTGCCTCTGCTTTATATAGTTCCTCTCTTTAAGATGAAGCTCAAGCATCATTTTTTATATGAAACCATTCTTAATTTCACCCCATTGATATTGTCTTGCCTCCAAAAAATATTATTTGTCTTCTTGTATTCATTTCTATTTATTCCTTATTTATTCTACTACATATACATATATATACATATATAAATAAATATGCACACATGTGCATGTGCATGTACATTGTATATATATATATATATATATATATATACATATATATATATATATAAATATGTATATATCGGCACATGTATGTACATTATATATATATATGAGAATATGTGTATCTACAACTATTTGCAACATTTATATGTCCATCTATCTCACTATCAAATTGATTAGTGTTTCTTTATTGGAGTACAATTTTCTCATGAGCCATGTTTTATGTTTGTAGCATATTGTAAGTGGTTATCCAATGACTGAAAGTTATGTAATTAATTGTATAAATGCAATTTTTCTTCACATAAATGTTTAGGTAAATTTTCTGTTTCTTTTTAACTATCTTGTTTTTCCACATTTAAGTATTGAGCATTTATCAGTTGGGAAATGACTAATAGTCTTATAAATTTGACTCAGTTCTTTGTACATTTTAAAAATGAAACCTTTATCAGAAATAGTCTATCCTATGTACGTGTGTGTGTGTGTGTGTGTGTGTGTGTGTCTTTCTGCTTTTCCTCTAATCTTGTCTATATTGTTTTGTTTGGGAAAAAGCTTTTTAAATTAATGTAATCTACTACACATCTCTCAAATTGACTAAGATGACAGGAAAGGATAATGATAAATGTTAGAGAGAATGTGGAAAACTGGGACACTAATACATTGTTGGTGGAATTGTAAATTGATCCAATCATTCTGAAGAGCAATATGAAACTATGGCCAAATGGCTATCAAACTGTGCATATCCTTCGATCTAGCAGTGTTTCTACTGTGTATCCCAAAAAGATCATAAAAAAGGGGAAAGGACTTACATGTGGAAAAAATATTTCTAGTATCCCTTTTTGTAGTGTCAAGGAAGTGGAACCTGAGTGGATGCCCATCATTTGGAAAATATCTGAATAAGTTATGGTAAATGAATATACTGGAATATTATTTTTCTATAAGAAACGATCAGCAGAATGCTTTCAGAAAGACCTGGAGAGACTTACGCAAACTGATGCTAAGTGAAGTGAGTAGCACCAAGGAAACATTGCATACAGCAGCAACAAGATTATGTGATGATCAACTGTGATAGAATTGGGTCTTTTTAATAATGAATGAGGTCATTCAGGACAATCCATTGTGAGGGAGAGGTCATTCTCATCCAGAGAGAGGATGATGGGTACTGAATGTGAATCACAGCATAGTATTTTCACATTTTTATTGTTCTTTACTTCCTTTTTTTTCTCACCTTTTTTCCCTTTTGTATCTGATTTTTCTTTGCAGCATGACAAATGTGGAAATTTGTTTAGAATAATCATTAAAGTTTAACCTATATTGAATTCTTTGCTTTCTAGGAGATGGGGTAGGGGAGAAGGGAGGGAAAAATTTGGAACACAAGGTTTTGCAAAAGTGGATGTTGAAAACTATTTTTGAATACATTTTGAAAATAAAAAGCTATTATCAAAATTTTTAAAACTAAATAACTTTAAAAATTTTAATGCAATCAAAATCATTCATTTTTTATTTAATAATGTTCTCTATTTGTAGAGGGCAGGAACTTTGGAGAAATATACTTGAAACAAGGTGTTAACTCAAGTGGAATTTATGAGATGATGGTTCTCTAGTTCACATATATACTTAGTACTTAGCATGTTGATATAATAGTTTTCTAGTTTACACATAATCAGTATGCTGTAAAGATGTAATTGTAATAGGGTATTTAAGGGCTGAGAAGAATTGGAAAGGAGACATTCCATCTTTGACCAGTCTAGTGGTGACTGTCCCGCTTTCATCAGTTCTCCCTTAAGACCAAGAACTCAGGCTAATTATGAGAACCTCCAGAAAGCTAACCCAAATGCTAGCTTTTGGTTCCCAAATGTGGATGTAAGGACCTACACTCAGCAGTCCAACTGATGTGATCATAACTTCTGTGGAGAAGTCTCTGTGACTATGAAATAGGGTTAGTAAACTAGTCACTTTAATTTTTCAACTAAAATGGGACAAATACTAAGAAAAGACCCCTCCCTACCCCGAGGGAAGTGTGTAACAAGCATAGTTAGTTTAATAAAGGAGTAAGGTTTGTTGATAACTTGGGAGCAGATCATTGGATTCTTAGATACATTAGAATATGTCTCCTTGGTTTTCTAAGGAAGAAAATTAGAGCCAGATAAGTGGAAATTAGTGGAAAACCAACTAATTGAATATTGCAATGATAATGATCCTGATTCAATTCCTGAGGAAACATACTATATATACAACATATTACAATTGGCTATGAGGAATTACATAAGTTCTAAAATATGGAAAAAGGAGAAAGAGCAAGAGGGAGGTGGTACTCACAAAGCAGCTGAAAAACATGAAGAATTAAACAAGAAAGAAGTTAAGTAAAGTGATGATGAAATTAAGGAGTGTGGTGCTTCTCAGTCAGCACCACCCATGCAGCAGCTTTGTCCACTCCCTATGCCACCATTACAAACGGCATTATTAAAGCTAAAAGGGAAGAACAAGATAAATCTGATTTGATACCCTGTGATTGAAGAGTTTGACTTTCAAGGTCTAGGAAAAAAAAAATATACTCCATTTAATCTATAAATTATCAAAGATCTGAAAAAGGCTTTCACTACTTATGGGTCTATATCATCTTATGTTAAGATGGTATTAGAGATTTTGGCTTTTGAAGTTTTAACTCCTGATGACTGGAAATCAAGGACATGTTTAGAAATAACAAAATCTGTTGTAGCTTTCTGAGTATAGTCAACTCTGTAGAATACAGGCCCATTGAAATAGGCAACCTGGAGTTAATATGCCAGTCACTTTTGATCAACTTTAGGTCTTTATGCAGACACTTTAGCACAAATTAATTACCCTATTCTCATTAAATGGAAAACTGATACATTAGTGTGGGTAGAACAATGGCCCTTAAGAAGTGAAAAAGTTCAGGCCTTATTAGATATATATAAGAGCAACTTGACCAAGGACATTTAACAACCTTCTCTAAGTATTTGGAATTCCCCCGTATTTGTTGTTAAAAAAAAAAAATCTTGAAAATGGAGGATGTTGACTGATTTAAGAAAAGTAAATTAATAGATGGAAACTATGGGAATTCTTCAGCCTGGGCTTCTATCTCCTACTCAATTGCCTAGAGAATGGTGTCTTTGGATTATAGACATTAAGAATTGTTTCTATTGTATCCCTCTAGATAAGGAGGATATGAAAAGTTTTGCCCTTTTATTACCCAGCATTAATTTAGTTGAGCCTTATAAAAGATATGACTGGAAAGTTTTGCTGCAGGGAATGAAAAATAGCCCTACTATGAGTCAAATGTATATTGCTGCTGCTCTTACTCCAGTAAGAAAAGTATTTCCAAAAGTTGTCTTGTTACTTTACATTGAAGATATCTTGGATTGTGCACCTAAGAGCAAATATTAGAAGCATGTCTACAAAAGACCATAGAAACACTAAGGAACTACAAATTGCATATAGCTCCAGAAAAAATTTCAAAGACACAGTCCTTTTCAATATTTAGGATATGAAGTATATCCTAAGGTGCTTATAGTACAAAAACTTTCTTTAAGAACAGAAATGTTGAACATGTTAAATGACTTTCAGAAAATGCTGGATATCTATCCAGTGGATGTGTCCAGTGTTAGGCTTCACTACCTATCAATTACAACTATTATATGACATTTTAAGGGGAGTCAATGCTTTAAAACTCACCATGCCAGCTCACAAAAGAAGCTCAAGAAGCTTTGAGAGAAGTTGAACTGACTTTATCCAATGTGGTTGAAACACTTACTCAAAAACCCTTGGAAATATTAGTTTTTGCTACAAGTCACCCACAGCAGTCCTCCATCAAGGACACAGTATGATAAGAGTGAGTGAGCCTCCCAGCACAACCAGATCAAAACCTTACTCCTTACCCACAAGTACTGGGTATTGAATTTTATTAAAGGCCAATAAGAAAGTAGTACAATTATCTGGGATAAGAGCTGACAAGATATACATCTTTTATACCAATACACAAATTAATGCAGGCTGTAAAACCATCTCAGAGTAGCAAATTTTATTGGCCATAGCTCCAAATTTTACACATGCATCTCCATTAAAGATAACCCAGCTATTACATAATTGGCAATGCATTTTTGAAGAAAAGGTTTCTAAAGTTCCTCTTAAAGGACCAACTATCTTTACAGATGCATCCAAACATAACATTTGAGCTGTATACTCTTGTGACTTATCTATAAGGAGATTAGTCAGAACTCCTTTTCAGTCCACTCAGCAGAATGAATTGTATGCAATCACGCTAGCTCTTACTTATTATCCAGGAGATATAAATATAATATCAGATTCTTCCTATTCAGTAGGTGTGGTACAAAGAATTGCCACCACCCAAATAAAATTTGTAGCCTCTAATATATATTAGCTCTTTAAGAAACTTCAAGAGCAAGTGAGAAAGCATCCAGGTAAGATTTATATCTTCCATGTCCACTATCATAGTGGACTTCCAGGTTCTATTTTTTATGAAAATTCAAAGGCAAATTGCCTTCTAACCATGTTAGCCAATACTCCTTTATTTCAGGCAGCCCAAGAATCTCATTCTTAGTATCATCAGGCTTTTCAAGCTTTATGTTTATAATTTAGGTTAACAAAAGAGGAAGCTAGGAGAATAGTAAAAGCCTGTATAACTTGCATTCCTTTCCACACTCCTATGCTCCCTCCAGGGAAAAACCCTTGTGGTTTGAGGCCCAATGAAATTTGATAAATGGATATGACCCGTTATAAATCTTTTGGTCATCTGTCTTTTATCCAGTTGTAGTACACACATTTTCAGGATTTGCTTTTGCAATATCAGCAGCAAAAGAGACAGTCAGAGCGCTCACTGAATTCCTTATACAAGTTTTTACAATTATTGGTGTGCCACAAGCCATAAAAAAAGATAATGGACCTGCATATACTTCTAAACATTTTGCACACTTTGGTGCATATTATCAGATTTTACACACCACTGACATACCTTTTAATCCTCAAGTACAAACAATAGTAGAGAGGAAAAAGAGACATAAAGACTTTTCTCCAAAAACAAAAGAAAGGGGGAGACATAGGTAATCCTAGAGAACTTGTAAATTTACACTATCAATTTTTTTGATTTTTGATAAAGATGCATGGCTCTGGCAGCCAGGTTTTATAATCCACTGGAAGGGCAATGTCCGGTGTGAGCAGCTCCACTATCTTTAGAAAATTAACAAGTGATGTGGAGAGATCCAGAAAGTGCTAAATGGAGGGGACCAGATAGGTTAACTGCCTGGGGGAGAGAGTTTGCTTGTAGCTCTACAGATGGAGAAGGAATCAGAGGGGTGCCAATGAGCCATATTTACCTTGTCTTTTGGAGAGAAAAGGAGACCCAAGACTCATGAGATGACAATTGACTCATGAACATCAAAAATTGTCAGTGAAACTGTTGTAATACTTCCAAATTTGCAGGAATCATTCGATTCCCTGATACATGAAGTGATGGACAATAGATTGGTTTTGGACTACTTCTAGGACTTATGTACATATATAATTCCTCATGTTGATTCATGCTGTTTGTTGATGCTAAACAAACATCACTACTAGCCTATGTTATATTACTATATGCTTGTGTAATACTTTCCATGCTGATGGATTTATGTATACCTGTTTCAGCTAAGACCCTTCAGTCCAGAGGAAATCTGCTAACAATATCTGGTTTGGTATTTTCACCTCCCTGAGAAGTCATGAAGGATGTGATCACCTCTTTAGGGGTGTTTTTACTTTCCTTCCTGAGAAGTCAGGGAGGGTATAACCACCTGTTATAAAACAAAAGAAAGCAGGAGATGTAGAGGGCAGGAACTTTGGAGAAGTATACTTGAAACAAGGTGTTAACTCAATAGAAGTGATGAGATAATGGCTCTTTAGTACACATATACTTAGTACTTAGCATGGTGATGTAATGGTTCTCTAGTTTATACTTAATCAGTATGCTATAATGATGTAATTGTAATAGGGTACTCAAGGGCTGAGAAGGACTGGAAAGAAGACATTGCATCTTTGACCAGCCTTGTGGTGGCTGTTCTGCCTTCATCACTTCTCCACTAAGATCAAGGACTCAAGCTGATTCCAAGAACCTCCAGAAAGCTATCCTGAACATTATATCTGTTGTTTGAACATAAATTCTTACTTGTTCTATAATATAATAGATAAACTATTCCTTTCTCTCCTAAATTGCTTATTATTTTACCCTTTATTCCTAAGTCATATACCAATTTTGGCCTTATCTTGGTATGAGGTATGAGATGCTGATCTATGTCTAGTTTCTGCCATACTGTTGTCCATTTTTCCAAGGAGTTTTTGTCAAATAATGAATTCTGATCTAGAAGATGGAATCTTTGTGTTTATTGAATAGTATATGACTATAGTCATATATCACAGGGTCTTGTGTACCTAACCAATTCCACTGATCCACCAGTGGATCTAATTCTTAACTAGTATTAAATATTATATTAAATATAGTTTGATATATTGTTTTAGATCTAGGCCACCAATGTTTACTTTTTTTCCCCCTCATCAATTCTTCCAGATGATTTTTTTTGTTGTAGTATAAAGTATTTTTTTGGAAGTTCATTGGTGTGGAACTAAAAAAATAAATTAATTTAAGTAGAATTGTCATTTTTATTATATTAGCCTGGCCTGTTCATGAGCAATTGATATTTTTCAGTTGTTTAGATTTGACTTTATTTTTGTGAATATTATTTAGTAACTGTGTTCATATACTTTCTGACTTTGTCTTATCAGGTAGATTCCCAAATATTTTATTTTGTCTATAATTATTTTCAATAGGATTTCTCTTTTTAAAGTCTAGTGGATTTTATTGGTAATATATAGAAGTGTCAATGATTTATGTGGGTTTATTTTATATCCCACAATTTTGCTAAAATTGTTCACTGTTTTAAATAGGGTTTTTTTTTTATTTTCTAGGATTCTCTAAAGATAGCATCATACCATCTGCAAAAGGTGATAGTTTTGTTTCTTCATTGTCTATTTTAATTCCTTCAATTATTTTTTCTTCTCTTATTGCTAATACTAACATTTCTAATACAATATTGGATAATAGTCATGATCCTGAATATACTTATTTCACCCCTGATCTTATTGGGGAAGCTTCTAGCTTATTCCTAATATATTATAATGGTTGCTTTGTTGATTCTTTTAGCTAGAAACTATTTGTCATTTAAGAAAAGACTCCATTTATTTATATGATCTTAAGCATTTTTAATAGGAATAGGTGCTATATTTTATCAACAGATTTTTCTTCATTTATTGAAAGAAAATGTTATTTCTGTTAGTTTTGTCAATGATATGGTTAATTATGCTGATAGCTTTCCTAATATTGAACCACCCCTGCTTTCACTTAACTTCATATTTGTATCGTGTGGCACTCAGTGCATATAGTCTTAGTAGGGATATTACTTCATTGTCTATGGTACCATTCAGCAAATTGTAGTTTCCTTCTTGTCTTTTAAAATTAGATCTGCATTTGCTTTGGCTTTGGCTGAGATCAGAAGTATTATCTCTTTTTTCTTTTTTCTTTTACTTTGGCAAAAAAAAAAAATATAATGGAGCTTTCTTAAGAATTCACTCTATTTATATTTATAGTTATGATTACTGTGTATTTATCTCCATCATATTTGCTCCCCATCCCCCACTGTTTATGCTGTTTTGTATTTTTTCTTTCCTTTAATACCTCTTCCTTCTCACCTGTTTTTTTTTTTGCTTCAGATTTTCACCTCTCTGTCTTCTGTTCTCCCTTCTATCAGACTCCTTCCTCCTTTTCTTTCCCCTTTTCACTCTTACTTTCCTATATAATAAGATAAATTTCTACACCCAACTGAGTACATATGATATTCCCTCTTTGAACCAAAGAAGATAAAGAAGTTCAGGGAGCACTCTCCACTCTCTTAAAAATGAGGGATGGGGTGAAATAAGAGCTCCACTATTAAAGAAAAAAGACATCAATTTATTTAATAAAGCTACTTTTATTCTAAACTTTAAAGTAAAGTGGAAGAATTGGAAGAATATGACTTAGAGAAAACCAGTGTAGATAAGTAATAAACTCTTCCTGAAAAGAAATGAGAAGCAACTTGTGCTTCACGTAATGGAAGCAGAGATCAGTGGTTCCCATCTGACAATGTATTATCTTGTAAGAGTTAGAGAAACAGATCTGTAGTGGTGGTACTTAATGACTTCCTGATGAGCATTATTATGGTCAGTCTCCAAACATAAATTATGTCCTATGCATTGTGTTAAACTCTGGAGATACAAAAAAGGGGTGGGGAGACAGTCACTGTTTTCAAAGAGTTCACAATATATAACAATATTTTATCTGTTACATTTTAACAGTAGTGATTTTTGCTGTATAAAAGTCATTAAGAGAACTACACAAGATTTGTGCAGTCTCATGACTGCCCATTGAGCCTCTTTCCCCTTGTTTTAATAGCACTTTTAATTTACCTTACTCTGTCTTATTAACTTTATATTCTCAGTTTCTTTACAATTTATTCTTTCAAATACATTGCAATTCAGTGACACTGATTTCCCTTAATATTAATATCAGTTACATTAATTATATAAAATTTATCCTGAGTATATCTTTGTTGTACAAAGTTCTTTGAATGTCACACACATTTTTAACTGTGAAATTCTTAACAGGGGGGATTTTGTTGCTTTATTTTTGCCTTTGTCTTCAGCACATAGCAAACTGCTTAGCACATGTAAGATGCTTAAGAAATGCATGTTGACGTAATTTCATTTCCTTTTTACATATTTTACAGGAAAAAAATGAAGCTATTTCATAAAAACTCTTTCTTCTTTTCCTTTCCTCATCTCATTTCACTCTTATGTCTTTTGTGATTCTCTCCTCTAACCCAGCCTCACTCAGAGTAAACCATTCTTTTGCTATGGCAAACTCCTCTACTTACACAAGAAATTACAGTTTCTCCTGTCTCCTCCAGGAGGAGATTGTCCACTCTATCAATTCCACTCTCTTGCTAAGCTTATTCCTTACTGATTTTCTATTGTCTATAAATACGCCTAGAACTGTCTCATCCTCCAAAAACTCTTACCTATTCTTTTCATCAACACTAAATGCTATTCTATCATTCCATATCTCTTGTGTCCTTTGTAATTACCTTCTTAAAAATGCTCTCTATAATAAACATCCCCTAATTTTTTCATGTCTCTACTATCTGGCTTCTGCCTGCATCATTCCTAGAACTCTTTTTAATTTAAATATATTTTATTTTGTTCAATGTTCCCCAATTAAACATTTTTTTATTATTATTTTTTTATTTTTTTTTTTAATTTAATAGCCTTTTATTTACAGGTTATATGCATGGGTAACTTGACAGCATTAACAATTGCCAAACCTCTTGTTCCAATTTTTCACCTCTTACCCCCCACCTCTTTCCTCAGATGGCAGGATGACCAGTAGATGTTAAATATATTAAAATATAAATTAGATACACAATAAGTATACTTGACCAAACCGTTATTTTGCTGTACAAAAAGAACCAGACTCTGAAATATTGTATAATTAGCTTGTGAAGGAAATCAAAAATGCAGGTGGGCATAAATATAGGGATTGGGAATTCAATGTAATGGTTTTTAGTCATCTCCCAGAGTTCTTTCTCTGGGCGTAGCTGGTTCAGTTCATTACTGCTCCATTGGAAATGATTTGGTTGATCTCATTGCTGAGGATGGCCAGGTCCATCAGAACTGGTCATCATATAGTATTGTTGTTGAAGTATATAATGATCTCCTGGTCCTGCTCATTTCACTCAGCATCAGTTCGTGTAAGTCTCTACAGGCCTTTCTGAAATCATCCTGTTGGTCATTTCTTACAGAGCAATAATATTCCATAATATTCATATACCACAATTTATTCAGCCATTCTCCAACTGATGGGCATCCATTCAATTTCCATAAACATTTATTTTTTTAAAAAACATTTTAGTTCAAAATTCTCTTTCTCCTTCTTGTCCTTTTTCCTTCCTTTAAAAGATACATAATTTGATACTGATAATATCAATGACATTGTAAAATGTATTTCCACATTGGCCATATTGCCAAAATAAATAGAAAAAGAGAAAGTTTTTTAAAAGTATTTCAATCTGAATTTAGATCATCTGTTCTCTCTCTCAAAGTAGCGCACATTTTTTTTTATCATAGATTCTTTGACATTGTCTTGGATCATTGTCTTTTTTTTCCATATTTAAATTTTTTTTCTTTATTAAAGCTTTTTATTTTTCAAAACATATGTGAGACAATTCTTCAACATTAGCCCTTGCAAAACTTTCTGCTCCAATTTCCCCCCTTCTCCCTTGCCCTCTCTTAGATGGCAAGTAGTCCAATATATATATATATATATATATATATATATATATATATATATATGGTAGAAATATATGTAAAATCCAATATATGCATACATATTTACACAAGTACCGTTGAGGCATAAGAAAAAAGAGAAGCAAAGTAAAATGCAAGTAAACCACAACAAAAAGAGTGAAAATGCTATGTTGTGAACTATACTCAGTCCCCACAGTCTTCTCTCTGGGTGTAGATGACTCTCTTCATCGCTGAACAATTGGAAGTGGCCTGAGCCATCTCATTGTTGAAAAAAGCCGCCTCCATCAGGATTGATCATCATATAATCTTGTTGTTGCTGGGTACAATGATCTCCTGGTTCTGCTCATTTCACTTAGCAGCAGTTCATGTCTCTCCAGTACTCTTTGAAATTATCCTGTTGATTGTTTCTTAGAGAACAATAATATTCCATAACAATCATATACCATAATTTATTCAGCCATTTGTCAACTGATGGGCATCCATTCAGTTTCCACTTTCCTGCCACTACAAAAAAGGCTGCCACAAACATTTTTGTATCCATGGGTTCCTTTCCCTTCTTTAAGATATCTTTGGATATAAGCCCAGTAGACACACTGCTGGATCAAGTACATCATGATAGCTTTTTGAACATAGTTACAAATTGCTTTCCAGAATGATTGGTTGGATCAATTGTCTTGATAAGAGTAGCAAATTCTTTTTTAGTTGATCATTCTTATAATATTTCTTTTGATGAACACAACATTCTGGTTTTGTAAACTTCACTATATTTTCAGTTGATTTGTCTTCCTAGATTTTTCTAAAACCATTTCATATAGCACAATAGTATTTTATCGCAATCATACATTACAGCATACTCAACCATTTTCCATTTGATGAACATTCCCTTGATTTCCAATTCTCTGACACTCACAAAAAACTTGATATAAATTTTTTCAAATAGTTTTTTTTTCCTTTTCTTTGATCTCTTTGGAATACAGATCTAGTAGTAGTATGGCTGTATCAAAAGCTTTACAATTTTGTACGTTTGTGGTTGCAGTTGCAAATCTTTTTCCATAATGTCTGGAATTGTCCATAATTTCACCACCAGGGGATTTCCCAATTTTCACAGCATTTGTCTATTTTTTTTTTCTGTCATGTTAGCCAGTACACTGAAGATGCTACTTCAAAGTTTATTTTAATTTTCATTTCTCTAACCAGTGTGATTTAAAGCATTTTATGTAACTATTGATAGTTTTGATTTCTTCTTCTGAAAATAATCTTTTCATATACTTGGATCAACTCATGAATAGCTCCTGTTTTTAAAAATTTGGCTTAGTTTCTGATATAATTGAAAAAATAAGGACTTTCTCAGAGAAACTTACTATACATTTTCTTCAATTTCCTGTTTTCCTTTTAATTTTGGTTGCATTAATTTTGCATGTATCCATTTTTTAAGCTTATTGCTATTTTTTTCCTCCCTATGATCCTTTCCTCTCTTTTTTTGGCCACAAGTGCTTTCATTATTCAGAGATTTTGCAAGTACCTTTTTTCCATGTTCTCCTAATTTACTTATGATCTCAGCCTTTATGTCTAAATCTTTCTGTACTTTGACCTTAACTTGCCATACAGTATGATATTTTAGTTTATGTGTAGTTTTTGCTAGACCACTTTCTAGTTTCCCCATAAATTTTTGTCAAGTAGTAAGTACTTACCCCCATATCTTGGATATCTGAGTTTTTATAAAACATTAGATTGCTACAATCATTTATTTGTGTGTATTGTATACCTAACATATCTCACTGATCTATCACTTTATTTCTTAATCAAAACTTATGAGTAGTTTTGTTGACTACAATTTTCCAATAAAATTTAAGATTTGGTATTATCTTCCTTCACATTTAAAAATAATTTATTCCTATGAAATTTTTGCTCTTTTGTTTTTCCTGTTGTATTTTGCTGTTTATTTAGCTCTGTGAAATAATCATTTGCTATTTTGATTTGTAAAGCTCCAGAAAAGTAAACTAAATAAAGTGGAATTGTTTTTCTAATGTTTTTATTATTTCCCTAACCTATTTCAAGAAATTATTATTTCTCCAATTGTTTAGTGTTTATTGTGTAAAAAAGTGTTGTGTGATGTTGTTCATATAATTCCTGGGTTTTTCTTGGCATATAAATGTCAAAATAGTTTATAATTTCTGCTGTTATTTTTAATGGACTTAATCTTTCAAACTCTTCCTACTGGAATTTGTTGGTAGTATATGAAAATGCTGATGATTTATGTGGATTTATTTCATATTACTAAAATTTTTATTGGTTTTGCCTAGTTTAGTAGCTCATTATTTAGGATTCTCTAAATATAACATCATGTCAGCTGCAAAGACTGATAGTTTGGTTTCCTCGTTAGCTATTTTTATTCTTTTTCTTATCTTTCTGCTACACCTATTATTTCTAGTTTAATATTGAATGCCAGAGGTGATGACTGACATCCTTACTTCACTCTTGATCTTATTGGAAATGCATCAAGTTTATCCCCATTACAGTTAATGCTTTCTCTTGCTTTATATAGATACTACTCATTCTAAGAAAGACTTCATTTACTTCTTTGCTTTTTAGTGTTTTTAATATGAATGAGTATGCATTTTGTCAAATGCATTTTGTGCATCTATTACTGATGTATTCATTCATGCTGATAGTTTTCCAAATATTGAATAATAATCATATACTACAATTTTTTGGCCATTTCTCAATTGATGTATATCCTCTAAATTTCCAATTTTTATTCTGAGAAAAGAGCTGTCATAAATATTTTTGTACATATAAGTTTACCCCATATTTTCTTTTCATCTCTTTTGGGATATACAGAGTTTTATAGTCTTTTGGGCATAGTTTCAAATTGCTTTGCAGATTTATTCAATCACTTCACAATTGCACCAACAATGCATTAATGTCTTTTTCCTCACCTTCCTTCCAACATTTTTTAAAAATTTTTTTTTTCCTGGCCTAATAGCCAATTTAATAAGTATGAGATAGTCTCTTAGAATTATTTTAATTTTCATTTCTCCAATCAATAGTGAACTAAGGATTTTTTTAAATATGGCAATATATAACAATTACTTAATCTGAAAACTTTTTATATCTTTGAAATTGATATATTTATCAATTGGAAAATGATTAATTTTTATAAATTTGATGCAGTCCTTATATGTTTAAGAAATGGGGTATTTATCAGAAAAATTTGCTTCAACATCTATTCACAATTACACTTGATGACTGTTATTTCCCCCATTTAGTCTCTTCTCTCTTCCTTTACCCTGACCTTCCTCAAAAGTGTTTTGTTTCTGACTACCCCCACAAATCTGCTGTCCCTTCTATCACTCTTCCCATTTCTCTTATTCTTTTCCCCTCCTAGTTTCCTGTAGACAATGATAGATTTCTTTACTGATTTGAGGGTGTATATTATCCCCATTTGAGCCTATTCTGATGAGAATAAGATTCACTCACTCTTCCTTAACTTCCTCCTCTTCCTCTCCTTGATAAAAAAATTGTAATTCCCTTTTTTATGTCAGATAATTTATCCCATTCTATCTTATCCCTTCATAATTGACTCATACATGTGCTCTCTGTCTGTACATACTCTTTCTAAGTTATAATAATGAGAAAGTTCTTATAAATTACAAATATCATCTTCTCATGTAGGAATATAAACGGGTTAATTCAACCAAGTTTCTAAACCTTCTTGAATACTCCACATACCCCTGAATACCCTAGTTATTACAGTGGATAGAGTGATGGGTTTATATCTCTCCTAGTCTCCCTCAAAAACCACATCAAATGAAGCCTCTGGAGAAAGTCTGATGTAATGAAATCACTCTCAATCTCATGATAAATTGGAAAAACTTCAAGCAAAGTCAGTCTCACTGGGGTGAAAAGGGGTGTTCAGTTCAGCTTGGACAGAGTCTGGGAAAGTCAGCAGGAGAGGTTTAATCATATCAGATCACAACTGAGACCCTTGTTCCTTGCCCAGTAATGGATTAGAACCAGTGGGTCAGCCTCCTGTTCCAATTCTGAAAGCAAATTATTATAAACCAGACTGTTTCCTGGAAAGAACAGACAAAACTACCCCTTACAAGCACAAGGAGTTCCTGTGCTCAATGCCAAGACTCAGAGATGTGTGGGATGTTGGGTTGGTACCCCCATTACCCAGAAGCCAGTTCAAACATAATAAAAAAGAAGAAGAAAGACAAAAAGAAAAAGAAAGAAAATGAGCAAGAAACGAAAAAGAACCTTGACCATAGAAAGCTATTATAGTCACAGGAAAGACCAAAACACCAAATCAGATGAGGACAAAATGTTCCCAAAGAAAATCTCAAAAAGTGATATGAATTGGGCTTAAAATAAAAAGGGCTTCTTAAAAGTGCTCAGAAAAGATTTTAAAAGGAAAATGAGATGAAGGAAAAATGAGAAAAGAAATGATAGATATACAAGAGAAAGTCAACAACTTGGAAAAGGAAGGTAATTCCTTAAAAAATACAATTGGCCAAATGCAAAAATAATAATAATAAAATCACCGAAGAAAACAACACCTAGAAAAGTAGAATAAATTAAATGGAAAAAAATCATAAATTAAAAACTAGAATGCGGCAAATGGAAGCTAATGACTCTGAGAACATCAAGAATCTGTCAAATTAAAAAGGGTGAAAAATGGAAGGAAATGTAAAATACCTCATTAGAAAAACATTTGACTTGAATAATAGATCCAGGAGAGACAATTTAAAAATCATTGGTCCACCTAAACGCCATGATTAAAAAACAAGCCTGGATAGTATTGTTCAATATGTCATCAAGAATAATGCTTTGATATACTTGATTAAAAAAAAAAAGAGAAATAGTCATTGAAAAAATAAGCTTTTAGAATAAAGGATTGGAGGGTCTAGAATACCATGGTCTGGAAGACAAAGATCCTGACAATCTAACTAAAATGGATGAATATTTATAAAAGTCCAGATTAATGGAAGAGTAAACAAATTACTTAAATAGTCCCATTTTACAGAAAGAAATTGAACAATCTATCAAAGAACTACTTAAGAAAAAATCTCCAAGGCCTGATGGATTCACAAGTGAATTTTACCAAACATTTAAAGAACAATTAATTCCCTTACTATGAAACTCTTTGAAAAAATAGGTAAATAAGGATCTACCAAATTGTGATATACAAAAGTAATGGAATATTATTATTCTAAAAAAATTCATGAACAAAGTGATTTTAGAAAGACCTGGAAATATTTACTTGAACTGATGCTGAGCAAAACAAGCAAAACCAGAAATATACTGTATACAGGAACAGCAAGATTATTTGATGATCAACTACGAAAGAATTGGTTCTTCTCAGTGGTTCAGTGATCCAAGGCAATCCCAATAAACTTTGGATAGAAAATTCCATTTGTATCCAGAAAGAGAATTGTAGAGAATTGATGAATGTAAATCAAAATGTGCTATGTTCATTTCTTTTTTCTCTTTTTTTCCTGTGATTTTTTCCTGTTTGTTCTGATTTTTCTATCTTAACATGATTCATAAGGAAATATGTACTTAAAAAGCATACATGTATAACCAGAAAAAAAACAAATAAATAAACTGAATCATGGATATGGAGTAATTAAGTGACATGGTGGATAACGTACCACACCAAACCAAGTGTCAAGAAGATTCATCTTTCTGAGTTTAAATCTGTGTGTCCCTGGGCAAGTCACTGAACTCTGTTTACCTGAGTTTCTTATTTATAAAATGAACTGGAAAATGAAATGGGAAATCACTCAGTGTCTTTGACAACAAAACCCTAATGGGATCACAAAGACTTGGACATGATTAAAGCAACTCAACAACAATCCACAGATATATAAATAATAAGGGATTCTGTCAAGGGGATGTAACAAAAAAGAATTTCAAAGAATAAAATCTCTTTCCTGGACTACTCACAAAATTCATTTTCAACCATGAATTCTAAAAAGACAGCTGGAGGATAGAGGCAGAATTTGAGAGTCTCATTTTTAGAGGGTTTTGATTGGGGTCAGACTAAACATGAATTCTGTTACCTTGACATTACATTATTAATGTATCCAAATCATCACAAAGTTATCAACAGCATGCTCCTCTTGCTTAGCATGTCTGGAGCTTATCTGATGCTTTAAGAACATGAATTCCTTAAGAAGTCCTCTTTTATCTTTAATACTACACATAAAATTAATTATTCTTTTGTTTCTGAAGTTTTTTTTTTTTTTTAATGGAGGTTTGAAGAAATAAGAGAAAATATTGTAAGGCAAACAATTTTTATTTGCTTGTTATTTGTTATAAAGTTTCATTTTTCAAAACAATGTTCTTGACCTCTAATAGCACATGATAAAATTGTTCCTTTCAACAAAATACAGATTAGGCCTTTTGAGATTCGGATGTCTAATTCCATTTTCTCACTGAGTCATTAGCACCTAATCTACTGAGGCAGGAATGAAAAATTATTCTATCACTCTCCAAAACTGACTAAGATATATACAGACACACCACCATTTTGTTAATCTGTTTTCATGATTTCCATTAATGGGGTCATAACATAGTGAATAAAAATAGTCCTGCCACACAGTAGTTTGACCTTGGACAGATCACAAAAATTCCCTGATTCTACATTTCCTCATCTGAAACAGGAGAAGTATGAACTAGAACATTATGGGGATTCGTTTAGCTCCATGATTTTATTGAGTCCTTTTAATTGTATTCTATATGGCATGGGTAGAAGAAACTTTAATAATAAAATAATGATGATACCCAGTAATTAATGTTAAAATCCCAATTTTATTACATTAAAAATAAGATGGCCATGTTTGTATTTACATAGTGACCAGTCAATTGATTCAGTCAACAAAGTAAAGGAGTTCCAGGAAGCACTATGAAAATAAAGCAATTATTACTTGTTTTGTTTTGTTTTAGTCCTCAGCTATTTCCTTTATCTTCACATGAGTTTGATTAAAGTATGGTGCTTGTGAGTCCAAAATTAGGTGTTCAAAATCATTTTGTAATACTTCACCTCTATGTATTTCATGTTCATGGCCTATATTTCTAACTTCAATGTGTTATCTAATGAAATTAATGCTATTGGAGTAGTGAGTGGACATGTGTAAATTCATTTCTATTTTTGGAATTTTTTTAAAAACATGAATGTCTTACTGATCATAAAGTAATAGCATCATTTTTCAATATAAAGACAAAAAATAGTGTAGTTTTGCTCATCAAGTAAAAGCAGAATTCCCCACTATGCCCTATTCAAGTTTGTATTTAGATACATATTTATGGGGCCACATGGTAAAAATTACTGAAGGAAATGGATTTCCACGGTAAAAGTAAGGTTAGAATCATAGAACCTCTAAACTGGAAGGGTCTTAGTATTGCTTTAAGACTTCAGAAACCCCCTTTACAACAGCTTTGAGCAATGCTCATCCAAACTCTGTTTAACTATGGCTATTGACCGGCAATTATTTAGCAACTGAATCTTGCCATTCCCATTTTGAGAAAAAATGTTTTATATACTCTATATATTCCTGTCAACATAAACATAAAGGCCTGATTGGATAGACAAATCTCCAAAAAATAATAATTCCTAAGTGATACGTAGTTTTCTGGAATATTAAAGGTAAAAAAATTTAAAAAGAATGATCTAATTGAATGATTCAAGCAATCAATTCATTTCAGAAAATGCCAAATAGTGGTAAGTATGGCTTTGCCTTTCTTTATTTTCTAGTATTTCTCCTTATATGTATCTCCTTATCTTATCTCCTTATCTCCTTATCTATAAGTATCTCTATAAGTATCTCCTTATACTTATATGATAAAGTAATTGAAATCTTAAAGATAATATTTGTGTTAAGATTTTACCTTATTCTGTTCACCCTGACCATACCCTCCTCTTTCTCTAGTTATTAAAAAAGTTAACTTTATAAGTAATCAATATTTAAAAAATCAGAAAGTAAGATTGTAAAAGGGATCCTAGAAGTCACTTAGTGATTGTCCCATAGATAAAAGAGGCATAATTTGTAAACTGTCATATATTAGCAAAAAATCACTTTCTGAGAATATGTGTTCAATTAGGGTAAGCCAACTAGACCCTACTAACTGTCACAACCTGTAAGCTTCAAGTAAGTTTCAGACCTCCCAAGTAAGAGAAGCAGAACACCAAATGTTATTGATAACTTTGAGATGATGTCAATACATTTATGAATTAACCCTAGGTGACAAGGATAATATTTAGTCTGTTCTTCAATCAAAACCCTATAAAAATGAGATCCCAAACTTTATCCCAATCTGATAATCCTGCCCTCTTACAGCCCTTAAGGGTTCAAGCTGCTGAGTCCTCCCTTTTTTTGAATCCATGGTTATATATTTTACTCTCTCTAATTTCATTCTTTCCTCCATGCTGCCTGACTTTCTTCTCTTTCCTCCCCTTTGTTAAGTATATCTCTATATTTTCTATGCCATTTGCCCCCGTATTCAATGTGCTTTATTAAAGTGTGTTTGAAGCCTTACTCCTCATCATGATCTTTCCTGAGTTCCATTCCACTCAGTGTGTTTGCCTTATTTAAGAATTCCATAAATTGAGTTAGTAATTCATTATTAAAGTCCATTCTCAAAATTTAATACAAATAAATACAATCTTCTATTCTCATAAGAATATAAATCCTTGAGGATAGGGATAATTTATCTTTCAATTTAAATTAAATTTTCTAAATGCAAAGCCTAATATAGTGTTTTGCACATACTGCATACTTAAATATACTTTCTGAGTGTCTTATATTATGTACCATTTTATTTTATAGCTATTGATAGACTTATAGACCAGGGGAAGAGGGCTTCATCTGAGGCCAGGGAACTATATTTTTGTTTATTTATTATCAGTACATTTTAAAAAATAATTTATATTAATGTATATTTTATTTTGTACATTTAGAAACATTATTCTGAGATTGAGTCCATACATTTCACAAAACTATAAAATGGTTAATGGCATAGAAAAAATAAGAACCCCGTGGCTGGTTGTAAGTTTCACAAAGGCAGAAAGCCATATTTATGTGTTGATTCTAATTCAGTAGAAAAAACAGTCTTAAGTACACAGTTGACACTTAACAAATGCTATTGTCTTTTATGTCATTATGAAGTATTCTTCACCTTACTAAAATAAGTAAATATTCCTCAATGATGTAATTTAAGGCACATATTAAAGACCAAAAACTATAAACTTAAATCAGTTGCATACATTTACCTCATATCTATTTTTCCCACATCTTGTTTACCAAATTTTAGCATAGTTCATTTCTAAGTGATGAAAAATAATGGGGTTTTTCATCAATTCTTTTAGAAGCCATGATTTCATCTTATCTCAAGCCTCACTGCTAACTCCCCTTTCCATACACACCATTTCACTTAAATTTTATTCTGCATAACAAATAGAACAATCATTAATAAATCATTACATATATTGTACAAAAAGAAAGAGAGCATGAAATAATAATTGCTTGTAAATATTCATATCATGAGTAATGAAAAGGTTCCTTATGCATAGTGTAGCAACCCTACAGAAGATAAAACATAGTAATAGGGAGCATGTTTGCCAAGTTTTCAGCCAGAAAATGAACCAGCAGTCACGTTAAAGCTATTGGCTTATGTCTTGAGTAATATGAATTAACAAAGAAATGACCTATCAAGAGCCATCATTTTGCACACTCAAGAGCATTTGTTGAATCCTTTGACTGAGAGGAGAATGGGATTAAAATTTTGATGAGTGGCAATAACTCCACACCATCTGTCAAAATGGAGGAAAAATACAAATGGGCCTTTAACTCCAAGAGCACTGTAGCTCTTGGTTCATATACATAATATACAGACCTGAGAAAAGCTAGTTCTTTATTGTTTCTGACAGAGCCAGGCATCTCAATTTTGTTTACTTCTTCTTGAGTGCGACAGGGAGGTTAAATCCTCCATAAACTAGTTGATCTAATGATGTGAAATATTACTGTGAACAAAAAGTATTTCATTCCAGCACCAGAAATGAACTTCAGTTTTCATTTTCATTCCAGGAGAAGTAGCCAGTTCACTAAGGAAAAATAGGTTTACAAAAACAACATATTTATTGCTATTTTTCTTTGTAGCATACAATAAATTTTAATAGTGGATGGCATTGTTTATTTTGCTAAAATCTAATTTAAAACTAAGGGATTACAGATCAGTAGTTATAGTCACAAATAGTTACTCAGTATTCTCAACTTTTAACCCTACATCTTTCTTTTGCTGTAATTGCTTTGTTAATGTTATTGCTGCTAGTAATTGTGTTATATGGCCAAGATGGGGGGAAGGAAGGGAATCTTTTACCTTCAACCATGAAAAGTTCTCTTCTTAAGGTGGTAATAACACTTGTTAGTAATAATTGTTACTAACAAGTAACAAGGTAAAAATCACAGAAAAAAAGCATCAATTACCAGTTTGCAAGACTTTTTTTAAAAAACAAAATAACATATAATGTTAGCAACTATGAGAAGTTATCAAATGATCAAATATCATGTCACAATGTCACACTGAGGAACACGTTTTCACTCATTATAGATAAATATACACATTAGTGGCATTCTAATGAGCTAAAATAAAATCATCTAACTTCTCAACAAGAATTTAAGGTGATTTATGATGACTAGAGGAAGCTGACAGTTTCATGAATAATCTTACAATTAGTTTTACTTGGATGGCTTGTTAGAAATGGCATAAAACTCTCATTAGTTTCAGACTGTAAAGAATTCAGAGTTGGAGTACATACCCAAGATTAACTGATGAGATTTTGGAGAAAAAACATCATTGAAACTTTCAATTGGATCCTTTAAAAATGCATAAAGCATGTCCTCTATTTGTCCAACCATATCTTCCTCTGAACTAGGAATGAATCAGGGGCTATCATATTTGTATTTTTTTTTTTTTTACTGAAAAATATCCTTGCAAAGTCAAAGAGGTAATTAGAAAAATAATTTTGCATTACAAGAATCTTCTTCATGAATTTATGTGACGGTATCTCCATTTCACTGAAGATGGGTATATTTAAGTTACATCTCATATTAAGAAGAAGAGCATAACTCTAATTACCATTACTAAGAATTGCATATACATATTAGAAATAGAATTTCCCGGGATTTTAATATGTCTGTTATATTTACTAATGGGAATATTCAACATTTTGTTCTATTATTTTCCTTCAAAATCCAATAAAACATAATGAAAGTAATTGCTCTGATATCTTCAGTAATCAGAGAGATTCTGAGTTGAATTCAAATTCTTCAGACGGGAAAGCTATATCATTCCTTTAGATTAAGAGACTATCCTCCTTTATCTCTTCTTCCTGAGAGACAGTAAGCCAGCCAAGTCAATCTTAGGGATAACCCCATACACCAATTGACCAGAAACTAACAAAATGACTAAAATGAGAGAAAGAAAATTCTTTGCTATTAGCAACTCATCTGAGTGAGAGGCAAAAAAGGAAAGTTATCCCGTGTTTTACAAGATTAAGATCTCCTAGTAACTTGAATTTCAAATGAATTCCATGAATATTTTTGATTTATTGGTGAAGAGTCCAGTCACTATGAGGAGACTTTTCATTCAGATACTCTTTCAGAAAAAATGCAAAGCAGTTGACCAGCAATAACCTGTATAGAACTTAGTTTGAGTGTTTCAAAAGAATTTCTTAATCCTCTTAGCACTACAATTAAACTGTACACAATTAGTCTAAAACATAGGCTTTTTAGCACCTTGCAAAATAGTTAAGTTACTCATAGAATACAGTTGTTTTTTCATGTAAAGATACTCAAGAAATTGTACTTAAAAAAGAGGTGAGGGATATGAAATAGGTCTAATGTATATAGAAATCGTGTCAAACTTGCCTTTTTATTTCATTAAAACTAGACAAGCTTATTGACATATTGAAATGCCAGCACATAATTGTATTACATAAAAAGCTAATGATGTGAACAAAAGTTGCTGAAGCTTTTTTTTTAAGATGAAAGCTTTAAAAGCAACAGAATAAAAATAAATCTGAATGAAATATTTATAAAATTTATTTTTATAGCTGTCATGCTTTCAGTAACCATGGTAAATCAATATTTTTTCAATTTTTTTTAAAAACCATCATAATAAAGAACTGTACATTTCAGACAAATTGGCTAACAAAATGAAGAAAATATGTTATCACTAAAGATGAGAGAGTACAGTGAAATGCATGTCTGATATAAAGACTGAACAATTTGGGTCAGACCTAATGTGTGAAGAATTGCCAGAGTATTAGCTTCCCTAGCTTTAAAAATAAATATATAAATGCATTTCTCTTAGTTTAATGTAAATGAAATATACTAGCTTTCCAATAAAGTTATGAATTTTGTTACAAAAAAAGAGTATTTAAGGGAATCAAGGATGAACACTCATTCATTGTTAGGCATAAATTAGCTCATTTCTATGCATAAAATTTTGAAAAGGTTTCCAAATAAGTTACCAAAGTAAAGGATAGGTATCTGCCCTTCCCTTTTCAATTTATCTCCATCTCTTTAAAGCATTGAGGAAAAACTAATCTATCACATATGAAGAAAAATTTTATTTTGTTTATTATATCCTAAAAATATGTATGAAGGAATAAAGAAATTGGCAAATTTTTACTGTACAAATTATTCTAAATAAAAATATGGATCCACTACCAAAGTATGAAAAGAATAGGAATGTGATCAGGTAGTTTTGCAGTATGTTGGTATTTGATACGAGTTACATTTTTGGGTAGTGTTTTTCTATTTATGTTGTTTAATTTTTAAAATCCAAGTCATTTTAATGTATAAAACTTTAACATTGTCAAATACACATGGTTCATATTTATATTTGTCCAAGAAATAGCTATGTACATTCAACAGAAGTGCAATAGATTTTGAGAAAACTGATGACTCATAATGAACATGTAGTTCATTAAATCTAATAGCATAACTTTCACAAAAACTTGGTTTCTACACATATTTCCTATATCCTGAACATATGGAGCATATATTTTTAAACCTAAGCAATGTATATTTATCCCTATTCAATTTCATCTTATTTCATTTAGCCCAACATTCTAGTATTCAATGACCCATTCAAATGCTAATTCTATCATCTGATTCTATAACTATGCCCATCAACTTTGACAAATTCATATATTCTAGAAATGCTTTAATTTAACTAAATGACAGAATTATTAAACAGAATAGGGATAAGAACAGAACTCTACTTCCACTGGAAATCTTTCCCAAGTTTGACATGAAAACATTCACAGAATCAGAAAGAACTTGGCAGGTCATCTAATATGATTTGTATCTAAAAAAAAGAATCTCCTTTGACCCTTAAAATACACCTGAGAAGCAATCATTCAGTCTTTACTTGAATATCTCAGTTTGAAGAAGTCAGTACCTTCTGAGATAGCTTATTTTATTTTCAGAAAGTTCATATTGTTAAGATGTTCTTCTTTCAAATTGCCAGACCTTGCTTTTAATTCTATTGTCTAGTATTAAAGAGAATAAGTATAATCTTTTTTTCCACATGAAGATAATCATTACTTAATCATTCCAGAATTACTAGTTCCAATCATAGTCATCACTTAATCCAGAATGACTAGTTCTAGTCATTCCCACAATTATCAACGCACTTAATTTGGACTTAATAGTTTTAGTTCATCTGTTAGTTTCTGCAAAAGTCTGTTGTTGATGA
Source organism: Sarcophilus harrisii (assembly GCF_902635505.1). Taxonomy (NCBI): domain Eukaryota; kingdom Metazoa; phylum Chordata; class Mammalia; order Dasyuromorphia; family Dasyuridae; genus Sarcophilus; species Sarcophilus harrisii. The sequence goes on along the minus strand of NC_045426.1, from coordinate 483,056,731 downwards.
GAGAGTGGCAGATAACTTAGGTCACCTTCATATTTCTATTAAACATTCTAGTTTAAAGTGTCTTCACAACTATTATCCCATTGTTAACATCACCACCATTTAAAAAATATTGAAACCACCCAATATTGCAAAGAGCTGTAAGTCAAATAAAAACTGGTCTTTTTGGGTCCTCATCTAATGCTCTTCAACTCTGATTGCAAAATCCTTTCTAGCTTTATATTTCAATAATTTTAATTTATCTAGTTGTTTCAGGAACAGTATTATGTAAATAGAGGAACAATGAATTTGGAGTCAGTTGAGTTTTGTGTTGAAAAAATTTTCCAATAATGATTAGTTTTATGATCATAAGCTAGTCACTCAACTGCAGTCATAGAGTTGAAAAGGTATTCTGAAGCCTTGTCAAAATTGTTTTTAATAGGGATAAAAATACCTCACAGGATTTTTGTGACTGGCAAATAGGATATGGACATAATACTTTTGCTAAACTTAAAAGTTTAAAATAAATCTCAAGACCATATCTGAATGCTATTAATATAATATAAACGTAAAATAAAATTCATAATTATTATTTTATAATCTTTTAATGCTATTTATTAGAATTTAGTTAGAGACAGTCCTGGGGCATGTCATTAGCTCATCTTTTTTGTTAATTTTTATTTATCTATGATGTAGGTGGTTTGAATGACTATCTTTTTTTTAATTTAACAAAAGAATTGAAGTACAGTCCTATTGGTTAACTTAAGGAAAACCTATTTGATACAATTCCTGAAAAAGACATGAGAAATGGAATGAAATATACTTCATCCCTTTCCTATGAAATGAGACTATGTCTGCTAGGTTTCTATATTTTGAAAGCTTTTCATTCCATATAGGTTGGAAATCATGTATATTTAATATAATAACATCTTTTAGGAAGTATTTTTCTTACATTTTCTATGTTTTATTTGAGTGATCGAGGAAACAGTTTTGTTCATGAAAATGTCCCAATTCCAGAGTTCATCTGTTAGCCTATGAAGGATATATTCATGATGTATAATTCTGAAGAACTCTCATATCCTATTTGAAATTCAAAGTCCCTCAAAACATAACTTCTTTCTTTTCACAATTACTTACACCTTATTCTGTTACATGATTCAGTGACATTGCCTTCTTGGTTTTTCCCCTAAGAGTTTTGAACTTCAGATGGACACTTTCACTTTCTATCTCCTGTAATTAGAATTCTCTCATTGAACACTATCTCCTGTATTCTTTAACTTCTATCAAGCTAGCTAAAATCCTATTTTCTGAAAGAAGATTTTCTTGAACTCTGCCAATGCTAGTGCCTTTCCTCTTTTGTTTATCTTCAATTTTTTTTTATGTTGATTCATTGCACATGATTGTTTTCTTATTATCTCTTCAATTAAATGATGAATCAGGGAAGTCCCTGACTATAGGGACAATATTTTGCCTTTCTTTGTAACCTTAGCTCTTAGCACACTGTTTGACATATAGAAGTTGAGTTTTTTTTCACATTTTATTTTTGTTGTCTTCCCCCCCCCTTTCTCATTTTAATAGCATTTTTTCTAAATACATGCAAAAATAATTTTCAACATTCACCTTTGCAAAATCTTGTATTCCAATTTTTTCTCCTTTTCTTCTCCCCTTCCCCCACCCAAGACAGGAAACAATCTGAAGTAGGGTAAATAAGTGCAGTTCTTCTAAACATATTGCCATATTCATTAGGCTGCACAAAAAAAGAAAAGAAACAGATTAAAAGGGTGAAAAATAGAGAAAGAAAAAAAAAGCAAGCAAGCAAACAAGAAAAGGTGAAAATATTATGCTTTGTTCTACATTCAGTCTCTATAGTTCTCTCTCTCTCTCTCTCTCTCTCTCTCTCTCTCTCTCTCTCTCTCTCTTTCTCTCTCTCTCCATATAAATATATGGATATGGATGACACTTTCCATTAAAGTCTATTGGGAATTGCTTTGAATCATCTCATTGTTGAGAAGAGCCAAGTTCACCATTGTTGATTATTACATAATCTTCTTGTTGGCAATATTCTCTTGGTTCTAATCACTTCACTTAGCATCAGTTCTCAATTTCTAGTTCTTTGCCACTACAAAAGTGGCTGCTACAAACACTTTTGTACATGTAGCTTCTTTTCTCTTTTTTATTATCACTTTGGGATACAGACTCAGTAGAGATAGTGCTGGATGAAAAGGTATGCACAGTTTTATAACCCTTCCTCCATAGTTTCAAATTGCTCTTCAGAATGGTTGGATCATTTTATAACTTTACTCCATCTGATCATATTGGTAAGATTTCTAGTTAATCCCCATTATAAATAACTCTTGCTGACTATTTTAGATAAATGCTTTTTCAATTTTAGGAAAAATTCATTTATATCAATACTACCAAGATTTTTTTAAAAGAGAAATTAGTATTGAACTTGATCAAAAGTCTCTTTCTGCATCTATTGCTATAATTAAAAGATTTTCTTTTTCTCTTATTATTGATACAATAAATTATGTTACTAGTTTTCCTTAAATCAACCTTTCATTTATGGTAAAAATCCCACTTGATCATAACATACAATCATATTGTAATTTTTTAGCTAATACTTTATTCAGGATTTTTGCATACAAATTTATTAATGAAATTAGTTTATAATTTTCTTTTTTCTGTTTTTACTCTTCTTAATTTAAATATCTATCATATTTGTTTTATAAGGATAAGCTTTCTATAATTTCTAGTATTACTCAAACTGCATACCTGTATTTTTGTTTTAAAAATTGGCATGACTGCTATTTGTTGCTTCTTTTTTTGTCAAGATTATGAAAATGATTTCCAGGGATGGTCTTTTGATTCTACCTTTGTATCTTTCTTGTTTCCTAGGCTCTATCTGTAGATAAAGCAGTTTCAATAACATTGCATACATTCTGTGGCATACACAGAGATATATACAAATACATTCAGTTGCTGAGTGAGCTAAGAAGCACATAATGTTTTTTTCTAAATTTTAAGTTTATATATCGTGTTTTATAAGAACATCTCTCAATCATCCTCTTTTTTTTTTTTTTAATGAGGAAGCACTATTATTTCTGTAATTGTTTTGGCAGAAAGAGTTCTTGCTTTTTGTTTTGTTAATATTTGGGGGCTTTTACTTGAATAATTACAATGTCTAAATATAGAAACATTAAAATAATACTGGATTTGGAATCAGGAAGACTTGAGTTCAAATGCCTCATATATTAATTAGCTCTTTGATTCTTTGCAAATTATTTTAGCACAATCTACTTCCTTTTTCTAATTTGTAAAATATGGGTAATAATAGTAGCTCCTTTTCAAGGCTGTTAAGAGGATAAAATAAGAAAATATTTACAAAGAACTTAGCAAACCTTAGAGAATTATAAATGCTATTATTAAGTTCAGTGTTTTGTGTTTTACTCTCCCAAAAGAATAAATTAAATTGTCATTGCATAGAGAATATTTGCTCGAAATGTGTCCTTCCTAAGTAGTCTGACTTTAAGATGCCATTCAGTATCTTTTTTTTTTTTTAATTTAATAGCCTTTTATTTACAGGATATATACATGGGTAACTTTACAGCATTAACAATTGCCAAACCTCTTGTTCCAATTTTTCACCTCTTACCCCCCCCACCCCCTCCCCTAAATGGCAGGATGACCAGTAGATGTTAAATATATTAAAATATAAATTAGATACACAATAAGTATACATGACCAAAACGTTATTTTGCTGTACAAAAAGAATCAGACTCTGAAATATTGTACAATTAGCTTGTGAAGGAAATCAAAAATGCAGGTGTGCATAAATATAGGGATTGGGAATTCAATGTAATGGTTTTTAGTCATCTCCCAGAGTTCTTTTTCTGGGCATAGCTAGTTCAGTTCATTACTGCTCCATTAGAAATGATTTGGTTGATCTCGTTGCTGAGGATGGCCTGGTCCATCAGAACTGGTCATCATATAGTATTGTTGTTGAAGTATATAATGATCTCCTGGTCCTGCTCATTTCACTCAGCATCAGTTCGTGTAAGTCTCTCCAGGCCTTTCTGAAATCATCCTGTTGGTCATTTCTTACAGAACAGTAATATTCCATAATTTTCATATACCACAATTTATTCAGCCATTCTCCAACTGATGGACATCCATTCAGTTTCCAGTTTCTAGCCACTACAAAAAGGGCTGCCACAAACATTCGTGCACATACAGGTCCCTTTCCCTTCTTTATAATCTCTTTGGGATATAATCCCAGTAGTAACACTGCTGGATCAAAGGGTATGCACAGTTTGATAACTTTTTGAGCATAGTTCCAAACTACTCTCCAAAATGGTTGGATTCGTTCACAACTCCACCAACAATGAATCAATGTCCCAGTTTTCCCACATCCCCTCCAACAATCATCATTATTTTTTCCTGTCATCTTAGCCAATCTGACAGGTGTGTAGTGGTATCTTAGAGTTGTCTTAATTTGCATTTCTCTGATTAATAATGACTTGGAGCATCTTTTCATATGACTAGAAATAGTTTCAATTTCTTCATCTGAGAATTGTCTGTTCATATCCTTTGACCATTTTTCAATTGGAGAATGGCTTGATTTTTTATAAATTAGAGTTAATTCTCTATATATTTTGGAAATGAGGCCTTTATCAGAACCTTTGACTGTAAAAATATTTTCCCAGTTTATTGCTTCCCTTCTAATCTTGTCTGCATTAGTTTTGTTTGTACGAAAACTTTTCAGTTTGGTATAATCGAAATTTTCTATTTTGTGATCAGTAATGATCTCTAGTTCTGCTTTGGTCATAAAAACCTTCCCCTTCCACAGGTCTGAGAGGTAAACTATCCTATGTTCCTCTAATTTATTAATAATTTCATTCTTTATGCCTAGGTCATGAACCCATTTTGACCTTATCTTGGTGTATGGCGTTAAGTATGGATCAATGCCTAGTTTCTGCCAGCCATTCAGTATCTTGATTTATGCCATCATCACTTAATTTCTCTTTACTATCTTTATGTTTAATATGTCTGCCCATGAGAAGGGCAAATCATCTACAACTAACAGTTTAGTTCTTTCCTTAATTCATGTTGATTTAAAGTCAAAGCCTTCAGTCTCTATTTTTACTTGAGAGGTATTAAAAATATCTTTTGTTGAAGTCTAAATGACCTGCCAATATCATTGAGAAAAGTTTCTGTGAGACTGAGATACCTGGTAAAGGTTTTTTCCCCCACTGGAGCCACATAAAACAAGATGTTATCCTTATATATCAGTGATTAATATTATTTGGAACACATATGTTTTATATAGGACAGAAAACCAGAAGAGTAAGCTTTTCAACTTCTTCAGTTCCTCTTTAACTGTTCTTCAACTGATTCCCTGATACATGACCCATCTTATACCAGGTTTTCTAGACAATTTTTTGTGTCATATTTAAAATAGAGAAATACTATTTTCTTGTATATCAAGTAGTATAGAATCTTCGTTATAATAAGGTAAAAAAAAAAGAACTATACTTCCTTAAAAAATTACATTTGATCATTCCTCTACCCTGAAAAATTAAGTTGGAATAGCCAGTAAGAATGTTGTTCTATCATAACTTGTTCCATTAAGGGTCAGTCTCTGTCACATAGAAGGGTGTGTGAAATAGAGCAATATTCCTTGAAAATATGAGCAACTTTAATACCTTTATTTAAACAAGGAAAATTCTTGTCTCTCATAAATATCAACCAACAATCAGGAATATTCACAAATGCATTTAAAAGAGCCACTGTTAACTTTTTTAAAAGTTGGTCTGTCTGTTGAAAAATGCTACTTATTGTAGAAAAAATGAGTTATTTCTTTTATCTTTGAAGATTTAACTATTTGCATTGTAAAATTAGAAACTCTAGAAAGATTACTGACATAAAAAGCAACTATAGTTATATGTGTGTGATGTGTGTTTGCATGCATGTGTGTGCACTTTCATTTTCTCATGCTGTTCATGGAGGTTTCTGAGTCATTTATTTGACTAAGATTTACTGGAATTATTCTTTAACATTGATATCTTTGTGCTTAGTGCTTCAATACCTAAAAGAATTAGGAAATGGATATTATTTCTGTGTCCATCACTATGGGTCTAAGGATATGAAGTGATGTTGAACATTTAATTAGACTTTTATTGATCTTAATTGTAAAAGGAAAATTAGAGTGTCAATATGATAGCATAAACATCTATCAGATTTAAAAATTTGAGGTTCTAAAAAATTTAGATTGACCATTCACAAGAGAAGTTGAAAAAAAATTTTCTTAGTAATGTTGCTCCTGGAGAAAATATAGAAATATAAGAAATATATAAAAATATAATTCTGAATAGCTAATATATTTTAAATCCCATTGTCCCAAGGCAGAAACAAGATTCTTTTTACATTGATTTAACAATAAGAGAATATACTTTTCCATTTCAAAATCATAGTTTAAGAACATTTTACATATATAATATTTAAAATTTTTCTAAGGTATATATGTGTTTCATATTCTTATAAGAAATCATTTTTTTCAAATGAACTTTTTTGAATAAATTTGAAAAAAATATTTTTTCTCCTACAATAAGACATACCTTGATGATATTAAGTAAAGGTTTATTAAAAGGAAAACTTGCAAATCATAGTTTCAGGAAAAATGAGGGGAAACAAAAGGTTAACTTTCCTCCAGTAATTATTTAAACATTGTAAAATGATCAAAGGTATTACTTTCTATTATAGCAAATCATTTAATTTAATTTAAATGGTCTACAATCCCTTGGACCAAAAAAAAAAAAAAAATCCTTCTCCAATGGAAACACTACATAGAAATATTTATAACATAGAAGTTAAATTAAAAAAAAATCTTGCATTTTATAATTTCATAATTCAATTAAATACTTCATAACTAAATAAATTCAATATTATAAAAGAAACTCAGTGATCAACATTTTTATGTTCAGTAATCTATTATAACAGTACAAGATAAAGTCTTTACATAATATATCTATATTTATATGTATACCTTTTTTCCCCTACTCTTCATTTTGGGAAAAAAAGAGAGAAATAGAAACAAAAAAGAAAAAAAATCTGAGACAATTTATAAATATATTGCTAAAATAAATTTAAACTATACCTGCATCATATCCCTCATCTGGTAACTGTCAAAAAAGGAATTGAATTGAAATGTAGGGTGTCATCTTCTATTCCTATCATATTGTAATTCTCATTCATCTATGACTGCTATTTGTACACCTCTTTCTACATTCTAAAAGTAATCACCTTTTATTGCAATAGTCTAACTTGAGTGTTAACATTGAAAATGAAGGTCCTAAGTTCAAATTTCACCTTTAAATAATAACCTGTTTTCTAGGATCTCTTTTTTGGATATTTTATTCAGTCACCAACTTTAGCTCTTATAATGACTTCTAAATCTCTTCACAAACACAGATTTCTATGCTTAATTCTTGTGTACAATTTTCAAATGACTTCTGAATATCTTTAATTGATTGTTTTGCCTGAGCCTTAAACTCAACCTATAATCTATATAATTCTAAACCACCAATCTTGTTAGAATTCACAGGAGAGCTCTTGGAATACATGGGAGCCATCTGACAGTAGCTGCTGGAGATTCAATCCAGAATGCATCTCCTCTTGTGAGAGGATGATACAAGGAGACTAAGAGGCAGTTGCTGTTCTCTGACCTCTGTGACTGAGAGGCCAGTTTCATTGTCTGACCTCTCTCCTCTTCCCTCTGCCTCCAATTTATCTCATTCGCAGTCCACAACACCTGTGTCAACAAAGGCTGCCTTGCAACTCCTTGAGACACTATGATCCACAGCTGTGGAGACTCTAAGAGAATTGACCTGTCCCTTAACAAATCTTTTCCATTAAAGTAATTTCTCCTGATTTTAGTGTTTGTGTTTAAAAAAAAAATCTTTCTTCTTTCACTTTTACAGAGTTGAAAACTTGAAATTATCTTTGATAACGCTTTTAAAAATATTTCCTTTTTTCCATTTACATGTAAAACAATTTAAAACTTTTTTTTTTAATTTTGAGTTACAAAGTCTCTTTCTCTTTCCATCCCCTCTCATTGAGAAGCTATACAATTTTGTATAGGTTATACATTTAGAATTATGAAAAACATATTTCCATGTTTGTCATATTGTGAAAGAAAAGACAGACAAAATGATAATGAAAAAATAAAGTAAAAACCAGTATGACTTTGTTAGAATTCTTACAAGTTACTAAGACAGTGGAATTAATAGAGACAATAATTATATAATTTAGCATGGTTCAGTTTGATCGATCTGATCCTACAAAGAGATGTTATGGGCCAGAACTTGAAACAAGTTACTAAGTGGAATTGATGAAATAATGATTCTCTAGTTTACATATACTTAGTACTTACTATAATTCCACAAGATTCACACCTTTAAGAGAGAATATATAAGGAGGAGCTCTCAGGGCAAAAAAGAACAAGCCCATTATTGGAGGAGATGACAGACTCATTCCATCTTCCACCTTTGTGCTGTCTGGAGACATTCGGAGGGAGCTAGAGGCAGAAACTGGCAGAGGCAAAGGACTAGTGACAGAAACCAAGGAGAGAGCTTACTCTAAGAAAGCTTACTGGGCCCCAGGAAGGAGACAAGACTGGAAAGGAAACAATAAAAGATTGGACTTTAATTCCTGGCTGCATTTGGGTTGATTATACTGAACTGAAACGAAGTTTGCTCCCAGAGACCCCAAGAAATCTGTTCCCAGAGAACATTTACATTTTAGAGAAGAATATAACATGACTTGAACTGCATTCAGACCCCATTTAGTTTTTTTCTCTAGAGATGAAGAACATGAGTTACATAGGATCATAGAATGTACCAGAACCAGGATTTGAACCAGATATTACCTGATTCCAAGTTGAGCACTCCTTCCACCACAACATGCTTTTTCTGCCTTGAACATTGAACATTATTTCCTTCTCTACCTTTTTAATTTTGTCCTGTCTCTAAAGTCCCACATCTCTTTCTCTTTGTCACACTGTATCTGCACTTGTCAATATGTTGCTCAATATACAAATAGATTTGTGATCTCATCGATCTGGGAGTTTTTACAGTGATGTAGATCATACCTTATGCAAGCTTACATCTCATATATGAAATATCCATGTTTTCTAACTAATTCTAGACAGAGAATCTGTCCAATATACTGGAGAGTTTTTAAATTTTTCTTAACAGTACAGAGGTACTGTAGAACACTCTAGCTATTCATTTGTCATACCTTACTAGAGTACCAGTTCTTCTTTTTTTCTGTCATTTAACTCTTTGACGATATCCTTTACTCCTTTTCTTTGTTGGAGTTCCTCATTGATCACAAATTATAAGCTGCTGATACTTATTGTGTCCTATTGCATTATCCTATAAGTGATAAAGATTTTTGTCCTTTGGCAGCATTGGTGTTCTAGATTTCTCTGTCTTATAGAATCAATGATAAAATGCTTGATTGAAAAGCTGAATTTTCAAAGTTTAGGGAAGCTTAGGTTCAAGAAAAGTGCTTGAGAGTTTCCCCAAAACAATACAAGTTGTCATCTTTTCAAACTCTTAGCTAAAATAATTGGACATCAATATTATTGGTGGCAACCAGATAAATATACTACTTGATAAACTCTATAAGTTACCCATTCAGATATTAAAATAAGGGAATAAACATTTGTTATACATTTGTCTTTCCTGTATGGATAACCAAGGTAAACTATTTTCCCGACAGGCTCTGAAATATCTTTGGTCTTGAAACACTCAATGCTATGTATGTCATCTAGACAAGTTGAAGACCTCAACACTCATAGATAATACCTCCTCAATTTGTTTTTTGCACCTTCATCACAGTGAAAAATACTTTTGGTGAGTAAAAATCTAATTGTTTTTGTGTCTCTCCTGATCTTCATAATCAGAGAGTAATTTTAAAAGATTATTTGTGTTATTATATCTTCCAAGAAATCCTGAATCACCTCACTAAACACATTGAAACTATGTTGTGATAGAGCCTATAAGGCTTTATATGTCTTGGAAAATGGCTCTTCTTTCATTAATTTTTCTCCATTGCTAAAAAATGGATATTATTTTTCTCCCTCTAACCCAATTGCATATAAATTTTTGGCATGGTTTTCCAATCCTAATATTATTTCTATACATGGGTCTACTCTTCTATTTAATTTTAAGTTAATTGAAGACAGGGGCTATATCATTCATTTTTGTATCTTCAATAGAACCATGCATACAGTAAATACTTAACTTTTACCTACTAGGTCTGTTGAATAAATGGAATTTCAGACAAATTTATACTAAAACCTTTAAGCCTCAATCTTCTGAGTTTAAAAATGTATAGCATTCAGTCATGCAATTTAAAAATGTTTGAGTCAGAAAGACAGTTGTGGGAAGCTAGTGAAAGCTGTTTGACAAGTATGAATATATGATGCTATAATCCCTTATTATGGAGGCTGTGGCCATTGGAAATGTTGTGCATTAACTGTATAATGATTTCCCATCCTGACAAACCTATCTTAATAGACTGCACAATTCCCACCTCATTTACTCATTCATTCAAACGAAGTGGAGAAGAAAAATAATTTAAAGTCTGGTAAACTTTTAAAAGATGCATTATTAAATTTACTACTAGTTGAAAAAAAATGAAATTAAATGAATATTGTGTTCTTTATTTAACTCATTCCAGAGAAATGTGGGCAAGCAAAAAGGTAGATCCTGACAAGTTAAATGTTAAACTCCATATCCAGACACTTCTAATTAGTGAGTTATCTTACATTTTCCTTTGTTCGCTACAGTTGTTGTCACAAGATAGGCACAATTTGGTCCATTTTAATATTCTTAGGCAAGTCTGCCATCAGAAAGAGAATTCAAAGTGTAAATTCTCTCATAGACCTGAAGAAAGTTATACAGTAAATAGTATTGTTTTGACCTTTTCAACACTCTCCATTTTGACTAGTTGTCAGTTCTAATCACAGGTTACTGGGTTTGTAAACATCTAAAGATGAGCATGGAAAGCGAATCAAATTAGAGAATACTGAAAAGGTCATAGTATGACGACATTCCCTTTCACAGAACAGATGGGACAGAAAAAATCATTTTCTATTTACTCACAAATATCAATACTAAGTATCATTAATTGGAAGATATATCATGTGTATGTATACATAGGCATATGTGTGTATAACTTTGTAAACTAATGGAAATATATTACATATAGAGTTGGAAGTCTCCTTAAAGATTATCTAATTCAATCACCTCAATTTGTACATTAGGCCCATAGAACTGAAGAGACCTTCTACTGGTCACATATTACGCACATAGCATAGTAGAGCTGGACTAAGATTTTCTGTTTTCAATGACCTTTATATTGACAAGTTCTTCTATATAGCTGCACATAACTAAAAATAATAGGGATCATTTCTTAAGCACTTTGAGGTTTAAAAAAAGTTTTCTATTTGTTAATTCATTTGACTCCCACAACTTTGTGAGGAAGGTGATATTGTTAACTCTAATTTGCAGAGGGAAAAACTCTGGCACAGAGTAGTTGTGACTTACCCAGCTTGCACAGCTCCTAAGAGTTTAGAAAGAAATTTGATTCAGGTCTTCCTCACTCAAAAATTTTATGCTCTATCTATAGCACCACCTAGCTATAACCCTTTGAAAAAAAAAAAAACTCACAAAAAATTTATCATTATTCAAAACTGCACATTAATATGAAAAGGAACACTTAATAGATGACAAAGTGAGTTTAAAGTACTGTTAATTTCATACTTTTCTTCCTCCTATGAGGGAGATGCTAGAAATGGGATCATTTGAACAAATATGGGTCAAAAACCACTTTACGTATCAAATCTCCTTTGCTTGAATCTCAAAGTAATTTTTTTTCAAATATTTCATTAAAACCTCAGATATTTTAACAATATTTTTGCATTTTTTTGTATTTTAACAATAATTTGGATGCAAAATTACTTTTTGAAGAGTAAAGTTAAAGAAAAGCATTTTTGCAAAGTCTAGACAATGGTGTCAAACTATGACTGATGTTCATTAATTGTTGGTTATGAAAATGTCTGAGACTTTTCCCACATTTTCTACCTCCCCAAAAATACTCTTTTAAGTAGAACTTTGTCATTTATCCCCACTCAAAGTAGTTTCCTCTTTTTTGAATATCAAAACATTTTCATACATTTTCCAAAGTCTAATTTCCATTAAAATTTGCATTTAACTTGAGGTTCTGTTATATTCCCCAAAATGGTAAGATTTGTGAGAGGAACCACATATTATAATATCTCTATTATCAATTAGATAGTTGTTGGTAAATTCTGATCCTGTCTGTCTCTCAAATTACACTAGATGTAATGTGCCATTATATTAATGGAAAGAAGATAAAATATCCATGCTGTAATGATTACACATAAATATTCTTGTGTGCTCAGTGTCATACTTCCTAGGTTCAATGGAAAATAATTGTCCAGAATGTGGAAACTATTTCATTATTTTTTATCTTAATATGCCCCAAACTGGCATGGTGCTAGGAGTAGGCATAGTGGACATTTTTTTTAAATGATTGTTGAATGTTCTTGCATTTTGGCATGAAATTTACTAAAATTCTTTTAGGGAAAATCTATCTTCCTGATAGAAACTATCAAATATTCCTGAGAATGGACTGAATTCTGCCTCTAAAGAAGATTCATACCATTTACGTTTCAATTCTATTTAAAGATCTCAGAAATAGTCACTAAATGATTTTGAATAGTGTTTATTTGCTTGTGTATGGAAGCATTGGAAAGAAGGGAAAACTTTTGAGATAGGAAAAATAATAAAGAAATATCATATATAAAATATTGTAACTGAAAGGACTAACAAAGCAGCCTTTCATTCTTTTTAGTTTGAAATACCAAAAACTATCTTGGTTAACATGGAAAACTTTTCAAGGCAATCACAATAAATTTTAGATTAAAAGTGCCATCTGCATTCAGAAAAAGAACTATGGAGAATTTAAATCAACAACATGCTATGATCACATCTTTTTTCCCCCTTTTTTTTCTGTAGTGATTTTTCCTTTTTGTGCTGAGTTTTCTCTCCCAACATGATTCATAAAAGAATGTATATTTTAAAAAGTTAATATACATGTATAACCAGAAAAAATAAACAATTAAATAAAATGAAAAATTTTAGATAAAAGCGAATGTTTCATATAGTTTTACTGAAATGAGGTTCTTGGACTTATGCAAATATGAGAATTAATGTGAATTAGATATCTCAACTTTTTGGACACCTTTCTGTATTATTAAAAGCTGATCATCAAATCAATCCATTACTGTTTAAAAGATAGATTTTAAGGAACAAGTTGTGTGAATACTGGAAATGTAAAAAGAGGCTAGGTTTTAAAGGATTCTGAAAATCAACCACAGCATTTTGTCTTAGATCCTGTAACCAATAGGGAGCCACTGGAGTTGGGAGGGAAGGGAATAAGAGGTGACAAAAACTTGAGGAAAAACCACTTTAGTTGTTGAAGGAGATTTAAAGGATATTTAAATCTTTCTTTGGGTAAGATTCTAAACTGTTATGAAGTTATTCCTTGGAGTCATACATTTCGAGCTTGTTTAAAGTTCTCATTAATGGATAATGACCTACATGTCTCTAAATTATAAGCAAATCTCATTGAAAGAATTATTGACATTTAGAGTTAGTCACAATAATAGAGTCCCTAGTCGATATAAATAATGAAAAGTACTACAGGAATATAAACTGTTTTTTCCCTTTTAATCCACTTAAAATTCCCATCTTTTTCTCATCTATACATGTATAACTATCTAGGAAAGCAAAAGATCCTTGAAATGAAGAGGCATCAAATTGATTTCTTTAAATCCTTAACTTAATAGTTCAGTACTTTGTGCATAGTACACGTTTATGTGCAGCTGAATTGAATGTGTCTAATAATGTTATGAGAAGGAAGGTCTTGGAGGTAATTCAGTTGTTATCTATATTAGTCAAATCTTTACATTAATCTCCTTTGGTTCAACATATTTAAAAGGGCATGTGGGAAGAAAGAAAGAGCACCCATAGGAGAGAAACAAAGGGATGAAAATTGAATCCTACAAAGATCATCACAGTAATTATGATTCTTTATTTAGCCTAGAAAAAGGGATGACAATTACTCTAAAGCTGTAGAGGATTTTGTTGTTTTTGTTGTTGTTGTTGTTGTTGTTTTGTTTTGTTTTCATTGTGGGAGATTCTAAACAATTCTGAATGTTCACAGGAGACCGAACAAAACAACATGGGGCTTACATCAAAGCTGGAGCAATTCTGTTAGACACAGTGAATATCATATAAACTAACACACTGATAAAATATGGAAATATGATACTAGGGGAGCCTGTAATGTTTCCAAGTCAACTACAAAGATTTTACAGAACAAAAGGAAGCAAACAAAACAAAAAACAACCACCCCTTTCTCTTTATGCTCTTTATGCTATAGCTTTTTTTTTTCCTTAAGGCAGAGAAGAAATAAATGAATAAAGTCTAAAGATAATTTACACTTCTTTTAAATTTATTTTAAATGAAAATTTTGAAAAGGAAAAAGTTGAACTAATGTAGGCCTAATTGCTTTGAAAAGTATCTTTCAGGGTTTTAGTTTAGCCAAATGATGCTCTAAACTTAGATTTATTTACATTCACCTAAATCTCACGTGTCATTTCCACATGTTTAAACAAAATAAATATTGCCTGAAAAGATAATCTTCTATTCTACTTTCCTCATATGAATATGTATATTCCCTTTCAGTTTTGAATAGCTGTTAAAAGTATTGCTATAAAATGTATGGATCATTTAGAAAACTGTTGACTCAAAGTGGCAGAACTGTAGGTTCCTGTTGGTCTTGTCAACCTCAGAGTTTCATCCAAGAAAGACAAACAGTTTTATAGTTAGACTTTATTCTTCTTAAGCAGGAGGACATACATGTAGAGGCACAATTAGAACTGAGCTCAGGGTTGGGTTAGGCAGAAGGGATTATAAAGACTAAAATCACAAAAAGGTGCATGAGGTGATCTCATTGTGGCCAAGTCAGGCTTTGCAATTGGTTCTCTAAACTAGGCTGTTTCTCAGAGGTTGTATCATGACCTAATCAGGGCAGGCCTTTGATCTCTGTATTGAGTTGTTTCTAAGAAATTACAAGAAATCCTCTGGGTTTAGAGAAGGAGGTCAGAGGGGAAGGTCCCCAGGGATCCCTTCGTTAATTGGGATTTGACATGAACCAGTCTGAGCCAGTTCTGTGGCTAGAACATCAGAGGGATTTCTGAATTCATAAATTAACACTTCAGAGCATTTCTGGTATTTAAGATTTAAAGGATATTATTCAGTCTGACTTCTGTTTGGCTGATACTGATTCCCAGTGTAGTTTGGATAGTAGGGGAGCTTGAGCAAATCAAGATAGTTAATAAAATCATTCATCATTCTATTTCCACAGTCTGATATTCCTGCCTTACTTATTGCTCTGAAGGCTGGGCTAGACTTTAAAAGTGAGATTCTGTCCTGCATCCACTTTTGTTTTGTTGCTGCAGCCATGCCTTTTTGTCTTGTTCCTTTCTTCCTGTGTATGTAGCCCAAGGTCTCCCTACCCCAAGACATTCCTGCTACTTCTGCCCATAAATCTTCTTCTGATTCAATAATATCTGGCACCTATCTCCATTGTAGACCCCCTTTGGTCTGGGAGTGCCCCAATACGAGTCTCAGACTTTCTCTTTCCCTGAAACACAAACTATTGCTAAGTTCTGAAACGTTCTGCTTTCTGGCAAATTGGCAGGTTCTGGTAGAAGCAATCCCAAGTGTTTGAAAGTCTCCCCATCTATCTCCCAATGCCAAACTTGTCAAGATGATTAATTCATTGTAATCTTTCTGGATTTCCTCAGTAAGAATTAGTTTGTACATTTTTCTAGATCTCTTAGGAAGAGTTTGTGAAGAAGACCTCACCACATTGTCTTCCATCACTTGATCATCTTGGGTCTTCCCCATCACCCAGACCCCAAATGGTTAGATCATGGCTATATTTATTATATTTTCTTATGTCTTTGGTTCATCAGGAAGCTGGCACATTCTATTTTTCCCAGTGGTATATTTTGATCTTGGAAAGAAGTTTTAGTAATTCTTATTTCTCTTTACTACATAATAAATGATGAATAGCTCAAATGTTTCTTTAATGATTGTTCTTTATGCTTGGAAATCACAGGTAAGTATAGCACATGGACCAATGTATTGACACACCTCAAAGGAATTGCCCATGTGTTATGATTCTTACAAGGTACTAAGACAGTAGAATAGATCTGATCCTACAAGGAGATGTTATGGGCCAGAACTTGAAACAAGGTACTAAATGGAATTGAGGAGACAATGGTTAAATCTAGTTTAGCATTGATTTAATCCATGGTTTCCTAGTGATATAATGATTGCTGTATACTCAGTGTACAGCATATAAGAAGCTCTCAGAACCAGACACAGAAGCCCACTAGAAGCTCTCAGAGGAGGAGACAGATTCATTCCAACTTCTACTTTGCTGCTAACTGAAGGTTTTGAATTCAGAGAGCAAGAGGCTGAATCAGGCAGAGGCAAAAGACTAGCAACAAGAGTTCTTGGAACCAAGGAGAGAGATAGGCCTCTAAAAAAGCTAACCAGGCCCCAGGAAGGATATTCAGAAGCCAGAGATAAAGGATTTGAACTTTTAACAGCTTGGCTGCATTTGAGGTGATTATTACATGGAACCAAAACTAAGGCTGCCTCCAGAAGTCCCCCAAGAAACCTGCTCACAGAGAATATTATATTTTAGAGAAGAGAGTATTACACCCATGTATCTTTTTTTTTTCCCTAATTCCCATTACACCTTTGTATTCCCTGTTTCTTGGTGTGGCCTTTACCTCTTATTTTGTGTCATTTTTGTACTTCCTGTGGATGCCTGGCAAGGGACTTAAAAGAGATTTCTTCTTAGGAAATTAAAAAAAAAAAAAAAAGAAATGAGAAGAAAAAATTTTTTTCTACAATGTGCTATAACTTTGAATCCATAGTGTATGCACACGTATATCAATTTTTTTTAAAAGAACAGGGAATAAAACACAATAATAATCCCTCTTTTATAAATGTAGAAGTTTCTATCCTTATGCTCTCTTAGGCATAATAACATGAATGTTATGTTCTTCACTACCTTCAAATTTAGCTAAAGTATTTATTGATAAAGCTGAATTTCTTTATTTTTTATCATTTACTCATTCTTCAGTATTGTCATTAAGTTAATTTTCTTCTTCAAATTGATTCAAGAATATTTAAGCTCTGCCTCTTTTTTTTCCAAGGTGACAATTTTCTTGTTACTTATAATATTTTAAGGAGAGAGTCTCTTCATATAATTAGATCCATGGTACTGTTCATTTGTAGATTAAAAAAATAGAAATGGCACATTAGATTTTCCCAGTGGTATATTTTGATCTTGGAAAGAAGTTTTAGTAATTCTTATTTCTCTTTACTACATAATAAATGATGAATAGCTCAAATGTTTCTTTAATGATTGTTCTTTATGCTTGGAAAAACCACTGGGAATAAAATAGCAGTCCCTGTGGAAAATAGAATAAGAGCAAAACAAATCTGTTCTTAGGGATATGGAAAAGAATGTCTTACCTTGCTAGGAAACCTTTATTTCCAGTCAGTAATATTGTGTGGGAACCAACAATTTTGAATTGTATCTCTGGTTAAGTTAAAGGAAGATCACCAGATAACATTTTCTCATTTTTGTCAAGCTTATTATATTTGCTGTTCACTTCATTGTGAATATCTAAATACTTGTAGCTATTGATGCCTACTTGGGAATAGTTATATAAACTCTGCCTAATGTAAAAAGTTGCATGTGCTTTTAGATAAAATAACTATATTATTAGTTTTACTTAATTGTTTAACTTTGTTATAAGAGCTTCTCAGGAAGTGGGAATGATTTGAAGATGTTTGTAAAGTAAAAACAAAATGTAAATACCTAAAATAAATAAATAATTCAATTGTCATTTGCTTTACAATTGGTTCTAACTTGACCTAAGGGGTTCAGTTTTCTAAAGGAAACTATTTCAAAAGGTAGGAAAGTCAGTAAATGACCTCTGGTTGCTCTTATAAGCTTTACAAAGCTAGGATATTTGATCAATGTATTATGCTATAGATCCATGGAGAAGATTAGAATTCTAAGATTCTACAATCTGTAAGTTTAAAAAACAATGGAGCCATTTGAAGTTCACTTTTATGAAATAAAACAAATTTAAAAGGATGAAAGAAAAGGTAATTAGCTCATCTTTGACAAGATTCCTTTGTTCTTTTTAAATTAGATCTAAAATAAATTAGATAAATAATAAATTACTTGAGAGCAGTGTCAATTCAATTCAGCCAGCATTATTAGCATATTATACACTCTGTAGTGATTACTTTGTTATATGGACATGGAAAATATAAAGATTGATAAGAAACAGACCTTGCCTCAAAAATGCTTATAGTTTAATACAAAGATAAGACAAAAACACAGATAACTATATTATACAATATTACAGGATAATATGTGTAGAATAAAGAATTATTGGAAGTTCAATCCCAACAGGAAGCATAAGAGAAAGCTTTATCGGAGCTTTAAAAAATGAGAAATAACTTAGGAAAGATGAGGCAGAAGGACATATAACAATGACAAATGTTATAAGCAAAACATAAGAGTTGGAAAAGCACAAAGTGTTTATAGAGGACAGAAAGTAGTCTGGTTTGCAAGGAGTATGAAATATAAGGAAAATAATGTTATGAGGTAAAGCTGAAAATAAATGTAGTATTGATAGTTGTGTTATGAATGCCAGGAAAAAGAGTTAGCAGTTTATTTGTCAAGCAATAAGGAAACATTAATGCTTTTCCAGCAACAGGAATGTCTATTCCTGTGACATTACCAGTTCTGCATATATGGAAGATTACCCTAACAGTAATAGATTGGAAGTGGAAGAGAATGAAGATTAAAAGACTCAGTAAGAAGCTATTTTAATAATGTATCTGTGATTATTCATAGTATTAATGGGCCATGGTGGTACAGAACCACTGAACCCCCAAAATATGTTAGGTTCCAGGACTCTCCCCATACACACCAAATGTTGGGGACTAGAAGTTTGAACCCCAAAAGTATACTGGGGTCACCAGGTGGAGTTGCAAGATATCCCAAAAGAATTTATAGGTTTAGACCTTCTCCAAATCAAGTGGCAAAGATTTTATTATTATGCCATTGACTGGCATCTAAGTTCCAAAAGGGAGTTAGCCATTAATAAGGGGAAGGACATAGGCAAAATTCCCTGAAAGAACTCACAATTAGCCAGGGAGAAGATGCCATTAGGCAGATTTCTATTATCAAAAGTTCTAATATCATAAGGTTTGAAGTTTCTATTGAACTCCCAAAGAATTGGGGAATTACTCCATTGACTGGTAGGCTAATCCTAAAAAGAGTTAGGGTCATAATAAGGTTAGATGGGAATTGAGGTATAGATAAGTTCTTTTATAGAAGAGAAATAAGTTGGAGGGTAGATGTGGGAGGGGGGAAGTTGACATCATAATTGGATTTCTGATTGGATATAGTAACTGCAGAATTTTTCAATACAAGAAACTGAACAAGAAATTCAAAAGGGGCCTACTGCAATAAAAGCCTTCTTTGTGTAACAAGCCCAATCAAAATCAAAAGGTCCACTTAAAGAAATAATTACATTGCTCCTCCCTGCTTGCCTCAGGAAGTTGCTTGGCTTCCAAATTGTTTACAGAAATTCAGGCTTTCTCTACCAACTTTCTCTACCAACATCACTCCCAAAGGCCCATCTAGACACTGAGCTGTTAGCAGGGATATCATCTTTTGCTGGAGTCTTATTTATCAGCATCAGTATGCCTCCTTTTTTTGAAAGGTGCTGAAAGATCCTTTAAATTTGAATGAGGCAATCTACATATTTATATTTAAATATACTTATATATTAGTGGTTAAGACTCTTTATATAAATTATATAAATTCACACATTACAATGTTTCAACTTTAATAAATATTACATATGTAAAATAGTCTTTAGCTAATTCTAGAAATGACATTCTTGTATTATAAAGATATTATATCAAAATTACATTTGTTATGACTCAAATGTAGATTATAGATTCCAAAATAGTTATAGCTAAACTATTTATGACATTGTCTACTTAAAGAATAAGTTATCTTTACCAAATAAATGTCACATAATTACCTTTCACAATAATTAAAAGAATAAATTAAGGTTTAAATCTTTCATAAATGCTATCTTTTTTTGTTGTTGTTCTTTTATTGTTTTGCTTTTGTTTTTGTTTTTTTAAAGCTGGGCACAATTAACTTTTAATTCTGGACAATTTTCTGTTTTGATTTCTTGAAACAGTTGTCAAAAGGCAATTTTTAAAAAACCATTGTATTTTAAATGGAAAAATGACTATACCTTTAAAAACAAATCCCTCTGGCTTTCATTGAATGGCTAATAATGAATAACCCAAACTCAGCCCTCAAGTGAGTATTTATTTAGGTCTAGATGACTTACAATGTGTAAAAAAGCAAGTTTTCTGTTCTAACCAGAAACTGTGAGGGTCTTTTCCTCTCAGATTAGTATCTTTGTCATGATAAATAAAGCCATCTTTTGTTTCATCTTTTACCTAGGCCATTTTCTTTGAATGGGCATGGCTTCAAACATTAAGAATTGAAAAAGACCTTATTTTAGAAAAACCAAGATTACCCACTAAATTCTGGGCTAGTCACCTTTACCTTTGTCTTCTATTCAGCTCTAGTCTTTTCATCAGAAATAAACGAAATTCACTTGTTTCATTAAATATCCATCTTTTTCCCTGAAAGATAATGCTCAGTTTTTCTGGATAGTTGATTCTTGATTGCCATCCTAGCACCTTTGCCTTTCTGAATATCAAATTCCATGTCCTTCAGTCCTTTAAAGTGGAAATTGCTAAGTCGTGGGTAATCCTGATTATGGCTCTTGGATATTTGAATTGTTTCCTTCTAAATGCTTGAAATATTTTCTCCTAGATTTTATAATTCTGAAATTTAGCTACGATGTTCCTTGGAGTTTTCATCTTGGGGTCTCTTTCAGGAGGTGATTAGTGAATTCTTTCAATGACTATTTTAACCTCTGGTTCAAGGACATCAGGGCAATTTTCCTTGATGTTCTTTTGTTTTTTTTTTTTTTTTTTTTTTTTTTTTTGATCATGGTTTTCAGGAAGTCTGATAATTCTTAATTGTCTCTCCAAGATCTATTTTCCAGATCAGTTGTTTTTCCAATGAGGCATTTTACATTTCTTCTATTTTGTCATTATTTTGGTTTTGTTTGACTGATTCTTGAAGTCTTGTCAGGTCAATCACTTCCATTTTTTCAATTCTGATTTTTAGTGAATTATTGTCTTCACTCAACTTTTTAATCTCCTTTTGCATTCAGCAATTGAATTTTTTAATGAAGTGTTTCCTTCATTGCATATTTTTTTTTCATTTCACAAATTCTGTTTTTCAATAAATTGCTTTCTTTTCCATATCTATTTTGAAAAGAGTTATGTGCTTTTTCCATTTCATCAAATCTAATTTGTAAGGAGTTTTCTTCGGATAATTTCTGTTTTTCCTTTTCTAAACTCTCTTGCAAAGTTTTCATTTCCTTTCCTCATTTTTCTTCTAATTATCTTTTAAGATCCTTTTTGAATGCTTACAAAAGAGTCTTGTGAAATGGGGACCAACTCATATTTGAGGGCTTCATCTGGAGATGATTTTCTTTTAGCATCCTCAGGGCTTGAGGTCTTTTCTTCTCTTTCTTTATAAAAAACTATCTATGTTCAGAGTTCCTTTTGCTTCTTTCTTCTTTTTTTTTTTTTTTTTTTTTTTTTTTTAAGATTGAGGTCTGTTTTTAGGGCATAGAGGCAACAACCACTTTAGGTTACCCTGGGTTGGTGCTGCTGACTCTCTTCCAGTGCTTGGTAGGTATGGTCAGGTCCCAAGTTTTTCTGGAATTTATAGGCAGTAATGGCTAGCTCTCCAGAGGACCTCGGGACTAGCCTTGGTCTTAGTGGAGGAGTAAAGTAGGCAGGAGAGCCACCAGAAGGATGATCAAAGATGGAATGTCTATTTCCAGTCCTCTCAGTCCTTAAATACTTCAATATGATTACATCATTACAGCATACTGAATATGTATGACCTAGAGAACCATTACATTGCTATACTAAATCTATGTGAACTAGAGAACATTATCTCATTAATCACTCCGAGTTAACACCCTGCTGTAAGAATCTTCTCTTCAAATATGCTTTTCCAGAGTTCTGGCCTTCTATAATAGGCTCACTATTTGCCTTTTGTCTTGTAGCTAATCTGCTGATCCACTGGCTTGTAGCCAGGACAGAGTAGCCTAAGAGCCTCCCAGTAGATTCCCCAGTACTTGGACACCACAATGTCCTGGCTCCCTGCTCTGTGTATGAGCTTGTCTGCCTCCCTTCTCCCCTCCCTGCCCCTGCCTGATCTTTTCTGAAGTTTTTTCAATGTATTTTCTGCCGGAAATATGTTACACTCCAAATATTTGTGGGTTCTGTCACTCCAAAACCAGCTCAGAGGTTTGATCTGGTGTTGATCTGGGGGATGGTAGGAGGATGCTACAGATGTGTCTCTGCCATTTTGACTGCACCCTGATGAGCTGCTTTCTTAGCAATATGTTTCTCATTTTGTACTTCTGAAGTCAGATTTTTTTAATACAGTGTAAAACATTGCAATTTTCCCTATAAATGTTGCCCTGTTTGTGTACAAGAGTATTGAAATCTTTTCCTCAGATTCTGTAACATCCAGCATATTAACTATCATTTCTGACATTTTTCATATGTAAATATGGTAATCACCCCTTCTGAAAATCAGACCTCCATCCAAATGAGTCTTAAAAATGTTAGACACACAAGGGCAAACACAGATTCTTCCAAAGGCTTCACTTCTTCTAAGTTGTTGTAAACAATTTTTATTAGTCTTCAAATGTAGATGGTTACCCAGGTTTGTGTACAATCAATAATGCTATTCCTAGTTTACATCTGTCCATCTTTTAAAGAATAGTATGAGACATTTTGAAAAAATATTTTACTAGCATCTAGGTAAGTTCTATCTATGGTAAAGCCTTTACTCTAACAAAGTGATTGTGTGCTGTGATAGTTCTCAATGAGATTGTACTGGCTTTTTTATGATCACCACTTCCTTTTATATTGAAAAGAAAGGGTAACACTTTTTATATGAAAAGTTTTTATGATACATTTTTATATCTTGTCAGAATAATAATTCACTTCATATAGTTTGATGACCTCATTTTCATCTTTTTTTTAATGGATAAATATTGATCCCACTCCAATTCTGTTTTACTTCCCCAGTTTGTTACAACTTCCCAAAGATCAATGATAAGAGGAATAAAAGCCCCATGAATCAGTTCTCACAGTACAGAACGTGGTTTACTTGTAGTTTACTTGACCTTATCAAAGACAATTATGCCTTACTGTCACTATCCCTCCATTTAATTAGATTCAAAGTTTGTGATGCTATGAAAAGAAGCTGAAATACTCAAAAGGGTAGCAGATCTCTTAGATTTAGAAGTCCCTTCATTCAATGCAGATTATCCATCTCTTGATTCAGTCATTCCATGGAAGGGAAAACATGAGAGGAAGTAGAACAGTATGCAAATTACAATATTTTTATATAATTAATAAAATATTTATTGTTGAACTTTATTATTGATTTATTTTTGCAGTGTGAGCCTTAAAGCAATATTCCTACATTTCTTTTAAATATTTCAGATTTCTGCCATGACTTCTACCTAATTAAATCAATGCTAACATTTGACTATGCCTACAGAATTAGTAAACTTGAGAAAAATACATTATGTAGAGAAGTGTTATCAAGTACTTACATCAGTTTACTTTTTTATCAATGGATATTAGGAAGAAGACTCCATGAATAGACAGGGACTATATTCAAACTTATGAAGAATAAGAAGGATACTATAAAGAGAGAATGTTGTTTTAATAAGGAACTTCAGAGCTCAGAACTACAATTAATGAAAGAATCCTTGGAAACATCTATGGATCAAAGAGTTCCTTGCAAGAGCATACTACTTTCGAGATTATCTCAAGAAGTGCTGCAATGAGAATTTTTGTCTTAAAAGGTGCCCTTTATAGTTTCAGGAATGGATATTTAGAGTTTACTTCATGCACCAATGAAGTACAGACTCTTCAGGGATAAAAAAATAAAACAGCTACTATTTCAGGGCAGCTGTTAGACACTATGCCACAGTTTAGGGCAGGAAATGAAGCAGAACAATGTATTAATTGAAATGGCAGGGAGAATTGTGGTAGGCAGAATGTAATTGCCCAAGTTGGATTATAGCCAGGATCCTGGGGTTAATATGCCTGTGTGGGTCTATCATATGATTAGCCCTTAGTGATCACAAGTAGTAAGACATTGCTTTTATCTCCTCCAGAGTGCAGAATCTCTGAAATTCTAAATACTTTAACACCATGCTGAAGCATCAATTTCCTTATAGCCCAGAGGGATGAGGGAGTAGTTGTAGTTGTACATTCAAAGGAGCACAACTGGGGCAAAGTTTATGAATGTCATATTAAATTTTTTTGGAAAAAATGTACCAGGCTTCTAAGTACAATCAAGCATGTCTTGAACTGTATCTACGAATGTAAAAAGAAAAGGAAAATTGAGGTTATTAAGGAGGTAAATCAAGAATAATCACGTTTTCTCCTACATTAAACCTCATTATTGAAGTAAAAGTCTTTTATTTCCCCTTGAATCTTTCCGAAATTTGCTTCAGGACTCCATTTCATTTAGCTAGTTTAGAGCTGGCCTAAATGCTTAAATTGGATTCATCTAATGAAATGTTTCTTAAAAAGATTCTTGATAATTTAGTTGCATGTTCTACTAATCAAAATTTACTAGCAATGCTTTTATTTATCATTAAACAGATGGCTGAAACGATCTGAAGCTGAAATATGACATTCCTTCTGAACTTGACCAGATGGATGAAAAGCAAAATCATATCTTGGTCTTTCCAGTATAGTTTGATGTATAGAGGATATCTTAGAACAAGTATTCCTTTTTTTTTCCCTTCAGATGTACTCCTTGGTTCCTGTTCTTCACCTCAACATGGATGTAAGATTGAGATTAGTATGAATCTCCTTGAAAGTTAAGGAAGCATTGGAGACTTGTGGTTATAGGAGCTAACTAAATTTCTGTCCCTTAAATTGGGTTCCTGGACTTCTTTGGGGGAAAATAAAGATAAAGAGCTGACATTTCATCAGTATTTAGGCATGAAAGGACAAGATGCCTCAGTCACCTTTGTAGCTTTTTCTTTGCTTTGAACAAAGGAGAACCATCTGAGAGAATTCCTCCCACTTTTGAGTACACATACATTACTCAATAGTACCATTGAAGCTTTAGCGGGCCAGAGCAAAGGTAAGGATAAGAATGGTCCTGAAGGTCTCCGTTATATACAACAGTGATTTAAAGACAGAGATATACAGAATGTCATGAGTACAAAGAAAAAGATAGATGAAACTGGCAAGTCCCTTGAAAATCCTCTAGTTCTGATACTAATGGAAGCATAGATAAGGTCATTCTTCAGAAGGTTTTTTTCATGCCTCCAAGTATTTGCCAAGATCAGTAATGGTCCAAACTAGTAATGCCATCTATGTAATTTCTCCCTGGGACCTGAGAAGACAGATTACAGCCAGCAGGAAGATCAAAGAAGACTATGGCTTGTTCAATCACTTCACTTTGTTTAAAAATAAAAACCAAAATAAAAATAATCTTCACTCCTATTTTCAAAAAGAATCACATGGCTATAATAAAATAAATTTTCTTAATTCTATGAATGAAGTCTATGTAGTTGTAGGAAAAAATGGGAAGGGTGCTTACAAAGGCAGATTTTTCCTTCCTTCTTTCCTTCCTTCCTTCCTTCTTTCCTTCTTTTCTTCCTTCCTTCTTTCCTTCTTTTCTTCCTTCCTTCCTTCCTTCTTTCCTTCCTTCCTTCCTTCCTTCCTTCCTTCTTTCCTTCTTTCCTTCCTTCCTTCCTTCTTTCCTTCCATCCTTCTTTTCTTCCTCCCTCCCTTCTTTCCTTCTTTTCTTCCTTCTTTCTTTCTTCTATCCTTCCTCCTCCCTCTCCTTCTCTTCCTACCTGCCTACCATCTTTCTCTTCCTTCCTTCCTTTATTTTTGCATGTTCTAGATCATATTTTTAGTGCTATATATAGCCATGTATTAGTCATGCCATCCAAAAGCTAAGAACACCTGGGATTGATGCTGCAGTGATCAGCAAATCAGTAAGCCAACCAAATGTACCCTGTTGAGTAATGAGATGTAGAGAGCTTTTAGACAAACCTGTGCATTGACTGCTAGTGGTCTGAGAATGGACAAAATAAATACTACCTTATATAGTTGGCTAATTAGTTCCTAGAATCAAAGAGTTCATTTTGGGAAAGAGTTTATGGGATAAAGTAACCTCCTTCTCTGCATATTGAAAAAAGTGGGGGGGGGGAGCCAAGATGGAGGAGAAGACACACGCGACTTTCTAAGCTCTTCTCTTACCCTCTTTATCAATATTATATCGAGCCTCAAAAATAGTCTTGACTGCTACAATTCATAAAGATAAAAAGTACAACAACTCACCAGCTGAAGAAAATCTGCAGTCTCACCAGAAAAGGTTTGTTTCGGGGCCAGAGGGAAGATCAGCGTAGACTGGGAGAGAAATTAGGTTCCAAGGAGAGCCTCAAACCGAAAGTGAAAGCACAGATCTCAGCACAAGCGCGCAGCCCCAAACTGCAGTACAGGGCTTTTCCTTGGGGTAGTTGTGATCCTGCACGGCAGGAGGACGCAGCCCAGGTTAGCCTCCAATCTGCGCAGTGGAGAGCTCGGCTTGGGACCATAGAGCTTTTCCAGGGCCGATTTGCATCAGGCAGAGACGCTGGGCAGAGTTTGTGGCAGTCTGTGGTCTGCAGTCAGCTGCTAATACTCACAGTCCCACAAGAGGCTCCGGCCTGGGGCAGTGACATTTTCACCCCTTAGTCTCTAGCCAAGGACAATCGCTAACCCACTCAGCCCAACTGGGCACTTCCATAGCTTGGCCAGTGCTGAATCCACTTCCTGTTGGGGGAAGGGAAAACTTTCACTCAGAGCACTCCCATACCTCGGAGCCAGAAATCGGTTTACATCTTTCCCTGCTCCGCAGAGGAAGCTGGTAACCCCCTTGCCTAGGAGACATACCCTAAAGGCTTTAAAACATGAATAAAAAGATGAAAAAGAACGATCTACAGCTTCTATGCAGAAAAAGAGCAGGTCAGCAAACCTGAAGAGACCTCAAACAGCAAAATGCATCAGACTGTCCTCCGTTACATGATGCTCTCATAGAAGAGACCCTTAAAAGTCTCAAAAGAGAGTTAGAAGATAAATGGGGAAAGGAAAGAGAAGCCTTAAAAGAGAGCAACAACTTCCTGAAATGCAAATTGGAAAAGTTAAAAAATTCCCAGGAAGTGCAGGGAAACAAAATTGGTGAATTGGAAAAAATAAAGAATTATTAGAAAGTAGGATTTGCGAATTGAAAAGACAAAGAACTCGCAAGAAAGTAGGATCTGTGAATTGAAAAGACAAAGAACACGCAAGAAAGTAGGATCTGTGAATTGGAAAAAGAAAATAATTCACTAAAAAAAAAAAAAAAAATTAGTGAAATGGAAAAAAATTCCACAGACCAAAACAATCCATTTGAAAACTCAATTGGACATGTACAGAAAGAAGTAAAAAAAGCTAATGAAGAAAATAATTCTTTAAAAATTAGAACTGAACAAATAGAAACTAATGATTCATTGAGACAGCAAGAATCAGTCAACAAAAGCAAAAAAATGACAAATTGAAAAACCAGAATTATCTACTTAAAACGAAATTGAAAAAATACATCTAGGAGAGATAATTCCCTGAGGATTATTGGACTTTCCAAAAACTATGATGAAAAAGAGCCAGATACTATTTTACAAGAAATCATCAAAGAGAACTGCCCAGATGTAATAGAATAGGTTAAATAGGCATTGAAAAACAGCGAACACCTTCTGAAAGAAACCCAAAATAAAAACCCCAAGGAAATTGTGGCCAAATTAGAACTATCAGATTAAGGAAAAAATTTTAAAACAGCAAAAAAAAAAAAAAAAAACATTTAAATACGAGGTCAAATAAGGATCACCCAAGATCTGGCTGCCTCTAATTAAAGGAAAGAAGGGCCTGGAATATGATATTCCGAAAGGACAAGAACTTGGGATGCAGCCAAGAATAAACACCCGCTAAGTTGGAGCATTTTCTTCCAGGGAAGAAGATGGACATTTAAGAAACAAAGGAATTATTTGTTTCAAGAAAACCGAACTAAACAAAAATTTGACTCCAACCAAGAACTAAGAGATGGAAAAGGAAAAATAACCTTGAGAATTTATTTCTGTTGTGGATATACAAAAAGAATAAGTATAATTTGATTTATTGATATAAATAAAAAGGGAAGTAGATATGGAAAAGGGATGATAGTAAGGTGGGAAGGAGGGAAAAAAGAGGGAAACCAATCCCACAAAGAGGCAAAGGAAATTATCTATCTGAGGGAATTTAGAGAGGGGAGAAACAGTGGGAATCTTACCTCATCAGAGTTGGCTCAAAGAAAAAATAATTGACATTTTGTTTTGAGAAAATTCTCTCGCCCATTAAAACGGGGGAGAGGAAAAGGAAAAAAAGAGTAATAAGGGAAGGAAGGGGAAAGACCAAAGTGGGGGAGGGAGGGATTTAAAAGAGGGTAACATCAACAAGAGGGGTACATAAGTTAAAAGGGGAAAGGGGTTGGGGAGGCAAGAATAAGTAAAGCATAATCTGGGGTTATTGGATGGCAGGAAAACAGATTTAGAATTTAACCATAATTGGAAATGAACTCCCCAAAAGAGGAGGCAGATAGAACTGGATGGGTCAGAACCCAATGTTGTTTACAAGAAACACATTTAAAGAGGGAGATAAATAGAGTAAAGGTAAAAGGTGGGCAAAAACATTATGCTTGCAAAAAGAGGGGTACCATTTTCCAGATCAAACAAAAGTAAAAAATTAATCTAATTAAAAGAGATAAGGAAGGAAACTACATCCTGCAAAGGAGATAAACAACAAGCTAAATAAAAATATATGCACCAAGGAGGCATCCAACTTCCTAAAGGAGGTTAAAAAGTTAAGAAGAAATAGACAACAAACGAATAGGGAGATCCAACCTTGCACCTCAGAATTAGACAAACAAACCACAAAACAAGTAAGAAAGAAATTAAAGATAAATAGAATAAGAAAAATTAGGTTTTGACTTGAAAAATTGAATGGAGATAGAAAGGAATAATTTCTTCTCAGAAGTTCATGGAACCATTCAAAATTGACCATATTTAGACATAAAGACCCTAAATTAAAATGCAAGAAAGCAGAAATATAAGCTTTTTCAGATCATGATGCTTAAAAAACTATATTCAACAAAAAGTTAGGGGAAAAACCAAAAAGTAATTGAAACTAAAAATCTCATCTTAAAGAATGATTGGGGAAGAAAATTATATATACATAATATTATCAAAGATAATGACAATGATGAGACATCATACCAAAATTTTGGGGATGCAAAAAGGGTAAAAGAGGGAATTTTAATCCTTAGAGGCTTATTTGAATAAAACAGAGAAAGAAAAGATTAATGAATTGGGCTTGCAACTAAAAAAAACTAAAAAGAGACCAAATTAAAAAACCCCAATCAAATACTAAATTGGAAATTTAAAATTAAAAGGAGAAATTAAAAATTGAAAGTAAAAAAATTGAACAATTAAAAAACTAAGAGTTGATTCTATGAAAAGCTAAAAAATAGATGCCTTTGAAATCTGATTAGAAAAAGGAGGGAGGAAAAATGAAATTAGTAGTCTTAAAAATGAAAAGGAGAACTTTCCACCAAGGAAGAGGAAATTGAGAAATAATAAGGATTATTTTGTCAACTTTATGCCAATAAATTTGATAACCTAAGTGAAA
Organism: Sarcophilus harrisii; assembly: GCF_902635505.1. Lineage (NCBI taxonomy): Eukaryota > Metazoa > Chordata > Mammalia > Dasyuromorphia > Dasyuridae > Sarcophilus > Sarcophilus harrisii. The sequence continues at coordinate 483,026,579 of NC_045426.1, read as the reverse complement.
TGGATGACGACCCCCAAAAATATAGACTTCCCAGACAACAGAGGAGGAAGAAATTGTTGAATAGTCCCATTTCAGAAAAAAGAAAAGAAAGGAATTAAAAACCCCTAAGAAAAAATCCCCGGGACCAATGGATTTACATGTGAATTTTTACCAAACATTTAAAAACAATTTTCCCGCATATAAATTATTTATCAAATAGGAATGAAGGACCAAAATTCCTTCTAGACACAAAATGGAATTTGATACCAAAAAGGTGAAAAAAGAGAAAGAAAATTATAGACCAATTCCCTAATGAATATTGATGTTAAATTTAAATAAATTAGCAAAAAGACTACAGAAAATCATCTCCAAGATAATACACTATGATGAGGATTTATAAGAATGCAGGGCTGGTTAATATTAGGAAAACATCAAATATAATTGGCCATGCTAATAACCAAATTAAAAAACCATATGATCATCTCAATAGATGCAGAAAAAGATCTGATAAAACCAACATCCACCCTTATTAAAAACACTTGAGAGTATGGAATAAATGGATTTTCCTTAAAATAATCAGCAGCATCTATTTAAACCATCAGTAAGCATCATATGTAATGGAGACAAACTGCAACCATTCCCAATAAGATCTGGGGAAAAGGTTGCCCACATCACGTTACATTTAATATTGTTTAGAAACACTAGTTAAAAAAGAGTTGAGAAAGAGATTAAAGGAATAAGAATAGAATGAGGAAAACCAAATTATCACTTTCCAATGACATGAATTATTAGAGAACCCCCAGAGATTCGAAAAATTATTAGAAATAATCCACAACTTTAAAAGGTTTTATAAAATAAACCCCATAAGTCACAGTTCTTTATATCACTAACAAAACCAACAGTCAGAGTTACAAAGAGAAATTCCATTTAAAGTAATACTGATAATATAAAATATTTAGAATCTATCCAAGGAAAATCAGAAACTTTATGAGCAAAATTAAGGACCACTTTTCACACAAATTAAGTCTGATCAACCAATTGAAAAATATTAAATGCCTTTTGGATAGGGGGAGCAAATAATAAAGAGAAAAACCTAAACTAATCTATTTAGCTATCAATTAGACTCCCAAAAAACTATTTTAATGACCAGAAAAAAAAACAAAGTTATATGGAAAAACAAAATAAGAATTTCAAGGGAATTAATGAAAAAAAATCAAATGAAGGTGGTTTAGTTTACCAGATCTAAAATTATATTATAGAGAAGAAAGTTAAAAAGTATTTGGTATTGGCTAAGGAATAGATTTTGATCAGTGGAATAGATTAGTTCAAGGGATAAAACAACAAATAAAGCAACCTAGTCTTTATTAAACCCAAAGATCCCAGCTTTGGGAAAGAACTTACTGTTTGAAAAAATTGCTGGGAAAATTAAACAATATAGAAAACTAGGCACTGATCCATACTTAACGCCATACACCAAGATAACAAAATGGGTTCGACCTGGATAAAGAATGAAATCATTAATAAATTAGAGGAACACAGTATAGTTTACCTCTCAGACCTGTGGAAGGGAAGGTCTTTTATGACCAAAGTAGAACCAGAGATCATTATATACAAAATAGAAAATTTGATTATACCAAATGAAAATTTTTGTAAAACAAAACTAATGTAAAGAAGATTAGAAGGGAAGGAATAAACTTGAAAATATTTTTACATAAATGTTCTGATAAAAGGCCCTATTTCCAAAATATAGAGAATTAACCCAATTTATAAAATCGCCATTTTCCAATTGAAAAATGGTCAATGGAATGAATAGACAATTTAGATGAAGAAATTGAAACTATTTCTATCATATGAAAAGATGCCCAAGTCATTATTAATCAGAAAAATGCAAATTAAGACAACCTAAGATTAAACTCACACCGTCAGATTCAAGATAAGGAAAAAATAATGATGATTGTTGAGGGGATGCGGGAAAATACATTGATGCATTGTTTGGAGTTGTGAAAATCCAACCATTTTGGAGAGTAGTTTGGAACTATGCTCAAAAGTTATCAAACGGCTTACCCTTTGATCCAGCAGTGTTACTACTGGGATTTATCCCAAAGAGATTATAAAGAAGGAAAGGACCTGTATGCACGAATGTTTTGGGCAGCCCTTTTGTAGTGGTTAAAACTGGAAACTGAATGGATGTCCACAGTTGGAGAATTGAAAAATTGTGGTTATGAAATTATGGAATATTACTGTTCTGTAAGAAATGACCAACAGGATAATTTTGAAACCTGAGAAATTTAATGAACTGATGTATGAAATGAGCAGGACCAGGAGATCAAATACTTCAACAAAATACTATATGATGACCAGTTTGATGGACCAGGCCATCCTCAGCAACAAGATCAACCAAATCATTTGTAATGGAGCAGTTAATGAACTAGCTTGCCCCAGAAAAGAACCTGGGAGAGACTAAAAACCATTAATTGAATTCCCAATCCCTATATTTATAAACCTCATTTTTGATTTCCTTCAAGCTAATTGTACAATATTTAAGCTGATTCTTTTTTACAGCAAAAACGTTTTGTCATGTATACTTATTGTGTATCTAATTTATATTTTAAATATTTAAATCTACTGGTCATCCTTACTAGGGGAGGGATGGGGGTAAGAGGGAAAATTGGAACAAGAGGTTTGGCAATTTTAAGCTTAAAATTACCCATGTATAATACTGAAATAAAAGGCTATTAAATAAAAAAAAAAAACCCAAAAAAAAGAAGTTATAATACAATGATTCAGTAAAAAAAAAAAAAAAAAAAAAAAGAAAAGAAAAAAGTGGAGGATGATCCTAATGTGGGCAAAAATAGGTTTGGCATCATGACAAAAATATATCAATAGTGCAGTGGATAGAGCACTATCCTTGAAGTCAGGAGGACCTAAGTTCAAATCTGGCCTCAGACACTCAACACTTCCTGGATGTGTGACCCTGAGCAAGTCACTTAACCCTAATTGCCTTAGCAAAAAAAATATATATATATACATATATATATATATATATATATATATACACATATATATATATAAACATACAAATAAATGTACAAATTACCTTACCATTTCCTTTACTGCTGTAGCTTAATGCCAAAGTTGGAAGTTGAGATACTTTTATCTCATTTACACTTGAAACCTAGTTGTTTTCTCACTATAAGAGAGATCTTTGACTTTAAATGAACTGCAAACTCAACAGAGCAGCACAGTCTCCAGAAACATATACTGCATTGTATTTTGTAATGCCAGAAGGGAAGACATGATAGATATTTCTGTTGTCCCTGCCTTGGTCAGAACACTCTAGAATAATATTTTTAATTCTGGGACCTGCATTTTAAGAAAGAAACTGATAAACTGGAATCATACGTAGATAATAGCAACTTCGATGATAGAGGATCTTTATTTCTTTTGATGTTTTTTTCTCTTCTTTTTATATTTTATATTTTTAAAATTATTTTATATTTATTTATTTAATGTTTTCTCTAGTTACATTTAAAATTTTTTTTACATTTAAAAAAAAATCTTTTGAGATTTTCTCCCTTAACCCCACCCATAGTCTCCATTATGAAACCACATGAAATTATGCAAAACATTCCCATAAAAGTCATGCTATGAAAAAAATATAGAGATCTCTCACCCTAATAATAAATAAAAACTTTCAAGAAAAATAAAGAGAGAAAGAGAAAGACAGAGAGAAAGACACACACACAGAGAGAATACTTCAATTGTATTCAGACACAATCAGTCTTTTCTCTGGATATGGATAAGATTTTTCATCATAAGTCCTTTAGAATAGTTGTAGATCATTTAACTGCTTATCAAAGTCATTTGCAGCTGGTCATCCAAGAACATTACTAGTACTTTGTATACAGTACATTTCACTTTGTTTGAGTTCATTGAGAACTTGTTTTTGTTTTTTTTTTTGTTTTTTTTTTTTTTCTGAGAGCATCCTGTTCATCATTTCCCATAGAACAATAATATTCCATGACAATCACATACCACAATTTATTAAGATATCTCCCATTTGATGGTTATCCCTTCAATTTCCATTTTTTCCCCTGAGAAGAGAGCTGCTACAAATATTTTTGTACATATAGTTGTTTTCCTTATATATTTTAAAATCTCTTTTGATAATCATGTCTAATAGTGCCATTGTTAGGTCAAAGAATATGCATGAATTTATAGCCATTTGGGCATGGATTATATTTCCATCATTTATTAATTGGGGTATGGCTTTTATTTTAGGAAATTTGATCAAATTCCCTCTGTGTATGAGAAATAAGGCCTTATCAGAGAAACCTGCTTTAAGATTGTTTTCATAATTACTCTTTTAACTGTATTTTTCTCCCCCACCCATTTAGTTAATCCTCTCTTCCTTTGACTCTGTCTATCCTCAAAAATGATTTGCTACTGACCACTCCTTCCCCCAGTAGGATGGTCTCTTTTATCACCCTGTCCCTTTCTCATATCCCCTTCCACTCCTATTTTAATGCATGGCAAGATAGATTTCTAATCTTGAGTGTGTACTTTATTTCTTCTTTGAGTCACTTCTGATGAGAAATGCTTCACTCATTTACCCTCTCCTTCCCTTCATCCCTTCCACTGTTAAAGCTTTTTTTCTTGACTTTCTTTTTTATGGGAGACAATTTATATCATTTCATTTCTTTCTTTCTCTTTATCTCAGTATATCTTTCACCCCTTAATTTCCTCATTTTTTTAGATATCACTTCATATTCAGTCCTTCAAACTGCAATAATAATGAGAACGTTCTAATGAGTTACAAGTATCATTTCCCCACATAGAAATGTAAATAAATTTTATTAAGTCCTTTATAATATTATGATTACCTCCTTGTGTTTCTCCAATCCTATATTTAAAAATCAAATTTTCATTCAGCTCTGGTCTTTTCATCACAAATACTTGAAAATCCTCTATTTCACAGAATATCCACTTTTTTTCTTCTGCAGGATTGTGTTCAGTTTGTCTGGATAGGTGATTCTTGACTTAAATATTAACTTCATCACACTCCAGAATATCATATCCTAAGCCTCTAATCCTCTAATATAAAAGCTGCCAAATCTTGTGTTATCCTATGCCTCTACTATACTCAAAATTTTTTTTGGATGCTTGTAATATTTTCTTTTTCACATGGGAGTTCTGGAATTTAACTATAGTATTACTGAGAGTTTTCATTTTGGGGTTTCTTTCAGGAGGTGATTGGTGGATTCTTTTAATTTCTATTTTCTCCTCTGATTCTAGAATATCAAGACAATTTTCTTTGATAATTTCATGATAGATAATGCCAAGGCTCTTTTTTTGATCATGACCTTCATGTTAATCAATAATTTTCACATTATTTCTCCTGAATCTATGTTCCAGCTCAGTTATTTTTCCAATGAGATATTTCACATTTTTTCTAATTTTTCTGTTTTGGTTTTGCTTTATTGTACATTGATTTCTCATAAAATAATTAGTTTCCACTTGCTCAATTCTAATTTTTAAGGAATTAATTTTCCTTAGTAAGTTTTTGTAGTTTCTTCCTAATTGACCAATTTTACTTTTTAAGGCATTCTTCTCTTCATTATTATTATTATTATTATTATTTTGTATTTCCTTTTGCACTACTTTCAATTCTTTTCCTAATTTTTTCTTTTTCTCATACTTGATTTCCAAAATCCCTTTTGAGCTATTCAGGCCTGAGTTCAATTCTTATTTTTCTTGGTATTTTTGGATGATAGAGTTTTGACTTTGTTATCTTCTTCCGAGTATATATTTTGATCTTCCTTGTCACCTTAATAACTTTCTATGATTAGAAAATTATTTTGTTGTCTACTCATTTTCTTAACCTGTTACTCAAGTTTTAACTCTGTTAAAGTCAGACTATGTTTCCAGGATGAGAGGTGCACCGCCCCAAGAAGTTTTCAGAGATCCTTCTGAGGGTACCACAAGCACCCTTTTTTGCTCTGAGCTGTTAGGATTGGCCCCACACCACTGAAGCTATAAGATCTAGTGTGCTAAAGAAACAAGTCCTGCTTCATTGGGTCTCTGGGCTGAGACATAAAATTATTATTATTAGAAATTATCAGTACCACTACTGATTCAGAAGTCCCTATATAGTTTTTACTTGGTGTGGAGCCTTGGCTGGGCTGGGTCTGGGTCTGGGCTGGGACTGTGCTGGTTGCACCTCAGTTTTGTCAATTTTAAAATGAATAGATTGCATTAGATGAACTCGAAAATCTTTTCAACTTTTATTATGTGCTTCTGTGATTTCAATGTTGTTTTATTTAGTCCCAGAACACAGAATGAGAAATAATTGGTGTAATTATGAATGAACAACTTTAGGCTTAGTTTAATGAAAAATGTCCTCACAATTAAAGGTGCCACAAAATATAATGGCTGAAATAGTGCCTTTTAAAACTAGGAAGCTACAAATTGAAATCAGAATATTCCTTCTTGAAAATGTTGTAAAACAGTATCCTTTATAAGCAAAAGTTTAAATAGATGGTCCATTCCATCCTGATACATTCCATCCTGACTGTACATTTGACTGTAAAGTCAATTATCATCCAGTCAATTACAATCCATTATTACCATCATCTTTAAATATATTTTAAGGTTTGAAAATCAGTTTATATATGCTATCACTTTTAATTTTAGTAATTTCCTTTAGTTGGCCATTTTAAACACTTATTTTTGTGATTTTTTTTTAAATGAATAAGTTTGATGCATGAGCTAAGAAAATAAACCAGGAAACAATTGTGTAAGTGTTATTTTTAAAATTCTTTATTTTTAAATACACATTGCTTTCTGAATCATGTTGAGAGAGAAAAATTAGAGCAAAAGGGAAAAACCCTAGAGCAAAAGAAGAAAAACAACACAGAAAAATGAAGTGAACATAGCATGTGTTAATTTACATTGAGTCTCCTTAGTTCTTTTTCTGAATGCAGGTAGTATTTTTTTGTCCAAAGTCTCCTGGGATTTCTTTGGATCACTGAACCATTGAGAAGAACCTAGACTTTCACAGTTGATCATTGCACATTCTTGCTATTATTTTGTACTTACTCCTGGTTTACTTGTTTCTCTCAGCATCATTTCATGTAAATCTTTCTAGATCTTTCTAAAATCAGCTTGTTCATCATTTTTTATAGAATAATAATATTCCATTATCTTTGTATATCACAATTTGTTCAATCATTTCACAGCTGATGTGTACCCACTCATTTTCCATTTTTACTACAAGGAAAAGAGCTGCTACAAAGCACATGTGGGTCTTTTCCCCTCCTTTATGATTTCCTTGGGTTAAAAACCAATAATGGCACTGCTGGACCAAAAGGCATATACGGTTTTATAGCCCTTTAAGCATAGTTCCAGATTGCTCTCCAGGATGGTTAGATCATTTCACAACAATGTATTAGTGTCCCAGTTTTCCCCACATTACCTCCAAAATGATGGTTATTTTTTCCTGTCATCTTTGAAGGGTGTGAGGTGGTACCTCAGAGTTATTTTAATTTGCATTTCTCTAATGAATAATGATATACAGCATTTTTTTCATATAACTATACATGGCTTTAATTTTGTCCTCTGAAAACTGTCTATTCATTACCTGTGATCATTTTTAATTAGGGAATGACATATTCTTATAAATTTGACAGAGTTCTTTATATATTTTAGAAATGAGGCATTTATCAGAAACACTGGTTATAAAGACTTTTTTCCCAGCTTTGTACTTCCCTTTTAATTTTGGTTCTGCAAATCCAACCATTCTGGAGAGCAATCTGGAATTATGCCCCCAAAGTTAGCAAATTGTGCATACCCTTTGATCCAGCAGTGCTACTACTGGGCTTATACTCCAAAGAGATGCTAAAGAAGGGAAAGGGATCCGTATGTGCCAAAATGTTTGTGGCAGCCTTATTTGTAGTGGCCAGAAACTGGAAAATTAATGGATGCCAATCAATTGGAGAATGGTTGGGTAAATTGTGGTATATGAATGTTATGGAATATTATTGTTCTGTAAGAAATGACCAACAGAATGAATACAGAGAGGCTTGGAGAGACTTACATGAACTGATGCTAAGTGAAATGAGCAGAACCAGGAGATCATTATATACTTCAACAATGATACTGTATGAGGATGTATTCCGATGGAAGTGGATTTCTTTGACAAAGAGAAGATCTAACTCAGTTTCAATTGATCAATGATGGATAGAAGCAGCTATACCCAAAGAAAGAACACTGGGAAATGAATGTAAACTGTTTGCATTTTTATTTTTCTTTACAGCTTATTTTTACCTTCTGAATTCAATTCTTCTTGTGCAACAAGAGAACTGTTCAGTTCTGCACACATATATTGTATCTGGGATATACTCTGACACATTTAACATGTATAGGACTTCTTGCCATCTGGGGGAGGGGGTGGAGGGAGGGAGGGAGGGAAAAAGTCGGAACAGAAGTGAGTGCAAGGGATAATGTTGTAAAAAGATTTTTTTCAAAATAAAAAAAAAATCTTGGTTCTGTTGGTTTTCTTTGTGCAAAAACTTTCTAAGTTAATGTAATCAAAGTTATCCATTTTGCCTTTCAAAATGTTCTCTAGTACTTTGGTCACAAATTCCTCCCCTCTCCAAAGATCTGATAGGTAAATTTTTCCTTGTTCTCCTAATTTGTTTATGGTATCATCCTTTATGACAAAATCTGTACTAATTTTGACTTCAATTTGATATGGGGTGTGAGATGAAAGTCCTTGCTGAGTTTCTGACATTCTTTTCCAGTTTTACCAGGGTTTTTCTCAAATAGTGAGTTCTTATTCCAGAAGCTGGAATTTGGAGGTTTATCAAATATTAGATTACAATAAGCCTTGATTCCACTGATCCACCATTCTATTTCTTGGCCAGTACCAAATGTTTTTGATGACTGCTGCTTTATAATATAGTTTTAGGGTTACTACTATCAAGCCACTCTGCTGTGTGTATGATTTTTTAATTCCCTTGATATACTTGACCTTTTGTTCTTCCATTTGACTTTTATTATTATTTTCTCTAGTTCTGTAAAATACATTTTTGGAAGTTTGGTATGGCACTGACAAATAGACCAATTTAGGCAGAATTATCATTTTTATTATATTAGCTTGGCCTATCCATGAGCAATTGATATTTTTCCAAATTGTTTAGATCTGACTTTATTTACGTAAGAAGTGTTTTATAATTGCCTCTTCATGTGAATTTGTTGTCCTATAAGATCTTCTCTTTCCCCTTTTTCCAATACAGATCTCTTTGCAACCCTTAGTATCTTTTTCTAACTATATCCTCAGTTTATGTGATGCCCCACTTTGTGTGTCCCAGTAACAGATACAGTTCTCAAGATTTACAGCTAATGTTTTCCCATCCAAAGCTGTAAACAGTTTAACTTTTAAATAATATGTGTTCCCCCTATTTACCTTTTTATGCTTCTCTTGAGTTCTGTGTTTGTAGATTAAATTTTCTGTTTAGTTGTTGTTGTTGTTGCTGTTTTGTCAAGAGAAATGATTGATAGCCTCTTACTTCACAGAAGGAAGCTTCATTGCTTTCCCTGAAAGATGATACTGAATATCACTGAGTAGTTAATTCTTGGTTGTAACCCTAGGTTTTTTTGCCTTCTAGAATATGGTATTCCAAGCCCTCCTATCCTTTATTACAAAAGCTGCCACATCTTGAGTACTCCTGACTGCTGCTGCTTCATATTTGAATTGTTTTTAGCCTAGCAGCTTACAGTATTTTTTCTTGAGGTTGTAATTCTGAAGTTTCACAACAATGTTCCTTACAGTTTTCCTTGTGGGATCTCTCACTGTGACTGAGGGATTCTTTAATGACTATTTCCCCCTCAGTTTCTAGAACACTGGGGCAGTTTTATTAATGATCTCTTGAAGAATACTATCCAGGCTCTATTTAGATCATGGCCTTCAGGTAGGTCAATAATTTTTAAGTTTTCTCTTCTGGATCTGTTTTCCAAGTTGGCTGTGTTTCCAATGAGGTATTTCACATTTTCTTGCATTTTTTCCTTCTTTTTAGTTTGTTTTATTGATTCTTGCTGTTTCACAGAGTAATTAGCTTCCATTTGCCCCATTCTAATATTTAATGTGTGATTTTCTTCAATTAGCTTTTGAATCCCTTTTTCCATTTGGTTAATTCTACTTTTTAAGGAGTTGTTTTCTTCAGTCAATGTTTTCCTTCCTTTTCCAAGCTGTTGACTCTCTCATGCACAAATCTGATTTCTTTTTTCTGTCAGTCTACCTTGTGCTGGACAGTGAATTCATAATTCTGTCGGTCTCTGTCCAGAGGCTTGGCTTCATTTGGTTTTCAAGGGAAACTGGGAGAATTTGAGAAACTTCTTGGCTTTACTCTGCCATCTTAGCTCCACTCCATGAAGTACTCCGTGTGTTTCAAAGGAATTATATTTCACAGAGAGAAAGAATTTTTGATTTTGAAAGGTGTTGAAAAACCATCCCATTCAACTATATGTTTGAAAATTTCCAAAAGGGGAGAGCCCAATCTCTCTTAAAGCAGTCTATTCTACCTATATACAGTTCTAATTATTTGAAAGTTTGTTTGTTTTTCTCTTCACACAGGGATTAAATTTGCTTCTTTCTAACATATACATTGCTCATGGCTCTACTGCTCAAGTGAAGTGGAACAATTTTGATCTGGATTTTACATAATAGCACCTCAAATATATGAAAATAGCTACCATTCTCAACCCTAATCCCTAGTGTTCTGTTACTCAAGATAAATAGTGTTACTACAATAAATCCTTATGTTCCATATATTCAAGAGCTATGACTTTTTCTTCCGCTGAACTTTATAGAGCTCATTAAAGATCTTAAGAAACTTCAGGACTTAAGTATTGTATATAACAAAGGTGAGAGATGTAGCACCCCCCCCCCCATAATCATTACATAAAAATTCATGCAAAATTGTGTGTCTGTTGGCTTTCATGTTCTTTTTTCAAACTTTAAATTTTTACTAAAACATTAAAGAAGAAAATTTTTATATTTATGGTATTAAAAGATAAAATATGTTGGTTTTATGGGTTTTATATAGTACTATAATATATTTTACGCATTTTTGAGTTTTTAAATGTTTTCTGTGTCATCCTGGTCTTCATATGTTCTCTGTAGCTACAAAATTCCTTTTTTTTTTTTTTTTTCTGAGTCAATTGGGGTTAAGTGACTTGCCCAGAGTCACACAGCTAGGAAGTGCTAAGTGTCTGAGGACAGATTTGTACTTGGTCCTCCAGACTTCAGAGCTGATGCTCTATCCACTCTGCCACCTAGCTGCTCCCCCTAACCCCCTACCCATGTAGTTTCTTAAACTAACTTGTGATATATCAAAACTGTGATATTGTAAATCATGATGTAAAAAGTTAGTGCTTTGTGTCAGGTCTGACAACAGGGAACTACAGTGGGATTATCAATTTCCTTTTCCTGGAAGACAGCTTCCCTTCTCATGTTGTACTTGAGGATTGTTATCCTCACATGACAATCACATCAAAAAACCATTTTCTAAATAACAATTTGTATTTTATAAGGTATTTTCTTCACCATATCCTTTTTAAGTGTCAAGTTCAAGAATTATTATTCTAATTTAATAGCTAGGTAAAGAAATTGAGCAAATAATTTGTCCAGTGTCACGCAACTAACTGTTCTTTTTAATTATACCAAGCTACCTCTCAAAATACAGGTACTATTTTAACTCTTATTATATGTATACAAATTTTAATACACCAATTTTGGGTGCTATTTTAATTAATGGGGATTTACGTTAATGATATGCTTCATAGATATAATTCTGTAGGTAAAAACCATTTTATGGTTTCTAAAATTGTGTCAAAACATTTATAGGATCAAAATTCTGGGAAGATGACAAAGTAGGTCAGAATATTCCAAATTCTCCCAATTTCCCCCTCAGACAAGACAAAATTGTACCTCAGGGTGAACGACTAGGGAAAAACAAATAAGACCCATGGGACAGAATAGGGGCCCCTCTGGAACAACTCCAAGACTAAGAAAGACCCTCAGCACTGAGCTTTTATCATTGTGAAGTGTAAATACCTCCAGGCTAGCTCCAAAGAAAAAGCAATGTGAGTCCTGGGGCTAACTAGGTTCAGAGGTAGTTTTAGCCTAAACCACAGAAACTTTCACATTCAAAATAGCTTGAAGAATTGGAGTTCTGAGGTCAGAAAAGCTGAGGCAACCTCTCCTATAAAAGGACATCAGTGCCAGCTGTGCTGCAGAAATGTGGCTTTGGGTTAAACAAACAAATAAACAAACAAAAAAACAGCAAACCAATGAGTACAGAATCAGTAGGGCAGAGATGCTGCTGACTGCAGACATTTTCAGGAGGATGAAGTTTTTGATTTGGGGTTCCAGGTCAGAAAGGAAGCCAGAGGTACCATACCATCCTACCCCCAAATTAGAAGTGGTTATACTTTTACTTCTCATTTAAAAAAAAAAAAAATGAGCAGGCAAAGGGGAAAGAACCTAATCATAGAAACTTACTATGGTAATAGGTAATACAGGTGTTCATCTTCAGAGTAGGATATTGAAGTTTAAAAAAAGCTTCTTCTACTCCCAAAGAGTAATGTTAACTGGCTACCTGCCCAGAAAGAATTTTACTCAAAAAAGACTTAAAAATCAAATCAGAGGGGCAGGTAGGTGGTGCAGTGGATAGAGTACCAGCCCTGAAGTCAGGAGGACCTGAGTTCAAATCTGGAATCAGATACTTAACACTTCCTAGCTGTGTGACCCTGGGCAAGTCACTTAGCCACAATTACCTCAGGGGAAAAAATCAAATGAGAGAAATTGAGGAAAAGGAAAGAAAGAAAGAAAAAAAAATGAGATCCAGAATATCTCTTTCTTTCTTTCTTTTGAATAACTGGACTACCTGAAAGTTGTGACCAAAAAAAAAAAGGAACCTTGATACAATAATGCAAGAAATAATCAAAGAAAATTGTGCTGAAGTAATAGAACAAGAGGAAATAGTAGAAGTAGAAAAAAAAATCCACCAATCACCATCTCAAGAAGATCCTACAAGGAAAAGACATAAGAACATTTTTGCTAAATTTCAGAACCCCCAGATCAAAGAGAAAATTATTTTTTACCCCTCTTTCCTTGCAATATCAGTTGAAAACTATCTTTACATGTAATTGGAAAAAGTAAAATACCATTTTAAATGTTTATTTTAAAATCCCCACAAATTTGTAGGACCACAGACTCAAAGGTAGAAAGAAATTCAGAAGTTATCTAATTCAATTACCTCATTTTAATGATGCAGCCCAGAGATGTTAAATGATTTTCCCAATCACATGAGGTCAGAAATGACTGAGCCAGAGTTTAATCTTAGGTTGTGTGCCTCCCCAAGTTCAACACTCCTTCTCCTAATGTAGTGTATCAATAGAATCAAAGTTATAGAAGGATATATGCTCTGTGTTTTCCACATTCTTTTCACAAATATTCTGTCATCTTCAAAATAATCCTAGTCATTGCAAGAAATAGCCAGATTTTTTAAATATCCTTCATTTATTTTTTAGTTTTTATGTTTTAGGCTAGACTGAAAGGAATTAGAATTGATTCAGCTGTTTCACATCCAAGTATTCTTGGAATCCAAATCATTTTAACACTTTGATAGCAGAGAAGTAATATAATTAAATTAGTATACATAGTAAAAGGCTCTCATCTGTAGCTGCTTTTGTATTCTCAGGTCTTCCACAGGCAGACATCTACAGCATTAAGACTTTTCATAAGTTTGGGAGCTTGCTTTGCTAGTTAGTCAAGGTTTCCTGATTTCCTCCTTGATATATACTTATATCTCTAAGGTATAAGGTGTTAAAGTTTAATCCAAATTCATCCATGCATTCATCCTTTGAAAAGGAATTTCAAAGCTGAATTCAACAGATTAATTAATCAGCTATCATTCTATTTTTAAAAAGTGCAATAATATATAGTCTAATAACTGGAAGATTAAATGAGAGATAATCCTTTTAGAGTGAAGAAATCCAGGAGGCCTAAAAGCTGAAAATTTGATTTTCCCTACCAAGTTTGCGTCTATATAAGGTTAATTGTTATATGTCAACATATAATACATATAAGTGAAAATTTCATATTAATCAGGGAGGAAGGCAGTTGCTTGAATCAAAGATTCAATAAAATTATGCTGTACCATTTAAATTTTTTCTTTAGAAAGTTTTCAAAAATTTTCTTTAAATGTTATCTGACTACCTTTGCACTGAGAAAAAAAAAAATGTGTTGAAGTATCATAAGTTTCAAAGGCATGTATGGAATTGTGATGCTAAGAACAGGGATCACTATTAGAGTGAAAGGAGGTAGAGTGAAAATTAAACCGAGGTACTTAGATAATCAAGCAGGAGGTTGGATTTTGTTTATTCATTTTAATTTTTAATAACATAACATTTTTTATTTTCTCAAAATACATGCAAAGATAGTTTTCAACATTCACTTTTGCAAAATCTTGTATTCCAAATTTTTCTCCCTCCTTTCCCATTGTCATAGATGGCAAGTAATCCAATATAACTTAAACATGTGCAGATCTTCAAATGCATAATGAAAATATTTAATATGTTAATATTTAAATGAACATATTTAATGAAAAGATAAAATATAAGAAAATTTCTGCTTTTTTATGAGGAGAAAAGGTCAGTAGAAAGATTTCTCATAGGGAAAAATTTTACAAGAAAACATTTCATGTTAATATAATTTTTATTATGCTATTCACTTAATTAATTGATTGATTAAAGGTGATAAAGTACACACACACACACACACACACACACACACATAAAGGAAGTACCTATTCTACAGGAAAGTATATTCTAATAGAAGACAAAAAAATCCAAGGACAGATTTTTATTTTGACTATTTATTTAATGGTGTGAGGAGTCCTGTTACACTTTTTCCAGGAGTACTGATATAGTTGATTTGATTATGGTTCCCAAGTTAGTAAAGAAGGAGATATATGAGGCTGCTAGGATGGATGAGAAGTGAAATATTTTGAGCTAGTCAGGGTTGTAGTGAGTGACTGATGTAATCACCAATCATCAATGTTCATCTTCTTTCCCTCCCTACCCCATTGTAAGAATTCCAGATATTAAAGCTAGGTGGTTCAGTAAATAGAATGTTGAACCTCGATTCAGGAAGAAAAGTAAAAATCCAACTCAAATACTATCATTGTGACTCTGAATAAGTCACTTTTTCTCCTTCATTGGGGATAATAATAGCATTTTGTCCCAAGATTGTCATGAGGATAAAGCAAGATAAAACTTGTAGACTATTTTACAAGCTTTAAAATGATCTATTAATGCTAGCTATTATAATAGAAAATTAATTCTTTCAAGAGTCTGTCTTGATTTCTGATGTGCATGCGTAACAGGCAGATGGCCTATCAAAGGATCTCATTTTAATTTCAAGAAATAGGTATTACAAGTATTGTTATGATTCTTATTTTTTTAGATGAGAAAGCTGAGGCTCAGGAAAGAAAGACTTTAATTGACTATAAAAACTTAAATATCAGAAATTTGTGATGTCATTCTATTTCTCAAAGACAAATCTTATGAAGAATCTTATAAGAATCTTATGAAGGGGAATTTCCCCCATTAAAATTGAATGAACCAAAGGAACATCGTTTCAATAATTTAAAATCTGAGAAGTAAGCAATGCATATAAGCTTAAGATCAGTGTAGCTACTGAGTTTGTTTTTGATAATTTGTCAATATATTTTTTAAGCAAGCCAAAAGGATTTTTAGAGGGAACCCTACTCACATCAGATATGGATTGAAAAGGGAACAACGTATCCATTTAGAAGAGAATAAAAGTCTCCTAAATTTATGATGAAATAAGAATGTGAAGGAGTAAGATAAGGGAAGGCATAGAAGGGTGTATAGATTAACAGGAATGGAATAAAGAGGAAACAACATATTTATACACACACACACACACACACATTTAGAATGCTATAGAGGTTTTTTTAATTCACAAAGAAACAAGGGGTAAAGGGTAAAGGATGGGGAAAAGGATAAGAGAGAAATCCTTGGAGGGGGAGGTAGTTAAATAATAGAAGAGCAGGGTAGTGAGTAGAAATAAAGCAGGGGAGTCCAAAGGGGATAGGAGTCAAGAGGGATAGAATAAGAGAGACACAAAAATATAAAATAAAGATTAAAAAAAGAATTTATTATGTAAAAAAAAACAGGTAGTAATTATGATCTCAAATAAAGTTCTAATCATAAGAAAAATAGGGAAATTATACTATATGTTATTGTTTTAGGATATTTAACATAACTGGACACTATAAGATTGGAATATTCCTGTGGTAGAGGAAATGATGAGTTAGTGGTTTTAGGAAAACATGGAAAGACTTAGACTTATGAAGCAAGCACCTTAAATGAAACAAGACAAATAAGCATAATTGTAGATTTAAACATGTTTATGTACATGTGTGTATGTATATATACATAAATATAAAATTATAGATACCTATATATGTATGCATACATATGTTTTCTGTATATGTATATGTTTATTCATGTGTGATTATAGCCTTCTTAGGGGTTAGGGGCAAGAAGGGGGAGAAAAGAATAAAGTAAAATGTGCACAGTACAGAACAAAAGAAAACCTACAAGGAAGCAAAGAAAAGATGAATAGTTCTGAACATAAAATGAAATATTTATTATATAAGCTTTCTTGAAATAGAAATTTATTGCTCTGTATTTTGAATCTTCTGTTAATATTCTTCTGTGTACATGGCAAAATTTTTTCCTTTCTTTTCCTCTTTTGAATTTCCTTTAATAAAGAAAGAAAAAGAAAAAAAAAAAATTCCTAACACCTACAGCTTTTGGGATCCTTAAAATGAATCCAATCCAATAAAAATGTATTAAGCACCTACTATATGTTGGGCATTATGCTAAGTGCTGGGGATACAATTAATAAAAAAGAAAGTCTCTGACCTAAAGGAATTTAAAATTTAAAAGAAAAAAGGGAAAGGGACAAAACACAAAATTTTACATTCAAACACAAGACTTAATAGTCTTAAGCATAAAAAGGTAAACTTGAAAAGACAATCTTAAGGGACTCAATAAATTAAAACTTTTGATGTTTTGATATGGAAAAATATTACAGAGAATTCTGTCATCAGGGTAATTAGGAATCTACATAGGCACAGAACATAAGTTTGAGTCAATTATTGTTAGGATAATCTTTTTAAAAATGAAGAAGTAAAAAAGGTGCCCTGGAAGAGGAAAAAGTACAATAGAGAAAATTTTCCCAAAGAAAAGAAATGTTTGAGAAAGAGCTTTAATAGTGAAAGCAAAAATAAAGGGATATTATGAAAGGTTTGAACTTCACTGTCTTCAGAACTTTTTCCCCAAAAAATGAATAATATACACACATACTTTTATGCATAAGTATGCATGCATGTGTGTATACATTTATATATATGTATATGTATATATGTGTGTGCACACACACACACACTCAATTGGGCAAAAAAATCTATCTTACTCAAGAAGGGTATAAAAGGAAAGAGAAAAATGGAGGGGTGAGGGGCAGAGATAAAATTAAAGGGGGTTGAGGAAGATAGCATTCAGAAGCAAAATAGACTTTTGAGGATTAAAATTAAATTAAATTAAATTAAAAGAGAAAGAAGGATACAAGAATGAAAGTAGCATACTGTTAAATACATAAATATAAATGTAATGAACTCACCCATAAAATGGAAGCAGGGAGTTGAGTGAATTAGAATACAGAATCCAACAATTTGTTTTTGGGAGAGACTTAAAGTTGAATGACACAAAAAGAGTTAAAATAGAGGTTAGAGCAGAATCTATTATGCTTCATTTGAAGTAAAAAAAATATAGAAGTAGCAATAAAAAATATAGAAGTAGCACAGCAAAAGCAAAAATAGACAATTAAAAGAAATAGTGCATTTTCCTAAAAAAAATAATAGACCATAAAGTAATATATTTTTAAAAAATTTACAACATTTCTCATATACATTTAACATGTATATATGTGCATGTATGTATGCATGTATATATTCACATATGTATGTCAAATTTATGAGTCCAAACCATTTCTTAATTGACAAATGGTCAAAGGATATGAACAAGCAAGTTTCAGAAAAAGAAATCAATGCTATCAATAGAAAGATGAAAACAAAATTTTTAATCATTATTGAAAGTAAGGCAGATTAAAACAACTTCAAGTATCACTTCACATTTATTAAAAATTACAAAGACTGGAGAGGATGATGGAAAATATATATACTTATAAATTGTTTGACTTGTGAACTGGTACAACCATTATGGAGAACAACTTAAAATATGACCAAAGGACAATAAAATGTGCTTCCCTTTTTATCTAGTGATAACACTACTAGGTCTATACTTCATTAAAATAAAAAAAAAAAAAAAAAAGGAAAAGGACCTATTTGTAGTAAAATATTTATAGTATCTCCCTTTGTCATGGCAAAGAATTGGTAATTGAGGTGATACTCATCAGCTGGGGAATGACTAAAAAGATTGTGTTATATGATTGTGATGGAAGACTATAGTGCTATAAGAAATGATGGAGGATGGTTGTTTCAAGGGGGAAAATAAAACAAAATAAAAACAAACCAAAAAAAAAAAAAAAAAGGAAAAACTAAATAAAAACAAAATAACAAAAATAAATAAACTGCCACCACCCCCTCCCCTGGAAAACATTTCTGAACTACTGAAAAATGAAGTGAGAAGAATCCAATCATTGTGTATAGTAATAGCAATATTGTAAAACATCAGCAACTATGAAAGACTTGACTACTGTGATCAACATAATGATGTTATGTTCATCAAGAGGACTCTTAATGAAAAAATGCTATCCTCTTTTAGAAAAGAAACTGATGAAATCTGACTATAAATTACAATATAATTTTTGGTTTTGTTTTGTTTTGCTTATGATATGACTACTGTGGAAATGTTACATTATTTCACATGAATAATCAATATATTTTTTGCCCCCCACTCAGCTGGGAGGGGGTGTTGGAATGGATGGGGAGAATTTTGACATTTAAATTTTTAAAAAATTTAAATTAATTTGAAAAATGAATGTTTTTCAAAAAGACTTAAAACTATGAATTGTTGAGAAGGGGATACATGTAAATGTATATGCCATCAAAAAGAAATGTGAAAAGGAAACACTATTAATAGATATAATTCTATTCCTGCATATTCCCAGAATGAGTATAGTATTAGGAAGGAATTTCAGTTCCATCTCAGGCAAAAGTTATTATTAAAGTATAACCTATGGAGTCAAATATTTAGTCAATATATAAAAATACTCATTGACTTAAGCATAAAAATATTTTGTTCTATTACCTTTTTGTATACTGCTCAAAGATAGAGTCTATAATCTTTATTTTTTATTTGTATCCTCAAAATATAAAAATATTCTGCACATAGGAGGAACTTAATATACTTGATGAATTAAACTAAATTATAAAACTATAAAACGGGTCAGTAAAATTGATGAAATCCTTTGCCAAGGGGAAAAAAAAAAATTGTGAACATAAAAGAGACTTCTACTCATCATGTTATGGTAATAATCACTATTAATTCTTCAGAAATTGAGAATTGAGCACAGGTAAATGGGAGCATTATAATAAGAACCAATATTGATACAGCTTCTTAAAATTTATAAAACACATCTTATTTTATCCTCATAACAACCCTAAGAGATAGGTTTTAATATCACCATCACTTTACAGAGAATGAAACTGATACTGAAAGAGGAAATATAATTGGGCCAGGATCACTCTGCTAATGAAATGCCTGAGGCAGGTTTTAAATCCTGATCTTTCCTGTTCCACATTCAACACTTTATCCACTTTACCAGTTAGCTGACATTAGAAAGAAAGAAAGAAAGGAAGAAAGGAAGAAAGAAAGAAAGAAAGAAAGAAAGAAAGAAAGAAAGAAAGAAAGAAAGAAAGAAAGAAGAAAGAGAATCTGTTACAACAGAAGGACTTAAAATGAAAAAAAAAAAAACTAAAAATGCAGTAAAAAGAATGGTTAAAGGGAGATAAACCCTGTCCCCTTTTCAAGATTCAAGAGTGATAAAGACTAGTTTTAGATTAAGTGACAAAAATCATTTTTGTTCAGGCAACACATCTTCAGTGAAACCTTTCCTGATTTCATTGATGAGAAGTAATCATTACCTTCTAATCTTTATTTTCCAATTTAATTTCTATCCTGAATGTAGCAATAATTAGCAAACACAAGATAAAGAAATAGTATATAAGACCATGTGCTTTGGTTACACATTTTTTATGGTATAGATCATATTTTAAAAAGATGAAAACAAAATTGTTCTATTTGTTTTTGTCCTCTTCTGCCCTTCTTTTTAAAAATTTTCTTGTATGAGTGGTTTTTTTTTTAATATGTTATTTATACTTTTCTTGCATATTTTGCAATACCTTATACCTTTTCTAGGAACTGAAACATTCTCTTTTTTGTTATAATTAAGGTTCTACCTGTCATCTCCTCAATTACATTATATGTTTCTTGGTGAAGGGCTGATCACACCTCATCTTTGTATCTCCTGTATGTGGCACATAGCTTTATAGCAAGTACACACTCAATAAATGTTTAAAGAATTGAATTATGTATTAAGGAATCTTTCAGGGGAAGTGGTAAAGCCAAAGGCTTAAAAGATCAGTGTAGATATTTCCAACTACAAAATCATTTAGTGGAGTGCATTGAAAGAAAACCCATAGGTGAAAAAAATGAAGTAAAAATTGGAAATATCTGTAAGCAAATAAAAGAAGTCTATAGAGAGAGATTCAGAATAACATTAGAAAGATGAAAATCAATAATTAAGGTACAAGCCACATATTTCTTAGAGTATGTTTATAGAAGAGAATAAGGGATGATGGTGTGCTACAGACAAAAACAGTCAGATTTAGATGAGACTGAAGAAAACAAAAATAATTTAAAAGTTAGTTATGGAATAATATTTTAATCAAGAAAAAAGGTGGCAGAATTAAGAAGTATAAGGAGTAGTTCTAAGTACATTCAGTCAAAGAAAGAAGAAATACATCATTAAATGGCAAGCTTTACAATTGAAGAAATGAGAAGTATCATGTGGCTACTGTAGAAAATTAGTGCCAAATTCTAAAGGTCTCATTAACCCTAAATGCCCTCTCTCTTTCCTTCTAGGCTTCCTTCCTTTCCTCCCTCCCTCCCTCTTTCTTCCCTTCCTTCTATCCTTCTTTTCTTACTTCCTTCTTTCTCCCTTCCCTTCTTTCTTCCTCCCATCCTTCCTGCCTTCCTTCATTCCATCCTTTCTTTCTTCCATCCTTTTCTCCTTCCCATTCTTCCTTCCTTCCTTCCACCTACTTTGTTTTAGATCCTGGTCTAGCTTATCTTGTCAAGGCTGAATGTTTAGCTGACACTAATGGCCTATCCCATTGATGCTCATCATGGAAGATTTAATCTTTTTTTGAACTGGGATTTTTTTTTTTCTTCCATAGTCAACCTGGTGACCTCTCTCTCATAGGGACTCATCATATTGTTGCCAGATGTATTGTGAACACTTGATAACTTTGACTCTATAGCAATTTAAATGATCCACTAATTTCAGCCTATCCAGTAGCAAGTAACAGGCATGTGTCCCTATACCTAAATTGTTATTTCCTTTCTATGACATGAAAAACAAAAGAGAAATAGTTGGCAAAAAAAGTAAATGAGTAATGACAAATATATTAAAAACATGAGTGCTAACACTTCTAGTCAAATCCTGCAATCAAGAACATGTTTGAATAATAAAAATGTCAAAAACAGCAAAAGATATGATTCATTGGACTTGTTAAGGGATTAAAAAACTTAGATATTTATGAAGATTTCATTGATCTTGTGTTTCAGTCAGATGTTCTTCCTTGGCTAGAAGTCTCAACTTATCAGGGCTGTACACTCACTCTCTCCAGTTTGGTAGGATCATCCAAATCTTGCACTCTTCTGGCACATGCTTTGAAAACTCTAAGTTATTTTTACATAATGATGAATGATTGGAGTAAGATTTGAGTTAAGGACAGATTACTGGGAGAGTAAAAGTGGTGGTGGTAGAGGGGGATAGGGAACAGGTAGAAAAATAATAGAATATAATAAAACTAATTAAAAAAAAAGACCTAATTCTTATTAGCATAAGAAAAATAAACTCCTATCTTGTCCTTAATATGCTGAATAAAGCAAATTTACAATTTATATTAAAAACAAACAACCTTTTAAAACCAGGACTATCCAAGATTAGAACTAGATTCTTTGTGAGATAGTGAGTTCTCCCTCACTCAATACCTTTTCTTTTGCTGATCTCAAATTGTTCATCATGTTGTTTTGTTTTTTTTTTTTTTTTTTTACTAAAAATTAAATTATTGCAAATATAATTTTGGCTTATCCCAATTGAATGATCACTTTCATATAATCCCTTACTGAATATCAACTCTCATGCTATTGAAAAAGATAATGGTTGATTGACTATTATACTACTCTTGGAGAAAGGAATACCTAGTTTTGAATCTCAATGTATTCTAACTAATTGTGTAGCTAAAGAAAAATCATTCCATCTCCCTAAAACTTGATTTCCTCAAGGTTCAAAGGAAAGCTTGATGATTTCTTTGAGGATATGTTTTATAAGGAATTACTGTATAGGCATGGATGAGACTCAGTGCTTTCTGTGCCCATTTCTGACTCTGAGTAGCATAGTGCAATGAAATGATAATTATTACAACAGATGGCTAGGTTTTGTAGTGAAGTATCAAGGTCAGAGTCAAGAAGACTCATTATTCTGTGTTCAACTCTGGCTTCATATACTTAGTAGCTATGTGACTTTGGGCAAATCACTTAATCCTATTTACCTTAATCCTTTTCTTCATCTGCAAATACTTTGCCAAGAAAATCTGGTCATGAGGAGTCAGACCATGATTGAATGATTGACCAATAGAACTGAAAACACACACACACACACACACACACACACACACACACACACAAAATTTGCTTCTGTCACTTACTATCTATCTGTATAACATTAGGCAAGCTAACATTTTCAACTTGTAAAATTAGAAGGTTTTACTAGACAACTTCCAAGGTTCCTTTTAATTCTAAATCTGATTCAGGTTTTATGAATTTGGAAGGAATTGGGCCAATAACAGAGGAAGCTTGCTACTTTGCCTTCTTTTGTCTTTCTCTTTTACTTGAAAGAAGAAACACTACTTTTGCTTAGTTGAGATTTTAGTGAATCAAGGAAAAAAGTAAGAGAACCAGATATTTTCTTAGTATATTTTACTCAACATATTCCTTCTCCAATATCAGTTTACTTATGTCTTGAAAAGTATTTTGAGTGGGTCATGGAGCAAGGCAACGTCCTTCCATGTCTTTTATATTGTTGTATTCATTATGCATACCATTTTTCTAATTCTAATTTCCTCTTTATTCATGTTTATATAAATATTCCATTGCTTCTCTGATTTCACATCTCTCATATCGAATACTACAGAAATATTACATTATGTTTATATAATATAATTTGCTTAGCAATTTCCCAACAAAGGATATCTATTTTTCCTTAGTTCTATAGTACCCAAAACTATTGCCATGAATATTTTGTTGTATCAAGGACTTTTGTTTCTAACTTCAATCCCCTTGAAATACATACCTTTCAGTGAGATATCCTAATCAAGGTTATATAACAACCTTTTGATGCACTAAAAACATATTGGTTATATTATACATGTATTGACTGTTAAGACCAGTCACACTTGCTGACATATATAAGCATTTCAGTTAGCAATGGTAAGAAACTTTCAGTACATAGTGAAGAAGAAAAAAAGTCAAGCCTGTTGACTTAACTCCTCACCCCTGAAATCCTCTTATTAAAAAAGGAAATATCAAAAATAAAAAAGTGGCAAAGAGAAAATAATTATATGCATAGACATGATTGTCAGAAAAGAAAAAAAAATAGGATGAGATTATATAAAATCTATATTGCAACTCCCAAAATTGGGAGAAGAGTCTACAACAAAATATATTTATTATCAATATATTTATCTATCCATCCATCTATTATCTCTAATATAATAATAAATAAATTTATATTAAATATATCAAAATTAATTATATAGGATAATATTAAAGATCTAAGAGAAGTGTATGGGATAGTGAGAATTTATGGCATATACAGGCCATAAGCAGGCAAGCAAATGAAGGAGAAAAAATGGGACGAAAATTTAAATAAAAGACCATTAATGGAGAGCATTTAGGTAGTGGTAGGGCACTTAGTTCTTGGTTAATTAGAGCAGGGGTATTAATGGGAGAGGGCCCAAAGTATTGAAAACTATGGGGAAAAAAAATCTGCTCAGAAAAGCAAGTGTGGAGGAGCACTGACAGGATTATCTCATGCTTAATGGAGTCCATTGTTCTTAAGTCAGTCTTTTGTTATACTTAAGTGGGCCCTTATTTCCGTAGGCCTTTGCTGAATTCTTTGCATTTCTTGCATTGACAAAAATAATGACCCCACTATCTCTTCAAAAGGCCAAGTTATGATGTCAACCCTCAAGATTATTTTTTCCCATAAAAGAACCTATTGGTATCCCACTTGGGGTACTTAGTCTTAGTACTTTGGAATTAGTCTGCCTTAATAGCATGTTTCCCTTTGTTATGTTTTTTTTTTCCTCCTTTAAATGGTGAGTTTCATTAGGGAATTTAGCCAGCACTTTTCTCCTTTTAAATAGCTATACTCCCCTCTGGAACTTAATCCACCAATCCCATGGTATAAGAATAAATTCCTTGCCTCTGGATTTGAAGTGGTCTATTATTAACAAATACTTTTGAGACACCTCAAAACACTGGCCCCCAAACTCTGTATATTTGAGGTTTCAATTTGTACTCCAACATTTGGTGACCTGTGTGATGAGAGTACTAGAGCCCCAATATATTTGGGGGATTTAATGCTTTGGCACCCCCATATCCATCATTAGCATCATTGGAAAACAAGTGAAGATCCTGTAGAGAAGTGGAGTCTCTTAATTGACCATATATTCAGACAAGGTAGAATCAACCCAGTACTGTTATACTGTGTGATGATTTTATAGTTTAAATTTAAGAAGGCAAACAATAATAATAATTAGAGGAGGACTAATAAGGGTAATGGAGTTTCAAATTCCATCTATTTTAGACTGGAATAAAAATATTATCAAGAAGAAAGCATTTTCAAAACCATTCAAGCAATAGAACAGATGTGGTAAAGATGGCAGAGTAGAGGATAAAGGCCATGACGTGAAAAGGAAAATAATATATCCAGAAACATCTTAGAAGGCCTAAATTTATAATACAGAAATGGAAAAACAAAGATATGATAATAATACTATGTAAAAGAAGCTACAGGCATAAGACAGGACAAAAAAGACTTGGATTGTGGCTTTTTACTGTTATCATTCACAAAAAACAAACCACAAGTTAAAACCAAAATAATGTTCTAAGGCACAGAGACCTGTCCAAGAGAAGGATGCTAGGGAGAAAGAAACACATGAAAACTAATATTTGAATATATCAACACAAAGAATTGTGGGAGTATTTTATTTTTGGAGATAACTAAGATAATGGAGAAAAAAGTAGAATAGAGCAGTTAAAGTTAAAAAGAGTTTATAGGAAGGGAAAGAGAAGAAAAAAAAAATCCATAATCTTGGGAATACAAATTCTCTAGGATAAAAGGTATATATATAGGAGGCCTATAAATAATAAAAAATGCAGGAAGAGACTTGGCCAGGAGGGAAAAACACATTATGCAATTAAAAGAAAAATGCAAAAGTATTGGGTTTTTAAAAAGAAATTTGACATGTAATATCTTCAGAAAGTTTATTGCTTTTGTTATGTGTGGGGAAAAGAATTGTAAATATGCAAATATGTAAATTTTATTAAATAATGCAACAACCCAGGAGGAGATAATAAATTTGAAAGTGCTTTGGAAAATATACAATGTGCTATCTAAATGTCAGTCACTATTATCCTTCCTGTAATTGAGGTAAATTAATCTACTTCTATGTTACCGATGTTGTCAATTTGAATGAAAAGGAAAGGATAGCCCAAGGCATAGCTTATTATACTGTGATTGACCTAATAAACAAACATCTGGAAATCTTTGTCTCTACATCACTATTGATAGTAATTCTCTTTTTATTGTGTGATTTTTGATTTAATACCTCCCAGTATGAAGCAGTGTACAAACACCACACAAGATTTTTAGGTTTTTTATGATTGCAAAGTTGCAATGGATCTCAGAGGCTATTTAGTTTAATCCTCCAACACCTCCCCCTCCCCCGCACCCCTGACATATTCACAACATTAATGTTGTCTATATTATTTCTTAGATATTGTTATCCAGTCTCTGCTTGAAGTTTATAGTGAAGAAAGAAATCATTGTCTTTAAAGCAACCCATTCCACATGTGGATAATTTTAATTGTTAAGAAGCTTTTCAAAATTATTGATTGCAATCTATTTCCCTTTAATCACTGCTAACTGGTCCTATTTCTGCCCTTCAGGATTAAGCAGAGCAAATCTAATTCTTCTTCCATATGACAAATTGTTAAATATTTAAAAACATATTTTGTATATCTTCCTGAATTTCAATTTCCCTGTAATGAACAACCACTTTTTATTCAACTAATTCTTTTATAATGACATGTTGGTAATTTCTGTTTGAACTAATTTCAGTTTGTCAATAATTTTAAAATGCTCCATGTAGAACTAAACAGAATACCCCAGATGTTTTACAGTCAAGTGGACCATTGCCATTTCTCAATCAAAGTAGTAATTCCTTTATAACATACATGACATATGATGGGGAACTTATTACCATACATAGCAGCTCATTGGATTTTTTGAAGTTCTTACATTTTTTAAATATTTGATTTAATCAAGATTCTAATAATTTTTCACCACTGTTCTTAATCCTTCCTTTCAGCACATCAGGGAAATTCTAATTCCTTTTTTCCCCTGTCCTTCACAATTATTCAGTGTGATAGGTGTATCTACTTTATCTACCTTATCTACTTTATCTACCTTATCTACTTTATACACTAATTCTGCTAATTAATACAGCTGAACATTAAAAGCTGTTTATTACTACTTAACATTGATGAATTATCTGAATTATGCAGTTTTTGTCTTTTAGGGGCAGTTAAGTGGTACAGTGGATAAAGCACCAGCTCTGAAGTCAGGAAGACCTTAGTTCAAATCTGGCCTCAGATACTTAACACTTCCTAGCTGTGTGATCCTGGGCAAGTCCCTTAATCTCAATTCCCTCAGTTAAAAAAAAAAAACTTTTTTACTCCTTTCTGTCCACATAGCACTTTCCTATCTTGGACTTAAAAGTTTGACTTTTTGCACCCAAATGGTAATTCTCACACCAATTCCCATTCTATTTCATCTTCTTAGTCTCAGCCCCCTGTTTCTTATCACATCTTTATAGATCCTGATTCTCTTGTCCAATATATTAGCTATCACTTCCAGTCTTGTGCCATCTTCAAATCAGATCACCACAGTATCTTTACCTTCATTCAAGTTATATAAAAATCTACTTTGAATAACTTACTTATGATATAGATTTAAATTCTGAAATAATGTATAGAATGGTGTGTGAATTTACCCAATACAGCAATATAACTATTGCATCACTTTCTTTGATACCTGACTCACAGCTTTCAATCTTCACCTCACATACAAATACAAACTGCTTTCCTTATCATTGGTATATAGGCGTGTATGCATTTTGTTATTTTTCTTGAATATTCTACATAGAACATTTTCTCAGAACTAGATTTTAAAATCTCTCTGATATTCAAAATATGATATTCATGACAAACCCTGAATAATTTCTCATCCATTTTCAGTCAACTATAGATAGTTTTCACAAAGCAAGTGAGATGGGGAAGCAGCAATGATTTAAAAACTGAATAGAGCAAATTTAATGTAAAACATTTTCATCCTACCTGAATGTCATGAGTCTACAAAAATCATTCTCAGGCACTCCAAAACATTATAACAGTCTTCAAAACTGGTGATGGTAACCTAGTTATATGAATTTTCATATTCTGCAAATAGTTTTTTTTAAATTAAATTGTGTAGAGATTATAGATATTAAAAGAAAGACATATACACCATTTTAAGCCTAGGAAAATGAATTTTATGTTTGTGATTATTTGTGAATGTCACAAAAGACAAATATTATACACAAACTATTGTCCCTTATGAACCTATATCCTCTTTGATCAGCTTCCTTATCTCCTGAATTATAATTATTTTTTGACTTTAAGAACTCAGAATAGAGCTTCCCGGCTTCCTTAAAGTTTTCCCAGGCTCTTATAACATTTATAACATTTTCCTTCCCATTAACATAGAGTCAAAGTCGTTCAACAAAAATGTTACTGTAATTGAGAGAAACAAGTCTTAGTACTAATTCCCAGTGTTACATACTGTAAAAGCCATTTACTACCAAAGAGAACATGAAAAGTAATTAATCAACTTTTCAACCAAAGCAGTATTTCTCTACAACATGCATGACATATTATGGGAGTTACCTAATATAGCAGCTCATTGGATTTGTAAAGTTCTCACTTTTTTTTTTTTTTTAATCAGTATTCCAATAATTTTACTACATTGATTTTAATTCTTCCTTCTAGCCCAATAAAGCCCTAATTCATCTCTTATTGCTTCCCCCAATCTTTGTCTATGTATATTATACAAGTCATTTTCTTTTATGATATAGTGTTTTCAAGGATATACTTTATGAACCAGTTTGCTAAAATGTGCATGTACACACATATGTGTTATATACATGTGTGTCTATGTATGGCAACACACAGGTAGAACAATATTGCAAATACGTAAGTACTTTCTGTGCACAGATCATTAAGGAAATAGGATTCTAGATAAACTACAATTCCAGCCATTGAAGAGCTTAAAGCCTATAAGGGGAAGATAATACCAAATCTAACAATTATAAATCATACTATTTCAGAAGTGTACTAGAATCAAAACATAAACTGTTATTTAAGAGTTGAGAGCCAAGATCATTAGCAATCAAGGAATCATGGGAGGTTAAAAAAGGAAAAAAAGAAATTTAAGCTGAGTTGTAAAGACAGAGAAGAATTCACAAGTCAAAAAAAAAGGAAGGGGGAAATTCTGGGCATAGAGGACAACTGAAATAAAGTGATGGCAGAATTTAAGCATAGTGTTTGAGGATAGAGAGCAGTTTGGTTTTGCAGGAGCAAAGTACATTCAGTGTAACAATATGAGGAAAGATTACTAAATTTGAATGACACCAGATAGTAGAATGTCTTTATTGTAGGGCAAAGAAATAGGAATTTTATTCAGCAGACAATATGGAGTTGCTGAAGCTTTCTTGAAAAAGGAGGGATGCAACCAGATATATCTATGAGAATGATAAAAGTTGGAAAGGATTTACAATTGGAAAGAATATAAAGAAGCTTGAGAAAATGGGATGATAAGGGAATTTTACAGAATTACAGAATATCTGAGACTATCTTGTCTACTCCATGTATAGATAAGAATTTTCTTTTGAACATCCATATCTAATGATAATTTAGTCTTTGCTTGAAGAACTCTATTAGAGAGGAAACATATACATTTGAAGGTAATTCATTTCTTGAGTAGTTTTGACTCAATAGTCAAGAAAAGAGAGTTTGAATATGCCTTGTTTTTCATAACCAATCCCAGGTTCTTTTCCTTCTTCCTTCAATCAATACTAACTTTTGTGTGTGTGTTTCATGCTATACACATCTATTTATAATCCAGTATAAAACTTCTTAGAAGATGTCTACAAATGCGTAGGCCATTTCTCATCTTTCTTCAATGAGTTTGATATCAGCTTACAACTTTTCTCCCCATATTAGGGGACTTCAACATACAAGTTGATTCTTTCTCAAATATCTCTTAATTTATTTATAAAGGGTAGCAATTTATTCTTTAGTGTAATTTTTTAAAATAATAATAGCCCTTCACTTTTCAAAATACACACAAAAACAACCTCCAAAATTCATCCCTGTAAAGCTCAATGCCACAAACCCCAATTTCGCCCTCCTTCTCTCCCCTCACCCTGACAGCAAGCAATCCAATTTAGGCCAAACATGGCTACTGCTCCAAGTACCCTCACACACACACATTTATCTGCTGCACATAAAAAGGGACCAAAAAGGGAAAAAATGAGAAAGAAAAAAGCAAACAACACAACAAAGGTGAAGATGCTATGCTGTGATTCACATTCAGTTCCCCCAATCCTCTCTGGGTGCAGATAGATCTCTCAATCACAAATCTATTGGAACTGGTCTGAATCACCTCATTGTTGAAAAGAGGCACATCCATAACAATTGATCATCCCATAATTTTGTTACTGTACAATGTTCTCTTGGTTCTACTCACTTCATTCAGCATCAGTTCATATAAGTCTCTTTAGGCCTTAAATATCTTCTTAAACTCCTTTCCTCCCATGGGCTTCTCCAATTCAGTTCAGCCACATACAAAGATAGTCATACCATTAATCTTGCCATCATCTGCAAATGGACCATCTCCATGTCGAAAATTCTGAAATATCTTTATCTGGTCATAATATATTGGCTTTTCATCCCTCCCTCTACACACGAACACACACATTGACATATTTTTTCCCTACACTATTGGCACAATCAAGTTACCCTCCCCTGTCCAAAAGATTATTATTTCTCCCCATTTCCTCTAGAATCAATAAAATTTCCTCTGTGTAGCATTTAAAGCTATTCACATCATAGCCTTTTACGTTCCTGTTCCTTCAGTCCTGTATCATCTCTAGTCTTTAGATCTTTGTAGTAGCAGTCACACATGCCTTGAATACTCTATGAAATAAATACCCACACTTTATCTCAAGCACTATTTTTTTTTTCATGAGCCTTTTCTCCAAACCCCACCCTCAATTAAGAGTTCCATTCTCTTCTGTGTTAACTTGGATTTGATTTGTATGCTATCTATCTACCTACCTATCTATTTATCTCTCTTTTATTCATCAATATTATTTTCTTTATAAGTTAGTTAACCCCTTGACAGAAGGATAATTTCACTTTTGTGTGTGCTTAAAATTTAGTTGCAATGGCATGAATTTAAATCCATCTTTTACATAAAGCTTTTCCTGACTCAATTATTAATGCAAACTTACCTTAACTACCTTATATTTATTTTTATTATAAGTATATGTAATTTTATTATCTTTATCCATCAGGATGTAAATTACTTGAATTCAGAGACTGTTCCATTCTTTACATTTCTATTTCTTATACCTAGCACAGTGCCTGGAATTTAGTAAGTAATTCATAAATATTCATAGATTGAATGAATGATTAATTGATTTTAATTGACTTTCTCTGAATGTGCCTTTCCCTCTCCTCCCCCAATTCCAGCTTATCACTATTTTCTAAAGACTCTGGTGCATGCCATGTATCATTGATTCTTTGTTTTGGACACAATGGTTTTCAACATAATCTAGCATCATATTATCTTTTTTGGCTGCCATATCATATTGTTGTGTCCTGTTGAAATTGATCTCCAATAAAAAGACTCAAACTCTAAGTCTTCCCACTCGGAGAGATTAGCCTTTCCCTCAGTTGAGACTGGCAAAACTCTCATTTTACTTCTTTGTCCAGTGTACTGTGTCAGTACATTTTTCTCACTAGAGCTAGGACTTTCTTGCTGGCTTATACGTGTATCCTCAGTTCTTAGGGTCTGGAACGTAACAAGTACTTAAAAATGATTCAACTATCTACCTACCTATCCATCTATCTCTCTACCTATCTATCTATATCTTTTTATTTAAATGTATTTGAAAAACTATCTTTTTGGATTTCTCCATATTATATATGTATTAATTTAGAATACATGTATATGTTAAATAAGTATTTACTGATATAGTTTGTTTTTATATCATAGTCATTTCTTGAAATGCTAATGTCTTATCTTCCTATCCTTACAGAAATTGAATTCTACTTTCTAGCAAAGAAAAAAAAAAGCAGTTAAACCAAAATATGACTGAGTATATTGAGTATATTGATTAACCACATTCTGAACTAGTTCTTAAGCACTTTGCTTAAAGGAAGGAGGGAAGTTTAATTATCTTGTCATTATTAGTTTTTCAGTTACTCAGAATTCAACTTCATTTAAAGGCTCTTTTTCATTTACATTGTTGTAGCCATTGTGAACATCTGTCTCTTGATTTTCTTTATCTCGTTCTGCATAAATCCATTTATATTTAAAGCATTTGCAGTCAATCCTCAACATTCACATTTAACTTTTGTAACTTCAAACACTTGTGATTTTATTAATAAACTCATTTTCACTTTTTTTTTAACAATCCCGCACAATCATGGTTCTGCATAGTAGTACAGTAGTGAAAAAATGAAAGGGATGATTTCCTCACATTTGTAGAGCAAATAGTATCCTACGAGTGTTTCACTGGTCTTATTTGCCCTACTATCATAAAGGAATTTCCGTGCAATTGTTGCATATTTTTTCATTGTTTGCCTTTAAAACTTTATATCTGCGTAGCAAATTATGCCCCCAAAGTGTAGTGTAAGCCCCTTGGGCTCTAAACCCAAGTATAAAAAGTCACTGATGTGACTTAATGAGAAAATATAGCTATTAGATTAAACTTTATGCCAAAATGTCTGCTCCCCCATCAGCTTAATTAACCATGTATTTAAAAACATTGAGGCTGCTGATCCAGTCATCGATCACATATTCAAAGTTAAAAGTCCCCTAACTTCTACTATGCTCTGATACCTAGAGATACTTAAGGATCTCAAAACTGCATAGTAAACAGATTTTGCTGACAAATTATTTCAAGTTGGTGAATCTTTCATGTTATTCAATACCACCACAAAGCATAGTATTAATGAATTTTCTCTTGGATTTTAGAGGGAGATCAAGGTAGAGAGCAGTATAGTTTATAGTACAATTTCCTCACATTGCTACCTAACACAGTAGAAAGGAAGATTTAGGTTTAAAAAAAGTATTCGTTTTAAGAATTGTATTTGCTGTAAAGTATTAATGACATTGTTGATTTCATTTGTTAAGAAAAATTAATATTTTCTGAAATCTTTTTTTTTTTTCATTGAGATGGTAGCACAAAAGATCACAGAAATCTAGGCAGTTATTAGTGAGAAAAATGTTTTGCATAGTACCAATTTTATTTTGCACACTACATTTTGGGGTTATTTCAAGGTTACTGTTTTAGGGAAAGTACATGTTTTCAAAAGTAATTTTTGTTATAATTATATGCGGAAATGTGTATTTTTAGCAGTTTCTAGTGAAAGATTACAGTTTTTAATGGTTATGGGAACCTAACTCCCTATTTTCCATAGCTTCAATGTGTCTTCATTTATACATACATATATATATATATATGTATATATTACTTTGCACCATATTTTAGGAATGTTGCCCTCTTGGAAGTTAAGGATTGATTATGTCAGTTTATAACCTTTGTCAATATCAAACTTTTGTCCCACCATTTTTTTGAAAAAAATTCTGTATATGCTCATGGTCAAATGGATTAAACTGAACACAAGACAGTAAAGAATAAACTCAAATTTAAAATATTTTTTCTTCTGCTTGATGTAAAATTTATTGATCAAAATAAATTTTAAAAAATCTCTTTGTGAGGGGAGGTAGTATGATTTATTAGAAAGCATTGTTGGTTCAGCATAAAAAGAGCAGGTTTCAAATCTGTCCCTGGCACTATTCACTATTATGACCTTTGATCCTTAACTCTAGGCTTCAGGTCTGTCAATTATAAAATAAAGGAATTAGGCTGGATGCCTTTAATTTTCCATCTTTAAATATATAATCCTATCGGTCTACTGGGAAAAATTTCACAACCTTTATCAATTGAGATATGAATCATATGTCCAATTCTTTCATGTTTTTCATTGTTTGCATTTAGATAGCATTGTCAAGATGGGTGAAATTCAATAGAATTGCACATTCATGTAAAGGTAGATAGTATATATTGAAATAAATGCTTAATAGTGTTACTTCATCTCTAAGAATATTAAGAAATATTAAGAAATTCCAGGTCTTTGTGTTTTGCTGTAGAAAATTTATTTTCCTACAAGAACTCTATGGTGAAACTATATTCTGTTACAAAGGAACACTCATTCTTCTACAACAAAGCATACCAAATCTGCTTTCTCATTTCTTGTAAGATAGCCTCCCAGTTATTCTGATATGTCCAATGCCAGTATTTTTGAATCATTGTCTGAAAATGTTTCTAAATGAATGATCACCAATTTTACCCAAAAAATTCCAAGAGAGAGGTAGACACAACTGGGGCAATGAAGTGGAGTATTTGGATGGTGCTCAGAAATCTATCAAAGTGTTGTGTTCAATTCAGCCAGAGTTTGTTTATTCTGATTTTTGCATTCTTCATATGCACCTGTGTGGTATGAGCTGTTTGTTTTTATCAATTCTCCCTGATAAAAATTGGCTGTCTTGGCAAAGGTTCAGAAACCCAAATCAGAGGCCCCATGGTCCCAGGCATTAAAATGAAATGACCCTCTATTCTAGCTCTCAATGCTTTTAGTTCTATTGATGTTGAAATTGCCTGTTATCTCTAACTCTGTCATTTAATGGGCATTTTATCTAGTCTGGCACTAACAATAGAAGTAACTGAATCTTTCTCAGAGCAGGCTGAATGCTCCAACATAAACCCCTACCTCCCTCCTTCCTCTGTTCCTTACAGAATACATGTAAGCAGATAGGAGAGGTAATTCTGTAACACTACAGATCACCAGGATTGCCTTCAAAAAGGGAATGGGGCCATTAAGAGCAGTTCTAGTTCATTTAGATGAGAAGTTCTGTTTCTATTCACTGCATTTGTCATTCCAAGACTTAAATTCTCTTTATCTCAACCTGGTTTATATTCACTTCAAAAGCACATGAGTGCTTGATCAGAAGTAATTTAATGTTTGAACTCAGGCATTGCAAAATGGATACTCTTGAGAACAATGACTAAAGTTGACAAATATTTTCTTAGTTGTCACATGTAATCATGCAGCTTCTCAAACTGATTTTTCTTTTTCTGTGGACTGTGGCAGCAGATTCTAATATGGGATAAATGAACATGTCAATTTTCTCACACCTGTTTTGACAAGTGCTAAAGAAGTCAGAAAAAGATGGACTTAACATCTGACTGCTGTCTCTTGCTTTTATACTAAATTACTGTGTGTGTGTCTCTCTCCTATTTTTCAGTTTGTTGTGATATAGTAGGAAGTATTTCATCCAAAGGACCAAAAAATAAAGCCTTTATTCATACTAAGATGGTGGCAGGTTTCATATTCTTTCTTCAGGGATTAATATATGACCTCCCCTCTCTTCCCACCCCTTCCACTTCCACATCTTCCTCCCACACACATCTCAAAGATTGCAGGAAAGGAGACAGAAGGCATCTGTTCCAGGTGTGGAACACTTGTCTATTTTCATTTATCAGAAGAAATTCTTTCTTTACCATTGCAGTACTTTAATTATTACTTTGCAGGAAAGCTATTTTAGAGATGAGGCCTAATTAAAGCTGTTAAAATATCAACTTCACAACTAGCATGCCATCCTGAACTAAAGATATTGTTTAAATTGATTTTTTTTAATCATGTGATATATGAGCATCTCCTACTTGGTGATCACTTTTTTTCTTGTCTTTTTTGCCTTTGGAAATGCCATTTAATTGTAGTAGTGGGGATCACAGGATAACAGCATCATATTTTAACTGGATGAGACTTTAGAAATCATCTAGTCTAACCTTCACATATAATAGATGAGGAAAGTGAAGCCCAAAGAAATGTAACCATTGACAGAGCAAGGATTTAAGTTTTTGACTTCTCTCTTCAAATTCAAGTTACCCTCCTTGCTATGCAAGTAGAGCAGTAATTTGAATTTTCTTCACAGATCAGGCTGAAAGGGAAATGATCAGCATTCAAATATCTCACTTAGACGGTAAGATGCTCTGTCACTATCCCTACATATATACCTCTAAAAATGAAAGGAAAATAATTAAGGCAATGTGTGAAGTGTCATAGAGCAGGCCAGTGGTAGAGCTGGAATCTGAGTTCAGGTTTCCTGGCTTCTAGACCAGAATTTTGCCAACTTTCAAGGTCAGGCATGTATGGCATGGTACATTTTAAATTACTTGGCAAACATGAGCAATGTAGTCAGGCTCTTAGCATGGTCAGCTCATGAATGTGTAAGTCATGATAGAATGCTAATGAATATACATTTAAGTTTGAAGTGCGATTCAAAAAGACAGAACCAGAATTCTCTTTCCTAAAAATGCAGAATAGGAAGTATATTCCAATTACCTTAATAGCAAATCAAAAATATGCTTACTGTCATCCAAACACTGGAACAGGCATTAAAAATGAAGAGACAAAAATGTAATAATCTCTGGTTTCAAGAAGATTGTATTCTACTGATCTTTCTATCTTTGTCTCTTTCTCTCTGGGTGTGTGCATGTGTATATATTGTTTTTTATACATCCTTTTCCCAAAGACAGCATAGGGTAATATCTTAATTTTTTGTATGAATTGGATTTAAAAGAGGCAGAATTATACAAAGTGGTCAGCCTCATCTTTTCCAGAGTCTTCAGAGTCCAGTTGCAAGACAAAAGTCAGGGTGACTGATGTTTTTCCAGGATGCCGTGGATGATTTTAGTGTCTTCCATATCTGACTAATCTCTAAGCACTCCACAGTAGTACCTTTAGCCACCTTCATGACTGTTGTAATCTTGTAATCAACCCTTTTGGCAGGGCAAATCTTCAAATGATTATGGCAGACATCTTTGTAACTCATTGATGCTTTTAAGACTTGTGAGTTACCATTAACCTGGTTTAGCTCACCTGCTGAGATGGTTTTACTGGGAAATGGCCACTGTGCATAGTGAAAGATGGACATCAAAAATGGATGGATAAACAGGTACACATATATGTACATATATATATGCATACTGTAAACAATCTATACATTTTTTAAAAAACAATATAAATTTGGTCTGTGTCACTTATGTGACTTTGGACAAACTACTTATAAACTCTGTCCTTCCGTTTCCTCTAAAATGAGGGAACTGCAGTAGATGGATTTTAACATTCCTTCCTTCCAGTTATGTCTGTGATCATATAAATTGCAAGTTAATTTTAGGGAACAGTATAAGCTTCTGGGAAAATCAGCAAAAGCCTTATGTAAAAGAAGACACTTGACCTGTGAAAGACATAGGCTTCAGTTTGTGCAGGCTTTAAAAAAAACAGTAGTTCTTTCAGAGAATTAATAAAAGTAGAGTTCTTTGCCTCAGGAGGAAAAAATCATGATTATTATAGAAATGCTACTAGACAATAAAACTTTATTCATTGAAAGTGTTTGATTTATGTCCTTGCATAACATAAGACATTATAATATACAAAATGAATTTTTAAAAATGGTTTGGGGATTTGACTTGCTCTGCCATTTCTGAGTTGCTAAAATATAGGGAAATCACTTTACTTTCCTGGGCCTTAGTTTCTCAATCTATGTAATTATAGAGTTGATTTAATTGGTAACTAAGGTGCCTTTCAGAAACAAATCCTATAAATCTACTAGAGAAGGCAGTAAAAGATATACACAAAAAACAATTTGTGGATAATAACAATATTATAAATAACAGTACCAGTATAATCAATTTTTAATTTCTGCAACACAGAGATAACTGCTATGAATACACATACATATGTATGCTCTTAAATATGTGTATGTGATATGATATGATATTTATTTCTTTATAGAGTAATAGTATGAGTGCAAATGAATATAGATAAAGAAAAGGAAACAAAGTGTGCCCTGGAATAATCAGAAAAGATTCCATGGAAG
The DNA here is from genome assembly GCF_902635505.1 of Sarcophilus harrisii. Classification (NCBI taxonomy): domain Eukaryota; kingdom Metazoa; phylum Chordata; class Mammalia; order Dasyuromorphia; family Dasyuridae; genus Sarcophilus; species Sarcophilus harrisii. Next base: position 482,988,577 of record NC_045426.1, on the reverse strand, counting down.
AATCTTTCTCATCTAGGAAGCTTGATAGAGGTTTTAGAGGTAGAAAGGAAAAAAAGGGGCAGATGAATTGCAGCTAGAGGAAGCAGCAGAGAAAAACTGACTTGAATATGTTGTTGTCTAAGGAAAACTGGCTAGCCAGTGTAACTAGAATAAGAGAGGGCAGAAGAGGGAGAGGAGGGAAGGGAAGGAGAGGAGATCAAGGGGAGGGAAGGAGACAAGACTAAAGAGGAGAAGAAGACAGGAGATGGAAGACAAGGAGATATTGGGGAGTAATGAGAAATAAATTTGGGCCAAAAAGATGAAGCCACATTATAGAATGGATAAAAAAGTGAACAAATGTATAATGGTTATCATCATACCCTTATTATGTGACATGTAGAGATCTAAGGGCTGCAGAAAGAAACAAACAAAAAAATAGATTGTCTTTGCTCTCAAGAAGCTAACAATATTATAGGTGAAGATAAGAGATACAGGGAGTGATACCTAGGGAGTGGAAATTCAGTCTGTTTAGTAATAGAAATGATGACATTATGTTTATAGTTACCCCTTTTTCAGAAGTAACTATTATCATTTTGATTTCTGTTTCCAGAAAAAAGGATGTAGAGGGTAGGGATAGGAGGACAGAATTTCTCCTGTAGCAAGCAAATGATGATATAATTTCTGCATATATTTGCATGGCAGTAAGACTATATAGGATGAAAAGAATACAACAACTACTACAACAACAAAACAACAATCTAAATAATATGCTCTAATGTCTAGCATCAGCTAATAGATATAGTGTCATAAAGTAACGCAATTAACTATCAGCTTGTTGAGAGAGAGCTCCAAAGATGAGTAAATTAATTTCCCCAAGGACTAGTGGTCTGGATTCTGAAAGTCCAGGATGAAAAGGAATAAAAACTAAGAAGGAGGAAAAACATAACACTAATTATGAGAGTTTAAATTTAAGGTGGTAAGCATTAGAAAACCTATCTACATTGCTTAGATTTTAATTACAGTAGGCAATTGAAAATAGTTTTAAACCAAAGGGTAAATGCCTTTACTGGAATGCCTTTTCTTTAATAGATCTAAATATCATAGCAAATTAAAACTTTAATATATTGTAGTACTAATGGTGCCCGCTATAAAAAGAACAACAACAACTAGTCCTTTCTGCCCCTCAAACTGTGATTAGGTTATTTACACACCTGTGCAGTTAACATATCACTTCATTTCCCAGCAGCTGTTTCTGCTGCCATATTAAGGTATTGCTATACCTAAGAGACCATATTTGTTAAGCTGAGTCAATAGGCTGCTTGCATGCTGTTCTCTTTAATTGAGGACAGAAATGTCATAGTTTCATAACAATAGATATTGGAATGAGGTTCTCTTGATTGCCATATTGGTCTGAATATTAGATGTGCCCATTAAGTGAAATTACTTTGGTATGGAAAAAATAAATACTAACCAAATCATTACCTATACCTCCAAAAAATTACTATGCAAGCAATATTTATTGAAAAAAGTATTTTACATATTTTTGCATTCAAATAAGTTGTGTGCATTTTTATAACCACAGTTCTCTTTCATTATTAATCTTTCTTGTGTATCCTCCCACAATTGCCATAGAGCTATTATATGAAGAGTTGGAAAGAATCTTAGTCACTAGCTAGTCCAGCCATTTCATTACACTCATGAGGAAACTGAAGCAGTAGGAAGTAGTGACTTGATCAGCATAATACAATTAGCAGCTGGTAAAAGCCTAAACTCAAGTCAAAGTTCACTTGACTCCAAGTCTAGTGTTTTTTGAACTATTATGTTATCTTTACTACTAGATATTATTTTTAAGAGGCAACATATTTGGAAGCCAAGAATGATAGAAATTTTCCCTTACTTGCATGAAAACCAGTATTCAATTCAATTAAAAAGTATTCAACAACAATAATAATTTATAACAATATTTGTATGGCAACCAATATGTACCAGACATTATGCTAAATGCTTTAGAATTATTAATTCATTTAATCCTCTCAGCAATTTATTCTGTGAGGAAAATGAAATTAAATGACTTGCCCAAGATCACACAGCTAATACGTCTGAGGCCAGATCTGAACTTTGTGACTCTAGGACTGGCATTGTCTCTATTCTATGAACTTTATATGTGTAAAGATACACATAGATAATAGCTGAGCCACACAAAAATGTAAAAGAGGTACAAGGACTTTGTGTGTATATGTGTTGATGCATGAACATAGGTATCATACAAGAAAGAAGAGACTTTCAAATATTACAACAAATTTGAGGGGAGAAAGAAAGGGATACAGATAGACAGAGATAGAGACAAAGAGATCACTTATAGATGGGAAGATTAATGAAAGAGATCATATCTAATCTGTACTGAGTAGGATTTTAAGAGGTGGGAACATGAAGTGCTGTCTTTTAGATGATCAGACACAGCCTACATGAGTGCATGGGGGAGGAGAGGAGTAGAAAGCTAGTAACGTAAACTGTCTAGAATGTTGAGAGGGAGACAGGAATACTTCTGAAGCAATGCAGATAAAAATAGACTGGTACAAGAATGTGCAGAGCCTTAAGAGAAAGACTAAGGCATTTCTTAATGTAAAAAGGAAGCCAATAAAAATCCTTCAGTAGGGCACTGTAAGAAGCAAAATATCCTACCAAGAACTCCACTGACGTACTGATGAATGCAGAAAAGATTTATTTTACATTTTTGCAAGAATAGGGGCCTACAAGAGATCATTATATACTTCAACAACAATACTATATGATGACCAATTCTGATGGACCTGGCCATCCTCAGCAATGAGATGAACCAAATCAGTTCTAATGGAGCAGTAATGAACTGAACCAGCTATACCCAGCAAAAGAATTCTGGGAGATGACTAAAAACCATTACATTAAATTCCCAATCCCTATATTTTTACCCACCTGCATTTTTTATTTCCTTCACAAGCTAATTGTACAATATTTCAGAGTCTGATTCTTTTTGTACAGCAAAATAATGGTTTGGTCATGTATACTTATTGTGTATCTAATTTATATTTTAATATATTTAACATCTACTGGTCATCCTGCCAGCTGAGGGAGGGGGTAGGGGATGGAGGGGAAAATTGGAACAAGAGGTTTGGCGATTGTCAATGCTGTAAAGTTACCCATACATATAACCTGTAAATAAAAGGCTATAAAAAAAAAAAAAGAAGAAGAAGAAGAATGGGGGCCTAGGTGAGTAGACAATATCTTTGATACTACAAATTCTGCATCCTGAAGCAAGAGTCCCTCCCCTGATTCCCCATTAATTGGATTTCACAGAAGTTACCTTATTACATAGAAGGGGGAAGGGTAACAGAGGACTAAGGACAAAGAATAAAAGATTCTTCTCAAATCTCAGACCACCACCCTTGATTACAAAAGTCAGTTCCCTCCCCTGAGGAACTTGCATTCTTTTGGGGAAAGATAAACTCCACCTTTGATTATTCCTTGATGTCCTTGTTTCAATTATTTAATTTAAATTTCATTTCTCCTATTTAATTTTCATAATTATAGAATACTAAGTCTTCTGAATTTTCCCTTCCTTTCCCTTCTTCCTTCTCTTGCCCTTCCCTCTACTACTTTTCCTCCTTCCTCTTCTTTGATCCACTTAAGACTTTTGGTTCACTAAAGGTCTGCTTGAACAGCCTTCTCAAAAGAATGTAAATTTTGAGCTCTAAGAGCTCACTAAGTATTTTGGTACTGATGTAAATTGTGTCTCCTTTGACTTTTAGGGGCCTCTGAGGCTTTGTCCCCCTTTTGGGAGGAAGTTCCTGAGTTTCAAACTCTCCTCTGAAAGAGACCCACCCTCACGGAGCCCAATTGGATGGTCTTATTCAGTTGGAGGCCAGGGATGTGGTTGCACCCTCTATTGAGTTGAAGATTAGTCTGGAACAACTCCAGTAGTTCAAATTCCCAGTTAAGTGATTTTATTCAATTGGAGATCTTGGCCTGATAATCCTCCACTGAGCAGCCCAAACTCCTCCCAGCCCCCAGCCCAAGATTTACCAGATATACTCAAGGTTTAGTCCTAGAAAAGACTTCCTGACAAGCTGGCTTCTCAGTGCCAATAAATCCCTTTTGCCACATAGATTTCAGGTTTTCAAAATTTTGAGCTGCCAAGCAGAGGGGATTTCCCATCCCAATTTTTGCATTTGACCTCATCATTTGATTCCCTGACCTCATCAGTACCGAAGGGCTATATTTCTCTCCCAAATCACTCTGACTCTCAGAGATTGCCCAAGGATAAATCTCATGCCAAGCCCTAGGGTCATTCTCCTTTCCTTCTTTCCCCACCTCCCAGCCAAGCATTGCTCAAAGTGATTGTAAATATCAATTTTTTCTGTGACAATCAGAATTCAGAGTGTCTACCTCTCTAAGACTGATTCTCAATTCTTACCTAGCCTTAACCACTGAATAGGTTTTGCCTCAGGCAAACTAATATTTCCTGTGGATTTTAGCTCAAAAAGGACAAAATACCCCATTTTATCCAAGCCTATCTCCAGTAGTCTTGATTTATATCTTGCCTCTAGGGTCAGTTGATTCTGGAGGAGAAAATGAAACTGGTGACTTTGAACTGCTCTCCCTCACTTACCAAAACAAATCTGATTCTCATAGTCACCAATAGCTCCTAGGCCAAGCCCTAATTGGATCTGATTGACTCAGAGTGAATGTAAACAGCAATCACTTTTGATTTGGTAGAAACTCTGAGGGTCTTCCTCTCCCAGATTATTTATTTATTTAGATTTTTTTTTTGGGGGGGGACAAGGTGAAAGAGGAGATTCTTTTCCTCAAATGCTAGCTAGCCTTAATCACTAAATGGGTGCAGCCTCAGTCAACCTGAGACCTGTTAAAGATCTTAGCTTTTAAGCTAAGTTTTTCCATGCATCCAGGTCCATCTCTAGTCATCTTAATCAATATCTTAATACTGGACCCCAATAGCTCTGAAGGAGAAAGTGAGGAAGGTGACCTTACACAGTCCTCCTTCACTTAAATTCAGTTCACTGGCATGTAATTAGTTCACTGATGTCATGGTCTTCTTCATTCATGAGAATGAAGGACAATCAATAACAAGGTCCTTTTTGAGAGCAAAAGAACAAACAACGACTAGAAGAATTCTGAATGGCATAAAGTTCCCCTTGTTTGAAAGAAAGAAAAGAAAAGTAGATTGAGTTATGGTTTGAGGACAGAAAGGATGTAAATATTTACAATTAACTTTCTCTATTTGTTTAATATTTCTTCCCAATTCCTAATCCCTTAGCAGTGAGACTAATTGGTTAGATATTTTACCAGCTTCAGTTTGACTGTTCATGATTTTTTCTTATGATAGAAGTAATTCATAAAAATCAAATATTAATCAGAAGCAGAAAATAAGAAATTCTGAAAATTCATAAGCAGTGGAATTTCACCTGATAGTTGACTAAGGTTGAAATATATCAATTTTATCAAAAAGACAAAATTTTTCATTTTTTCTAGTGATCAATATCTGAATGACAATTAATAGTTGTTCAAGAAACATTTATTAAGGAAATCCTATGAGCCTTGTTTTTCTTTGTTCTCTGCTACATGGACATAGAATAAAATGACGAAAACAATCTCTCAAGAACTCTGAGTTTTTTTTTTTTTTTAAAGTAGCATTTTATATTTTCAAATACATGCAAATAGTTTTCAACATTCACCTTTGCCAAACCTTGGATTCCAAACTCTATTCCTCCACCCCCTTCCTCAAGAGAGCATGCATATAAGTTAAACATGTACAATTCTCCTAAACATATTTCCATATTCATCATGCTGCATAAGAAGCTCAGCTCAAAAGGGGGAAAAAAAAAAAACACAAGAAAAAAAAAAGCAAAAAAGCAACAATGCTTCAATTCACATTTAGTATCTTATAGTTCTCTCTCTGGATGTGGATGGCACTTTCTATCACAAGTCTATTGGAAACGACTTGAATCACCTCATTATTGAAAAGAGCCAAGTCCATCACAGTTGTTCATCATATAATATTATTGCTACTATTTACAATGTTTTCTTGATTCTGCTCAGTTTGTTTAGCATCTGTTCATGTGTTTCCAGGATTTTCTGAAATCAGCCTGCTCATCATTTCTTATAGAACAATAATATCCCATTACATTCATATACCATAAAGTATTCATCTATTCCCTAACTGAGCACAAAAGACTGCTACAAACACTTTTGCCCTGATTTATGATCTCTTTGGGATACTTAACCTTTTGGACACAGAAAAACCCTGAATTCTAATGGTGTGCAAGGGGACAATAAGGACACACACATACACGCCCACCCCCCCACATATAGATAGATAGATAGATATAGACATACACACACACACATACACACACACACACACACACACACACACACCAAAAAAACACATAGAAGGTAAATAAATTAAAACATATACTAGCTAGTTACTACAGGATATATTACAGCTATATACTACAGGACAGTGGGAAAGATATTAATAATTGTGGGTGTAGTGGTCAGAAAAGGGTTCATGTAGAAAACAACTTTTGATTTTTGTCTTAAAGAAAGACTGCTGGAAGTGTGCAGGAAAGTCATTCCTCAATCTTTCTGGTAGTATTTTGTCTCTAAGCTTCAGACCCATCTTCCCTTTCTTGCCCCAGTAGACTGACAAAAATATTTTTTAAAAAAATTGTCTTTAGTTTATTTGCCAGTTTCAGTTCATTCTGAACTTTAGTACTTTTAATGCTATTTCTAGAGAACTAAGTCACACTTTCATACTATATTCTTTGTCTGTCACCTGCTTGTTTCCTTACATAAATACATACATACACACACATAGGCACAAAAATAAATATACTATATTTTATGCTAATATAGATTTGTCATCTGTACGTAGAGTTGGTAGTTTAGATGGTATTCATGCTAAGTCTACAAGCAGTGAGTGGTACAATACTTAAAGACTGTGGACATGGAGCCAGAAACACTCATGTTTGTTCAAATTTGTACTTGGACTATAGGATTCTGGGCAAGTCATTAAATTCTGTTTGTTTCAGCTTCCTCATTTGTAAAATGAGCTAAAGAAGAAATGCAGACTACTTCTTTATCTTTGCCACAATTTTTGGGTCATCAAAAGTCAAACATGATAGAAAAATGAGTCAACAACAGCAACAAAGGCATGTCTTTTATTTCCTATTTATCTGCATTCAGTTTTAGACTTCTTTGGTTTCATCAGCAATACTCATTTTGTATTTCTTTGACTCTTTCCCCAGTCTTAATACGTTTATCATTGACAAATCTCATCATCTTAGATGATCCAGTCAGCCATACTTTTCATACTTCCCAACTGCTTTTTGCCCTTCTGATTGGAAGACAAACTATGAATTACTAACCTTGCATGCATAGATATGGAACAGGTCAAATATTTCTTTTCCTATCTAGTTACACTCATATTTGGACTTCTTTAAGCTTTTCTAGTTGTCTTCATTTTGAACATTTTTTTTTGAACATTTCGTCATGTAAAGCACCTTCCCTCCATTTCAACTTTCTTTTATAAGTTGTCTTCTCCTATTAGATCATCAGTTTCTTGAGATCATGATCTTTTTATTTTTTCCATATTTGTATGCCCAGTGCTTAGAAAAGTACTTGGCACAGATCAAGTACTTATTAAATATTTATTGTTTGTTGACTAAGTACTATTTTGCTCTAAATCTATTGTCTCACATATTATGTGTTTTTGTTTGTTTAATAAGGTAAATCCATAGTCCAGGTATATAGCTTTCATCTAACTAATCTCAGATATTTGTTATATTTTGTGTTTTATAGTCTCCTATTAAAATGTTATCTATTGACTTTAAAAAGTCACTTTTATATAATATTTGAGGTTTTTTCTTCTTAAATAACTTTGTACATTATCATATTTGATTAAAACCACAATTAATAACATTAAAATTCCCATTTTATAAATTAGAAAGCAGGCTTATTGAGGTTAGATGATTTGTCCATAACAAAATCTAGTAAGTGACCACAAAATGACTAGAAATGTATGCTTTTTCTAATTTGCCACAGTTTCATCAGTATCCTCCCCTAAAGAAGGAACTCTATATGGCTTATATATAGGATAGTAGGGAGTGGAAGGCCAGTGTGGTTGGAATAAAGAAATCAGGAAGAGGAATAAAATACCATGAGTCTAGAAAGATCTATTGGAGATTAACTTGTGCAGGTTATTAAAATATAAATAGAGGACTTGGGGAGGCTTCTATTGAAGCTGGTTTTGGCAGAAGAAAATCATTTTTATGGAAAACCTGAGCAGAAGTCTAGGACTCATACTTCTTAATCCCTAAGTACTAGAATTACTTAACTATCTAATTGTATTGCACTATGTTCTACAGCAATATTATTTCAATTGTCCCTCAAGAAATTTCTCTATGAAGGCACTTAAACCAATGTTTATTCCCTAATGACTCTTTAATACATCAAGACTTCTCACAGAAGGGAGTGGGCTTCTTGACTCCAAATGCTGGGGAACCTATATGTCTGTCAATGGTGCTTTCTTGGTTACACAGATTAGTTACAGTACAGCTAATCTACTACTTGATCAATCTGTTTTCATCTGTTCCTACAATTTAGCTTTATTGATGTGATGGAAGAGAATGTATTGCAGAATTAGATGACCTGAGTTTGAAGTATGGGAAGAGAGAATTAATTTTAATATGTACCAAGGAATGTGTGGGTCACAATGTGACCTAGAGCAAGTAACTTAAGCTCCTGATCTGTGACCTTATATGTGAAATAGGAATAATTATATAAAATATCAAATAACAAATATCTTGTTGTCTAAAAAATGTTTTGTAAACTTTCAAATACTATATGGTTGTGTAAAATTATCATTAGAAAAGGTAATTTTAAGAACTGAGAAATCAACTTATTTAACACTTTCTATGTGTCACATTATGCTAAGGGAAGGAATAGAATATAACATATAAGCAAATAGAATATAATATAAGCAAAAAGAAAGTCAGTGTACCTTCATGAATCTCACATTCTAATGGGGGAAGATAATTCTGGTTATTAATGACAGAAATAGAATCTCTTAGCTTCATAGACTTATTACTGTAATGGATGAAATAAGATAATATTTGTAAAGTGCTTAGCATCAAGCCTGATATAGCGTAGATACTTGATCTTTTATTTCTTTCCTTTCCTCTTAATGTCTCCATAAGCAGTCACTCAAAAATGCCTAAAAACCCTAAATGCCAGAGTTGTCTTTATCTGAGGTCATGGGGACATTTACTGCAATTGTTGAACATATTAACTTACTTAAAAGTGAAGATCAAATTAAGCTCTTGATCTCTTCAGTTAGTTGGCCCTAGGGAGGTTGGGAGAGTTCTTAAAAAGGGGAGCTGGCAGCAATTGCCCTCTTAGCAATTACTAAGTGAGATTGACTCTGGAACATCACCAATAATGATAGAAAACTTTTGTCACAGCAGGTACTTGTTTATGAACATTTCACTGTATGTACTGTATTGAGTTTGCATAATTGGCACATTTCAGATTTATTCACTGAGCAGGCTAATTCAACAGACAAGTTGTCATTAAATTTTGCTAATGGGAGGCATATACGATTTGTATGTTTTTAATTGCTATAATTCTTCATCAGTATTCATTTTAAAGGACTATTGCATAGAGTAGACATATTTACACTATATCAACTAACTGACCTCTGTACTTCAAAACACACCCCCCCCAAATATTCTTAATCTTATTAACTCTTAATTTGCCAATATTGTAAAATTTTGTGAAATAAAAATTGTTTACTTTTACAATGGTTTTGGTGTGTTATATGTCTTGCTTAGGAAAGTTGGATGCCAGTAATTACTCAATGGATACTGGATGATGATGATAACGAAATGTTTGTTTGATTAATAGTATAAACATGAGACCTAAAAGACAAAGCACAGAATTTAAATTACAGTCAAATTAGTAATACATCTAAAGTCTGTTTGTAGGATTTTTGGAAAGTTTGAACTAACTGGATTTTCTCCAAAGGTTTTTTATTTAATGTCAAATAAGCTTATTCTGTTAAATAGGAATCATTTTATTGTTCTATGTTTGAATCTGTGATACTTTCTGTGGCATATATTTAAAGGCCTACCCTGTTCTCAGCAAAGGATTTTGTCTGTGACTTCACTAAGAAAATAGAGAGATTTTTCAGTCGGAAGCTCTGTTTTTATCATACTTCAGAACTTATCCATCTAAACCAAAATTCCTTTCCTGTTTAATCTGGACTCTGAACAAAAGGGGAAACTTTTCTCCAAAGCAACCCCTCTTAAAAAATAAATAAAAAGTTTTTATTGCTGATCTTACTTTTTATATCATAATTAATTTTTGGATATGGCAGCCTTCTCCCCTACAAACATACATACAAATTGAACTATGTCCTTTATAATAAAGAAAACATTTAAGCAAAACTAATTCAGTAACCATATTTGATAGTCTAAATTTCAGTCCTGAAAGGAAAGAGATACCATTTCCTGTCTACAAAGGCAAAATTTAGTTTCTACCTTTTCTCAGCTTTTGGCTTCATTTTTAAAATATTTATATTAGCTATATTTACAGTGTGCATCTGGACTATTGTGTTCAATATGTATATTGTTTTCCTAGTTCTTCTTAGTTTATATGTCTTCCTAAATTTTTTCTAACTTCCTAGAATCATTGCCATGAAACTAGAAGGGACATTAGAAATCATTTAATTTAATTTATTCATTTTACAAATGAAGAGAAGCCCAACAATATTAAGTGACTCATGCAAGGTCACACAGGTAAGCCACAGGCAATTTGCTAAGAACTTCCTCTTTTTCCTTACTCTAATCTCACATTGCTCAGATACCTTCTATGGTTATCTCTGCCTACATCTCTATGTCACTTAATGAGGTGACATTTCCACTTGCTGAAGTAACCTTCTTTATCTTAAGAAAAGATCCCATTCTATCCTTTCTGCTCCATAAGATTGTCCCTTTTATTATTCAATTTTCCATTATCTTCAGATTTTCCTGCCCACTTGCTACTTCACTATTGCCTAGAAACATATATCACACTCTCAAAAAAAAGAAATCACTAACTTGATCTCTCTCTTCCCATTAGTTATTATACCGTGTCTCTCCTTCCTTTTGTGACAAAACTCCTTGAGAAGGCTGTACTACAAGAGTTGTTTCCAATTTCTTTCCTTTCACAATCTTCTTATATATTAAGTCTGGCTTCCAATGTTATTCAACTGAAACTATTTTCTCTAAAATTCCCTATTGTGTTGCAATTGCTAAATTTAATGGACTTTTCTCAATCCTCAACTTGCCAGAACTTTTTTTAGCCCTTACCCCTTTTCATCACTTTCTTTACTTCTCTTGTCTTTCTGGTCTCTTCTTTTTAATTTTTTTTTGGGGGGGGGTGACATTCTCAATCCTGGCTTCCTTCTATTCTTTCTGAAACCACCCCCTCAGGATCATTTGTTGTATTTTTGTCCAGAGATAATGACTGCTAATCATACACAGGGCTCAGACCTTGCTTTTCTTCTCTTTTGTCTCTGTGCTATACTTGGTCATAGCATCAATTATCATGAACATTTAGTTATCATTTATATGCTGATAATTCTTCTCTACTTATCCAGTCTTACCCTGTCTGTTAACTCTCCTGTCTCTTGTCTCCGAATGGCTTTCAGAAAATCTAAATTGAATGTCCCTGAACATCCTAAACTCCTGAAGTGAATGCATTATCACCCCTTCTCCCAAAACTTTCTCCTCTTTCTACCTTTCCTATCAGTGTATTGTCATGTTTCCAGTCACCTAGGCTTGCTACTTAAATGTCATCCTTAAATCTTCACTCTTTCTCATTCACCATATTCAACCTATTGCCCAGTCCTGTTAATTTGACCTTTATCACATCTCTCCTATCCTTTTCTTTTTCTTCTTTGACACAGCCAACACACTGGTGCAAGCCCTTATCATCGCATGCTGAGATTATTGCAAAAGGCTGCTGACTGGTCTTTCTGCCCTATTTCACTCCTTACTCCACTCAGACCTCAAAATGATCTTTCTAAAGTACAAGGTCTGACAATTTCATATATTCTCATTCTCCTATTTAGTAAATACCACTGGCTCTCTATCACACATGGGATATTATATAAAATCATCTGTTTGATATTCATGACCTGTTTCTCCTACCTTTCTAGTCCTCTTATTCCTTACTCCATGTTCTTTGCCATTCCAGTGACATTGGTTTCCTTGCTATAGTTCCTCACATAACATCACCTATTTCTAAATTCCATCTATCTTAACTTGTTTGACAAGTTATTAGATAGAATCAATCATCCCATGAACAATTGAAAATTTAAGAAAATAACAAGTCTGAATCTATGGCTTCACCTGCTACTAAAATATAGAAAGTACATTTTTGGGGGATAGTATTTTTAAAACAAATTAAGGAAAAATTTTAAAGATCTATTTACAATATTTTTTAAAAGCTGCTCTAAATCATTATTGAGCAGAGAAATGCAAATTAAGACAACTCTAAGGTACCACTACATACCTTTCAGATTGACTAAAATGACAGGAAAAGACAATGACAAATGTGGGAGGGGATGTGGGAAAACTGGGACACATACATTGTTGATGGAGTTGTGAACTGATTCAACCATTCTGGAGAGCAATTTGGAATTTTGTTCAAAAAGTTATCAAACTGTGCATACCCTTTGACTCAGCAGTGTTCCTACTGGGTTTATGTCCCAAAGAGATCATAAAGGAGGGAAAAGGACCCACATATGCAAAAATGTTTGTGGCTACCCTTTTTGTAGTGGCTAGAAACTGGAAACTGAGTGGATGCCCATCAGTTGGAAAATGGCGGAAAAAGTTATGGTATATGAATGTTATGGAATATTATTGTTCTATTAGAAATGATCAACAGGATGATTTTTAGAGAGCTTACATGAACTGATGCTAAGTGCAGAACCAGATCATTATACAAAGCAAAATGATTAGTTCTGATGGACATGACTCATATGAGGGGTGAATGTCAAAAATTACCCATGTATATATTTTGAAAATTAAAAGCTTTAATTAAAAAAAGAAATCTTTTTCAAATTGTGAAAATAAGCAGTCACTGACATTTTATTTGAAACTTCTAAAACTTTGTTTTATGAAGAATAATTATTTGATAATATTTTAATAATTTGTTCTTCAAATATAATAAAATAATGTCTGCTTCTATGAACACAAAAAAAGTCATTTATTAAATTAAAATAGAATGTTTTCTTCATGAGTGAAATAAACCTTCTACCAAATACCAAGGAAGAATTTTTTTCTCTGCCATATTGATTTCAATTACAAAGTGTTTCTTGTCCAGCTTCTTGTTCCTGACTACATAATGCAATGTCATGGTCAATAAAATCCAAAATAACAAAGAGATACCAGGAGAGAGACAGAGACAAAGAATCATACAGAGAGAAAAAAAGATAGAGATAAAAACAGAGAGAGAAGTGCAGAGAGAGACAGAAGCAGAAAGACAGAGAAAGCAAGATAGATAGAAAGAATCAAAATTTCTCCACCATGACAAAGATAGTTGTATAAGTGAGGAACCTAGTCTCCAGGGTATCTTAAGTTTCCTCACCTTACTAATACTGATTCTTATTCATTTTCATATAAAGTGATTTTTTCCCCTCTTTTTTCCCCTCTCCCCTTCACCCTAGAAATGGCTACCATTAGACACAAAAAGATGTGTGTGTTCACATACACATATAGTGTATGTATACAATTATGTGTTCAAAATTTTTCTATACATACTTCTATTTATAAGTTCTCTCTCTAGATACAGATAGTATCTTCCTTCGTATATGTTCTTTATTTTTAAACTGTGTATTTTAGTCCTTCAAAGTCTTTCTTGAAACAATATTGCTTTTATTATAGTAGTGTTATCTTCATTCTAATAACATAAGCTCTTCACTACTTTTTGCAAGGCTTTTTCTATGTCTAAGATTTTTGAGCTCATCATTTCTTTCTTTTTAAAAATATTTTAGTAGCATAATGTTTTTCTAATTTCATGTAAAGACAGTTTTCAATTTTCATTTTTGTAAGATTTTGATTTTCAATCTTTTTTTTTCCTCCCTTTCCTTAGCTCCTCTCTCCTCACATTAAGAAGCAATCTGATGTGAATTATATATGTACTTCCTTTTTTTTTTAGAATTTTTTTAAATAATAGCTTTTGATTTTTCAAAAAAGATGAAAAAATAGTTTTCAACATTCACCCTTGCAAAACCTTGTTCTCCAAATTTTTCTCCCTCTCTTCTCCACACCCCACTCCCCTAGACAGCAAGTAATCAATATAGTTTATACATGCACCGTTTTTCTAAGGATATTTCCACATTTAACATACTACACAAGAAAAATCAAAGAAAAAAGAAAAAAATTGAGAAAAGGAAAAAAAGCAAGAAAACAACAAAAATGATGAAATACTATGTTGTGATTCATAGTCATTCTCCATAGTCCTCTTTCTGGATGCAAATGGCTCTCTCCATTACAAGTCTATTGGATTTGGCCTCATTGTTTAAAAGAGTCATGTCCATTACTGTTGATCATAACATAATCTTGTTGCTATTGTGTTCTTGGTTCTGCTCACTTTACTTTGCATCAGTCCCTATAAGTTTCTCCAGGCCTTTCTGACATAACCCCACTGATTGTTTCTTACAGAACAATAATATTCCATTATATTTATATTCTGTAACTTATTCCCCAACTGAGGGTATCCACTTACTTTCCAAGTCTTTGTCATTACAAAAAGGGCTGCTATAAATATTTTTGTATATATATATATATTCATTTTTAATATATTTCCATATGGAGCTTATCATTTTTTATAGCATAGTATTATTTCATCACAACCACATACCACCACTTCTATAGCCATTCCCCACTTGATGTGGATCCCTACAATTTCCAGTTCTTTGCCACCACAAAGAGAGTTTCTATAAAAATCCAATTCACATTCAAAATGATCATTACTATTTGAGAATTTCCCTTCATTTTATTTGTATTTATTATTTTCTTTCTTAGTTTCTCTTTTTAATCCTAATCCTGTAACTTAATTTTCTTCATCCATTCATTTTGCATTCATTTTCAACAGAATAAAAGCTGAATGAGTCTATATGTATTCCTTTAGCATGATACTATAAGCTATACTCTCAAAGCAGACAAAATATTTTACCTTTTCTTTTGTTATATATTTATGTATGTAAGTGCATATATTTTCATACATGTACACACATTTAAAAATGAAGCAATTCAAAACAGTGTCCTCCAAAGTATACTATGTAGTTATCTAGAGAAACTGGTTAAAACAAGACAGGGAAAATTGCATAATTTTTTTTTTACTTTTAATACTGAAGTTAGTTTCTGATGCTTATTGCATATTATTTATCCATAAAAAGACATATAAACTTTAAAAACAATAAATTTATTGCTAACATTATTTCCAGATTAATTTACTCAACAGCAAATTTAGAGATTTAATTTCATCAGTAAAAAGCAGATACAACAATTATTTTGTTTTGTTGTGTTTTATACTCAGGAGGGCATTATTTTAAAAAATGAACTTTATGGGGAGAAGCAGAATTCTGATTGATTCTTGTTTGCTTTTCTTGCATCCTTCTAAAAAGTATTTTACTCCCTTTCCTACATAATGTCAAGAAGTTAATATTCCATATTTTTCTACACTGTATTGATTGTTTACTCCCCCCTCCCTCTACTGAACTGAATTGATTGAAAGTGTTGCTTTGAGGTAAAGTAAAAGCAGCATAAATATTTGCTAGTATTCATTCAAATAGAGGCCTCCTGGGAATATAGTTGTACTCCTAAAGTGTACTCCTAAAGTTGTACTCCTAAAGTACTCCTAAAATCAATCTCTCTCTCTCTCTCTCTCTCTCTCTCTCTCTCTCTCTCTCTCTCTCTCTCTCTTATCTATCTCTCCTATCTGTCTGTCTGTCTGTCTATCAATCTATCTTCATGTGTAGTTATCTTTCGGTACGATACACAGAGAATTGGACTAGATTAAAGAAGACCTAAATTCAAATCCATCTTCAGACATTTAAAAGCAGTGTGACCCTAGATAAATCAGTGAATCTTTTCTACCTAAATATCTTCATCTGTAAAATGATTATAATAATGCTCTTACTTCCCAGGATCATTTTAAGTAGAAGATAAGGTAATACTTGTAAAATATTTTGCATATCTTAAACAACTATATAATTTGTTTCTAAATCATTATATATATGTGTGTATATGTGTGTAATATGTGTGTAGCTTTGTACATTTATGATCTATGATTTCATTGGACTAATGCACATTGATTTTAGCAGGACAAAAGCCATTTAGTCCAAGCTGTATTTGAAGAAAGCAAATAATCTCCATTATAACTTACCTTAAAAGTGATCTTTTACCTTGAACTTAAAGAGCTGAAAGAGAAGTCACCAGCTTGAGAGACAGCCTTTCTACTTCAAGGAGCACAAATTGTTAGGAAGGTTTTCTTCATCAAGAATTTGTCCTTTTGGAATTTCTATGTATTGATCTTAATTCTGGTCTTGGCAGTTCTCCTGTAAATTGTAGGTATATGAATATCTTCCCAGATTATTTTTGAGACACTATTATATTTTAATTAATTGAATAAAATTAATGCATATTCAAATATTCAGGGCATTCTTTCTATTATTATATATCCCAGATAATCTGCAAATAACTCTAATGCAATATTTTTTCTCTAAATCTTCAGGTTTGAACCAGATAAAGTCACATAACACTGTCATTTTGGTTTAATATGATCAAAGTGCATTCAAAATGTTTATGCCTTTCTTCATCTTTGAAGACTAAACCAATTTCTTTCACATACCATCTTTTTCATACACATACCATTGCCTCCTATTTTTCAGCCATATTGTTGATAGAGGTTGACTATCACAGATGATCATTTTTCCTTTGCTATATTTTGCACAATAAAAATATGTCAAACTAATCAGCAAGTAACTTTCTAGTGGGTGATTTAGAAGCTGCCCAAGAAACAAGCTGCTTTTCACAAAGCTAAAAAAAAACTGAGCAGCTTTGGGAGTTTTTATCTCGGCAGGACTGCTGGCTAGGGATTTAAACAGAAAAAATTGCAAGAGGAAATTGGTTCAGACAAAAAGAGCTTCTGAACATAATTCCTACTAATTTGAAGATGAAATGAAGTCACTTACAAATGAAAGATACTATGTGATGGCTCATTCAGTATACTTATTGTTAGAGGATTGGGTTTTGTTTCTGAAGGTTTGAAACTGACTTCCTGGCACTGCCTTATTTATGTGAATGGAATTACTGGAACTTAGGCATGTCAATAAATATCCATTTTTTTGAATAAAAAATGGACAAGGGATATGAGAAAAAAATAAGTAGTGGAAGGAAAAAAAAGGAGGATCCTTACTTAAGCAAAATAGCAGTCTTATCTTGGACATTATTCTTTTTCAATCACCCTTGGAATTTTCAAAATATTTCAAAGAATAGAGGATATAGCTTTATTCTTTAATTTTGGATTTGAAAATATGTATGTCTGGCTAAATTGTGTACAAATACAAATTTGACCTAAATGTTATTACCAAAAGATTTTTCTCATTTAAAGTTATTATAAGGTAATTTTGAGCAAGTGGAAGAAATATTTTATTTTGTTTTCAGGAGCTAGTTGCATTGTCTCTTTTAGTTGAGAGAGCATAGTACAGCTTCTAATGTAGGTTGACTTTTCAACTCTATCTTCATAGCAACAAAGATTTGTTAGTTACTTAGATCATTTGATTAGAGTAGGTATTCAAATGAGGTAATTCTAATTATCTTGACAGTTTACTTTTTTTTTATTAAGTTTTTCCATTTGGCTAAAGGAAAAGAAAAATTGAAATTTCTATTTCACTTTGTATCATGTTAAGGCAACAAATCTATGATTCTCCCTTCCTTGTATAGCATTGTGAAATCTTTACCCATACAGAAGTTTTTTCCTACATAAAGATGACCTGTCACAACATCTCTCAGGGATTTTTAAGGTTGAAAAATCAAGTAGGTTCTTCTCTAGAAAGAGGCAGCATTGTGTGGTAGACAATACATTAACTCAGAAATCATAGGATCTGGGTTCAAAACCTCCCTCTGTTACTTACTAGCTGGGTGGATAATTCATTTAAATCTTTCTGGACTTCAGTTTCATCATCTGCAGAGTAAAAGAGGTTGAATCAGAGGAGCACAAAGATCTACTAGCTCCAAGTGTACAATGTTTAAGCATATTTATTATAACAATTAACTAAAGAAAGCATAATGAAAAAAGGATGATTTCAGAAGAGTTCTGATACCTAACCTAACAGTCTTCTTAGGGTCAAACTAGGAACTAAGTATAAAAATCCCAGATTTAGGCTTGATGCATATAAATAGCTCAGCATTAAACAAACTGCTTCTGGAGCTGGTAACTTTCCCCCTCACTAGAGCCTATCCAGCAAAGAGTAAATGATCAAATGTTAGAGACGTAATCTAGTGAGTATTTTTTCAAGTTTAAGTTGAACCATATGGTCTTCAAGGTTGCTTCCAAGCCAGAGATTCTGTAACTTTGAGAAAAATGATGTAAATACATACTATGATGGATCAAAGCACTTGTTTGCTTGTGAATTAAAATTTTTAAATAGGTGGTCTTCCTTTGGTCAGATACCTAATTGATATGGAATGTGAAAATGGATGTGGTCTTTGCACTAGTCCCAAAATATTCATTTAAAATGTCAAATCTTATCCTTTTATTTTCATATTTGGTTCTGAATAGGAAGTGAATAATAACAGTGGAGCATTTAAATTCACTGTTAGCTGACCAAGTGCAAGTAATTATAAACATGCAAAGAAAATAATTGCAGTCCAAATGGAGCAATGACAATCCTCTTACCAGATCTGGAAGGCTCCTTGAGAATTAATTGGGATGCTATCTTGGGATAAAATCAGAATGATGAACAAATTCAATCCCACTATAAAGAAAATAATGCACCTTCCTTTGAGGTAGAGAAGGCTTCTTTTCTTCTTTTTCATTTGGAAAATTGTTACTTATTGTTAATTTTGTTCTTAATCTTTTGCAGCTCATTAAAGTCTGTAAAACCTCTACAGACAGTTCAAATACATTTTCCTAGCATTATCGCCACATTCATTAGGTCAGATCCTGAAGAATGCTAGAGTCTAGTCAGTTTTGCATGCATGCTATTTAGAAAACAGAAAGGAACTATTGAATTGCAACTGGAAGGTAAAAATTATTTATGTGTCAGTATTCATCAATCGCCATGATCATAATCCATTTTTCACTTAAAAATGATATTATCTCACAAAATTTTTCTGGGGAATCTTTTTTCCTTTTAGGATGACCTTTTCTTCTTTAGACTCTTCTTTCTTGTATTTTTATTTGCAGATTCTACATCAAAGAATTGGTCTATGTGCTCCTTTTCATTCTATAGCCAACACAACCATTTACATTGCTGTGCCAATCTCTAAAAATGGTGCTGAAGGTTCATATTGCACTATTATGTCTCATGAATACTAGTCAAGAAATTCTGGCCTACTTTATTCAAGGATTCAGAAGAACAATTAGGAAGATGACAAGGGCCATGGTAATTTGGCTTTCTCGTATACAGATTGGGTTCAGTGTCAACAATCAACCAGTTTCTGAAATGGGCTTCTATGAATGTTTTGTTACAAAGGTACCAAACTCAGGTTGATGCCATTCAGAAGTGATTACTATACAGAAACTCTATTAAGTTTTATCTGAAACACTACAGGTTTATCTTGTTACTCAGAAGTTTCATTAGAAGAGAAAAGAATATATTCCAAATGAAGCTTTGCCTTCCTATTTTAAAGGAATTATGGGAGCCAAAAGAGAGGAAGGGAAAGAAACAAAATACTCTAGAAGTATATTATCTAGTAAATTATTTTCTGGGTTACTTAATTTTCACTACTACATCTATGTTTTCATTATATTTGGATGTGCTGGATTTAAACCCAAATTTTGCAGCACCAGAGATACTGGGACATGCAGCAAGGGATATTTGGGAAAAAATTCCAAGTATATACATAACTAGTATTCATCAAAGATAATTTTAGGAAGAAGACAAAGAGAGGATTGTAAAGTGAGAATGAAGGGTACGCTTTCATCTTGGGAGAAGATGTGTGGATTACCTCAGTACCCATTTGTCAACATGTCACTATAGCACTTGGATCTAAAAAGACTGTGAAAATCGCTAATTGCAGAAATCTTATTTAGCAGTGTGCTTTTGACACTAAATATTGTTTTTATTTGGGCAAGAAAAAATCTCAGATATTATATCATACCATATCAAAAGAAAAATACTAGAGAATTGCCCTTTTCCAAAACTATACAGAAGTCCTTTTTGTTTCCTACAGTCAAAAAACTCATCTATCATATTTTTTTGCTTCTTTGTACTTACCATTTTTTGCATTCTAAATCATCCTCTTCAATTAAGCAAACAAACAAACAAAAGAAAAAAAAACACCTATTTTAACCTACAAGCCTTAGCTGTATGACCGTTTGGGGTATGTGGAAGAAGAGAAAAGTAATCCAGGGATTCATTTCTGAGATATTGCTTGGGACTAATACAGGTAGGATAAAAACATGCCTTGTCCATCATACACACTCTAAAATAGAATGGGAGTAAATAATGACCAGGTAAAGTTGTTATAAAGGAATATGAGTTCACATAGAACATGATTCCAAAATTATAAGCTCAATAGGAAAAAGTTATGGCTTTTTCATGGACTCTTCTATTCTGATATTTGATCCTATTTGCTTCAAGTAAGCCATTAAATCCTCATTACAGCATATGTGACAAGAGAAAGATAGAAGAGTATTTTTATAATTGTTTGTACCTATTTAGACTAGAATTCTAATTATTATTTTTCTAAGTGGTAAGAGAAATGATTAAGCATTTATATACTACTTACCATATGTCATCTGTGTTACTCATCTGTGTTAACATTTCTGGAAACTGAAGTAAATAGATTTAGTGACTTGACCCAGGTCATGCTGTTGACTTCAGGCCCAGTATTCTACTGCACCACTTTCAGAAGTATGAAAGGAAAGCTATGACTAAAAAGAAGTTTGTTTAAAGGTTTCAATGTTTATATAAACAAAACATGAGGAACAAAATCAGAATGATTGAAGGATTTGAGTCAAAGTCATGTGAAGACAGTTAAAATAACCAAGATATGTTCATATATTTGAAAAGTGATTGGGTTTATTCTGTTTGTCAGTAGAGGATAAAACTCCAAGCAAGAGAAAGAAGTAAAGTCTATTGCATATCTCTGAGAAAAGAAGACTTTCAATATAAGTTTAATGAGTTAATTTCACAAATTCTCTATAAACTAAAGCATCATTTATCCTTTATTGCAAAATCCAACACACAAATGGAGTAGAATCAATAAATTCAAGTCTTGATTCTCTAATGGTGAGTTATTAGCTTTGAGAAAGACCATTATGGGAGATAATATAGTGAATTAAAAGAATAGTGAATGACAGACTCTGAAGACTTGGTAGGATTAGATCCCATCTTTATCACTTGTTCCTATGTGACTTTGGATTTTCTGCATGCAACATTACTTCTCTCATCTTGAATTTTATAAGGACTGGAACTTGTATAGCTCTAAAGTATTTGCAAAATGCTTTCTTTAAATTATTGCATTTGAACTTCTGTTCACATATATAGCATAAGTATTATTATGTGAATAGTAGATGATAAAATGGAAACTCAGTAAGATTATGACCTACTGATGGTTGTAAAAATACTATCAAAGGTAATATTGTAACCCAATTCTTTATCTAGCATTTTATCCACTGTCTCCTATGAGGAAGAATTGGAATTGGAATTAGAATAAAATCCTTTGCATATGTAAATGATATAATCTTAGCTAAAGACAGCAATCCTTTCCCTGTTTCTAAATAGATTTCTTCATTTACCTATGTAAAGTTCTCCAAGTCAAGAGATGATTAAGACTAAGCAACATTAAGTTCCTACTGGAGTATATATTTAGAATGATCTACATATAAAAGACATAGGGATTATTTATAGCTTCAACAATCACTCAATAAATAATTAGTAGATACTTACTATATGTCAGATACTATTTTAAGTGCTGAGGATCCAAAATAATTGTAAAATATCCCTCACTCTAAAAAATTTTAAATTCTAATAATTGAGATAACATATGAGAATGTACATATATATTTGTAAATATGTGTGCCTATATACACATAAACAATACACATATATACACATCATGCATTACATAGGTATATGTATGTAATATATATACAAATGCATGTATATGTGTATATGGATAGGCACTTATACACATATATATGCCTATGTATTTTATATGTGTATGCACATATTTATACATACATGTGTACAGATACACTCATACTTGTATAAACTCAGAAAAAACAAACAAAAAGCAGATTGGAGAAGGAATATACTAACTATTTGGAGGACAAAGAAGGTTTCTGATGAAAGATAATGCCATGAGGAGAAGCTTTGGATTCTCACTTAACTTTATAGGCGGCCTGTGAAAAAAGACTGCAATGTTTTTCTTTCATTTTAGGTGAAGAGATTGGAGACCCAGGCCTTCTAATTTTCAAAAAGGCCATCTGTTATCTCAGTTTCCCAGGTTCCAGTTTTGTACCCTACAGAGCACTAATGTTCCCCACAGAGCTAACTTTCTTTACCCACTACCCTATAACTTATACAAAGACTCATTCAAGATAGTAAAAAGTAAAGTGTTTCATCCCCCCTAACTATTGAAGAATTATCTATGTCTGCTTTTTAAGATAAATTAAATATTCCTTTATAAAAGTTAATTAATTTTAAGTAGTTAAATAGAACCAGAAGACTAGTCATTGTCACTTATCAGGAAAACATATTCAACAGGGACTTAAGGGTAGTAAGGAAATATTCCCCAAAAAACATTCAGGATAATCCCAGTATCCTAAAGTGGAAAAATAATCAGCTTCACTTTGGAAGATTGAGTTCAGAGTGTACTTGCTAAAATTTATTACCTTTACTTTTTATGATTAAGCAAAATTGCCATTTTCTTTCTCCCTAGGGTTATGCCTTCTGTTAACACATGAATATCAACATCATTGGCTAGGCCATCACTAATGAAATTGGAGTAAAGAAGCTTTCCATCCAGTCTGGGAACCAAGAGAATATAGAGTTGAGAGACACAAAACAAATTGTGAGGCTACAATGCATAAGTTATATAAGAGGTGTTACAGTGCCTGAGTTGAATGTGCTTCATTGCATAGAGAAAATGTGGTTGTGAATGCACTCTGATATGATGACATTAAAGAAAAAAAATTAAGGGATGAAAAAAAGTCTGTATTGGAAAAAGAAAAAAAGGGAGGTATAATGGGACAATTAGATTATATGAAGAAGTGCAAAAGACCTATGACAATTAAGAAAAAGAAGGGAGGGGGATGAGTATTGTCTGAAGCTTGATCACATCAGTTTTGGCTCTATGAGGGAATAATTTAATCATTCAGCTGGATATAGAAATTTATCCAACCTTATAAAGAAGTAGGAGGAGAAAGATGAAAAGAAACGGGAGGATTAAGATAAAATACAGGGCAGAAACACTAGGGGAAAAGGTAAGAGAAGGAAGGAAGGGGTGATAGAAGATAGGGTAATGGATGAGTTGGGTAAAAAAACAGGAATAAGGACAAAGTGGAAAGAAAACAGAAATAAATACCGGGGAAAAATAGAATGGAGGGAAATACAGAACTAGTAATCATAACTGTGAATGTGAATGGGATGAGCTCTCCCACAAAATGGAAGCAAATAGCAGAGTGGATCAAAAAACAAAATCCTACAATATGTTGTTTATAAGAAACACATTTGACACAAAAACATACAGAGTAAAGATAAAAAGTGGAACACAATTTATTATGCTTCAGCTGAAGTAAAAAAAAATAAGAGTAGCAATTCTGATCTCAGATAAAACAAAAGTAAAACTAGATCTTATTAAAAGAGATAAAGGGAAAAAAAGTACATCTTGATAAAGGGTACCATAAATAATGAAGTAGAAATAGTAAATGTGTATGCAACAAATGGTAGAGCATACAAATTCCTAGAGAAGATATTAAACCAGTTACAGGAAAAAATAGAGAGTAAAAGTATATTAGTATGGGTCCTTAACTTTCTCCTCTCAGGATAGACAAATCTAATGACAAAATAAACAAGAAAAAAATGAGAGAGGTTAATAATCCTAGAAAACCTAGATATAATAAACCTCTGGAGAAAATTGAATAGGGACAGAAAGGAATACACCTTTTTCTTAGCAGTACATAGCACCTACACAAAAATCAATCATATATTAGAGCATAAAACCTCACAATCAAATTTGAAAAGCCAGAAATACTAAATGCTTTCTTTTCAGCCTACAATGCAATAAAAATTATGTTCAATAAAGGGCAAGGGAAAGATAGTATAACAAACAATTGGAAATTAATTAATCTAATTCTAAAGAATGAGTGGGTCAAACAATAAATCACAGAAACAATTCATAATTTCATTCAAGAGAATGGCAATAATGAGAAAACACAGCAAAACCTGGTGGAGCAGACAAAGCAGTTATTAGGGAAACTTTATATCTCTAAATAGCCACATGAATAGAAAAGAGAAAGAAGAAATCAATGAATTAGGTATGCAACTAAAAAAGCTGGAGAAAGAACAAATTAAAAACACCCATTTAAATACCAAATTGTAGATTCTAAAGCTCAAAGGAGAGATTAATAAAATTTTCATTTTTTTCTTTCTCATGATTTTTTTTCTTTGATCTGGCTTTTCTTTCACAACATGACTAATGTAGAAATATGTTTATTATTTTTGCATATGTATAACATATCTTAGATTACTTGCTGTCTTGGGAAGAAGGAAGGGAAGAAAGGCAGAAATAATTGAACTTCAACATCTTATAAAAATGATGGACCCACACTTAACACCGTATACCAAGATAAAATCATAATGGGTCCATGATTTAGACATAAAGAACGAGATTATAAACAAATTGGAGGAACATAGGATAGTTTATCTCTCAGACTTGTGGAAGAGGAAGAAATTTGTGACTAAAGACAAACTAGAGACCATTATTGATCACAAAATAGAAAATTTTGATTACATCAAATTAAAAAGCTTCTGTACAAACAAAACTAATGTAAATAAGATTAGAAGGGAAGCAACAAACTGGGAAAACATCTTCACAGTTAAAGGTTCTGATAAAGGCCTCATTTCCAAAATATATAGAGAATTGACTCTAATTTATAAGAAACCAAGCCATTCTCCAACTGATAAATGGTCAAAGGATATGAACAGACAATTTTCAGATGATGAAATTGAAATCATTATCACTCATATGAAAGAGTGTTCCAAATCATTATTAATCAGAGAAATGCAAATTAAGACAACTCTGAGATACCACTACACACCTGTTAGATTGGCTAAGATGATAGGAAAAAATAATGATGATTGTTGGAGGGGATGCGGGAAAACTGGGACACTGATACATTGATGGTGGAGCTGTGAACGAATCCAACCATTCTGGAGAGCAATCTGGAATTATGCCCAAAAAGTTATCAAACTGTGCATACCCTTTGATCCAGCAGTGTTTCCACTGGGCTTATACCCCAAGGAGATACTAAAGAAGGGAAAGGGACCAGTATGTGCCAAAATGTTTGTGGCAGCCCTGTTTGTAGTGGCTAGAAGCTGGAAACTGAGTGGATGCCCATCAATTGGAGAATGGTTGGGTAAATTGTGGTATATGAATGATATGGAATATTATTGTTTTGTAAGAAATGACCAGCAAGATGAATACAGAGAAGCTTAGAGAGAATTACATGAACTGATGCTAAGAGAAATGAGCAGAACCAAGAGATCATTATATACGTCAACAATGATACTGTATGAAGATGTAATCTGATGGAAGTGGATTTCTTTGACAGAGACCTAATTCAGTTTCAATTGATCAATGATGGACAGAAGCAGCTCCACCCAAAGAAAAAAACACTGGGAAATGAAAAAAAAAGTCTTATAAAAATGAATGTTGAAACTATTTTACATATAAATGGAAAAAATACTATTAAATGAGAAAAAAATATGGCCTCAGACACTATCTAGCTGTGAGACTCTGGATAAATGTTTTATCTACTATCTATATCAGTTTTCCAAGCCGTAAAATAGGGATAATAATAGCATCTACATGGTTGTGTTTCTGATCAAAAGAGTGAGATATTAGTTCAATAAATATTATTTAAATATTAAATTAAATATTAAATTTAAATATTATTTAAAGTTTTTCACAAATGCTAGCTATTATTAATATTAGAGTTATGTTAAAGTAATAGGAAATAAGGAGTTCTTATTTTAATCTGGTACTTACCAAAAACAAAACAAAACAGCAAGAACAATAACAACCTTCTACTATTTCTAGTCATGATTTTGGTTTTAGATTATTTTTATGTGAAAAGTTATTCTTACATGGGTTCTAATGTTTAGGGATATGATGAACAATGTAAGGTTCCAAGTCTCAGAAATATATAAAATATAAAATATGAAAAATTTTAGAGTGTTGATTCTGGTAGCCCATCCCAACATTGAATCAAAATCTTCTCCTTTTCTTGTTTCAATTCCTCCTCTTGTCTTGTAGCTCAGTTCGCTATTGGCCTTGCTTTTTTCTTCCTGAGAGATTTCAGGGGCTAGTTTTTTGTTTGTTTGTTTGTTTGTCATAAACCGATCAATGAATATCATGATTCCTGTTTGTTTGATTTATCTTTTTCTTTATTTGCCCCTTCTCATTCTGCAATATATTTATTCATCTGTGCACAAAATATATTTATTTATCTGTGGGAGAATAAGGTTTATGGGGATTAATACATATTGTTTTAGGCCTCCACTTTAAGTTCTAATTTCTTTAATCTCTATTTTCATTTTAAGCCACTTGTGCATTTTTAGAAATGAACTATTGCCATTTAATACTAAATTCCTATATGTCTTTCTTTTTCTACAAATCATTAAACTTATCTAAAAATAGGTAAATTAATTCCATTACTTGTATTTTCCTTAATAGTTATAATTCTCTGACTTTTTTATGAAGTTTCTGCTTTTTGAAGTATTGAAGTAGAATAATCTGCTTTCTGTTAATATTGTTGCCTGAGATACGTATTCATAGAACTGTTTCCAATGTTATGCTTTTACTGTATATGTGCATATATATGTGTGTGTATCTGTGTTTGGCACAGGATTGTAGAGTAAATAATTTCACATTTCTTCTTTAAAAAATAATTATTCATTTATTTTTAATACACATTAATTTATGAATCATATTGGGAGAGAAAAATCAGTCTAAAAGGGAAAAACCATGGGAGTGATTGAAAACAAAAAACAAAACAAAACAAAACAAAAAAACAATAAAGAAGTGAACACAGCATGTGTTGATTTACAGTCAATCTTCTTAGTTCTTTTTTGAGATGCAGATGGCATTTTCTATCCAAAATCTATTGGACTGCTTTGGATCACTGAACCACTGAGAAGAACCAAGTCTTTCATGGTTGATAATTGCACATTCTTGCTGTTATTGTTTACAATGTATTCTTAGTTCTGTTTGTTTGCTCAGCATCAGTTCATGTAAATCTTTCCAGGCCTTTCTAAAGTCAACTTGTTCATCATTTTTTATAGAACAATGATATTCCATTTCCTTCATATACCCCAACTTGTTCAGCTATTCCCCAATTGTTGGGCATTTATTAATTTTCCAATTCTTTGCTATCACGAAAATAGCTGCTACAAACATTTTTGCACATGTGGGTCCTTTTCCTTTCTTTAAGATCTCCCTGGGACAGAAACCCAGTAATGGCACTTCTGGGTAAAAGGATATTCATAGTTTTATAGCCCTTTGGACATAGTTCAAGATAGTTCTCCAGAATCCAGAATTGGATCATTTCACAACTCCACCAAAAATGCATCAGTGTCTCACTTTTCCCACATCCCCTCCAACATTTATCATTATTTTTTCCTGTCATCTTAGTCAGTCTAAGACATATGAGGTAGTACCTCAGAATTGTTTTAATTTGCATTTTTCTAATCAATAGTGATTAGAGCATTTTTTCATATCATTATAGATAGCTTTAATTTTGTCATCTGAAAACTGTCTGTTCATATCCTTTGACCATTTGTCAATTGAGGAATGACTTGTATTCTTATAAATTTAACATAGTTCTTTATATATTTTAGAAATGAGACCTTTATCAGAAATACTGGCTATAAGGATTTTCTTCCCAGCTTTGTACTTCCCTTTTAATCTTGGTTTTATTTGGTTTTATTTGTGCAAAAACTTTTTGAGTTTAAAGTAATCAAAGTTGTCCATTTTACCTTTTATAATGTTCTCAAATTCTTTGGTCATAAATTCTTCCCTTCTCCAAAGATCTGATAGGTAAATTATCCCTTGTTCTCCTAATTTGCTTATGGTATCACCCTTTATGCCTAAATCATGTATCCATTTTGACCTTATTTTGGTATGGGGTGGTAGATGTAGGTCTATGCTGAGTTTTTGACATGATTTTCCAGCTTTCCCTGCAAATTTTTTTTCAAATAGTGAGTACTTACTCAGAAGCTGGACTTTAGGGATTTATCAAACACTAGATTTCATAGGCCTTGATTATTGTGTCATGTGTATCTAATCTATTTCACTGATTTACCACTGTTTTTTAGCCAGTACCAAATGGTTTTGATGACTGGCTACTTTATAGTATAGTTTTAGGTTTGGTATTGCTAAACCACCATCCTTTGTAGTTTTTTTTTTCATCAATTCCCTTGATTTTCTTGACCTGCCCCATTAAATTATGAACTCCTGAACTGTAGGGATTGTTTGTACCTTTCTTTGTATTCTCACCACTTAGCATAGTGCCTAGCATATAATAGTTGCTTTATAAAGAGAAATTACTATAGGGTTGAAGATGTGGAAAAGAAGTTATAAAGTATATAATGGGGTGGGAGGAGCTCATGATAGATGAACTTTATTTTCTCAGTAAAGTATAACAAAAGGTATGTTGGGGATTAAGAGCAAATTTACACTTAGTACGCTGATGATGGCACTGATGATGGGTGATCAGGAATGCAGCCTTTCAAATAATTCTAGGCTTCCCTGAAAGCAAAGAGTGTGAGAAGAGGTCTAATAAGAAAAGAAAAATTAAAATATAAGGTTCTGGAGAATCTAATGAAAATTTGGGATTAAGAAAGGATTTTTATTTGTATGTTTGTTTGTTTGTTATATACGTAGTGGATAATTCTGAGTTGGGAAAGGAATGAGATCTGAAAGATATAAAGGGAAGAGTAGAGTTTATCTCTCTTGTCAAGGATTAAAAACAGGTATTAAGAAGGGAAATGGCTGAGATATATTTGCTTAGTGTTTATGTTAATGTACCTGTTATTTCATTGCAGTTGGTAGTTCCCATTGAAAACCTTGCAGTATCAAGACAAAGGCAATATGTCAGGATGAATAGACTAGAAGAAGGAAGACCTGAATTAATGGCTTGCTCCTGATGTGCATTTGAAGAGATGTACATTTAGTAGGTTGGTTTGACAGAGAGAGCTTGAAGTACTGGATCAAGCAGGGAAGGGCACTGATAGGGATCAGTTTAACCTTATAGTCTCACTTTCTATGGAGGTCATGGGTAGCCCCACCGTGCTGTGTCCAGTCAGAAATACAAGTTAAATCAAACCCCTGAGATTAAATTTCCCCAAAATTTGTCTGTAGCTCACTTATCTTAGCTGAGTCCCTTTTAGTTAGCCCTCTACTCTGCCTTGTGATGTCTTTCCTTTCATCTCCCTTTCCCTCATACCTCATATTGTCTTTCTCCTTCTTCTAGCTAACTGACTCTTTTAGGGTGCTAAACTCCTCTATGGATTTAGTCTATCAGTTAAGAGCATACTCTTACCTCATGGAAT
Organism: Sarcophilus harrisii; assembly: GCF_902635505.1. Lineage (NCBI taxonomy): Eukaryota > Metazoa > Chordata > Mammalia > Dasyuromorphia > Dasyuridae > Sarcophilus > Sarcophilus harrisii. Next base: position 482,958,486 of record NC_045426.1, on the reverse strand, counting down.
ATATCATTTCTCCTAGTTAATTGTGAATTCCACAAAGGAACTTTTCCTTTTCCTTGTTCATTGTTAAAACCCCTTTCCTCTCTCAACTCTATTTCATGTTTACCTTTCTGGTGTCTATTGTATCTTTTCATTTTGTCCGCAACCTCTTCACCTAAATAAACCTAAGTTTTGGCAAAAAGAATGGCCATTGTGAATTCTTCACATGACCTAACCCCAACATTTGGAGATAAGTCACAAAACACCTTGTTTGGAACTAGCAGTTGCTACCCTAAACATATAATTTGATGCCTACATCATTCTTATCATTTAGTACATATCATATTGGCTGCCTAAAACTGAGAAAGTTATTTAAACTCTTGTGATCCAGACACCTCTCTAGGAATTGTTTCTATTATTCTATTTCTATTGTTTATTAACCATATGATAAGAAGATATAGTTTCTTTGAGTCTTCATCCTACAAGGTTTTGTGACAATAGGGGTTGGAGAGGTGATAACAACTTGCTTTCTCTCAAACAGGAGAAAAGATGTGAATACTTCCCTAATGTTAGCAGGAGAACAAAGTGATCTGGTTGTTCTATTGTGTTAAAATGTATGGTCCTTCAAAATTTCTCCTCCATTTTATCACATCTTTTCCATCCTTACAGGCATAATGCCTTTCTATAGTTTCTAAAAGCATACATTTTACACAATATATAATTTTCAACTAAATATTTTTTAAACCTACATATCAATTCAAAATGATATTTGTCAATTATTAACCAAATAAACTTGGTCAAAAATTACATCTGAAAGCAGATGCTTTTGACACATTTTCAGATTATATCCATTCTTGAAAAGTATTCTTTTTTCTATTTCTGTCTAATCTACAAGATCAATTTGCCCAGATAATGTGAAAGTTTTAAAATCTGAAGCATCAGTTTCTTAGCAACCACCAAGTCTGAAAGAATTTTTGATATTCGTTGAAATATGTATCTATGATTTAAGACATTTTAAAATAAATATTTGAGTACATTAAAAATTTCAAGCTAACACTTTAAAACTATTAAGACATGTCTTAATTTTTACACTTACTTTGTCTTAATAGTTACACTTTAGACTTGGGTGCCTTATTCACCTTTGAACAAAGTTATCCTAGGAAAGTGGGGATTATTGATAATTTGGGTATAGTCAAATCTCAGAAGAAAGTCTATTCTCTACCTAATTTTCCATTTCCCCTCTTCTTTAATACTTTTGAAGTGACATAAAAGATGCTAATGACCAGTCTGAGCTTTCAGTACTGCCCAGTATTTCTGCAGTAGCAGTGATATTATAGCTTCAGCCAATACAGGATCTTCTTGTATTAAACCACAAGAGCATAGTGGAGGACTTGTTTGGTGGCTTAACTAAAACAAACAAACAAACAAAACAAAACCCATCAAACTAGCCAACAAAAACTAATTAAATTTAATTTTGCTTGGCCTCATACTAAATAAGTCTCTACACCCCATGAGCATTGTGAAGAAGAGGGACTTAGATCCTATTTTTTCAGGGGTTCCATTTTTATAAAAATTTCTCATATAAGATCAACTAAAGTTTACTTTATTCATGCCAGAATATTCATTTATTAATTTACAGCTATGTTCCAGGCATTGTGTCAGATGTTGGGAATTAAAAGACAACGATATAATCCCTGTTTTCAATATGCTTATATTTTCTTACAACCAGCAGATAACTTCTAGCTGATTATCACTCATTCAGCCAACCAACAAGCATTTATTTAAGAGGTGTGTTAAGTTTTTCTGATACAGAAAAAGACAAAAAAAAGAGTTCCTGTCTTCAAGAAGCTTAAACTCTAATGGAGGAACATCATTCAAATAATTAGGCAAAGACATATATAGATTGAGTAGATCATTTAAGAGGAAAAATAATTAACTATGGGGAAAATAAGAAATTTCTCTTGGAGAAGAGGATTTAAAGTTTCTTTCTTTTTAGAGAGGTTATGAGACAATTGGGGTTAAATGACTTGCCCAGGTTTACCCCATGCTAGTATATATCTGAGTCCGTATTTGAATTTGAGTCTCCCTGACATCAGGGAAAGTGCTCATCAAGAATTGAGGTGGAATGAAAGATTGTGAGCCAGACAATAAGCTCATAAAATATTCTAGGCAGTTGATAAATAAATGCTATAATATCTAGATCCAATGAAAAATTTGGGTAGCATGTGCCTCAGAGGAGGAAAGTTATTGAATGATAATAGATAAAGAGCTGGAGAAAGAAATTGCAAAGTTTCCTAGTATCTCTGACAAGAAAATTCCAAATAGGGTTATGAAAAATCAAACACAACCGAAACAACTTAATAATAACCAAAAAATGAAATATAACTGATCCCATAAGAAATGATAAACATGAAAAATTTAGATATGCATGAAAGACATATGAATTGATGCATAGAGAAATAAGCAGAAGTAGGAAAACAATATGCACAACAACTACATCAATACTGGCAGAAAGACAAAAACATCAGCATAGTGTAACCATAATGATCAAACATGAAGGTGGGATAGAATTGAGGAAATAAACTTAATTCCTTAATTTTTGAGGTAGGCTAAATATATATATATATATGAAATATTGAATATACTTTCGGAAATTGACTTTTTTCAGTCATATCTGACCCTTCCAGCTCATTTTACAGATGAGGAAACTGAGGCAAGCAGGATTAAGTGACTTATCTAGAGTCACACTACTAGTAAGTGTCTGAAGCTAGATTTGAAATCAGATCTTCATGTCTCCAAACCTAGTGTTCTGTCCACAGCTCCATCTAACTATTCCCAAAACAATCTATGAGTTGATTATTTTTCTGAACTTTTAAAAATTATTTTTTTCCTTTTTAATTGCTGTTATTAGGGATCATTTACTTGGAAGAGGATGTGATATAAGAACAAAAATATCAATAAAATATGATTATTTTGAAGTGTCATTTGGGTACGAGTCATAAATTCCTGTTTTAATGGGAAGAATAAACTGTAAAGAAAAAGTATAATCAGCTTCAGAGAAGACCTTTGTTGTTGTTAAGGAGGAGATGAAAATGAAAAAGGAAGGAAAGTGGGGTGTTCAGCCATTCAGTTATATTTAATTTTTTGTGAACCACAGACAATAGTACATCAAGCCCTTCTGCCATCCACTATCTCCCAAAATCTGTCCAAGGTAATATTCTTTGCTTCCATAACACTGTCAATCTCATACTCTCTTGTCCACTTCTTCAATCTTTATGTGTGCATGTAACCTATGGTATATGAATAGTTAACTAACTATATATAATCACAAAGTACTATAAGTATTAAAAAATCTACTAGGTTGGATAATTTAATCATAAATCACAGTAGACAAAAATAAGAACTTGAAGGAGGTAGCATTTTAAAATAATGGTCTAGCTAATTTATGCAGAACAAGAATGGAAATTATATAGGAGTATGTGTAATAGTCACATTAATTATTTTTAAGTGTTACCAATATTGCTAATGCAATTACAGACAGATGCCTTCTGGGTAATTTCTGAGCTTTAACAACACACTCTTTTACTTGCTCTGAAGGGAGAGGTCATTAATTGCATGTGAAAATATGCAAAACTTTCAGTGAATCTCTTGTGTTTATGCATCAGACAGGTTGCTAAGGAAATATTCACTATTATTATTTGGTCATTGAGTTCCAGGAAAGAATTGATATTTTCATTGTTGCTTTCATTATCCACTAAAGATCATAGTCTTGTAGTTTTCTGCTTATATTGGTATTATTGTTATTTAGTTTAGTAAGGAAATACATTTTCTCAATGCATTAAGAAAGTATATAGCAATATGCGTTGCTAACTTTATTCTAACTTTCTGTGAAATTCAGTTTACTTTGAGAACTGGGTAAAATGATACAACTATTGATCTAAAGAAAGAAAAAAATCCCATTAACTAATTCCTGATTTTAATGGAAAATAAGATGGTTTCTTAGAAGACAGATCTTTAAAATTTTAATTTTATTATGTGATCATGGATGAATGTCTTGAACTAACTAAAATAGTATATTTCATGGTATCACATATAAAGCTTTTCTGGAAAAGGGAAAAAACTAGGAAGCACAACTCTTGATTAGCAGGAAGGAAAGGACTCCTACCCTACCTCAATTTATATATAGGGAAGAATTTAATAAAGGCATTGAATTGACTTTTTTCATTCCCAGTCTTGTACAATAACTACTCTACATACACTACATAGTAGATCGTTTGATTAATGATAGAATATAAATACTTAGATTTCTTTATTATAAACACCAGGTGAACCTGTTTGTTAATCTCTGTTGACAGGATATGGCTTAAATGAAATCAAAATGATAACAACATCAATTCTCTTCTTTCTTGATTTTGTGGACAAGGAATAAAAAAAATTCTACATGACTTTGGGAGCCTAATGTACCCCCAAATGATTTGTCCTGTTCTTAACAGCTAAATGTTGATTTGGCTACAAAAAAATATAAAGAAGCACTGCATTATTTCTTTAGGACCTGTTTAGGGGCATAAAATGAAGGGAACAGAATAAATTGGATATTTTTATAATCACAGCTCTGTTCTGTTTCAAGAATCTATACTGACCCACTTTCCCTTTTGATGCATAAATATGACTGTAACAGAAAGCAAAGCAGGAAGGAAATAATTCTGAATTCACAGTATGTTTTTCTAGAACCTGTGTATAAAGAAAATGTCTGTAATTCTCAAATGATTTTCTTCATTTAGCCCAAAGGCAAAACTAAAAGAGTTCTCCATCCTTCCCATCCCATAAGCCCTCTTGGTACCTGCAAAGAGACAAACGGTATGTGGAGGTGGTAGTGGTGGTAAGAATATTTTGTTTTTCATAGACAAGTTCCTGCGTGTGCTTGAAGGTCTTTTGTGATTCTGTGAAAATAGAGCATCCAGTTATGCTCACCTAAAGGGAATAGATAGTAAGAGAATATAGTTATCCAGGCTAACTGCATAGTTCAAGATCATGCTGATCTCATGGGCAAGTGGAAAGGAAAGGTATCATCCAGGTAACTTGTTGGCCATAGTAACATTAAAACCTAAGCACTGCCATGCAATTACCTGCAGACTGTATTATACTCATTTGTGCTACCCAGGAGTTCTTTTTTCTTTTCCCTTATGGTCCTACTGACTCTAAAAAAAAGTATGAAGAAAATACCAGCTGCTGCATATTTTGCCTCAAGCCCAGCAATAACTTATTTTGGTATAAATGCAATTTTTCTTTCATGAACCACCATTCGTGCCTGCATGCCTACAAATACAAATGCTCTATAATCCCCAATTCTCCTGATTATAGTTAATGTTCTTTTATTGACTAACCTATTTTCAAGAAATCTCTTAAACCCTTTCCAAGCTTTGAAAATAATATCTTGTGCTTTGAAACAACTTGGACCGGTCTTTATTTATTTATTTAGCAGCCTCTTCAGGTCTCTTTTGGAACAAGTAGCATCAGAACATGTTTGGAAAGAATGGCAGTTTAATTCCTTTGGGCAATCCATTTAATGCCAAATTGTCATAAATTCAAATTGTGTGTAATGTTAAAGTTTTATTTCCTTCTTTGAAAATAATAGAATTCATATATTTCTCTTGAGCATAGTGGAAGAAATTTTGTAAAAGCAATGAACCCAAGTTATGAGATTTGCAGACTAGTTTTCTGAGGTCAAGTGAAATTTAATGTAGATGACCAATAGTAGATCCTATTTATGACATAAGAATGCAGTGATTCTAAATAGTTCATTTGAGAAATCACAGTGCAAGGAAGCAATGTTATTTTATTGAATGAATAGAAAATCCTGCAACAGAAAGTTGGCTAGATTTTTTCAAATAATGAATCATTTCAATTGAGAGAAAGGCTTTGGTTTGTGTCTTTTCTAGGAGATATATTATCATTGTTCATATCTCTTAGGATAGAAATTCTTTACCACCACCATCACCTCCTACTTGCATCCCCCCTCCTAATTTTTTTTTTTGTAAAGCTTTGATTTAAACTCAGAGAAATAGATAGTAGACTTCATCATTCTCAAGTCTAGAAACCTAAGGTTCAGGTGAGAAATGACTAGCTGCAAAATTGAAGCAATAAACATAAAACTTTTCATTTCATATGATATTTATTATTATTATTATTTTGGTAAGGCAATTTGGTTAAGTGACTTGCTCAGGGTCACACAGCTAGAAAGTGTTACGTGTCTGAGACTGAATTTCAACTCCTGACTTCATAACTGGTATCCTATCCACTGCATCATCTAGCTCCCCTTCACGTGGAATTTAAAAGATCATAATTAAGTAGATGGGGAATGGGAACAAGGATGAGATGAGAATAGATATGGCTCCTCAAAACTCCTTTAAACTTCTAAGATTGGCATTGCTATATTGATTTTGTGTCAGAATTGGCCAGTTATGGTCTGAGATATAATGATACAACTTCTGGTTTGAATTAGAAGGTTGGACTGCCTATACCTTTTGATTATGTCCTTGAAACCTTACTCACAAAAACATTCTCACTGATTCATGGTAAGTCTCATCTACAGCCTATATCAGGTTCTTGCACTAAATGGGCCCTAGATCAAGGAAAAAAAAAATTTCAAGAAACCCAAATCTCAAGGAACTCTGAATCTAGATATTTTAAGTAATACTTTTGCTCTAATTTTGTGCTGTACTTTTAATCAAAAGGACCATGCTTTGCTCATTTTGACCAGGCTACTGACCATATGGTCCCCAGGATTTGTCTCTTTTTAATTTTATTTTTCTTCAGTCTATCTCTATTATTTCTCCTCAGAAAATAATCCCTGGCAAAAAGGCTCCTAAATGATTGTTACCAGGCTTCCCAGTGTTTTAGGACCTGCTTCAAACTTTAGATAAAATAAAAGGGAAGTATATAAAAAGATTAACATTGAAGGTGGAGCCTTATATCCTAAGGGATTAGACAGATCAATTAACTAGCTACTCAGAATAAACTCATTTTTCATTAAACAACAAAAAATTTTCCCTTATCAAAATGACAGACACTGTCACACACTTCTGGATCCAGAATAAGCCCTTTGACATGTTAAATCTCACATTTTCATGGAAAAGTATCATAGTGTTATTTCTAGTTTGATATTATATATTCCTTCCTTTTTATAATTTATATAGATGTATAAGAAACTTATAAGAGAACAAATAGGGAATTAATGTACTCAACAGGTATTATATCATTTTTTCATTGTGCTTACAGTTAACTAAAACTACCACATATTTGTTCATATGCCCTTGCATGAAGTCACACCTCCTATTTTATACTTTTGAGATAATTTTATTTGGGGAAGGGTTACTGTAAATCTCATTGAAGTCTTTTTGTTGTTTACACTAAGATAATTTCTTGATTTCACCCACTACTACATCCCTCAAAAAACCCTCCACCTTCACAAAGAAAAAGAGTAAACAAAAAATTATATATGTAGTATTTTTATACATTTCTTCCAGCCACTTATCTAAGAAGGAAATATAATCATCTGTTCTTCCATTGCCACAATTTTTATTATATATATTTTTATTTTTTATATTTTATTGTTTTTTCTTCTTTTTTATTAGTTTTTTCATTTATTTTCTATTCACTTTAAATGTCATATTTCTGCTTTTATTTTTTATTCTAAAATTGTTTATACAACTTTTTATGTTTTTCAGATTATCTCAAGTGCATTATTTCTTATGGCATGATAATATTTAATTTTGTTCATACTATAAATGTTTAGATTTTATTTTCTTCAATTAATAGGCATCATAGATTGTATATAGTTTTTATTTTCCCTCAAAAGTTCAGTATTAAGTATTTTGTTATATATTAGAATGAAGCTGACATTTCATTAACTTCATTAAAGTGCAAAACTCAGTTGATTTTAATCTTGTACAACTTTTCATGATCCATTTGGTAATTTCTTGGCAAAGATATCAGAGTGGTTTACCATTTCCTTACAGGTCATTTTACAGATGAAAAAATTGAGATAATTAAGGTTAAATGATTTGGCCATGGTCACACAAGTAATAATTGTCTAATATAACATTTAAACTTAAGAAGTTGAGTCTTCCTGATTCAGGCAGAGTACTCTATTCACTGTACCACCAAGCTTTAATTTTTCTCTGATTAGTTTTGCCCCAGTGTTCTAGTTCATCAGGACATTTTAGAATTGATGTTTTACGGTCCACTTTATTACTTATCCCTTATAATGTTATTTGATCTTAAAAAATGATATTCTTGTCATCTAATCTTTTATTTAAATCAGTGATAAAATAGGAGTGTTCACCAGGTCAAACAAAGCTCTCCACAGCAGGCATGCATCCAAGTTGACGGTGGACGGACTATATGAACTATTCAACCAGTTAAAAATTAATCTAAAAAGCCTGTATTTAATTCATAATTTCCATAAGAACTTGAATTTCTTTTTCAAATGCATGCCTAAAGTTTAGATCTACCAATCTAATAACTCAAAAAAAAATCTGTTCTGAAATGAAAAATTTTAGTTACACTTATGTTGGTTGACTTTAATCACTGCTGTCTTTTCTAGATTTTTAGAGACATTTTAATGATAGATTTTGGAATCTTAAACTCAATGACCTCTAATTTGCAAACTATTCTCTTCTCTTTTTTGAAAATTATTAATATTTTTCCTTCTTTAATCCTTAAGTATATCTCCTCTTTACTATGATCTATCAAAAATCATTGTTAAGTGGATCAATGGTCACAAACAAAACTGGTATTTCAGTACATAAGTATTTATTTTATCTGAGCCTGATGATGAGCATATCAAGTGCATGTAGGAAGGAGATGTTATTTTCTCTTTATATTTCTTGAAGATTAGCTCCCTATAAGTCATTTTATTCTGTTCTTCTCAACCCAATGTTTGAGTTCAGACTGGTATTGCTGGTGACTCAAAAGAATTTGTAGGTTTAGACTATGTCCAAATCAAGAGACAAAGTTTTTATTATTATAATGCTGTTGACAGAGGGCTAAGTTTAAAAGTGGAACTAGTGAATAAGCAAGGAACAAACAGGTATTTTTATAGGAAAGTGAGAGAAAATGAGGTGCTTCATGTCACTGATCTTAGATGTGGAAAGTGATAAGGGTAGACATCTTACTATTACTGTCTTAACTCTAGGATGCTCTGATACGCTAATTTTATGGCTTAGAAGTAGAGTTTTTTTTTTGGGGGGGGGGTTGTTGTGTTAGATATTTTACTCTAGGAACTCTGTTATCTATGGCCATCAAATGTAAACTAGGACAAGATGATCTAAAGGCAAAAATATTGCATTCCTAAACCAAAACAACTTGGGGCCTGCACCATATCATTCCTAAGGGTTGCATTTCTAAGATAAGGCATTTTGGGGTCTGAAATGAATTATCTCACAGATTACTACCATATAATCAACATGATTTAGTTTTGCAGAAAAAACAAAAACAATATGCAATTTCATCAGATTTCCTTTCTTCCCATTATTTGATACACTGAGTTCTGAGAAGCAATTTTATTCCCTCTTTTATCTTCCTCTTCCTTCCCTCCCTCAACCCCTCCCCAATTTTGCTTAAAAACTGTTTGTCTTTGATTTTCCTACAAGCCTTTTCTTATTCTGGACTTTAGCACTATTGATAATATTATTATAATACCAGGTAATCTTTTGGTATTCATTCTCTATTGCCTGATTTTCCTTCCATCTTCTCTACATGCATTAAAAAATATATAAATAAGTTATTGTGTTTTCTACATATCTCCATGGTATTTTTTAGGTAATTTCCCTTTCCCCTTCTATCAGAACTTTATGTCTAGAATTTAATTTTTTAAGACTTTCGTCCCTCCTTTCTTGACTTCCCTCTGTAGAATTTTAGTGCAGGTGATACTACTCATCTATTTTTTTTTTAATCCTTTGAAATCTGTTCTTCTGAAAATGTGTCTCAAACTATGCCTTGTTTTTTCTCTCCTTCTCTACCATACAATCTAAGAAAGAGTATTCACTTCTCCCTGAGGTTTCCAACATTTTTACCTGAGCTACAACTTCTTCCTTGTTTGGTAAAAATCTGACACAAAATACAATTTTCCTTCATTCATTCCTCCACTTTTTGAAGGAAGAAACTATTTTTATTGAAAATCAAGGCACTATTATCTGCTCTGCCTTGAGCATGAAGATATCTAAATAATACTTCTAAGTTAAATGCCTATCAAAATGATAGTGTTTTTCTATGCCAGTCTTGTGATCTGTTTCATGAAGTATTCATGTCTTTCCTCTTGCTATCCACTAGATCTATGGTGTACTGGAATGTAAGTAGGATTCTATTTCATCCTCCACTGATCTTCACATAAATGTCCCCAACCATTCCTTTACCCTTTGATTTATGGATTTCCTCACTTGAGTTTTATCAATATGCAAGGTAATCCTTCCTTTCCAATGCATCAGATAGTCAACAATTCATTACAAAATTCTTAATACATGTCAGTATTTTAATGTAGTTTGAGTGAGATTTAGAATTTCTGAAATACAATAAAAAGAAAGGTAGAGATTTTCCTTGAATGCTATTGATGTTGCTAGGAGTGAAGACTGAAGGCACATGATTTGCATCAGATTATATTCAAAGACCTGGTTTTGGGAGAAAGAATGAGAAGCTCCTGTTTGAGGCATATTGGTTCATTAGGTTCCCAGTTCAGTCTTTTCACTTACCATTCCCAAAACATAGCTTAGGCAATAGAACTGGCTGCCAAGAGCTCTTAGTTAAAATTCTGGCTAATGCTTCTGAAAAAAATGGCATGGCTGGGAGCTTTGTTACCACAAGGGGAACACAGTACAAGACAGAACCTAACAGTGAAAGTAAAGCAAGTAAGATTTATTGAGAAAAAAAATTCAAATAAATGGAGAAATTGAGGGACATAGGAAAGGTCTGCACGGTTACTGGGTCTTACAATTAGTAAACTACTGTGGGTTTTATATCAGCAACTGGAAGGACCACATAATGAGGAAAGGGAGCAGGTAGCACACAACTGGTGCCTTAAGGACTGATGCTGATTCAGGTAGGGAGAAACACCAGGGAAGAGTGCATGTGTGTTTATGTATGTCTTACATACATAGACCTATATAAGTACATATATTCAAGCATATATATTCACACATGCATAAATCCATGTATGTGTATATATTCCTCAACATATATGTTATATGTTCCATGTGTGTACACACATACACACACACGTTGTTGAGGAATATCTCAGTCCAGAGATTCTGAGATCTTAACATCCTCCTTGAGAGTAATTCCTCCTAGCTAAGTATTTTTTGATTGGAAGTCAATAAACAAAAGAGCAAGACAAGAAGATAAAAAAAAAAAAAAAGTTTAATTGGCATCAAGTAATGGGCAATTGTTAGGCATCTAGCAATTCCACAGAACAAAGGAAGATTTACACATATATGGGCTTTTACACAATTTTAGGCCAGATAGCAAAAGGAGTTTATTAAACAGCACTACTCAGTCACTTTCTTTATTTTGGAGGTTGAATAACAGAGACAGGATATCAGGTGATTCAGGGGAAATATATCCTAACTTTAGGGAAATCTTGTTGTTGCTAAAGATCTGAGCTATTTTGGGGATCGTATATTTCCCTTTATTTAATCTTTTCACATCATCAGAATACTAGGTCAGATAAGAGATTTAAAGTAGTAGAGTCCTTCATTTCAAATGCAATCAGAACTGAATATAGAGTGAGAACAGCTCAGTAAGCTATATTCCATTGACTCCTAGGACCTCTATTTCTGGGAAGATATTTCTTCTAAACTCATCGCAAACAGTTTTTATACATTCCCTCCACAATATACTACTATGTACACATAAATACTCAGACACATACATAGGGTTTGATATCTAAGTTGATGGATGTTCATAGACAAGATTCTTTCTGAATCCCATCCCACACCCATTCCTTTCCATTTTTTCCATTTTAAATTATTTTGAATACATTTATGAATAAAAATGCCTATATGATGAATCAACAGAAGTGTTGGGGAAATGATAGTTTGAGGTAGTATGTCTTATTTAAATCTTATCTTCAAGTGACAGCAATAGGTTTTGTCCACTCTTGCCCTCTGTCCTCCTATGTCATGTTGACATGATAATGGTCTGCCAGAAACCTTCTTAATTTAGCCATCCTAATGACGCTATAGATTTGGCCAGAGAACACCTGCATGATTCAGTCATTCTCCATAAATCCATCTGCCAGAAGTCTTCCCTCCCACTCTTTTGTGGCATTCAACCCCATCCTTCTACACTTTTGATTACCCTTGCTTTTTATAAAGAAGACTGAAAATTGGCAGGCTAGCACTTTGATTGTATTCTCATAGAAGGGGAAAACAATTAATTATAGAATTCTTTTAAAAGAAAGCATTTGATTTTGTTTTTAATACACTCAATTAGTCTAGAGTTTTCTCAAATTGATATCTAGCTGATAAAAGATTCATTCATTTATCATTATAATAACTATTAAGGGAATATTTCCTATATTGAACTATTCCAGATATTGGGGCACATATAGGTCAGAAGGCATGTTTCCTCCCCTCTATGGATTCACAATCTAGTTAGAAGAGAGGAGATATTCAAATAAATTAATATGATGCAAATTTAAATATTGTAATTCCATAAGAAAAGCAGACCATGTTATGAGATAATTAAAAGGGAAAAATAATCGTAGTTGGAAGAAATAGTAAAAAATAAAAATTCATAAAGGAGGTTGCATAGAGAAGAGAGAAGGGAAAGGAATACACATTTATGTAGCTCCTACTTTGGGCTAGGTAGTGAACTAAATACAAATATTTTCTATTTTGATCCTCACAACAACTCTGCCATGAAGATGATGTAATTATCCCATTTTATATATGAGAAAACTGAAGGAAACAGATGTTAATTGACTAGTCTAGAGCCATACAAGTAGTGTCTGAATGTAGATTTGACCTCTGGGTTTCCATACTAGAGGGTCAGCATTTTATTTACTATGTCATCTACCTGCCTTTCATGGCTATTTGTAGTCAACACACGAAAGAATAATAGACATAATGAAGGGCACAAATGACCAGAAAAGAAGATAAGCTGATGACAGTTCTTTAATAATAGTCATCCATGTTTTTTCTTCCTTTTTCTGTATTCCTAGAGATGAACACACTATTTGGTATATAGTGAGTGCTTAAGAATAGGTACTTGATTGATTGATGAAAAGGAAAGAAACTGGCTACAGAAGAGCTACATTATAAAGGAAGTTCCGGAGCAATGATGATTAAGGTTAGGTCTCCTTATGGACAATTGATAGAAAGAAATGGGAATGATGATAACTGGAGGGAGGCAGAGGCGGAGGAGATTCATGTTCAAGAAAGGGATATGGGAGGGTAGAGTGGGGTGGTAGGTGTGTGTGAGCTGAAGAGGTACTGGCTTCAATCTGAGACAAAAAGAAGATTAATAAAATCAGTGAGATAAAATAGATCTGTGAAAATGTAAAAAGAAAATATAATAACCCTGAAAATATTTGATTAACCTATGTTAGTCTCTACTTACAATTTGTATTTTAAACAGCTACTTTTATGAGTATGCAAATTATACATGTGCTTAAATAAATATTTATTTTGCAATCTTATTTGTTTTTCACTGCTTAGCAAACTTTGTTTCATAGAAATTGTGAATGTAAATTTCAGCCTGGTCTCTTTCCCAGTGATCATAAATCAATATTACTGAAATCTGAATAAATATGTTTTATATCCTGCTGTGTACAAAGTGCATATACTTTATGTTTACCATACTGAATGGATACTAAAATTACTTATAGATGTATTTTCCTTCTATAAGATTATTTCCAATATCCAAGCCTTTATTTAGCATGTTTTCACTTTTCAAAATACTTCAGGCACCAATTTCTTCAGGTCTAGAGCCACTGAATGTATTTGTTTACTGTTCTCATTCATGACTTATTCTTTTCATTTTCTTTTTTGATAGAACTACAGGAAATCTATTCTCCACTGAACTCACAGAAGGAGAAAAACCAAAATACATGGAGAGACTAAGATTACTAAAACATCAAAATATAGTAGATTATATTTCTTTGAAAGCTGTTCTGATAGCTAGTCATTTTACATGATTGCCAGATTCAAGGTGCTTAAAATGCATTTACAATAGAAATGGAAGTTTAACCATTGGAGATTCTCTCAGAATGATAGTCACAAAGAAATTTGAAGGAAAAAATTGAAAAAAAAGTCTTACACTTTTCAAAATCCAAATAAAATATTAGTTTGAATTGAAAATGTAAAGGCTTATTTAATATCTAAACTACTTTCTCTCAAAATCATCTTTAAAAACTAAAATCCCAAGTATACAATAAAGTGTCTTCAAGAACAGCAAGCTACACTGTATTTATGAAGTTTATTTTTTCTAGCCAGACAATTTTTAAACCATAATTACTGGTATTTAACAATGAGTTGGTTTCTTAATGATGCAAAGCAAGGAATTGTTTTTTTCCCCCCTTTATGTTGATAGATCTGTTATTTACCAGTGGTTAGCAACTAATATGTATGCATTCTAAATGCAGGACATATTCCATTAAGTTTATAAATTCATTAAAGTTCCTAAGTGCCAGATGGCATAATATAAGAAATGTTGCAAGTACTCAGCAATTAAAGCTGTTAAAAGCATAATAGCCTGGCTGTACATTTGACAGTTTGTTATATACATTATATCTTAGAGCACTCCAAATGCTGTCTAGATAACACATTCTCTTTTGAACATCTTGAGTACCTAGGATTAAAGAGAGAGAAAGAAAGATCAAACATTAGATAAATTCAGCTTAGATATTGAAACTTGAAAAATTTCCTTTGGGCTTTTGATGATCACAGGTCATAGCTTCATTTCAAAAAGTTTGAGTAATTGCAGAAAGGTATGTATTTCAAAATCCATCTCCATAGTTATTTGGATTGCTTTCCTAAGAAGAGAGAAATTTAAGAAACAAAAATAAAAACAATAATCAGAATTACACTGGAACATTCATTAAGCAGAGTAACATAATCTGAAAATGCCTATAACTTTTTTTTCCTCAGAATGTATTTGAATTAATAATCTTGTATTTTATTTTAAAAAACAGATTACACACACACACACAAACACACACACAATCATACATACATTCCATTAATGTACATTTATATATTTATATATATATAGCAACTAATCTATTCCTGTAGGTTCTAATTCTCACTCTGACCTGTGATCCTGATCAAGTTACGTCAGTTTCCACATCTATAGTAAAAAGGCTTGACAAGATGATTTCTAAAGTTCCTTTTAATTTTAACTATGAGTCTATAATCTCTACTTTAAAGACTTTCCCATGATAATACATCCAGAAAGTGTCATAGGTGGATTCATTTGAACTCAGATCTTTTCTGACTCAAAAACCAGTAATTAAATCAATAAACATTTATTGAATACTGTCATGAATGGCTTTCTATCCCCCTACGTTTATTAAAAGAATCACAAAATAACTAGTGAACCAACATGTAACCAATTAGTCAACCATTTAACAAGAAATTGTCCTCTAACCTTCTATAATTTGTGAATGAGTTATGAATAAGTGAAAGATTCTACTAAGTTTTTGGTGGTTGAATGCAGATGATACCATATCTTTTCATTATTTGAAGAAAATGTCTTGATTATTCAAATAATCAAAAACATCTGGGCTACTATATTAAAACAGGAAAACACTACTGCAGTGGGCTAATATAGTGGTAGAGGGTTCCAAGTTTGGGGGCTGAAGATTTCAGTTCAAGATTGATGTCTGGCTCCTGAGAAGGAATCACTTTTGAGCTATAGAGTGAGTTTTTCCCAATATTTCATCCAGTTGGTATCAGAAAGACTAAATCAATTGAAGACAGTAGAGCTAGGAGCAGAGCCATATGCGGCAGCTGAGGACGATTATCCCCCTCACCCAGAGGTATGAAGTTTCTTTGTTTAAAGGCCCACAAAACAAAGTTTTTGTTTTTACTATAGTCCGGCCCTTCAACAGTCTGAGGGACTGTGAACTGGCCCCCTATTTAAAAAGTTTGAGGACTCCTGGTATACACTTTGATAGTTACTAAGGAATGGAGGTAACTTCAGGATTTATAACTCCAAATGTATTAAAACAAAGATAAATATCTAATAAGAATCAAATATATATATAAATAATTTTAAAAGGGCTCTCAGACTGAAAAGTACCAAAAATTTTTAGTTACTCCTATGCTATACAGGTATTTTATAGAAATGTTTCAGTGCCATTATATCCTAAGTTTGAACTACTCTTCCTATGGACCAATTTGCTTTTAAGATAATATATGCAAAGAGCTTTTAAAACATTGAATCAGAATATAAATGTCAATTAGCATTATTACTTGTTAAAAAATTTTCTTCATGATCTTGGGAAAATGAGCATCCATTTTTACTTTTTCTTTCATAAAAGCCAATTATGTCTACTGAATGATTTTTAATATGAATCATGTTAGTGATTATGTTGAGGTTGGAAAGGACCCCAAAAATTTTGGGGTCACAGACTGGTGTCACAAGGTGTCTTAAAAGAATTTGCAGGCTTGAACCCATTTACTTGTCAAGGGGCAAATTTTATTCAGACTGTAATGCAACAAGTGGGTTGAATTCCAAAAGAAGTTATCAAAGTCCTGAGAGATAGGAGACCATTTTTTCAAGCTTTCTCTCATTGACATGCTAGTTCTATTGCCCAGAGGAGTGGTCTCCAGAATTTGGTTATCATTGACCAACAGATTATCTATCTGGCAGTCAGCAATGATCTTGGTTCCCATTGACAAGATTATCAGTCAGCAATGAATTGAGGAATGTATTCAGAATCAGACAGATTGGGCACAGGAGTTTCCTGAGACAGACTCCAAAACCAGAAGATTTAGGATTTACTGACTTATTGTTAGAACAGAAGTGCCCTCCACCCCCCAAATCAGGGTTCCTCAGGGTTCATTTAGAAACCTAAATGCGTTAGGTTTCTGTTGAACTGCATTTTAAAAGCATTAGAATGAGAGAAATTATACATACACTGTATTCTATCAATTGCATATATTAGAAGCTAGTGAAAATATAGGGGAAGAGAGAAAGATATATTTGGTAAGAATGTTGGGGAAGAGAGTGATATCTATGATATTTATATGCCAGGATGTGTAGCATTGTTGATATTATAACTCTGTATATTAGAATGATGATAAAACAAATTAAAGAAATGAATGAATAAAAAAATTAAAATATAAATAAGTGAATTACTAAAATGAACCAGAAAACATTTAATGTGATATTTTAGTAAAGTATTTAGTAAGTTAGTACTGAATGTTGGACAGCTGTTAATTTGGCCTCATACTGTAATGCCGGAGAAAATGAGCAAGACAGAGATTAGAGAACAATTTAATAGTTTATTTAAATGGAGAGATTTACTGGGACCAAATAATCCATGTTTGGTCTCAGGGCTGAAGGAGACTATGGTCTCAAAGAATCCATCCCTGAATATCAGATAACAAAGTTTTTTTAATAGGGTGACAAGAACAATGACATAATGGGGGAGGTACCTGGATGGGGATAACCTAATGGGGGGAGGCACCTAGGATGACATAATGGGAGGTAAGGGAGAGGCTCCTAATATTCGAATGACATCCAAAATGGATAAAGACCTTTATCCCATTAAACATTAAGAGGGAATAAGTATAGCCTAAAGTCTAAGATATAAGATTTTTTATTCTATCAAACATTAAGATGGAATGGTTAAAACCTGAGGCAGAGTAACTAAATAGGATAATTTGGGAATTGTGGCACAATACATTGCTTATCTTTACAATTGCCAGAATATTTTGCTCCAATATAGGTCCATAATAAAATCAGGCTCAGATTTCTAGTAAACAAAAAAAAAAAAAAAAAAAAAAGAGAGAGAGAATGAGATGAAGAGTTAGTAAGAAGAATATTGGAAGGAAGGAAGATGAGAAAAGAAAAAAGGAGGACATAAGGAAGGAAAGAAGATAAGGAGAAGAAAACCATGCTGTAAAGGTATTTGAAAGCTTTAAATATTCATTATCTCTTCTTATTCTTTTTTGAAGTACATGGTGTATTGTGGATCCCTTGTGACAAACAAAACAAAACAAACAAACAAACAAACAAAAAAAGACTTCCCAATAACTACAGGGGTTCTTTCCCATTACCTTCCAATCTTTTTAGGGACTTCTTCAGTGTTAGTTGCATTGCATTTTACTATTCCTTTTTGATAATGAAGTGAGACCAAGCCAATTGAGAGAGACACTTATCTCCAGATCTCGGACAACTACTTTGATTGGAATTAAAAAATAATTTTTCACCAGCGGATCAACAATAGGTATTAAATTTGTGAGAGAGCCATTGGGAATTGTTGTTTTCATTTCTGCTGATGCTTTTATTTGCTTTTGTTTTCCTTTTTTGAAATGTGTGCATTAGGTTTCTGTTGAAATGCATTTTAAAAGCATCAGAATGAGAGAAATTATACATACACTTTTAGAATTTAAGAACAAGTACCAAGGCATTAATGCACTTAAAGTGCATTGTTAAGCAATTTCATGTAAAGTAGATTTTATAGAAGGACTAGGTTTTGAAGGCTGAGAGGATGAAAAAGAAACATGAAACCACTGGATTTTATATAAACATGAGAATGAATATAGTTTTTGCCCTAATCCTTCATATATGAATATGAAATAAAGAGGAAGGGAACCTCAAGCTGTGTTTCTTTTAGTTAATAGAGTTCTAAGTAGAAATCATATTTCATATCTTCAAAAATTTAACATATATTCCCTCTCCTAATATATGCTACAACCTTACCATGTCTTATTTTACTATTGTTGTTCTTGATAAATCATCATCCTCTGGGAAATTTGGTAATGAACCTTTTCAAAATAAATTATTAAGATTCTCAATTACCAGGCACTTTATTTTGACTGGAAAGCCTGATTAAAGTTAGTATTTCAATATGGCTAAAATATAGAATATCTGAAGACAAGTAACATATTACAAGTCATGAAGGGTAGTCTGTGGTCAAACTGAAAGGCTTTATGTAGGATGAAGAATTTGTATTTTATTGTAGAATCACTGAAGAATTTTGGGCAAAGGAGTTGATGAGGTCCTTAATATCCAAATGGGCTTAGCAGAGAAAGCTTGAAGCACTGATAGGATTATACTATCTGAGGTAAGCAGAGAGAAATACTGATGGAATCATTTTAGTCTTTTAAGTAGACCTTTTGTTCAAGTGAACTTTTGATTACAGTCCCACCCCAAGTGCAGGACTCTAATAAACTAAACCACCACATCAATCCCAAAGCTAAGTTATAATGCCAAACCCCTGAGGTTATAGTTCTCCTATAAAAGATCTGTTCCTATTGTAGATCCTTGCTGCCTTCTCTATCAGTTTAGTCTGCAATCAATGGCATAATTTTACCTTATGATGTCTTTCCCTTTAGCAGTATCTTCTTCCTAATTCATTGTAATTTCCATTAGGGAACTTCTCTTTGTCCTTATTAATTGTTAAAATCCCTTTTCTTGCTAACTTCTCTATGGATCTGACCCACTCTTAAAAGTGTAATAATTTTGCTGGTCTATGCCTATAAATTCTTTTGGGATGATTCTCCACACTGGCCTGAAACCCCAATACGCTTTTGGGGTCTCACCTTATAATCAATCATTTTGGTGGTCTAGTGTGGGAAGAGTCTCACTATCCTCAAAGTGATATGGACTTACTTGTTCTTTAAGATATTTTTGGTAACTGGGTAGAATTAGTAAGTGGAAAGAAGTATGAACCTGAAATAGGGAAATCCTTTTGCAAGTGGCAAGACAGGAATTGATTGATAGGTAGATCTCATAGAAATAGAAACAACAGGACCCAGCAAAGGAGTTGATTTTGAGAGAGAAGAGACGTTAAAAATGTTCGTGAGCTTGATATCTTTTTAACTGGAAGGATAGCAATACCAATGTTGGGGTTTCTGGGACATTGGACTCCAAAAGTATATTGGGCTAGTTTGGGGAGTTGTCTCAAAAGAACTTGGCAGCATAGACCTTCAAATCAAGTGGCAAAGATTTTATTACATTGCCAACAGCAGGCTAATTTTTTTAAAGGAAGTTAAGCAGTTAACAAGGAGGAAAACTAGTGCCCTATAAATAAATCAGAAAAAGCAAGAGAAGATGCCACGAGATGGAATTATGCCATTGACTGGTGGTCTAATCCAAAAATTGAGTTAGTACCCTAAAAGGAGTTAGCAAATTAGTGAGGTACAATTAAGTCTTTTTATAAATGGAATATAACTTTGGGGAGGGGATTATTGGCAACCTCTCTTGCCTATAATGGAAGTTCCTTGAGTATTCTAGAATCAGAAGTTCCAAGGCAATTTTGGCAAACTGAATCCAGATTCCAGATAACCAATTTAGACTAATTCATGTATACTCCCAGTTCTGAAAACAACACAACTCAGGGATTCCCCCATAAAACCACTATGTGAATACCCCCACAGAGTTCCTAATCTGTGATTTTTGTCTTGATAAACTGATCCAATAAAGATATCATTACACATCCCCTCCTCCACCTTGATTTTTTCTTTATAACACCTGCTGTCTATTTCTAGCTGAAGCTAAATTCCAACTGTGCTCCGGTGTGTACATGTCTACCTTCTTAGGAAGAATAAACCCACGGATACAACCTAACAGTTTGCTTTTCTTAAACCAAACTCTTAGAAAAAAAAAGTTGACAGGAGTAATTTGGAAAAAGAAAGCAACTCCACAAGTCAAAAAGGAACCTCAGAGAAGACTCAAAGTAGTCCATGAGAAGTACAAGAATATTTTTTTAAAATTATGAAAAACTACAATTTGTAATATTAAATGAAATGAAAAATAAATAGGAAGAATCGTAGAGAAAATTAATAGTTTAGGATTAGAAGTGGTGAGCCTTATCCAAGTATTGAACTAGCAGAAAAACTAGATTTATTTGACTATACAGTAATAGAAAGTAAAAATAAATATTAAATCAAAATTAAAAGATGGTAGTGGGGAGAAAATGCAAGTTATATATTTGAAATATCTAGTGTTTAACACATATCTTGGCACAGAGTAGGTTTTTAATCAAAACTTTTTGAGATAAATATAATTGGTGAAGAATATAAAACCTACATTCTTCCTCTGGAAATGAGAGAACTGAGAAAAGTTAAGGTGATACTTGATTCCATGAAAAAAAACTACATTTCCCCTAAAAAGAGCTCTGGAAAATTATTCAGTTAGCTCATTGCACTCTTAAATAATTTTTCACATCTCTGATTTTCTTAAAGTCATGGAACATGATTTGAGAAAATACAATTGAAAACTTGCCTATTAAATATCAATATAAACCCATTCATAGTTTTAAACTGATTTTTTTTTCCAGGCAACAAATAGAGACTGATATCATCTGTTTGGTTTAGTAGCTTACCTTATTTTGATTTTGGACATTAACCAAAAGACATACAACACTAAAAAAAAAAACACAAATAAAAAGCCCCTTTAATTGTTTTGCCTTTTTTAATAGTCTTAGAAATCTAAATGACTGAGGAAATATCTAGTGCAATTATGCATTCATATTACAAAAGAAATCTATATATATGTGCTTTGTGAAAACATGCAGAAAAGATTTTTAAAATCTTTCACATTAATCCACTCTAATATACATTACCTTTGATTTGATTTTGCAATGTATTTTGCTGGTTGATGTGGTTATCCACTGATGATATGGATTCCTTCCCTAGTATAATCCCAAATCAATCAAGTCTCTTTAGCTTGCACGATTCTCATCCATGTATCTTCCTCAAATTGTCACATGAGATCTAGCCTGTAGACTCACAATTTTCCTTGAATTCTTTCAATAGTCTTTCAATAGTCTTAATTATCTATGCTTTTCCAGAGTTTCCCATCCATTACTCCTCCCTTACATCATCAGTCCATTTCCTGTTCTGACCTTAGAATCTCAAATTCACTTTTTTTTATGCTTTAAGTTTCAGGCTAGAATATTGAAGATACACTTGAAAAAAAATAGAAGTCATTTTATATTCAAGTGTTATAGAATTCTATTTTAACTTTGAATGCCCTATACAATTCATCAGATCATTTAAAAATGTACCTAACCCTTGAATATGCTTTTACATCAAATGCATGCATGAGCTGAAAAAGCTTTCTGCCTAAAAATCCAGTCATTTCATTTCATTTTAAATCATATATCCAGTTTCACAGAAATTGTTGGTTGTAATCATACATTTATCTTTGACATGCAGCCAAGTTCAAAGAAGTAGTAAAAAAAAAATGCTGCTCAATAGGACATACTTTTACTCTAAGATAAAATACTTATAATTCTGAAAAATCTCTCTCATACTCTTTGATTCTCTGTTGTCAACTCACTCAGCTAGAGCTTAACAGAGCAGGCTAGAGACAGAAGAGTCAGGAATCAAACAGAAATTTAATGTCTTTTTTTTTTTTTAATTTTATACCTTTTTATTTACAAGATATATGCATGGGTAATTTTTCAGCACTGACAGTTGCAAAACCTGTTTTTCCAACTTTTCCCCTCCTTCCCTTCCCCCCTCCCCTAGTTGGCAGGTTAACCAATACATGTTAAATATGTTAAAGTATAAGTTAAGTACAATATATGTATACATGTCCATACAGTTATTTTGCTGTACAAAAAGAATGGGACCTAGAAATATTGTACAATTAGCCTGTGAAGGAAATAAAAAATTCAGGTGGACAAAAATAGAGGGATTGGGAATTCTATGTAGTGGTTCATAGTCACCTCCCAGAGTTCTTTTCCTGGGTGTAGCTGTTTCAATTCATTACTGCTCTATTGGAACTGATTTGGTTCATCTCATTGTTGAAGAGAGCCATGTCCATCAGAATTGATCATCATATAGTATTGTTGTTGAAGTATATGATGATCCCCTGGTACTGCTCATTTCACTCAGTATCAGTTCATGGAAGTCTCTCCAGGCCTTTCTGAAATCATCCTGCTGGTCATTTCTTATCAAACAACAATATTCCATAATAATCATATATCACAATTTATTCAGCCATTCTCCAATTGATGGGCATCTACTCAGTTTCCAGTTTCTGGCCATTACAAAGAGAGCTGCCAAAAACATTCTTGCACATACAGGTCCCTTTCCCTTTTTAAAAATCTCTTTGGGATATAAGCCCTGTAGTAACATTGCTGGATTGAAGGGTATGTACAGATTGATAACTTTTTGAGCATAGTTCCAAATTGCTCTCCAGAATGGTTGGATCCGTTCACAACTCCACCAACAATATATCAATATTCCAGTTTTCTCACATCCCCTCCAACATTCCACATTATCTTTCTCTGTCATTCTAGCCAATCTGAAAGGTATGTAGTAGTATCTCAGAGTTGTCTTAATTTGCATTTCTCTGATTAATAATGACTTGGAGTATCTTTTCATATGGTTAGAAATAGTTTCAATTTCTTTGTCTGAGAAATGTCTGTTCATATCCTGTGACCATTTATCAATTGGAAAATGGCTTGATTTCTCATAAATTAGAGTCAATTCTCTATATTTTGGAAATGAGGCCTTTATCAAAACCTTTGACAGTAAAAATGTGTATTGCTTCCCTTCTAATCTTGTCTGCATTAGTTTTATTTATACAAAAAGTTTTCAATTTGATATAATCAAAATTTTCTATTTTGTGATCAATAATGATTTCTAGTTTTGGGTCATAAATTTCTTCCTCTTCCACAGGTCTGAGAGGTAAACTATCCTATGTTCTTTTAATTTATTTTTAATGTCATTCTTTATGCCTAGGTCATGAAACCATTTTGACCTTATCTTGGTGTACGGTGTTATGTGTGGATCAATGCCTAGTTCCTAGTTTCTGCCATACTAATTTCCAATTTTCCCAGCAATTTTTGTCAAGCAATGAGTTCTTATCCCAAAAGCTGGGGTCTTTGGTTTGTCAAACACTAGATTATTAAAATTATTGACTATTTTGTGCTTTGAACCTAACTTATTCCACTGATCAACTAGTCTATTTCTCAGCCAATACCAAATGGTTTTGATAACTGCTGCTTTATAATATAATTTCAGATCTGGTACAACTAGGCCACCTTCATTTCATTTTTTTTTTCATTAATTCCCTTGAAATTCTTGAAATTTTTCTATATGAACTTTGTTGTTATTTTTTCTAGGTCATTAAAATAGTTTTTTGGGAGTCTGATTGGTATAGCGCTAAATAAATGGATTAGTATAAGTAGTATTATCATCTTTATTAGATTTGCTCACCCTATCTGAGAGCATTTGATATTTTTTTGAATTGGGTAGATCTGACTTTATTTGTGTGGAAAGAGTTTTGTAGTTTTGTTCATATAGTTCCTGATTTTCCCTTGGCAGATAGATATTGCTAAATATTTTATAGTATTGGTAGTTTAAATGGAATTTCTCTTTGTAACTCTAACTGTTGTATTTTGTTAGTGATATATAAGAATGCTAATGACTTATGTGGGTTTATTTTGTATCCTGCAACTTTGCTAAAGATGTGGATTATTTCTAATAGCTTTTTAGTAGAATCTCTGGGGCTCTCTAAGTATACCATCATATCATCAGCAAAGAGTGATAATTTGGTTTTCTCATTGCTTACTCTAATTCCTTTAATCTCTTTCTCAACTCAGTGGCAAAGCTAGCATTTCTAATACAATATTGAATAGTAACGGTGATAGTCGCAACCTTGTTTCACTCTTGATTTTAATGGGAATGGTTCCAGTTTATCCCTATTACATATAATGCTTACTAATGGTTTTACATAGGTACTACTGATTATTTTAAGGAATAGTCCATTTATTCCTATACTCTCAAGTCTTTTTAATAGGAATGGATGTTGGATTTAATCAAATGCTTTTTATGCAATTGAAATGATCATAATTTTTGTTAATTTGGTTATTAATATGGTCAATTATACTAATAATTTTCCAAATATTAAACCAGCCAGAAGTTTAATTTCAAAGTATATGCCATAACACATGTGCTGGAA
Organism: Sarcophilus harrisii; assembly: GCF_902635505.1. Taxonomy (NCBI): domain Eukaryota; kingdom Metazoa; phylum Chordata; class Mammalia; order Dasyuromorphia; family Dasyuridae; genus Sarcophilus; species Sarcophilus harrisii. Next base: position 482,933,364 of record NC_045426.1, on the reverse strand, counting down.
TCCCATCCCTAGAGGGGAAACCTGCTTTAGATGGACCAGATATCATTATTTATACCAATGACAACATAGTGAGCTGTAGCCTTGACAATGAGGGGTAACACCAATAATGTGACAAGTTTCATTCATAGCAAGGTTTCTGACCAAGGAGATGCTTGACCAAGCTGAGAGAATATCTGGTGCTGGTATAATAATTAGATAAAACAATTCTGGAGTTTTGCTGAAGCTGAGATCATTCATAGGGTGAGTGCAAAGGATTCATATTCTAAGCTTAAGAAATAGCTTATTTGCTGGACCTTAGCTCTTTAAAAGTGTCTTCTAATATTTTGAAACTGTCTCTGTCTGTTTCTCTATCTCTCTCTTTCCCTCTCTCTGTCCCGAACCCTCCCTATTTGTCCCCATCTATTCTTCTTTGGTAGCAATATTTTTTAAAAGGTTAATCCACAAGATACTCTGTGCTTCTTTTCCTTATCCATTAATTTGACTGGGTAACATTGCAATTTCTTTTGCTGTTTTTTGTTTGGTTCCCCCAGTTTGAGTGCTTTCAGCTGGAACAGCACTTTTTAGATTTGGATTAGCAAAGCCATCTTTCCTTACATTCCCTCAGAGCCTAAACTCTGACTTTCTTTCTTATTTTTTGGAAGGAAATGAGAAAGACCAAGCTGCTGCAGTTTAAATCTAAAACATCTTCCTTAGCAAAGAAAAATCATCTGCCTTCTCCTGCCCCTCCAATAAAAGTCACAGCATGCCTAGAGATAAGAAGGAAAGAGATAAAGGATTTAGGGTGCTCTTTTTGTCTGGACTGAGCTATTGCTGTTGATCAGTCATTTCCCATTTCCCTCTTCAGATAATTTTTTTTTTTCCAGGTGAAGAAAGGTCACATAGGTAGTAAGCATCTGAGGCTAAATTTGAACACAGGAAGATGAGTCTTCCTGGATTCCCAGCCCAGTGCTCAATCTACTGTACCACCTTGGCTACTCTCCTTGTTGGTCATTTCAATCATATTTGATTCTTCATGCCAAAACCTGTGTTAAGGTTTTCTTGGTAAAGATATTGGAGTGGTTTGTCATTTTTTTCTCCAACTTATTTTACATATAATGAATTGAAGCAAGGAGGATTGAGTAACTTCCCCAGTGTCCTGCAGCTAGTAAATGACTAAAGCTAGTTTTGGACTCATGAAGATGAGTCTTTTTTGTTCCAAGCCCAATGCTTTGTCCACTGTGCTACATAGCTGCCCATGAGCAAAATCAGCTACAGTATTGGAAGTAATTATACCAGAGACATCAAGTACGGATTAAAAAATTAATTTTTTATCTGATTTTAAGCTATGTTAACACAATCACACTTCTGAGTTTCTAGCAAGCACCTTTCCAAATGGAGTTTCTAAAAGACCTTATGGGAAATTGGAAATTGATTTTTATTTTTATGTTAAGACTTAAGCTAGATTTAATATCCCCCTTCATTGTTCCTTATTCTTACAAGTTTACTCAACCCAGATCACAATTCTATGCTCTATTTCAGAAAACTTCAGATCCCTAAGGACATGATTCTATTAGTGACTTGTATATTGACCCTTGCCTTTTTTTTTTTTGCTTTAATTTATTTTCTACTTAATTTTATTTTAAATTATTTTAATAGTACTTTATTTTCCCAGTTATATGTCAACAAGATTTTGAGTTCCAAATTTTTTTCCCTCTCTCCCTCCCCTTCCCTTTTCCTAAAATGGTAAGCAAACTGATATTAGTTATATATGTGTTCTTATTTAAATATATTTTTATCTTAGTCATAGTTATGAGAGAAGAGGTCAAAAGGGGGAAAACATGAAAAAGAATATTTAAAAAATTCAATCTTTATTTAGAGTCTATCAGTTCTTATTATGGATGGGGATTGCATTTTCCTTTATGAGTCCTTTATATTTGTCTTGTATCATTGCATCGATGGAAAGAGCTAAATCATTCATAGTTGACCACATAATGCAATTTTTCATTACAAGTCTATTGGCATTATCTTGGGTCATTTTATTTTTGAGAGGAGTTAATTATATCAAGTTGATCATCTCACAGTGTTGCTGTTACTGTACTCCTATTGCTGTTCTCCCGTTTCTGCTCGTTCCACTTAGTCTTGGTTCAAATAAGTCTTTCCAGGTTTTTTTTGAAATCCATCTGCTTACAATAGTATTCCTGTACATTCATATGACACAATTTGTTCACATAATGAGGTTGATACTGTATACAATGTTTGCTGGTTTTGGTCATTTCACTTTGAATCAGTTCATCCAAGTGTTTCCATTTTTTTTCTAAAATCTACTTGTTCATCATTTCTTATCATAAAACAATATTCCATTACATTTATATACATAACTTGTTCAGTAATACTTGAGATTTTGATTAGCCATTTTGTTAATTATTATAAAATATATTGTCAACCCTCAAGTGAATGGCCACTGAAACACCATTGACTTCATTCATTGTTCATTGCTAGCCTTGCCAGCTAATACATTGATCATGCTCAGAACTCTGTTTCTCAGAATTTCTTTTACAATAATTGGGGACCTATCTGGGATTACCTAATAAAACCCAATACCTAAGATGGTTCTTCTGAAGAACTTCCCAAAGAGTGCACTGTTTGATTTCACTAAAGGGCTTCTTTGTGAGTGGTTTTCCTGAATCTTGGCTCTCCCTCAGGTTTATTTCAGGTTTTTGTTTTGTTTTGTTTTGTTTTTTTTGAGCCAAGATCAGATTTGTATTTGGTGAACCCTGGAATTTCCTTCAAGAAAAAAGAAATAATTAAGTTCCCTTTCCACATAGATTTGGAAGCTGGTAATTCTGAAATTTAGTCCCAAAAATCTTTTATGAGACTAGGTAGGCTCTTTTTTGTTGTTTAAGAGGATTACTAGTGTTGAAGTTTCAGGTATGTCTTGTGATGTTGCCTCTGAAAGAATTCAGGCTCAGACAATCTTTTACTTAAGTTGATAAACCAACCTCCCAAAGGAAGTCAGTAGCCCAACAAAGAAAAACAATGATTTTCCTAGAGTAAATAGTGCTGATTACATCACAACAAATGTAAATTTTGAGGCTATAGAAGCATTTTGCTAACATGGGGAGGGCAAATACTTTGTTGGAACTGCACATGAAGTTACTCAGAATGCATAGAGAAAAGTCCATATTATAACCAGAATAGGCTCACTCAAAGATAACAAAGAAAGGGAACTGCTCAGGTTCCATGTCAGAAGGAAGATTTATTGAGATTTGTGGTCTAATATCTTGTTTTTGCATCCTTTTGGTACAACATTTTTATTGGTTGACTTCATGTTATATTATACAATATGTTCACCTGATCATTGTTCTAATGAGACCCATCATTAATGATTTCTGTGGGGCTCTGAGCTGGAGCAAGTTTTAGCAGGAGTGAGTTAGAGGAAACAATCAGAATCCCATCAGTAGAACCCAGAGACCACTTGGATCTAGGAACATCACAAAGTAACAGCAAAAATTGAACTCTTGCATTTTACCATTGTCTTATAATATACAGCATCTTGTAACTTCCCAAATTTGAACTAATGAAGGCACTTTTATTTATGGCAAATTAATGACCTATTGCACTATATGATATGTGTCTGAGTCTATAGTTGGTAAAGAGCCTAGAAGGCTGAAGTTAACTTTCTCTCAGCTAGCAAAGATTTGAATTTTCTTTCCAAGTAAAGATTGAGGAGAAATACTTTGTTAGTTAATGTTTGTGTACCTGTCTGATTTTTTTTTTTTTTGCATCTTGGTAAAGAGAATTGATCTTTTCCTGGCCTTAAGATATAAGCTAGTCACCCATACTGGCACTACAGTTGGTAGCAACTACCCTGAGATGTTTTAAACCTGGTGCTGTGGTAATAGACTAAAAGACTCCCAACTGAAAATCAGCTTGAAAATCTATTGAAATACTATTGATATTTTCCCTCTGGAAAAAAAGAAAAAAAAAAGGCTGACTTGTGACAATATTAAAAGAGCTTTGGCTCCTATTAACCATCATAAGCCTTTCAGTCTCAGTGACATTTTATATGCAGGAGGGACATTCCAAAATTTGATGAGGACCTTGGAGCTCCCCCTCCTCAGCTCCAGGTATTCTTTAGACTATCTGAGGAGACATAACTAAGCTAATGGAAATTCTACTCCCTCTCAAAAAAAAATTGCTATTATAAAAGCAGCAAAAAGACAAGCCCTGACAGAAACTACTTCTGCAGTCCAGGGAGTCTTTCTAATTGGCTTCTGCGAAACCAACTCTGGAATCCTGACAATCCAGCTGATTACACTAGGTTACTATAAGCTTCAGACTCTTTGACTAGGGAGGATGGAAACACATCCATCTGTTAACTAGCCGATCCATTACAGAAGTTTGAGATTATTTTCCTAAAGGCTTCTGTGTTGGTATGAAAGGAACAACTGGAAAACAAGGGGGAAAAAGTATTTGATGTTTTCTCTCTAAAGAAAAAAGAATGAGTGAATGATGTAGATTTGGAGACATAAAAACACAAAAGTTGCATTTGATCAATTTGAAACATAAGACAATAGTAAAAGAAAACATGAATTCTCCATAAGCCTAAATAATTGACCTTGAAGGAAAGATGTGCAAAAGCAACTTAAAAGGTAACAAACCTCCCAGAAGAACAATAAAAAAAAAAAATTAAAGAACAAAAACTCTGATTATAGTAATTCAGGAAATATTACAACCAAATTGTCAAATACTGTTTACTACAAACAACACAGCATTAATCAAGAGAAGGCATATAATGCCATCTGGGGGTGAAAGTAGGGGTGTGAAGACATGATTCTTGCTTTGAAGAAGCATTTTAATTTTATTGAATAGTTAAATTTAATGTGGAATAAGAAAAAACTAATAAACTAACTAAAAGTAAGCACAACCAAGGAAAAAAATAAAATCAGAATGAATAAAGTAAAATTTAAAAGAAAGATATGAGATGCCAACATACAAGAAAAAGATGTTATATAAAAATATTAGAAATTTATACATATATAAATTATTGCCAAAAATTATTAGTTTTCAAAATAGTGAAATGCATATAAAATACACAATGTCTAAATTTAAGAAATATGAATTAATGATCCTAAATAATTCAATTAAAAACAAACAAAACAAAACAAAAAACAAATCCACAAAGAAACTATCAAAGTGGAGCAGTGTATTGATGCCAGTAAATGGAGCAGGAACTTGATGCAGATGGAGTTACTGAAAAATTCTAATAAGCTATTAAAGAACAATTAATACCTGTAATATACAAATTTTCTCAACAACTGAGAAAATGCTCCAACAAAATCATTTTTATAAGATATAGTCATAATACCTAAACAATGAATGATAAAACAGGAAACTTATGTTTAACACTACTAATTAAGATTTATTCACACTTTAAAAAGGAAGTTCTGTTAACAGCAGCATCCCAACAACATGAGAAACAGCAGAAATAACAACAATAATAATACTAAAAATAAAGATACATAAGCCAAAGATATTTATTATCACCAAGTTGATATAATGCTAAGGATTGGAATATTGTTCAATCTTGTTTAAAAAAAAAATCACAATTAAAAATCAAATCAAAATATTTGCTTTTAATGTATGCTAAAATATTATTTGACAAAATATGAATTCATTTGTGTAAAAATTCTACATTTATGGACCCAGAAAAAAGCTTCTAATATAATAAAAATATATATGTGCATATATATTTTAGTCACATTACTGATGTTCCTACATACCATTTTATTACATTAAATTTTTATATGTCTATATACATATTTTTGTCATATAAAATGTTCCTTTATATATGTATAAATAATTTTAATTTTATTTAAAATATGTGCATATTTTTATCATATTCACAATATAATTTTGTCTAAAGTTGTAAAATTCTTGCACAAAAATTACTTTGTCAGAGAATTTTAACATATTAAATAATTAAGTTGTTTTGATGGATTATTAATACAATTAATTATATTAACTTACATCAAAGTTGAACCATTCTTCAATCCTTCTTATTAATACAAATTGTTTGTATGTGTATATATAAGGGGAAAAAACTGGAACCTTTACTTCCACAAATGATGCAACAAAAAAGGGTTATCACTTTCTCCTGCTGTTAATAAACATAGTTTTCGAAATGTTAGGCATAGTCCTAAAAAACAAATAATAGAAAAACCCAAATATTGTAAAATACAAATTATATATTTCTTTTTTCTGATGACATGAGGGTTTGCATAAAAAATAAACTAATGAAAATCAGCTTCACTAAATTAGCCATTATAAAATAAAAAGAACTACCAGAATGTTTGCATGCATACATACATACATATATGTATAATATATAAAATCTTTATTTATTTATTTATTGCTGAGGCAATTGGGGTTAAGTGACTTGCCCAATCTCACACAGAGAATTTCTACATTTTAAAACTAAAGCAAGAAGAAAAGTTGAAAGAAAATTTTCATTTAAAAATGACCACTAAGGATATTGATAGAGTTCTGGTCCTGAAGTCAGCAGGACCTGAGTTCAAATAAGATTTCAGATACATAATACTTTCTAGCTGTGTGGCCCTGGTTAAGAAACTTAACCCCAATTCCTCCAGCAATAAATAAATAAATAGAAATGATCACCAAATACATAAAATAATTGGGTATCAATCTATTAAGGAACATCTAAGGCTTGTTAAAACTCTAACATTCTCTCTGTCTCTTTCTCTCTGAATGTCTGTCTCTTTCATACACACACACACACACACACACACACACACACACACTTTAATAACTCAAATAAGTGGAAGGAGATGCATTTTCATGAATTCACTGCACCAATATAATATGCATGAAAATATTACTTCTATTATTTTGTACTATGTCAATTAACTCCAAAGGAATTTATCATAAATCTAGGCAAAATAATAACAAAGAAAACAGAGAGAAAAGATTAAGAACCTCAGGAAAGATAATGGAGGAAAAAAGCAAAGGGAGAATATAGCACTACTAATTTTCAAATTAAAATATGAAATGGTAATCTTCAAAAACTCTTTAATGCTGGTTGAAAAAATTAGAAAAAAGTCATGAAACATATTAGAATATATGGATAACTAACATTGCACTATCAATCCTGTGCAGAATACCAAACATAAAGTATTTGTATTGGAACTCCTTATTTTACAAGAATCCCTGGGAAAATTTAAAAATTAAATCAGGCACAAATTCTTTTCCAACTACTATATTACACCATGTGCCACAATAAGATGAAGAATGGATACAAGATGAAATTGAATTTAAATATCAGAAGAGAATCAGATCAGGCACAGTAGATCTTAGTTATGGCAAAGGAGAAAATTTTTTTAAGAAATTCAAGAATAATATACTACTCCTGGGAGCCAAGACAGTGAAGCACTACAACTGTCCCATGATCACCTCCAGGCAATCATAAAATAGTCTTCCTAGAACAGCAGAAGTAGCAAGGAAATGGGTGCTTATAGCCCAGGAAACTTGGGAGATTGTCAGGAAGGTTCCTTCAGGAAAAAGAAGGCACTGTCTTGGATAAGAAGCTTCCCAGTGAGTCAGCAGCAAGTCCCACCTCAGCACACCAGAAGAAAATCCTGAGCTCCAGCGTGGTGCAGTGATGGGAACACCAACACCAGGACCCACTATGTGTCTTAACATAGGCAGAGGAGCCAGCAGACTCCAGCTCTGGGAACATCACATGCTACAGTGTAGTCCTGAGCAAACAGGTATCCCGCTGCGGTCAGACACACGTGCTTCAGCACAGCCCTGGAAAATCAAGCATCCTCAAATGTTTCAGCACAGCTGTGGGCAAACAATTATCCTTGCTCAGCCAGATCATTTGCTTCAGCACAAACAATAGACAGATTCCAGCTCTTTAGTTTGGTAGGCAGATAACTTCCAGCACAAACTCTGCCTTACTTCAGCATAGACAGACCACCTCCAGAAGCTGTTCATGTGCTTCAGTGTAGCCTGGAGAAATGCAAAAATACTCCTGCTGAGCCTCAGCACACACTAGTCACAACCATTGGGACCCAAGCTCAGCACTAGGTAAGGTGTCAGATCCCTACAGCCTCAGGCAAAGTCAGTCACCCCCACCACATCTCCTTAGCACAGCATCAGACACGAGGGTCTCTTTTGGGCTTCAGGGACAACATCAGTGAAACACCAGGTAAACAGTCAGGGCTCAAACAAGAAGTCTGAGGCAGTACTCCTTCCACTCTGGGAGCAGCAAAATAAGATGAGTAAAAAACAACAATAATAGAAAAAAAAATCTGATCATAGAAATTTATTATGGTGACAAGAAAAATCAAGTCACAACTCAGAAAAGGACAAAAATATCAAAACACCTATGGGCAAAACCCCAAAGAAAGATGGAAAGTAGTCTCAAGCCCAGAAAGATGGGCCCTGGAAAAGCTCAAAAAGGTGCTTAAATATTATATGAGTGGTAAAAGAAAAAGCAGGAAAATAAATTAATGTGATACAAGAGGACTGGGGAGGGAAGAATCAATAGCTTGAAAAACTGCTTAAAAATAGAATTGATCAAATGATAAAGGAGATAGAAAAAACCATGAAAGAAAAAAATAAGCAAACTCCTTAAAGAGTACAATTGGCCAAAAGGAAAGAAGATACAAAAGTTAATTGAGGGAAACACCTTAAAAGTTAGAATTGGGCAAAAGGAAGCTAATGACTTTATAAGACATCAAGAACTTAACCAAACAAAATTTAAAAGAAAAAAAAAAGGAAGAAATGTAAAATGCTTCATGGGAAAAACAAATGGAATATAGAGGCAGGAGAGACAATATTATTGTGTGGTATCACCTCACATTTATCAGATTAACTAATATGACATACACAAAAAAGGAAAATGATAAATATTGAACAGGATGTTGGAAAATTGAAACACTAATGCATTGTTGGCAGAGTTGTGAATTGACCTATTTTGGAGAGCAATTTGGGACTATGCACAAAAGGCAACCAAACGATGCGTACCTTTTGATGCAGTAATACTAGTATAAGTTAATATATCAAAGAGATCATAAAAAAGGGGAAAAGACTACAGATTCAAAAAAAAATAACACTTATAGCTGTCCTTTTAGTGGTGGCAAAATGTTGGAAATTGAGAACATGTCCAACAATTAGTGATTGATCGAATAAATTGTGTTATATGATGAATAGGCAAATTTCAAGAGAACCTGGAAAGACTTGTATGAAGAGGTGCACGATAAAAGAAACAGAACCAGTAAAAACATTGTACATAGTATCAGCAATATTGTGTGATTATCAAATATGAATGACAGCTCATAGCAATATAATGATCAAAGATCTCATGAAGGAAAATGCTATCTATATCCAGATAAAGAATTAATGGACTCTGAATGCAGATGAAAGCATATTTTTGTTACTTTTTTTTTCTTTCTCATTGTTTGTGTTGTTTCCTTTTGGTTTGTTTTTTCTTTCACAACGTGACCAATATGGAAATAATGTTTTATATGATAGCACATGTATAAACTTTCTTATCATCTTCAGAAAAGAAGGGAGAGAATAAAAATTGGAACTCAATATTTTGTAAAAGTGAATGCTAAAACATTTTCTTGATATATAACCAGATAGGGGTGAAGGAATGCTATTTAAAAAAAAAAATCAAGAATACTGGGGATCACAAAAATTAAGCTAGATACTACATCTTTTTTTTTTTTTTAATTTTTTTTATTTAATAGCCTTTTATTTACAGGATATATACATAGGTAACTTTACAGCATTAACAATTGCCAAAACTCTTTTTCCAATTTTTCACCTCTTACCCCCACCCTCCCTAAATGTCAGGATGACCAGTAGATGTTAAAATATATTAAAATATAACTTAGATACACAATAAGTATACATGACCAAAACATTATTTTGCTGTACAAAAAGAATCAGACTCTGAATTATTGTACAATTAGCTTGTGAAGGAAATCAAAAATGCAGGTGTGCATAACTATAGGGATTGGGAATTCAATGTAATGGTTTTTAGTCATCTCCCAGAGTTCTTTTTCTGGGTATAGCTAGTTCAGTTCATTACTGCTCCATTAGAAATGATTTGGTTGATCTCGTTGCTGAGGATGGCCTGATCCATCAGAACTGGTCATCATCTAGTATTGTTGTAGAAGTATATAATGGTCCTGCTCATTTCACTCAGCATCAGTTCGTGTAAGTCTGTCCAGGCCTTTCTGAAATCATCCTGTTGGTCATTTCTTACAGAACAGTAAAAATATTTTCCCCATTTATTGTTTTCAATTTGTTGCATTAGTTTTGTTTTGTCAAAAAAACTTTTTCAGTTTGGTTAATCAAATTTTTATTTTTTTTTTTTTCTCTAGTTTTTTGGTCTGCCCTTTTTTCCACAGGTCTAGGAAATAATGTTTTAATTTATTAATAATTTCATTCTTTAGAGGCAAAATTTTGACCCTTATTTGGTTGGGTGAATTAAAACCATTTCTTATTATTTCCAATTTTAGAATTTTTAAAAATAAGTTCTTTATCCCAAAGCTGGGATCTTTTTTTTTAAAAAAAGGTTGTATATTTTTACGTTTAATTTGCTAATTTTCCACTTTTCAATTTTTTCCCCTTTTAAATCAAATACTTTTGGTAATTTTAAATATAATTTTTAGATCTTTTAAAGCTAAAGATTATTTGTTTTTTCAAAATTTGAAATTTTGACTTTTTGTTTTCCAATGAATTTTTGTGGGTTATTTTTTTTAGGTCATTAAAAAGTTTTTTTGGGATCTATTGGTATACGCTAAATAAAAGTTGTTTGGTTATTTTTAATTTGGCCTATCCAAGAGCATTTAAATATTTTTAAAGGAATAGCTTAATTTTAAAAGTTCTGTAATTTGTCAAAATTTCTGTTTTCCCTTCAGAAAGATTCCAAATTTTTATATTTATAGTTACTTTGGAATTTCTTTTGTTCTGATGGGTTTTGAAAAATTAAAATCATACTTTTTTTTTTTTATAAACCCAGAACTTTGTAAAGGGTTATTTTAATAACTTTTAGAAATTCCAAATTCTCTAAAAGTATCCACACACCAAAATGATAATTCTTCCCCATTTCCTAAATTCTTATTTTTTTTCCTTTTCTCAGCTCTTATTTATGCTAGGTTTTAATACTTTAAATAGTAATGATTGGGTTTTTTTCCTCCAATCTTATTGGAATGTTTGTTTTTCCTTTACATATGATGTTTGATTTTTAAATAGAGTTAATTATTTTGGAAAAGTCCTTTATTTATATCTCAAGTTTTTTTAATGGTGGATTTTTGGTTTTATCAAATCTTTTTTCTGATCTATTGGGTGATTATGGTTTTTTGTTTTTGGTTTTAACAGGTAAAAATATTTTCCCAATTTATTAAAACAATCCTTTCCTGGTATAAATTTTAGTTTTTTAATTTTGGAAATGATTTCTGATTTTTGTTTATCTTTTTGATTTTGCATCAAATTATTTTTGGGAGATTTCTATAATTTTCTTTTTTCTGTTTTTTCCCCACCTGGTTTATATCAGTACCATGTCTGTGTCATAAAAATTTGGTAGGACCTTCATTTATTTTTCAAATAATTTAAATTGACCTTGTTCTTTTAAATGTTTGGGTAAAATTTTAAATCCTCTGGTTGGGGTTTTCAGGGAGTTGTTTAATTGCCTTTATTTTTTTTCTGTGGGCTATTAAAATTTTTTTTTGTTGTTGGAAGTTTTTTTGGGTAGTATCCTTTTTACTTGGATTTTATTGGTAAAGTTGGCAAAAATGCCTTATTATTTTCATTTTTCATTTGGAAAGTTTTTTTTTCATTTTTAAGTAAATTTCTTTTTTCCCTTTTTTCAAAGATTTACCGGTTTTCATTTTTTGGCTTTTTTCATAGAAAATTAGTTTTTTTAATTTTCAATAGTTTTTTATTTAATATTTTTTAATTTTTTTTTTTTAAATTTCAAAGTATTTGATTGGGGGGTTTTTAATTTTTTTTTAGTTTTTTTTGTTGCAAGCCCAATTATTAATTTTTTTTTTTTGTTTAATTCAAGTAAGCCTCAAGGTTTTTCTTTCCTTTGGTTTTTTTAGGGTTTTGTTTTCTTTGTATTTTTTAAAGGAAATTAATTGTATTTATTTGCTTTTTTTTTTTTAAATTTTTTGTTTTTTTTTTTTTTTTTTTTTTGAAATGATTTTTTTATTTTGAAAAAGGCTTTTTTTTTGCTTTTTATTTTTTTGAGGTTTTTATTTTCTAAAGGTTTTTTTGAATATTTTTCTAATTGCTTGGGGTTTTCTTTTTTTTTTTTTTCTTTAAAATTAATCTTTTTTTTTTTTATTTCTTTTTACTTTTTTTTTTTTTGTTTTTTTTTTATTTGGGGTGGTTGGATTTTTCTTTTTGTTTTTGTTTTTTTTTGACTTTTACTTTCCCTTTAGGGGAAGTTGGGGCCATCCTTGGTGTATATGTTTTTTGGGATTTTTTGTTGTTTTTGGGGTTTTTGGGAGGAGTGGTTTTTTTTTTTAAATAGATTTTTTTTTTGTTATTTTAGATGGTTATTTTTTGTTTTTGGGAAATTTGTTTTTTGTTTTTTTTTTTATTTTTATGATTTGCTTTATGTGTTTTTGTAAAAGTGAGTTTTGCTTGACAGTTGTTTTTGCCTTTTTTGGGGGTTTTTATTCCCATTTATTGGTTGGGGTTATTTTTTGTTTTTTTGCTTTTTAAAATTTTTATTGTGTTTTTTTTTTTTTCCCTTTTAAATTTTTTCTTTTAAATTTTAGTATTTTGTGGGTGGTTTTTTCTTTATTTTTTTCCCCTTTTTTTGGTTTTTTTTTCTTTTTTTTTTTTTTTTTTTTCTTTTTTATGGGGGAGGAATTTTTAAAAAAAGCAATTTTTTTTTTTTTGAGACTTATGAGGGATTTCATAATGTTTTTTTCTTTTGTAGAAAGTTTTTTTTTTTGGGGAGTGGTTTTTTATTTTCATTTTTTTGCAATTTTTTTCTATTTTTTTTTTATGTTTATTAGTAAATCTATAAGTATTTTTTTTTATATTTCCCCAAAATTTTTTGAGTTATTTTTTTTTATTTTGGAGTTTTTTTTTGGAATCAAATTTTTTTTGTTTTGTTTTTTTTTTGAAAAAATGGTTTTGTTTTTAAATGTTCCCATTTTTCCCTGGAAAAATGTTTAGGGGTTTTTTTGGTGATTTTGTTTTGTGTTTTTAATATTGGTTTGGTTTTTTTTAATGTAGGGGGCTGGGATTTTGGGGATTTTTTGTGGACTTTTGTTTTAAATGGTTTTTTTTTTGGTTTTGTTTTTTTCTTTAATTTATAGTTCTGAAATTTTACAATATTTTTTGGGTTTTATTTTGGGATTTTTTCAGAAGGTGTTTTGATGAATTTTTCAATTTTTTCTTTGATTTATTACATTGGCAGTTCTTTTTGATGATTTCTTTGTAAAATAGATTTCTTTTTTTTCATAGTTTTGAAAGTCCAAAACCCCGATTTTCCTAGATCTTTTTCCAAGTTGTGTTTTTGTGAGTAGATAATTGTGGTTTTTTCAGTTTTGTTTTTTTTTTTTTTTGTTGATGATTTTGCTGTCTCAATGAATTTTAGTTTAATTTTGTTAGTTTCTAATTTTTTAAAAGAATTATTTTTTCATCTTTTTTACTTTTTTCTGTATGTCAATTGAGTTTTTTGAATGTATTGTTTTGGTTGTGGAATTTTTTTTCCCATTTACTATTTTTTTTTTTTTTTTTTTTTTTTTTTTTTAGTGAATTATTTTCTTTTTCCAATTCACAGATCCTACTTTTCTTGGTGTTTTTGTCTTTTTCCAATTACGGATCCACTTTCTTGGGAGTTCTTTGTCTTTTCCAATTCCAAACCCTACTTTTAGTAATTCTTTATTTTTTCCAATTTATTTGGAAGTTTTTCTCTTGTAAGGCTTTCTTCCTTTCCCCATTTTCTTCTAACCCTTTTGAGACTTTTAATGGTCTCTTCTTAGAGCATTATGTAAAGGAGGACAGTCTGATGCATTTTGCTGTTTGAGGTCTTTCAGGTTTGCTGACCTGCCTTTTTCTGCATAGAAGCTGTCATTGTTCTTTTCATCTTTTTTATTCATGTTTGAAAGCCTTTAGGGTGGTCTTCTAGGCAAGGGGTTAAGCCTTCTGCAGGCAGGGAAAGATGTAAACGATTTCTGGTCATATGGGGAGTGTTGGTGAGGTTTTCCCTTCCCCAACAGGAAGTGGATTCAGCACTGGCCGAGCTATTAAACTGTTAGTAGGGCAGGGATTATCATTGCCCTTGGCTAGAACTAATGGTGAAATGTACTGCCCCCAGGCCGGAGCCTCTTTAGGACTGTGAGTTTGGCAGTGATTGAGAATGCAGACCGCCACAAATCCCTGCCTAGAGTTTGGTTGATGCAAACGCCCTGGGTTTATGGCCCCCCGAGCTCCCCACTGCGCAGATTGAGGCTGACCGGCTGCGTCCCCTGCCGGGGATTTCCCTTCTAAGGAGAAGCCCCGATTGCGGGTTGGGGGCTGCCTTTGCTGAGATCTGTGCCCTTTTCACCCTCAGTTTGAGACTCTCCTCGGAACTATTTCTCCCCCGTCTGGATTCTCCCCTTGGAACCAACTTTTTGTGAGACTGGATTTTCTTCCGCCAGGTGAGTTGTTCTACTTCTTTCTTTACAATTGTAGATTCGATTTTTTGAGGCTCGATATAATATTGATAAAGAGGGTAAGAGAAGAGCTTAGAAAGTCGTGTGTGACTTCTCCGCCATCTTGGCTCCGCCCCCTAGATACTACATCTATATGAAAAGGAAAAGCTTTTGTATTAACAATAATTTATATAATTTGTTTTCAAGTTAAAAAAGGCAATTAAATATTTGAAATCTCATTGGCCTATGTATTTATATGGAATTTGAGGTCTATTTTACTTGTCAATAAAAGCATAAACATATGGTTTAATGTTCACAGGAGAGAACCAGGTGTTAGGAGAGAAATTGATGAGCCAAATTCTGATTTTTTCTTTAATCAAACCTAAGTGACATTATGAACCTATGTGTGATTTTTGAAAAAAATATTCTATACAAACTTAATTCATTTTTTAAAAAATGGAAATCTAGAGCTTTAATTTTGGGTGTCAATTTTCACAGAGAAATGAAAATATAGAAGGAGAATTACAAGTAACAGTCAGTCAGTTAACAAGTTTTTATTAAGTGTGTGCTATGTATCAGATCAGATCAGATCAGAAATGGGAATGCAAATATAAAAGAAAAGAAAGGTCCTGGCCCCAGTGAGTTTATTATATTCTAATAAAGGATGGTAATGCATCAAAGTAAATTAATTAAGTGGGTGAGGGACTGAAAGTACTCAGGGCTGGGAAAAATTAAAGATTTCCCAAGTTTAGCTACATTAGAAATTAAGAAATGGCTTTTCCTGTGCACTATATTTAAAGTGGAGTTATTGGCAAAAGCTATCACTCTATGAAGTATGATATAAGTGTGATAGAAGATATCAAGCTATCAAGATGGAAGGACTACAGTGGTAGGTAAAGGATACTTCAGATTTATAAATCCCAGGGTTGAAGTCATCTTCCAGGATGAAGATGTTTCTGGAACATGGTGAAGAATTTCAGAATGTAATCTGATAATAAATAAAGTCAACTATAAGATGGGATGGGAGTATCCGAGAGATATCAGTAGAGAAGACAAGAGAATCATTAAGTAAGAGGTGTGAAGAAGTTAGTGACTGGATTTTTATTTGTAAGCAGCTTTCAGACAACTGCTGAGAGCAGCTTCTGTTTGCATTTCAACTTGGCAGGAACCTATTAAGTGCAAATAAAACGCATACAAGCAAGCTAGTATCATATTACAAAGAAAAGCAGGATATATGTAAATAATCATTCACAACCCCACCAGCACACAAGCTGAATAAGTTTAGCTAATAATATGTCATGACATTTCACCATAAGTTAGTGAAAAGAATTAATTACAAAAAAAGAGCCCTTATGCTCTGGTTTCAACTAAGTATTAAGACAAGAATTCTTTGAAAACATGAAGAGTTTCTGGTTCTTTCACTAGTATTAAGATATATGTGCTTGTGCAAATGATCCTCACATTAGAAAGTACTTAAAATCTCATATAGCTTCAAATCATAATTCATGAGCCCTATCTAATGTGTTTTCTTTTTATTAGTGAGCAAAGATATTTAATTATAAAGACCATAATAACAGTAACAATTATTGGTGATGATGATGATAAATAGAACATTTTTCCATAAACTTTGAACTCACTCTTTCACAAATATGGATAACCTCAATGGAAAGTGAGAATCTATAATTTTCTAATAATACACTTTTAGTCTTTAAATGAGGAGAGATTGAGATGAGGTGATTTCTATGATTTATTCCATCTCTAAATTCTATGACACTATAATCTAAAAAACAACATTTCGCAAGCTATTCCCCAATTGATAAATGATCAAAGAATATAAGCAATTTTCATATAAAGAAATTAAAGCCATTTCTAATCTATTGAAAAAATACTTTAATTCATAAATTATTGATTATAGAAATGCTAATTAAGAAAATTCTAAAGTACCACTTAATACCTCTCAGATTAGCTAAAATGACAGGAAATGATGATGATAAATATTGAAAGGGATGTGGGAAAGCTGGGGCACTAATATATTGTTGGTAGAATTGTGAATTGATCCAATCTTTGGGGAGAGTAATTTAGAACTATGCCCAAAGGTCTATAAAATTGTGCATACTCTTTGATTCAGCTGTGTCCCTACTGGGTCTGTAACCCAAAGAGATCATAAAACAAGGTAAGGACCCATATATGCAAAAAATCTTTGTATCAGCCTTTTTTTGTGATGGCAGGGAATTTTTTGAAATTGAGTTGTAGCTCCTAAGTTGGGGAATCACTGAATAAATTGTGGTATAGAAATGTAATGCAGTATTATTATTATTCTATAAGAAATGATCAGGAGGATGATTTCAGAAAAACCCTGAAAAAACTTATATGAACTGATGCTAAGTGAGATAGAAGTAAGAGAACATTGTATACAATAACAACAAGATATATGAAGATCAATTCTGGTAGAAGGGCTTTTTTTGACAATAAGATAATTCAAGGCAATTCCAATAGACTTGTGAAGGAGAGAGCCATGAGCATTCAGAGAGAGAATGATGTGGGCTGAATGTGGATCACAACTTAGTATTTTCATTTTTGTTGTTGTATATTTGCTTGCTTTTTTCTTTCTTGTGTTCTTTTCCCTTTTGATCTGATTTTTCTTGTACAACTTGATGAATATGGAATAAGTTTAGAAGAATTGCACATTTAATCTATATTGGATTGATTGCTTTATAGGAGAGGGAGGGAGAAAAATTTGAAATACATGGTTTTGCAAACGTGAATGCTGAAAACTATCTGCATATAATTTTGAAAATTTAAAAAACTTATTTAAAAACAATTTAATATATCCAATACAAATAAAAAATAACATTTTGCCAACTGATAGTAACAAAGAAATAAATATTGACTCATGAGAATTATAGGAAAGATATTCATAATTACATTTTGAAATTTTTCCTAGTTGCTATCTCATTTTTCTTTTTTTTCTTTTTTTTGCTACCTTTTATATTAATTTACTCCTCATTTGCAGTTTGATGACACTCATTATCTAGACCAATCATTATTAGCATATGATGTATTGTTAATTAATTGTTCTTTGAAAGCAAGGGTATTGTTTTAAAATATATAATATTAATGTGTACAAGGAGTGAGAGGAAAGAAGCAGAACAAAAGGGAAAAAAAACAAAAAAAAGTGAAAATAACATTCCTTAATCTGCATTCAGATTCCATAATTCTTTCTCTGGTTGTAGATAGCATTTTTCACCATGAATCTTTTGGAATTATCTTAGATCATTATAGTAATGAGAAAAGCTAAGTCTATCAAAGTCAATCATTGCACAGTTTTGCTGTTACTGTGTACAATGTTCTCCTATTTCTGCTCACTTCACTTAGCCTCAGTTCATGTAAATCTTTCCAGGTTTTTCTGAAATCCACCTGCTCATCAATTCTTTTAGAACAATATTATTCCATTACATTCATACTCCTTGATTTGTTCAATCATTCTCCAACAGATGTACATTCCCTCAGTTTCCAATTGTGACCAAAACAATGGCCAAATGAAGCTTGACATAGGTTGCTAATTAGAATCATATTGGTTTTGGTAAGGTGATGTAGGACCAGGCTCATTGGTCAGTAGAAGAGTTTAGTGAAAAAATCCTTGGACTTGAGAAAGCACGAGACCTCAATTCTAGGTTTCTTCTGTCTGTCCCTTAATTCTTCTGGGCCTCAATCTCTTAATCCACAAAATTGGGGAATAAGAAGAGATCACCACTAAAGTAATTTCTATTCTTAAACAAGAAAGTCTAGCAAGTTAATATATGTGAAAGGGGTACATAAATTATAAATCATTATATAGTAAACAGTTAAAATTTAAGAATCATTAAAATTTTCACCAAATATAAATATGATCTCATGATAAAAGCAGCCATACAAACATGTATTTTGATATCTATCTGTATAAATAAATATAGATACATATCTTTCTATGTACATATACACAAGTACATATGTTGGTCTCTATATAGCTTTCTTTTAAAAGCATATCTTTTGTTTAATAATTTAGATAGCTCTCTATTTTGAGCATAGTTTCCATTTAAAAGAAGACTTTTCTGTTCCCATAAACATCATTTCTTTAGCTTTGCCTCAGATCTTTGCCAGATTCTTTCTCAGATGCTACTCCTTTTTCAGCACAAAAGATTGATGTCATTATTTTTCAGAAATTTTCTATTAGTTGCATGAAAATCTAGATTTCTCTATATATATCCTAGATATTTTCAGTTTTGTTTTGGTTTTTTTAGCTCAACTTTTCTTTTTCTAATCCTCTAAGATAGTTAACTACAGGGACATAAGCATTTGCAACATCCCTATAGATCTCAAAATGCAAAATCTTTGTCATCATCAGTTTTCTCAGGTGTAAAATGAGAAAATGTGTTGGAATACCTGTTTTCTAAAATCCCTTCCAGCTTGAATGATAATGATTGTACCGAAGTTTTCTGAGAATTTTGTCCCTAGGATTTTTGTTATTGTTGTTGTTCTTTTGTTTTGTTTTGATTCTTTTTTTTTTCCTTCTAAGGAGTTGTGTTAACCCTTTCTCAATAGTATTTCCATCCGTACTAATCTCTTCCTTTTCTCAAGTCCTAATACTCTTCAAATCAGTGTCACATTATTGAGAGTGAATTTAGTGTCTGACATTTTGCTATGTTGATTTTTTTCTTCTTGATAGCTGAGTCTAAGTTTTATACTTTCACATTATTTGATTTCAATAATTCTTAGACACTTACTATGTAGAAAACACTGGGCTAACTAACCATTAGGCAAGACAGAAAGTTTAGATCAGACATTGTCTTAGTTTATGAAACTTTATGTCCATTAAGGGATGTGAAAGATAAATTAAAAAAAATCTTATTAAATTTCAGAATGTTTGACTTGGGCTAGTGAATATTTCTCACCTTTTTGAAGGTTACTTATTAACCCTTTATTTTCTACTAAAAATAATCTCTTGAATTATTGAGGCCTAAACATGCATTGGCATATGGGCAAACAGGAATTGAGAATGTATTAACTTAGCCACAGAAAGTCTATCATCAGAACGACAATTGAATTCTTTTCAATTGAATGGAATTGTTAGAGCCCCTGTTTTGCTTGCAGAAATTATACGAATACAGGCTTATCTCTGTTCTATGATGTAGATCAAAGGAGGGAATTTTTTTAGTGGATGGATGGAAAATGAATATTTGGTTAAGAATTAGTATCCAAAAAGATTTTGGATTACTGGATGATGGATTAAAGTATGAATGCTAAGTGACTAGGGAGGGATAGAATTCACCTAATAATGTCTGCTAAATACAACATAAATCAATTCCAGTTTCTAAAAATGTAATAAAAATAGCTTAAAATTAAAAAGACCAAGGCAGAGTGAAATTCAGAGAGAGAAATATCCTTCTGTGTATTTTCTGAGTTTAATGTGTTATAGGAAAAAGACTAATCATAGAAGTACTCAAATTTAGAGGAAAGAAAATTCATTTATTGGGCATATTCTGGAACTATTCTCTTAATCTTCATTCTCACTGATTGGCAGAGTATCCAGAAGGTAGTCACAATATGTTTTCTTGGTGCTAGAAGTAACTCCTTAGGAGTTGAAGTGTTTCTTTTTTAATGCTATTGCACATGAGCCCCCTGCCAGAATCTTATTTTCAGAATATCAAAGATCATCATTTATTCAGCATGACTTAATTAATGCCAGCATGCCTAGTTTGCCCTTTATAACGGTACATTCCTTCTGCATTGTACATATTGTCCAAATCATTGATATTGTTTAATTCAAAGAAGATATGTGGGAAAATTGCTATGTATTTTACTAGGCTCTAGAGATAGAAAAAAAAGTAGAAGAACTTTGTAAGCTTCATCGGTGAACTTACTACCTACTGGGAGATATAACATTTATGCAAGTAGAAAAAAGGAAAATTGAGGGAGAAGAGGAAATCATACAAAGCTAGTGTAGGACAGTGAGAGAGGCTTCACAAAAGAGATAGAACCTGAATTAAACCTTTTTATAAGAAAAGGATTTTAAGAAGTAAAGATGAAGAAGAAATACATTCCAAACAAAGGAAAGGAGGTAAATTTTTACTGAGATGAACTGAAGTACGAGATATATTATTAAATTCAGGGAAAAATAGTATTTATTTGTATTATCTATTCTTTTAGGTAATAAACTTTTTGAAGATTGAAACTCACTATCTTTAAAGAACTCTCAACCTTTGGTAGTGACTTAATAAATATATATTGAGTGCAAGAAGGGTAGCTATAAAAAACGGAATAGAGAAACTATTTTCAATACTTTAATGAAAGAGAGATAGAAATTGAATACAGTAAAAATTAATTATAATTTGAAAGTTGGGTATTTAAGTATCTGTGCTATTACAAATAGAGCTGTCTTGAAATTTTCTTTTTAATTACTTAAAAAGAAAACTTAGAAAATGTGTAGCCTTAAAGATTGGTAGAATAAAAAACTGCAATAAAGAACAAACTGCTTTCAAATATCTTAGACACATTTATTTACTTTTAAAAAAATAATGTATTAATTAAAATTTGTGTTGACTATGAATTAAGAATTTCTGAAAAGAATCAGTACTAAAACTTTATTTTTTATTTCTAGATAAAATTAAAAATTACAAAACTGAATTTAAATAACATTATACACATATAATTCTACATAGGCAGATAGATTGATAGATCATATATAGAAACATCTCTCTCTCTCTCTATATATATATATATATTTGATTTGGCTACATTTTCTAATTGGATAAAGACATAGCTGGGCAAGTCCATTGAAAGTACTATTTTAGTCTCTATTTTGACTCTAGTGGCATTTATGTGAGGCAAGTTTTGAAAGAAAAAAAGAAGGAAGGAAAGAAGGAAGGAAAGAAGGAAGGAAAAAAGTAAGGAAAGAAGGAAGGAAGGAAGGAAGGAAGGAAGAAGAGGAAGGTCAGATAATTAGTCAGGAAGATGCTATCAGCATCCAGACAAAGAACTGATGAATAGAAGTGTGTACAGAATGACTTCACACACATATTACATACAAGCCCACATATGTGTATTAAATATGTACATACATGCATGTGTGTGTATCTAGTAGTAGCCATTTTGAGGATGGAGGGAGAGAAGGAAAAAAAAGGAAAAAATTACATGATAATTCCATTGTTGATTTAAAAGGAGTAGCTATATAAAATAAATTTGTAGTTTCATGAGCAATCAATATTTTTCCCTTTGTTTGCATGCTGGTTTGTTTTTCCTTTTTTAAAAAAATTTGCATTCTACTATGTTATAGAAATGCTTTTTTATTTCTTAAGTTCGGAAAAAATATTTTCTGAAAAGCTGCTGGTGCTGATTGAGAACTCTATTGCTCATATGACCTTCTAAGTCACAGTTATAGGCCAGAGAAGAATGCCTGTGTTAGTGACAAGGGACCAGTGGCTCTAGTTATAGTTGCAAGACATAAAATCTATAGTTCTTATAGGTCTAGGGGAGTAGGGTCTCTTCTTGGGTAAACACCAGAGCATAGAGAAGAAGAGCAATGATCATACTTAACCCCATAACAAACAATTTTGGAAGACCTCCAAAATTGTAGACTCTCCAGAACTCGCTCTGAAAAAACCAACATTAAAAAGCTTGTAACTTGAGAAATGTTTTTCCATACCTAAGTGAGCAAAATCTAAAGTGGGATTTATTCCAGGAATACAAGGCTGGTTCAATATCAGGAAAACTATTACCATTAATTGACCATATCAGTAACAAAACCAAAAGAAATCTTAAGATAATTTCAATAGTTTCAGAAAAAAATGTTTTGACAAAATAGAGTACCTATTCCTATTAAAAACAGTGGAGGGCATAGGCATGAAGGGAGCTTTCCTTAAAATAATAAGTGGTATCTGTTTAAAACCAACAGCAAGCATTACATGTAATGGAGACAAGTTAGACACATTCCCAATAAGATTGGGGTGAAACAAGGATGCCCATTATCACCATTATTATTCAATATTGTAGTAGAAAAGTTGGTTTTAGAAATAAGAAAAGAAAAATAAATTGAAACATTTAGAATTGACAAGGAGGAAATAAAACTATCACTCTTTGCAGATGACATGATGATATACTTAGAGTCCTAGAAAATCACCAAAAACCTACTGGAAACAATTCATAGTTTTAACAAAGTTGCAGGATATAAAATAAAACCACACAAATAATCAGTATATATATATATATATATATATATATATATATATATATATATATATATGTATATTACTGACAAAGCCCAGCAAGAGATAGAAAGAGAAATTCTATTTAAAATTATTGTAGAAAAAATAAAATGTTTAGGGGTTTACCTGGCAAGACAAACCTAAGAACTATAAGAGCACAGTTATAAAACACTTCTCACACAAATAGTCAGATCTAAACAACTGGAAAATTCTCAATCATTCATGGGTAAACTGAGTTAATATAATAAAAATGACAGTTCTGCTTAAATTGGTCTACTATTCAGTGTCATCCTAATCATATTGACAAAAATTATTTTATGGAATGAAAAAAACATAATAACAAAATTCAGAATAAATGGTCAAGAATATCAAATGAATTGATGAAAAATATTAAGGATTGTGGCTTAGCAGTACTAAAACTAGATTATAAAACAGCAGTTTTTAAACATTTGATACTGGCTAAGAAACAGAGTGGTGGATCAGTGGAATAGATTATAAACATGTGACACGATAATAAAGTCCTACAGTAATCTAATATTTGACAAACCCCAAACTCCGGCTTCAGGAATAAGAACTCACAATTTTAGAAAAACTCTAGAGAAACTGGGCAATTAATATGTGAGAAAGTTGGCATAGATCCATATTTCACACCCCATACTATTTGCCTAAAAAGACTTTCTTGAGTGCCAAAGCAATGACTTCCATGTGATCTTCCATAAGGAAAAAATTACCTATTGCTGCAAGCCCAATTTCCTAACTAGATGTAGAAAATTGGGGAAAAAAGGAGCAACCTTCTTAGACTTCCGGCTTTTTTTTATACTGTGCTTTCAAGAGCCCCCAAATTGGGGTGCCAAAATTTATTATGCTTTTTAGAGCCCCCACTCTGGGGTGCTAAAATATATTGTTTGGACTAGCTCTCTGAAGGATTTCAGGACCAGTCCGAGTCCTTGATCTTTTTGAAGGAGTGATGAGGCTGGAACCCACATGGATGGTCAAAGAAGGAGTCCATTTATTTCAAGTCCTCTCAACCCCTAAATACCTTAGTACAATTACATCACTACAGCACACTGAGCAAGTGCTAACGAAAAGCACCTTGCTATTATTATATAGATGCATCTTTACTGCAAGTATCTCTGCATCAAGTAGAACACAGGTTGTCCCACCCTCTTACTTCTCAGGAAGGTTGAGATTTCCCCCAAAGGGACATGAGAGCTGAACTAAACATTGGCAGCAGGTTCCCTCTGGACTGAAGGGTCTTATAACTCACCCAGAGTTCTCCCACTGTCTTTAGCTCTCTAAATTTTTAAAATATAATTTTAGATTAGTATTTTAATATACATGAAGGCAGCTAGGTGGTTCAGTGGGTAGAAGCAAGTACTGCCCTCAGGAAGAACTGAATTCAGATCTGGCCTCAGGTACTTATTAGCTATGTGACAGTCAATGCATCCTCTGAAACTGAGATTGATGTTCTGCTTCTTGTGGTAATTTTGGCTCAACAATTAGCATCAAGAAAACTCAGGTATTCCATCAGCCAGCACCACACCATCCATACATGGACCCATCAATTATTGCAAATGGCTAAGTTTTGAATGAAGTGGGTAAGTTTGCCTACCTTGGCAGTATGCTTTCTAAGAATATCCACGATTATAAGAAGGTTGAAAGACCCATTGCTAGAACTAGCTTAGTGTTTGGGAGGCTTTGAAAGAAAGTGATGGAGAGGAAAGATATTAGACTACTATCAGACTGAGGGTCCACAAAGTTATTGTGCTGACTCATTGTTGTATGCTTGTGAAACAGGGACAGTCTACTAGCTCCATGCCAAGAAACTGAATCGCTTTTTCTTTTGATTGCTTGCTATGTGTCAGTTCTCCATAAAATAATCTTTTGGGAAAGCATACATTTGGTATTTGATCAGTGTAGCCAGCCCAATGAAGAGAAAATTGTTGGAATGCTTGCCAATTTAGTTGGAGAAAGGATTTCAGTCCCATCCCCTGTAACACTTTACCCCTGAAGTTTTATATTGATTTTACCTAGTCCAGCTACTGTACTTCTGAATGTCTATTCCATAGGTAACAGCCTTCCCGCTGTCCTTCATCTTTTCCTGTTCCACTTCTCCTGTCTACTAGCGTTCCAAAATTGTATGGGTCTCATCAGCCACAGATTCGACACTATAACTCATTTCTAATATAGTGATATCATTTTGATCCTCTTTGAAAATGAAGGATGATAATTAAGCTGTGTGATTCCAAGTAAATTACTTAAGCTCTATTTGCCTAATTCTGCCACTCCAATATTTGTGCCATGAAAACACCATGGACAGTATGATTCATGGAGTTATGAAGAGTTAGATCCAACTGAATAATTGAAGAACAAAGGACAAAAACATATAAGCAATATATTGATGAATTTTGTTCCCACATAAATCTTGCATTTTTTTCACATTTAACTCTTAATTTTTATATTTTCAAAACTATTATATTTTATTTTAAAACATAATTTTTTTTAAATTTTGGTAGCTTTTCTTATTGTCCTTTTTATATAAAGTATGTATTTTATTCTTCTAAGTTAAATTCAAATATTTTTAAAATGAGTTCAAAATATTATATTTCCATTAAAAACTATATATTTTATATATTTAATATTATTCTTGTTACAAATTTTAATTGTAATTTTAGTTTAAAGAGACCAGTTTTTCCCTATTCACTTAACCTTTTTGGCTTAATCCAGTCCACTTTATGAAATTTTCTCAAACATCTCTAATTTGTCTTCTCTAGCTTTTTTGTTAAATATCAATGCCTGCACTTCTTTATGTCTTCTAAATCTATTATTTTGTGCTCTCTCTCATTGAAGTGGACAGATCCTCTCTCTTTTCTTTCCTTTTTTCAAAATTATTTTTGCCATTTCTCCTTAGAAATAAAAATTTAAAAAATAATTATGTAGCTTTTAAAAATGTTCTTGAGTTTTTTTTAATAATAATGCACATTTTATTTTAAATTCCAACTTTGTTCCTTATAGTTAGGAAAGATTACATATTCCATTCTTAAATACATTTATTAAAATTTAACCAAAAGTAATAACAGGTTTGAAGTATATTATTATTTTAGTTAGTTACATGATTTTGTCTGTTTGTATTTTTTGCCCACTGCTTGTAGAGATTTTTTGAATGTGTATTTTTGTTGATAACTGTGAACAGGTCTCCTTCTGTGTATTGAGTGAGTTTTCTGTTATCAAACAATATATTTACAGATTCTTTTTGTATAGTTCTATAAACATTCTAAGACTTTAATCTGTTTTTTCCTCATAGTTTTTAAACAATTTAAGGTAGTTGTATACTTTGGGGAGAAGCCTAGGTATTCTTTATTTCATCACTAATCTGTATTTTAGAGAATTTTTTCCCAAGATAAATATAGGAACTTAATGAATACAAAAGACAAAATACCCCTTCCTGATTTCCTTCACTCCCATTCCAATTGTGCTTGGTTCTTATGAGTTTGAACTCCATGAAGCAACCTCAATTTTGAACCCTTTTCTGATTAACTAGATGATTTTGCAGTGCCTCACTGGTAAAATTATTATTTAATATCTTTATATTTTGAATTTTATTATTTGTATATATATTGTCTTCCCCAATATAAACATAAGCTTCATGAGGGCTGAGACTTTTTTTGTTCATTTGTTTTCTTCTTTGTATTCTCATAGCCTTGCAAACGGTGTCTGGCAAATAGTATATGCTTTTATATATTTTTATATATAGTAATATATATATAATATTATATATAATACATTATATATAATATACATATTATATATTTATTTATATAAATGGATTGATTTCAGTTGGTATTTCCCCAAATGTATTTCTTTAACCCTTCTGTTTTGATCTCTTATTTTGCTTTTTATTTCTGTAGTTTTATAATCATGTGCCTTAATGTGCCAAAGTCAGAGTTTCTTCCTATAGGATCACAGATAGTTTGAAAGGGCTTTGGACAGCATTCAATCAAATTCACCCTGTTTCCAGATGAGGAAATTGAGGCCCAAGGGAGGTAAGTGACTTGTAAAAGGTGACATCAGTTATAGGAATAATACATATTTGAATTCAGAGATGCTAATTCCAAGGACATAAAATAACTATTTCTAGTGTATCAAGCTTTCTGAACCTATTCACATTAGGTATATGGCTTAATCTACTCCACTTTCTGAAATTTTCTCAATTATCTCTAATTTGTCTTCTCTAGCTTGTTCTCAGATACCAATTAAGGCAAAGCTTGTGCTTATTTCACCTTCTAAATCTATTATTTAGTTTGGCATCTTCTTGAATTACTTTTTATCACTGCTATTACTCCCTGCATTTGTTAGTCCATTTTGTTATTATTCTATATTAATTTCTGCTTAATTTCATTGCAGTTTTCATGTGTTTGCACACACACATATATACACCTGTGTAGCACCTTGCAGTTTCCCTTATCATTATATTCCTTTTTTGATTTTTGTTTAAACATAGCACTGTCTACCTTGCCTCTTCCCATCCCTCACCCCCAGCATTCTTTACTATCCTTAAAGAATTTGAGCATTTGCAGCTCTCTATCCAGTCTCATTGATAGTGTTCTCTTCATTGTAGGGGATGGGTTCCCTTCATAGTGTAAGACCTAGCAAAAGACCCGATCCCTATAGCTAGAGGGACAAAGCGTTGACAGGAGAGAGTGTTGAATTTCTTGCACCGACAGGATTATCTTGAACCCCACGATTACTTTATATAATCAGGATATTATAGCTATAGATGTCAGCTCCTGAGATAATATGTCACAAACATAACTTACTTTGAGTCCTTTCCTCTAAAAACTCTCCCCTTTTCCCTTGCAAATTTTGAGTTCCACCTGGAAACTAGCCCACCGTATAGCAACTTAAATCTCAAATTATACTAGGAATCATGCCCCTCGTCAATTGCAAATTAATTAGAAACCTGTCTTACAGTGAGTCTGTGAATTCACTGCATATAATTGTATGCATTCTTGACTTTTTGAATCTCTTCATTCTTATCTCAGTTCCATTTAGACATTAAGTTTTAGACTAACTCTTACATAGGAATATTACTTCAAAGATGTAATCCCAAATATACAAACATATTTCTCCAATATATAAGGTTAAATGCTTTTTTTCCTATCGTCTTAGTTTCTGGGAAGGGAAAGAGTTCATAACTTAGAATTGATCTTATATTGCATTCCATTGCAAATTCCAAGTTCAAACCCCATCAGCCTTGAGTCTCAAGCACACTGGCTTCTTCTAAATTTCTGCCAGGCTGGCTGGCTGTAATATCCTGCCTAGAATTCTGATCAAAATCATCATGGCTCAAGCTTCTGAGTTCAGTGGGTATCCCCAACTCCACCTGAAAGTGAGGAAAAAGGAAATTGTAAAAACAGAAAGAACTTGGCTCAGCTTCTCTAATTCTGTAAAACAACAACAAGAACTATAAAACTTCTCTCAGTTTGTGATGCTCCTGCTATGGATGCATAGCATCCATGTGTGATCTTTGAACTTTGGGCACATAGAGAACGTGAGAGATATCTCTGCTTGATAGGAGTTTCATCCTTCTAAATAGTCAGTCAACAAAGGAGGCTTCTCCCAAATACAGGTTAGGAGAATGCAGGATGAGAGAACTCCTCTCATTAACAGAATGCCTCCAGACCATATATAATTTCTTTATTTCGTTTTGTTTGGAATTGATTTGGAATTGTTTATTATATTATTATTATCATAGCTACAACTAAACAGGTCAATGGACAGACTACTAGGCCCACATTCAGGAAGATGAATTCAAATTCTGTCTTAGATACTAGCTATTACTTTACCTCTGCCTGCTATGCTTTCCTCAACTGTAAAAGGGAGATAATATCTGTCAGAGTTGTTGTAAAGATAAAATGAAGATTAAAAAAATGGCACATGTAGGTTATATTTTGTTGTTGTTGTTCAGTCATTTCCATCTCTACATGACTCTATGCTTTTCTTGGCAAAGAAATTGGAGTTGTTTGCCATTTCCTTCCTTAGTTCATTTTGTTTGCCATTTCCTTCCTCAGTTATTTTACACATGAGAAAAACTGAGGCAAACTAGGTCTTCCTGATTCCAGATCTGGTACTCTGTTTCTGTAATGTCTAGCTGCCCCAGTAGGCTCTATATAAATGTTTATTCCCTTCCACTTCTCACTTCTAGCTTTAGTTAGTTTCAAATGTTTATCCTCTAATTTCCACCCTTACCATTACCTCCTCATTGTTACTTTTCCCATACTCCCCATTGTTGCTTTACAAACAGTTCATCATTTCTAGAAGAATCATATTCATTAATTCTTTTGAGTTTTAAAAGTTCTTAATTGAGATCATATTTTTGTTTGGGTTGAGATTAACAAAATGCCCTGGTAATTTCAGGAGATATTTTTATTCCCTTCAAGGATAAGAGAATATTTGTGGACTTCTTAGTTTTTGAAATTGTTTTTGTTTTGTGAAGGAATGATAGGTAGAATGTCTGTCATTCCTCTCAGTTTTAATAGTAAACTAGAAAGATAAGAAGTTCCTGGAGGAACTTGATTATATTTTCAGTAGGGGAATTTTAGTCATGTGGAAACCTACTTAACAAGCACACTGCAGTAAGTCACAGGTAATTTCTACTTTCTTCAGTAAAGATTGTCTGGTTTGTATGAAACTCTACTTTTCCTCTCTGACAGGGTGGGATGTATAACTAAGTAATAGAGTAAGAATGTGTATCGGGTTTTATCCTCTACAAATGGGCCATCCTAGATTTGGAAGATGTAAAGAATAAAATTCCCTGCCATATTATGGACTAAAATGAAACAAGGCAGAACAGGAATTCTCCTGTCTTTTTTTTTTTAATAAAGCTTTTCATTTTCAAAATATATTCATGGATAATTTGACAACATTGACCCTTGAATAGCCTTGTTTCAGATTTTCTCTTCCTTCCTCCCATCCCCTCCCCTATATGGCAAGCAATGCAGTATATGTTAAACATGTTAAAACGTATGTTAAATCCAATATGTCTAAACATATTTATACAATTCTCTTGCTGCACAAGAAAAATCAGATAAAAAAAGAAAGTAAATGAGTGAAAAAACAAAATGCAAGCAAACAACAACAAAAAAAGTGAAAAAGCTATATTGGGATCCACACCCAGATCCCACAATCCTCTCTCTGGATGTAGATGGCTCTCTTCATCACAAGATCACTGGAACTGGCATCAGTCTTCTCATTGCTGCAAAGAGTCACATCCATCAGAATTGATCATCCTATAATCTTGCTATTGTCTTGTACAATGATATCCTGGTTCTGCTCATTTTGCTTAACATCAGTTCATGCAAGTCTCTCCAGGCCTTTCTGAAATCATTCTCCTGACCATTTCTTATAGAACAATAATATTCTATAACATTCATATACCATAACTTATTCAGCCATTCCCTAACTGATGGGCATCCAGGAATTCTCCTATTTTTACTTACAACTTAACTTCTAACAGGCCCATCTGTTCCAGGACGATTGGGTCATCATTTCTCTTAATTGGAGGAGGAAAAGATAGAGATGCACAGATGTAAAGATACATAATTCAGGCTACACACTGGGCACCAAAGCAGAAACCCCTACCTGGTCAATACTACCTAGTCTTCTTAGATAAAGGTCCATGCCTGAGACCTTAGATAAAGAGAGTGAAAGTTATGGAAAAGGTCCCTCACACTTCATATCTACCCAAATCAATCAGGTAGAGAGACTGGACAGATTAAATGGAAGTGCTGTGGAAAGAGGGCAGTAAATGAATTGTCATCTTGTCCCATAGAAAGATCTGGAATAGGAAAGCATCAAATTAGAGATTCTGGGACTATCAAACTAACAGTATTTATGGAATTACCAAATGTCATCATGATATATTTCCAGGGCATTCTTTTGAATTTAACTTTTTGTGTTTCTATTATTATTTCTTCCCATTTTTATTTTTTGGTAGGAGGAAGAACATTTTCACTGCCTTATGATCAATAAAGTAGAACCAAGAGGAATAAATTCCTAAACTATTTTGCCATAGATTTTTTCCTAGAAGTTTCTATAAAGTAATTTTCAGTCTTCAATCTTATCCTTCCCCTTTTATAGTTTGCTTGTGAGTATTCTCTCTAATTATGTCTTTAATAAATGTGTGTTGTATGGTATAGTATTGTGTTGCATTAAATTGTGTTTACCTGGAACAGTGCTCTAAGAATTTAATTAGTGCTATAGTAGGAATTAGGAAGACCTGAATTTGAATGTTGCTTCAGATGCTGACTAGCTATTTGATCCTGAGCAAGCCATTTAACCATTATCAGTT
Source organism: Sarcophilus harrisii (assembly GCF_902635505.1). NCBI lineage: Eukaryota > Metazoa > Chordata > Mammalia > Dasyuromorphia > Dasyuridae > Sarcophilus > Sarcophilus harrisii. The sequence continues at coordinate 482,902,099 of NC_045426.1, read as the reverse complement.
TTAGATTGCTCATCAGTAAAGTGAGAATACTTGCAATGCCTTACCCACCAAGACTGGTGTGAGAATTAAATGAAATAAGATATAAAATGATTAGCAGACCTTAAAGTGCTACATAAATGGCAACTATTGTTATAAGTAAAATTTATATTGCACTTTAAGATTTATAGAACAGTTTACAAATATCATCTCATTTTTTTTAAATTTTTTTTTAAATATCATCTCATTTTATCCTCAGCTGCTATCATTCCTATTTTTTTTCAGAAGAGGAAACTGAGGCTGATAAAAGTTAAGTGACTTGTCCAGAGTTACTCATCTAATTAATATTTGAGACTGTATTTGAAATCAGGTCTTCTTAAACTAGATTTAACACTCTATTCATTATATCACCTAGCTGCCTTATTATTGTTATTGTTAAACCAGGTATAAACATCTCTGATGGAGTATGTAAGTGGAAATGCAGACTTCACAAACTTATGTGATTTTGTTTTTAGAGGGGCAGGTATATCAGCACTGCCCCTGCCTCTAATGATTTTCAGGGGGAAATAGAATCTAATTCTCAGAAAAGTAAAGAAAATGGCTGCAAATCTCTTCTAGTAGCTTCCTTACCCTGCAAAAGAAATACTAAATGATAGAAAGTCAATCACAAACTCACTAAATTGGCTGCTTAGCTCCTTAGCAAAAACACTATAAAAACATCAAAACAGAAACATAAAGTCAGAACTAATGCCTTTTCTCAAAAAAAGTAATATTGTTTATGGCAACAGCATCCTTTGGCAGGCAATCACAATCTAAGCACCTTTCTTATACCTTAAGTAATGCCATATAAACTTCAGTCAGTTGCAGTGGAATATATATCAGCTGTTTTCATGCTAGCAGTGGAGGAGGCAAGTAAGTAGGTATTCTAAGTTTATAAGCAATACCTTGTGAGGGTTGAGGTGGTCTAGACAGTTAGGTTACAGGGTATATATCTAAAAAGTCCCATTTTTATGAATAGGATAAGAACAAAATACTATGATAGTACCTTGAAAACAAGCAAAGAGAGCAATTAAAATATATTATTTCAGATTATTCTATGTATGGATTTATATATAGATATATAAATGATATACTTGTTTATATATAACCTATACATAGTAATATTCATACCACTTTTAAAATTATTTTTTAATATAATCAATCTATCCATCCCTCTATATTTCTGTCTCTTCAAGATATATTCTTATATTGCTCCTTTATTTTTCCAGCACCTTTTATGGTGTCTTACCTCATTCCCTTCACTTCTCCTTTCTTTTCTCATTTCTCAGCAATCTGACTTCTACCTAATCAGAGGAATGAAACTGCTCTTTCCAGTTACCAATTATCTCCTAATTATCAAAGCTGGTATCCTTTTCAAATTCCTTTTCTTGACCTCTATAGCTTTTGATTCTATGTGTCTGTTTTTTGAGCTGCTCTTTCTTTATTTCCCTCCTATACATCTAGCTGTATGCTCATTCTTTTTCCTTTATTGCATTTCCAATAGTAATCTGCTTTCTAATTCAAGTTTCTACTAGGTCTTGTCCTTGGCCATCTCTTTTGTCTCTCTTTTATGATTACCTAATTTAGTCACGGGGCTTTAATTATCATATTTCTGCTGAGAAGTCCATAATTTTTATATAAAATTATCCTTTCTCCTTAACTACAGTCCTGTTTCCAAACTATGTATTAGGTATTTCAAACTGAATATATAATAAACATTTCAAATTCAATTTGTCTAAAATTGGTGTTATTATCTTACCTCCAAAACCTCTCTCTTTTCAGAACTTTCTTATTTCTCCTGAGAGTATTGTCATTATACCAAGCACCTTAATTTATAGCTTCAGTGTCATCATTGACTCTTTACCTACTCAATTGCAAAATCTTGATACTTCTATTTCAAAAGGATCTCTCACATTTACCCCTTATACCCCCCCTTTTTTTTCTTTATTTAGATTTTATTTGGTAACAGAGTAGAGCTTTTACAAAGAGGAACATTTATTTCAAAAGATAACAAAAATTATAAACATTTTCAGCAAAGCATGGGAGGGATAATCTTCTTCCCCTCTTTGCATCTCTTCACTCTGGGGAGAGGAAAAGAATTCTCTTATTACCTTATTTCAGTTCCCATAGAATATTGTCCCAGGTCCAAATCAAAAACAATCCAAAGCTTAAATTCCATGGACCCTTGCTTCTAATTGGCTTTATCACCTTGCCTGCAATTCTGGTTCCAAGGTTTCAATGGCTCAAACTGACTCTTCTGTTTTAGTACAGAAACAAACATCCTCAGGCTTATTTCTCAGATTGTTGATTAAACAAAAAGTATAACAGAGGAAGGAAGCCTCTTTCTCTCCTACCAGTGCAGTTCATGGAATCCAAGACAGCCACAAAGTTATCCCTACAGGGGAGAAGATGGCAGAAAGAAGAGAGCAAAAAGCTCTCTTTCGCTTCTTTTAAAGATACAGACAGTCAATGCTACTTCCGCCCAAAGAATAGAGAAAGGAGGAAGTTTCATGTTTGAGAAATTGGGCTTGCTTAAAGAGGCTGGGTTACATTTTTTTTTTTTTTTCAGATTTGAATTCTGTACTTCTTTCCCACCCTGGCCCATCCATTTAGAGGGCAAGGGAAGCAAAAGCTATTACAAATATTTGCAATCATGCAAAACAATTTCCTACATTATATCATGCTTGGACTATTGTAATAGCTTTCTTTTTTTTGTGTGTGTGTGTTGTTGTTGTTGTTCAGTCATTTTAATCGTGTTTGATTTTTTGTGACCCCATTGGGGGCTTTCTTTTTTTTTTTAAATTAATAACCTTTTACTTACAGGTTATATGTACGGGTAACTTTACATCATTGACAATTGCCAAACCTCTTCTTCCAATTTTTCAACTCTTACCCCCCATCCCCTCCCCCAGATGGCAGGATGACCAGTAGATGTTAAATATATTAAAATATAAATTAGATACACAATAAGTATACATGACCAAACTGTTATTTTGCTGGACAGGTCTGAGGGAACATTTTTTCTCAATTTATTAAAACTTACCTTTTGCTAGGAAAAAACCTTATTTGTTCAGTTTTGGTAAAATCCCTTCATTTCTGCTTTAGTTTCTTTTCCCACCCAATTTTGTCAAAAGTTTCTTACCAAAAGCTTCTTTGGGTTTTTCAAACATTCCTAGTTTTCTGTTTTGTCCCAAAACCTTTCTCTACAATAATTCATTCCAAAAAAATTAAAGGTTTGGAAGGGGCAAATTTTTTTAGATCGGACAGTTAAACCTTCATTTGATTTTTTTCATTTTCCGAAATTCTTGACCTTTGTTTTTCCGAATTTTTTTATTTTTTCAGGCCATTAAATTTTTTGGGACGAGGTATAGCACTAAAAAATTTTAGGAATATTGACTTTATTATATTTGCTTTTCCAAGGTTTTTTTTTTGGTTAGATTTTAACTTAATTTTGTGAAAATGGCTTTTTTTAAAATTTTATTTTTCCCTTCGGATAGTTCTAAATTTTATATTATAGTTTATTTAACTTTTTCCTTGTAATGGTTTATTTTTGTTAAATAAAGAATGCTGATACTTATTGGGATTTTTAACACAATTTGATTATTTTTAATAACTTTTTGGGTAAAATCTTGGGCTTTAATTAATTAATTCCAAAAGGTATAATTTGGTTCTCATTCCTTTCTTACCTTTAACTTTTTAGCTCTTTTTTGGGCTAAAGGTTTCTAATACAATATAAAATGTTGGTGATATGGGCAATCTTTTTCCTCAATCTTATTGGGAAGGTTCAGACCCAAATTGATTTACCGTTTTTAAAAATGTGTTAATTTTAAAAAAACCATTTTTCCTAATTTCCGGGTTTTGGAATATTTGTTTTGTCAATCTTTCGATTATTAAGAAATCTATGGTTTTTTTTTAATTTGGTTTTTTGGAATTAATTGTATTTTTCCCAGATTGAACCGTGCATTTTGGTTAAACAAGAATGTGTTTACCTAAATATTTTTGTCTTTTTAAATTATTTGTTTTAGATCAATAAAGGAGGTTGGTTCTTATTTTTCTTTTTTGTTTTAAATTATGGTTTAGGGACAGATTTTCTGTGCTGAAGGTTTTAGGTCTTTTTTATTTTATCAAATAATTTTATAGATTGGGGAATTATTTTTAAATTTTGTTTCCTGTAAACCATCTGTTGGTTTTTTTCCAGGGGTTGTTTAAATTCCTGTTTTTTCTTTTCTGGGAAATGGGTTTTGGAGCTTTACATCCTTTTTAGTTTTAAATCTTTTTTGGGGTAATAATTTGGTTTCAAATTTTTTTAAAAGTTGGCAAAATAACCCTTTTTTCTTAAATTTCCTTTTCATTGGTGGAAAAGTTCTCCCTTTTATTTTTAAGTACTTTTCATTTTCCTTCCTTTTCTATTAGATTTAAAAGGTTTTCTATTTTATTAGTTTTTCATGGTAATTTGTTTTTTAATTATTAATGTTTTTATTTCAATATTTTTTAATTTTCCTTTTTTAATTTTGAATTTAATTTAGTTTTTATTGGGGGGTTTTAATTTTTTTTTTAGTTTTTTGTTGGAATTCATTAATTTTTCTTTTTTTTTTGGAAGTGTTAAGGATAAAATTTTTTTATTAACTTTGTGGTTAAATTTTGGGATCTATATTGTATTTTCTTGAATGTTTTAATTTTATTTTGTGTTTCATTCTTTTTGGGATGAAATTGTTGTTTCCAATTACTTTTTTGTTTTCCCTAATTTTTGTTGGGGTTTGTTTATTGATATGTTGGGAAAGCTTTATATTTCCTTTTTTGTTTTTAATTTGAGGCCTTTATTTAAATTTTATGGTCATTTTTGTGGTTTGAATGGGGAAAGTTATTTTCTTTTTTTTAATTTTTTAAAGATTTCAAGTTTAATTTTTTAATTTCTATTTTTCTTTAATTTCTTTTATTTGTTTTTGTTTTGTTTGTTTTAAAATTCTAGGGTAATTGAGATTACTTTAAATTTTTGTTATTTTTTTGAAATTTTAATTCTTTGAATTGGATGAAACTTGGTATATTTTAATATATTTTTTGTTTATGTTAAACTTTAGGGATGTAGTTTTTATTTTTTAATTGATCATTTTGTTTTGTTTGATTTGGTAGGGATGGGTTTTTTTCCCCGGACTAATAGTTTTTTGTAGTTTTTTTTTTTATCTTTTTTAAATTTTTTTTAAAAAATAGAGGTTTCTGATTTTGATCCAGGTGATTGTTTTTTTATATTATATTATTTATGGTTTTAAATTATAATTCTGATTTTGTTAATCCTGATTATGTTTCTTTTTTTCCTTAATTTTTTGAACATTTAAACTTTATCAGTCCTTACCTCTTAGAATCCCTCCCCCCCCTTTATCTTTTTCCTTTTTACTTTTTCTTTCCTTTTCCTCTCCCTTTTTAATGAAGGGAGGGAATTTTCAAAACAAATGTCAATTTTTTCTTTTAGCAAACTCTGATAAATAAGATTCCACAATGTTCCTCCCTTTAAATTCCCTCAGAATGAAAACCTTCCCCTTTGTGGGATGTTTTCCCTCTTTTTCCCTCCTTCCATTATTCTGCCATCACCCTTTCCATATCTACTTCTCCTTTTTATGTTATATCAGTAAAATCAAATTTACATGTTCTTTTTGTATTCAAACAGAAATACAGGTCTCAGGTTCTTTTTTTCCTTTTCTGCATCTCTTGAGTCCTATGGTTGGAAAAATTTTTTTTTTAGTTCTGTTTTTCCCTTTAGAAACAATAAATTCATTTTTTCATTAAATTCCACCTTCTTCCCTAGAAAATGTAGCCTTTGGGAGAACTTGGCAATTCCAAGTTCTTTTTTCGGAATGATTACCCCTTCGATCCTTTAATGGGGAGCCGATCTTGGGTTATCCGTGTTGTGGCACCCCGTATTTAAATTTTTTTTTTTTTCGTTTAAATTTTTTCCTTAATCTGATAGTTCTGAAATTTGCCCACAATTTCCTTGGGGTTTTTTTTTGGTTCTCTTTTCAGAATGTTCGATAATTCTTTCAATCCCTATTTTACCTTCTGATTCTTCATCTAGTTCTCTTTGATGATTTCTTGTAAAATTACCCACTCTTTTTTTATCTAATTTTTAAATCCAATAATCCTCAGATTATCTCTCCTAGATCTTTTTCCAAGTCTGTCTTTTGCAAGAATAATTCATGTTTTTTCCATTTTTTTTTTGGTTTTGTTAAAAGTCTTGCTGTCTCAATGAATTAAATTTCTATTTGTTCAGTTCAATTTTAAAATTTTTTCTTCACACCAAGATAAGGTCAAAGGGGTTAAGACCCAAACATAAAGGGAAAAATTATTAATAAATTAGGGCAAGGATGTTTACTCTCAGACCTGTAAGGGGAAGGTCTTTATAAAAGAACTAGAATCATTGTCCAAAATGAAAAACGATTAAAAACTGAAAGTTTTTTAAAAAAAAAATAATGCAGACAAGATTGAAGGGAACAATAAACTGGAAAATATTTTTACAGTCAAAGGTTCATAAAGGCCTCATTTAAAATTAAGAGAATGCTAATTTTAAAAAATCCCAAAATTCTCCAATTGAAAATGGTCAAAGGATATGAAGACAATTTCGATGAAGAAATTGAAACTTTTCTAGCTAGAAAAATTCCGTCATTTTAATAGAGAAGGAAATTAAGAAACTCTAAAAAACCCCCTTCAGATTGGCTAAATGACAGGAAAATAATGTGATTGTTGGAGGGATGTAAAAAATGGGACGTTCTTGTTGGTGGGTTGTGAAAAAATCCAAAATTTTTGGGGTAGTTTGGAACTTGCCAAAAGCAAAACTTGATCCCCATCCAAAGTGTTACCCGGGGTTATATCCCAAAAGTTATAAAAGAAAGGAAAAGGGACCTGTTTTGCACGAATGTTTGTGGGCCCTTTTTGTGGTTTTAGAAACTGGAAAACTGAATGGATGTCCATCAGTTGGGGAAGGCTGAATAAATTGTGGTATTGAAATTGGAATTTGTTCTTAAAGACCACAGGATGTTTCAGAAAGGCCTGGACAGACTTAACAGAACTGATGCTGGGGGGTGAACAGGAAGGGGGTATTAAAACTTCAAAAAATTTAGATGATGACCACGGTGGACGGGCCTCCTCAGCAAGGATCAAAAATCATTTCTAATGGGCATTTAACTGAAATGAAAAGAACCGGGTAAAATTTTGAATTTCCCTTTTTGAACCTTTTTGTTTTTCAAGTAATTGTAAAATTAGGGGTCTGTTCTTTTTGTAGAAAAATAATGTTTTATGTATCTTATTTGTTTCTAAATTTTTTTAATATATTTCATCATGGTCATGTTTGGGGGGGGGGGGAAAGGGTTGAACAAGGGTTTGGTTTTAATGGAAAGTTCCCATGTATATCCAAATAAAAGGGCTTTATAAAAAAAAAAAAAAAAAAAAATTATTTTTTTCATTGGTTTTTTTTTTTTTTTATTTTTCGTTACCAATTAAATTTTTTTGTTTGTTTTGCTCTGGAATTTTTTTTCATTTCACAATTTTTTTTTTTTTTTTTAGTAAATTTTTTTTTCCAATTTAAGCCTTTTTGAATTTTTTTCTTTTCAATTCCAAATTACTTAGTAACTTTTTTCCAACAAATTTTATTACTTTTTGGGGTTTTTTCTTTTTAATTCAAAATTTTGTTTCTCATTCCTGGTTTTTATCTTTTCCAATTCTTTTTCAGGGTTGTTGCTCTTTTAAGGCTTTTTTCCTTTTATTTATTTTAACTTTTTTAGACTTTGGGTCTCTCTTTGAAACTCATGGAAAAGGGACAGGTGTTTCCTTTGGGGGGTTTGGTTTGTTGGTGGTTGTATTAGCTTTGGTTTCTAGCTCTTTTTGCATGTAGCTGTTGATATTCTTTTCATCTTTTATTCATGTTTTAAAGTTTGGGAGCCCTCCCAGGAAAGGGGGGGAAAGCCTCTGCAGGAGGAGAATGAAACCGTTTTGGTTTGGGTTGCTTTGGGGATTTTCCCTTCCCCCAAACGGGAGGGTTCAGCACCTGAACCCCGGGAAATTCTTTTGGGTGGGGGTTTGGATTTCCGGCGAGTTGGAATTTATGAGGCCAGAGACTTTTGGGCTGTTGTGTGGGTAGAGGACCATTTGGGTAGCCACTCAAGTCCCTGGAATTTCTGGGTTTTCTGTGAGAAATCGCCCTGTCTTTGGAAGCTGGCCCCTGGAGATTAATAACTTGGGCGGCCTTCCCCATTTAAGCCCCAAAAAAACCCCTTTTGGGTTGGGGTTGTGGACTTTCTGTCTGTCCCACTTCTGGTTTGAGGGTCTCCTTGGAAACAATTTCCTAGTTAGCTGATTTTGGCCCCAAAAACCTTTTTGGATGAATTTTTTTCGGCGGTTGGTTGTTTTATTTTTATGTTTGCAATTAAGATGGTTTTTAGGTGATATAATTTATAAAGGAGGGTAAGGAAGGTTTAAAAAGTGGTGTTTCCGATCGGCCCCGGTTTTTGGAATGTTTTATTTGGTCTAGTGATTTTTCATTCTTTGCAAAGGTTTCAAAACTACCAAGAGATTTTAAACAAACGTGATCTAATTGCCTATTTTACAAAAGTCCTTTTTTGGATTTTAAAGGAAACCTAAACAATATCTTTTTATAATGTGGTAGAAAAATAGTTTCAATTTTTTTCCAATGCCTATTTTCCTCCCATAACTTACATAATCCTCATGTATGGGGGATCCCCCACAACCTAGTTTTTTGATTCATGATATTTTGTTTTTGAATAAATCTTTTGTGGTGTAAAATTTTATGTCTTTTTATTTGAAATTTGTTTTAAATGACCAGACCTTTTTGCTTTACTTTAAACCCAGCTTTTTTTGGAAATATGGGATTGATATTTTTTTACCATAATTTTTTGTTAAAATAAAAGACTGGCTATTTTAAAAAATTTTTTTCCTTGATTTTACAAAGTAGTCCCTTGACCACCAAAATTTTCTTTGAAATTGTATGTTTTATCTAATTAGTGGAGGAAAGATTAAATGAATACCCCGATTCTGGACCAAACAACTCAAAGATATATAATGAAAATATTTATATTTATTTATCAATTTATCTTTGCAAAAGAATTTTCTCTTGCTTTTTAATTATTAAATTGTTAAAATTTTAAAACCCTATATTAAGAACAAAATTTCTTCCCTTAAAGTGTTTATCCTTTCTTATATAAGGGGAAATCCAACCTTAACCTCCGACTTTCCCTATTTTATTTATTTAAGGCTTATTGAAGACTTTCAATGTATCTTTGCAAACATTTCCAACCCTTATTTTTTTTAGACTCTTCAAATATAGACCTATTCTTATCAATCCCTTATATAATTGAGATGAAGCCCCCAGGTTTCTAACAACACTCCATTTGCCAACAAAGAAACCCTATAACACACAAAATCATGTACTTTTTCCTATTAGAAATCCATGATTCTTTTCCTCCAATAAATTAAAAAACAAATCCTTTTGTCCCTTTTTTCAAAATTTCAAAATTTTCCCCATTATCTTTGATTTAACCACTTTTTTTATATTTATTTTTTTTTTTTAAAGGTTAGGGTATTTACTTCCCATCCAAGTTAAAAAGGTTAAGTTCCCAAACCAATTTGGAATCAGGCCTCCCTTTAGGGCTTCTCTATCATTACCCAATGCCCTTCCCTTTTTAAAATATTTTATACATTTCTGTACATATTCTGTACTATTTTGCCAAACTAGATTTTAGCCTCCTATGGATATCTCCTTTAAATCCTGAACTTATTATTTATTAATAAATGGATGCTCTTCATAATTGTTCCTTTTCACTTCACCGGGAACAAAGGATCTCTTTACCCAACTGTGATTTTATGACACATTGATCTTTAATATTAGTGTTAAATCCCAAATACCTTAAAATACCTTTTTCAATCAAGATCTGTGTTTCAGTATTTTATAGTATATTTGTGGTGGGTTTTTGAGTTTGTTTTTTCCTTCACAATTCAAGGAAGAGACCTAATTTTCATGTATGTGTCACTAAACAGAAACATTTCACAACTGTGATTTTAGTGTTAGAAAGATACTCTATCAACAAGATAGAGTCATGATCTGACTAATTTGTGTCTTCATTCTTAATTCCTTTTCCATATTCAGTGGAGATAGAGAAAAGACCCCAAGAGAGTGCTTAAAACTTAACAAGGCTAACTAAAATGAACGGATCAAAAGAGAACACCTATGGAAAATGATTCACAAACCTTAAAGTTCAACAGAAATGTTAACTGTTGTTGTTGCTTTGCAATACATGAACCAAGTTCAGTGACATCTATTTTCTTTGTAATAAATTATTTATACTTATTTATCCTTTGATTTGATCCTTTTAGTACTAATACATTTTCTGTAAGTTCTTCCATCATTTGGAGAGGTAGGAAAAACCTGGTTGAATTTTTAGAAAAACCTGAGTTCTCTTTATAGCCATAGTATTTTTTTTTTTTTTTGATGTGTAACTCAAAGAAAGTCATTTAACCTCTCAATACCTCAATTTCTGCATTTGTAAAATAAAGATAATGAAATCCTGAGAATCTCCTTCCTATGGCAATACTGACACTCACATAAAGGGATACCTATAAAGCTCTTTGCAAATTCTAAAGTATTACATGAATGTCAGCTACTGTTATGTTATCATTATTTTAGCCTTAAAGTGCTAAATAAATGTGTTATTATTTACAGTGATCATGTTTATGCCAATATGAAACACTGAGCTTTATTGTACACTATCAAACACTCTGCTATTACATAAAATAGTATGAGATAGTGCACATTGCAGCAGCCTGGGTTTATCTGCTTCAATGCCAGATTTCACACATGACAGATTGCAAATTATTATTGTGCTGCTCTACCATATAATCAGATATCGTTATCCCACAGCATCCCCGATGGTGATGATGGTTTTCATGGGGTTCTATTTCCAGTGGACTTTCAAGTTGCTTCAGAAAGATTTTTCTAAAAGATGAACTGCTGCAAGGCATTATTTAAAAGTAGAAGATATCACAGTGTTTTGATATTTAAGTGATTTATGGACTTCAATAAATGGCTGCTGAGGGGATGATTGAAACAGCCCTTGGCTTTACAGGAGTTTCTTATGGTTAAACATGCAAGTCAAACTCAATTCCACAGTTAAATTCACATTCAAAGCTAAATCCCTGTCCCAACAGAGGTCTTTGTTCAGAATAAAAAAAATCTTTATCTCAACCATTTCAAAGGAGATGTGGCCAGGAATGAGTGGATCACATTAAGGTTAAGTTATTAATTTGAAATTCAGTTGTTCTATTCTTAATTTATTATAAGATGAGTTTCACCAAAACTGGCTAAATCTCTTCCATTCAAAACAAAATAAGCATTACACATCAAATGTACCCCAGGGAAATTAGAGTGAACTAGGCTTTTGTCACAACTCATTGTAAATCCAGGTGTATGACAACAATGACAATGAATCACTTAAGTGATTTGTTGATAAGGGATTCAGAAGCCCTAATTTGGACGAATCTAAGTGACTCTCACTTGATAAGGACTTTATCACTGTCCCTTTAATGTTAGCTAATGCTCCCTGCTGACTCAGTGTGGAAATATAATCTTATACTGGATTTAACTAGTGCTGCAATTTGACATTTTTCTAAATTAGCCCCCCTTCCTCCCAAAGAGCTATAGTATATGCTTAATAAGTTGTTAAATTCAAATATCTTGATGACTGATGGCTAACTTCTAGATGATTAGTGATCTAAAGGATCAGTCCTTAGATAGTAAGTATAAAACCAGAGTGTTATGTTATTTATAATTGAAAAATACCTTAGAAATCATCTTATTCAACTACATATTGTATAGATAAGAAACATGAGTATCAGAGAATATGAGGGACTTGCCCAAGTGAGGAAGTAAGAGTAGCAATTCCTAGTTCAAAATAAACATGATAAATTCACAATGGCCTTCTTTTGCCAAAAGGGACATTTATTTAGGAGAAGAAGTTACAGACAAAATGAAGATATAAAATAGGTACCAGGTGTGGTAAATATGAAATAGATTTGGGAGAACAATAGGGTTACAAAGGAAAGGAGTTTGGAAGAATCTATTAAAAGAATATGCCATGAGTCCTGAGTTTGCCATTAACTGGCAGGTTACATCCATAGAGGAGTTCAGCAGACTAACCAGAGTTAGTATAGAAAAGAGAAAGATGTCTTTAAAGGGAAGACATATTTTAAAAAGAGACAGAGAGAAAGAGAAACAGAGAGGAGACAGAGAGAAAGATAAAAGATTTCAAAATAGAAACAGGAGAGAGAGAGAGAGAGAGAGAGAGAGAGAGAGAGAGAGAGAGAGAGAGAGAGAGAGAGAGAGAGAGAGAGAGAGAGAGAGAGAGAGAGAGAGAGAGAGAGAGAGAGATTGAGAAATGGGATATGACAGGGATAGGGACAGAGACAGGGAGAGAATACTTTGTAGTGGACTTAGCAAAGATCTTCATCATGAGTACATCTTTTATGCAGGAAAATATAATCTTGGGGCTTTCTCAGGGGAGAAGAGGAAGTACCAGGGAAGAATTTTGAGCCAGATGTTAATATCTGGCAGATTAGGTCTCAGACCTGTCTAAAATATATGCTAATTAGTATCTCAAAAATTGTTTAAAGATGCCCAGAGGTTGGAGCATAGACGATGGAGGTTGATAAAGAATTTCATCCTCACAATCATTCTACACAAACAGGATAGTCTGGAAATTGGTTGTGCCTGATAATAGTCAGATGGGCTTCTTCCTAATAAAGTAAGAGAATAAACTCTGTTCAAAATATACCTCAATGATACTCAAAAATCTATAAGTATCATCTTATTTTCACCACAACTTGGGAAATTTTTTTTTTATTATTTTCATTTTACAAAAGAAAAAAACCCAGATAGATAAAAGTTAAGAAAAGTACCAAAGCATCAAACTTAATGTTTTTTGTTCATATTGGAATTCAGATTTTAATGACTCAAATTTATTCAATATGCCACATACCTGTCTTCACCTACCCAGAACTATGGTCAAAATGAAAGACTACAATAAAACATCTCAATTCTGTTACTCATCTAGTTCTTGGAGAATTTTCAGGTGGTAGAATCCATTTTTCTTAAAGTTGATCCCACTCCCACTCCACCATTACTTTGTAAGCATTTGAATAACATGGAATTGTGGTGGGGAAAAATCATTAAAATTGGGACCTAATCTAAGTGTCCTAATTCTCTTGTTACATTCTGTATTCTGGTTTGTAGGATCCTCAGATAATGGTCAAACGTTTGATGATTTATACTATAAAAGGACCTTTGAGCTAGTTCATGTAATCTATTATCTATTTTTTCATAGGTGATAAAGTGGAGTTGTTGAGAGATACAATTATTTGTCCAAAGTTAAATAGATAAATGACAGAACTGCAATTCAATCTCACATCTTTTGACTCAAAATTCCTCATTCTTTACACTCTTAGGAACTTATTTTATTTTTATCCTTTGTTATATAAAGCGATAATTAGAATTACTGAAATAAGAAAGTCTTCATTCCCTTCAGACAAATGAGGAAATTTAGCAAAATCCCTAATAGAAGAGGAATTAAACTAATGAATTAAACCCAATAAAGAAAATAATTGATATAAATTAATTTAATGGTATACAAATGAACATACATTTAATAAGGACTTATGGTATATAAGAAAGTGGATAAAGTTTGGGGAATATAACTATGAAAAGCAATATAGTTCCTCTCCTTAAATTTAAGATATATTTGGCCTTAGGAGATACACACATAAATATACATATACAAATAAGTATGGTAGAAAGGACAAAGGAGAGATTTAGGTAAAATAAGAAATTCAAGGAGGAAGAAGACACATTCAGCAGAGAGACAAAGTAACTGCCTCATTGAGGAAACCATACAAGAACTAGGACTACGGAAGTTTTAGAGGGAAATGTGTTCAAAATATATTCAAAATTCAGACATGGACAATAATATTCAGAATGCACACATGAGAAATTACAGAAATAGTTTGAAGAATAATGACAATAATAATAGACTTATTTGTCTAAAACATAGGAGTGAAAATGGCTTTCATTAGAATCTTTATTTCATTTTTTTATTGCAATAAATTTACTTATTTTTAATACACATTGCTTTTAAAATCATGTTGGGAGAAAAAAATCAGAGCAAAAGGGAAAAACCATAGGAGAGAGAAAAATAAAACAGAAAAAAGAAGTGAACATATCATCTGTTAATTTATATTCAATCTTCATAGTTCTTTTTCTGGATGTAGATGGCATTTTCTATCCAAAGTTTATTGGTAGTGCCTAAGATCAGTGAACTAGTGAGAAGAACCAAGTCTTTCATAGTTGATTTTTGCACAATCTTGCTGTTACTGAGCATAATATATTCCTGGTTCTGCTTGTTTCACTCAGCATTAGTTCATGTAAATCTTTCCAGGTCTTTCTATAATCAGTTTGTTCATCATTTTTTATAGAACAATAATATTCCATTAACTTCATGTATCATAACTTGTTCAGCCACTCCTCAGTTGAGTAGATACTTCTTTTCCAAATCCTTTTTACCACAAAAAGAGCTGCTGCAAATATGTTTCCATATGTCTGTTCTTTTCCCTCCTTTATGATTTCCTTGTTATATAGACTCAGTAATGGTGCTGTTGGGTCAAAGGGTATGCACAGTTTGATATCCCTTTGGGCATAGTTTCAGATTGCTCTTCAGAATGGCTGGATCATTTTACAACTCCACCAAAAAATGCTTTAGTGTCCCATTTTTCCCACATCTCCTCCAACATTTATCATTATCTTTTCCTATCATCTTAGCCAATCTGAGAGATGTGAGGTGGTAGCTCAGAGTTGTCTTAATTTGTATTTCTCTAATCAATAGTGATTTAGAGCATTTTTTCATATAACTATAAATGACTTTAATTTCATCCTCTGAAAATTGTATGTTCATCTCGTTTGATCATTTTTCAATTGGGGAATGACTTATATTCTTATAAATTTGACATAGTTCTTTATGTATTTTAGAAATGTAACTTTTATCGGAAATACTGCAGTAAAGATTTTCCCCAGCTTAATACTTTCGTTTTTATCTTGTTTCAGTTGGGTTTGTTTATGCAAAACCTTTTTAATTTATTTTAATTAAATTGAATTTAATTCAAAAATGAAATGTTGCCTTTCATAATGTTATCTAATTTTTTTATGGTCATAAATTCCTCCCTTCTCCAAAAATCTTTTAGGTAAATTATCTTTTGTTCTCCTAATTTATTTATGCTATCATCCTTTATGTCCAAATCATATATCCATTTTGATATTGTTTGGTATGGGTATGAGATATAGGTCTGTGCCAAGTTTCTGACATATTATTTGCCAATGTCCTCTGCAATTTTTGTTAAATAGTGAATTCTTATTTTTGAAGATGGAGTTTAGGAGTTTATCAAATATACTAGATTGTTATAGACCTTGATTATTGTGTCACGTGTATGTAATCTATTCCACTGATCTATCACTCTATTTCTTAGCTAGTACCAAATGGTTTTGATGACTGCTGCTTAATAATACAGTTTTAGGTTTGGTACTGCTAAGCCACCATCTTTTGCATTTTTTCATTAATTTCCTTGATGTTCTTGAACTTTTGTTCTTCCAGATGAATTTTGTTGTTATGTTTTCTAGTTCTATAAAATAATGTCTTTGCAGTTTCATTGGTATGTCACTGAACAAGTAGACCAATTTAGGCAGAATTGTCATTTTTATTATATTAACTCAGCCTAGCCATGAAAAAATGATATTTTCCCCCCAGTAGTTTAGATCTGATTTTATTTGTGTGAGAAATGTTTTGTAATTTTGTTCATATAGTTCTTAAGTTTGTCCTGGCAGGTAGACCCTCAAGGGTTTAATTTGTTTATAGCAATTTTAAATGGAATTTCTCTTTCTATTTGCTGCTGGACTTTGTCAGTAACATATAGAAATCTGATAACTTGTATAGGTTTATTTTATATCCTCCAACTTGGCTAAAGTTGTAAATTGTTTCCAGTAGGTTTTTGAATGATTTTCTAGGGTTATCTAAGTATACCATTGTATCATCTACAAAAACAAAAACAAAAAAAAAAAACAAAAAACAAAAAGCAAAAACAAAGATAGTTTTATTTCCTCATTGCCTATTCCAACTACTTTAATTTCTTTTTCTTTTTCTTTTTTTATTGCTAAAGCCAACATTTCTAGTACAATGCTGAATAATAGTGATCATAATGGACATCCCTGTTTTACCCTTGACCACATTGGGAATGGGTCCAGCTTTTCTCCATTACAAATAATACTTGCTGTAGGTTTAGCTAGATACTGTTGTTATTTTAAGGAAAGTTCCTTTTATCCCTATACTCTGTAGTATAGGGATATAATATTTTAATAGGAATTGATGGTGTATTTTCTCAAAAGCTTTTTGTGAATCTATTGAGATTATCATAAGGTTTCTGTTGGTTTTGTTATTGATATGGTAGATTACTGTAATAGTTTTCCTGATATTGAATCAACCCTGGTAAATAGACCAAAAAGGAATTGGAAACTAATAATCTCATCTTAAAGAATGATTGGGTGAAACAGCAAATTATAGACACAATTAATAATTTCACTCAAGATAATGACAATGATGAGACATCATACCAAAATTTGTGGGATGCAGTCAAAGTGGTAATAAGGGGAAATTTTATATCTTTAGAGGCTTAGTTTAATAATATAGAGAAAGAGAAGATCAATGAATTGGGCTTGCAACTTAAAAAGCTAGAAAAAGACCAAATTAAAAACCCCCAATCAAATACTAAACTTGAAATTAAAAGGAGAAATTAATAATATCGAAAGTAAAAAAAAAAAAAAAAAAACTATTAAATTAATAAATAAAACTAACAGTTGGTTTATGAAAAAATAAATAAAATAGATAAACCTCTGGTAAATCTGATTAGAAAAAGGAAAGAGGAAAATCAAATTGTTAGTCTTAAAAATGAAAAGGGGGAACTTTCCACCAATGAAGAGGAAATTAGAGCAATAATAAGGAATTACTTGGCCGAACTTTATGCCAATAAATTTGATAACTTAAGTGAAATGGATGACTACCTCCAAAAATATAGGCTTCCCAGATTAACAGAGGAGGAAGTAAATTGCTTAAATAGTCCCATCTCAGAAAAAGAAATAGAAAAAGCTCTTAATCAATTCCCTAAGAAAAAATCCCCAGGACCAGATGGATTTACATGTGATTTCTACCAAACATTTAAAGAACAATTAGCCCCAATGCTATATGATTTTAAAAAATAGGGAATGAAGGAGTCCTACCAAATTCCTTTTATGACACAGACATAGTACTGATACCTAAAACAGGTAGTTTGAAAACAGAGAAAGAAAATTATAGACCAATCTCCCTAATAAATATTGATGCTAAAATCTTAAATAAGATATTAGCAAAAAGACTACAGAAAATCATCCCCAGGATAATACAACATGATCAAGTAGGACTGCTGGGAATGCTGGGCTGGTTCAATGTTAGGAAAATTATTAGTATAATTGACCATATTAATAACCAAATTAACAAAAACCATATGATCATCTCAGATGCAGAAAAAGCATTTGATAAAATCCAACATCCATTCCTGTTGAACACACTTGAGAATATAGCAATAAATAGACTTTGTCTTAAAATAATCAGTAGCATCTATTTAAAACCATCAGTAAGCATCATATGTAATGGGGAGAAACTGGAACCATTCCCAATAAGATCAGGAGTGAAACAAGATTGCCCACTGTCACCATTTCTATTCAATATTGTATTAGAAATGTTAGTTTTGGCAATAAGAGCTGAGAAGGAAATTAAAGGAATTAGAATAGGTAATGAGAAAACCAAATTATCACTCTTTGCCGATGATATGATGGTATACTTAGAGAACCCCAGAGATTCTACTAAAAGCTATTAAAAATAATCCACACCTTTAGCAAAGTTACAGGATACAAAATAAACCCACATAAGTCATCAACATTCTTATATATCACTAACACAATCCAACAGTTAGAGTTACAAAGAGAATTTCCATTTAAAGTAACTACTGATAATATAAAATATTTAGGAATCTATCTGCCAAGGGAAAATCAGAACTATATGAGCAAAACTACAAAACTCTTTCCACACAAATAAAATCAGATCTAACAAATTGTAAAAATATCAAATGCTCTTGGATAGGGCAAGCAAATATAATAAAGATGACAATATTACCTAAACTAAACTATTTATTTAGTGCTACACCAATCAGATTCCAAAAACCTATTTTAATGACTAGAAAAAATAACAACAAAGTTCATATGGAAAAACAAAAGGTCAAGTATTTCAAGGAAATTAATGGAAAAAAAAATCAAATGAAGGTGGCCTAGCTGTACAAGATCTAAAATTGTATTATAAAGCAGTGGTTATCAAAACCATTTGATATTGGCTAAGAAATAGACTAGTTGATCAATGGGATAGGTTAGGTTCAAAGGACAAAACAGCCAATAACCTTAATAATCTAGTGTTTGACAAACCCAAAGACTCCAATTTTTGGGATAAGAACTCACTGTTTGACAAAAATTGCTGGGAAAACTGGAAACTAGTATGGCAGAAACTAGGCACTGACCCACACTTAACACCATACTCCAAGATAAGGTCAAAATGGATTCATGACCTAGGCATAAAGAACGAAATTATAAATAAATTAGAAGAACATAGGATAGTTTACCTCTCAGATCGGTGGAGGAGGAAGAAATTTATGACCAAAGAAGAACTAGAGAATATTATTGATCACAAAATAGAAAAATTTGATTATATAAAATTGAAAAGTGTTTTGTACATCAAAACTAATGCAGACAAGATTAGCAGGGAAACAATAAACTGGGAAAACATTTTTACAGTCAAAAGTTCTGATAAAGGCCTCATCTCCAAAATATATAGAGAATTGACTCTAATTTATAAGAAATCAAGCCATTCTCCAATTGATAAATGGTCAAAGGATATGAACAGACAATTCTCAGATGAAGAAATTGAAACCATTTCTAGCCATATGAAAAGATACTCCAAGTCATTATTTATCAGAGAAATGCAAATTAAGACAACTCTTAGATACCACTACATACCTGTCATATTGGCTAGAATGACAGAGAAAGATAAAGTGAAATGTTGGAAGGGATGTGGGAAAACAGTGACACTGATACATTGTTGGTAGAATTGTGAATATATCCAGCCATTCTGGAGAACAATTTGGAACTAAGCCCCAAGTTATCAAACTGTGCATACCCTTTCATCGAGCAATGCTACTACAGGCTTTATATCCCAAAGAGATTTTTAAAAAGGGAAAGGGACCTGTATGGGCAAGAATGTTTGTGGCAGATCTCTTTGTAGTGGCCAGAAACTGGAAACTGAGCAGATGCCCATCAATTAGAGAATGGCTGAATAAACTGTGGTATATATTATGGAATATTATTGTTCTGCAAAAATGACCAGCAGGATGATTTCAGAAAGGCCTGGAGGGACTTACATGAACTGATGCTGAGTGAAATGAGCAGGACCAGGATATCATTATATACTTTAACAATACTCTATGAGATCAATTCTAATGGATGTGGCTCTGTTCAACAATGAAGAAGAATAAATCAGTTCCAATAGAGCAATAATGAACTAAACCAGCTAAACCCAGGGAAAGAACTCTGGGAGATGACTATGAACCACTACATAAAATTCTCAATCCGTCTATTTTTGTCTGCCTGCATTTTTATTTCCTTCACAGGCTAATTGTACACTATTTCAAAGTCTGATTCTTTTTATACAGCAAATTAACTGTTTGGACATGTATACATATATTGTCTTTAACTTATGCTTTAACTATTTAACATGTATTGGTCAACTTGCCACCTGGGAGAAGGGGTGGGAGGGAAAGAGGGAAAAAGTTGGAACAAAAAGATTTGCAACTGTCTATGCTGTAAAGTTACCTATGCATATATCTTGTAAATAAAGAGCTATGATTAAAAAAAAAAAAAAAAAAAAGAAACAACGCTGAATATAGTATACAAATCCTACTTGGTCGTAGTGTATCATCCTTTTGCTAAGTTGCTGTAATCTTTTTGCTAATATTTTATTTAAATATTTACATCAATATTCATTAGGGAGATTAGTTTGTAATTTTCTTTTTCTGATTTGGCCCTTCCTGATTTAGCTATCACTGCAATATTTGTGTCATAGAAGGAATTTGGCAGTATTTCTTTTTTACTATTTTTCCAAATACTTTACAAAGTATTTGAATTAATTGTTCTTTAAATGTTTGATAGACATCCCTTGTGAATCCATCTGACCCTGGAAATTTTTCTTAGGGAGTTCATTATTTGCTTGTTCAATTTCTTTTTTCTAAAATGGGACTATTTAAATATGTTATTTCCTCTTTTCTTAATCTGGACAATTTATATTTTTTGTAAATATTCATCCATTTCACTAGATTGTCAGAATTACTGCCATAGAGGTGGGCAAAATAGCTCCTAATTATAGCTTTAATTTCTTTTTCATTGGTGGTAAGTTCATCCCTTTCATTTTTGATGCTGGTAATTTGTTTTATTTTCTTTCCTTTTTCTGATCAATTTAACCAAAAGTTTATCTATTTTGTTAGTTTTTTCATAAAGCAAACTCTTACTTTTTTGTTTATTAGTTCAACATATTTTTTAGTTTCTATTTTATTAATTCCTCCTTTGAGTTTCAAAAAATCTAATTTGGAATTTAATTGGAGTTTTTTTTAACAATTTTTTTCTAGCTTTTATAATTCATTGCCTAATTCACTGATCTCCTCTTTCTCTCCTTTTATGTAGCTATTCAGAGATATAAAATTTCTCCTAAGATCTTCTTTGACTGCATCCCATAATTTTTTTTTTAATATTGTCTCATTATTGTCCTTTTCTTGGATGAAATTATGGATTTTTTCTGTGATTTGTTGTTTGAGCCACTCATTCTTTAGAATTAGATTATTTAATTTCCTATTGATTTTTAGTCTATCGTTCCCTAGCCCTTTATTGAATATAATTTTTATTACCTTGTGATCTAAAAAAGAAATATTATTTCTGCCTTTTTGCATTTGATTGTGAAGTTTTATGCTCTAACATATGGTCATTTGTAGTGTTATGGTTGGTTTTCTGGAAGTCTCTAGATCAGCCTTTGTTTCAGCTGAGTAATCACCAGGAGAATAGCCAGGGATAAAATCCAAATTCTTTATTATCTTCTTCACAATCTAGTTTCCTTGCCTGGGGGGCCAGGCTAGCTTTCTTGAGGTCCTCTAGAATGTGTCTTGGTTTCTGTGGGGGAGTCTGGAGGACCACCATGACAATCTCTGTCTTGAAATGTGTCTCAGCCCAAGAGCTTGTGCTCCAGCCTCCAGCCATCTTTCTTCTCCGAGTCTATCTCCAAGCCCTTTCCAAGTATGCCTCTGATTCAGAGGGGCCTTGGTCTCGGTGGAGAAATGAAGGAGGACAGGTCTGCCACCAAGGTGGTGAGAGATGGAATGAATGAATCCGGCTGAATTTGTCCCAGCTTATATACTCATTTATATATTCATTTGTCCCAGCTTATGTACTTATATTATAACTACATTATCATAGGTGTGAATCTTGTAAAATAGGTATCAATCTTCTAGAACTGTATTAAGTACTAAATACATGTACTGAACTAGAGAACAATTAATCACCATGCTAAACTAGATAACCATTGTATTATCAATTCCACTGAATTATCACCATGTAAGAATGCTTGTTTCATGTACACAGTTCTGGCCCATAATAATCATTTTTGTGAATAGGTCATGTACTTCCAAGAAAAAAAGGTGTATTCCTTTCTGTTCCTATTCAGTTTTCTCTATAGGTCTATCATATCTAGATTTTTCTAGTAACCTATTAAGTTCCCTACTTTTTTTCTTGTTTATTTTGTTTTTAAATTTGTCATATTCTGAGAGGGGAAATTTGAATATAGCATTGCTGTCTATTTCTTCCTGTAGCTGGCTTAAAATCTTCTCTAGGAATTTGCCTGCTCTACCACTTGGTGTGTACACATTTAGTATCATTTCTATTTCATTATTTAAAGTACTCTTTATCAAAATATACTTTCCCTATTTATATTTTTTAATAAGGTCTATTTTTACCTTTTCCCCTACTGTTTCTGCCCTCCCTTCTATCCTGTCTCTCCCTTTTCTTTTCCTCTTTTTCATCCACCTTCTTTATAAGATTAGAATACATTTCTATACACAACTGAATGATTAAATTATTTCCTGTTGAAGCCAATACTTATGAGATCAAGTTTCAGACAATTCTCATCCTCTCTTTTCTTTCTCAAGATTGTAGTAAGTCTTTTGTAGCCCTTCATGTAAACTAATATTCCCCTTATATCAACCCTTTCTTTGGTTTTTTTTTCCAGTATAGACTTTTTCCCACCCCTTAATGTTTTTTTCTTTGATATCATCACATCATAGTCCATTCACAACCACATACTCAGTCCACAGACATTGTGTCTTCCCCAGTGACAAATACAGGTCTTAAGATTTACAGATGTTGTTTTTCTATCTAGAAATGTAAAGAGTTTAACCTTTAAAAACATATATTTTCCTTTGTTTACCTTTTTATGGTTCTTGCATCCTGTGTTTGTAGATTAATTTTTTTGTTTAGTTCTGTTTTTTTCAACAGAAATGACTAAAACTCTCTTTCTTCAATGAAGCTCCACCTCCTACCCTGAAAGATGATGCTGTGTTTCTGTGGGTAGTTAATTCTTGGTTATAATATCAGGTCCTTTGGCTTCCAAACTACAGTCTTCTAGGGCCTCCTATTTTTTATTGTAGAAGCTGCTATATCCTGGATAATCCTGACTATTTCTTCTTGATATTTGAATTGTTTTTATGTGGTGGCTTCCAATATTTTTTCCTTGAGATTCCAAAGAAATATTGCCATTTTGCAACAATGTTTTTTTGGGGTTTTCTTTGTGGGATCTCTTTTCAGAGGTAATTGAGGTATGCTTTCATTGAGTATTTCCCCTTCTCTTTCTAGAATATTAAGAGAGTTTTCCTTAATGATGTCCATAATGATGTAATGCTATCCAGACTCTATTTTTGGCCATGGCCTTAAGGTATGCCAGTAATTTTTAAATTGTCTTTTCTGGATGTATTTGCTAAATTGGCTGCTTTGCCAATGAAGTATT
The DNA here is from genome assembly GCF_902635505.1 of Sarcophilus harrisii. NCBI lineage: Eukaryota > Metazoa > Chordata > Mammalia > Dasyuromorphia > Dasyuridae > Sarcophilus > Sarcophilus harrisii. The sequence goes on along the minus strand of NC_045426.1, from coordinate 482,878,817 downwards.
TCACATTTTCTTCCGTTTTTTTCATTCTTTTTAGTTTTCTTTTACTTATTCTTCCTATCTCACAAAATCATTAGCTTCCATTTGCTCTTTTCAAGCTTTTAATGTTTGATTTTCTTCAATTTACTTTCATAACTCTTTTTTCATTTGGTTTATTCTCCTGTTTAAGGATGTTTTTTTTTCCTTCAGGCAAATTTTCTCCTTCCTTTTCCAAACTTTTGACTCTTTCATGCCTATCTCTCATTTCTTTTCTCATATTTTTCTTCTACCTCTCTCATTTATTTGCCTTTTGAATTTTTTTGATCATCAGTTCCAAAGAGCCTCTTGAACTTGAGATCAATTTCTATCACTCTTTGAGATTTCTTCTGTGGACATTCTGTCTTCCTCTCAGTTTGTGTTTAGTTTGCTCTGTCACTATAGTAGCTTTCTATGGTCAAGGTTATTTTCTGTGGCTTGCTTATTTTCTTTCCTTTCCTTTTGTTATTCCCTCTTTTTTTTTTTTTTTTTCAACTTTTATGGTCAACTCTGCTTCTGGGGTAAAGCAGCACTGTCCTAAGTTCCCTGTATAACTCTGAGTCTTGGCTTTGAGGCACAAGGGCCCCTTGTTTTTCAGGGGGGGAGATTTGTTTGCCCTCTTCAGGAAACAATCTGGTTTCCCAAAGTTTGCTTTTTTAGCTAGGACTAGAAGCTACCCCACTGATTTGCCCCTTTACTGAGCCAGGACTGAGAGTCTTAGTTGCTGATTTGCTGTGATTAAGACCCTCTCACTGGCTTTCCCAGAGTCTGTCTGACCCAGAATCTGACTCCAGTGAGACTGACCTTTCTTGAAGTTTTTTCAGTCAATAGACCTGAAGAGTGGTTTCATTCTGTCAGACTCCGTTCAGTGGCTTGGTTTTGTGGTTTTCCAGGAAAATTCTTATTAGTTTCTTTTAAAAGGACTTAAAAGGTAAAGTACAGAATCCCAAATGCCAGATTGTAGAGTTTATATTTTGTAGTATAGGCAATAGAAAAATCTTGACGGTTTTTAGAATGAAGGAAGAAAAGAAGCATTTTTTGCATTGCAAAATGTTTATAAATATTAATACACTTAATTTCCCACAACTATTCTAGTAGGCAGATGCTATTAATGCCTCCATTTTATAGTGAGGAAATTTAGACAGACAGGGATTGAAAGATGTGCTCAGTATCACACAGCTACTAAGTGTCTGAGGCTAGATTTGAACTTTGGTCTTCTCAACTCCAGACCCAGGGCTCTATCTATTGTTTTACCTAATCCAAGAATAACAAAACTGGCTAGGTATTAGAAAAAATTATTTGAGAAGTCTGCTGACCTTTTCTCCTATTCCATATATTAGAGAAAGTGGATTAGCATCCTACACTGGAGAGATCTACAAGGGATAGTACAAGAGGAAATTTCATGTTTTGTCCATTTATATTATTGAAATTTATTATTCAAGGAAATGTATTAAAAGAAATAATAAATTCAAGTCACTGCAAAAGATAAAAATAGATTCTTTAAAATTACATGAAATTATAAACTTCAATTTAATAATTTGATACATCTAGAATAAAAAAGAAAGCATTCTGATGGGAAAATATATCAAATTTATCAGATAAATGTTCAATATCTAAGATGTATAGATTAATAACTGGAACATATGAGATCTAAAGCTATGTCCAAGTAAGAGAATCAGAACAAAAAAATGAATTTGTTCTCAATGGAATTTCAAATAATTAACCACCATGTGAAAGATTATTGCAAATGACTAACAACTAGAGAAATGATAATCAGAACAACTTTGATGTTTCATCTCCCACTAAACAACTTGGCACCAATGAGAAACTATATGAATAGTCAATTTGGAGATCTAGAAAAATAGAAAAATTATTGCATTTTCCTTGAAATTAATACAGATATTCTGGATAGCAACTTGGGATAATACAAATAAAGAGACTATATGTCCATAGCCTGTGGACAGAACCTGAAGACATATCTGATTAAAGGTGAAATGATAAAGTGAGAGAAGTTAAGGATACTCTTCAGTTATAAGTCTGGGTGACTGGAAAGATGGTGGTATCCTCAAAAATAATAAAGAAATTAAGAAATAAGAAATAATAAAGAAATTAAGAGGGAATAAGAGTTAGATAGGAGGAAAAATAATAAGTTTGCACACGCTGAGTTGGAGATATGTTAGGGTCAAAAAAAGGCCGAGGCAGCACAAACAGGATGTAAGCTTTGGGATATCCGGATGTGATTGACTATGAGTAAACAGGGACCACCTTTGTGAGCAGGAACCCTGAACAATCTAAGTCGTGTCAGGAATGGGAAGTGTCTCTGTCTCTGACTGGCTGTGCCTATGATCTCATGGACCTGATATAAGCTCAGTGGGAGAGGAGCTTGACCCTTTTCACCTGGAGCTCTGCTAAGAAAAGGAACTGAGAGAGTGCAGGAGGTCTTAAAGTAGGATGTAACTCACGTGAATAAAGTTCCTGATGTTGCATGCAACCACTTCTAGAGTGCTCTGTTGTGTTCTAACTGCGTCCCTATGAGATGGAAGTCAGAGGGTCTTTGGCAACCTCAGAAAGAGATAAGCTTGATATAAATACTTATCAGAGATTTCTCTGAAGCCTTGGCAATTAGGAGAGACTGGCAGTAGCAAATGCAAAGATAGCATGTTGCAGAGATGTCTACTGAATATACATTGTAAATGATGTCCAATGGTCAGTTCAAGATGTGAGAATGGAAATCAAGAGAGGTAAAGTGACATCTGAGAATCAGATACATAGAAATATGAATCTCAACTGATGAAATCAACAAGAAGATGAGGTCAGAGCTTTGTGAGTACTCAGATGTAGTTAGAATGATCAGGATAAAGCTCTAACAAACAATACAGAGAAAAAGGAATCAGAATAACAAAGAGAGTAATGTCAGGAAAATCTAGAGAGAAGTGAGTATCAAGGAAAGAGAAGATCAACAGTATCAAAGGCTATAGAGAAGTTAAGAAGGATGAGGTTTGTGAAAATATTAGATTTGGAATTAAGAGATCATTAGTTACAGGGGAGATAATAGTTCTAAATTAAATGATGATGTCAGAAATGACAATATGGAAAAGTAAGAATAGAATTTTAGAAAAAAGAGGAAGAGACACTATTGCAGATAGACTTCTCAAGGACTTTGGTAATGAAAAGAAGAGAGACATGGAAAGATAGTTCCTAGGAATGCAAGGATCAAGTGAAGATCTTTTCTTTTGACCATGGGGGGTGGACATAGGCACATTTGTAAATTTTAGAGAAGTATCTCATACACAGAAAGAGACTGAGCACAAATGAGCACAAATCTGCTGGAAAAGATATCATAGAATGCGATTACATGTGCAAAGCAGGGATTTGCCTTGACAAGGAGAAGGTATACCTCTTTATGAGAGAAAAGGGTAGAAATTTGAAGCAAACTTGTCAGGTCAGAGTTTGAGTGGTGAATGAGACACGAAGTCAATTAGGGCTCAGTGTTAGTCATAAAATTTTGTAGCAGAGTTGATTGAGTTAAAGTTTGTGGGAACAGCGTCAGTTTTAACTTTGGAGAAGTTATTAGGGTTTTTGTAAGCAGCAAGAAAATAGCCAGGATCCGGGAAGAAATTGAAATTATTAAGGGAATGTAAATGTGAATGGAGGATAGCTACTGGAAAAGATAGGATGCAATGGTATCATATGTGGACATAAGAGGTAAATGTCAGCAAGGATAAGTTCTACCTCTTTAGAAGAACACTGAAAATGGAGTTGTGTAGGTTACCTCAGTATTGTGAGAATAAGAGGAGACAAAGAGGCAGCTCTAAATGTATTATCTCATTTTTTTCCCACTAAAATATGAGGCAAGAATCTCAACATAAATGGTAGAGATGTCGTGAAGTTTTACAAGAGATGAAAAGTTTTGATAAGTTGCTGTGTTAAGTAAGAGTAAATTTGATTAGGAAGGTATAAAATGATGGTCTTAAAATGGCAATTATATGATTATATGATTATGGAATTATATGATAAAATTTGTAATGATCAAATTAAAATGGTTATAAATTCTCAAATCCACTCTTCCAAAATATGGTATCAGGGTATACATGACACCATATCCAGTAGGATATTAATACTCATGAAACAAAGGATGGTGGGAATAATTCACAGTTGAAATTTTTCAAGGCATCTTTGTTCATAAGTTGGGGAAAGTGGGAAGTATCAAGGATAGTGGAGAACTGAACTAGTTCTACAAAGAGGTTAAGATTCCCTTGGGAAAAGAAAGGATGGAATAAAATAAGATCATTATAAGATAAAGTAATTTCAGAGCTCATGATCACAGAAATAGAAAACTTGCAATAAAGATCAAGGCTATAACTATCTTTGTGTACAGCTGAGATGAAATGGAATAGACCATAGAAAATGAGTAATTTTTTTTCTTTCTTCTTTCTTTTTTTTATTTAATAGCCTTTTATTTACAGGTTATATGTATGGGTAACTTTACAGCATTAACAAATGCCAAACCTCTTCTTCCAATTTTTCACCTCTTACCCCCTCTCTCCTCCCTCAGATGGCAGGATGACCAGTAGATGTTAAATATATTAAAATATAAATTAGATACACAATAAGTATACATGACCAGACTGTTATTTTGCTGTACAAAAAGAATCAGACTCTGAAATATTGTACTTGTAGCTGAAATATTGTAGCTTGTGAAGGAAATCAAAAATGCAGGTGGGCATAAATATAGGGATTGGGAATTCAATGTAATGGTTTTTAGTCATCTCCCAGAGTTCTTTCTCTGGGCATAACTGGTTCAGTTCATTACTGCTCCATTGGAAATTATTTGGTTGATCTCATTGCTGAGGATGGCCAGGTCCATCAGAACTGGTCATCATATAGTATTGTTGTTGAAGTATATAATGATCTCCTGGCCCTGCTCATTTCACTCAGCATCAGTTCGTGTAAGTCTCTCCAGGCCTTTCTGAAATCATCCTGTTAGTCATTTCTTGCAGAACAATAATATTCCATAATATTCATATGCCACAATTTATTCAGCCATTCTCCAACTGATGGACATCCATTCAGTTTCCAGTTTCTAGCCACTACAAAGAGGGCTGCCACAAACATTCGTGCACATACAGGTCCCTTTCCCTTCTTTATGATCTCTTTGGGATATAAGCCCAATAGTAACACTGCTGGATCAAAGGGTATGCACAGTTTGATAATTTTTTGAGCATAATTCCAAACTACTCTCCAGAATGGTTGGATTCATTCTCAACTCCACCAACAATCCATCAATGTCCCAGTTTTCCCGCATCCCCTCCAGCAGTCATCATTATTTTTTCCTGTCATCTTAGCCAATCTGACAGGTGTTTAGTGGTATCTTAGAGTTGTCTTAATTTGAATTTTTCTGATTAATAATGACTTGGAGCATCTTTTCATATGAGTAGAAATAGTTTCAATTTCTTCATCTGAGAATTGTCTGTTCATATCCTTTGACCATTTTTCAATTGGAGAATGAAAATGAGTAATTTGAGGGAAAGGCAAGATCTTCTAGTATGAGGGCAGGATTTGAGGAAGAGGGAAAAAAAGTAAGTCAAGTACTGAATTCCTTGGAATTCCATGGAAGACATTTGGGGATTAATGAAAAACTGCTGTCAAAATTTTGATTTCATGGAAATGTAGCCAGTTATAAAGAAAAATATCCAAAGAACTTATTTCATCAGGAGGGAGAAAGTTCATAGTGAGAATTAGAGGATGTAAAGAGTAAGAAAGTAAATGTTTTAAAATGAAAACAAGGATGTTTTATTTTTTACAACATAACTGATATTTAAATATGTTTTCCATGACTATACATGTATAACCTATTTCATATTGTTTTCCTTTTCAAGGAGGGGAGGTGAAGAGGAAGGAGGAAAAGAATTTGGGACTCAAAATTAAAAAAAAAATGAATGCTCAAATTGTTTTTACATTAAATGGGTGAAATAAAATTCTAAATTAAAAATTAAAAAAATGAAAATGTTAACAACGAGTTTTAGTTTTTATTTCCAGGCCCAAATCCAAAACTCTTCCAGGGAAAAATTTCCAGACATCCTAATGTATCAGGGCTTCTGTATTGTGGCCTCTGGTTCTATCAGCCTGCCTGTTATTCTGGCTTCAAGATTTCCCAAAGCTCCAGCTCTTGTCTGGTAAAGATGACCTCAGTATTTGAAATTGAGCTATATGGCAAATTCTCGCAGTATATCTATAGTATGAGCTATTCCTCTATTCCCTTTTTAATTATTCATTTGTATTTATGGAGACAGAATTTAAAATGGACTTTTGAGAAAGTTGGGGAGGTAGATTAGATGATAGATAGATAAATAGATAGACAGATGATAGAATAAAAGAAAGTAAGATAAAGTTAAGGGAGGTGAGGAAATAAGAAAAATGAAAAGGAAGAGGAGAAAAAGGAAAAGGAAAAATGGGAGTAGAAAGGGGAGAAGGAAAAAAGGACTAAGGAGGAAAAAGAAGAAGGAACAGGAGGAGAAGAAAAAGAAACAAAGAAACAAACAAAGAGGAGGAGGAAGAGACGGGAAAGAAACAAAAAGAGAAGAAGATAGGGAAGGAAGAGCAGAGAGAAAGAGAGAGAGAGAGAGAGAGAGAGAGAGAGAAGGAATATAGACTCGACACTAATTGATGGTGGGTAATTATTGAAGAATTTTATTTTTTTATACCTTACAATTAACTGAGGCATAGTGTAATCCCTTGATCCCATTTTAGATTGTCTTCTTGAGTTGCTTTAAAATATACCAAAAAATAGTCAAACTTTTTGTGGTGAAACTAAAGGAACCTTCTTAGGTTAATTCTCAGAGAAAGGACCTTTCTAGCTTCATGTATGTTGTTTGGTCAAGTGCTATTAGCATAGTCTTCAAAAAATCATCTATCTACACAATACAATGAGGTCTTAGAATAAAACTTTAATGAAGAAATATAATTTCATTATAAAATTTAGCCTACTAGAAAAGTTATTTATGTTGCAAGCATTTATTATTGTATTTTGCATATGATAATGTAGGGCCAGAGTAAATTCTGTTTAAATTGAATAGAATTGAGTTAGTAAATGGAGTGGATTTGATTTAAATGATTTATCTCATCAAAATAATGCATGAACAAAAAAGAAAGCCAGAAAGAAATAACAGTCCAAATTTTCCATAAGGAAAGTTTTCTCATCATTTTAAATAGAATCTCTAATTTAAACTTATGGGAAAATATGGAAACAAGGCACACAGAAAGAGCTGATAGAAATAGGTTCTAATCTGCTTTTTGAGAAAGAATATCTATACTAAAAAAGGTAACAGTTAAATTTCCACTTATTTTTATTTTTTTCCTTGAATTTTGAAGTGATCTTAGGATGTAAATTTATAGTAGTGAAAAGGTGAACATTCCATAGCATTCCTAACTAATATAAGTCTCATCTGTTTATATTTTTAAAAATTAAACATTAGAAATCACCAAGATAGAAAGATAAATGAATTGCAAGTGTTTCTTATATATTGATATCAGAAAATAAGATTATCTACATCAGTAAATGTTAAGTTGTTCAGTTGTTTTTCAGTTGTGTCCAACTCTTTGTGATCCAATTAGAGGTTCTCTTAGCAGAGATACTAGAGTGGTTTATCATTTTCTTCTCCAGCTTCTTTTACAGATAAGGAACTGATTCAAACTTGGTTAAGTGACTTGTTCAGGGTCATACAGCTAATAAGTATCTGAAGCCAGATATGGGAAGATGAACTTTATTGATTCCAGGTACAGAAGTCTACCCACCATGATTGCCCTATATCAGCAAATAAATTAAAATAAAATAATTCAATTTTAGAATTTTTTGACTTTATAATACATAGAAGTATCTATGTATGTATCTATATACATATAAAACCAGACATATTTCAGTAATAATTTCTTACACGAAGAGATTACCTATGTCAATACAATAATTTGCTAGAAATATTGCATGTGTCAAGTGGAAACATTAATACAGTTCCAAATTAATGATTTTGAGACTGAGACCTCTATCTGTTGCTCTACAACAAATATATAAGCGTATATCTACATAATATATTTAATATGTATATATATAGACATATGTGTATATGCATAAATATGCACACACATTTATCTATCTACTATATTCTATCTAATCTATCTTTGTATTTGCCAAATACTGAGATGACATTTTACTGAAATTTTAACCCACATTATATTTTAACAATCAAATTTGACGAATAGGAACTAGCTTTAGTATACCTCTTAATTCTTATTTAAGATATTAAATTTGCACTTAAAACTACACTAAGATTTAGAGGAACACCTTGTATATGTATATGCAGACAAATATGTATATGCCTTTATTTTTGGCTTTATAAAAAACTATGACTAGCCCAGGAGTATGCTAGCACCAGCTTCTACTGTCTTGTCAAAATTAATTATTAAATTCTCAGTGGGAACATGCACATCTCAAAAAATTAGCAAACATTACAAAAGAAAGATTGATTTATTATTTTATGGCTTCTCTACATTTAATAAAGTGATGGGTAAATGTTAAAAATTAAGATTACACAAAACTATGTTTTAATAGGTTTTCCCTTCATGGAGATCTGTTTTTTATACATTTGCCAGTACACTGCTGACACAGAAACTAGACTCTCAAGTGTGTCAAAAATAAACTACAAACTTGAAACAAATTTCACTTGAATTTTAAATTGGCTTCCTGATCAGGTCATTTGAAAAGAGAGTCCAAATTTGAATGGTAGACACAAGAAATATTTGAGTGACTGAACTTTTTAAGACAGCCTTCCTCTTTAACCATGAATATCTGGACTTTGCAGTCTCATTTCATAGACTTCTCATAATTTAAATAGAATTATTTTTGTCATTTAATGGATTTTTCATTTAATAAGAAAATCTCATTACACTAAATTGTGTCCAACCTGAAACTTTATCATTTAAAACCATCCTCTCTCTTTACCCCTGACTGATCTTTTCTAAGTTTCCACTTCATTTACATTTTTCTTTTTGGTCACTGAGGAGCTCCAAAATGAAGTCAAGTTCATTATATGCCTCATTATCAATATTACCATAACACTATTATGTTCATTTATTCCAGTGACCTTTGATATTTCCAGTTAAGTATTGCTAGAGAGATACTTAGAACTTCTCCGGCTCAATGATTATGGAGTACTTCAGAAACTCTGACTGACTTTGGCCTGATAGGTAAAGCATCTAAAGGAAATATCCAAGAAAAAGTTATTTTGATTTTTTTCCCTAACATACTGGAGAATAGTAACCACATAAATATATGTGTATAACCAATGTATTTGTGTGTATATATATATATATATATATACATGTATATATATATATATATATATATATATATATATATATTCCTTCATATAAGTGCTGGTATGCTGATATAAACATAGATAATAGATACAGATGAGATAGAGAGAAAAATATATATAGAATTTTCCATTATAAATCACAAAAGAGATTAGAGTTTACTAGGAAGTTAGCAGCAATTGCTTTTCTGAAAGTTCATTTAATTCTACACTTAATACTGTCTAAAGCCAAATTATTCAGCTCAACAAGCACTTTTTAAGCACCCCACAAAAGAAACAAGAAATAGTCTGCCCCTTAAAATAATTGCATTTTACCAGGAAAGGAGGGAAACAAGATGTACATTGGTATGTGAATATAAAATATATGCAAATTAGTGAAAAATAATTTGAGTGTGGGAGGATACTCATAGGAGTTGGGGATGAAACAGATGTAATCTCCTTTAGAAGGCTCATGAGCTTATTGAAAAAGTAAGTTTAGAATTAAAAGACATGTAGTTGAGGAAGAACAGTATTCCAGAATATTCCTGCCTACCAAAAACATGTTAATAAATAACCAACTACATAGCAAGAAAAAATTAATCAAAATTATTTCCCACAACATTTATTGAAAGCAATTAAGAAGAATATCTATATTAGCATATGAGCAGCTGTAGAATAATTATCTTAGGTAGAATTATTTCCATGAATAATTACACAGTATGGACTTAATTGCTGAAAACTACAATGAAAACAGTATATAGTCAGAGTGATATAAAGGCATAATTGTTGTTACAAACATTATGGTTAATCAGAATTTAAAAATAATAAGAATTAGTTAGAGATTTTAGCAGTTATCATCAATGCTGTTAGAATTATTCAATTCCCAAAGTTAAACTGCTAACCCAGATCAGAATGGTATGCAGTAAAGGTCCATTGCTGATAAAATTTCAGTGTTAGAGATATTAAAAGTTGATTTTGTTGATTTTTTTTTCCTATGGAGGGCAGGATGGAAGAGAAATAACCTGTCTTATTCATACAATTTCTTTCAACTACAGTAAACTCTCAATGGCACAACATTTTACTGACTAGAACTGTTAACTAATTGACATATCTACACATTTACAGAACAATGACAAATATTCATAATTATTCTGAGGTAATACAAGAAATATACTCTGTTTAATCTACACAGAAAGATTAGATTCACTTTGAGATGCCTTTTATTTGCATTCTACTATTTCCTAATATTTTGAAAACTGGCAATTCATATACTACTTTAATCTACTTTACACTCTACTTTCATATTGAACCATATATGCAAATATATCTTAAAGCTATAGTAATTATTACATTGATTTAATTTGAATGTCTTAGTTTCTGATTATCAATGAATAATGAATGAATTATCAATGAATCAAAGTTCACTGCATAGGTCATTTCTTCATATCAGAGATCATTTCTCCATAAAATAAAATATATTTCCCTTTACCTGAAATAACTGAATTTTAAATAAAATATCATCAAAGCCAAAATACAAGTAATTTTTGATGAAATCAGATCCCCAAGATGTGTATATAGTCTTCTTCACAGTTTTCTTCTGTTGTCTCTTATATATTTGGTAAACCACATAAGGTTCCAGAAGAAAAATATTTTTTGTATTAAAATCATATACAAAATACTCTGCACTCCTACATGCTTGCCTCTCTCTGTGTGTCTCTGTCTCTCTATTTTTTTGAGATTCTGTTTATTTCAGATTTGCTGTTATAAGGGAAAATGTTTCTGATGTGTTTTACACTTTATGGTTTGACTTCACAACAGGGAACAGCTTATTAGTGGGTGGTGGGACTGTGATACCAGACGTGACTGAGCCAAGATGCAAATACTAGAGTTAACTTTAGCTCCTCTTCAGGCACAGATTCCTTGGATGATGTGACAAGGAAGCTGTGTAGAGGGAGGAGGAAATTAAACCATACAATATTAAATAAAATTATATTGTCTGGGAATTCACTTGGTTAACATTTATAGCTTTCCCATTTACTTGCTTCTTACTTGTTGAATTGCTTATTTTCCTGATATTTGAAATCTCCTTGTATGATAGAAAAAAATACTATTCTACCTTGTAGATTTCCAGCAAGGACTTATAGTTTGAATTTGCATACCATAAAACCTATAATGACAATCGAGAAAATATAATACATACAAACTAGGCCCAGATAAAACTTAATCTCCAGATTGAAATAGAAAAATCACCTTGCTTTTGTATTCACAATGCCAGATATATATCTATTTAAAAAAAAAAAAACATGAATCTATCTGAAAATTTTACATCTTTGAGGCTTAAATTTTCTAATTATGAAACAAAAAAAAGTATCCACCTTTTTTCAGCTTTCTTCCTTCCTCTTCCTCCCTACTGTAGTTCTCACAATTACCAGTTACTTTAATCTTTGTACACAAATAGACTTTCACGAGGAATAATAGTAGAGAATCATAGTTTAGGCCAAATCTCAAGTGTTTGGTTAATGATGTCCATTAATTGAATAATAAACAGAAAATCACTCACTACATATTTTTATAAAGTAAACATGTTACCTCAAGCTCTTATAACAAGATTTACACAAACAACACATATATGCCATAATACATTATATACATATACAGCATGTGCATTACCCATGTATGCACATATATACCGTCTATACATATATGCATATATAACACATATGTATATAATACACATACACATATATACAAACACATGAATATGAAGACTATATCTATATTTTATATAGTTATAGATATATTAAATACATGTGTGTTTATATAAACATATATGATATATATGGAAAACATTTCATGCAAGTATGTATAAATGCAGAAAGGGCTTATATAGGAAAGAATTAGGATATAACTAAAATAGACATTCTGTAGTGAGTTTTTCTAACCATAGAATCATGAGACCCTAATTTTGTAATTTTTTCCTTTTAAGTTTCAGTCTTTCAACTTGCACAAGAAAATGTATCTGTCCAATGTTATTTCTCTGTTAACTATAAGCATGCCTTTATAATCTAAATGAAAATGAATTTAAATGTAACACCAGAATGTGGTGTTTATTTTTATGGATTTCTTCATGTTTTGTATTAAAAAAAGCATATTAACAAAAAAAGGAAGTAATTGATTGAGAATTTTCCCTTATAATTATTTTAATGATTTTTGTAGACAAATATTTCATTCTCTTATAAAGAGGCAAAATTTTTCTGTTCTATAATTTACTCTTATTTTAAAACTGATTTTAACATTCCCTTAAGATTGTCAACAAAATATAAAAACATCTAATTAATTCAGTTTTTGAAAATTATTCATGACAGTTTTTTTTTAAAAAACAATCTTTTATTTAATGTAGACAAATAATTGATTGCTGTAACTTTCCATGTTTAATTTTTTCAGTAGATTTTATTTATCAGCATTAAAAGTATTTTTAATACTTTAAAGGGAAAATTTCCCTTAATCAGTCATATTAAAAAAAATTCTTCCAATTTACCACATTGAATACTTCTTAATCAACATTTGTCAGGTTTAGAAGAATATAAATCTTCAGATTTCTTCAATACTATTTTTCATAAAAGGGAGAACTGAAATGAAAGTAATTTGCCCTTTACCTATCCCAAATCTCTCTGATTTGAATAATTATAGTGTTGACTAAGGAGAATAATTGTATTCTAATGATCTAAGCTTTTCAGTAATAATAATAAAGTAAAATTTTAAGCAAAAGGTTGGAAAATACCTTGAATAATACAAAGGCCAAATCATAAACATTGAACTGCTATCATAACAGAATTCATTTGCAATTGTATGAACTTCTGGAGATCTAGAGCAAGAGTCAGGAACCTGGATCTTATCTCTATTTGCTTAATTGTTAGAATTTGCATGTCACTTAATTGTTTGTATCAGTTTCTCAGGATAACCACATAGAATAGAGCCAAGATAGTATAGTAGAGGCAAATTTATAACTTAACTCCTCCAAAATTCTGCTTCAAATGGCTTCTCTGAGATTGCTACAAATGTTGGGTGGTCCTTTGTCATTGTCTCCCATAACACACAATCAATTCCAAAGTTCTTCAAAGAGACTTTGAGAGCATCCTTGTATTGCTTCTTCTGACCACCACATGAGTACTTGCTTTGTATGAGTTTTCTGTAAGGCAAACTTGTGTTTGGCATCCAAACAACATGGCTAACTCATCTGAGCTGTGCTCTCTGTGATAGAATTTGAATGCTTGGCAGTTTAGCTTGGCAAAAGACCTCTGGTACACTATCTTTCTGGGTGATCTTCAGAATCTTCCTAAGACAATTCACATGGAAGTGAATCAGTTTCCTGGGATTGCATTGGTATATTATCTAGGTTTTACAGGAATACAGCAATGAGGTCAGCATAACAGTTCTATAGATTTTTAGTTTAGTAGAAAGTCTAATACATTCTGTTCCCACACTTTCTTTCAGAGATACCAAAGAATAATCTAGCTCTGGCAATGCATGCATCAATCTCATCATCTATGTGTACATGCCTGGAGAGTACACTGCCACAGTAAGTGAACATATCCATATCATTCACTATTTCTCCATTTGTTAACTAATAGTTAAACGTATAAACTGATAGTATTGGTTGGGACAAAAAACTGTTTTCTTGGTGTTAATTGTAATTGTTAGGACAAAATTAACATAGGTAATAGAAAATCAATGCATACTTTCTTGATTCTCAGCCTCAGAGACTTCATTGATTGCAAAATCATCTGTAAATAAAAAATCACGTACCAACACTTTCTCTACTTTAGACTTGGTTTTTAGCCTTTCCAAAAAATATTAAATATATACGTATATATATTTAATTATTATATATTAAACAATTTACTCTTACTAATTTACTTTAATTAATTAAATTAATATTAATATTATATATTAAATTATATCTATATTATTATTATATTATTAAATAATTTACTCTTGGTATAAGAGATGATCTTAATACTGTTTTTGTCCTCATTGAAAGTTTCTGACAACATTGTTGAAAACATCATTCTAAAAAGTATAGAGTCAAGCACAACACCCTAATTCACTCACTAGTAACTGGGAAATTAGAGCATCACCATCACCCAGAAGCTGTGTGAGTCTGTTTTCAAGAAGCTTTTATATAAATATATATATTTATATATATTTTTATATAATATAAATATATATATATATATTTATATTATATATTAGCAATATATATTGCTATATTGCAATGAGGAATTGCTCTGGGCAGTCGAATTTTGCCATAATTTTCTGAAAACCCTCCTCCTTATTGTGACTACTTCAGAAAAATATGTATCCAGATTTGATTTTGGTAAACTAGCCTTTATTTGCCAGCTGTGACACCTACTAAAGTTCTCTCAACACAGCTGCTTACTGTGAGACCTACTCTCTATATTTTGTCCATAAATGTGTAGTATACATTTCAAGTACTGATGAGTAGAATTATCATGCAAAAGTTTTTATAGAGTGTGTGTATGTTTGTGTTTGTGTGTGTATGTGTGTATATGTGTGTGTGTGTGTGTGTGTGTATTTTGATTGCATGTTAAGCAAGCCAGGATTGATTGAAAAAAAAATAAAATTAGGGTACCTTTTCTAGTCCCTTTCTCATACCAGTATAGTCCTTCAAAAAGGATGCTCAAACATCTAAGAGGTTCCTGAATCCCACCACTGCTTCAGCATAGTGAGAAGATGACTGGCCTTAATGCAGGTTTCCAACTATATCTTCCAATGTATCTGTACTTGCTGCTTCATTATTTTCTGTCACCACAGGACTTTGAGATAGGTAAAATATCATGAGTGCAATCTTTTGATTTGCTTATAAGTTGGATTAAGTGAGGCATCGTGGTGTGAAATTGTTGTCCTCATTTTCTCTTCCAGAGTCATCAAAATTTAGTGACAAGACAAAGATCAAGATGGCTTAGGATGCAGTGGATGATCTGGAGTCATCAATATCTAATGAAGTTATTAAGTGCTCCACAATACCTGCATCAGCCACTTTCATGGCCATTGCAACAAATTGTTTTTATCTGCCTGAAAGGTTAAAAACTGTCATGGTTATATTCATCCTAATTTAGTTAGCTTGCCAAAATGGCTTACTGGGGCATTGACATTGTACCTGCAATAGCTTTTATGAGCCATAGGTGAGAGTTGGGTGAATCAGGTAGACACCAAAGGTAGAAAGCAGTCTTGAAGAGAGCTCCTCAACTCTCACACCAGAGTTACTATTCTCTCTGAACTCACCCTATAACCTATGAAAACAGAGTTAGAATCTTGGCAAAAGAGGCAGAAAAATACTTCACAAAGAAATAAAAAATAAAACTGTAATAATATAACTGAAAGAGGTAAAAGAAATCATTGATAAAAATAACTTCTGAAAAAGCAGAATTGGCTTATTAGTCAATACTAGGATAAAAGATGTATAAAATTTCCCTGAAAAAATTCTCTTTTTTTAGTAATAGTATTTTATTTTTAAAATACATGCAAAGATAGTTTCCAACATTCATCATGCAAAGCCTTGTGTTCCAAATTGTTCTTTCTCCTTTCCTGCCCTGTTCTATACAAGTAATTTCATATATGTTAAACACGTGCAATTCTTCTAAATATGCTTCCACATTTATCATGCTGCACCAGAAAAATCAGAATAAAAATGGAAAAAACGAGAAAAAAAGCAGGCAACAACAACAAAAAAGGTGAAAATTTTGCTGTGTTCTACATTCATTCTCTACAGTCCTCTTTCTGCATGCAGAAGGCTTTCTCCATCACAAGTCCATTGGAATTGCCCTGAATCACCTCATTGTTAAAGCTAATCATCACATAATCTTGTTATTGCTGTGTGCAATGTCCTCTTGGTTCTACTCACTTTACTTAGCATGTTCATATAAGTTCGTATAAGTCTTTTCAGGCCTCTCAAAAATCATCCTGCTGATCATTTCTTATAGAACTATAATATTCATAACATTCACATACCATAACTTATTCAGCCATTCTCCAAATGATGGGCATCCATTCAGTTTCCAATTCTTTGCCACTACAAAAGGGGCTGCTATAAACAATTTTGCACATATAGGTGCTTTTCAATTTTTTATGATCTCTTTGGGATACAGGTTCAGTAAAAACACTGCTGGATCAAAGGAAAAGTACAATTTGATAGCCTTTGGCCATAGTTCCAAATTGTTCTCCAGAATGGTTGGATCAGTTTACAACTCCTTCAACAATGTAATGGTGCACCATTTTTCCACATACTCTCCAACATTTATCATTACATGATTCTGTCATCTTAGCAAATCTGACAAGTGTGTAGTGGTACCTCAGAATTGTCTTAATTTTCATTTCTCTAATCAATAGTGATTTAAAGCATTTTTTTTTTCATATGACTAGAAATGGTTTTAACTTTTTCATCTGAAAATTTTCTATATCCTTTGACCATGTATTAATTGAGGAGCAGCTGAATTCTTATAGATGGAGACAATTCTCTCTATATATTTAGAAATATATATATATATATATATTTTTATCAGAATCCTTGCATGTAAAAATATTTACCAGTTTTCTGTTTCCCTTCTAATCATGGTTGCTTGATTTTGTTTGTACAAAATCTCTTTAATTTAATATAATCAAAATTGAAGAGGGCCACTGATAGTGGGGGAACTCTGAATGAAGTATAAGACCCGTCAGCCCAGAAGGAACCTGCTGACAGTGTCTGATTTGGTTCCCCATCTCCTTTAAGGGTTCTCAACATTCCTGAGAAGTCAGGGGCTGGTAACAACCTGTGTTGTAGTTAAAGCAGAATGATACCATGTGGCAGAGAGTAATCTTCATACAACAGCAAATTGTTTATGTGGTCTCTCAAATTCAGTATATAGTTAGCACATGTGCAGTGTTGCTTTGGTTATATAAGGGTATTAGGATATATAAGGGTGAAATAAATGGTCTCCATGTTTTGACCATCCATGTGGGTCCCTACCTCATCACTCCTCCACAAAGACCAAGGACTCAGGCTGGTCCTGAGACTGCCTGTCAGGCTGGACAGAGAGCTAGTCCAGATGGTATATTTTGGTACCCCATCGTGGTGGCTTTAGAAAGCACACAACACTTGGCGCCTAAATGTGGGGCCCTAGAAACTTGGGGTCTTGCAAAGCAGGGCACAAAGCAGCTCGACTGATGTGATCAGCAAGTTTAGTTGAGTAGTCCTTGTGACCCAGGAACAGGATAAGTATAAAAGCAAGCAAGCAGGAAGGTTTGGTAAGTGATTTTCAGCTGAAATGGGGCAAATACTAACAAAAGAGTCTCCTTCCCAAGGGAAGTATGATGAAGACTTAGGTTAGTAGAGAAGCAAGGTTTGTTGGTAACTCAGATGCAGATTCATGAGTCTTAAATATATTAAAGCACATCTCCTTGGCTCTCTTAGGAAGAAAGATTAGAGCCAGAGATGTGGAAAATAGTGGGAGAGCAACTAATTGGATATTACAAAGCTATGGGTCCTGATTTAATTCTTGAGGAATATTTCTTAGTACAATATAATACAATTGGCTTTAAGGAATGAGGAGAAAAAGCAGGGGGATGGTACTGACAATGCCAGAGGGCATGGTTATTTGGGTGAGAAAGGAGTTACTACTGTGCTGGGAAGTTAAGGAGCAAGAAGCTTCTCAGCTTCACAGCTGGGTTTTACTTCCTCCTACACCTGAGCAAGTGCCCTTGGGGTATTCACCTCCTGATCCTCCTCCCTCAGAAAGCAGGAGGAAAACCAAAGGAAGGGGCAGTGTCACCATAAGCCCCCCCAGCACAGTTTTGTCTGCCAATACCCCTCAGCAAGGCAAAAGAGAAAAGACTTTTTACTGCAGTTGGGATTACTATTGAGCACTTTGGCTTTTTAGGCAGCTCTGCTGTTGAAGGCCTGCCAGCCTTTACACTTATCTCATCCAATGGAAAATTGATACAGCAGTGTGGGTGGGAAAATGGCCCTTAATCAGTGAAAAAATTCAGACCTTATTAGATATAGTACAGGAGCAACTTGACCAAGGACATTTACAATCTTCTCTTAGTCCTTGAAACTCTCCTGTATTTGCTGTAAAAAAGAAATCTGGAAAATGGAGGATGTTGACTGATTTAAGAAAAGTAAATGAACAGATGGAGTCAATGGGAAAACTTCAGCCTGAGGCTTCCATCTCCTACCAATTGCCTAGAGAATGGCCTCTTTGAGTTATAGACATTAAGGATTGTGTCTCTTCTATCCCTCTGGATAAGGAGGATATGAAAAGATTTGCCTTTTCAGTGCCCAGCATTAATTTAGCTGAGCCTGATAAAAGATTTGAAAGGACAATTTTGCCACAGGGAATGAAAAATAGCCCTACTATGTGTTCAATGTATGTGGCTGTTGCTCTTATTCCAGTAAGAAAAACATTTCCAAAAGTAATGTTATTCTATTACATGGATGATATACTAGCATGTGTACCTGAGGAACAAATGTTAGAAGCATGTCTACAAAAGACCACAGAAACACTAAGGAATTACCAATTGTAGATAGCCCCAGAAAAAATTCAAAGGTATGCTCCTTTTCAATATTTAGGATATAGAGTATATCCTAAGGTGCTTACAGTACAAAACTTTCCTTAAGACTTTCAGAAATATATATCCTGTAAATAAAAGGCTATTAAATAAAAAAAAAAAAGACTTTCAGAAATAGGAGATATTCAATGAATGCGTCCAGTTTTAGGCTTAACTATCTATCAATAGCAACCATTATATGACATTTTAAGAGGATATACTGCTCTAGATTCACCAAGCCAGCTTACAAAAGAAGCTCAAGAAGATTTAAGAGAGGTTGAACTGGCTTTATCCAATGTGGTTGAGTCACTCAAAAATCCTTGGAAATATCAGTTTTTTGCTACAAAAGAGTTACCTACATCAGTCCTTCACCAAGGAGACAGTGTGATCGAGTGGGTGACCCTCCAAGCACAACCAGACGAAAACCTTACTACTTACCCAGTACTTGTGGCTAGAATCTTTTTATTATTATTATTATTATTTTTATTTAATAGCCTTTTATTTACAGGTTATATGTATGGGTAACTTCACAGCATTAACAATTGCCAAACCTCTTGTTCCAATTTTTCACCTCTTAACCCCCACCTCCTCCCCCAGATGGCAGGATGACCAGTAGATGTTAAATATATTAAAATATAAATTAGATACACAATAAGTATACCTGACCAAACCGTTATTTTGCTGTACAAAAAGAATCAGACTCTGAAATATTGTGCAATTAGCTTGTGAAGGAAATCAAAAATGCAGGTGGGCATAAATATAGGGATTGGAAATTCAATGTAATGGTTTTTAGTCATCTCCCAGAGTTCTTTCTCTGGGCGTAGCTGGTTCAGGTCATTTCTGCTCCATTAGAAATGATTTGGTTGATCTCGTTGCTGAGGATGGCCTGGTCCATCAGAACTGGTCATCATATAGTATTGTTGTTGAAGTATATAATGATCTCCTGGTCCTGCTCATTTCACTCAGCATCAGTTCGTGTAAGTCTCTCCAGGCCTTTCTGAAATCATCCTGTTGGTCCTTTCTTACATAACAATAATATTCCATAATATTCATATACCACAATTTATTCAGCCATTCTCCAGTTGATGGGCATCCACTCAGTTTCCAGTTTCTAGCCACTACAAAGAGGGTTGTTGTGGCTAGAATCTTATTAAAAGCATTAAGGGAGGAGTAAAATTATCTGGGATAAGTACTGAAAAGATATCCACCTTCTATACCAATGCACAAATTAATATATTCTGGGAAACCATCCCAGAATGGCAAATTTTATTGGCCAAATCTCCAAATTTTACACATGGGTTTACCTTAAAGATAACCTGGCTATTACATAATTGGCCATGGAGTTTTGAAGAAAATGTTTCTAAGGTTCCCCTTAAAGGACCAATCATCTTTATAGATGCATCCAAGCAAAATATTTGTGCTGTGTATTCTCCTGACTTAGCTATATAAAGAGAAGTCAGAATTTTCTTTCAGTTTACATAGCAGAATGAGTTGTATGCAATCATGCTAGCTCTTACTTATTATCCAGGAGATGTAAATATGATATCTGATTTGGCCTATTCAGTATGTGTGGTAAAAAGAATTGCCACAGCCCAAATAAAATTTATAGCCTCTAACATATATCAGCTTTTTAAATTTATGGTATTTCATGAGCAAGTGAGAAAACATCTAGGTAACTTATATTTTGCATGTCTACTCTCATGCAAAACTTCCAGGTCCCATTTTTCATGGAAATTCAAAGGCAGATCACTTTCTCACCATATTAGCCAATATTCCTTTATTTCAGGCAGCCCAAAAATCTCATTCTAAATATCATCAGGCTGCTAGAGCTTGATGTTTACTTTGGGATAACAAGAGAGGAAACTAGGAGCACAGTAAAAGCTTGTACAACTTGCCTTCCTTTCTACATTCCTACTCTCCCTCCAGGGAAGAACCCTCATGCTTTGAGGCAAATGAATGTGACCTGTTATAAATCTTTTGGTCATCTGTCTTTTATCCATGTTGTAATAGACACTTTTTCAGGATTTACTTTTGCAATACTAGCACCAAAAGAGACAGCCTGAGTGGTTATTGAATTCCTTATACAAGCTTTTGCAATTATGGGTATGCCACAAGCAATAAAAACAGATAATGGATCTACATATACTTCTAAACATTTTGCACACTTTTGTGCACAGTATCAGATTTCACACACCACTTGCATTCCCTTCAATCCTCAGAAATAGACAGTAGTAGAGAGGAGGAACAGAGACATCAAGATGCTCCTCCAAAAACAAAAGAAAAGGGGAACCACAGGTAGACCAAGAAAACTTCTAAACTTAACTCTTTATTAACTTTTTTTTTATTTTTGATAAAGTTGCACTGGCTCTGGCAGACAGGTTTTATAACCCACCAGAAGGGCAGTGTTCAGTGCGAGCAGGTCCACTATCTTTATAGATAATTGCCAGGTGATGTGGAGAGAGATCTAGAAAGTGGTGAATGGAAGGGACCAGATAGGTTAACTGCTTGGGGGAGAGGGTTTGCTTGTATCTCTACAGATGGAGAAGTAATCAGATGGGTGTCAACAAGCTGTATTTACCTTTTCCATCAGAAAGAGATGGAGCAGACCCTTGAAATGAAGGAGAAAACCCAAGAAACATCAGATGGTTCCATCGCTGATTGTGCCCACCACTGAAAGAGCCTGGCAGTTATGGCAATTGACTCATGGATATCAAAAATTGTTCATGAGACTGATCCAGGACTTCAATACCCTCAGGAATCATTTGATTCCCTGAGACATAATAAGATTCTTATTGGACTTGAATACTCTCAGGAATTTCTGAAGCATGGATTGGATTCCCTGAGACATGATGAGACTATTGCAGGACTTCAAAATCTTCAGGAATCATTGGATTCCCTGACATATAATGAGATTGTTCTAGGACTTCAAAATCTGCAGGAATAATTGGATTCCCTAACACATAAAAAGACAGTTGCAGGACTTCAAAAACTTGCAGAGATCATTGGATTCCCTGACACATGAAATATTGATTAATAGATTGGTTTTGGGCTATCTCTTGGTGCTGAAGGAGAAGTATGTGTGATTGTTATTTACATACCCTCTTTCTAGGACTTGTGGAAATCTTTTACAATATCATGTTGATTAATATTGTTTGTTATATTACTACTTGTATGTACAATTCATGTTTGTTACACCACATTGAGCCTACACTGGCTGTGGGGAGAATCATCACTGCTAGCCTATGCTTTATTGCTATGTGTTTGTGTAATATTCCCCATGCTGATGGGTTTGTGCATACCTGTTTCTAGTAAGACCCTCCAGCCCAGAAACCCGGTAACAATAGCTGACGTGACTCCCCACTTCCCGTTGGTGTTTTTTATCTCTCTTCCTGAGATGTCAGGGGGGTTGTGATCATCTCCTTTTGGGGTTCTCACCTCCCTGAGAAGTCAGGGTGTGTGTGTGTGTGTGTGTGTGTGTGTGTGTGTGTGTGTGTATGTGATCACCTGTATTCTAAAACAAAAGAAAGTGGGAGATGTAGAGGGCTGAAACTCCAGAAAGGTGGGCTTGAATCAAACAACTGAGCACTTAATGCTAATTACCTATTCTATGTGAGACAATGACTCTATTAGCATATATTTGGATAAATGGCTCTTCCCACTGTTGGTGTTTGCTGAATGTTTGGTGTTAATTGTAGGCAAGGATTGGAGGGCAGGGGAAGAGCTGCTAAAGTGACTTGGCTGCAGGATGAGGAGAAGAGAGGCCGGTGACTCTAGACTCCAGAATCCAGGATTTTGCTTGTCTGCCTCCTTCACTTCTTCCCTTAAAAATCAAGGACTTTAATTTATCCTGACTCTGGCTAACACTAAGGCCCTCCAGGGAACAAGTCCATACACAACAGATTATGTATGAACTTATTTACTGTTTTCTATCACTTCCCTCTCATTTTGACTCTCTGAAATTTGCCACCATGGTTGCTGTTTTCTCAACCCAGAGCATCCATTTGCCATGTTACGTCTTTTTTTCTCATCTGTTTGTGTGTGTGTGTGTGTGTGTGTGTGTGTGTGTGTGTATGTGGTTTACCCTGATCCACAGTGCTTATCACATACTAAGATAGTAAATACAGCAAAATTTTTGTTAACTGGTAGATTGACCCAATATTAATTTAATATAATAAGCATATATTATGGGATAGAAAAGTAGTGCATTTAACATGTAAAATGTCATGTTTTAGGACATATACAGGGAATTGTTTTTGCTATTTATACATATTTATTATACAGATTTTTGTTTTATTTTTAATTGGAGGAAAGTACATGGGGAGAGAAAATAGTTATTAAATGAAAATTAAAATAAAATTCCTGATATTATGAAATACAGTTTTTCATGAAAAACAGGAGTTTGATTTCATGAATTCCTTGGGAGAAAGGATTGTTGTTATTTTGTTTAGTTTTTCTTTGAATCTCTCAGTGCTTTTCACAGTGCCTAATAAAAGCTTTTTGAATTGACTGGGCATAAGACAAATAGCAAAATAAAAGCTAGCTAGAATTTTTGGTTCATGGTTTGAAAAACATTTGACATACAGTGGTTTACTTGAGTGTTAGTCATCATATGAGCTATTTAAAATCTATATTATAGATGAAAAATTGAGATGTAGAAAAGTAAATTGATTTGCTATAATTATAGAATCAAAATTTGAAGAGCTGAAAGGGACATCAGAATTTATCTAGTTCAGTATCTTTATTTTACAGAAGAGGAAATAGAAATCTAGTTTTGTAGAAATGGCTCTTCCAAAGCTATCCAGATTAATAGTAGCTCACTGAGTTACGAAGTATGATTGGAAATATTTGAATAAAGGCCTTGCTGATTCCAAGTCTAATGTTCTATCCAATATAGTTTTTCAAATAAGAATGGAAGTGTTTTTTAGAACAAAGAATTTGGTGGTTTTCAGAAGCAGAGTTAAAAAGAGAAGTAGAGATGAGAAATAGTAAATAGATTTTCTTATCAAGGTCTATTTATTCAGATCATTTTTTGCTAGATTATTTAATTATTTAATGATATATTTTAATTATTTATTTAATGCTAGATTTATATAATCACTGAAAAATAGTTCTAAAAATAATTTAGCTCAAACCAAGTATTAAATATCATTCATACTGAACAATATATGCTTATTGAAAGAATATTCTTTCCCAGGCTTACTAACTTTCACAAAGAATATTCATTAGCATTAATTATTATTATGGTCAGATTTATTTTGTTGCTAAAAATATAAACATAGACAACTTATTTACTATTATCACTTTTCTAATAGTACAAAGGAAAGTGAATCAAAACAATATTTTATTCTTGTATATCAACTCATTCTTTTTGAAAGGTGAGGACAAGTTTTCTAGCATATAAGAAAAGGATTACAGATGTTATTTTGTTGAAATAGGAAGCTTTAAAAAAGACAGTTTCATGTCTTTTCTCTACAATTTACAGTATAAAAGAGGCTCCTAGAAAACTGAGAGTTTAAGTGACTTGTACAAAATCACATAGTTAACAAGTCAGAAGAAGAAGAAGAAGATTCTCTCAAGTCCAAATCTACCTCTTATTATGAAACACTGACTGTCTTGCTGAATAGGGGAAAACAATTAGTGCACCCTTATAGAGAGAATGCTCATGGTGGAAAAGGTTAATCAAGCTAGTGTCTGGATTTCTTAAAACGTTGTGAAGAAATAAAGAGTGGGGCTCCTAAATGAGAGATATCATCATAGAGTAAGTTAAAGAAAATAAGGACTACTAAAATGGTAAAATGAGGGGTTTATTTTATTTATTTTTACATAAAATTTCTTTTTTTCATACAATATCTTTGCTTGAGACAAGAAGGTCTGGAGTTGGGGATGGAGGAGGGGAGGAACTTCCATGGATGGAACCAAGATGGGAAAGTAAAGTCAGGAAGCTGCTCCAGCTTTGCTAATTTCCCTTGAAAACCATCTGAAATCTCTCAACAGAGTTTGGTGGGATGATACTTGCCTCCAACTCAAGAAAGACAGGGAAAACTTCAAGAGATCTCATTCTCAATGGGATGAAAAGGATGTTCAGCCTTGTTCAGATAGACTCCGGGAAAGCTAGTGAAAAGATTAGGTGAGAGGTTCTCAACCACAGCAAAACAACAACTAAGACCCTCAGTCCTGGCTTGGGAGAGGAGCAGATCAATGGGACAGCTTCCAGTCCCAGCTCAGAAGGCAAATTCTGGGAAGCCAGGCTGTTTCCTTAAAAGAGCTGGTGAAGCTACCCCTGCAAACACAAGGGAGAGCTGTGTTCAAAGTCAAGGCTCAGAGCTGCTGAGGAAGCTTGGGACAGTGCCTCTTTTACCCCAGGAGCAGAGCTCAATCATAAAAGTAACAAAAAGGGAAATATGAAAAGATAAAGAAAGAAAATGACCAAGAATCAGATAAGAGTCTTGACCATAGAAAAGCTACTATGTGAACAGGGCAGACCAAAACACAAAACCAGATGAGAACAGAATGTCCACAGAAAAAAATCTCAGAGTGACATAAATTGGTTTCAAACCCAAAAAGGCTTCTTGGAAATATTCATTGAAGACTTTAAAAGGCAAATAAGAGAGGTAGAAGGAAAAATGCAAAAGGATATGAGAGGTATGCAAGAGAGAGTTAACAGCTTGGAAAAGCAAGGGAAAAAAATTACTTGCAGAAAACAACTCCTTAAACAGTAGAATTAAGCAAGTGGAAAAAGAGATACAAAAGATAACTGAAGAAAATCACTCATTAAGAACTAGAACAGGGCAAATGGAAGCTAATGACTTTGCGAGACAGCAAGAATCAATCAAACTAAAAAGAATGAAATAATGGAAGAAAATGTGAAATAGCTCATTGGAAAAGCAGCCAACCTGGAAAATAGATCCAGAAGGGACAATTTAAAAATTATTGGCCTACCTGAAGGTCATGTCCAAAAAACAAAACAAAACAAAACAAAACAAAACAAAAAAAAAAAAAAAAAGCCTGGATAGTATTCTACAAGTGATCATTAAGGAAAACTGTCCATATTCTAGAAACAGAGTGGGAAATATTTAGTGAAAGCCTACTCCCTTCCCTACTCCCTTCCCAAGATGGCAAATAATCAAATATACATTAAACATATGCAATTTTTCTATACATATTTCCACAAATATCATGCTGTACAAGAAAAATCAGATCAAAAAAGAAAAAAATGAGATAGAAAGCAAAATGCAAGCAAACAACAAGAAAAAAAAATACAAATACTATGTTGTGGTCCACATTCAGTTCCCATTGTCTTCTCTCTGGCTGCAGATGGCTTTCTTCATCACAAGACCATTGGAACTAGCCTGAATCATATCATTGTTGACAAGATCCGTGTCCATCACAACTGATTATCATATAATCTAATGTCGTTATGTACAATGATTTCCTGTTTCTGCTCATTTCACTTAGCATAATTTCATGTAAGTCTCTCCAGGCCTCTCTGAAATCATCCTGCTGATAATTTCTTATAGAATAATAATATTGCTTATTGTTCATATACCATAACTTACTCAGCCATTGTCCAACTGATAGGCATCTGCTCAGTTTTCAGATTCTTGCCACTACAAAAAGGGCTGCCACAAACATTTTTTAAAATGTGGATCTCTTTGTCTCCTTTATGATCTCTTCAGAATACAGGCTCAGTAGAAATACTACTGGATCAAAGGGTATGATGCAAAACTTTTAAATAAAATATTAGCAAAGAGATTACAGCAACTTATCACAGGATAATACACTATGACCTAGTGGGATTTATACCAGGAATGCAAGGCTGGTTCAATATTAGGAAAACTATTATCATAATCGACCATATCAATAACAAAACCAACAGAAAATCTTAAGGTAATCTCAATAGTTTCAGAAAAAAGTTTTGGCAAAATAGAGTACCCATTCCTATTAAAAACCCTGGAGGACATAGGCATGAAGGTAGTTTTCCTTAAAATAAAAAGCATTATCCATCTAAAAGCAACAGTAAACAGTATTTGTAATGGAGAGAAGCTCCATTTTCCCAATGGATGCTTTCCCTATAAGATCAGGGATGAAACAAGGTGCCCCTTATCACCAGTATTATTCAAAACTGTACTAGAAATGTTGACTTCAGCAATAAGAAAAGTAAAAGGAATTAAAGGAATTAGAATAGGCAATGAAGAAATAAAATGATCACTCTTTGCAGATGATATGATATACCTAGAGAATATTAGAAAATCATCAAAAAACCTTCTGGAGGGGGGCGGAGCCAAGATGGCGGAGAAGACACACACGACTTTCTAAGCTCTTCTCTTACCCTCTTTATCAATATTATATCGAGCCTCAAAAATAGTCTTGACTGCTACATTGTAAAGATAAGAAGTAGAACAACTCCACCAGCCGAAAAATCTGCAGTCCTGCCAAAAAGGTTGGTTCCGGGGCCAGGGGAGATTGGCGCAGACTGGGAGAGAAATTAGGTTCCGAGGAGAGTCTCAAACTGAGGGTGAAGGCACAGAATCTCAGCATTAAGCACACAGCCCAACCCGCAGTAAGGGCTTTTCCTTGGGGCAGTTGTGATCCTGCACGGCAGGAGGACGCAGCCGGGTTAGCCTCCAATCTGCGCAGGGGGAGCTCGGCTTGGGGCCATAGAGCTTTTCCAGGGCCGATTTGCATCAGGCAGAGACGCTGGGCAGAGTTTGTGGCTATCTTCGTTCTGCGGTCTGCACTTAGCTGCTAATACTCACAGTCCCACAAGAGGCTCCGGCCTGGGCGGTGACACTTTCACCCCTTAGTCTCTAGCCAAGGGCAATCAATAATCCACTCAGCCCTACTAAGCAGTTTGATAGCTCAGCCAGTGCTGAATCCACTTCCTGTTGGGGGAAGGGAAAACTCTCACCCAGAGCACTCCCATACCTCGGAGCCGGAAATCGGTTTACATCTTTCCCTGCTCTGCAGAGGAAGCTGGTAACCCCCTTGCCTAGGAGACCTACCCTAAAGGCTTTAAAACATGAATAAAAAGATGAAAAAGAACAATCGACAGCTTCTATGCAGAAAAGAGCAGGTCAGCAAACCTGAAGAGACCTCAAACAGCAAAAATGCATCAGACTGTCCTCCTTTACATAATGCTCATAGAAGAGACCATTAAAAGTCTCAAAAGAGAGTTAGAAGATAAATGGGGAAAGGAAAGAGAAGCCTTACAAGAGAGCAACAACTTCCTGAAATACGAATTGGAAAAGTTAAAAAATTCTCAGGAAGTGCAGGGAAACAAAATTGGTGAATTGGAAAAAATAAAGAACTCGCAAGAAAGTAGGATCCGTGAATTGGAAAAGACAAAGAACACGCAAGAAAGTAGGATCTGTGAATTGGAAAAAGAAAATAATTCACTAAAAAAAATTAGTGAAATGGAAAAATTCCTACAGACCAAAACAATACATTCAAAACCTCAATTGACATATACAGAAAGAAGTAAAAAAGCTATTGAAGAAAATAATTCTTTAAAAATTAGAACTGAACAAATTGAAACTAATAATTCATTGAGACAGCAAGAATCAGTCAAGCAAAACAAAAATGACAAACTGAAAACCACGAATTATCTACTTGCAAAAACGACAGACTTGGAAAATAGATCTAGGAGAGATAATCTGAGGATTATTGGACTTTCTGAAAACTATGATGAAAAAAAGAGCCTAGATACTATTTTACAAGAAATCATCAAAGAGAACTGCCCAGATGTAATAGAATCAGAAGGTAAAATAGGCATTGAAAGAATTCATCGAACACCTTCTGAAAGAAACCCTAAAATAAAAACCCCAAGGAATATTGTGGCCAAATTTCAGAACTATAAGATTAAGGAAAAAATTTTACAAGCAGCCAAAAAAAAACCATTTAAATACCGAGGTGCCACAATAAGGATCACCCAAGATCTGGCTGCCTCTACATTGAAAGGAAAGAAGGGCCTGGAATATGATATTCCGAAAGGCACAAGAACTTGAGATGCAGCCAAGAATAAACTACCCAGCTAAGCTGAGCATTTTCTTCCAGGGAAGAAGATGGACATTTAATGAAACAAATGAATTCCATTTGTTTCTGAAGAAAAAACCAGAACTAAACAAAAATTTGATCTCCGAGAATAGAACTCAAGAGATGCAGAAAAGGTAAAATAACTCTTGAGAATTGTATTTCTGTTGTGGATATACAAAAAGAATACAGGTATAATTTGATTGTACTGATATAACATAAAAAGGGAAGTAGATATGGAAAAGGGATGATGGCAGAATAAGGTGGGAAGGAGGGATAAAAGAGGAAACCACATCCCACAAGAGGCTAAGGAAACTTATCATATCTGAGGGAATTCTAGAGAGGGGAGGAACATTGTGTGAATCTTACTCTCCATCAGAGTTGGCTCAAAGAAAAAATAATTGACATTTGTTTTAGAGAAAATTCTCTCGCCTCATTAAAAACGGGGGAGAGGAAAAAGAGAAAAGAAAAGAGTAATAAGGGAAGGAAGGGGAAAGACCTCAAAGGGGGAGGGAGGGATTATAAAGAGGATAAATATCGTGATACAAGAGGGAAGTACATAAGTTTAAAAGGGGAAAGAGGGTTGGGGAGGCAAGAATAAGTAAAGCACAATCTGGGGTTATTAGGATGGCAGGAAATACAGATTTAGTAATTCTAACCGTAAATGTAATGGGATGAACTCCCCATAAAGATGAGGCAGATAGCAGACTGGATCAAAGTCAGAACCCTACAATATGTTGTTTACAAGAAACACATTTAAAGCAGGGGGATGCATATAGAGTAAAAGTAAAAGGTTGAGACAAAATCTATTATGCTTCAGGTGAAGTCAAAAAGAGGGGTAGCCATCCTTATCTCAGATCAAGGAAAAGTAAAATTGATCTAATTAAAGAGATAAGGAAGGTAACTACATCCTGCTAAAAGGGTAGCATAAACAACGAAGCAATATCAATATTAAACATATATGCACCAAGTGGTATGGCACTCAACTTCCTAAAGGAGAAGTTAAGAGAGTTGCAAGAAGAAATAGACAACAAAACTGTAATAGTAGGAGATCTCAACCTTGCACTCTCAGAATTAGACAAATCAAACCACAAAACAAATAAGAAAGAAATTAAAGAAGTAAATATAATATTAGAAAATTAGGTATGTTGGATCTTTGGAGAAAATTGAATGGAGATAGAAGAGAATATACTTTCTTCTCAGCAGTTCATGGAACCTATTCAAAATTGACCATATATTAGGACATAAAGACCTCAAAATTAAATGCAAGAAAGCAGAAATAGTAAATGCTTTCTTTTCAGATCATGATGCAATAAAACTACATTCAACAAAAAGTTAGGGAAATAGACCAAAAGTAATTAGAAATTAAACAACTCATCTTAAAGAATGATTGGGTGAAGCAGCAAATTATAGATACAATTAATAATTTCACTCAAGATAATGACAATGATGAGACATCATACCAAAATTTGTGGGATGCAGCCAAAGCGGTAATAAGAGGGAATTTTATATCCTTAGAGGCTTACTTGAATAAAAACAGAGAAAGAAAAGATTAATGAATTGGGCTTGCAACTAAAAAAACTAAAAAAAGACCAAATTAAAAACCCCAATCACATACTAAATTTGAAATTCTAAAATTAAAAGGAGAAATTAAAAATATTGAAATTAAAAAACTATTGAACTAATTAATAAAACTAAGAGTTGAGTCTATGAAAAGCCAATAAAATAGATAAGCCTTTGGTAAATCTGATTAGAAAAAGGAGGGAGGAAAATGAAATTAGTAGTCTTAAAATGAAAAGGAGAACTTTCCACCAATGAAGAGGAAATTAGAGAAATAATAAGGAGTTATTTTGCTCAACTTTATGCCAATAAATTTGATAACCTAAGTGAAATGGATGACTACCTCAAAAATACAGACTTCCCTAGACTAACAGAGGAAGAAGTAAATTGCTTGAATAGTCCCATTTCAGAAAAAGAAATAGAAGAGGCAATTAAACAACTCCCTAAGAAAAATCCCAGGACCAGATGGATTTACATGTGAATTTTACCAAACATTTAAAGAACAATTGGCCCTCAATGCTATATAAATTATTTGATAAAATAGGGAATGAAGGAGTCCTACCAAATTCCTTCTATGACACAGACATGGTACTGATACCTAAAACCAGGTAGGCTGAAAACAGAGAAAGAAAATTATAGACCAATCTCCCTAATGAATATTGATGCTAAAATCTTAAATAAGATATTAGCAAAAAGACTACAGAAAATCATCTCCAAGATAATACACTATGATCAAGTAGGATTTATACCAGGAATGCAGGGCTGGTTCAATATTAGGAAAACTATCAATATAATTGGCCATGTCAATAACCAAATTAACAAAAACCATATGATCATCTCAATAGATGCAGAAAAGCATTTGATAAAATCCAACATCCATTCCTATTAAAAACACTTGAGAGTATAGGAATAAATGGACTTTTCCTTAAAATAATCAGCAGCATCTATTTAAAACCATCAGTAAGCATCATATGTAATGGAGACAAACTGCAACCATTCCCAATAAGATCTGGAGTGAAACAAGGTTGCCCACTATCACCGTTACTATTTAATATTGTATTAGAAACGCTAGCTATAGCAATAAGAGCTGAGAAAGAGATTAAAGGAATAAGAATAGGTAATGAGGAAGCCAAATTATCACTCTTTGCCGATGACATGATGGTATACTTAGAGAACCCCAGAGATTCTGCTAAAAAGTTATTAGAAATAATCCACAACTTTAGCAAAGTTGCTGGTTATAAAATAAACCCACATAAGTCATCATCATTCTTATATATCACTAACAAAATCCAACAGTCAGAGTTACAAAGAGAAATTCCATTAAAAGTAACTACTGATAATATAAAATATTTAGGAATCTATCTGCCAAGGGAAAATCAGAAACTTTATGAGCAAAATTACAGACCACTTTTCACACAAATTAAGTCTGATCTAACCAATTGGAAAAATATTAAATGCTCTTGGATAGGGCGAGCAAATATAATAAAGATGACAATATTACCTAAACTAATCTATTTATTTAGCGCTATACCAATCAGACTCCAAAAACTATTTTAATGACCTAGAAAAATAACAACAAAGTTCATATGGAAAACAAAAGGTCAAGAATTTCAAGGAATTAATAAAAAAAAATCAAATGATGGTGGCTTAGCTGTACCAGATCTAAAACTATACTATAGAGCAGCAGTTACCAAAACTATTTGGTATTGGCTAAGGAATAGATTAGTTGATCAGTGGAATAGATTAGGTTCAAGGGATAAAACAGTCAACAAATATAGCAACCTAGTCTTTGACAAACCCAAAGATCCCAGCTTTTGGGATAAGAACTTACTGTTTGATAAAAATTGCTGGAAAATTGGAAACTAATATGGCAGAAACTAGGCATTGATCCATACTTAACGCCGTACACAAAGATAAGGTCAAAATGGGTTCATGACCTAGGCATAAAGAATGAAATTATTAATAAATTAGAGGAACATAGGATAGTTTACCTCTCAGACCTGTGGAAGGGAAGGTTTTATGACCAAAGCAGAACTAGAGATCATTACTGATCACAAAATAGAAAATTTCGATTATACCAAACTGAAAAGTTTTTGTACAAACAAAACTAATGCAGACAAGATTAGAAGGGAAGCAATAAACTGGGAAAATATTTTTACAGTCAAAGGTTCTGATAAAGGCCTCATTTCCAAAATATATAGAGAATTAACTCTAATTTATAAAAAATCAAGCCATTCTCCCATTGAAAAATGGTCAAAGGATATGAACAGACAATTCTCAGATGAAGAAATTGAAACTATTTCTAGTCATATGAAAAGATGCTCCAAGTCATTATTAATCAGAGAAATGCAAATTAAGACAACTCTAAGATACCACTACACACCTGTCAGATTGGCTAAGATGACAGGAAAAATAATGATGATTGTTGGAGGGGATGTGGGAAAACTGGGACATTGATTCATTGTTGGTGGAGTTGTGAACGAATCCAACCATTTTGGAGAGTAGTTTGGAACTATGCTCAAAGAGTTATCAAACTGTGCATACCCTTTGATCCAGCAGTGTTACTACTGGGATTATATCCCAAAGAGATTATAAAGAAGGGAAAGGGACCTGTATGTGCACGAATGTTTGTGGCAGCCCTTTTGTAGTGGCTAAAAACTGGAAACTGAATGGATGTCCATCAGTTCGAGAATGGCTGAATAAATTGTGGTATATGAAAATTATGGAATATTACTGTTCTGTAAGAAATGACCAACAGGACGATTTTAGAAAGGCCTGGAGAGGCTGAGTGAAATGAGCAGGACCAGGAGATCATTATATACTTCAACAACAATACTAGATGATGACCAGTCCTGATGGATCAGGCCATCCTCAGCAACGAGATCAACCAAATCATTTCTAATGGAGCAGTAATGAACTGAACTAGCTATACCCAGAAAAAGAACTCTGGGAGATGACTAAAAACCATTACATTGAATTCCCAATCCCTATATTTATGCACACCTGCATCTTTGATTTCCTTACAAGCTAATTGTACAATAATTCAGAGTCTGATTCTTTTGTACAGCAAAATAATGTTTTGGTCATGTATACTTATTGTGTATCTAAGTTATATTTTAATATATTTAACATCTACTGGTCATCCTGCCATTTAGGGAGGGGTGGGGGGTAAGAGGTGAAAAATTGGAACAAGAGGTTTGGCAATTGTTAATGCCTGTAAAAGTTACCCATGTATATATCCTGTAAATTAAAGGCTATTAAAAAAAAAAAAAAAAAAAAAAAAAAAAAAAAAAAAACCTTCTGGAAACAATTCACAGCTTTAGCAAAATTACAGGATATAAAATAAACCTACACAAATCATCAGAATTTCTTTATATTACTGACAAAGCCCATCTGCAAGAGTTAGAAAGAGAAATTGCACTTAAAATTGCAGTAGACAAAATAAAATACTTGGGCATCTATCTACCTGCCAAAAGAAACCCAACAAATATATGAATACAATTATAAAATACTTCTCACATAAATAAAGTCAGATATAAATAAATGGAAAAATATCAATAGTTCATGGGTAGGCCAGGCTAATATAATAAAAATGAGAATTCTGCCCAAATTGGTCTACTTGTTCAGTGCCACACCAATCAAACTGCCAAAAAAAATTATAGAGCCAGAAAAAATAACGGAATTCTTTTGGAAGAACAAAAGATCAAGAATATCAAGGCAAAAATGAAAAAAATAAAACAAAACAAAACAAATGATGGTGTCTTAGCAATACCAAACCTAACACTGTATTATAAAACAGCAGTTATCAAAACCACTTAGTACTGTCTAAGAAATAGAGTGGTGTGGCAACAACAAGACTATACAATGATCAGTTCTGATGGACATGGCTCTCTTCAACAATAATTTGATTCAAACCAGTTCCAATTGTTCAGTGATAAAGAGAGCCACCTATACCCAGAGAGAGGATTATGGGAACTGAGTATGTACTAAAGCATAGCATTTTCACTCTTTCTGTTGTAGTTTGATTGCATTTTGCTTTGTTTCTCAGACTTTTTTTCTTTCCGTCTTGATCAGATTCTTCATGTGCATATGTGTGTGTGTATATATATTGGATTTAACATATATTTTAACATATTTAACATGTATTAGACTGCATGTCATCTAGGAGAGGGTGTGGGGGGAAGGACGGGAAAATTTGGAACAAAATGTTTTGCAAGTGTCAGTGTTAAAAAATTACCCATGCATATGTTTTGTGAATAAAAAGCTTTAATTAAAAAAAAAAGAAACAGAGTGGTGAATCAGTGGAACAGATTAGTTAGACCTCCAGCAGCCATTGGCAGGTGGCTCCCATATAACAACACTGTCTTATTTTTTTTTCAAGTGTAAAATGGTGATTATAATAGATCTACCCCAGAGGCTTTTTGTGTGGATGAAATGAGATTATATTTTTAAAATAAGTAGCACAATGCCTCATAAATAGTTGTCACTTAAGTGCTTATTTTCTTCCCTCTAGTCTTTGAGAATTCTCTGGGGCATGATAAGATTAAATGATTTCTTCAGGTTCATACAATTTGTATGATTTAGTGGCAGGCCTTAAACCCAGATTTCCTTAATTTTAAGATTAGCTCTTTATCCACCAAACTCACAATTAGCCATTTTCTTGTGAAATATATATTTGTCAAAAAAAAAAAGTTAATGAGTATACTTAGGATATATTAAATTTTTTGTTAATGGGAATAAAAATATAATGATGTTTTGCAGATAATGACATTACTTTCAATTGTTTTCTCATTGTTTTCATAATAGAGTAAGCAGATACCATATGCAGGGAAATATGCCTTTTCGAGCAAAGTCAAAGAAAACTGGAAAGATATTTTTATTAGGATAAGAAGACAGTGCTTGTTGTCACTCTGCATTGTAATATGCAAGAGCAAAAATTTTGAGCCATGACTAAATATGCATCCCTGAAGGTCTTTTAAAAATTATTAGAATATTGTTATTTAATAAATTGTTCCCCTGACTCTATTTATTCCATTCTTCATCTGTTAATACATGTCTTCTAAATTGCTTTTATAATAAGGATGCTATAATGGGAATTCTCTTCAGGTCCTGCTTACTTCATTCTGTATCACTTCATAAATGTTATTTAATGTGTCTTGGAAATTATCAGTTTACACATTTCTTTCAGCACAATAAAATCCCATAGATTCATAGTCAAAGGTCATAATTCTTTCAACTGTTCCTTGATTGATGAATAATCCTTTAGTTTCCAGGGTATCTTTTTTGCCATCACATGATTGTATCCATGCACAGATCCTGCAACAATGTATTAATTCTTCTCCTTTTCCATAGATCACCCAACATTAATCATTTTTGTGATTTTTATTGTTTTGATGAGTATGAAAACATGCTCCAAATTGCTTTAATTTGCATGTCTTTAATTGGTATGATTTGCAACATTTTAAAAAATGCCTTCAGATAGTCTGAGGTTCTTCCCTTGTGAATTACCTGTTTATATATTTAGGCCATTTGTCAATAATGGAAAAGCTGATGTAATATTTCATAATCGTAATAAAATATTTACATTCATATAAAATTAATATATTGATTAAATTGAACTGAGTATAAATGAAGTCATTAATATTAAACTAATACAATACTAAATTAAATTATTTATATAATAATTAAAACATTCATTTGGTTCCCACAACAATGCTGTGTAGTTAAGTATTATTATTATTCCCATTTAATAGTTTGGAAATTGAGGCTGAGAGAAACTGTGTGATTTACCAAGGAGTAATACAAGTGTCCAAGACTTTACTTATGAAGATTCAGTTTATATTATTAGTAGGTCAGTATATTTGGAGATTAAGCACTCTCAATAATAGTGAAGCTAATATGTTAAATTGGGGTTGTAACATTTTGTACATTGTTCCTATTAATGGTGGTACTTACTACACATACCCTCTATCTCATGGAATATACAGTGGAAGAAATTAAATTCATTTTTAATTATAAACTAATAAAGCAAAACATATGAATGAAACTTGTGTTTTTGACTTTTGCATGGAAAAAATTTACTTGACATTCTTTTAGGACTTAGAACTTTGAATTCAGGAAGCACTTTGCAGTCTTAAGCAAAGGAACACTCCCCATTAGTAGAAGGGCTTCCTATGTGAACATATGAATAAGAAAAATGAAAGGATGACCATTAACATGTAATTCTTATGGAGGGACATGTCACTTTCTGCTTCTAC
The DNA here is from genome assembly GCF_902635505.1 of Sarcophilus harrisii. NCBI lineage: Eukaryota > Metazoa > Chordata > Mammalia > Dasyuromorphia > Dasyuridae > Sarcophilus > Sarcophilus harrisii. The sequence goes on along the minus strand of NC_045426.1, from coordinate 482,842,003 downwards.
TTGTTAGCACTTAATGTTTTTGCCTTAGTATATGTCTACATTCAGAGTTGATCTTACTTTTGCAAACGCATACCTTTCTGGTTCAAGGTTTAAACCACTATTGTGAATTAAAATCATTAGATTGAGACACTAAATACTTTCCCCCCCCCCTTTTTTTTCCCTCCATTGACGTGTTATTTACTTTTCAAATATAATGCTTTCAATATATGGAATTTGGAATATTTAAATAGTTTCAAAGTCTTAAATATGATCCTTGCAACAAGTGTCTTGTTCCAACCAAGTTTCCTTCCATCATTATAAGGTCATATATGGGGAAAAGAGGAAAGGAATTAGATATATAAGTTAAGCAAAAGGGAGAAGTAAAGAATGATACTAAGATTGCATGGCTGGATATCTGGGAGAATGGTGATGCTTATGTCTGTAATAAGAATATTGAGAAGAGGAAAGGGTTTAGAAATAAGTGATAAATTCTCTCTTTGGAATGATGTTTGAGATATCTACCTGCCAATGTTCTTTATGCACTATTTATTCCATATGTTTTTATTCCATGGTTGAAAATGAACTTTTCATCATTAGATGTGAAGTCTTTCTCCTACAGAGGATTTGGATAATATCTATTCTTTTTCCTTTTCACTAGTAACTGAAACAGAAATGTTTAAATGCAGAATTTTGCCTTTTGTGATAGCATGATATAATTCAAATGCCCAATTTAATAAGTTTCACTTTTAAAAGAATTCAAAACTATTGATGAGATCTGGGAGCATATTTAATTTTAATAAATATTTTATAGAACTATCTACTTTTATAAATGTTATATCATTACTATTTAAATTTGAAGTGAGAAATTGAAATCTTATAGTTAGTTAAAATTCTGATTTATTTCATTCTCAGGAAGACACCTTATTCCCCAATAAATTAAATCCAACACTACTTTGGGAATTGTTTCTTGTGCCAACTTGAATGTTGCTGATGGTGAGCTAAGTGAATAAAGCACCCTCAGGCATATTGTGGCATTTCTAGCTCACAGGGCAATTTCTATAGCCACCAAAGTTCGTTGCTGAATTTCATTAGTTCAACAGAGCCATTGGCTATAAAAATCTGTTTTTGAGTTAATATTAAATGTGATATTTTAAAAGACAATTATTTATTTAGATTTTTTTCCAGTGCCAATTTTGGTATAGTTCTCTCTCTGTGATAAAAATCATGTTCTAAATACTGTTAAATATATCTAAGCTAATATAACAGAATATGCATTTAAAATTTTTTTTACAAATTATTGAAAAAATCACAAAATATTTTGCCTGTATAACATCTTTAAAAGTGCATTTAGCTTTTCCTTTGTAGTTTTTTATTGACTTGCTGTTTTACTTTAATTTCCCTCATCTTTTCACTGATTATTTTTTACATGCTGCCTTACTATTTATTTTTTCACAAAAATTTTATTTTTATGCAAAATATTTTAATTGCAGATTTAATATGTCTAATATAGAAATATATTTTCAATGATTCCATACATATACTATATTTCAATTGTTTACATTCTTTAGAACAGGATAGAGGAAGAATGAGGAAAAGAATTTGGAACTTAAAATATTAAAAAATGTTTTAAAATGTTTTTTGCATGTAGTTTTGGAACAAAGAGAATATTATTTAAAAATAAAACAATTAGTGATTACTTGGAAAAATATTGATTTTCACTACATATGCACTTGTAAAATACATTTTATAGGACTAAGGCTATTTGTTTAGCTGGATAGTACACCTTTAAGGACATATATGCCCAAAAAGGTGGTGAGACCATTAGGGAGAAAAAGCACACAGCCTGATGAAATCTTGGCAACTAACATATTAAACAGAACCAGTTGATGGCCTCCACTATGATGTTTAGCCATTTATGAAAAGACAAAGTCTAGAATCAGATAGAATTGAAGAATAGTGGATAGAATCTTGTGTTTGATTTCATGAAAATCTGAATTCAAATCTTGCCAGACATTTTCTTGTTTTGTAACAGGTGGTAAATTACTAAATCTTTAAGTTCTCAGTTTCCTAATTTGTAAAATGAATGTATTGATTTAATGAACTCCAAAATCTCTTCCAGCTCTAAATACATGATCTGTTTTATGTGAGTGAGTTATCATTAGCCATATCTTTGAGATTTTTAATTCCACAAAATCTTAAAATTTTAAATGTAGATTTCAGGTACCCTATAGTGTTAGTCCATCAATCTACAATGTTGGACAAATACTTAAGAGAGAAAATGAACTTCACCCAGAATTAAATGGATGCATTAAATGCATTGAGGAATTTTCACAATATTTTTAATGATGCAAACTGATCAGTTTGTCAAATCATATATTTTTTTTTTTTTGCTGAGATTTATGGAACACCAAGACTTTGAAAGGATCAGAATTGAATTGAATTCAGATGGAAAGAAATTGCAGGTAAGAGATAATAAATAACTACAGGAAGGTCCCCAGTATGTAGGGTGGATCCTCAAATGAAGAATTGTGAAAAGATAGGTAAGATTTACAAAGAGAGGGAATAGATGCATTTCATATGCATATGTGATGAGAGTCTCAGAACCAATGAAAGCAGAATATTCAGAGTCAAAATGTCCTTAATATATAAAGACCAACACAAACTTTTTCTATATAAATTTTTACTTCTTTTCTATTTATAAAAAAAATGGTAGAAAATTAATGTCTGGTCTGCTGAGGAAGAGTTTTTGGAAATTATTTAAATAACTTTTGGCTCATACCATGAACCATATTTACTAATGGCTTATATAACTTGTAAATGTTGAAAATAATTTTTCCATTACAAATATTTAGCAAAACATCAGCAGTTAAAATCATGCCTTAACTCAAAACTGTCATTCATTTATTTGGGGCATCCCTTAACATAGGCTAATTATGGTTGTTAGTTTTAGACAAATGCCTTTCTAATCTCCCTTCAGCTTAAAAAACATTTTTCATATTAAATTGCTAAAAAATTATTTAAGGATTCTATTAAAATTGTCAAAACCAGAAACCTGCCTTGAGCCTCTATTAACTTCAATTTATATTTTTCTTAATATTTAGCTTTCTTACAGTTAACAAAATTATTACGCAACAGTATTACAGTGATGTAACAGTGGCCCCCAATGGTCAAATCAATCAAAATACATGTATTAATTTTGGTTTAATTTTCATATGAAAGTTTTGGACTTTCTAATCCAGTTAAACTCCAGATTCCCTAAAATATTTATTTATTCAAAAATTGATATGAAATAAATGGGTAGAACACGATTACTATTAAATACTTTAATAGATAGCTGGCATATGCACAATCTAGTTGTCATCAGTGGCAATAAGACTTTGATAAATAATACTATATACATATAAACATACAGAGTTCTGCCTATGGTACAGTTTTTGCAACAATCAAGTTTTCACTTTAGTTAGTCACAACTTAGTCAAATTGTTAGATTTTGAATTTCCATTCACTTTTATTCCTTTTCAGAGAGGTCAACTTTTGTATTATGTCATAGTTTGTCAGTAACATAAAAGTCCATCTTTCTCCCAGTAAGGAGAAAGATAGCAGAATGATTTCTTTAGGACTTGCTGTTGGAAAAATTGGGACCAAAGACTGCTACCCCACAAAAGCATCACTATGTACTATGATTTCATTATTTTAATGAAGCTGCTCTCTTGAAAGTTATCTTTAATCTCTTAATTGATGAATGTAATGATTTTTTCTCAGTTCTCATGTTTTTAAAACTTTTTTGAAACCTTTAATACTGTTAGTCTTGCTCTCCTGCCAGAGGGTTTTTCTTCTGTCTTTTTTTTTTTTTTTTTGACATTGTCTTCTGCTAATTTTCCTGTCAGATAATTCCTTATCAGGTTTTTTTTTTTTTTTTTTTTTTTTTTTTTTTTTTTTTTTTTTTTTTTTTTTTTTTTTTTGCAACATCTTCTCCAAGTCATACTACTGAGCATTGGAACATTGAAGCTAAATTGTTCCAACATTTCCTTTTGAACAATTTTAAAATGATGTGTTAAATTGAAGCCTGGAATAGCAAGCCAAAAAATGTCAAGATGAGAGATTTTTCCAGCTTAGACAATTTAGAAGGTCAGAAAAAGAGGTATGTGATATTAGGGATGGGGCTGGCCAAGAGTTAAATCCAATAGCAATTATATGAGTAGCAGCAGCAACATTTTTGGGAGCTTTCAGCAAAGAGATTATAAAGAGATTGGATAACTGGTCAGAAAGAGATTACAAGAAATGCCTTGTATTGGGCACTGGGCACAGGATGAGGCACTGCTACCAACTCTATTGATCATAAACCAGTTTCAAACGTCAAGTCTCTCCTCACTCTAATCTATCCCAAATTCAACTGAGAAAATGATTTCTTAAAGTGCAAATCTGATCATTGCACATTCTTCTTCAGTAAACTCTAATATCTCCAATAAATAATGTTAAGTTTCTTTATGAAGCATTTGAAACTCTTTACAATGTAACCAATTTTCCCCTCTCCTATATTTTTACATTTTGCTCTCTCCATGTCATTTTGCCTCCAGCTATAAGGGTCTCATTGCCACACCTCAGACAACCACTCCAATATTTTACTCCACACTTTTACTCTGGCTATCTTTCATGCTTGAAATGCTCTCCTCTCCTCATCTTGGACCTTTAACTTATTTAGATTTTGTCAATACTCATTTGAAAACCTTTTTTTATACAGGTCTTTCAAATCTTTCTCTGTGTCCTGCCCATCACTTCTTACCTTCCCTTTGAGATTATGTTCTGCTTATTCTCTCTCTCTCTCTCTTTCATACATATACACATAGAAACGTGTTTAAATATAAACATACACACATATGCATACATATATACATAATACAATATAATACACATATAAATATGCACACATTATATCAATATCTTAATTCATTCCTTATGCAGTTATTTACAAGCTGGGCATTTTGAGATTATTAGCAATATATTTTCCTTACTTATATCCTTAGCAATTCAAACAATGCCCGATACACAGCAAGCACTTAATAAATATTTAATCCACTGATTACAATTTCTGCTAATCTCACACAATAACTTTAGCACCTATATAATCCAAAAGACACTTTGATGTTACAATATTTGAATAAATTGCTATCAAGTGGGGGAATTTCTTTCACTTTTTTTACAAATGGATTCACAGGGCTGGACAAAGAATAATGAAGAGTAGTTGTAAATAAATAAATTATAATTTTTATAAGTTTCCTTTTATGACTGTAGTAGTCATTTATGTATCCTTCTTATGCGAGGCTGCTTTAGTTTGATATTTAATGATGATCAAAGTAATGCAGACATCACTATAATGCAGACAGATGTCATGAGTTTTCTCTAAACTATATTCAATTGGTTGGTATCTATCCATTGTTTGCTTGAAGACAGCTTTAATAGCTAGGAAGCTCTGACTTATATCAGTCTAAAATTAATTTTTATTGAAAGATAGGTTGTGCACAATTACAAAACACTTCTCACACAAATAAAGTCAGATCTAAACAATTTGAAAAATATCAATTGTTTTTGGATGGGCTGAGCTAACATAATAAAAATGACAATTCTGCCTAATTTGGTCTATTCAGTGCCAAAAAGAATCAAATTGCCAAAACATTATTTTGCAGAACTAGAAAAAATAATAACAAAATTCATTTGGAAGAACAAAAGGTCAAGAATAACAAAGGAATTAGTGAAAAAAATAAAAAGGATGGTGTCTTAGCAGTACCAAACCTAAAACTATATTATAAAGCAGCAGCCATCAAAAACCATTTGGTACTGGCTAAGAAATAGAGTGGTGGGATAGATTAGATACATACAACACAATAATGAATACCTAAGCCAATCTAGTATTTGATAAACTCCCAAACTCCAGCTTTTGGAATAAGAACTCAGTATGAGAAAAATTGCTAGGAAACCTGGAAAATACTATGTCAGAAACTCGGCAGAGACCTACATCTCATATCCTCTACCAATATAAGGTCAAAATCAGTACATGATTTGTACATGAAGGATGGTAGTATAAACAAATTAGGAGAACAAGGGATAATTTACTTATCAGATCTTTGGAATAAGGAGGAATTAATGACCAAAGAAAGACTAGAGAACATTATGAAAGGAAAAATGGTTCACTTTAATTACATTAAATTAAAAAGGTTTTGCACATATACAACCAACAGAAACAAGGCTAAAAGGAAAGTATAAAGCTAGGAAAAAAGTCTTTGCAGCCAGTATTTCTGATAAAGTCTCATCTCTAAAATATATAAAGAATTGTGTGAAATTTTTAAGAATACTAGTCATTCTCCAATTGATAATGGGAAAGGGATATGAACAGACAATTTTCAGAAGACAAAATTAAAGCCATTTATATGAAAATATCCTCTAAATTACTATTAGAGAAATATAAATTAAAACAACTCTGAGGTACCACTTCACACCTCTCAGATTAGCTAAGATGACAAGAAAAGATAGTGATAAATGTTGAAGGGGATGTGGGAAAATTGGAACACATGCATTGTTGATAGAGTTGTAAAATGATTCATCCATTCTGGAGAGTAATCTGAAACTATGCCCAAAGGGATATCAAACTGTGCATACCCTTTGACTCAGCAGGTCCATTGTTGAATCCCTATCTCAAGGAAATCATAAAGAAAGTGAAAGGACCTACATATGCAAATATGTTTGTATCAACTCTTTTTTGTGATAGCAAAGAATTGGATAAGGAGTGGATACCCATCAATTGGAGAATGGCAGAACAAGCTGTGGTACATAAAAATAATGGAATGCTATTGTTCTTTAAAAAATGACAAAAAAGCTGATTTTAGAAAGGCCTGTAAAGATTTACATGAACTGATGCTGAGCAAAACAAGCAGACCCAGGAATAGATTGTAAAAACTAACAGCAAGAAAGTGTGATGATCAACTATGAAAGACCTGCTTCTTCTCAATAGTTCAGTTATCCAAAGCAAACCCAATAGATGTTGGACAGAAAATGACATCTGCATTCAGAAAAAGAACTAAGGACAATGAATGTAATTCAGCACATGCTATTGTAGAGGGCTGAAATTCTGAATCAGACAAGAGAGCACTTAGCTACCTATTTGATGTAAGACAATGCCTCTATTAGCATATATTTGGATGATGGCTCTCCTTATCATTGTTGCTTGCTGAATGTTTAGTAGTAAGATAATCGTAGGCAATGATTGGAGCATGAGTGAAGAAAAGTCAGGCACTTAGTGGCAGGACAAGGAGGAGAGAAGTTGGAGACTCCTACTCCAGAATCCAGGATACATCTTTGGCAAGCTGCATGGCAGCTTGCCTGCCTACTTCATTTCTCCCCCTAAAGACCAAGGACTTTGATTTATCCTGACTCTGGCCAATCCTGAGGCCCTCCAGGGAGCTAACCATATTTTTCAGGCTATAATGCTTCTATTTTCTTTTTTTATCTCCCCCATGATTTTTCTATTTTGCTGTGATTTTTCTCTCCCAACATTATTCTTAAAGCAATGTGTATTAAAAATAAACAAATTTACTAAAAAGAAAGAAAGATTATGGCTAAATTGGGAAGGAGTTTTAAAACTAAACATAGGAATTTGTATTTAGTTCTAGAGGCAAAATGTACCCAATGAATTTTATTGGCTAAAGTGTGCTATCTGTGAAATATTATGATATCTGTGAGAAAGAAAAGTCATCTGAGTGAAAGGAAAGACTGGAATAAAATGAGACAAGTCAAAAAAAAAAAAAAAACAACAAAAAAACAAAAACTGGGAGTCCATTAAAAGAGTCCGAGTGAAAGTTGACTAGGGCCTGAAGTAAGTGATAATGTATAAGCATGGAAGAAAGAAGGCTGGATGTGAGAAATTTGGATGTACAAAACATCTTTGGTAATTAATTGTAGAGGAGGGTAGTTAAGGATAATACTTAGTTCATAAACTTAATATCTTGAAGAATGGTGATACTTTCACTGGAAATAGGAAAGTTTGGAAGAAGGTTAAGTTTGAGGGGAAAGACAGTGAGATTTGTTTAAATGTGTTGAGTTTTAGATTTTTCTAAGATATCCATTTGGAATGTCCAGCACTCATCTGGTGAAGTCAAAAAAGAAATGATAACTGTGTAATCTGTTAGTCATTTACATATGATAATAATTTAACCATGTTGAACTGATGATCTGACCAAAGAAAGAATCAATTGAGAAAAGACTCAGGATGCTGCATTGGGATATTCTTTAAGTCATGTTCCCATTACATCCTAAAATATTGTAATTTCCTTTGAATTGGTTTATCTGACTCCTGTGTTTTCTTTCTTTAATATATTTTATACATGGCAACCACATTCTTGTAAAAAATAAAAATAAACAATTGTACATTGCAATTCTCCAACATATATATATATATATATATATATATAAAACCATTGCTAACTTCAAAGACAAAATACTCATTTTGATGTTTATAACTCTTAATAATGTCAGTGTTAATTATCTTTTTAGTCAATTCATTTATGCATTTTTATTCTAGTCAACCTATTCTTTAAGCCAACACTCAAGTATCATATTGTATATTCCAACTCTCTTGCTTTGCATAATCTTCCATGTTAAAATGTAAGCCTTTTTTCATGTCCTTTTCTTGTAGAATCCTAAACTAGTTTATATGTCTACTCTCACTTGACAGTATTCAGTCCTTTAACTACCAAATTAAATTTAACTTTCTTTGGTTTTCAAAACTATCTCCAACTTGATGTCGATTTACCTTTCCAAAATAATTTCCCTTTATGGGTTCTAGTATTCTTTCAACTGGATTGCTCTTTGTTCAATTACCACACATGCAAAAATGTTCAGTATTTCATGCTTTTTGTATTTTTAATGAAGCTTTTTATTTTCAAAACATATGCACAGATAATTTGACAACATTGACCTTTGCATACCCTTGTGTTTCAGATTTTCTTCTTCTTCCCCCCACCTGTTCCCCTAGTTGGAAAGCAATCCAACATATGTTAAACATTAAAATATGTATTAAATCCAATATTATAAACATTTATACAATTCTCTTGCTGCACAAAAAAAATCAGATCAAAAAAAAAAAAGTAAATGAGTAAGAAAACAAAATGGAAGCAAACAATATCAAAAAGAGTGAGAATGTTATGTTGTGATTCACATTCAGTCCCTACAGTCCACTCCCTGGCTGGAGATGGCTTTTTTCATCACAAGATCTTTGAAACTAGCATCAATCATCTGATTGATGGAAAACACATTACTCACACTAGTCAGAATTGCTTGTCATATAATATTGATGTTGCCGTGTACAATGATCTCCTGGTTCTGCTCACTTCCCTTAGCATCAGTTCATGTAACTCTGTCCAGGCCTCTGTAAAATAATACTACTGATTGTTTCTTACAGAACAATAATATTCTATATTCCATAACATTCCATAATTTATTCAGCCATTCTCCTGTTGATGGGCATCGACTTAGTTTCCAGTTTCTAGTTATTACAAAAAGGGCTGCCACAAACATTTTTGCACATGTGGGACTTTTTCCTTCTTTTAATATCTCTTTGGGATGTAGGCACAGTAGAAATACTGCTGCATCAAAGGGTATGCACAGTTTGATAACTTTTTCAATGTCTCATCTTTTTTCCCTTGTCTGATCCCTTAACTTAATATAATCTTTGTCTGATCTTCCCTTGTCTGATCTTTTTAACTTAATATAATCAAAATTGTTTATCTGGTGTTCAATTGTGAGTTCCATCTCTTCTTTGGACAAAAATTCCTTCCTTCTCCACAGATCTGAGAGGTAAACTATCCTCTGTTCCTCTAATTTGCTTAAAATGTCACTCTTTATATCTAAATCATGAGCCTATTTAGATCTTACCTTGGTGTGTGGTCTCAGGTATGGGTTGAGCCCTAATTTCTTCCATACTAGTTTACAATTTTCCTAGAAGTTTTTGCCAAATATTGAGTTCTTATTCCAAAAGCTGGAGTCTTTGGGTTTGTCAAACACTAGATTGCTATAGTTATAACTATTTTGTCCTGCGAACCCAACCTATTCCGCTGATCAACTTCTCTATTTCTTAGCCAGTACCAAATGGTTTTGATGACTGTTGCTTTATAATATAATTTTAGCTATGACACAGTTAGGCCACCTTCATTTAATTTTTTTTCACTAATTCCCTTGAAATTCTTGACCTTTTTGTTTTTCCAGATGAACTTTGTTATTATATTTTCTAGATCTGTGAAATAATTTCTTGGGAGTTTTATTGGTATGACCCTAAATAAGTTGATTAATTTAGGTATTATTGTCATTTTTATTACCTTCACTCTGCCTATCCATGAGCATTTGATATTTTTGCAACTGATTAGAACTGACTTTGTATGAAAAGTGTTTTGTAATTGTGTTCATATAGTTCCTGATTTTCTCTTGGCACATAGATTGCCAATTTTTTTTTTACTATTGACAGTTATTTTGAATGGAATTTCTTTTTTGGATCTTTTGCTGCTGGACTTTGTTGGTAATACATAAAAATGCTGATGATTTATGTGGATTTATTTTGTATTCTGCAATTTTGATGAAGTTGTAAATTATTTCTAGTAATTTTTTAATTGATTTGCTAGGGTTCTCTAAGTATACCATCATATCATCTGCAAAGATTGATAATTTTGTTTCCTCATGATTTACTCTAATTCCTTTAATCTCTTTCTCTTCTCTTATTGCCAAAGACACTATTTTTAATACAATATTGAATAGTAATGGTAATTGTGAGCAGGCTTGTTTAACTCCTCATCTTATTGGGAATGATTCTAGTTTGTCCCCATTACATATGATGTTTGATGATGGTTTTAAATAGATGCTATTGAGCATGTTAAAGAAAAGTCCATTTATTCCTATGCTCTCTAGTGTTTTAAATAAGAATTGGTGTTGGATTTTATCAAATGCTTTTTCTGATCTATTGAGATGATCATATGATTTTTGTTAGTTTTATTATTGATATAGTTTATTATGACAATAGTTTTCCTAATATTGAACCAGCCCTGCATTCCTGGTATAAATCCTACTTAGTCATAATGTATTATCCTGGGGATGACTTTCTGTAATCTCATTGCTAATATTTTATTTAAGATTTTTGCATCAATATTTATTAGGGAAATTGATCTATAATTTTTTTTCTCTGCTTTCACCCTATCTGGGTTTAGCTATTAACACCATATCTTTGTCATAAAAGGAATTTGGTAGAACTCCTTCTTTAACTATTTTTTCAAGCAGTTTATATAGTATCAGAATTTATTGTTCTTTAAATGTTTGGTAGAATTCACATGTAAATCCTCTTGGCCCTTTTTTCTTAGGTAGTTGATTAATAGCTTGTTCCATTTCTTTTTTCTAAAATTGGACTATTTATCATCTATTTTCTCTTATGTTAATCCAGGCAATCTGTATTTTTGTAGATATTCCTCCATTTCATTTAGATTATTAAATTTATTGGCATATGTTTGGGCCAAATGACTCCTAATTATTGCTCTAATCCCTTCTTCATTAGTGGAAAGTTCTTCCTTTTCTTTTTGAGACTAACAATTTGATTGTCTTCTTTCTTTTTTCTAATCAAATTAACTAAAGGTTTATCTATTTTTTTTCATAAAACCAACTCTTAGTTTTATTTATTAATTCAATAGTTTTCATATTTTCAATTTTATTATTCTCCCCTTTTATTTTCAGAATTTCACATTTGGTATTTAATTGAGGGTTTTTGATTTGTTCTTTTTTTTACTTGTTTTGTTACTTGTAAGCCCAATTTATTGAGCTTCTCTTTCTCTATTTTATGCAAGTAAACATCTAGAAATATAAAATTTTCTCTTACAACTGTTTTGGTTGAATAGCACAAATTTTGGTATGTTTTCTTATTATTGTCATTCTTTTGGATGAAATTATTGATTGTGTCTATAATTTGCTGTTTTATCTATTCATTCTTTTTTTTTTTTTTAATTATAGCTTTTTATTGACAGAACATATGCTTGGATAATTTTTACAACATTGTCCCTTGCACTCACTTCTGCTCCAACTTTTGCTTTTACTCCCTCCACCCCCTTCCCTAGATGGCAGGCTTTCTTATACATGTTAAACCTGTTAAAGTATATCTTAGATACAATATATCTGTGCAAATCCATACAGTTCTCTTGTTGCACAAGAAAAATTGGATTTTGAAGGTAAAAATAACCTGGGAAGAAGAACAAAAAAGCAAGTAGTCCACATTCATTTCCCAGTGTTCCTTCTCTTGGTGTAGCTGATGCTGTCCATCATTGATCAATTGGAACATTGATCAAGGAATATTCTCCTTGTTGAAGGTATACACTTTCATCAGAATACATCCTCATATAGTATTGTTGTTGAAGTGTATAACATTCATTCTTTATTTTAATAGCTTTTGATTTACAAAACAGATGCATGGGTAATTTTTCAACACTAATCCTTACAAAACCTTCTGTTCCCCTCCTTCCTCCAACCCCTTCCCTAGATGGACAAGATAACAGAAAGAGTGAAAATGCTATGTTGTGGTCCACACTCATTTCCCATAGTTCTTTCTCTGGGTGTAGCTGATTCTCTTCATTACTGAACAATTTTATCTATTTATTCTTTAGGATTAGATTATTTAATTTCCAATTAACTTTTGGTCCATTTTCTCCTGGACTTATATTCCATGTGGTTTTTATGACCTGAAAAAACGTATTTACCATTTCTGCCTTTCTGCATTTGATTTTGTGGTTTTCATCCCCTAGCACATGGTCAGTTTTTGTATAAGTTCCATGAACCCCTGAGAAAAAAAGTAAACGCCTCTCTGTCTGCATTCAATTTTCTCCAAAGACCTATCATACCTAACTTTTCTAACATTTTGTTTACCTATTTAACTTCTCTCTTATTTATTTTGTGGTTCAACTTAGCAAATTCTTAGGGGAGCAAGGTTGAGATCCCCACTATTATAGTTTTGCTGTCTATTTTTTTTTTTTTTGCATCTCTCTTACCTTCTCCTCTAGGAATTTGGATGTATACCACTTGGTGCTTATATGTTTGGTATTGATATAGCTTCATTATCTATGGTACCATTTAGTAAAATATAGTTTTCTTCCTTATCTCTTTTAATTAGATCTGTCTGCTTTTACTTGATCTGAGATCAGGATGGCTACCCCTGTTTTTTTTTTTTTTTTAACTTCATCTGAAGCATAATAGATTGTGCTCCAGCCCTTTACCTTAACTCTGTATGTATTACTCAGCTTCAAATGTGTTTCTTGTAAACAATAGATTATAGAATTCTGGTTTTTAATCCAGTCTGCTATCTGCTTCCATTTTATGGGAGAGTTCATCCCATTCACATTCACAGTTAAATAACTAATTCTATATTTCCTGCCATTTTATTTATCCTAGGTTATGCTTTTCTCTTTCTTATTCACCTTCCCTCCTACCCAATATTTTGCTTTTGATGACCACCTCCCTCAAATAATCCTCCCCCTTTAGAGCCCCTCCTCCTTTTTACATTTTTCCCTTAATACTTCTGTTTTCCTTTCTTTTTGTCTGTCCCTTTCTTTTCCCCTTTTCCTTCCCACTTCCCTATAAGGTGAGACAAGTTTCTCTGTGAACCATTCTCTCTTAGAGATAAATCTGATGAGAGTAAGATTTACACAATGCTCACTCCCCTCTCTTTTTCTCCTCAGTTATCATAGGTTTTCTTTGCCTCTTAGTGAGATATAATTTCCCTTATTTTACCTTCTTTTCCCCCTTTTTTCACAGAATGATCGCTTTTCTACCTCTAGTTTCTTTTTCATATTATTATAATAAGATTAAATTATACCTGCATTCTATAAGTGTATCCATAACAGAAATATAGTTCTCAAGAGTTTTTTCCTTTTTACCTTTTTATGTTTCTCTTGAGTTCTGTGCTTGGAGATCAAATGGTTTGTTCAGTTCTGGTCTTTTCATTAGAAATAGGTAAAATTCACATATCATTGAATGTCCATCATCTTCCCTGAAAGATAATGCTCATTTTAGCTGGATAGTTTATTTTTGGATGTAATCAAAGTTCCTTTGCATTTCAGAAAACCAGTTCAAAGCCCTTCAATCTTTAACATGGAAGCTGCTAGGTCCTGGATAATCCTAATTGTGACTGCTTGGTATTTATATTATTTCTTTCTGGCTGCTTGCAACATCTTTTCCTTGATCTGATGTTTCTGAAATTTAGCCACAATATTCTTTGGGGATTTAATTTTGGGGTCTCTTTTAGGAGTTGATCAGTGAATTCTTTTGATGGCTATTTTACCTTCTGATTCTAATGTATCAGAGCAATTTTCCTTTATTATTTCCTATAAGATAATGTCTAGATTCTTTTTTTTTTCATCATGGCTTTATCTCTCTTAAATCTGTTTTCCAGGTCAATTGTTTTCTTAGGAGGTATTTCATATTTCATATTTTCTTCTATTTTTTCATCTTTTTTTGGTTTTATTTGATTCTTGAAATCTTATTGAGTAATTCACTTCCATTTGTTCAGTTCTTTTTTTAGTATATTATGTGCTTTTTTCCATTTCTTCTTGTATTGATCTCATTTCACCTCCCCATTTTTCTTCTAACTCTCTTTTAAGATTCTTTATTCAATTTCCCAAGAAACCCTTATGAAATGGGGACCAGTTTATATCTCCCTTTGAGACTATTACCCAACACTGGTGGCTAGATCCTGCATTCTTCTGGGATCAGTGGTTTAAACTCTGCCTTTTGTGGCAAATCTGCCAAACTACCTACTTGCAACCAGGACAGAATGGCCTAAAGGGCTCACAGAAGATTCCCAAATGCATGGAACCTGTAACTCTCTTCACTCCAACTTGCCCCAGCTCCTTGCCCCTGTCTCCCTGTGCTGTGGTCTGGGTTCAGCAGACTGTTATCTTGCCCATTTGAAACAGACTTGTTCTGAAAGTCTTCCAAGGTATCTTCTTCTGGAAATGTGTTATATTTCAAATATCTGTGGATTTTTGACTCCAAAACCAGTTTAGAGGTTTAATCTGCTGTTGGTTTGAGAGAAGCTCAGAGGAAGTCAGAGAAAGTCATGTCTAGTTTCCATTATCTTGGCTCCATCGAAAAGCAGTCTTTCATGCTTTTGGTCACAGTATTCCCTATGTCTAAAATGCTTTTACTAATCACCATGATTAATTTCTGTATAATTAAAAAAAAACTAAACTAGTTCAAATGGTATGTATTGTAAAATATTTTTTGATTTCTCATGCTGATATAAACATTGCTCATCAGATCTTATATTGAACATGTTTTTGCAGATGTTTACTATATTTACCTTGAAAAATTATTTATTGTTATTTGTGTAACTATCAGTCTGTTCCCTTGATGTTAAGTTCCTTGAAAGTCAGAATAAAAGGTTTATCTAAATATTAACACAAATGCTTATCCCCTTGTTCTGAATACATGAGGAAATATATAAATATATAAATATCATTTTGCTACTACTATTTTTTTGTCAATGAATATTTCTTTTGGTTATGCTTATGCAATGTGAGAAGGTATTCACATTGTCAAAAAACTATTCAAGCAAGTATCCAGAGCTCATTCTTTCCCTTCAAAAAAATTCTTTTCTTCAAAAATAAAATATAGAGATGAAGATAGATCAGATTCATTTAGGGAGAAAGAGAAAACTTAAAAGTTTTGAGTTTATAGTAAGGATACCACTCACATTTTCATGACAAATTCCTCTAAAACCTCATTTTAGTTAAAATATGTAGTTCAATCTTTCCTGACTGCTGTAGCCCCTGTTTCACTATGATGTCACATACTACTGATGGATGACCCTTTTGTGGAATTGATGCTGACCTGAAGGCAGTAAATACAATGGGAAGAACCATAAATAGAGTTAACTGCTCTCCTACATATTTGCATTTCATACATAAAACTGGAAAAAAAAAAGAAAAGATTGGTCATTAAAAAGTATATCCAGCTGATATTACTTCTCTCTTTTCTCCAGAGGGGAAATGGAATGAGCTATTCTTTTTTTCCCCTTGCTCAGCACTCTTGTGCCCTTTAGAGCTGATGCTGTAGATAGCTGAATATATTCAGAGACAGGGAAAGATAAAGAAAAGAAGTTAGATGATAAGAGAGCCTTTTGGGTAGGATAGATGAAGGGGTACAGAAGAATGTGAGCTTGAAAGAATGCAGGCAAACTGATAAGAATGAAGGATAAAAGAATTATATATTAGAGCTTCTTAACTGGTTCTACACTAGATCAAAATTGAATCGAGAATTCCAAATATATCTTGTTAGTTTCTTTGATTTAGATGGGGTAATTCTGAATTAAATTAAAAAAATTCATGTAGCACAAACGATCTGTTATACTTATAATAGAAGCCAAAGGACTATCATAGTTCATGCTGCTTATTGACTGCTGGCAATTCCTAGTTACTTATTTCCAAGTTGTTCAAAATAGTATCAAAAAAGCCCACAATGTCAATTTAACTATCTGTTTTCCTTATGATCAATGTTATCAAACTCATTTTTTATTTCAAATGGTTTATTCAAGACACACATACACACACACACAGACACACACACACATATATCTATCTTTCTATATATAGATATACATGTGTGAATGTATATGAATATATATGTTCATATATATTATATAAATATATTTTTCATAAATTCAAATATTACCAGAAACAAATTAGATAGAGAAACAATGAATATATATACATAAATGATCACAAAATAAAATAACACAGGTTTGTAGGACTTCTATGGGAAAGTGAGTTTTGACATTTACAGATTGATGTTCTCTCTAAACCACTATAAAAACATTAGGATTCTTCATAATATTCCATTCCAGTTCTTGACTGGTACTGCAATATATTGTCTTTTATCACAAACACATTTCTATATCCCTTAGAAAGAATTGACTGATGAGTAGAAACTAAAGAAATCCCCCAAAAAAGAGAGCAAGTGAGAAAAGTAAAGAGGCAGGGAGCAGAGAGAGAAAGAGAACTGCACATGGACTCAGCAACAGTTAGAGTTTGGAGTGGGCACAGAGTTCCTTAGGTCCTTGGATAGCTCAGTGATGAGTAAGTTTTCAATTCACAGATCTGAATAATATTATATAATTGATACATATGCTTATACAAGAAAAAGCTAGTCTAGATCTAAATAGCTTTTCTTCAGAGCATCCCATTTGGTAGTCTAGAATAATTCCTAGTTATAGAATCAGAGATTGTTATCTATCTATCTATCTATCTATCTATCTGTGTATCAGTAGTTCTCAAAATGTGATTTATTAAAGACAATACATGGTTCTTGAAATCTTTTCAGGCAGCCTGTGAGGTCAAACTATTTTCATTATAACACTTTGCCTTTTTCATTCTCATGCTCTGATAAGTATATAAAATAAAGTTTTCCAGAAGCTATGTGGTCTGCATATTAAATATTTAGCTGCAAATATGAAGTCTGATTTAATTTCTTGTTTCAGAATTGCACTTTTACCTTAGAAATTGATGGATTAGAAATGAGTGGACTTGTTATTTTGCTTGTATCTTTACCATCAACCAATTGTCAAAGATATTTTATGTGAATATCAGCCACAAAAACATGGTGCTGAAACATTCAAAATGTTGAATAACATTTTCTTTTCTTTTTTTCTTTTGAATGTCATGCTTGAAACTGGAACAACTGTGTATGTTTGCACTGAGGATACAAAAGTAAATGGGGAAGTATGTAAAATTGTGGGAATTTTAGCATAAATCTAGGCAATGGTAACAAATTGTATAGGTTGTCTGTATGTAGTTAAATGTCATGCATTCCCTCCAATTACAGTTTAACTTAAAATTATTTAATAAAGCAGCAAACAATTAATTTTTTATCAATTCTTGACCCATGAGTGTATATATGTTGGAAAAAACAATTGATATGAACTACAGTTATATATATGAATATTCAGCAAAATTTTCTCACAAATTAATGAAGTGATTCAGTCACTTCAAAGAAAATGACTGAGTATATATATGACCAATGACAAAATTTTATATTTCATGTGAAAATTAGAACTTGGAAACATTTTATATCCTCTTCCAGAACAAGCTTCTCAATTCTTAAAGACTTTTTTGATGAAATTGGTGAATATATAAACTGATATGAGTATGCACAGACATATACACACATAATGAAATATGTCAACATTTGGAAGATCTACATAAATCAATTAACCATTATTTTCTAAATGATTAAGCATTATATAAAATCATTAATTGATTAAAAGATCCACTTCAAGTGCAAGATAGAATAGAATTTAATGCAAAAGAGTACCCCAAAAGTTCATTTAATATGGTTTCAGAATCTATATTGCAAGTAATATTTAAGACCCTCTCACTTGTTTCTGTTCTGTTTCAAAAAGGATTATGTAGAATGTTCCAAAAAACAAACCAAAAAAAAAAAAAAAAACTGTTCCCTTTTCTAACCATGTATTTCCCTGAAGTCAAATTTTCTTTATATATTTCAATGAAAACAACATATCATAATAGATTGAAATAGAAGCAGATGTAAGAAGCCAGCTGCTTTCTGTTAAGACAGAAACAGACATTTGAAAAAAAATTCTTTTTTTCATTACTATCTTTAGAAAATTCAAATATTTTGTTACATTCTATGTATTACTTTAATTAGGATTTTAAGGAATTAATTAAGGATACATTGTAAGTCATTGATCAATTTTAATTTTGAATAATTTTTATATTAATAGATACAAACCACATAAAAAACCTTTTTCAATTTCTCAATGATTTTTATGAGTTTAAAGAGGTACTGAGACCAAAAGATAGGCTAAGAACTATTGATCTATATATAGTTGTGATTTTTTTTGGTTAAAAAACCCCATGAATAAACAAATTTTTGTAAATAATTTTTACCATTCTTCACATTCACACCACTGCAATCTTTCCCAGAAATAAAATGCATTTTAATTGTCATTTGTTGCTTTAAAAAATTATATAGCAGACTAAAACATATCTCTCAAAATTTATTTCCTAAGAGTTTTCCCCCTACCAATTAAACTGACAGGCACTGAAATAAATAATGAGCTAGGTCCATAACTGAATAAAAGTGATTTTATAAACTTTTAAATTTATCTTCCATATTCCCTACTTAGCAAGCCAAATTATAACAAAAAATATGAAAGAAAAAAAAATACAATTTGACAAAACTAGCCATCACATCAGCTGAGTTGGAAAAATATACATAATGTCCCATCTTCATTTTGTTATGCTTCTACAAAGAGGGGAGGTGGGTACATTTTTTCATCTCCTCTCTGGAACTAAGCATGATCAAAGTCTGTCTTTTTAGCATTAATATTATGCTAGGGATATTATTAGACTTAAATTCACATAATATTATTATCTTCAAAGAACAAAAAATACAGATAATCAGAAAGGCAGGAGAAAAAAGTTTGCTATTTTGAAATAGCTTGCAAACAACATTTCTCATGAGAAAAAAAAAAGTGCCATGATAGGATCCAGAAAATCTTATTAGTATTAGGAACTGATCATTTAAGAAATATAGGATATATTAGACAGGTAGATCACATACTGCACTAGTTCCCATAAAATGTGGGGGGAAGGGAAAGTCCACAGAAATATTTTGAGTTCAGTTAAGTACAGTGAGCTTATCTTTTTTTGAACTAGTTGAAGGATAATATTAATTAGAGTTAGGAAGAATTTAAAGAAAATGAAATAAAATTTGCATGCTAAAAATAAAATATTCACTGAAGTATTAAAATTACCTTTATAAATTTTAAAAATGTTTCTGCATAATTTTAAAGATTATTTGTCTTTTTTCTAAACTGCAGCACTATCAGAATGAAAATTTTGAGGAAAAGGAGGAATTTTGTTGAAGAAATATGAAATATGAATGACATATATAAAGAAAAGACAAAAATTTCTTTTATTAAAGTTGTAAATAAACAAAAATATATGCTACTAATCTACTCTATTACAATCACCACAAATAATAATAATAATAATATCTAGGCTATAAAAAGCATTTTGAAGATTTGAAAGCACTTGGCAATATGTGGGCACTATTTTTATCCTCATATTGCATATGAGCCAAAACTAGGGTAGATAGAAATTGTGACTTATTCAGGGTGACCCAGTTAGTAAGTATTTGAATCAAAATTTGAAATTAGATTTAACCCTTATTTCCCTCAAAACAACAAAAAAGGATAATGTGAGAGTTGAGGTGGAAGAAATTATATTAACATTCATTTGTCAAGGTATCATTTAGTGATCAGCAACCTTTACATATAGAAGACAAAAGAAGTGGCTTGAGAAATAATAATTCACACCTATTTAAAATAGGAAAAAAAATCAGTTCATTCACATATACACACAGACACAGCCCTGATGTATAGTTCAATGTTAATAATTTCCATGTGATTTAGCAAGCAGCTCTGGACCAAAGATTGTCAGGGATCAAACAAACAGATTAAAGCTACATATATATAATTTCTTAACTTAAATACAAAAAATGGATTTTATATTATCATATCTGATTCCACTAAGAGTAGCAATTAGTAATTTTCCTATAGACAAGTCTGCATATCTATTAGCCTGTCTGTTCATTTTTCAGCAGAAAGGTAGTAACTAAGTGTAAGAATTCACCATCTAAGATTTTGTAGGCAAAATTGATGTTAACGGCTCCAGGAAAATCCTGTAGTTACCATTCCTTCGAAAAGATGCTTTAAGAGAGAATTGCAATAATGTGCCAAATGCTTGCAGTTATTTTAGAACTGATGTTAGAGTAAATAGTACATTATTAACTGTAGTTAGATAATTTTTGAACACACTAGAAAATTATATAGTTCTAAATTTAGAACTAAAGCTTACATTTTTGGGATTTGAATTAGACTTCCCTCTTAAAATGAAGTCAGAATAACTTTTTTCTATTTTAATTATTTCTGAAAGAATCTTGAAAACTAAAAAAAGCATATCTTTCAAAGACAAAATGTATAATATTTTCATGGGAAAAGTCTCTATTTAGTTGGAGGTGGTAATAGGGAATTCATTAAATTGACTTTTTGAAACCATAAAGTGAAACTTTAATTTACAAATTATGAAGGAAGTCAAAAATAACTCTAGGGCCATAATGAAAATTATTGATTAAATGAGGAATTTTAATTTAACGTTTTAAAAAGATAAAATAAACTTTCTGAACGAGAGGAAATGAAAGCCCAGCATCATAATCATTCAACATATTCCTCAATAATAATAATAAAAATAAAACAATTGAGTCTAGATTTCAAGAATCTAATTTAAAACATTCAATTTACAGATAATGACATTGAGGTTCAGAGTTTCTGAGTTCAAATTCATTGACTTTCTGAGTGCAGGAGATTGGAAGAGAACTCAGGTGATTAGATACTGTTATCTCCTATATTTTTGGCACAATTGCCAGATCATCAGGTCTCTCATCTATCTCCCGGCTTCCCGGCTTCCCTGACTTCTTGCAAATCCTAGATAAAATCCTGCCTTCTGCCAGAAATCTTTTCCACCCATACTTAATTTTAGCTACTTTTTCTCTAAGGTTATTTCTAATGTAGCCTATACATGACCACTTTATAAATATGTTGTCTCTCATCAGACTGTGAGTTCCTTGAGAACAGAAACTATTTTTTTTTTGCCTTTCCTTGATGTGATAAGCTCTTAGCACAATGTCTTTTAAATACTAGGCAATTAATTAATGCTTGTTGACTAGACTTTTTGGCTAAATAATAAAAGGATAAGAGGTTCTTGATAACCTTGCCTCCTTTCTTTCCTGACTGATTATATTACATTCTCCTCATATGATCTTTTCTGTGATGTCAATCCAATGAGAAAATAAGGTGTGCATTATAGGTAAATTTAGGGCTGATAGAAAAAAAAAATTGACTGGCACAAGACCTAATACTTAATAATTATTTCTATACTTAATACCAGAACTATGTGCTAAGGTGTCGTACATTTTCATTAATATTGATTCATTAATGAGCCATTTAAGTTTAGATAAGTGAAAAACTCCTTTGGCCAACTTTTCCTAAGACCTAAAGGTCTTAATGATAATTTTTTTAACTCCATGATAAGTTTGTTGTGGGATTAAATGAGAAATCTCTTTAAAGACAGTTAAGAACAAAGGGCTACATAAATGAAAATTATCACTATAATTGCTATTTTTGTTATGGTTGAAAAATATCATTTTTGATCATCACTGACAGTTATCACATACTTTTTCATGTTCAAAATCCTGGGAATTTCTTTGATTCTTTCTTTAAATCTTTGGATACTTCGATGGATGTGTGATTTTCATAATGTTGGTTGACTTGCAGTGATATGAAACTCTCAACTGATTCATCTCTTGCGAATCTGTGGGCTTCTTATACATGTCCTTCGAAAGTCTTCCTTGCAGGTTCCACCTTTTCATCTTCAAGATTTGTTGAAATTGTCTGGAATTTCAATAGAGTACATGGGATGTTTATTAATTTTCATTGTTCTTAATGCAGGTATGGTCTTCCATTTTTACTGTCACAAGTTTCTCTGATAATATCCTTTATGACACTTTTATAATCATCAGACTCATATTTGAGTCATCATATGCTTCATTTCTATGACATCTGTCCTCTCCTTCATCTTTTAACTACTGCCATTTCAAGAATAGGCACCCAGTGTATCCCACATAGATTATTTCAGTAACCTACTAAAAGATTACTTGTTTTTATACTTATCCATTTCTAATCCATCCTCCCACCATTGCTAAAATAATTTCTCTTATGCATATAACTAGTTTGATCATGTTATATACCATGTAAAATTTGGTATGCTTTTGATTGAGGTCTTCATTGTTAGGTGTGGTTAGCAAAGGAATTGATCCCTAGTGCAGGTAGAACAAAGGCTCTGATAGAGATCAGTTTAGCTGCCTGGTCCCACCCTCTGGGGAGGTTGTCCAATCTGAAATCCAACTTATGCCATACTCCTCGGACTCAGTCTCTGTGGAGGTCTCGAGCAGTCTCATATTGCCATGTCCTGTCAGAAATCTCAGTAATGTTCCTGAGGTTAAATTTTCCTTATAAAATCTACTTATGGACTATCCCATGGCTGTTATCTTCCTTTGGGTCAGTCTGCCACAGCCCTCTGTCTTGTGATGTCTTTCCTTTCCCCATACCACATGGTATTTCTCCTAACTCTACTGTGCTTCCCAGTCCTACTTCTTCTTATAAATACCTAACTTTTTTGAGGTGCTTTGTGCCTTTCAGGACTAAGGGCATTCCCAAAACTCATGTCATGTTTCCTTTGTCCTGGTAAATGGCATGTTACCCTAAAGAACTCAAACTCTTGTGCAAATAAATTTTGAGAATTATTTTTACATGTAATTGGAAAAATATTAAGTGCAAAAAAAGTTTCTTTCCTTGTATCCATTACATTGTGTAACACTGTTACTACATTTTCTTTTTCATGGATCCTCCTCTCTCTTCTCTTTTAAAGCTCAAACAGCATACAATCTTCTCAATTAATATCTCACACTTTCTTGTCCCCAAAACCTGTTTGAATGGCCTTCTCAGTGACTTATTCTTCAATGTTCAAAATTTTGTTTTTCTTCTCTCCTTATATCTTTGGATACTTTGATCAATTGGTGATTTCAATAATGTAGATAGACGTATTTATAAAATACGTCTTTAACGTTTTTTGTTGTTTTTAATTGTTTATAAAATAATAAGGAATTCAGGACTTATCTGCATATTTTTCCAGACCTCATTTAGATTGTAAGCATTGTAAACTTGTAAGGGAAAAGATTATATCTTAGATAAACTTTACACACACACACACACACACACACACACACACACACACACATATATATATATATATTTGCTGAGGCAATTCGTGTTAAGTGACTTGCCCGTGGTCACACATCTGATGCCAGATTGAAACTCAGGTCTTCCTGACTTTAGAGCTGATGCTCTATCCACTACACCAACTAGTTGCCCTAAACTTTATATTTTTTGCTAAAACTATTATTGTGATTAAAAAAAAAATACTGTGCTAAGTACACAAATGAAATGCTTTAAAATTGGGAAACTTGTTAGATTTAGATTCACTTCACCTTGTGACCTTGAATATGTCACTTAAAATTCTTATTTCACTTCCCTTATGCATAAAATTAGGGAGCTGGGCTAGATAACTTTGAAGATCCTTTCAAGTTATAAATCTATGATACTACAATAAAATTTATTACTTTTTAATTTTCTTATACGTTAATAGATTAATGTATGTTGTTTCATTAAAATTACACGATGCAGTATAATAAAATTACTCAGATTCATTGCAAGAAAAAAATTGTTTTCATTAAAAAAAAAACAAAAAAACTAAGGTTGCTTTCAGTTAATGGGTTTGCTTCTATAAGACCAAGCCTATAGGGAAGCCAAAATCTATTTCTGCTCTTATTGGATAACTATGGACCACTTTTCAGTAGTTATCTTCCTCTATCATTTTCCATTGTTCCCTCTGGAACTATATTATAACAATTCCTCACACTCTTATCTTTTTTGCACTCTTAGAAGTCTAAATCCAACCCAAGTGAATACATCTCTCACTACTTTTGTTAGTTTTTTATGTCCTTTTTTCCTCAGATATTCTAATACATTGAGGGGAAATGTTTCATATTTCAAAGATTTAAAGAAATTGGATAAGTGACCTAAGATTTAAAATGTTCAGTGTCATTCTACATTGAAAGAGAGAAAAAAGGGAGAGGGAGAGAAATTTCTAAACTAAGCCAATTACTGTTATTTTATTTGCTAAGAAAAAATTATATGTAGAATTTGTAACTAAAAATAGAGGCATTTATAAAGGAAAGTGTGATTCCAAAGAGTCTTCATGACTTCACCAAGTAACAAGGACACTCTATCTACTTTTTCACCTCGCTGCCTGTGTTTCTTATATGTTTATCAGAGTTGAAAAAAATAAATACATCATTTCACACAGATATTTATGAAATTATCTTATTATTGAAAAAAAACTTTTAAGACAGCTTAATCTTACTCAACAGGGAAATAGGAGGAGGGTAAGGGAAGAAAAAAAGGAAGGGAATTAGAGAAATGAAATGTTAAGTGATGGATTTGTCCTAAGAAAAACAAAATCTAAGAATGTACAGAAATATTTAGAGCATTTTTTTTGATGTGACAAAGAAACAGAATATGATGGACTACTTATAAATTAGAGAATAGATGAATAAGATATAGAATACAAATGTGATGGGATGCTATTGTGCTATAAGGTATGAAGGAGAAGTTTTCAGAGAAATCTGGGAAGAAGTGTACAAACTAATGCTGAATGGATTGAATGGGACAAGGAAAAGAATCCATCCATTATCAAGAATTTGGCAAAAACAAATAATTTTGAAAGAAGTGGAAATGCTTATCAGTAAAATGACTAATCAAAATTCTAGAGACCTAATGATGAAAAATACAAGCCACCTGCTAATAGAGAAATGAAAAGTTCAGACTTCAAATATTGAGATTTTTGGGGGGACATGGCAAATGTGGAAATATAATTGACTTTACATTGGAGTAATGGGTCTTGTTTTTCTCATGTACTTAACAAGACAGATCAAAGTGGTGAGAAAGTGAGGAGATAAATTTTCATTGATTGAAAAAATATTTTGGGAATAATTATAAAATAAAATACAGAAGTTAATATGCAAGATGAAAAGGAATTGAATTAGATTGAACTCAACTGAATTATATTTCTTTGACATTGAACTTTAGTAGTTCTAATAACAAGATTTAGCATTTATATAATATTTTAAGTCTGAGGAAGCTGCTCCCATCATTCCTAAGAGTTAGGTACTATTAGTTTCTTATTTTACAGTGAGAAAACTAAGAGGGAGGTGAAGTGACTTGTTCAGGATTACACAACCAATAAGTTTAGAAGGCAGGATTCAAAATCAAATTTTCCTGTTTCCAACTCTATTATTCAAACCACTGCAACATCTTGCTTCAAGAAGACCACAAAGTTCAAATCTTTAAAGTCTATTTTGACTTTTCAGAATGAGCAGAATCTGTTTTTTTGAACAATGGCTAAGTATTCTTTCACTTTCAGCAAGTAAACCATATTCACAATCCTGCAAATATGCATTAATTCTTCAAAAATTTAAAAGTACAGCATCTTAACATAGGAGCTTTCATGACACTGGAGTGAGTCTGGTGCAGTTGCTAAGAGAAAGGGGAGGGGAATTAGCTATAATTTCTGAAGAGTACATTTTAAAATGTATTTTTCTCTTCAAAAGAAAAGGCCATAGGGAAAATATATAAATATATATGGTAATTTGAAAATCATTCAATCTGCATAATGTAAAAATTCATAATTAGATGTACACTGTCTGAATTCACTAGCTAACAGTTTAATTGTATCTACAATTTATTGGAGACGAGCAGTTATTACTTAATTTATCTCTATTTTAAATGAATAGGATAGATACAAAAATTTCTTGATTGAAATAGAGACAATAACATAAGAAAATAAATTATTTTTAAAATTTCTAAAATAAAATTAGAAGGCATCTCAGAAACATTTTATATCAATCCTTTACTCATTGATCATAAGATTGGAATGTTCTTTGAAAATTACTGAAGCAATTCTTTAAAAAATATTTTCATTTATTCAATAAATATTTACCAATTACATATCTTTATAGTATTTATTTTTAAAATTTGAGTTTCAAATTCTTTTTCTTTTCTTCTCACCCCTTTTTTATCCCTGGAGAAGGCAGGAAACATTAATTATGCATGTCAACTCATGCAAAACATATTTTCATATTAGTCATGTTACAAAAAAAAAAAAACAAAAAAGAACATGTAAAATAAAATGAGAGAGTATTCTTAAGTTTGCCTTCAAATTTATTAGTTCCCTCTCTTGAAGTTTCCATACATTCCTTATGTATTTTTTGGAAGTATCTTGGATCATTGTCTTAATTAAGTAGCTAAGTATTCACTGTTGATCATCATTGCAACATTACATCATTTCATATAAAATTTCCCAGTTTTTTTTTTTCTGAAACCATCCTCTTTGTCAAGTTTTATAGCACAATAGTATCCCATCACCATCATGTACTACAGTTCATTTAGCCATTCATCAATTGATGAGAATTTCCCAATTTCCATTACATTTGCCATGACAAAAAGAGCTGATATAAATATTTTTGTACAAATAGATTTCTTTTTCTTTTCTTTGATCTTTTTTTTATACAAACTACTTGTGTTATTACTGGATCTAGGGATATGCACAACATTATATCCCTTTAGCCATACTTCCAACATCTTTTCCAGAATGGTTCAGTAAGTTCATAATTCCATCAACAAAGTGTGTTAATGTTCCTATTTTTCCATAACCAGTATTCATTATTATTTTTTTTCTGCCATGTTAGTCAATTTCATAGTTATGAGGAGGTACCTCTAAGTTTTTTTAATTCATATTTCTCTAATAAATGAACACAACCATTATCTAAGTATTTTAGCTCTCATCTGTTGTATCATTAACAAATGGTCATCCACTCTTAGCTTGAAGACCTCTAATGTTGGAGAAGCAAGTGTGTCAAAAATTTTACAATGCTACTTTTGGTTAAATTGGTTCTGATCTAAACTGATAGATACATTTCCCTTACTGGGGGGGAAAAAAATCTGTCTCATTGCCATTTTACCATTACTCTTAGCTCTGTACATGAGAACCATGCAAGATATATTGAAATATTCTTCATCATGATAATCCTTCAAATATTTATCAGAAACGATCTGTAAAATTTGCTGACTGTGCACATTATATAAATTCAGGCTATTAAATTTCAACTGGGCCCTCAATTCAGAAAAGTGTTCCTTTTTCCTCTCTAGGGGATTTCTTACCTAACTTCTCATAAAAGCTATTCCAAACCTGCTCTTTCCTATTGTACCCACTAAATCTTGATCTCTCTGTCTCCCATCCTCCCTCCCTTCTTCCTTCCTTCTCACCTCCCTTCCTGCATTTCTCCCTCTCCCTTTCCTTCTCCCTCTCCCCCTCTCTCCATCTCCCTCTCCCATTCTCTCTCTCCTCTCCTTCTTCTTTCCTCCCTCACCTTTCTTCTCTCCCTCCCTCCTTCTCTCTCTCTCTCTCTCTCTCTCTCTCTCTCTCTCTCTCTCTCTCCCTCCTTGGGTCCCTTATAATGTAAGCTCAATGCAAATATGATTACTTTCCTTTTATATAATTGTACCTTAAGTATTTAAGAAGTTGATAATTACTTATTCATTTATTTATTTACTTAAGTGCTTTGCAAGCTTTAAAAAGGATCTCTTTATATATTTATATACAATGCGATGATGATGATGATGAAGATGATAATGTTGATGTGAAAGCAGCTAGTGGAAACAATGTCAAGAACATTGAATTTTGAGAGATCTTGACTGGGTAAATATTTAATATGTCTGAGCCTCAGTTTTCTCCTCTGTAAAATGAGATAATTGAAGTAGATTGCTTATAAAGCCCTTTCTATTTTTAAATTAAAAATCCTAAACTACCAAAAATCTGTGACCACAGTTATATGGGATAAACAGTTTTAATTCCCTAAAACTATCACCATACAGCATTTCTTAAAATCCTCTCATAATTCTGGTTGTTTTAAAATACTTTTTTTTTGTTTTTTTAAAGTTGAAGGTTTGAATAGTTGAAATCACTTTCCTTCCTAAATTTGGCTCTTAGAAAATATAATATTTGAAATATGTTGTTTTTTATGGGGAAAATGAGATTAATGGAATGCAATCCTTTCTATTATTTTTTTTTAATTGGAATTCTCTCCATATTCCAAAAGTCTTTGAAAAGATAAAGTTTGTGTCATAATTTCCCAAAAAGTAGAACCAAAACAAGATCACAGCTTGGTGATACAATATATAGAGCATTATATTAAGTATTAGGAAGACCCTAGTTCATATTTTGCCTGAGGCACTTTCTAGCATTGTGATGTTGGGAAATTCACATAAACTGTCTCTGCCTAAGCTACATTAATTGTAAAATGACAGTAAAAATCTCATTGACCCTAAAAGGGCTATTGTGAAAATTAAATGAAATAAAATACTAAAAATTATCTAAATCTTAAAATGACATATAGTTAAGAGTTACTTTCTACATATCTCCAATGTGACTTCTGCAGCAGAAAATTTCATGCATGATCATATGAAGCTATTATATAACTGGGCTTCTTAATTTTATTTGTATGTAACTGGATTTTTGGAAGTTTGTAAATTCTAATGACACCTAAGAATAATGTTTTCAATCAGTAAAATAAAATATAGAAGATTAAGCAAGAAAGAAAATAAATCAAAATAATGTGGGGGGTGAAAGGGAATAAAGTTTTTCCAATCATTAGTATGATATAAGAATCAAAATTATCAATTATGCTTCTGTATACACATGTGCCCACACACAATAATTATTTTGCTACTGTCGGAAAATAGTAATTATTCAAGGTTATATGGTTGATTTCAACAGTTAAAAGATTACTTTTAAAAATGTCCTAAACCACTGCTCTATCATTTTAATTCTGGAATTATTCCTAGTATTACTGAAATATATTCTGTGGAGTTTCCACAGTAAACTCTACATGAAATGCTTAGAATATGCCAAGACTATAACTTCTATTATCACCTATACTTTTTTTGTGAAAAATTTCAATGATCATGAAATCAAAATAATTGTCTCTGTGAATATATGTATAACCGATATTTGGAGCTATAAACTTGTTTGCATTCACACAGCTACTATAAAAATGCTCCCAATTTTTGAAATGTACAAAGGTTTGCTGATTTTTTATATATTTTGTGCATAAACAATGGTATGAATTGAAACAAAAATAATCAAAGTTGAGTTATTCCCAACTCATTAAATTTCATTGAGAAACACATGCATCTGTAGATATTTTAAAAGACAGAAGTTCTTCCAAAGTAAACTTTCATGTTCCTTCAAAAAGAAAGAGAACAGAGAAAAATAAGTAAGGATGCTTTCTAGAAAAAGAATGGAACAGATTGTTAACAACTGTTTTTCTTCTCTCTTGTTGAATTCTACTTTCAAAAGCAAAAGAAAGAAATAGAAATATATTTTTAATCTCTAGGATAACAAGTATTTGACCCAAGTCCTGAAGAGACATTATTATGATAATGTGATAAGTATGTAGGAGAGAAAAGAAATCTGTAGTGGCTAATGGGAAACAAAGAAAAAAGGAGACAAAAGAAAATAATATCAGAGAATTCAACTTGTGTTCATTAGAATTGTTCATTTTACCGTGAGAACATGGTGTGGTGCAAAGAGAACTGGATTTAAAGTGAGAGGATCTGAGTTCAAATTTTCTCTGTTGCCTATTGAATGTTTTAACTTGGGAGAGTAAAACCACTTAATCATTAAAGAAGTGATGTGACTTGCCTCATCTTTTCAGGGACTCTATCAATTATGGCAGTTAGGACTGGAGTTAAGAGTCCAGGATTTGCAATTAAGAAAGTGTGAGTTTAAATCTGACATCATATAATCCTTAGCTGTTTAACCCTGGGTGTCACTGAAAAATGGGGCTGTTTTGAAGAGTAAATGGGATAGCAATATAAAGTGCTTTGTAACAATGCTATGTAAATGCTAGCTTTTATTGCATATAGAAACATCATCAAAAGTTCAATTTTAAAATGATGTGTCAAATGTAAAGGTCAAGAAAAATTTGAATAAGAGAACATTGTCTATATTAGACCACATTGACCCAAACAAATGCTTGAAGAATTAATATCTACTATCTGGGGAAAAATTATTGAGGAAAAATATGGGTTAGAAAAGGACATCCTTGTCAATCTAGTTCAACACAAAGCTAACAAGCCAGCCCTTTCTTAAAACTTTCTACCAAGGGAGAATTTGCTCTTTCCTAGGATAGTCTATTCCACTTTTAGACAATTTTCCCTTACAGTGAATTAAACATTTCCCTCTATGCCCATTAATATATTTTTTCAATTTTACATCTTAGAATTACATTTATTAGAATAATACATTCCTTTTTGTGGTAGACTAAAGGCTCATACATATATCTTTATCCTTTAAACCCTTCATTGAATCTGTTATATCACCAATTTCAAATGAATCCTGGGAATTTGGGAGATAATAAGTACTTTGTGATTGAGATTTGTTACTCTAAAAGAAAGAGCTTAAAGTTTGTAACTTCTCCCTCTAATACTAATGAATTAACATTTATTTCCAACTCAGAAAAAAAGATTTAAACTTCCAAAATCAGTATGTCCTGCTGTCATGTTCGTTGGAAGGCTCCCATAAAAGTAGAGACCAGGGCTAATTATTTACTTCTTCATTCTGTGAGAGTGAAATATCCATCTTTGGACATTATGTTTCTTTTTCATGACCATGCTAATATAACAACTTTTATATATATATTTTTCTATACCTTAACCAAAGATGTGGAAGTTTTTCCATGAAGTAAATTTTTCTTAATTTTAATTCAACTTTCTACTTTTAGACCATCTAGGCAGGTTTACATTTCAGAAGCCATCCAAAACAGTGTTGTTTTGTCCCTTTTTTAATGTTTGTAATTGGTTGTGTTTTTAGAATTGAAATTACTTCTGAACCATTTTGTAGCAATAAAGATGGTCAGTTAACATTTATTAAGTATCTACTAAATGTCAGGCTCTTTGCTAAATGTTAACACTTAATAAACAACTGTAATGTTGTGGAATTATCTCTTGATTACCACATTTAACTGAAATACTGAATAAAGCATTTAATAATAATGAGGATGGGAATTAATTATATTTATAAACATTAATTTATTTGTATATTTATTTTGTAATGACTCACTTTCATATCCCCAAATATATATAGTTAAAATAAATTACAAGATGAAATCAGAATTATCACTGACAGTATAACTTTATTCTCTGGTTCATTCTCCAGTTCAGTGACTGGATATGGTCTGCATTCTTAACCATGAACCTAAAATGGATAGTTTGAAAAGAGTCAGCCAGCCTTCTTCAAAGAAGTCTATCTTGAAGTAAATAAAATCAAACCCCAAGAGTTGAAGAAACACATAGAGGTAAAAAACAATGCAAGATAGGCAACGTAGAACAGCTATCAAAACCAGTACTTATCTGTCTTGTACCAAATATGATGGTAGAAACTGAGTTTCATCAAAAAGTTTTTTATGAAGCATCTTGACACATGCAATTTCTGCATAAGGATTTCCATTTTGTCTACTCCAAGATTCCACCATTGATTTGGAATATATCATCATGAATAGAATGAATACAAGCAGCATTGATATAGATGCTAGTATCAAATCAAATAGTCATCAATCTTTGATATTCTGGAATGCATTTGCTGCTGCTAAATTTATTCACATAAATAACTGACTGAAAAGTGACTGTCTTTTGATGAAGAAAAATATGGCAGAATTGATTAGGGGTGCCAGGAAGTAAGAGTCCATTCCAGGTCTTGAATCTTACAATCACTTGGCTCATCACCTTCTCTGTTCTTATGAAATGCAAAGACATACTTGTTAATATAATGATTAGAAATCTAGGGACTAAAGCAAAATGTAAAACTACTATACAATGGATCAAAGGCTTACCTTTGATCTTAGGACAGGAAAAATAGCCCACAATAGAGACTTAAAGGTATTTGGGGAAAAGGTACTTGAGGGCATTGATATGACAAGTTTACTCTGATTTATCTCAATTATTTACATCTCTAAGTAACCAAGATTAGGACTTAATCATTTACATCTCACTAGATCTTGCTTTTTAGAAAAGGTATTGGGACATTAGAGAGTTTATCTTGCATCAATTCTAAAAGCATTATCTTATATCAAGTCTATAAGGATTGGAGGTATATATATATATATATATATATATATATTTATCTCTCTGATGAATAACATTTGAAGAGTTCATATCAAATTCTATCTGCTTGGTCCCTGAAAGGGGCCCAAGGGCCCCTTGGTATCCTTAAATTCACTACTGGAGCTAAACTCTAATAAATCCAAGAAAACTCAAAACAGTTGTTTATTTGGACATCTAAGTGGGAAAAAAGGAAAATATGAAATTGAACCTTTTATTGTTGATTTCCTTTATTATCACATTTGTGCTGTGGGCATTCAAAATAGTGTATATATCCTAAATTCTATGACTAAAGAAGAGCAATTGTTACAAATTTTATAGTAGAAGAAATCATTAAAAAAAAACCCTCACAAACTTTATTTAACTACCAGTTGTGACATTATATTCAGCACATGCAATAGTTATTTACCTGAAAACTATATATAACCTGGACCCTTGAAAAACAACACAGACCAATATGCTTTTCATGAACTGCTAAAAGTACCTATTTAGATGTGGAGCTTGTGATCAAAAACTCATGTAATAAATTATATTGATTTTTGAATCATACCAAAGGAAGCATACATACTTATCATAGAACAGTCTCCAAAGTTTTTAATTATTCTTAAAAGTAAAAAACAAAACAAACAAGAAAAAAGCTTTCACATCAATTGCAGGTCTTTTTAGTTACTCAAGACAGATAGGCTAACAATGATTCTTCATTTGCACAATTAAATTGAATAACTTTCAGTCCAGGAACCTTATGTCATGATGAACCTAAATACGTTATGATCATTTCTCATTATCTTCATGTAATTTGTCAGTTTGAAATGATAGGGTGGAACATCTTATGTGCATTATAGAAGCTGATTGGCCAACAGAATGCCAGGATCCCCATTATTCAACCTATTATTGAATTATCAAAAATAGTTAGCCAAGTGATTTTACTCAAGAGATGATGTCTCAAAACTCATCTTAACTTTCACTAAGTAGACTTAACTCAGAACTTAGAAGATAATAATACATTCTATATATTATATGCCTGATTTTATATATACAGGACTATGAATAATCTAAAATATATCTTTTCCCAAGAATTAAGGGACTAGGGCAATATTGGTTCTAGTAATTATTCTCAAGGTCATAGGTTCTATGCCAAACAAGGTACAAAGAATAAACAAGTGTTATATTAATTAATTTCAAATCTTTGCCTCAACAAGGGATTTGACCAAATAGCAGAACTATCAGCAGCATTTTTCTTGATTTTGATTTCTCACCAATATTTTGTGATAAATCAATAGAACCGTTAAGTAAAAGAAATAATCATCACAACTCCTAAATGGTAGATATGTGGTGTTGTTATAGTTTCTCATCTAGCACAAGTAGGTCAATAATTTGCTGATGAAAAACATAATAAATACTACTGCAAAGTTAGAGGGTGATATTCCGTCTGCCATTAGATAACATGGAAGTATGAATGTGGTAGTTCCTGCCTTGTGTGCTGTGATGAATTCAAGGTAGTTTCAGCCAAAACCATTTTTGGTTGTAATACATGACTAACTTATTGAAGATATACTTGTTCTCTACCTATTTTGCTAATGACTAATAAAGCATAAATGCTCAAAATTTTCTGGAGAAGAGTGAATTGAGCTTGCTATGTATCACTTCATATTCCTGGACCTCTCCTCATGTTTAATTTATTTGTAAAATTCAGATCAAGATATAACTGTACAGCTAATTATCAGAGTTCTTTAAACTGTGAGATACACATTACTTTGTATATGTATGACTTTACCAAATTTATTTTAATGATTTTTAAACACCAAAAAAAGTACAAAAGAAAATAACCAGAGGTTTATTTCATCTATCTCTCCCCTTTATATAAAAAAAAAGAATGAGAAAATAAGTCAACCATGGGTTTACTTGTATTACTTGTGGAAATTTTTATTTTTAATATAACATTGTATTCCTTAAGAGGGATAAGACAGTTTTGAGTTCTAATTCCTCTTTGGATGAATGTTTTCTTGTCATTTATCTGTCATTGTTCTAGTTCTTAGATTTAATTCATCACTAAAATTCATATTCTAGAGAGAAAATAATAATACTATTAAAAATGATGCCAATATTTATATAATACTTATCATGTATTGTCTTCTAAGGGTTTATAATTATTATTTCATACTCCTTGGAGCAAACCCTGGCAATAGATGCTATTTTTATCCTTCTTTTATTAAGGTAAAAAGATATTAAATGATTTTCCCAGAATCACATAAGTAATGTGTCTAAATTTGCATTCAGATCTTCCTGACACCAAATCGGGTGCTAAGGATGAGAGTAAAATTGGTAACATCCCCCCCTCCCCACTCACACACAATGATGATCTTTTTTTCACCTGTTCCTGGCTCTTCAATGTATTATTCATATATATTTCATTCATTCATTCATGCATGCATGCATGCATGCACTCAACCTCTTTTTCCTTTCTTTTCTTCAGTTCATTCTGTTTGATCCAAGTCTCTACCAATATATGGAAATATCACCTCAAAAGTTACCAGGACCCCTAATTTTCAAATCCAATGGCATTTTTGGTAGTTCTTCACTTCCTTGACCTCTCTGTGGCTTTTGACACTTTAGACCATTATTTTTTGCTACTAGGCTTTCATAACATTTTCTGCATTTGTTTGTTTCTTTAAAATTAGTGGCAACTTTTAAGGTCATCTACTTGAAATACCTCCTTTTCCATATTTATCCTCTTGTAACTGTATTGCTGATTCCATTTTTTTCTTTTACTGGCTTATCCTAACATTATTTGCTCTTTTAATTACTCTGTTTTCTTTATTCATTCCAGCTTTGATTATCATATCCAGATCTAGACATAACCATCTAGATGTAGCATTATCAGGAAATGTTCAGCAGTGCTAAGATCAGTTTATTTATAGAAGCCATATCTTTCTCAATACATTTTAAGGACAAAATACCTTTTTTGGCTGACTCTTAAACTTGGTAATATTTAGTTTTCAAATCTTTAGATTATTCCCCAATCCCAACTTTTGTGAGTCCAACTATTTTCCAGATAAACTTTACCTATCTTGAATATGTAAAATTAGATATTTTTGATCAAATTACAAGATGTTGAATTTGCCCATAATTAAATCCACTTTGTTAAATTTAGTTGAAATCTTGATTTTCATCCAACAATATTCCTAGCCAATAAAATCAAACTTTCCCATTGTTTTTAAATCATTGCAATGTTCAATTGTTTCTCTAAATAAAATGTTCAATTAATATTCCTACTTTCTTCCTCTCTTCATTTAGCAGCTGGGCAGTCTGAAATACTTTTTGGTATAACACAAAGAGACTTAAATTTTATCATTGTATTTAAAAGGATCTATCATCTTAAAGCATGCAATTTCAATTTGAAATCTTGCTATCCATAGATGTATACATTTTGATTTCAAATGATAGTTAGAGATATTACAATTCAAGTGGATGTCATTATAATTTGGAGCAACCAGAGTAATGGGACTAACTTATATAAGCTACTTCTGGATTTCTGGATCACAAGTATAATTCTATTGTAATAATACAACAGTAATTGGGGACTGAGTAATCCTCAAAGAAACAAAAATTTTATCCAAGGGTTTTAATTGGTGGTATTGTTTTCTACTATAATCATCTGATGAATCAGGATTTTTTTTTCAAAGATCAAATCTTTTCGGGAATAAATTGTTTTCATTTAGTTCTTTCCATCTCCTTTCCTCTGTAACATCTTTTAAAAAAAATCTCTGCATCAATCCATATCTTTCCTGGTTTTCTCAAGCTGTCCGTGTCATTGTTTCTTAATGGAACAATAATAGACTTTTACATTCATGCCCTATAAGCTCTTCTCTAATTTATATTTTTTTATAATGAAAATTATTAATGTAAATAATTTTTGTACAGACATTGTTCTTCATTTTGCATATATGTTTACTAGGGGTATTTCTATCAAAGGGAATAAACATATTAAGTGACAGAACTATTCCTAGTTCTATCAATAATACATCAATAATCCTGTTCAAGCATAGCATTCCTGAAAACTTTTTTTCTTTTTAAATGATTTTTAGAATCAGATGAGCATGTGGTAGAATCAAAGTTCAATTGTAATTTGCATTTTTCATTCTGTTTTTAGTTTTTTTGTGTTTTTTGTTTTTAGTTGATTTTTTGTTTTTAGTTGCATATGCATAAATATACATTCATATTATAGATATGGGTTTCTCTATATGTATGTGTATATGTTTGTATGTATATATATATATATATATATATATATATATATATACATACACACATATGTGTGCATCAGAGGGGGGGGAAAGGGAGACTTCTTTTGAAAGCCACTCAAATTCTTTGGGTGTTTATCAAATGGAGAATTGTTCTTTCTCTTATGAATTTATATCAATTCCCTATATATTTCCCAATATAGAGCTTTATAATTTTCAGATATATAGCTATCTTTCTATCTATCTATACACACACAAAACTATATATATATCTATATGTGTGTGTATGTGTATATAGTGTTTCATAAATATGAAATCTAATATACCATAAGTACATAAATGGCTTTTTTAGTTTTAATAGCTTAATGTATGGATATATATATATATATATATACAAAGATACAGCAGATAACAGACACAAATACACATATATATGTGTGTGTATATATACATATATATCGTATAGAATCTAGAAAAACTGGGAAATGGTAACAATCAAAATAGCTAACATTTATATATATAATCATAAACATTTCTACACATATACATGTGTATAAATATATACATACATACACATATGTATATATTTGTGTATATGTATGTATCTATCCAAGTTTTATATATATATATATATATATATATATATATATATATATATATATTTATACTTATAGTAGAGGTGAAAAGATCAAATGTGAAGAAAGGAAATAGGTGTATTATGAATGAGACAAGTTTCTTGTGTAGTTGATGGAAGAAAGAACTTTAAATATATTGAGTTGCCCACTACACCACATCACATTTGCATATATATGATATATGACTATATAAATAATAGTATACTATTATGAAGAATGTCATAAGCATGTCATAAGTAAATTAAATAATTTTAATTTTAATTTTTAAAAAGACAGGCATTTCAGCTGATATATATATATATATATGCATGTGTGTGAATGTATGCACTTGTGGTTATATAAACCATAGTGAATTGATTTTATACCATTTTTTTGTTTGTCATATGGTAAACACTTGACAAATACTTTCTAAAACTGTAGCCTAATTTGAGTTATATCAATATTATAACAAAGCCAACTAGAAACATTTGATAATTATATATAAAACATCTTTTCATTTAAACATTTCAAAGAATTTGACAGTATTTTTCCTTTACTACAATCTCACATTTTCCCACTGGGTAAGTGTTATTATTTCCTCTCTAAACTGATTCCTATCTATGAATCCTGAGATTCTAAGTTATGCCAGTAAGAGATATCTACATGGATTTATGTGTAGTTCAGTTTCAAAGATGCTTTATTGTTAATGTCCTGCTAACTCTTAACTTCTCTAATATTTCAAGCCAACTTTCTTTAACCTTTAGTTCGAGTAGTTTGACTACCCAACTCATTATTTAATATTCTTAGATTTCCAGTGGCTATGTTACCTGGTTGTGTGACTCACAACCCTAATCTAATATTTTTCTATACATTCAAAAACAAGAAGTACTCAAGGCAAATAGTAGTTTTTTACATATGACCTACCAAAAGCATCAATTTTTTTCCATGAGCATATATTGAAGGCTGAAGAAATTCCAATCTTCATGGAAAATAATAATTTACAGAGATCTTTAAGTCACATTGTTACAGTAAAAGCTTAAAAAATAGATTTTAGCAGAATTTAGGGAAGCAAAAAAGGGAAGGGGAGAAGTTTCAAATCTTGCC
This sequence comes from Sarcophilus harrisii, assembly GCF_902635505.1. Taxonomy (NCBI): domain Eukaryota; kingdom Metazoa; phylum Chordata; class Mammalia; order Dasyuromorphia; family Dasyuridae; genus Sarcophilus; species Sarcophilus harrisii. The sequence goes on along the minus strand of NC_045426.1, from coordinate 482,803,082 downwards.
GCTCCTAAAATCAGCAAAGTCACATCTTGTTTTTAATATTCAAGTAACTTCATTGATGCATTGTTGGTGGAATTGTGAACAAATCCAACCATTCTGGAGAGCAATTTGGAACTATGCTCAAAAAGTTATCAAACTGTGCATACCCTTTGATCCAGCAGTATTACTACTGGGCTTATATCCCAAAGAGATCATAAAGAAAGGAAAGGGACCTGTATGTGCACGAATGTTTGTGGCAGCCCTCTTTGTAGTGGCTAGAAACTAGAAACTGAGTGGATACCCATCAGTTGGAGAATGGCTGAATAAATTGTGGTATATGAATATTATGGAATATTATTGTTCTGTAAGAAATGACCAACAGGATGATTTCAGAAAGGCCTGGAGAGACTTACACGAACTGATGCTGAGTGAAATGAGCAGGACCAGGAGATCATTATATACTTCAACAACAATACTATATGATGACCAATTCTGATGGACCTGGCCATCCTAAGCAATGTGATCAACCAAATCATTTACAATGGAGCAATAATGAACTGAACCAGCTACGCCCAGAGAAAGAACTCTGGGTGACGACTAAAAACCATTACATTGAATTCCCAATCCCTATATTTATGCCCACCTGCATTTTTGATTTCCTTCACAAGCTAATTGTACAATATTTCAGAGTCTGATTCTTTTTGTACAGCAAAATAACAGTTTGGTCATGTATACTTATTGTGTATATAATTTATATTTTAATATATTTAACATCTAGTGGTCATCCTGCCATCTGGGGGAGGGGAAGGGGGGGAAGAGGTGAAAAATTGGAACAAGAGGTTTGGCAATTGTTAATGCTGTAAAGTTACTCATACATATAACCTGTAAATAAAAGGCTATTAAATAAAAAAAAATATTCAAGTCACTTATTCTTGACTTTCTGTTCCACCTCAATACATCACTATTCTAAAGGATTCCAGCATGACAACATTCTAGATAAAATTTATTTTTTAATTATAACAACTTTTCTCTGTTTATAGATGAGTAGAGACACAATTTATTTTATTTTACATTTTTTTCAATATTTCACTGAGCCATGATTTCAACTAGTTGGATACTCTCAATATTTTATATTGTTGTTAGAATTATTTGTCTTGCATTTTCAAAAAGAATCAATAATATCAAGGGATGATATCTTGACTTGTGGGTGAATTAGATTTAAGTGAGGTAGAGTTACACAAAGTCATTAGGTGGATTCCCTTTTCCAAAGTCATGAATGTCCAGCACAATGCTCTAGATAACTTGTTTTTGATTACTTATCTAGCTCTAAACAGTCTTCAGTGTCAGTTTCAGTTGCCTTCATGGTCCTTGTGATAAATTGCTTTCATCCAACCATTCCACCAGTGAAGGTCTTTATATTCTTGGAGGTAGACATCCTCCTAAGTCACTGATAGTTTTGAAGCCCATTTGTTGCTCTCAACCTGGGATAGCATCAACCCTGGTTAAAACTGCTGAGACAGTTTTATCAGGATAGTGATAGTCCTTCTTGAAAATCCCATACAATCTTATACACACACATATAATAGATATATAAATTATATTATATTGTATTATATTATATATATATATATTTATATATTATATATAACATAAGAAAGTTGAGGTTACATCAGCAAACTAAAAACAAAACAAAAAACCTAGAATTTTTTTTATTTCAGTCTTTAATCCAAAATTCTTCCCACTAGCTGGATTCATCTTTAAAAACTTGATTCTAAGAATTCCTTCATATAACTTAATGCAAACATATTTTGAGACCTTTGATCTAAGAAAGAACTTTATTACTTATATATCTTATATAGATCATATCTGATATAGTATTTCTCTTCCAGAAGACATGAAGGTAGAACATTATTAACCAAGTTCTCTGGTCAATGGTTTTAATTCATGTGGTAATCTCCCTTCTGTAGGTTATTATTTTTCTTAGGGTGTGTGAGATATTCAGGAAGTTTGCTCTAGAGGGCTTGGTGAATCCTTTTTTTTCCTTTCTTTTTTTTATTTAATTGCCTTTTATTTACAGGTTATATGTATGGGTAACTTTACAGCATTAACAATTGCCAAACCTCTTGTTCCAATTTTTCACCTCTTACCCCCCCCCCTCCCCAGATGGCAGGATAACCAGTAGATGTTAAATATATTAAAATATAAATTAGATACACAATAAGTATACATGACCAAACCATTATTTTGCTGTACAAAAAGAATCAGACACTGAAATATTGTACAATTAGCTTGTGAAGGAAATCAAAAATGCAGGTGGGCATAAATATAGGGATTGGGAGTTCAATGTAATGGTTTTTAGTCATCTCCCAGAGTTCTTTCTCTGGGCATAGCTGGTTCAGTTCATTACTGCTCCATTGGAATTGATATGGTTGATCACATTGCTTAGGATGGCCAGGTCCATCAGAACTGGTCATCATATAGTATTGTTATTGAAGTATATAATGATCTCCTGGTCCTGCTCATTTCACTCAGCATCAGTTTGTTTAAGTCTCTCCAGGCCTTTCTGAAATCATCCTGTTGGTCATTTCTTACATAACAATAATATTCCATAATATTCATATACCACAATTTATTCAGCCATTCTCCAACTGATGGGCATCCATTCAGTTTCCAATTTCTAGCCACAAAAAGGGCTGTCACAAACATTCGTGCACATACAGGTCCCTTTCCCTTCTTTATGATCTCTTTGGGATATAAGCCCAGTAGTAATACTGCTGGATCAAAGGGTATGCACAGTTTGATAACTTTTTGAGCATAGTTCCAAACTACTCTCCAGAATGGTTGGATTTGTTCACAACTCCACCAACAATGCATCAATGTCCCAGTTTTCCGCATCCCTCCAACAATCATCATTATTTTTCCTGTCATCTTAGCCAATCTGACAGGTGTGTAGTGGTATCTTAGAGTTGTCTTAATTTGCATTTCTCTGATTAATAATGACTTGGAGCATCTTTTCATATGACTAGAAATAGTTTCAATTTCTTCATCTGAGAATTGTCTGTTCATATCCTTTGACCATTTTTCAATTGGAGAATGGCTTGATTTTTATAAATTAGAGTTAATTCTCATATATTTTGGAAATGAGGCCTTTATCAGAACCTTTGACTGTAAAAATATTTTCCCAGTTTATTGCTTCCCTTCTAATCTTGTCTGCATTAGTTTTGTTTGTGCAAAAACTTTCAGTTTGGTATAATCGAAATTTTCTATTTTGTGATCAGTAATGATCTCTAGTTCTGCTTTGGTCATAAAGACCCTCCCCTTCCACAGGTCTGAGAGGTAAACTATCCTGTGTTCCTCTAATTTATTAATAATTTCATTCTTTATGCCTAGGTCATGAACCCATTTTGACCTTATCTTGGTGTACGGCGTTAAGTATGGATCAATGCCTAGTTTCTGCCATATTAGTTTCCAATTTTCCCAGCAATTTTTATCAAACAGTAAGTTCTTTTCCCAAAATCTGGGATCTTTGGGTTTGTCAAAGACTAGGTTGCTATATTTGTTGACTGTTTTATCCCTTGAACCTAATCTATTCCACTGATCAACTAATCTATTCCTTAGCCAATACCAAATAGTTTTGGTAACTGCTGCTCTATAATATAATTTTAGATCTGGTACAGCTCAGCCACCTTCATTTGATTTTTTTTCATTAATTCCCTTGAAATTCTTGACCTTTTGTTTTTCCATATGAACTTTGTTGTTATTTTTTCTAGGTCATTAAAATAGTTTTTTGGGAGTCTGATTGGTATAGCGCTAAATAAATAGATTAGTTTAGGTAATATCGAGCATTTAATATTTTTCCAATTGGTTAGATCCGACTTAATTTGTGTGAAAAGTGGTCTGTAATTTTGCTCATAAAGTTTCTGATTTTCCCTTGGCAGATAGATTCCTAAATATTTTATATTATCAGTAGTTACTTTAAATGGAATTTCTCTTTGTAACTCCGACTGTTGGATTTTGTTAGTGATATATAAGAATGCTGATGACTTATGTGGGTTTATTTTATAACCAGCAACTTTGCTAAAGTTGTGGATTATTTCTAATAACTTTTTAGCAGAATCTCTGGGGTTCTCTAAGTATACCATCATGTCATCGGCAATGAGTGATAATTTGGTTTCCTCATTGCCTATTCTTATTCCTTTAATCTCTTTCTCAGCTCTTATTGCTATAGCTAGTGTTTCTAATACAATATTAAATTGTAACGGTGATAGTGGGCAACCTTGTTTCACTCCAGATCTTATTGGGAATGGTTGCAGTTTGTCTCCATTACATATGATGCTTACTGATGGTTTTAAATAGATGCTGCTGATTATTTTAAGGAAAAGTCCATTTATTCCTATACTCTCAAGTGTTTTTAATAGGAATGGATGTTGGATTTTATCAAATGCTTTTTCTGCATCTATTGAGATGATCATATGGTTTTTGTTAATTTGGTTATTAACATGGCCAATTATATTGATAGTTTTCCTAATATTGAACCAGCCCTGCATTCCTGGCATAAATCCTACTTGATCATAGTGTATTATCTTGGAGATGATTTTCTGTAGTCTTTTTGCTAATATCTTATTTAAGATTTTAGCATCAATATTCATTAGGGAGATTGGTCTATAATTTTCTTTCTCTGTTTTCAGCCTACCTGGTTTAGGTATCAGTACCATGTCTGTGTCATAGAAGGAATTTGGCAGGACTCCTTCATTCCCTATTTTATCAAATAATTTATATATCATTTGGGCCAATTGTTCTTTAAATGTTTGGTAAAATTCACATGTAAAATGCATATTTTTTCTTTAAATTCTCATCAATGTAGAAATCTGAGCAGTCTGATACTCTTTAACTAAAGCCAAATCATTGAACACATCTCTCTGCCTGGGCTTTGATTTCTTCATCTGTAAAACGAAAAGGTGAACTAGATGGCTTTCAAGTACCCCTAAAAATCTAATTCTATGATTTTATAGAAGATCTTATGATCTTCGAGCATCAGCTCCTCTTTCTGTAACTCAAATACTCTGAATTTTGCAATTGTTAACTATTGTTAGGGGAAAAGATTTACAGAGAACTGGTATAAATTTGGAGCCAATGGTCAATCTTATCTTCTATGGGATTGTCCCCTCGACCGAGATAACTACTGTGGTTTATTCCTAGAAAGGACATTAAAGCAGTGACATTCAGATATGATGATATATTGTTCTCTATCTATTGGAGTTCTCAATACAGGTAGAACTCTACAAGAAGAAATGAGTGCTCTTAGACATTTGTTTATTCCATAAAGGAGGAAATCTTTTCTAAATCAGATTTATTCCCCTTTTAAAAGCTAAAACCTTAACAGCACCATAAACTGTATGGATAGAGTACAGTATTGTTGTAATATCACTCCATTCCTTTCTTAATTTTTGAGTGAATACAATAAAGAAACTATACCCCATTATTTCCAAATCACTTAAATTCCCTATTTTTCCTCAAATATATTTGGATTTTTTTCTCCTTAAGTATAAGATGATAAAATTATGATAATGATAGTGATTTATCATTATTAATAAGCGTACCAATGTTTACACTAGGTGTTATTAATCCAACTAAGTTCTTAATTAATGACCCTAATTACTTCCCAAGTGGGCAGTTTTTACATAGTATTTTAGTATATTTCTAGATTAATAGCATTTTTGTTATTGGAACATCCAAAATTTAATTCATACTCCATTTAAATCAAGATCTAGCATTCATAGGTAAACTATAAATATTTATTCAGCTAAAGTGAATACATGTGTTATAAGATTTAAGTAGTAAATCTCTATGATCAAGGCAAGAAAAATGTTTCATCTAAAGATTTAAGGACCAATATTTGAATAGTATTTAAATAATTCTATAAAAAATAGAAGTTGAAGTAGTCATGATGATCCCCAAATCATATATATATATATATATATATATATATATCTTATGGAGAAAAATAAAAAACATAAGATATTTTGGTCCAATTACTACTACTTTCCAAATTCATTATGAAAAATTTCAATACAAAACATTTTAACATTCTATGATTGAGATCATGTCAATATATTCAAATATTTATATAAATCATTAATGCAATTTAAAGACATTTATTATTATTGAAATGGAAATTAATATTCTATCTTGAAATGTTTTTAATTTATTGAATGCTTTCAACTTTCTTTTCTTTTTAAAATTTTAAGATTCTTTTTTTTTTCCTTCCCACTCTTCTTCCATCCACTGAGAATTCAAACAATATGATATCAATTATAAAAGTGAATTCATGCAGAACACATTTCCATGTTAGCTTTATGGAAAAAAAAATGAAAATAAGAAAATTATACTTCAATTTGTACTAAGAGTTTATAAGTTTTCTCTTAGGAGGTGCAAAACATTTTTTCATCATGAGGATTATGGAAATCTGTGATGATCAGAGTAGCCAAATTTTTCCTTGCTGATTATCATTATAACATTGCTGTTTCTTTGCACAATAGTAGCATGGTTTTCATTTAACTATGAATCAACTCATATAGATCTTTTCATATTTATTTATTTTTCCTGAATCCACTTCCCATTTCTTATAGGACATCCATATATCATATGCACATCACAATCATATGCTACCACTTGTTCAGGATTTCCTCAAATGAATGACTATACTCTCAATTTCCAATTTTTTGTTGGACAAAAAAGGAGCCATGAATATTTTTGTCCATTTAGGTTCTTTTACATTTTCTTTTATGCCTTTGTGAGATAGATGTAATATGGTGTTGCTCAAAGGGTATGCACAGTTTTATAGTTCTTTGAGTACAATTTCAGATTATTCTCCACAATGGTTAAGCCAATTCAATACTTTTTACAATTCCTATTTATTGCAATTCATGACAGTTCTTATTTTCTCTTATCCCCTTGGCATTTGTCATTTCTGAGAGAACTATTATACTTTCTCAGAATTATTTTAATTTGTGTTTCTTTAATTGTGCTTTAGAACTTTTTTTCATTACTATATGTAGCTTTGATTTTTTTTTGTCTGAAAACTTCCTATTCATATCATTTAACCATTTATTGCTTGACTCATTTTTATGTAATTCAATTTTCTATATATTTGAATAATGAAACCTTTATCTGTAAAACTTCTGATAATCATTTTTGATGTTACTTCATTTTCTGTGGCATCTTTTAGCAAAATATTGTTTCCTTGATTATCTCTTTAAAATAGGTTTGACTTTATTTTTTTGCCTGAAATCACAAAGTTATTTTTGTCCTCTTAACTCCAGCTGAAGCATGATAATCTCATTTTATCCCCTAATTTCAAACTTATGTTTGTTTTTTCTCTCCCAAATGAATCTGTTGTATATAAGAAATTGTCAAATTCTGGTTTTCAATCCATTTTGATATCTACTTTCAGTCTATGGCTTATATCATCTCATTTAGGTTTATTCATATTTCCTTCCATCCATTTTTTCTCATTATGTTTCTTACTCTCTGTTTTTATCCTATTCCTCCTCAAAAATCTGCCTTGTTTCTGATCATTGTATCCATCAACTTTCCCTCTTTCTTATTATATCCTCCCCAACATTTATTATTAATATCTAGTTCCAGCTACCTGTTGAGTGAGCTTAATTTCTATACATATCACATGTATATTTGTGAAGTAGAGAAAGATGTGATTACTGCTCTCCTACAGCCACAAGTGTTAGTATCCTCTTGTGCGTAGAACCCTGACCAGGGATCTTCCTCCTTTGTGATCAGTCACAAATGCTACTGCCACTCCTATAAATTTGTCCTAAAATTGCTTATGGATAATAGAGTTGCCAATCAGTATTATCTGTTCCCTATGTCATCAAAGGGTCCTCTGTAATTTCTTTCTAAGAAATTGTTCTAGTCTTTTACTGTCTCTGGACTAAGTGAATATTCCTGACATTGGTGTATCTGTTGTGGTTAACTTCAAGGCCCACTGCTATATCTCCTACCACACTAAGGTTTACTGACTACCCACTCTACCCACTCTAGGTTTATAGACTTCTTCTATGGACTTCTGAATTGTCTTAAGCTGAAAAAAACTGTCTCCTTTACCTTTTGACTGTGCTCTGAGGCATTATTTATATAATTATATCATATAATCATATTGCATCATTAGCCAATATAAATTTGTCTGTTTTAAATATCAAGGAAAAAAGACTAAAAATACTCTAGTTAACAGAAAAAAAAAAAAAGCTTTAAAAAGCATTATAAAATAGCATTTGTTTGTAAATCTCCTTTAGCAGCAGCCTTATTGATGACCTGCAATTTCAGCGATTCCATTTCACAAGATTAAAATGCAAATGTATCAGACAATTAAATATGTTGCTTAATCAATTTTTGCTTACATTCCAGAAAATTACCATACCATAATTTGCCTTGGTGCCTAATCAGTTCCATATCCTCTAGTGTACAGAATAACTTGTTTCCTGTATGAATAACTGAACATTTAGTTCTTTTGCCTTCAATGTATTTTCTTTCCAAATCTCATCCTCAAACTGTCTTCATTAACTTTCATTATGCCATCGAACTGTACACTCATAGTATGAAATTTGCTTAGTAGGAGGTCTGACAAAATGAAGAAGAACAACTAAAACAAAAACAACAAAGAAGAAGAAGAAGGAGGAGGAGGAAGAGGAGGAGGAGGAGGAGGAGGAAGAGAAGGAGGAGGAGGAGAAGGAGGAGGAAGAGAAGGAGGAGGAGGAGGAGGAAAAACAAGGAGAAAAGGAAGAGCAAAAATAAAAACATTTTCTAAGTACAACCACTGGTGTATTTTAATCTCTCCCTCCATTTCTTTATTTTGTCTTTTCCTCTCCATCTCATCTTTGTCCTTACTTTCTCCTTTCTAAGTTTCTCTTCCCTACATCTTTTCTCTTCTTTCTTTCCTCCCTAATTCACTTTTCCTCTTTCTCTCTTCCCCTCTCTCTCCCTCCTCCCCCCCTTTCCTTCCTCCCTCCCTTCCTTCCTTCGTTCCTTCGTTCCTTCCTTCCTTCCTTCTTCCTTTGGTTTTCAATTTTTTGGCAACCAAGAACAAAGGAACTTCAAATATTTTTGCACATCAGATACTTTTTTCTCTTTTTTTTTTTTTTTTTTTTTTTTTTGCCTAAAGAGGCTGAGTAGTAGTAGTGCAACATCAAGGATTGTGAATGATTTGGTAACTTTTTGGGCAATATTCCAAATAGCTTTCCACAATATAGAAACTTCAATAATTACTCACTACTATGCCCTTTTGCCCTCATCACTTTAACATTTGTTGTTTCCTTCTTTTATTCTTTTTTGATTTGATGTGACGTGAAAGCTCAAAGTTGCTTTTATTTGAATATCTCTAACATGATTTAGCTATTTTTATGTGAATGTTGATAATTTGGAATTCTTCCTTTGAAAACTTTCTATTCATCTATTTTCATATACTTTACTATTCACCTCTTTAAGAACAATTTTATTGATGTCTACTTTTAAATATATTTTGTATTCTGGAAGTATTATCTCTTCTTTATTTTTATTTTCATTTCATTTTTTAAAATTTCCATTTCATTATTTTCCTTGTCATTCTATTTTTCTCTTCTTCATTCTTATTTTTATTTCATTTTTTAAAATTTCCATTTCATTATTTTGCTTGTCATTCTATTTTTACTTTTTCAAATGAATTTTATTTTTAATCACATTCTGTAAAGTATTCATTTGGTCATTTGATTGGGATAACATTAAAATTGAATACTAACGGGGCGGAGCCAAGATGGCGGAGAAGACACACGCGTCTTTCTAAGCTCTTCTCTTACCCTCTTTATCAATATTATATCGAGCCTCAAAAATAGTCTTGATGCTCAATTCGTGATAAGAAGTAGAACAACTCACCGCCAAGAAAATCGAGTCTCCCAAAAGGTTGGTTCCCCCAGGGGGAGATCGGGAGACGGGAGAGAAATTAGGTTCCGAGGAAGTCTCAAACCCAGGGTGAAGGACAGATCTCAGCACAAGGCGAGCCCCAACCCGCAGTACGGGGCTTTTTCCTTGGGGAGTTTGGATCCTGACGAGGAGGAGCAGCCCCGGGTTACTCAATTGCGCAGGGGGGAGCTCTTTGGGGCCATAGAGTTTTCCAGGGCCGATTTGATCAGGCAGAAACATGGGAATTTGTGGCTGTCGGGTTTCTGCAGTCTGCACCAGCGTAATACTACAGTCCCACAAGAGGCTCCGCTCTGAACTTTCACTTTTCCCCCGGGGCAATAGATAACCACTCAGCCCCTAAGCACTTTGAATGGCCAGTCAACCATTCCTGGGGGAAGGAAAATTCACCCAGAGCATCCCATACCCGGAGCGGAAATCGGTTTTCTTTCCCTGCTCTGCAGAGGAAGTGGTAACCCCTTGCCAGGAACCTACCCTAAAGGTTTTTAAAACATGAATAAAAAGATGAAAAGAAAACGACAGCTTCTATGCAGAAAAAATAGCAAACCAAGAGACCTCAAACAGCAAAATGCATCAACTGTCCTCCTTAATAATGCTCTATAGAAGAGACCATTAAAAGTCTCAAAAGAGAGTTAGAAGATAAATGGGGAAAGGAAAAGAAGCTTAAGAGAGCAACAACTTCCTGAAATACGAATTGGTAAAAATTCCCAGGAAGTGAGGGAAACAAAAGGGAATTGGAAAAATAAAAACTCAGGAAAGTAAGAATTGTGAATTGGAAAAAAAAAGAATTACTAGAAAGTAGGATTTTGGAATTGAAAAGACAAAGAATTCGCAAGAAAGTAGGATCCGAATTGAAAAGACAAGAACACAAGAAAGTAGGATCTGTGGAATTGAAAAGAAAAAATTCACTAAAAAAAAATTAGTGAAATGGAAAAAATTCCACAGACCAAAACAAACATTCAAAAACTTTGGACATATACAAAAGAAGTAAAAAAGCTAATGAAGAAAATAATTTTTTAAAAATTAGAACTGAAAAATTGAAACTAAGTATTGAGACAAAGAATCAGTCAAAAACCAAAATGACAAACTGAAAAACCATGAATTATCTACTTGCAAAAATGACAGACTTGGAAAAATAGATCAGGAGAGATAATCTGAGGATTATTGACTTTCCGAAAACTATATGAAAAAAAAAAGCCTAGATACTATTTTACAAGAAATCATCAAAGAGAACTGCCCAGATGTAATAGAATCAAGGTAAATAGGATTAAAGAATTCTCGAACACCTTCTGAAAAAAACCCAAAATAAAACCCCAAGAATATTGTGGCAAAATTTCAGAACATGATTAAGGAAAAAATTTTACAAGCCGCCAAAAAACCATTTAAATAAGGTGCAAATAAGGATCACCCAAGATCTGGTCCCACATTAAAGGAAAGAAGGGTGAAATAATATTCGAAAGGCACAAGAACTTGGGATGCAGCCAAGAATAAACACCCAGCTGTGAGCATTTTCTTCCAGGGAAGATGGAGTTTAATGAAACAAATGAATTCCATTTGTTTCTGAAGAAAACCAGAACTAAAAAAAATTTGATTCCAAGAATAGAACCAAGAGATGAGAAAAAAGGTAAAATAACTTTGAGAATTGTATTTTGTTGTGGATATACAAAAAAAATAATGTAAAATTTGATAGTACTGATATAACATAAAAAGGGAAGTAGATATTGAAAAGGGATGATAGAATAAGGTGGGAAGGAGGGAAAAAGAAAACCACATCCCCACAAAGAGGCTAAGGAAACTTATCATATCTGAGGGAATTTGAGAGGGGAGGAAATTGTGTAATTTCCTCACGAGTTCTCAAAGGAAAAATAATTACATTTGTTTTAGAGAAAATTCTCTGCCTCATTAAAACGGGGAGAGGAAAGGGAAAAAGAAAAGGTAATAAGGGGAAGGAAGGGGGAAAGACTCAAAGGGGGAGGGAGGGATTATAAAGAGGATAAGATCGGGATACAAGAGGGATACATAAGTTTGGGGGGGAGGGTTGGGGAGGCAAGAAAAGAAAGCAATCTGGGGGTTATTAGGATGGCAGGAAAACAGATTTAAATTTAACCGTAAATGGAATGGATGAACCCCCTAAAGAGGAGGCAGATAGGAATGGATCAAAAGTCAGAACCCACAATATGTTGTTTACAAGAAACACAAAAGAGGGGATAATATAGAGAAAGAAAAGGCTGGAAAAATCTATTTGCTTCAGGTACAAAAAGAGGGTAGCCATCCATCTCAGATCAAGCAAAAGTAAAATTGATCTAATTAAAAGATAAGGAAGGAAACTAAATCCTGCTAAAGGGATAAAAAAGAAAATATCAATATTAAAAAATATATACAAGTGGTATGGACCCTTCCTAAAGGAGAAAGAGAGGTTGCAAGAAAAATAGACAACAAAACTGGGTTTAGTAGGAGATCCAACCTTATTTCAGAATTAGACAAACAAACCACAAAACAAATAAGAAAGAAATTAAAGAAGAAATATAATATTAGAAAAATTAGGTATGTTGGTCTTTGGAGAAAATTGAATGGAGAAGAAGAGAATATACTTTCTTCTCAGCAGTTCATGGAACCTTTAAAAATTGACCATATATTAGGAATAAGATCAAATTAAAATGCAAGAAAGCAGAAATAGTAAAGCTTTTTTTCAGATCATGACAAAAAAACTAATCAACAAAAAGTTAGGGGGAAATAGACCAAAAAGTAATTGGAAACTAAAAATCTCATCTTTAAAGAATGATTGGGGTAAAGCAAATTATAGATACAATTAATAATTTCACTAAGATAATGGAAATGATAAATCATACCAAAATTTGGGATGCAGCCAAAGGGTAATAAGAGGGAATTTTATATCCTTAGAGGCACTTGAATAAAACAGAGAAAGAAAAGATTAATGAATTGGGTTAAAATAAAAAAAAAAAAAAACCAAATTAAAAACCCCCAATCAAATACTAAATTGGAAATTTAAAATTAAAAGGAGAAATTAAAAATATTGAAAGTAAAAAACATTGAACTAATTAATAAAACTAAGAGTTTTCTAGAAAAAGAAAAGATAGATAAGTTTAGTAAATCTGATTAGAAAAAGGAGGAGGAAAATGAAATTAGTAGTCTTAAAATGAAAAGGAGAACTTTCCAAATGAAGAGGAAATTAGAGAAATAATAAGGAGTTATTTTTCAACTTTTATGCCAATAAATTTGATAACCAAGGAAATGGATGATACCTCCAAAAAAAGACTTCCCAGACTAAAGAGGAAGAATAATTTTTGAATATCCATTTCAGAAAAAGAAATAGAAAAATTAAACAACTCCCAAGAAAATGGACCAGATGGATTTATATGTGAATTTTACCAAACATTTAAAGAACAATTGGCCCTAATGCTATATAAATTATTTGATAAATAGGGAATGAAGGAGTCCCACCAAATTCCTTCTATGACACAGACATGGTACTGATACCTAAACCAGGTATGAAAACAGAGAAAGAAAATTAAGACCAATCTCCCTAATGAATATTGATGCTAAAAACTTAAATAAGATATTAAAAAAGACTACAGAAAATCATTCCAAGATAATACACATGATCAAGTAGGATTTATACCAGAATGCAGGGCTGGTCAATATTAGGAAAACTTAAAATAATTCCATGCAATAACCAAATTAAAAAAAACCATATGATCATCTCAATAGATGAAAAGCATTTGATAAAAATCCAACATCCATTCCTATTAAAACACTTGAGAGTAAGAAAAATGGACTTTTCCTTAAAATAATCAGAGCATCTATTTAAACCATCAGTAACATCATATGTAATGGAGACAAACGCAACCATTCCTAAAAGATCTGAGGAAACAAGGTTGCCCACATCCCGTTACATTTAAAGATTAGAAATAGCTATAGCAATAAGAGCTGAGAAAGAGATTGGAAAAGAATAGGCAATGAGGAAGCCAAATTTACTTTGCCGATGACATGAGGTATACAGAGAACCCCAGATTTGCAAAAGTTATTAGAAATAATCCACAACTTTAGAAAGTTGTGGTTATAAAAAAACCCACATAAGTTCAGCATTCTTATATATCACTAATAAACCAACAGTCAGAGTTAAAAGAGAAATTCCATTTAAAGTAACTACTGATAATATAAAATATTTAGGAATCTATCTAAAAGGGAAAATCAGAAACTTTATGGAGCAAAATTAAGACCACTTTTCACAAATTAAGTCTGATCTAACCAATTGAAAATATTAAAGTTTTGGATAGGGCGACAAAATAATAAAGATGACAATATTATAAACAATCTATTTATTTAGCCATACCAATCAGACTTAAAAAACTATTTTAATGACCTAGAAAATAACAAAAAGTTCAATGGAAAAAAAAGGTCAAGAATTTAAGGGAATTAAAAAAAAAATCAAATGATGGTGGCTTAGCTGTACCAGATCTAAAAACTATACTATAGAGCAGCAGTTACCAAAACTATTTGGTATTGGCTAAGGAAGATTAGTTGATCAGTGGAATAGATTAGGTTAAGGGATAAAACAGTCAACAAAAAGCAACCTAGTCTTTGACAAAAACCCAAAGATCCCAGCTTTTGGGATAAGAACTTACTTTTGATAAAATTGCTGGGAAAATTGGAAACTAATATAGAAACTAGGCATTGATCCATACTTAACGCCGTACACCAAGATAAGGTCAAAATGGGTTCAAGACCTAGGATAAAGAATGAAATTATTAATAAATTAGAGGAACAAGGATAGTTTACCTCCAGACCTGTAAGGGGAAGGTTTTTAGACCAAAGAGAACTAAGATCATTTGATCACAAAAAGAAAATTTCATTATATAAACTGAAAAGTTTTGTAAAACAAAACTAATGCAGAAAGATTAAAGGAAGAAAACTGGGAAAATATTTTTTTACAGTCAAAGGTTCGATAAAGGCCTCATTTAAAATATATAGAGAATTAACCTAATATATAAAAAATCCCATTTAATTGAAAAATGGTCAAAGGTATGAACAGACAATTCTGATGAAGAAATTGAAACTATTTCTAGTCATATGAAAAGATGTCCGTCATTATTAATGAGAAATGCAAATTAAGACAATTAAGATACCACACACACCGTCAGATTGGCTAAGATGACAGGAAAAAAAATGTTGATTGTTGGAGGGGATGTGGGACAGATTCATTGTTGGTGGAGTTGTGAACGAATCCAACCATTTTGGAGAGTAGTTTAACTATGTCGTTATCAAACGGCATACCCTTTGATCCAGAGTTTTACTGGGATTATATCCAAAGAGATTATAAAGAAGGGAAAGGGACCTGTATGTAGAATGTTTGTGGGCCCTTTGTAGTGGCTAGAACTAAACGAATGGATGTCCACGTTGAGAATGGCTGAATAAATTGTGGTATATGAAAATTATGGAATATTACCAAAAAAATGACCAACAGGATGATTTCAGAAAGGCCTGGGAGACTTACACGAATGATGCTAAGGGAAATGAGAGGACCAGGAGATCATTATATACTTCAACAATATAGATGATGACCAGTCCTGATGGATCAGGCCATCCTAAAGAGATCAACCAAATCATTTTAATGGAGCAGTAATGAACTGAACTAGCTATACCCAGAAAAAAGAACCTGGGAGATGACTAAAACCATTACATTGAATTCCCAGTCCCTATATTTATGCACACCTGCATCTTTGATTTCCTTCACAAGCTAATTGTACAATAATTCAGAGTCTGATTCTTTTTGTACAGCAAAATAATGTTTTGGTCATGTAAAAAAAAAAAAAAAAATTGAATACTAACATTCATGGCATCACCATTTTTATTGTATTGTTATGGCATAATCATGAACATTGAATATTCCTCCAAATATTTATTTTTTCTAGAGTTTCCCCTAATATTCTAGGCATTTTGTAGTTAATTTGATTGGGATTTTCATTTTTATTGTTGTCTCTTGAATTATGTAAAATGCTATTTGTGGATTTATTTTATAGACTTCAACTTTATTAAACTTATTGTTTCAATAATTTTTTAGGATATTTTAAATGTCAATCTCTAAGTAATAGTGTCAGTAAATAGTTTCTAATCATATATTAGCTTATATTGATATTTTACTTCTTTTTTCTTCTTGGTGTTATTATTAGCACTACAGGAACTTCATAAAATAATATTGAGAATAGGGTCATGTTGACTTCACTTCTTCATGATGGAGAGAACTTTTAGTGTTTAACAATTGCATATAAATGCTTGTTTTAAAATGGTAGCATTACAAAAGCAAGTTATAGTACATTTTAAAAAATTACTTCTTTCTAAACATTTGACAAGTTATCACTAAATAGGATAATGTCAATAAAAATATATATTATACTGCAATGTTCACCACTCAAGTAACAAAGCATATCACTTGAGTTTGAAATATAAAAGATATATAGATTGTGAAATACTATCATAGAGAGAAAAAATGATTTATTTATATTTATTTATGATATAAATAAAACACTCAATTTTTGTTGAGTGTTTCCTGCTCAACATAACACATGCAAATGGATAGATTATTTTAACTTTATAGAAGTACTATGTTAGTGCAAAACCAATAAATATGAATGTGTACACATAAAAACACTATTTTTATAACTATATATATATATATATATATACTCATATGTAAATATAGTGATATGTATCCTTATATTTGGAATTTTTCCTTTTGCTATTGAAATGCAAACTTCTTGAAAAGAAGCATTGTTTTCTTTATATTAGTAATTCTAAATTTTAGTTCAGTGGCTAGCAAATAGTATGAACTTCATGAATATTGATTAAATGACCTTCAAAATATTGAATTCATTAAATTTTGAAAATTGTTTGAATATTCAACCAGTGCCCTATAGGCAACTCAATAGCTCAGAATAATTTCATTGATTATATGAGTCATTAGAAAGTAGATTCTTAGAGTATTTAACATTTTCTCACTCCACAAATCCTATTACCATAGCTTCTCATAACTTTTTCTAAGGATAGTGGAATTCAGAATTCTGAATATTCTAAGTTAGAAAATCTTCAAGGATGGCGCTGCTAATAGATACTGTGCATTTTGTCTGAGAATTAGTCCAGCTAATCACAAAGGGTAGTTGTCCAGGAGCTCTGCAAGCAATGAAACCACCTGCCTAGTAATTAGTATCTGTATCAAGGGAGGCAGAAACCACAGTGTTAAAGTCATGGAATTGCTAATCCTAAATAGCAAATGTACTTCATATAATATATAGTATATTTTGTATTTATTAAACTATTTAATTTATTAACAAACACACCCAAGTGATGTGGTAAAATAAATAAAAACAACAGAAATTATGAGGGAACAAAGTCAGGTATTTTGTCAATACTAATTTTAAGATATAATATTTAATTTCATGCCTCTCACTCTGATTAATCTATTTACTAACATTTATCCCATTCATTCTCAAATCTATGAATCTACATTCATTGTCTGTTGCTTAAATCAGATTTCAATATTGCTTTAAATAATTTCTAATGTTTTCCTTTCAATAACTCCTTTCAGTTTTCATCATCCTACTTCAGACCCCTCAGAACAATACATCAGAGGTGCAAGTTTTTCAATTAACTTTTGGAACCACTTCACTGACATCCAGCATTTTTAGTTTAAGTTCATTTAGCTTTGTTTCCATTTCTATTTTTCAGTTCTTGAAGGCAAAAAGAGGCAGTAAGCTTTAATATGTGCTACCAGTATTTTATTATATATTCTGCAGATAGCCATTAAAATATTTGTTATTGGATATGTTGGGAAAAATCTGGAAGTATGTAAGGCAGAATACTGGGAACAAGGATCTTAGAATTGAAAAATTCTGACAAGGTCACTTGAAACTTTTTCCCAAAATCTTCAAACCAAAAGAGAAAAAATGATATTTATTAAGTATCTTCTTTTTTTAATGAAAATGCTGTGTAAAAGTATTCACAAAGTGCTTTGAAAATCTTAAGTCATATAGAAATGCTGCTTTTGTTGCTCTTCCTGATGTGGTTGCAGGAAAGAGCAAAGTTTAGATAATACATTATCCATTTGATTTTATAGCTTAATGGCAAGAATGTGAAGAAATTTCAGAAAGATTTAGGAAGAAAAAAAGAGAATTAAGTGAAAGAACAAAACAAATAATAGGAGTTGGAGGAGCATAGTAGATTTAGTGTTTCCTTCAAAGCCAAGAAGACCTACATCCCATTCTTGTCTTTTACAACATTACACTGGCCAAGCCACTTAATATAGATTTAACAATCACCTTAAAACTGTAATTTGAATTTTTATTATATTAAGTTAAAATGTTTTGTACAAAGAAAACTAATGCAGATAGGATTAGAAGAGAAGCAATAAAGTGGGAAAACATTTATACATTCAAAGGTTCTAATAAAGGCCTCATTTATTTTATATTTATATACATATAGGTGTGTATATATCAAAAGGAGAGTTAAAAAACAGACTAGTATGCCAATTCTTAATTAAATAAAATATATATTTTAAAAAGCATATATAAATTTATAGTGACTTGAAATTTTTTTTATTCTTTCTTATAGTGAAATATTCATGATGATTTTTTTGACAAGATTTTGACGAAGAAATAATAAAATAAACACAACTAATCCACACGCCATAAACAAAATTGAAAAAAAAAAAAACATTAAAAAGTTCTACACATAAGAGTACTGAGAGTGAGGTTAGAAAAAAATGACATGATATAAGGAACAATTTAGAGTTACATAGGGAAACATTATGCTACACAAAGAAGTAAAAAAGCAGGGAAAATTTTGTAAATTTTTGAGAATAGTTCTAATTGTTTTTCAGAATGGCTAGAAAAGTATACAGATCTGACAATCGGGCATCAATGCACCTATTTTTTTTCCATAACCTTCAGTATCAGTAAGTTCCTTTTTTTAATCAACTGTACCAGTTTGATAAGTGAAAAACATATTAAAATTAATTCAACTTACATTTATCTAATTATTAGTCACTTGGAGCATTCTTTTAAACAAAATTACATATAATATGTATTTCTTTCAGTCAGAACTGATAATTCATATGCATAGACTATTTATGAAATAGAGAATGAACCTTATTCTTAAAAATTAAAACTATTTGCTTTTATACATTAGAAATGAAAGCTTTATCAAAGGAACTTGCTACAAAGGCCCCTCCCCAGTTAATTGTTTTCTTTTTAATCTTAGATGTAGTAGATTTATTTGTGCAAAACATTTTTAAATTTCATGTAGTCTGTACTGTGAAAAAATAAAGAGGGAGAGGATATTTGTGGACAAAACAGTAGCAACTCTTTTTTTTGGTAATAAAGAGGAACTGGAAATTAAGGGAGTGGTCATCAATTCAAAAATATAAAACAGCTTGTATTAATATAATGAAATGCAGTGAAACAAATGAAGGGGTTATTTCAGAGATCCTAGAAAGCTTGCGTGAACTGACCAAAAAAAAGTTAATAAGAACAGAAAATTATTTTGTATTATATAATCAATATTACAAAAACATCAAATTCTGAAAGACTTGAATATTCCAGTAAATAAAATGATAACATATTTCTCCACATGATTGATAATGAAGGATGCTAATCATATAAGGAAATAAAGGAAGAATATAATTATAACTATTTTTGAATGTGGTCATTATGAGGATTTATTTTGTTTAAGGAGATTTATATGAAACAATTTTTTTTCCTACCTTCCCTACCTCTTCCATTCTTCCTTCATTTCCTCCTTCCTTCCTCCCTTCTTTTTTCCCCTGCTCTTTCTTTCCCCCCTCCTTCTTTCCTTCTTCCTGCCTTTCTCCTTCCTTCCTTCCTTCCTTTTGTTGGCCAAAGAAAGTGAGAAGTAAAAGTAAATGCTTAACAGTTTTTTTTAATAGATTTACATGAACTAATCCTGAGCAACAAGCAGAACCAGGAATACTTTGCACACAACAGCAGCAACAATGTGCAATGATCAACTATGAAAGTTGATTATTCTCAGTGTTTCAGTAATCCAAGGCAATTCCAATAGACTTTGGACCAAAAAATGTCTTCTGCATCCAGAAAAAGAACTAAGTAGACTGAATATAAATCAACACATGCTATGTTCTCTCTCTTTTTTTTTCTGTTTTTTTTTAATCTCTCATGGTTTTTCCCTTTTGCTTTGATTTTTCTCTCCCAACATGATTAATTAAGCAATGTGTATTAAAAATAAATCCAACCATTCTGGATAGCAATTTGGAATTATGCTCAAAAAGTTATCAAACTGTGCATACCCTTTTTTTTTATTTAATAGCCTTTTATTTACAGGATATATACATGGGTAACTTTACAGCATTAACAATTACTGTGCATACCCTTTTATCCAGCAGTATTCCTAATGGGCTTGTATCCCAAAGAGATCTTAAAGAAGGGAAAGGAATTTGTATGTGCAAGAATGTTTGTGGCAACCCTCTTTGTAGTGGCCAGAAACTGGAAACTGAGTAGATGCCCATCAATTGGAGAATGGCTGAATAAATTGTGGTTATATGAATATTATGGCATATTATTGTTCGGTAAGAAATGACCAACAGGATGATTTCAGAAAGGCCTGGAGAGACTTACATGAACCGATGCTGAGTGAAATGAGCAGAACCAGCAGATCATTATATACTTCAACAACAATACTATATGATGATCAGTTCTGATGGCCTGGCCATCTTCAGCAATGAGATGAACCAAATCAGTTCCAATGGAGCAGTGATGAACTGAACCATCTACACCCAGAGAAAGAACTCTGGGAGATGATTAAGAACCATTACATAGAATTCCCAATCCTTATATTTTTGCCCGCCTGCATTTTTGATTTCCTTCACAGGCTAATTGTACACTATTTCAGAGTCCAATTCTTTTTGTACAGCAAAATAACGGTTTGAACATGTATACTTATTTTGTATTTAACTTATACTTTAACATATTTAACATGTATTGGTCTTCCTGCCATCTAGGGGAGGGGGTGGAGGGAAGGAGGGGAAAGATTGGAACAAAAGTTTTGGCAATTGTCAATGCTGTAAAATTACCCATGCATATAACTTGTAAATAAAAAGCTATTAAAATAAAAAAAAATAAACTTACACAATAAAAATAAATTTAAAAAAAATTAAGATACTATAAAAACTAAACAAGAATGCTGAACAGCAGTGAAATAGCAAAAATAAATCCATGAGATAGAAGAAGCACACAGCTAAGCTAAGTATTACACAGGTGGAAAATATCATAGAATATCACTGGGAAGAATTTTAAAATTGTCATTTTTAAATAAGCAAGAGACATCAAATATCAAGGTTACATCAAATTACAAATTTTGCAGATAAAAAGGGAAGCATTCAGCTTCTGAGGATAGCTAATTGGAAACATAAATAATTTCTTGTCTGCCAAAAAAACAAAAAAAAAACAACATCTAGAGTAGCGATGAGGATCTGTTGATGGCATGGAATAAATTGACATGAAATTGAGTCCAAGCATCAATTGAAAAATTCAATTCATCTTTTATATTTGATCTATAAGCCAGCCAAAATAAAAAAATATGCAAAAAAACACTTAGAAAAACCCTAACAAAAGAAATGCAATATTTGTTTTCAAATAACATGAAATAGATAAGTTCATAAATGTGGGATGAGAGAACTATTATTTGATTTTTAAAAATTAAAACAAACAGGTCTGACTTTTGGCCAAGATAGCGGAGAGGACACACACATCTATCTAAGGTCTTTCTTGCTCTCAGAATATTTTTTTTTCATGACAAGGCCTTGGAATTAGTGCTTGACTGAAAAAACCCACAAATAATTACCAACAGAAGATATCCTCAAAATTCACCAGAAAAGGTCTGTTTTTGCTCATGGGCAGGGATGGTTAGATCAGGCACAGACTGCAGTCAGGCAGCAAGAGCATGGAAGGCACCTCACACTGAACAAACCAGAGTGGGGTGATGTGTGATCTCAGCCATCTCTGTGGGGAGAACTTTACCACAGTGTGTCTACTTTACCCTGGCAGCAAGCCAGTAGATCAGCATAGAAGCTATAAACACAGGGGGTAAAGATTATAACCCCGAAAAACTAGTGTCTCTCAGGATCTGGCCACATTCACCACCAGGAGTGACTCAGCACAGTCTCAGAGTCTCACAGAGCAGACACAGCACAGCCATTGCTGTCCTGATGCTGCCTCACTACTACCTCCTGCAGTCTGTAAAGGAAGCTTGATAATACCATACAGCCCAAAAAAGCAGATCACATTTGCTTTTTGTTGTTGTTGTTGTTGTTTGTTGGTTTATTTTCTTTGATTCTTCTTTGCCAAAATGAGCAAAATATTAAAGCAGGCTTTAACTATAGATAGCTTCTATATGGATAGAGAGCAGACTTCAAATCCTGAGGAGACTAAAAACAGATTGTCTCCAGATGAATCCCCAAAGGGGGATATGATCTGATCCTCAACACACAATACTCTCAGAGAAGAAAATTTAAAATTCTCACAAGAGAGCTAGGAAAAAAAAATGGGAAAAGGAAAAGGAAGCTTGGCAAGATGGTCTGGATAAGTCATCCCACTCATTTAAAGTTAGAGTGGGTAAAAAAATCAAATCCTTGAAAAACAGAATTAGTAAATTGGAAAAAGAAAATAGCTGTCTAAAAAATAAATTGGTAAATAGAAAAACTTCCATAGAACAAAACAACTCACTTAAAAACTCAATTGGACAATTACAAAAAGGAATAAAAAAGTAAATGAAGAAAATAATTCATTAAAAATCAGAATTCAATGTAACAGAGACAAACTGCAACCATTCCCAATAAGATCTGGAGTGAAACAAGGTTGCCCATTATCACCATTACTATTTAATATTGTATTAGAAATGCTAGCTTTGGCAATAAGAGCTGAGAAAGAGATTAAAGGAATAAGAATAGGCAATGAGGAAACCAAATTATCACTCTTTGCCGATGACATGATGGTATACTTAGAGAACCCCAGAGATTCTACTAAAAAGTTATTAGAAATAATCCACAACTTTAGCAAAGTTGCTGGTTATAAAATAAACCCATATAAGTCATCAGCATTCTTATATATCACTAACAAAATCCAACAGTCAGAGTTACAAAGAGAAATTCCATTTAAAGTAACTACTGATAATATAAAATATTTAGGAATCTATCTGCCAAGGGAAAATCAGAAACTTTATGAGCAAAATTACAGACCACTTTTCACACAAATTAAGTCTGATCTAACCAACTGGAAAAATATTAAATGCTCTTGGATAGGGCGAGCAAATATAACAAAGATGACAATATTGCCTAAACTAATCTACTTATTTAGCGCTATACCAATCAGACTCCCAAAAAACTATTTTAATGACCTAGAAAAAATAACAACAAAGTTCATATGGAAAAACAAAAGGTCAAGAATTTCAAGGGAATTAATGAAAAAAAAATCAAATGATGGTGGCTTAGCTGTACCAGATCTAAAATTATATTATAGAGCAGCAGTTACCAAAACTATTTGGTATTGGCTAAGGAATAGATTAGTTGATCAGTGGAATAGATTAGGTTCAAGGGATAAAACAGTCAACAAATATAGCAACCTAGTCTTTGACAAACCCAAAGATCCCAGCTTTTGGGATAAGAACTTACTATTTAATAAAAATTGCTGGGAAAATTGGAAACTAATATGGCAGAAACTAGGCATTGATCCACACTTAACACCATACACCAAGATAAGGTCAAAATGGGTTCATGACCTAGGCATAAAGAATGAAATTATTAATAAATTAGAGGAACATAGGATAGTTTACCTCTCAGACCTGTGGAAGGGGAAGGTCTTTATGACCAAAGCAGAACTAGAGATCATTACTGATCACAAAATAGAAAATTTCGATTATACCAAACTGAAAAGTTTTGTACAAACAAAACTAATGCAGACAAGATTAGAAGGGAAGCAATAAACTGGGAAAATATTTTTACAGTCAAAGGTTCTGATAAAGGCCTCATTTCCAAAATATATAGAGAATTAACTCTAATTTATAAAAAATCAAGCCATTCTCCAATTGAAAAATGGTCAAAGGATATGAACAGACAATTCTCAGATGAAGAAATTGAAACTATTTCTAGTCATATGAAAAGATGCTCCAAGTCATTATTAATCAGAGAAATGCAAATTAAGACAACTCTAAGATACCACTACACACCTGTCAGATTGGCTAAGATGACAGGAAAAAATAATGATGATTGTTGGAGGGGATGTGGGAAAACTGGGACATTGATGCATTGTTGGTGGAGTTGTGAACGAATCCAACCATTTTGGAGAGTAGTTTGGAACTATGCTCAAAAAGTTATCAAACTGTGCATACCCTTTGATCCAGCAGTGTTACTACTGGGATTATATCCCAAAGAGATTATAAAGAAGGGAAAGGGACCTGTATGTGCACGAATGTTTGTGGCAGCCCTTTTTGTAGTGGCTAGAAACTGGAAACTGAATGGATGTCCATCAGTTGGAGAATGGCTGAATAAATTGTGGTATATGAATATTATGGAATATTACTGTTCTGTAAGAAATGACCAACAGGATGATTTCAGAAAGGCCTGGAGAGACTTAAACGAACTGATGCTGAGTGAAATGAGCAGGACCAGGAGATCATTATATACTTCAACAACAATACTAGATGATGACCAGTTCTGATGGACCTGGCCATCCTCAGCAATGAGATCAACCAAATCATTTCCAATGGAGCAGTAATGAACTGAACTAGCTACGCCCAGAGAAAGAACTCTGGGAGATGACTAAAAACCATTACGTTGAATTCCCAATCCCTATATTTATGCCCACCTGCATTTTTTATTTCCTTCACAAGCTAATTGTACAATATTTCAGAGTCTGATTCTTTTTGTACAACAAAATAACATTTTGGTCATGTATACTTATTGTGTATCTAATTTATATTTTAATGTACTTAACATCTACTGGTCATCCTGCCATCTGGTGGAGGGGGTGAGGGGTAAGAGGTGAAAAATTGGAACAAGAGGTTTGGTAATTGTTAATGCTGTAAAGTTACCCATTCATATATCCTGTAAATAAAAGGCTATTAAATAAAAAAAATCAGAATTCAACAAATGGAAATGAATGACTCAAGGAGACGCCAAGAATCAATCAAGCATAACCAAAAAAAAAATGAAACAATGGAAAAAATGTCAAATACCTACTTGGGAAAACAACAGACCTGGAAAATAGATCTAGGAGAGATAATCTGAGAATTATTGGACTTCCTGAAAGTTATGATGAAAAAAAAAGAGCCTAGACACTGTTTTTCAGGAAATTATCAAAGAGAACCCCCATATATATGTGTGTCACCTGTGTCAGCAAAGGCTGCCCCACAACTCCTTCAGATGTTATGATCCACAGCTGTGGAGGCTCTCAGAGAATTGACCTGGCCCTTAACAGTAAGATAATGTAAATTAAAAATTTTCTCTGATGGTGAGATAAGAGGATGGGACAAAAAGGATGAATACAAAACAAGTTAAGATTCAAGAAAAAAAAATTTTCAATTTCTTCAGTGCCCACTGGTATAAGATATGGAAAGCACAATTGAAATGGAGACTGATTAAAAAGTTAGGATGTATTTGAAATGATGCTATAGTAGCATGTAGCTACTAAAAATCTAGTAGTGTTGTCATCCAGATCTTCAGAGGCAAGAAGAGGGTGAAACAAGAGTCCTGCATTGCTCTCTTCTTGGGCACTTCAGAAAATGATCCTCCATAATCTATGGTCATGCTCTTATCACTAGCTCCTACAACAGACACAATTTAGAACAAAAACATAGTGAAAATAGGTGAAATGAAAATTTATACACTAAAATAACTTGTCAAATTTTATTTAAGGAATTGTCTTCTCTGAACCATTGCCTGACTTGCCATTTTATTAAGTTTTTACTCATCTTTTGTTGAGGCAGTATAATGTAAAGAGAAGAGTGACAAGCTTGGAGTCAGGAAACTGTTTTCACATCCCATCTTTAGCATTCACAAGGTGAGAGACCAAGTTCAACTTACTGAAATCTATAAGCCAATTTCCTTATCTATAAAATGGGAAGATAACTACTAGAATGTCACAAGGTTGTTGTGGAAATCAAATAAAGGTGATACATTTAAAGAACTTTGCCATATTTAATTCACTGAATAAATGTGTTATTATTATTATAGTCACATTATTTTAAAAATCATTTATTTTAATGTTCTTTTTAAATTTTTTGTGTTAAATTCTCCTGCTCCCTCACTTCTCTCACACTTGGAGAAAACACTTATTAGTTTTACACATTATATCATGCAAAGTATATGACCAGTTCATAAAAAGTAAGAAAAATAAAGTGAAAAAAATTATACTTTAATTTTCATTCAGAGTTCATTAATACTCTCTTTCTACAGGTGTCTAACATCTTCTAGAATTATCTTGGATTAATGTATTGTTCAGGTTACCTGTCTTTTATAGTTGATTTCTATTACAATATTGTTGTTACTATGTACAATAATCTAGTTCTGAATCATTTATTTCACTTCGCATTAGTTCATATAGGTTTTTCCATGTTTTTGTGAAATAAAAATCTCCTTCATTATTTCCTATAGCACTTCCATCACAATAGTATACTACAATGTATTCATTCTCAAAATGATGAGTGTCTCTAATTTCTGATTCTTTACTACACAAAAAGTGCTGCCATAAGTGTTTTTGTATATATAGATCTTTGTCTTTGTTCTTTGAACTCTTTAGGATACAGTCCAAGTAATGGTATTGCTGGGTCAAGGACATGCTTTATTTTATATTCATTTGTCTATGGTTTCAAATTGTTCTTTGGAACAATTACATTAATTCAAATCTTTACTAATATTTCATTAATATACCTGTTTTTCCACATGCCGGCTAGTCTTAGTCATTTCTGGTAGGTAAAAATTAGTAGTTCAAATTTTAAAATGTGCGTTTCTCTTATCAACGGTGATTTAATAGATTTTTATATGAATATAGATAGCTTTGATTTTTTCTTCTGAACGCAGTCTAAATATTTGTAAATTGTGGTAGAGCCTTTATTTTATTTTTTTATAAATCTGACTCAATTTCCTCTGTATTTGAGAAATGAAGCTTTTGGAAATTTCTATAAAGATTTCTGGTATTATTTTGTTGTCTATAGTACATTTGTAGATGCTTTTATGGTGATGACCTGGGAAGAAATGTGGTCATTCTTCTCCTGATCTATTTTCTGCTCCTCTGCAGGCACAAGTACTAGTGCTCTTCTTGGCCCTGAAACTGTTACCACATATCTTGTTCTTCTTCGACCACAAGTGCTAGTGCTACTTGTCTTGGAAATGTGACCATGTCTTGGAACTGTGTATAGTCAGTAGAATTGACAAATAATGTCAGGTTTTGAAGCCAGGACTGATAAAGTGTGCCCCATGAGTCACCCTCAACAAATCACTAAAAATCTCTGGATTGTTTCCTAATCTGTAAAAAGGGATATTCATAATTAGAACATAACAGAGTTCTCATGGAAATAGAGATAATACCTTTAAAAAACTTTGTCAAATAAAAAAAAAAAGCTGTCAATATATATGTTTGTTATTATTGTTATTATCTCAAAGTATTTAAATCAATCAGGTCTGAGCAAAGGCTTTTCTATTCGTGTCAAAAAATCCAGAATATTTTTCAAAGTAAATCATTTTTGACTCATGGAGCTGTTTTTTCCCCTATTTAGCTATGCATTTTCTTTATCTTTAATAACTAGGTGAGAATGGACATATTTGCACAAAAATATGAAAAGTGGATCTAAACACTAACTGTTAATTGAATCCTTATGATTAAAATTTTAATCCACAAAAGTAATTGAATTTTTTTCAAAATAACTTTGATTGATCCCTTCTACTGCGATTCTGAGAAGAGTTAAAATCATTAAAACTAAGAATGGGTGAATCTGCTAGGTTGCTTGTCATTTCTTCAGAAGTAATGACTTGATTTATTTATTGAGCAGGCATGGGTAAAAAACAAAACAAAAACAAAAAAACAAAAAGAATAAATCCATGCACTTTCTTTTCCTACACATGCATTGCAAATTATTTAGAATTTTATGAAATAATTCATTTGATTCAGTTTTTTCCATTAAAAATGTGAAAAAAATATACTTGCTATTGTAGAATTTTCTTTATTTAATTTTTGTTTTCATTCAAATATTTGGAGAATGATGCATTTCCAGAACTGAATGAAATATCATGGGTCATTTAGAAAATAAAAAAATATAATATTCCAAACATGAAGTCTGGTTATATTTACTAGTAATCTAGCTTCTGGTTATGGTATAGCGAGTATTTCTAGGGTCAAAACATTCAATTTTGGGACAACTCAAATTGTTATAACTTTTCTATAATTAATGTTCTTTCTTATTTCCCAATCAAAATATTTATTGAGCAACAATTCTTTGCAAATAACACAAGCTAGGAAATATCGCTAATATAGTAGTTAATGTAGGATCCAAAAAGATTTCAACTGACCAAAATGTTGAACTTTTATGAAATTGAATAAGGATAAATGTAACATTGTACTTAGATTTTTTAAATGAGCTTTTAGAAATAGAAGGCAAAAGCATAATAATGCCTAGATAATAACAACTTTAAACAATACAATATTATTAGCATACTAAAATCTTAATATGAATGAATACTGTAATACACTACTAATTTTAGTCTACATACATTGATGCTATATCTGCCCTTGAAGGCCAAGAAGAATGAATTCTAATTGTGATGTCAACTATCCTCTTAGAGATAAAAGAAAAGAGAAAATGAATTTTTGTAAATTTTATTTTAAAAATTAAATGAAATTAGTCCAGAAATGTGGGAGGATTTTCTGTATGAGGAAGGAGTATAGGAAAAGTTAGAAATAACATATTAAAAATGAGGAGGAACCATTTAGGAAAGCTCATGGTAGACTGATAAAAATTTATACAAATACACTAGACTTTCTGAGAAAAAGAAAAATTAGAACTAATTGTATAAAATGGTTAAGATAAGCATATTTTTGGAAGAGGGCATGATATATTTGTTAGTCTGTGCTAAAATCTTTGTGTAGAATTGTCCCACTCATTATTGTTTAAGAAGTATAGTTGCAAATCAGTTATGGGCTATGTTGTTTCATTTACCCTCAGTTCAGCAATTGAATATTTTTAAAGCCACACACTTATTGTATGATGATAGTTATCTTTTTATTGTATGTGAAGATTCAGTCTTATTATCCATTTCTTCTTGTTCTCTGTGCAACTTGTCTGTCTAGAGTATTTTTTGATTTGTCTGATTTGTTTTTGTGCATTGCATACCTTGAGTAATTAATTATGGATGGAATCAAACAAATTTCTTCATGATTTTCATCATTCAGTAACCATGTCATTTCCATGTTGCATTATTAACCACATATTTTTTTTTATTTCAAGAAATCAGTGTGTTGGTGAATAAAGAAAATAGTTTATTATCTGTTTTGGCCTTTGCAGTCAGGTAACTTGGATGTTCAAAAACTCAAAGCATCATAGAATTGGGAAATTTGTTAGAGAACATCTATTTCAATCTCTTCACATTCAGGGGAAATGTCTACAAAATCTATGATAAATGGTTATCCAGTCTTTTCTGAATACTTCCAGGAAGGAAGAACTCACTACTTTATCATATTTTGTAATTCATTATTGGACAATCCTAATTAGTGGGATACTTGTCTTTATATAATGAACTGAAAGGTGTTTCCCTGAAAATTCAACCAATATATCCTGGTTCTACTCTTTCATACAAGACAGAATAAGTATATTCCCTTTTAGGAGGAAGCTCTACAAATTTTTGAAGATAGTTCCCAAGAGTTTTCTTTTCCTCAGCCTAAATATCATTTCATTTCCTTACCTGTTCCTTATCTGACATGACTCCCAGATTTCACCATCCTGACTGCTCTGTTTAATAATTATGGCTTGTCAATGTCCCTCCTAATATATGATAACTAGAATAACTAAATAGCACAAATTTCAGAAGATTATTGATGCCTGTAATGTGGACATGTATATAGTAAATTATGTTGTTATTTATGTATTATGTAAGTTCTTGAACTGATATACAGTCTAATATTTTGTTTCATTTTTTTAACAATTACAGCACAATTTTGGCTCATATTAAACTTGTGGGTAACCAAAATCCTAATTTTTTTCCAGACAAATTCCTGTTCTAGCAATTCTTTGGATCTTGTAATTGTTCAATTATTTTTTTCTTCTTATTGAAAAAATTAGTATTTATTCCTAAAAAATTGCAATTTATATATTAGTCTGTTAACCAATTTGGTTTTGACCGGTGGGTCTATTTCTTCTATGTTATTGATATCTAATATGTTAATTTTATAATTTAATATACTACTTTTCCTTCTTAGTTTTATATAATTTATTAGCAAGCCTAATATATATTTCCCAACTTGTTGATAAAACTGTTGATTAGAAGAGGAGGAGCAGGTAAGTGACACTGTAGATAAATAAGAACAGTAACCCTGAAGTCAGGATGAATTAAGTTAAAATCTGGCCTCAAATACTTACTATCTATGTGGCACTGGACTACTGACAACCCTGACTGACTCCAAAAAAAAAAAAAAAAAAGAGGTGGAGAAGAGATTTTTATGGTCCTTCAATTATGTATCTCTAGCTTGGTTGATATTAAATCTATTATGCAATATTCTTTGATTAGATTTTTTAAAACTGAGAATTTGCCTAATATTCAAATAATTTTCCCATATTTTTCCATTTTCTTCATAGGTTTATGATAAAGAAAATTTTCAAATATAGTCCAAAACTTGTAAAAGGTGATTTCTATGATATTTCTCTGATGAATAATGTATGTCACAATCTTGTTATACTGCTAATCCTATCAAAAAAGTAAATAATTCTGCTTCATTGTTACTCATCATAAATTTCAAAATACAGGAAAGGAAAAAATTCCTGTAAAAATCACAAAGAGAATTAATCTTAAAAGGAAAATGACCCATTCAAAGGACACATAAAAAATAATGAATATGTATGTGTAACTAACAGACTAGGTGACCACATTTTATTGTTCTTCCTTGAAGAAGAAATAAAATTTCTTTTACCTTTTATTTTGCAAAAAGGCAAAAACAATCTTGTTACCAATTCAGGAAATAATGTTGTATACATAACATATATTGTATACTCCAGACCATTACTTATTCATAGATTCATTCTTCCATCCATTCATCAAAAATCTGCTATTCAAGACAATATATTAGGTACTATGTAACATTCAAAGATGATTCTACTATGAATTCTCTTCTCAGGGTACTCACATTCCAGTAAATGAGATAAAATATACATAAATAACTTTGATACAAGGTAAGCACCATTGTGTTTCAAAAGAGATTCATATAGTTTTTTGAAAGTTGAAAGGTGGGGAAAATCACTTTTAATTTTAATCATCAAGAAGTTTCATAGTAAAGTGGGATGACCAGTAAATGATGAATAGGATTTTGAGAGTTGGAAATGTGATTAAAATTCTCCAAACTCAGAGAACATTATGAACAGAAATGTAGAAATGGAAATATAAAATATTTATCAGATAAAATATAAGAATTCTAGTATGGTTAGAAATTAGATTATGAAGATGGTACGAGGAGAGTATATTGCAGCTTCTAAAGAAAGTAGATACTAGATTGTACAGCAGTTTATATGCGATGATAATTAGGAAATTTGATGAAGGTTTTTGATCATTGGATGACAAGATCAAAGCAGAGATCAACATATATTTAAACTTAGCTTACTTGGAAAATGTAACATTTTCTTCTGTTTAACTGTGGGTATCACATGAATCTGAAATGAGATGATTATTAATACAGGGATTTCCCTTATTCTAACCTATAAACCATATTCTTTGCCATTTTCTTTTTAAACTCTTGAATTAAAATAAGATAGATAATCTATACTAAATATCATTGTTTAGAGGTCAAGGCTATTATTACCCTTAATTACTTCCCTCTGTGGCTTTAAATTAAAACTTCTTCCATGTAACTATAATTACTTTCCTCTGCAATTTCCATGGTAAATTTCAGCCACTAAATGTTAGTGCCTTCTAAATAAAGACATTTGATCTGAGGTGTAAATTAGTATGTATTTATATTTAATCATCAACTAGGTAAATTACTTTTGTTTAGAAAAAATAACAAATTCTAATTGGTCACTTTATTTATCTATTTATTTATTTATTTTTAATTCAAGCAGGTGTAATTTGATCTAAGAGCATTAGTTTTAATGAAGACATTTGGGAATAGGATAGGCCTATGTGGTGATGCTGTTACCATAGAGATTCCAAGGATCTTCAATAATTGATAAGGAGTAAAAAAATGAAGTGTTTAATTTGTATTTGCTACCAGTTTCTAAGCCATAAAATAAAACAATTTTCTGCTAGAATACATGCTAGAAGATCATTCTGTAGAATATTATTGTAGGAATGCTCAGGAACTTTGATTTGAAAAAAAAATACTCATTATAAAGTATAAAATGTTTCTCATCAAGAAACAAAATTTGATATTTGTGCAAAAGATGAAAGTTGTATACTAAACCTTGTAAAATTGTAACTAGAGATCAGCCAATAGACTGCTCTGGTGAAATACTTTGCAAATTGCTAAAACTACAGTTTCTATGAGTGATTCTGGCCTTCTAATCAATTCTCATTAATTTTTAGAAAAGGAAGTCTATTCAAAAATTTCTAGCAAACTTGTATTTTGCTGATCTGTTTGGCTGGCTTTTTGCTGCCAGGCCATGTCTCAAGGAAGGAAGAGAGACCATTTTGTAAGGAAAGAAGCCTTGGAACCTCCTCATCTGAGAATGACACAAAAAATTCTTGAATAGGAAACTTGAGTCTTTTCCTCAGCCTTTATTCTTTATTTTAGGGGAAGTAAATTGAAAACTATAAACATTTGCACTGTGAAATGTCAGGAAAACAAGCAATCAAAAATCCTAAGAATTAAGTCTGTGCTTGGGTTTATAGTTAACCAGTCCAGTTTTGAGGCCTGAGGAACTGAAACAATTGTTATGAATCTCCTAGCAGTAGGTAACTTTGGGTTTCATCTAGGAACAAAGAAGTAAAAGACAATCTCTCTGACTTAAGGAGGTTATACCTCAAGAAAAATGTTCTTTTATTAAAGTTATTAGGGACAGGCAGTATCCTGGCAGCATCCTGGCAGTTCACGTTTCATTTTAGGAAGGAAAAAAAATAGGCATATTAACTCATCAAGCAATTAAACAAAGGTATTTTTTTGCCACAACAGAACATTGATATAACAAAATGATACAATGAACATGGCTCAATACAGTAGCCCTTTTTAACTCTTTGGTAACTGGGGAGCTTTAAGTAGAGATCAATCATATATCTAGGATGATTTTTATGTTTGGGGGAAAAACATCTCTGTTGCAGGTAAGAAGAGATAATTATAAGAGCTATCAATCCTTCCATAAAAGATAACCAAAGTTAACTGGATAAATGGAATAATTAGGTAAAGTGTTAAGTTAATAATTTTATAATCATACACTAGTGACTAATGGAAACAATGCAGAATTGCCTTTTATTAATGCTTATAGTTCAGTGTCAAATAATAAGTGCTTAATAAATGTTTACTTTTCTATTGAATTATTGACAGTTATATCTCTCAATTCATTTAACCTCTTCTGACCAATTTTTTCTCCAGAAATAGCTCTCATAAAATCAGTATTTTTGATAAAAAATTTTTAAAGCACATACAAAACTTTGTATTTATATTACTAAATTTTACTTTGTCAACTTTCACCTCTTTGAATCGCCCTCATCTTCAGAAAGAAACAAAAAATCACCCTTAATTGATTTATCTTGACTAGCTACAATCATATATCTCTTTCCTTTTTTGGCTAAATCAAATCAGTCAATAAAAACTAATTAAATTTAGCATATTCAATAATTTATTAAGTATTATGAATTCAAAAAAGGCAAAAATGGTCCTTGCCCTCAAGGAGTTTGCAGTGAAATGGAAGGAACAGAATGTAAAACTATATCTACAAAACAAGCAAAATTTGGAATAAATAGGAAAAAATTTAAAGAGAAGAGGTACAATAATGTTTTTGAAGCTTTTTATTTTCAAAACATATGCACAGATAATTTTTCAACATTGACCCTTGCATAGCCTTGTGTTTCCCCTCCTTTTCCCTAACCCTTCTCCTAGATGGCAAGCAATGCCACTATATGTTTTACATGTTAAAATATATGTTAAATTCAATATGTGTAAACATTTATACAATTCTTTTGCTACACAAGAAAAATCAGATTTAAAAGGAAAGTAAATGACTAAGAAAATAAAATGCAAGTGAATAACAACAAAAAATGTGAGAATGTTATGGAGTAATACACATTCAGTTCCCACAGTGTAAAGTCTGGGTTAGCTCTCTTGAGACTTCACGATCAGCCAGAGTCAGAATGGGCAAAAGTCCTTG
This sequence comes from Sarcophilus harrisii, assembly GCF_902635505.1. Lineage (NCBI taxonomy): Eukaryota > Metazoa > Chordata > Mammalia > Dasyuromorphia > Dasyuridae > Sarcophilus > Sarcophilus harrisii. Next base: position 482,768,543 of record NC_045426.1, on the reverse strand, counting down.
GTCGTTAGGGGGAGAGGTGAAAGAGATGGACAAAACTACTAGGAGTTTTGCCAAAGATCTCTCCTCGATTCTAGAGTTCAGAATCTCCATCTTTCTCCTCCTCATCCTGTATCCAAGTGAGCTCTGGCCTCTGTCACATCACCCTCTAATCCTTGGCTAAGATTATCTTTACACCAAACATTGAGTCAGCATCAATGATAAGAAGAACCATTTATCCAAGCATATGGTAATAGAGTCATTGTCTTATTTCCAATAGGTAATTAGCCTTAAGTGCTTGGTTGTCTGATTGAAGTGAACCTATTGGAAGTTTCAGCCCTTTACATCTCCCTTTTTCTTGTTTTAGAACACAGGTGGTCACACCATCCCTGACTTCTCAGGAAGGGAGGTGAAGGCACTAAAAAGGAGATGATCACACCCTCCCCGCCCCCAAATTCTCAGGAAGAGAGATGAAAAACACCAAAGGGAAGTGGTGAGTCAAGCCAGATATTGTTAGGGGGTTTCTGGGCTGAAGGGTCTTACTAGAAACAGGTATGCACAAACCCATCAGCATGGGAGGCATTACACAAGCACATAGCAATAAAGCACAGGCTAGCAGTGAAGACTCTCCCCATAGGCTCAATATGGTGTAACAAACATGAATTGTACATGCAGGTAGTGACATAAGAAACAATATGAATAAACATGGTGTTGTAAAAGATTTCCAGAAGTCCTATAAGGAAGGTGTGTAAACAACAATCACACATACACCTCCTTCAACATCCAAGAGATAGTCCAAAATCAATCTATTCTCCATTGCTTCACATGTCAGGGAATCCAATGATCCCTGCAAGTTTTTGAAGTCCTGCAATGGTCTTTTTATATTTTAGGAAATCCAATGATTCCTGCAGACTTTGAAGTCCTGCAACAGTCTCATCATGTCTCAAGATATCCAACGATTCCTGAGAGTTTTCAAGTCCTACAACAATCTTTTCATGTCTCAGGGATTCCAGTGATTCCTGAGGGTTTTGAACTCCTGCATCAGTCTCATTAACAATTTTTGATGTCCATGAGTCAATCACCATAACTGTCATGCTCTTTCAGTGGTGGGCACAGTCAACGATAGAACCACCCAATGTTTCTTGGTTCTTCTCCTTCATTTAAAGGGTCTGCTCCATCTCTCTCTGATGGACAAGGTGAATATGGCTCATTGACATCCATCTGATTACTTCTCCATCTGTAGAGATACAAGCAAACCCTCTTCCCCAAGCAGTTAACCTATCAGATCCCTTCCATTCACCACTTCTTGGATCTCTCCACATCACCTGGAAATTATCTAAAGAGAGTGGAGCTGCTTGCACTGGACTCTGCCCTTCTGGTGGGTTATAAAACCTGTCTGTTGGAGTCAGTGCATCTTTGTTAAAAATCAAGAAGTTAATAGTATAAAGAGCAAAATTTAGAAGTTCTCTGGGGTTACATGTGGCTCCCCTTTTCTTTTGTTTTTGGAGGAGCGTCTTAATGTCTCTGTTTCTCCTTTTTACTATTGCCTGTCCTTGAGGATTAAAGGGCATGCCATTGGTATGTAAAACTTATACTTTGCACAAAAGTGTGCAAAATATTTAGAAGTATATGCAGGTCCATTATCTGTTTTTATTGCTTGTGGCACATCCATAATTGCAAATGCTTGTATAAGAAATTCAGTGACCACTAGGGCTGTCTCTTTTGCTGCTTGTATTGCAAAAGTGAATCCTGAAAAAGTGTCTACTACAACATGGATAAAAGATAGACGACCAAAAGATTTATAATGGGTTACATCCATTTGCCAAATTTCATTGGGTCTGAAACCACGAGGGATCTTCCCTGGAAGGAGCATAGGAGCATAGAAAGAAAGGCAAACTGTACAGGCTTTTACTATGCTACCTAGCTTCCTCTTTTGTTATCCCAAATTGCAAACGTAAAGCAGCCTGATGATATTTAGAATGAAAGTTTTGGGCTTCTTGAAATTAAAGAGTCTTGGGCAACATGGTTAAAAGGCTATCTGTCTTTGAATTACCATCAAAAATAGACCTATAAATCCACTATGACAGTGGATATACAAGATATAAATCTTACCTGGATGCTTTCTCACTTGCTCTTGAAGTTCCTTAAAGAGCTGATATATGTTAAAGGCTACACATTTTATTTGGGCTGTGACAATTCTTTGTACTACACCTATCGAATAGGCCAAATAAGATATCATATTTATATCTCCTGCATAATAAGTAAGAGCTAGAATGATTGCATACAATTCATTCTGCTGAGTGGACTGAAAAGGAGTTCTGACTACTCTCTTTATAGTTAAGTCACAAGAGTATACAGCATAAATATTATGTTTGGATGCATCTGTAAAGACACTTAGTCCGTTAAGAGGAACTTTAGAAACCTTTTCTTCAGGAATCCATTGCCAATTATGTAATAGTCTGGTTATCTTTAATGGAGACCCGTGTGTAAAATTTGGAACCGTGGCCAGTAAAATTTGCCACTTTGGGATGGTTTCACAACATGCTTTAATTTGTACATTAGTATAAAAGGTGTATATCTTGTCAGGTCTTATCCCAGATAATTGTACTGCTTGCTTAATGACCTTTAATAACATTCTATCCACAAGCACTGAGTAAGGAGTAAGGCTTAATTCTGATTATACTAGGAGCTTCACCCACTATATCCACACTGTCTCCTTGATGAAGTACTGCTGTGGGGGCCTTTTTTGTAACAAAAACTAATATTTCCAAGGGTTTTTGAGTGACACTTTCAACCACTTTGGGTAAAGACAGTTCAACTTCTCTCAAAGCCTCTTGAGCTTCTTTTCTAAGCTGCAGTGATGAGTTAAAAGTACTGTCTCCCCTTAAAATGTCATACAGTGGTTGCAATTGATAGGTAGTCAAGCCTAATACTGGATGCATCCATTGGATATCTCCTGTCAATTTCTGAAAGTCATTTAAGGTGTTTAGCTTCTCTGTTGTTAAGGAAAGATTTGTCCTGTAAGCACCTTAGGGTATACTTCATATCCTAAATATTGAAAAGGAGCATGTCATTGAATTTTTTCTGGAGCTATATGCAATTTGTAGTTCCTTAATGTTTCTGTGGTCTTTTGTAGACATGCTTCTAACATTTGCTCCTCAAGTGCACATCCCAATTTGTCATTCATGTAATGGAATAACATGACTTTTGAAAATGCTTTTCTTACTAGAGTAAGAACAACAACAACATATATTTGACAGATATTTTGGGCTGTTTTTCATTCCCTGTGGTAAAACTGTCCATTTATATATTTTATAAGCCTCACCTAAGTTAATGTTGGGCACTGAAAAGGCAAATCTTTTCATAGCCTCCTTATCTAGAGAGTTAGAATAGAAACAATCCTTAATGTCTATAACCCAAAGAGGCATTATCTAGGCAATTGAGTAGAAGATAGAAGTCCAACCTGAAGAGTTCCCATAGTTTCCATTTGTTCATTTGCTTTTCTTAAGTCAGTCAACATCCTCCATTTTCCAGATTTCTTTCTTCCAACAAATACAGGGGAATTCCAAGGACTTAGAAAAGGTTGTAAATGTCCTTGGTCAAGTTGCTCCTGTACTATATCTAATACGACCTGAATTTTATTGCTACTTAAGGGCCACTGTTCTATCCATAGTGGTGTATCAGTTTTCCATTGAATAGGAATAGATGAGAGTGTTGGCAGGCCTTCAACATCAGCCCTTCCTAAAAATCCAAAGTACTCATTTGTAATGTTAATTGTTGTAAAATGTCTCTTCCCCACACATTGATGGGGATTTTTTCAACTATAAAAGGAGTAAAATCTCCTTTTTCACCTTCAAAAGTCCATCTCAAAGGGGAAGCACTAATTTCAGCTTCTATTGATCTTCCTGCTCTAGACATGTAGGTGTTTGCCTTAATCTTTGGCCAGTGACTGGGTCAGCTGGCACATCTAATGACTGTATGATCTGCAACCATGTCTACCAATCCTTCTATTAGTATGCCATTATATAGATCATGAGCATAGGATGGTCAGCTGTAACTGCTGCAGTACAGAATATTGCTGGATTCTGTTGTTTGGAGACAGAATCTGGACAATTATCACCAGATTGCTTATTAGGAGTCTGTATCAGTAAACCTAATGCTACTACTTCTCCTGGTTGATAAGTCATGCAGTGTCTACCTGTATTAGTGACTGGGAGATTATGTACACATTCTCCAGTTTCCCACATCAGTGTGTGGATGTTTTGTAAGTACTCTCAAGAGATGAAATGTTCAAGCATACTGTTCCTGGAGGCAAGGCTGGAAAGGAACAAATTTCACCTCTACAGAGGTGTCTCAGTTGTCCCAGCTGCATACAACTCTATTATCCCCTATCGTCATCCCTTTCTCCCATCAGATTGCTTTCTGGCTGATCAATCACGTCTGGGTATTGAACTTCTAAATGCTTTCTGGGTGTAGCATCGGCTGCCATCATGTCCCAAGTGTTTTTTTGTTTTGGGCCCTAAGACTGGGCCTCTCCTCCCGTTTCCCTGAATCAGTCCACATTCTGATGCCCAATGGAAGCCTCTGTTGTATTTTGGACATGGGCTTTTGGGTCTTGTTCTCCCACTCTACTTTCTCATTCAGATGCCCTGTTTTACCACATTGAAAGCATTGATGAGTCTCTCTGGAATCCCTTACCAAAAAGGACCCTGTCTTCCCATGTTTGGATCTTGGGAAGTTTGCATCATAGCCTGGCTATAAAAGTTATTTGTGCCCACTGTGGCACAGCATCTTATGATCTCCTCTAAAGGAGCATCCTTGCGTAGTCCTAGTATAATTCTTTTACAAACTTCATTAGCATTTTCTTTAGCAAGTTGCCTTATCATGATTTCTGTTGCTGCATTTTCACCAATAGTTCATATGACAGCTGTCTGCAGACATTCCACAAAATCAGCAAAGGGTTCATTTGGCCCTTGTGCTATTTTCATGAAGGCCTCTCCTCTGTCCTGTTTATTTGGGATAAAACCCCGTGCTTTGATAGCAGCAGCAGCAGCAATTTGCTCATATTCTGCTATGGCATAATTAATCTGTGCTGAAGAACCTACATCTGTTAGTTGGTCATAGGTGACTGGAGTATTAACTCCAGTTTGCCTATTTCATTGGGCTTGTATCCTACAGAGTTCATTATATTCAGAGAGCCACAACAAATTTTTTCCGGTTTTAAGCATGTCTTTGCTGTAGATTTCCAGTCACTAGGGGTTAAAATTTCATTAGCCAAATTCTATAACATCCTAATATAAGATGATGTACCCCCATAAAGAGTACAAGCCTTTTTCAGGTTTTTGATGATTTCTAGATCAAAAGGAGTGCATCTTCTACTTTCTTGTAGAATAAAACTGTTGAATCACAAGATACATTTCTATTCTCAAATCACCTATATTCTGTCCTTTTTCTGTGGTTTTAAGTAGTGCCTTTTGCAATCTAGTCATAGAAGGTGATGGTGGTGATTGCTGGGCAGGATGTGCTGGTGATATCACTGCCCCTCCCACTCCTCCTCCCCCCTCCACCCAGGAAGATGAAGTTCATGGGAGAGGGTCAACAGCCTGCTCTGCTGTAGACAAAGTTGAAGCTGGGCCGTGAGAGTGAGAATCATCATGCTCCTCAAGTTCATTTAATTCCTTACTCTGCTAATATTTCCATTAATCTCTGCTTTTTCTTCCTCTTTTTCCTCACACTCTCTTATCTGGCTGTTCTTAAAAGTTTTCTTTTTTCTATAACTTGTGGAATTCTTTAAGGCCAACTGTATTAAGTTGTATAGTATGTATATATAGAATGTTTCCTTAGAAATTGAATCAGGACCTTTATCATTGTAATAGTCACATAGTTGATCTCCTACTAGTTTCCAATTATTTACCTCTATTTCTTCTTCCTTAAAGAACCAAGGGGACGTTCATTTTAATGTATCCACGAGTCCATCAATCTGCTCCCAAGTTACAATCAAACCTTGCCTCTTAATTAGTCTAAGTATACTTCCATCTTCTGGGGTTGGGGGTAGGATTGGGGTTGGAAGTGGGGGAGAATCTTTTCCTAGTATCTGCCCCATTTCAGCTAGTAACTAAATTCCTGTTTGTCTATTAAAATACTCACCCTATTTCTGGTCCTTCGTCCACATTGGGCGCCAAAATGTAAAGTCTAGGTTAGTTCCCTTGAGGTCTCACAATAAGCCAGAGTCACAATAGGCAAAAGTCCTTAGTCTTTAGGGGAAGAAATGAAGGAGACAGACAAAACTGCCAGGAGTTTTGCCAAGGATCTCTCCTTGATTCTAGAGTCCAGAATCTCCACCTTTCTCCTCCTCCTCCTGAGGCCAAGTGAGCTCTGGCCTCTGTCACCCCACCCACTAATCCTTGCCTAAGATTATCTTTACACCACACATTGAGCCAGCATCAATGGTGAGAAGAGCCATTTATCCAAACATATGCTAGTAGAGTCATTGTCTTATTTCGAATAGATAATTAGCCTTAAGTGCTTGGTATTCTGATTCAAGTGCATCTATTCAAAGTTTGAGCCCTATACACAACAGTCCTCTCTCTGGGGGTAGATGGTTCTCTTTGTCACAAGATCAATGGAACTGGCATCAGTTTACTCATTGTTGGAAAAAGTCACATGCATCAGAATTGATTATCACATAATTTTGCTATTGCCATGTATAATGATCTCCTGGTTCTATTCATTTCACATAGCATCAGTTTATGTAAGTCTCTTAAGGCCTCTCTGAAATCCTCCTCCTGACCATTTCTTATAGAACAATAACATTCCATGACATTTACATACCATAACTTATTCACACATTCTCCAACTGATGGGCAGCCACTCAGTTTTTGGTTTCTTGCCTCTACGAAAATGGGTGCCACAAATATTTTTGCACATATGTGTCCTTTTCCTTCCTTTAAGATCTCTTTGGGATTTATGCCCAATAGAAACATTGCTGGAATGAAAGGTATATATACATATGGTTTGATAGCCTTTTAGGCATAATTCCAGATTGCTCTCCAGAAAAGTTAGATTCATTCACAACTCCACCAACAATGCATCAGTGACCCAGTTTTCCCCCATCCCCTCAAAATAAGGCCATTAAACTCATTTCCAAAATATATAGAGAATTGACTCTAACTTATAAGAAATCAAGCCATTCTCCAATTGATAAATGGTTAAAGGATATGAACAATTTTCAAATGATGAAATTGAAACTATTTCTACTCATTTGAAAGGGTGTTCTAAATCACTATTGATCAGAGAAATGCAAATTAAGACAACTCTGAGATACCACTACACAATACCAGTCAGATTGGCTAAGATGACAGGAAAAAATAATGATGAATGTTGGAGGGGATATGGGAAAACTGGGACACTGGTACATTGTTGGTGAGTTGTGAATGAATCCAACTATTCTGGGGACCAATCTGGAACTATGCCCAAAAAGTTATCAAACTGTGCATACCCTTTGAATCAGCAGTGTTACTGCTGGGCTTATATTCCAAAGATATCTTAAAGGAGGGAAAGGCGTCTGTATGTGCAAATTTGTTTGTAGCAGCCCATTTTGTAATGGTTAGAAACTAGAAACTGAATGGATGCCCATCAACTGGAGATGGTTGGGTAAATTGTGGGATATGAATGTTATGGAATATTATTGTTCTGTAAGAAATGACCAACAGGATGAATACAGAGAGTCTTGGAAAGACTTACATGAAATGATGCTGAGTGAAAAGAACAGCACAAGGAGATCATTATATACTTCAACAACAATACTATATGAAGATGTATTCTGATGGAAGTGGATATCTTTGATAAAGAGAAGCTCTAATTCAGGTCCAATTGATCAATGATGGACTGAATCAGCTACACTCAGAGAAGGAACACTGGGAAATGAATGTGAACTGTTTGCATTTTTTGTTTTTCTTCCAAAGTTATTTTTACCTTCTGAATCCAATTCTTCTTATTTAACAAGAAAACTGTACAGTTCTGCAAACATATATTCTATCTAGGATATACCATAACATATTTAACGTGTATAACTGCCTGCCATCTAGGCGAAGGGGTGGAGGGAGGGAAGGGAAAAGTCAGAACAGAAGTGAGTGCAAGGAATAATGTTGTAAAAAATTACCCATGTATATGTTCTGTCAATAAAAAGTTATAATAAAAAAGAAATAAAAATGAGACCTTTATCAGAACCTTTAAATGTAAAAGTGCTTTTCCAATTTATTGCTTCCCTTTTGATCTTGTCTGCACTACTTTTGTTTGTACAAAAAATTTTAACTTACCATAATCAAAATTATCTATTTAGTCAATTATGAGTTCTAGTTCTTCTTTGGACACAAATTCCTCCTACATATGGAGATGAGTTTTCTTTGAGAATACCATCTAAATTGGTGTCTATAATCTTTTTCTTTTTATTCTCCTGTTAATTCTCTCTTGTTTGGCTTCTGACCTCAGCATTCAATTGAAATAACTATCTCCAAATTTACCATTAGCCTCTTAATTGCTAATTATATCTTATCATTAATCAATGTTTTAATTATTATTTCTATGTTAAAGATTCATAAATCTACTTATTCAACTCTAATGTCTCTCTTGACATCTATTCTTCATCTCTAGTTGCCAATTGGACATCTCAAATTCCTCATTATATAGGATTATTAAACTCAACATGTCCAAAACTGAACTCATTCTTTCTCCTAAAAAGCTTCACCTTTTCCTAAAAATATGGAAAGATTCTGATTTTAGAATTACCACTGAGATATAATGGGACAAGACTTGTGTGATAGCAATATGTCTATGAAAAGATAGACAATATTTCAAAGAATCAGTAGTAAGCAAAGATGAAACAACTTTGTAAGTTAACAAGAAATCTTCATATATGCAAACTGAGAATAAATATAGTGGAAATCATTTGGATGAAAATCAATAAAGAAAGAAATAGTAGAAATATGGGACCATTTTCCAACAGATTATTTGGAAGGAACTATAAAATATTCAGAAACATGTCATAAACTTGGCTTAGAAGCATAATACAGTAATGATAGGGGTTGCAATGACTAGAAAGAACCTCATGGAATTTTCTTTTTGAAATGAGAGAAACTGAAAGATTTTAAATTTATTTTAATGATCATTTAATTTACTAACAGCTGGAAATTATTTGATTCAATGAAACTCTAACATATTGGTATGCTGAAAATAGTCAAATATTATTATCATGAGATATATGATTCTGTATTAAGCATAGGCTGTCCTAAAATACACTTCAAATCATTTTACAAATATTATTTAATAACCTATAATGTGTAAGTCGATAGGGCCTGAATATAGGGCTATCAGAACATAGGAGTAGACTTGGATATGTTGTAAGAGACCATTCTGTCTGATTTCTTCCATTTCACAGATGCTGAAGCTGCGGCTCAGAGAAAAGTAATTTGTTCTAGCTCACAAATGCAGTAAGTGTCAGAGATGGAATTTGAATTGATGTCCTGTACTCAGAATACTGTTTTCCACTGTGTAAATCTCCTTTTCTTTCTCACCCCTGCAAAAGAGAATCAATTCCTTCTCTCAAAGAGTTTATCTTACATATAAACTTACTTATTGCTACATATAAAACAATGAAATACTTTGCTTTGTGTGTTCTATATGTATATAAAGATATGTATGATAAAAAATCATCTTAAATTGGTCTTGTTATAAAACTAGATTAGTTTCTAAAACAAACAAATAAACTTTCTGGAAATATGATACAATAGGTATTGACATGAAGAAGACACAGTTTCTTACAGATTTGAAGATCTGACTTATAGAAGAATTGAACCTTATTCTGCCTACCTCCAGAGGACATAGCTAGGAATGATAGTTAGAAATTTCAAAAAGACAAATTTTGAATAGAGGTAAAAGCAAACTAGGTAGATAGAAAAGCTAGGTGATAAAGTAGTTAGAGCACCAGACCTAAGTCAGGAATATATGAGTTTAAATCCAGTTCAGACATTTATGAAATATGTGACCCTAGGCAAGTCCCTTAACGCTGTTTACCTTAGTTTTCTCATTACAAAATGAACTGGAGAAGGAAATGGCAAATCATTCTAGTATCTTTGCTTTAAAAAAAAAGGCCCAAATGGGGGCACAAAGAATCAGATATGACTGAAAAGACTAAACAACAACAAGCACAAACTTCCTAATAATTGGGAGATGCCCAAACCTGAAAGTGCTGCCTTAATAATTACTGGGTTTTTTTTTTCCATTTAAAGGTGTAGAAGTAAAATCTGTATGACTACTTGTCAAGAAGGTTCCAGTGGAAAGGTCATTTTTTGGTGAGGCATAAATTGCAATATACCTTAATATCTTTATTTTTAGTTTCTACATGGAACTCACCATGTATTTTCAATATTAGCATCAGTAGACATATTACAAAATTTAAATGATCTCTTTTCAAAATTGCCATTGTTACTTCTTCAGGGGCAACATGGAAAATTACAAGCATTGCTTATCTCTATTTCTTTATGTACAAATCTAGAGGAAATATACCTGCTCTGTAACTCTTAGAACCAAGAGTATGGTCATAAATGGTTTATACTAGGCTCATCAAGAAAAAAGAATAAATGCAGGACTATATATATATATATATATATATATATATATATATATATATATATATTATACATACATATATATTATAATTCTATTTGAATTATCATTTCTTCCATTCACTTTTCTTTTTTTTTTAATTATTATTATTATTTGCTAAGGCAATTGGGGTTAAGTGACTTGCCCAGGGTCACACATATAAGAAGTGTTAAATGTTTAAATCAGATTTGAACTTAGGTTCTCTTGACTTGAAGGCTGATGCTTTATCCACTGTGGCGCCTAGCTACCCCCTTCCATTCACTTTTTAAAGTACAATCAGCAAAACAGAATATCAAGCCCTAATACATAGAATTTGCTAATTTCCAAGTTATAAAGATGTACTGAAAATTTAGCAATTGGCTTTCCTGAGCCTGTTAGAACTGAATCTAGAATATAAAATCTCTCAATATCCACAAGGGACAAATTCCTGGCACAGATTCTAAAAAGGAAGAATATAGATTAGACTCATTTCTGATGCTATTCTAATACCTAAATGTCATGTCACTTTAGATCTTGGTATGAGATGGTGTCAGGAGACTGTCCACTGTAAAGGAAAACCATAAATCAACAAATGGCCTTAGCTGGAGAAAGCATAAGATAAGATCAATGACACTTAATGACACTTGTTAGCCAGAGCAGCAAATTGAAACAATAACAGCAACAACAAAAACAAAAATCAGGAGGATATGGAAACTGAGATGTAGATTTCTAGGAATACAATTTCACATTGATCCCAGAGCCTTCTTTCAAGTCACGATCATACTATGCTCATATTTTTAACACTGTGTAATGTCTGGAAATGCTCTGCTTTCCTCGGATCTTTGACTATAAATTCTTATTTGTCCAGAACTTTTCGGTGTAGTTATGGATAAGCTAGAATGTCTACTGGCGTTCTTCCCAATATCATGATTCAGCAATTATAAATTCAAACTACCATGATCTTTAGGGAAAAAATGGTTTTCATTGAATTATGATATATATTGTGAAAAAGTGTCAAGTTTTATTTATAGAAAGAAAAATTTATGCTACTGAAACCTGCCATGGTCAAACTTGTATATAGATCTCTGCTAGAATGACAACAATTTACAATCAAATAACCAAAGTTATATATAAAAAGAGATAACATTTCCAATTTACCTGGAAAATTCTGATAAATTGCCTGAGTTCTATAAATTTATTTTATATTTTTTTCTTTTTTTCCCACTCACAATAATGGACTGGCTAGTGCTTCAGAAACTCTCATGATATTCTAAATATCATGCTGCAATTTTAAAAGCATTTATTTTGCTTTCTGAAATATACTGAAAGTTTTATTTGGAAATATTTATAAATGCCAGTAGGACAAATAAGAGGAAATGATAAGATATTGTTTTCAATTATATCTTTCAACTCTAAAATGACTCATTTCCCTTTAGTGGACATAGTAGATAGTCTGTGTTGGCATTTGTTTATAGTTAAAATCTTGTAATTATTTTCAGGTCAGCAATTTAGAATTTCAGAATTTTGAGAGGTTGGAAGGATCTCAGTGGCTATCTCTACCCACTTATACATAAAAAGAAATAATCAATATATTTTATAAGTAATTAATCATTATTCCTTTGTGCAGAATTGGGTTAAATTTATGGAATGCCTCATCAAAGGCATGTACACTCTCAGACTGGGAAGACTAGAGGAGACATCTAGTTTAACATGTACTCCCAAATGATTCCCCTTTATAGATCACCGAAAAGAATCAGTCTTTTCATTTTCACATGTATGCCAATTTTATAAATTGCATTGGGATCTTGAATGCTCAATGCAAAGAAGCAGTTAAAACTTCTCTCCATTTCCCATTCTGGAAATATGTAAATCATCTTCTTGTAAAGCTTAATGAATTCATTATCTATAGGAATGCTGAATTTTTATATGAATATCTGTGGGGTAAATATGATTTCCCTTAGAAGGCAGATATATTGTCACATATTTCAATTATATATTTTTGGAGAATATAATAATTGCTCAATTAATCTTTATGGAAAGAAATGCAATTGAATTAAAATAAGTTGTTCTGTGATACTGAAATGATTTAGTGATTCTGAAATAAATCTACCTCTTGCAATGCTAAGATGCTAGGGGAAGACTATGAATTTATTTGTCTCATGGAAAAGGAATTCTTCCCATCATCAGAAACAGGTAAACATTTATAATCAGAAAATTCTATAAACTGATGGGTTTTTAATTAATATGTGGTCAAGTGTTCTTCAATGGAGGCATCATGGCACAATGAAAAGGACTGCTACTTTTGTGAGCGGACTTGGTTTCAAATCCTGCCTCCAAAATTGACTAGCAAATTATATTACCATTCTTCCAAATGAGCCTGAATTTCCCTTTCTGTAAAATGGAAACTGAAATGATGATCTTTTAGTTCCCTTTGCAGGTACAATTCTATGAATTGCATTTCTTCTTTTACTCTACCACCTGTCTCTTGTAATTCACTAAACACCAGCTTCCTAGTTTCCATATGTTTTTCCATATCCAAAATGAAGAATTTAAAATTCTGTTTCTATCTATTCTTGGACATAGTTATGTATTGAGAAGAAGCTTGAAAACCTAAAAGTTCAGAGGAAAATCAGGTTCGCATATCCCTGTATTCAGAAAGCAGAGCTCACTTTTTTCAAACTAATTCCAAGAACAATCAACTATGATTCAATATTCATTGACTGATTCTACATGCATCCCTAAAGTAACATATAGTTATAAGATGATAATGTTCACATGAGGAAAAACAGCTAAATGATGAATTTTAATTCTCTAGCATGATCTGTTTTCTCAAATAGTACTAGTCATACAAAAAAGCAAAAGATAAAATAATATGCAATATTGCCCTCCAATGGTGAAATTGTAACATTTAAGCAAAAATTTAATGTAAAGGACAGGGAAAGAAAAAAAAAAGATACCTTAGATTAGGAAACATTTCTCCACAACACAAAGATCATATCTATGTCTTAATTCTGTCCTAATTTTCCAAGTTCAAGTTTAAAGAATTAAATGATGAAGTGTTTTTGCTTTAAATAAATATAGATGTACACTAAAAGCAGAATCATTGAACGTTAATAGCTAGGGAGAAATTTATAAGCCATCCCATTCAATTCTTATTTGCAGATGAAAGAAATGAGAGGCAGACAATCTACATGATTTTTTAAAAAAAAAATCACATAGCTAATTCATGTCATTATACTATATCATGGAATACTTACCCTTTCAATGCATATGAGATAAATGAAAGAAGGACATGGAATTTAAGATTGTAGTTGAATTAGAGAAGTGGGGAGAGAAGTAATAGCACGAAGTCTGGATAGTAGGCATTTTTGTGGCAAGAATGTCACTTGACTGAAAGAGCTGTACTCAAGGGAATACTGAGTCCAGTGGTAAACACCCATCCCTCACCTCTAGATACAGATAAATATTAGAGAAAGAGGATATGCAGTTATGGTGGGACAATCAGAATTTAATATTTCATTGGCCAAAAAGATGAGAAAAATCAGTAAAAAACATTAAACTGTTTCAGATATAGGATTTTATTAGTGCAATATTAGGATTATTTTTATGTAAAACTTCTCCACTAAAAAAAATAGCACAAATGCAGGATTTAATTGAATCTTCAAAACACTGAAACTGGTAGAGCAGAATGCTTCAGTTTCCTTCTCTGAAGATGAACTCCTATCTTCCTTATCCCCATTGTAATATTCTGTGGTTGGCTTTATTTGGTGCCTCCCTGCTCGTTTATTTATTTGTTTGTTTAATTTGCTTATTTATTTTTAATGGTAAATTGTTGGTATAATCACCTTTAGTCCTAGGGTGTATGTGGATGATTCCTATGGTCTCAAATCCTTCTTCAGTTCAAGCCTTTAAACTGGAACTCAAAACCAAGAACTCTATCCTGTGCCTACATTCAGGAACATGTCTGCCCCACTGCTTCTGCACTCACCATGTCTTAGTTCCTTCTCACCTTAGCTCCAGTATCAGCAGCACAGCTGAGCCTGGAATTCTTTATGCACAGTGGCTTCTTTAATTTTCCCTAACTCAGAGGCCTGACTTTAACACTGTCTAGGAGATAAATGTTCCTGTGGCTGGGACCAAGGCTACCTCCAAACTGAGTCCCAGTGCTTGCTGATTACAGTTTCAGTGGAATATGTTACACAAACCAACCTTGCTATCTTTCTTCAGATCTTCTCTTATTCTCCTGGTAGGACCACTGTTCTGCTCCAACTCTTATTTGTTTTTGCTGCTTTAAGTTCCCTCTGAAGTATGATTTTGTCTCTTTGTGGGGGAAATTTAGAGAGCTGGGATTTTTTGACTCATTCTACTATCTTCCCAGAATCCTTTCCTGAATAATTCTTTGAGACACTAAAATCTATCTGCAAGTTCATTTATCTCTTGGTTTTGTCATGAGGTTTTTGAACCAACGAAATTGAACTAATTTCAAGAGTAGTATTATAGAATTATTGATTTAGAACCAGAAGATGGAACCACAAAAGCTACCTAGTATAGCCTGAATTTTCACATAAGGAAACTGTGATCAATAGAGGTGAAATGATAGATATATTAAAGATCACATAGGAAGGAAGTGGCAGAGTTAGCATTACAATCCAGATCCTACATCTTGAAATTGTGTAGTCACTTTAGCACTGATGTTTTGATGCCTTTTTAGAAATCTGCTCTCAGCATAAGCTATAAATCCTTGTATAGCATACTTGTGAGTATCTTGATACAGCATAGTAGGGTGGGTAGAACATTTAAATTTTAATGAGATGATCTGGATTAAAATTATAGCTCAACAACATTAATTATGTGATATTATAGAAATAATCTTATATCACTGTGCATTGTTTTTCCTTATCTTCAAAAATGAGAAGTTTTATTAAATCATCTCTATTGCCCTTCACAACTTAAATTGTTCTTTTGAAAAGAGAAAAGAAGAGCATATTAGGATTGAGGAATTATTTTTCCTATTTTTTTTCAACACTACACCATGTGCCTCAAAAAAAAAATAGTGATTCTTTTCTCAGTTTTGTGCATCAAATAAGGCTAAATTATTCTTTTACTTTTCCTTAGTATTTATAGTGAATTATTCTGAGCTTTAGGCTTTGTGATAATATTATTCTGCCTTGATTACTTAAAGTACATATAAACCTATAATGTATGAACTCATCCAGGAGCATACTGTGTAGCCACATCACTGTTGTTAAATATTTTTCTCTTCTCACCATAACTGGAAATAACTATGCATATAGAATTAACTTCATTTTGAAGGCCTTTCTTTCTTAGAAACTCAGGCCATGGGTCTATCATTTTATTTTATCTTTAAATATATCCTTTTCTAAATACATATTGACCATTTCTAACATTCTCCTTGATTTCTCCATATCATTGTTTCATTTTTCAAGATTCTTATTAGTTTCAACAAGAACCTAAACAGTTGTGTGTTCATTGGTAATATATCTAAAGTAATACTTGACCTGATAATTTCATTTAGCTTCTGAATGATTTAGTTTCAATAAATCAAACAAATATATTATGTGATCTGTAGTTTAAAGCTAAATTAGCACAGTATACAAATATGTCAACCAAGTAAAGGACAAACTGATAGTTTATTTCTGAATATCTGTACATATCATTCATTATTAATTATATCCTGAGTTGGTCAGTGTCTATCTAGATCACAATGATAACCCTTTAGTTTTATATTTTTAATTAAGTTCTTAGCTTAGTAAGTTCCTCATAAGTAGGTTCATCCATATTTTCATTTGTTAGGTACATTGTGAATCTATGTTGCTACATGGACTCCATCATGTCTAAGATTAGGTGCATTTCTCTTTAATATGTGCTTTACAGTTATCCATGTACTGCAATGTCTGAACCTCATTGATTTTCTTTTCTTTTTGAGTGAAGTTCCTAATGCAGTATCATATACTTTTCCCAATCTTATAGAAGGAGCACTTGGTTTAGAATCAGGGGAACTACATTGTACTGTTAAATTTAATATTCATTTAAAATTATATTAATGAAAATTTGGTTTAATTATCAGGTCTCTTTTTGTCCCTTGTATATTGAAAGATTCATGTTTGTTAATATTTGGTAAATTCATAAATTTGTAATAAAATTATAAAATAAAAAAGAATTGTGGGAAACAGAATTGCCAAAAATGAAATGTGGTCAAAGGTCTTCATTTAGAATAAGAGAGTAAGTAAAAATAGAAAAAAAATGAATAAATACATAAATTCTTTGACTAGCATCACTAATTTGAGATTTCTTTGACTTTTCCAACTGTATTCCTTTTATTTTTCTTTGATTTCTTTACCCTGTCAAATAGCAAACTGGTGGCCTTAGCCTGATTAACACAGAGAGACTAAGAAAGACAGGGACAAATCTCCCTGGGTTATCATAAGCATCAAATAAAATAATATTTGTAAACCACTTAGAACATCACCTGGTAGATAGTAGGTACTATAGAAATGTTATTAAAAGTGTTTACCATTCTTGTAATTTCTGTATTCTATATATTCTTATTATAAAAATAAACATATTTTTACAACACATAGAAATATGAATTTTGTATTATTTCTATGTAAATAGGTAGACGTATCAAGAAAGTCTACTGAGCTTTGAAAAGTGTAGGTAAGTCTTTTTTTTTTTTCAGAAATATAATCTCCTAATGTCAAGCTAAAATGAATATGCTGATGGGTAAATTACACCTGCAAAGTTTATTTCATTGTAGACAGGACAAATTTAGAAGCTTATTCTTAAAACTAATGCATTGTTGGTAGAGTTGGTTGAACTTATCCAACTACTTTGAGAGCAATTTGGAAACATGCCCAAAGAACCATCAAACTGCACATACCCTTTGATCCAGCAAACCATCTATTAGGTCTATACTCAAAAAGGATCATTTAGCAGACAAGATTAGAAGGGAAACAATAAACTGGGAAAACATTATTATAGTCAAAAGTTCTGCTAGAAGCCTCATTTCCAAAATATATAGAGAATTGACTCTAATTTATAAGAAATCAAGCCATTCTCCAGTTGATAAATGGTCAAAGGATATGAACAGACAATTCTCAGGCCAAGAAATTGAAACTATTTCTAGCCATATGAAAATATGCTCCAAGTCATTATTAATCAGAGAAATGCAAATTAAGATAACTCTGAAATACTACTACACACCTGTTAGATTGGCTAGAATGACAGGGAAAGGTAATGCGGAATGTCGGAGGGGATGTGGTTAAACAGTGACACTAATACATTGTTGGTAGAATTGTGAATACATCCAGCCATTCTGGAGAGCAATTTGGAACTATGCTCAAAAAGGTATCAAACTGTGCATACCCTTTGATCCAGCAGTGTTTCTTTCTTTTTTATTTTGTTTTATTTATTTTTTTATTTAATAGCCTTTACTTACAGGTTATATGTATGGGTAACTTTACAGCATTAACAATTGCCAAACCTCTTGTTCCAATTTTTCACCTCCTACTCCCCACCCCTCCCCCAGATGGCAGGATGACCAGTAGATGTTAAATATATTAAAATATAAATTAGATACATAATAAGTATACATGACCAAACCGTTATTTTGCTGTACAAAAAGAATCAGACTCTGAAATATTGTGCAATTAGCTTGTGAAGGAAATCAAAAATGCAGGTGGGCATAAATATAGGGATTGGGAATTCAATGTAATGGTTTTTAGTCATCTCCCAGAGTTCTTTCTCGGCATAGCTAGTTCAGTTCATTACTGCTCCATTAGAAATGATTTGGTTGATCTCGTTGCTGAGGATGGCCTGGTCCATCAGAACTGGTCATCATATAGTATTGTTGTTGAAGTATATAATGATCTCCTGGTCCTGCTCATTTCACTCAGCATCAGTTCGTGTAAGTCTCTCCAGGCCTTTCTGAAATCATCCTGTTGGTCATTTCTTACAGAACAATAATATTCCACAATATTCATATACCACAATTTATTCAGCCGTTCTCCAACTGATGGGCATCCATTTATTTTCCAGTTTCTAGCCACTACAAAGAGGGCTGCCACAAACATCCGTGCACATACAGGTCCCTTTCCCTTCTTTATGATTTCTTTGGGATATAAGCCCAGTGGTAACACTGCTGGATCAAAGAGTATGCACAGTTTGATAACTTTTTGAGCATAATTCCAAACTACTCTCCAGAATGGTTGGATTCGTTCACAACTCCACCAACAATGCATCAATGTCCCAGTTTTCCCGCATCCCCTCCAGCAATCATCATTATTTTTTCCTGTCATCTTAGCCAATCTGACAGGTGTGTAGTGGTATCTTAGAGTTGTCTTAATTTGCATTTCTCTGATTAATAATAACTTGGAGCATCTTTTCATATGACTAGAAATAGTTTAAATTTCTTCATCTCCAGCAGTGTTTCTATTGGGCTTATACCCCAGAGATACTAAAGAAGGGAAAGGGACCTGTATTTGTGGCAGCCCTGTTTGTAATGGCTAGAAACTGGAAAATAAATGGATGCCCATCAATTGGAGAATGGTTGAGTAAATTGTGGTATATGAATGTTATGAAATATTATTGTTCTGTAAGAAATGACCAGCAGGATGAATACATAGAGGCTTGGAGAGATTTACATGAACTGATGCTAAGTAAAATGAGCAGAACCAGGAGATCATTATATACCTCAACAACAATGCTGTATGAGGATGTATTCTGATGGAAGTGGATTTCTTTGACAAAGAGATCTAACTCAGTTTCAATTGATCAAGGATGGCCAGAAGCAGCTCCACCCAAAGAAAGAACACTGGGAAATGAATGTAAACTGTTTGCATTTTTGTTTTTCTTCCCAGATTATTTTTTACCTTCTGAACCCAATTCTTCTTGTGCAACAAGAGAACTGTTTGGTTCTGCACACATATATTGTATCTAGGATATACGGTGACATATTCAACATTTATAGTACTGCTTGCCATCTGGGGGAGGGGGTGAAGGGAGGGAGGGGAAAAGTCAGAACAGAAGTGAGTGCAAGGGATAGTGTTGTAAAAAAATTTCCCAGGCATGAGTTCTGTCAATAAAAAGTTATAAAAAAAGATAATTTAAAAATGGAAAAGGACCCACATACACAAAAATATATATTGCAGCTCTTTTTGTGATGGCAAAGAATTGGAAATTGAGAGAATGCTCATGAATGGGGAATGGTTGGATAAGTTGTCATATATGAATGTAATGTAATACTATTTTGCTATAAGAAATGATGAAGTGTATGGTGAAGTGTATTTCAATAAAAGAAAAAACCTTGGATGGGGGCAGCTAGACGACACAGTGGATTGAGTATCAGCCTTGAAGTCAGGAGAACCTGAGTTCAAATCTAACCTCAGACATTTAATACTTGCTAGCTGTGTGATCCTAGACAAGTCACTTAACCCCAATTGCCTCAAGGAAAAAAAAAACTTGGATGTATATGAACTATTGTTGAGTGACATGAGCAGAACCAACAGAATATTATACACAAGAAGAGTAGCAATGTGTGGTAATCAACTATGATTGACCTAGCTCTTCTTAGAAATACAATTCTCCAAGACAATTTTCTCATGATAGAAAAAGTTATCCATATCCAGAGAAAGAGCTATAGAGGATAAATTCAGTATGAATTTATTTTTGGGGGGACTTTTCCTTTTTGTTTTGCTTCTTCTTCTACAACATGGTTAATGTTTACATCAATGTACATATCAGATTGCTTGCTGTCTTGGGAAGGAGGGAGAAAAAATTGAAATTTAAAATCTTACAAAAATGAATGTTGAAAACTATGTGCATAATTGGAAAAATACTGTTTACAAAAAAATAAAAGAAAAAGAAAAGAAACGTATCTCTTTATTTCATAAGTAGCCGAATAATGTAAATATCTCCATCTCAGGAAATGCCCACATACTTCCTCTCTCTCTTTTTATGGGGGACCACAAAGGCATTATACATGGACATAAAGTAGATTCAGATCACATAATTGAAGGTAGACTAGTTCAATATTGATTCTTCCTATGTCTTGATACAATATTAATGAGTCTTTAAAGCCAATTCCCCCCAGATAATTGTTCTAAGAACTAGATTTTATATGTCCACTACTTAGCCCTTTTATATATTACCCAAATATTTTTGATATTTTAATATTAAAATAACATGAAAGATCTTATTTTATAAGTGTTTTGTAATTTCTCTTTTAGGAAATGGAAAATAAAGAGAAAAATCTTTGTAGAGCATCAAAATGTAGTTGAGTTTGTGATACAGTAGAAATCAAAATGTGTTGTGAGTGAAAGATGCCTCAAATTTCAATAGTCAATAAATTTGAATGTCAAACTGGGATTGGAAAAAATATGAGAATAATGAAATACTACCATGGCTAAACCTGAAGGTACAAAAGCTGCCATATTAGCTGGTAAGGTAGAAAGAAGAAAAATAGAGGGATTATTACAGAGATGTAAATCGATTTTTTCTCACATCCAAAAACCATTTCTTAATATAGAAAAATTATCCATATTCTTGAGATATGCAATTTTAAAGTAATCTGTGGGAGAAAGAGAACAAATTGTAAAGAAATTCTCTGGATAGATTTTGATATCTGCAAGGTTGAGAGCTATGATAATCAGGAGACATAATAAAGTGCTCTAGGAATTGCTAAACCTGAAGAGTAACTCAATCCGGATATTTCTTTATCTTTTCCAGAACTGGAAACTAGTAGGTAAGAGGTGTGAGCTGCCAGAGGGCAATAGTAATTCAGAGCCATCAAAAATGAGACTAAATAATTGAAGACTCTTGTCAGTATTTTCTTAAGCTGAATCTATATTTTCTCAGCATTTGGCAAATAGTCTGTGTCTATATACAGCTATAATATTATCCTTTCATTTTAAATTCTGTAACATCAATTTCTGATATCATTTAGATGGGAGAGTTGTATATTTCCAGTATGGATGCTAGTATTACAGTGTTGACAAAGTTATATTTTTGCTCTGCTCTTCATATATAACACAGCTCCATAGCTGTAGATGCAAATGAGACACATACTATATTTAACTTTCTACAAATAATTTTATATAATCATCTGTAGTGTATGAGATACTTTTTTAATATTCTATCTTGAACCTGGTGAGAAAAAGAACAGAGTAAAAGGAGTTCTTTATAGAAAAGGATTTTTTTTTTTATAAATGATATGTACCATTCTGAAAGGTACAGAAAAATAATAACCTATGGCCTCAGTTTCTTATTTTTAAAACATAAAATACACTCCTTCTTTGTTTAATAATTCTAATTAGAGTTCCTCTTTTCTTTCCCTTATGAACATAGAAAGCAATCTCCTAGATATAAGATAAACTCTTATCTAGGGAATTATCCTTGACATTAAGCTGAAGCCATCCTTTGCAATGATGATAGTTTCATTCTAAACTTAAAAATTTGATGCAAAACTTTAATTTGCAAAATCATTACTTTTATTTATTTGTTTTGTCACATCTGACTCTCTATGACCTCATGGACCATAGTATGACAGGTTGTTCTATCCACTATTCGTCCCAGAAGTCTGTCCAACCTCATATTTATTGCTTCCTTGACAGTATCTATCCATCTCTTTCTCTTCCATCCCCCCCTTTTTTTTTTTACCTTCAGTCTTTCCCAACATAAAAAAGGTCTTTTCTACTGAGTCATATCTTTTCATTACGTATACAAAATATTTAAGCTTCAGGATTTGAACTTCAAGTTAACAGTATGAATTCATTTCTTTAAGTAGCCATTGATTTGATCTCCTTGTTGTCCAAGGGATTCTCAAAAATCTTCTCCAGCACCCCAATGTGAAAGTATTATTTTTGCAGTGTTCAGTTTTCCTTTAAGTCTAATTCTCTTAACCATTCTTGGGATACACATCCTTATATTCCCTACATTGGAAAATAAGTGTTGACTATATAGATTTTAGTCAAAAAGATGAGGTCTGTTTTTTTAGCATGCTAAACAAACATGTCGACTTTCCTTCCAATGAGCAATCATCTTTTAATTTCATGGCTGCAGCTGCATGATCTTTAAGTTTAGAAGTATAAAACTTGACCCTTCATCTATTTCTTCTCCCTCTATTTATCAGGAAATGATGGGATCAGTAGCCAAGATATTAGTGTTTTTGTTGTTGTTTTTTTTAATGTTAAGCTTGAAACTACTTTTTTTTTTAACTTTTCTCTTTCATCCTCATCAAGAAGCTTTATAACTTCTTTTCACTTTTTGCCATTAGATGTATCATTTGCAAATCTGAAATTATGGATATTTCTCCCAGCAATCTTAATTCCAACTTTGAATTAATAAGGTGTAGCATTTCACATATTCCACTCTGAATAAAGGTTAAACAAATAAGGTCACAATACACAGCCTTGTTATAATTCTTTTACAATATTAAACCAATTAGATGTATATTTTGTTTTGACTATTGCTTCATCATCTGCTTATAGGTTCTTCAGGAGTCAAGTAAGATCATCTGGTACTCTCGTTCCTTTGAAGATTTTTCACATTTTGTTGTAATCCACACAGTCAAAGATATTAGTGTAATCCATGAAGCAGAAGTAGATTTTTTTTTTTAGAATTCCATTACTTTCTATAATTCAGTGATTGTTGACAATTTGCAATTTGGTCTCTAATTACTCTGGCTCTTCAAAAAGCAACCTGCTCTTCTTGTAATTCTTTGTTCACATATTATTAAAGCCTAGCTTGTAGAAAATTAAGCATAATTTCACTAGTTATGTTCAATAAATTTTAAGAGCATGATGTGTGATTTCTCTTTTGTCTTTATTACGTGTTGTGCACTATCCTGTTTCAACTTGTGTATTATTCCCCTTATTAAATTGTAAACTTCTTGAGGGCAAAAACTGTGTTGCTTTAATTTAAATATTATTTCTACCACTTGGCACAATACTGTTTTGTTGCCCTTTTCCAATATAATAAGGCACTTTTCCTTGATCAGTTTTCCAAATTTGTTGGCATATTGAGTGTAGCACTTTAATTTAATTTAATGTAAAAATAATTTAAATGACTCAGCTAGAATACTGCAATTTCTACTAATCTTACTATTAGCAATGCTTCCAGAATTCATTTGACTTCATTCTCCAGGATTTATTTCTCTAGATCAGTAAATATATTATTGTGGTTATCTGTGATTTGAAGATCCTTCTTTTATAGCTCTTCTATATATTCTTTCTACTTCTTAATTTCTTTTGTTTCCATCTTTTTTAATCATGCCCATTTAAAAATATAAAATTTTCAATTTATGTATCTAATTTTCTTAAAAGTCATCTCTTATCTTTTTCATTATATCATTTCCTTCAATGTCTTTGCATTGTTCATTCAAGAATAAGGTACCTCTCCTATTTTTTGGAATTCTATATTGAGTCAAATATATCTTTCCCTTTTTTTTTATCTTTTATTTTCCTTCTTTTCTCATCTTCTTGTAAAGCTTTGCCTGCCATTCATTTTGCTGTTTTACTATTTTTCTTTAGAATATTTTCTTGTATATGTTGTCTCCTATGCAATATTTCAAAGTTTTGTTCATGTTTTTCAGATACTCTATTTACTCACTTAACTTTATTCCTTTTTTCTATACAATATTCATAAGGAAGATTATTTGGGACATGCTTCTATGGATTAATGGTTTTTCCTTCTTTCTTTAATTTAAGTCTGACTTTTGAAATAAGAAGCTCATGAACTTAGCCAAAACCTCTTTTCAATAATAATTCTGTATAAGGTATTGTGCCAAGTGCTAGGAATAACATTTGAATTAAAACAACTCAGGATTTGGCCTCAAGGAGTTTACAATTTAATAGTGGGGAATAATACACATACTGAAACATGATACCGCATAACTGTAATGAAAACAAAAAAGAAATCCCACATCATACTCTTAAAAAATGAAAAACAAGAAAAACTTTCTTCTGGGGAAAAAAGTAGAGGGTAAAACCTGAACAAGGCCTTGAAGAGCGATAAGAAATTGAATAGCCAATGGAAAAATCATCCCTTTGGGCAATGGAGGAAACTGATAAAAATGTTCAGAATCACATGTATTTAGATTAAGGAAAAGCTAACTCAGTGTGGCTAGAAGGCACAGTACATGAATAATATTAATACATGAATTCATATAGCTTGAAGCCAAATAGAGGAGGACTTTTCAGGGTGTGATAGAGCCATCTTCTAACCCCTCATGAAAATTATAAGTGTAATCATTTATAATTCAGAAAAATAGTAAACTATGTACTCAACTATTCTTTTGAAGATTGTTTGGACTTAAAGTGACAGAAAAAATGTTGATGATAAAGATTAAACTTTTAAAAAATATGCCATGAACACATTTGTTTTTGGAAAGCTGTTTGTGAAATATTTATCAGCATATCTTTGAAGGCTATAATGTCAAGCTAAGCAGGTCCTATTGAATATTAATGAAAAAATATTAAAGTGTTTAAAATGAAGCATGCCTAGACAGATTTTTTTAATTTAGAAAGTCATCTTGTTATGATTATCAGTCAAGGATATATTGGGAATATACTGAAAGCAAGAGGATTGATAGGAATCTATGCCAATTATTTTCCTATTGGTTGAAGAAGGTAGGAATTAAAATAGTGTTTTGTGAAGACAAATTTAGAAAAACTAGAAAATGACTGAATTGTGGATAAGAGGTAGCATAAAGTAAAACTGATTTCAAGATTCTGAGTAATGATCACTATGGGGATATAATGTCCTAATTAAAAACAGGGAAGTTAGAGAAATGGACAATATTAAGAAGAAGAAGTTAACTTTAAAACACATCAGATTTGAACTGTCAGCAAGATATTCAAGTGTTTATGTTGACTAGGCAGTCATAAATGTAAAACAGTTCATCAAGAAGAGATTCAAGCGTGATGTATAGGATGTTATTATTATTTGCTTTTTCACACTCATTGCTTTATGAATCATATTGGAATAGAAAAATCAGAGCAAAAGGGAAAATCCATAGGAGAGATTAAAAAAAACCCAGAAAAAAGAAGTAAACATAAAATGTGTTGAATTACATTGTTTCCTTAGTTCTTTTTCTGGATGCAAATGGCATTTTCTATCCGAAGTCTATTGGGATTGCTTGAATCACTGAAACACTAAGAAAAATCAAGTCTTTCATAGTGGATCATATCACATTCTGGCTGGTTATTGTGCACAATGTATTCCTAGTTCTGCTTGTTTTGCTCAGCATCAGTTTATGTAAATTTTTCCAGGACTTTCTAAATTCTTGTACAACATTTTTTTTTAACAGAAGAATAATATCCCCTTAATTTCATATACCAGAACTTATTCAGCCATTCCCCAATTGATGGGCATCTACTACTTTTCCAATTCTTTGGTATTACAAAAAAAATCTGCTACAAACATTTTTGCACATGTGTGTGCTTTCCCTTCTCTTAAGAACCATGCCTAGGGGGCAGAGCCAAGATGGTGGAGAAGACACAGGCGACTTTCTAAGCTCTTCTCTTACCCTCTTTATCAATATTATATCGAGCCTCAAAAATAGTCTTGACTGCTACAATTCGTAAAGATAAGAAGTAGAACAACTCACCGGCCGAAGAAAATCTGCAGTCTCGCCAAAAAAGGTTGGTTCCGGGGCCAGGGGGGAGATCAACACAGACGGGGAGAGAAATTAGGTTCCAAGGAGAGTCTCAAACCAAGGGTGAAAGCACAAATCTCAGTACAAGCACGCAGCCCCAACCCACAGTACTGGGCTTCTCCTTGGGGCAGTTGTGATCCTGCACAGCAGGAGGACGCAGCCCGGGTTAGCCTCCAATCTGCACAGTGGGGAGCTCGGCTTGGGGCCATAGAGCTTTTCCAGTGCCGATTTGCATTGGGCAGAGACACTGGGGCAGAGTTCTGGGCGGTCTGCGGTCAGCTGCTAATACTCACAGTCCCACAAGAGGCTCTGGCCTGGGGCAGTGACACTTTCACCCCTTAGTCTCTAGCCAAGGGCAATCACTAATCCACTCAGCCCTACTAAGCCTTTGATAGCTCCGCCAGTGCTGAATCCACTTCCTGGGGGGAAGGGAAAACTCTCACTCAGAGCACTCCCATACCTCGGAGCCGGAAATCGGTTTACATCTTTCCCTGCTCTGCAGAGGAAGCTGGTAACCCCCTTGCCTAGGAGACCTACCCTAAAGGCTTTAAAACATGAATAAAAAGATGAAAAGAACAATCGACAGCTTCTATGCAGAAAAAGAGCAGGTCAGCAAACCTGAAGAGACCTCAAACAGCAAAAATGCATCAGACTGTCCTCCTTTACATGATGCTCTCATAGAAGAGACCATTAAAAGTCTCAAAAGAGAGTTAGAAGATAAATGGGGAAAGGAAAGAGAAGCCTTACAAGAGAGCAACAACTTCCTGAAATACGAATTGGAAAAGTTAAAAAATTCCCAGGAAGTGCAGGGAAACAAAATTGGTGAATTGGAAAAAATAAAAAAATCTCAGGAAAGTAAGAATTGTGAATTGGAAAAAATAAAGAATTCACTAGAAAGTAGGATTTGTGAATTGGAAAAGACAAAGAACTCGCAAGAAAGTAGGATCCGTGAATTGGAAAAGACAAAGAACACGCAAGAAAGTAGGATCTGTGAATTGGAAAAAGAAAATAATTCACTAAAAAAAAAAATTAGTGAAATGGAAAAAAATTCCACAGACCAAAACAATACATTCAAAAACTCAATTGGACATATACAGAAAGAAGTAAAAAAAGCTAATGAAGAAAATAATTCTTTAAAAATTAGAACTGAACAAATAGAAACTAATGATTCATTGAGACAGCAAGAATCAGTCAAGCAAAAACAAAAAAATGACAAACTGGAAAAAACCATGAATTATCTACTTGCAAAAACGACAGACTTGGAAAATAGATCTAGGAGAGATAATCTGAGGATTATTGGACTTTCTGAAAACTATGATGAAAAAAAGAGCCTAGATACTATTTTACAAGAAATCATCAAAGAGAACTGCCCAGATGTAATAGAATCAGAAGGTAAAATAGGCATTGAAAGAATTCATCGAACACCTTCTGAAAGAAACCCTAAAATAAAAACCCCAAGGAATATTGTGGCAAAATTTCAGAACTATCAGATTAAGGAAAAAATTTTACAAGCAGCCAAAAAAAAACCATTTAAATACCGAGGTGCCACAATAAGGATCACCCAAGATCTGGCTGCCTCTACATTAAAGGAAAGAAGGGCCTGGAATATGATATTCCGAAAGGCACAAGAACTTGGGATGCAGCCAAGAATAAACTACCCAGCTAAGCTGAGCATTTTCTTCCAGGGAAGAAGATGGACATTTAATGAAACAAATGAATTCCATTTGTTTCTGAAGAAAAAACCAGAACTAAACAAAAAATTTGATCTCCAAGAATAGAACTCAAGAGATGCAGAAAAGGTAAAAATAACTCTTGAGAATTGTATTTCTGTTGTGGATATACAAAAAGAATACATGTATAATTTGATTGTACTGATATAACATAAAAAAGGGAAGTAGATATGGAAAAGGGATGATGGCAGAATAAGGTGGGAAGGAGGGATAAAAAGAGGGAAACCACATCCCACAAAGAGGCTAAGGAAACTTATCATATCTGAGGGAATTTAGAGAGGGGGAGGAACATTGTGTGAATCTTACTCTCATCAGAGTTGGCTCAAAGAAAAAATAATTGACATTTGTTTTAGAGAAAATTCTCTCTCGCCTCATTAAAAACGGGGGAGAGGAAAAGGGAAAAGAAAAAGAGTAATAAGGGAAGGAAGGGGGAAAGACTCAAAGGGGGGGAGGGAGGGATTATAAAGAGGATAAGTATCGTGATACAAGAGGGGTACATAAGTTTAAAAGGGGGAAAGAGGGTTGGGGGAGGCAAGAATAAGTAAAGCACAATCTGGGGTTATTAGGATGGCAGGAAATACAGATTTAGTAATTCTAACCGTAAATGTGAATGGGATGAACTCCCCCATAAAGAGGAGGCAGATAGCAGACTGGATCAAAAGTCAGAACCCTACAATATGTTGTTTACAAGAAACACATTTAAAGCAGGGGGATACATATAGAGTAAAGGTAAAAGGCTGGAGCAAAATCTATTATGCTTCAGGTGAAGTCAAAAAAACAGGGGTAGCCATCCTTATCTCAGATCAAGCAAAAGTAAAAATTGATCTAATTAAAAGAGATAAGGAAGGAAACTACATCCTGCTAAAGGGTAGCATAAACAACGAAGCAATATCAATATTAAACATATATGCACCAAGTGGTATGGCACTCAACTTCCTAAAGGAGAAGTTAAGAGAGTTGCAAGAAGAAATAGACAACAAAACTGTAATAGTAGGAGATCTCAACCTTGCACTCTCAGAATTAGACAAATCAAACCACAAAACAAATAAGAAAGAAATTAAAGAAGTAAATAGAATATTAGAAAAATTAGGTATGTTGGATCTTTGGAGAAAATTGAATGGAGATAGAAGGGAATATACTTTCTTCTCAGCAGTTCATGGAACCTATTCAAAAATTGACCATATATTAGGACATAAAGACCTCAAAATTAAATGCAAGAAAGCAGAAATAGTAAATGCTTTCTTTTCAGATCATGATGCAATAAAAACTACATTCAACAAAAAGTTAGGGGGAAATAGACCAAAAAGTAATTGGAAACTAAACAATCTCATCTTAAAGAATGATTGGGTGAAGCAGCAAATTATACCTACAATTAATAATTTCACTCAAGATAATGACAATGATGAGACATCATACCAAAATTTGTGGGATGCAGCCAAAGCGGTAATAAGAGGGAATTTTATATCCTTAGAGGCTTACTTGAATAAAACAGAGAAAGAAAAGATTAATGAATTGGGCTTGCAACTAAAAAAACTAAAAAAAGACCAAATTAAAAACCCCCAATCAAATACTAAATTGGAAATTCTAAAATTAAAAGGAGAAATTAAAAATATTGAAAGTAAAAAAACTATTGAACTAATTAATAAAACTAAGAGTTGGTTCTATGAAAAAGCCAATAAAATAGATAAGCCTTTGGTAAATCTGATTAGAAAAAGGAGGGAGGAAAATGAAATTAGTAGTCTTAAAAATGAAAAGGGAGAACTTTCCACCAATGAAGAGGAAATTAGAGAAATAATAAGGAGTTATTTTGCTCAACTTTATGCCAATAAATTTGATAACCTAAGTGAAATGGATGACTACCTCCAAAAATATAGACTTCCCAGACTAACAGAGGAGGAAGTAAATTGCTTGAATAGTCCCATTTCAGAAAAAGAAATAGAACAGGCAATTAAACAACTCCCTAAGAAAAAATCCCCAGGACCAGATGGATTTACATGTGAATTTTACCAAACATTTAAAGAACAATTGGCCCCAATGCTATATAAATTATTTGATAAAATAGGGAATGAAGGAGTCCTACCAAATTCCTTCTATGACACAGACATGGTACTGATACCTAAACCAGGTAGGCTGAAAACAGAGAAAGAAAATTATAGACCAATCTCCCTAATGAATATTGATGCTAAAATCTTAAATAAGATATTAGCAAAAAGACTACAGAAAATCATCTCCAAGATAATACACTATGATCAAGTAGGATTTATACCAGGAATGCAGGGCTGGTTCAATATTAGGAAAACTATCAATATAATTGGCCATGTTAATAACCAAATTAACAAAAACCATATGATCATCTCAATAGATGCAGAAAAAGCATTTGATAAAATCCAACATCCATTCCTATTAAAAACACTTGAGAGTATAGGAATAAATGGACTTTTCCTTAAAATAATCAGCAGCATCTATTTAAAACCATCAGTAAGCATCATATGTAATGGAGACAAACTGCAACCATTCCCAATAAGATCTGGAGTGAAACAAGGTTGCCCACTATCACCGTTACTATTTAATATTGTATTAGAAACGCTAGCTATAGCAATAAGAGCTGAGAAAGAGATTAAAGGAATAAGAATAGGCAATGAGGAAGCCAAATTATCACTCTTTGCCGATGACATGATGGTATACTTAGAGAACCCCAGAGATTCTGCTAAAAAGTTATTAGAAATAATCCACAACTTTAGCAAAGTTGCTGGTTATAAAATCAACCCACATAAGTCATCAGCATTCTTATATATCACTAACAAAATCCAACAGTCAGAGTTACAAAGAGAAATTCCATTTAAAGTAACTAATGATAATATAAAATATTTAGGAATCTATCTGCCAAGGGAAAATCAGAAACTTTATGAGCAAAATTACAGACCACTTTTCACACAAATTAAGTCTGATCTAACCAATTGGAAAAATCTTAAATGCTCTTGGATAGGGCAAGCAAATATAATAAAGATGACAATATTACCTAAACTAATCTATTTATTTAGCGCTATACCAATTAGACTCCCAAAAAACTATTTTAATGACCTAGAAAAAATAACAACAAAGTTCATATGGAAAAACAAAAGGTCAAGAATTTCAAGGGAATTTATGAAAAAAAAATCAAATGATGGTGGCTTAGCTGTACCAGATCTAAAATTATATTATAGAGCAGCAGTTACCAAAACCATTTGGTATTGGCTAAGGAATAGATTAGTTGATCAGTGGAATAGATTAGGTTCAAGGGACAAAACAGTCAACAAATATAGCAACCTAGTCTTTGACAAACCCAAAGATCCCAGCTTTTGGGATAAGAACTTACTGTTTGATAAAAATTGCTGGGAAAATTGGAAATTTATATGGCAGTAACTAGGCATTGATCCATACTTAACGCCGTACACCAAGATAAGGTCAAAATGGGTTCATGACCTAGGCATAAAGAATGAAATTATTAATAAATTAGAGGAACATAGGATAGTTTACCTCTCAGACCTGTGGAAGGGAAGGTCTTTAGGACCAAAAGCAGAACTAGAGATCATTACTGATCACAAATAGAAAATTTCGATTATACCAAACTGAAAAGTTTTGTACAAACAAAACTAATGCAGACAAGATTAGAAGGAAGCAATAAACTGGGAAAATATTTTTACAGTCAAAGGTTCTGATAAAGGCCTCATTTCCAAAATATATAGAGAATGAACTCTAATTTATAAAAATCAAGCCATTCTCCAATTGAAAATGGTCAAAAGGATATGAACAGACAATTCTCAGATGAAGAAATTGAAACTATTTCTAGTCATATGAAAAGATGCCCCAAGTCATTATTAATCGGAGAAATGCAAATTAAGACAACTCTAAGATACCACTACACACCTGTCAGATTGGCTAAGATGACAGGAAAAAATAATGATGATTGTTGGAGGGGATGCGGGCAAACTGGGACATTGATGCATTGTTGGTGGAGTTGTGAACGGGTCCAACCATTTTGGAGAGTAGTTTGGAACTATGCTCAAAAAGTTATCAAACTGTGCATACCCTTGGATCCAGCAGTGTTACTACTGGGATTATATCCCAAAGAGATTATAAAGAAGGGAAAGGGACCTGTTGTGCACGAATGTTTGTGGCAGCCCTTTTGTAGTGGCTAGAAACTGGAAACTGAATGGATGTCCATCAGTTGGAGAATGGCTGAATAAATTGTGGTATATGAAAATTATGGAATATTACTGTTCTGTAAGAAATGACCAACAGGATGATTTCAGAAAGGCCTGGAGAGACTTACACGAACTGATGCTGAGTGAAATGAGCAGGACCAGGAGATCATTATATACTTCAACAACAATACTAGATGATGACCAGTTCTGATGGATCAGGCCATCCTCAGCAACGAGATCAACCAAATCATTTCTAATGGAGCAGTAATGAACTGAACTAGCTATGCCCAGAAAAAGAACTCTGGGAGATGACTAAAAACCATTACATTGAATTCCCAATCCCTATATTTATGCACACCTGCATTTTTGATTTCCTTCACAAGCTAATTGTACAATAATTCAGAGTCTGATTCTTTTTGTACAGCAAAATAATGTTTTGGTCATGTATACTTATTGTGTATCTAAGTTATATTTTAATATATTTAAAATCTACTGGTCATCCTGCCCTCTCGGGGAGGGGGTGGGGGGGTAAGAGGTGAAAAATTGGAACAAGAGGTTTGGCAATTGTTAATGCTGTAAAGTTTGCCATGTATAAATCCTGTAAATAAAAGGCTATTAAATTAAAAAAAAAAAAGAACCATGCCTAGGTGAAGGGACAGGTCAATTCTCTGAAAGCCTCCACAGCTGTGAATCATAATATCTGAAGGAGTTGCAAAGCAGTCTTTATTGACGCAGGTGTTGTTTGTGGATTGGGAAATAAATTGGAGGCAAAGGGAAGAGGAGAGAGGTCACAAAATGCAACAATCTCTCAGTGAAGAGGTCAGAGATCACAACTGCCTCTCAGTCTCCTTGTATCATCCTTATCCTCTCACATGAAGAGATCCATTCTACAAGTCTGAGTTAGACCAACACCAGCACTGGCAGGTGGTTCTGTATCATAACACCCCTCTTTTATGATTTCCTTGGGATATAGACTCAGTATTGAAACTGCTGAGTCAAAGGGTATACACAGTTTCTTTGGATATAGTTCCAGATTGCTCTCCAGAATAGTTGAATAATTTCACAATGCCATGAACAATGCATCAGTGTCCCAGTTTTCCCATATTCCCCCCAACGTTTATAATTATCTTTTCCTGGAATCTTAGCCAATCTGGTAGGTGTGAGGTGGTACCTCAGAATACTGTCTCAGAGACTGACTGGAGTCTGTCTGAGCTGGACTGAGTACCCTTTTCCCTGTCTTTCCCTTTTCTCTGTCTGACTGAAAGTCAGTGGGGAAAAGGGTACTCAGTCTAGCTCAGATGGACTCTGGTAAATCTGGTGAAAGGGTCTTAATCACAGTAAATTGGCAACTAAGACCCTTGTTCCTGGCTCTTTGAAAAAACTGATTAGTGGACCAGTCTCCAGAACCAGATCAGAAGGCAAACTCTGGGCAAAGAGGCTCTTTCCTGAAAAACAAAAACAAAAACAAAAACAAAAACAAAAACAAAAACAAAAACAAAACAGGTAAATCTACCCAAAGCAAACACAAGGGGCCACTATGCTCACAGCAAAGGCTTATAGTTGCACAGGAAGTTTGGGACAGTATTCCCTTTACCTCAGGAGCAGAGATCAATCATAAAAGTAAAAAAAAAAAAAAAAAAGGAAACAAAATGAGCTAGAAACAGAAAAGAACCTTGATCATAGAAAGCTAAACATTTCCTGGAAGTGCTCATAAAAGACTTTAAAAGGCAAATAAAAAAGATAGAAGAAAAAATGAGAAAATAAATGAGAGGGTATACATGAGAGAATTAACCTCTTGGAAAAGAAACAAAAAAAATTTTTTTTGAAGAAAACAACACCTTCAAAAGTAGAATTGGCCAAATGAAAAAAGAGATACAAAAGCTAAATGACGAACATCACACATTAAAAAAACTAGAAGGGACAAATGGAAGCTAATAATTATATAAGAGAGTAAGAATCATTCAAATAAACTAAAAGGAATGAAAAATGAAAGATAAAGTGAAACACCTCATTGGAAAAACAGCCAACATAGAAAATAGATCCAGAAGACACAATTTAAAATTTATTGGCCAACCTGAAGGGAATGACCAAAAAAAAGAGTGTGGAGAGCATTCTTCAAGATATTTTTAAGGAAAACTGCCCCAACATTTTAGAAATATAAAAGGAAATTGTCATTGAATGGGTTCATCTATCACTTTCAGAAAAAAAATCCCACAAGGAAACCCCAAGGAACATTGTTGCAAAATTGCAAAACTACAATTTCAAGGAAAGAGTATTATAAGCTGTCAGAGAAAAACAATTGAAATATCAAGGGGCAACATTCAGGATTATTCAGGATCTGGCACCTCCTACAATAAAGGGTTTGAGGTTGTGGAATATCATATTCCAGAAGGCAAAAACCCAAGAATTACAATCAAGAATTAATTACCCAGGGAGAATGAGCATCATCTTTCAGGGGAAGTAATGGATCTTTAATGAAGTAAGTGACTTTCACTTATTTTTATTGAAAAAAAAAACAGAATTAAAGAGAAAATTTAATGTACAAACACAGGAATTAAGAGAAACATAGAAAGGTAAACAGGGGAAAAATGTATTTAAAGGTTAAACTGTTGATATCCTCAGAAAGGAAAATGATATCTATAACTCTTTCTTTTCTTTTTTATTAAAGCTTTTTATTCACAAAGTATATTCATGGGAAATTTTCCCAACATTAACCCCTGCTTAACTCCTTGCTGCAAATTTTCCTCTTCTTCCCCCCATCCCCTCCCACACCCAGCAGGCAATCCAATACTTGTCAAATATGCCAAAATACATGTCAGATCCAATATGTATATACATAGTCACACAGCCACCTATTTGCACAAGAAAAATCAGATCAAGAAGGAAGAAAAAGAAAAACTGAGAAAAAAGAAACAAAATGCAAGCAAATAACAACAGAGAGAGTGAGAGTGCTATGCTGTGTTCCACCTTCTGTTCCCATGATTCTCTCTCTGGGTGTAGATGATTCTCTTCATCACTACACAAGTAGAACTGGTCCGAATCATCTCAATTTTGAAGAGAAGCACTCAAATTTATAATAGTTCAAACCATTCTCCAATTGATAAGTGGTCAAAGGATATGGACAGACAATTTTCAGATAAATTGAAACTATTTGTAGCCTCATGAAAAGGTGCTCCAAATCACTATTGATCAGAGAAATGCAAATAAAGACAACTATGAGATATCACTACACTCCTGTCAAATTGGCTAAGATGATAGGAAAAGATAATGACGAATGTTGGAATGGATGTAGGAAAACTGGGACACCGATACATTGTTGGTGAAACTGTGAGCGGATCCTGAAGGAGCAGTTTGGAACTATGCTCAAAAAGTTATCAAACTGTGCATACCCGTTGATCCAGCAGTGTTTCTATTGGGATTATATCCCAAAGAGATCTTAAAAAAGGGAAAGGGACCCATATGTGCAAAAATGTTTCTGGCAGCCCTTTTCACAATGGCAAGAAACTGGAAACTGAATGAATGCCCATCAATTGGAGAATAGCTAAATAAATCACCACATATGAATGCTATGGAATACTATTGTTCTGCAAGAAACGACCAGTAGGATGATTTCAGAGAGGCTTGGAGAGACCTCCATGAACTGATACAAAGTGAAATGAGCAGAACCAGGACATCATTATACATGGCAACAAGATTATATGATGAACAATTCTGGTGGATGTGGTTCTCTTCAACATTGAGATGTGTTGGACCGGTTTCACTTGTGCAGTGATGAAGAGAACCATCTACACCCAGAGAAAGAACTATTGCAACAGAGGGTAGAACACAACATAGCATTCTTACTCTATCTGTTATTTGCTTTGAATTGTGTTTGTTTTTTCTCAGTTTTTATTTTTCTTCCTTCTTGATTTGATTTTTCTTGTGCAACCAGATGGTTGTGTGAATATATATACACATACTGGATCTGGCATGTAAGCAACAACAACAAAAATGAACTATGTCAATTTTGTAAGAATATAAGTCATTCTACAAATAATAAATTGTCAAAGGATATGAATCAATAATTTTCAGATGATGAAATATATGCGAGTACTTTTCTCAAATATTCTAATATTAACTATCTCTTTTTCTTTGTTCTTGATTAGAAGTCTGATGGGAAATGAAAAGCTCTGAGGCATTTTGATTGTATTTATCTTATTACTGGAAATTTTCAAAAATATTTCTCATCCATCTATGGAATTAGAAATGACTTTTAATCTATGTTTCATTCCCTACCTATATTGGATATTTTATCTAAAATTCCTCTCCCCACTCAAGTTAGCTGAATATTTTCCTTCTTATCCTACTTGTATGGATATAATTCATGCAAAAATTTGTCTAATGCATTTAATCAAAATGTAACTATATGATAACTTGTGATTGATTGCTTCTATAGTTTTTTTGGGTTTAAAAGTTTTTTCTTAAGCTTAGCTGTGAAAGATATCTGGTTTATTTTCCTTCTACATATTAAATAATAGGTCTTTAATACTCAGAGCTTCAGGAACTTTTGTCCATGATGCTACAGCCACACTATTAGCATTTTTGAAGTCATTTAAATTGCTATCTCTTAGCAAGCATATTTTAAAGCCTTTAATAATGACACTCTTTTTTTATTTTAAGCCTAAATTAAGCTTTTTTTCTTTTTAAAATAGTATCCGTTAAAAATGAGAATTACTTTTCATTTTCTTTCCTCAATAGTTATATTTATTTACTTTTCTTCTTTTTTTTTTTTGTTTGAAGGTATTGTCAAATTGAATATTGCATCACAAGCTGAAATGTAAGAATCAAAGATAAGCAAACACTAAATATTTGAAAGACAAATAATCATGTAATTTCTATGGGGAAAAAGTATCAGCTATGAAGTAATCAGGATAAGCACTGAAATACTGAATGAGTTACAGTAAAATAACTGACATGCTAATCTGCTTTCAATGAAATTGAAATAAATTAGGCTGAGGTGTGACACATAGATAAAGGCCCAAATAAAATTTTTTATTTTTTATTTTTATTTTCCCCAATTACAGTTAAATTATTTTATTTGTCATACACTGACTGTAATATATATATATATTTTTACATATTTCTATATGTATCATGTTGGGAAAGAAAAAGCAGAAGGTAAGGCAAAAACCACAAGAAAATAAAGTGAAAATAGTATGTGTTTTTCTATAATCGGTTGCCATTTTTCTCTCTGTGAATGCCAAAAGCATTTTCCATCCAAAGTTTATTGGCATTGCCTTGGGTCACTGAATCACTGAGAAGGATCAAATCTATGATAGTTAATCATCACACAGTCCTAAGTTACTATTGAGCTTATATCCCCAAGAGATCTTAAAGGAGGAAAAGGGACCCACATGTGCAAAAATCTTTGTGGCAGCCCTTTTTGTAGTGACAAGACACTGGAAATGAAGTGGATGCTCATCAGTTGGAGAATGGCTGAATAAATTTTGGTATACAAATATAATGGAATATTATTGTTCTGAAAAAGACCGGGAATATCAGAGGGTTGGGAGGTTATGTGATCTAAATAATGAGCAGAACCAGGAGATTATTGTACACAGCAGAAACAAGACTATATGACAATCAATTCTGATGGATGTGGCTTTTTAACAAGGAGATGACGAAAAGTTCTTATCTTGTGATGAAAGAGGCCATCTACACAGATAGAGGTTTGAGCGAATGTGGATCACAACATAGCATTTTCACTCCTTTTGTTGTTGTTCATTTGCATTTTGTTTTCTTATTCATTTTCTTTTCTTTTTGATCTGATCTTTCTTGTGCAGCAAGATAATTTGTACAAATATGTTTACATATATTGGATTTAATATATATTTTAACATATATAACATATATTAGATTGCTTGCCACCTAAAAGAGGAAGTTGGGTGTAGACGGGGGAAATTTGGAACACAAGGCTATGCAAGTATCAATGTTAAAAAATTATCTGTAAATATGTTTTGAAAATAATAAGCTTTAATAATTAAAAAAGTATATACAGTCTTGTAGTCCTTTGAGCATAATTGCTGTCCAGAGTGATTACATCAGTTCACAACTCCACTAATAATGCATTCGTGTCTAGTTTTCCCTCATTCCCTTCAGCATTTATCATTATTTTTTCCTGTATCTTAAGCAAACTGACAGATGTGAGCTTTTAATTTGCATTTTTCTAATCAATAGTGGTTAGGGCATTTTTTTCTTTTTTCTTTTTCTTTTGGTTGAGTGTGGAGATGAGTCTTTAATTAGAAAAAAAACAAAACAAAACAGGAAGCTTTGGTTATAAAATAATTTTTGAGAATTCAAATATCCATTAACCTTTTTTTTATTTTTTTATTTAAAGCCTTTTATTTAAGGATAATAATGGGTAACTTTAACATTAAAATTGCCAAACCTCTTTTCCAATTTTCACCCTTTCCCCCCACCCCTCCCTAGATGGCAGAATGACCAGTAGAGTTAAAATTTTAAAAATAAATTGTAAAATAAGTATACCTGACCAAAACATTTTTTGAAAAAAGAATCAGACTCTGAAATATTGCAATTAGCTTTGAAGGAAATCAAAAATCGGGTTTTATAAAAGGGATTGAATTCAATGTTGGTTTTAGTCATCTCCCCAGGTTCTTTTCTGGGCATAGCTATTCAATTCATTACTGCTCCATTAGAAAGTTTGGTTGATCCGTTGCTGAAAGGGCCATCCTAAAACTGGTCATATGTATTGGTTGAGGTATATAATGATCTCCTGGTCCTGCTCATTTTCCCCAACATCAGTTCATTAAGTCTCCAGGTTTCTGAAATTTTCCTGTTGGTTTTCCAGAACAGTAATATTCCTAATTTTCATATACAAATTTATTAACCATTCTCAACTATGGACATCCATTCATTTCAGTTT
Organism: Sarcophilus harrisii; assembly: GCF_902635505.1. Taxonomy (NCBI): domain Eukaryota; kingdom Metazoa; phylum Chordata; class Mammalia; order Dasyuromorphia; family Dasyuridae; genus Sarcophilus; species Sarcophilus harrisii. The sequence continues at coordinate 482,729,417 of NC_045426.1, read as the reverse complement.
TCCCTACAAAAGGCTCAAAAATTTTACAAAGGTCCCTTTCCTTCTTTATAATCTCTTTGGGATATAATCCCAAATAAACTTGGACGGGGTATAAGTTTTGATAACTTTTTGAGCATAGTTCCAAACTCTTCAAAATGGTTGGACCTTTCCCAACTCCAAAAACATCAATGTCCCAGTTTTTATCCCTCAACAATCATCAATTTTTTTTATTTTTTCCCGTCATTTACCAATTGTGGAGTTTTAAGTTTTTAATTTGCATTTCTTATTTAATTTGACTTGGAGCATCTTTTCTATATGAAATGTTTCAATTTCTTCATCAAATTTCTTTCATATCCTTTGACCATTTTTCAATTAGAATCTTGATTTTTTATAAATTAGGTTTATTCTCTATATTTTTTTAAAAGGCCTTTTCAGAACCTTTGATTTAAAAAATTTTCCCAGTTTTTTTTCCCCTTCAATCTTGTCTGCATTAGTTTTGTTTGTAAAACTTTTATTTGGTATACAAAATTTTCATTTTTGTGATCAGTAATGATCTTGTTCTTTTTCAAAAGACCTTCCCCTTCCAAGGTCTAGGTAAACATCCGTTTTCCCAATTAAATAATTTTCATTCTTTATGCCTGGTCATGAACCCATTTTTATTTTATCTTGGTTGGGGTTAAAGGATCAATGCCTCCTATATTGTTTCCAAATTTTCCCAAAATTTTATCAAAAGTAAGTTCTTCCCAAAAAGTTGGGATCTTGGGTTTGTCAAAGACTAGGTTGCTATATTTTTGTTTTTCCCTTGAACCTAATCTTTCCACTGATCAATAATCTATTCCTTAGCCAAAAAATAGTTTTGGTAACTTTATAATATAATTTTAGTCTGGTACAGCTGCCACCATCATTTGATTTTTTTCATTAATTCCCTTGAAATTCTTGACCTTTTGTTTTCCATATGAACTTTTTTATTTTTCTAGGTCATTAAAATAGTTTTTTGGGAGTCATTTAGAGGGTAAATAAATAATTGTCTAGGTTATTATCATCTTTATTATATTTGCCCGCCCTATCCAAGGCATTTAATATTTTTCAATTGGTTAGTCAGACTTAATTTTGTGAAAAGTGGTCTTTAATTTTGCTCAAAAGTTTGATTTTCCCGGGATGATTCCTAAATTTTTATATTATCATATTACTTTAAATGGAATTTCTTTTTGTAACTCTGACTGTTGGTTTTTTAGGTATAAAGAATGTGATGACTTATGTGGGTTTTTTTTATAACCAACAACTTTGCTAAAATTGTGGATTTTTCTAAACTTTTTAGCAGAATCTCTGGGGTTCTCTAAGTATCCATCATGTCGTTGGGAGTGATAATTTATTTCATTGCCTATTCTTATTCCTTTAATCTCTTTCATCTTATTCTATAGTTATTTCTAATACAATATTAAATAGTAACTGATAGTGGGCAATTGTTTCCTCAGATCTTATTGGGAATGGTTGCAGTTTCTCCCTTACATATGATGCTTACTGTGGGTTTTAGATGTTGATTTTTTAAGGAAAAATTTTTATTCCTATACCTCAAGTGTTTTTAATAGGAATGGATGTTGGATTTTATCTCTTTTCCATCTATTGGAATCATATGGTTTTGTTAATTTGGTTATAACATGGCCTTTATTGATATTTTCCTAATTTGACCACTATTCCTGGTTTCCTACTTGATCATATATATTATTTGGAATATTTTGTATCTTTTGCTAATATCTTATTTTAAATTTTAGCATCAATTCATTAGGGAGATTTCATAATTTTCTTTCTCTGTTCTCACCTACCTGGTTTGGTATCAGTAATGTCTGTTATGGGGTTTTAGGACTCCTTCATTCCCTATTTTTATCAAATAATTTATAAGCATTGGGGCCAATTGTTCTTTAAATGTTTGGTAAAATTCACATTAAATCCATCTGGTCCTGGGGTTTTTCTTGGGAGGTTTAATTGCCTTTTCTTTTCTTTTCTGAAATGGGATATTCAAGCAATTTACTTCCTCCCTTTAGTCTGGGAAGTCTGTATTTTGGGTAGTCATCCATTTCCTTAGGTTATCAAATTTTTGGCATAAAGTTGACAAAATAACTCCTTATTTTTCTCTAATTTCCCTTCCTTGGGGAAAGTTTCCCTTTTTCATTTTAAGACTACTAATTTCTTTTCCTCCCTCCTTTTTACTCAGATTTAAAAGGCTTATTATCTTATTGGTTTCTAGAACCAACTCTTAGTTTTTTAATTGTTAATGTTTTTTTCTTTCAATATTTTTAATTTCTCCTTTTAATTTTAAATTTAATTTAGTTTTTGATTGGGGTTTTTAATTTGGTCTTTTTTAGTTTTTTGTTCAAGCCCAATTCATTAATTTTTCTTTCTTTTTTTCAAGTAAGCCTCTAAATTAAAATTCCCTCTTTTCCCTTTTGGCGCATCCCACAAATTTTTGGAGATGTTCATCATTGTCATTATCTTGGTGAAATTAATCGTATCTATAATTTGTGCTTCCCCAATCATTCTTTAAGATGAGATTTTTGTTTCCAATTACTTTTGGTCTATTTCCCTAACTTTTTTTTGAATGTAGTTTTATTGCATCATGATCTGAAAAAAGCATTTACTATTTCTACTTTCTTGCATTTAATTTTTGGGTCTTTTGTCCCTAATATAGGCAATTTTTGAATAGGTTCCATGAACTGCTGGGAAAGTATATTCCTTCATTCCATTCAATTTTCTCCAAAGATCCAACATACCTAATTTTTCTAATATTCTATTTACTTCTTTAATTTCTTTCTTATTTGTTTTGTGGTTTGATTTGTCTAATTTATGCAAGGTTGACATTCCTACTATTACAGTTTTGTTGTCTATTTCTTCTGCCTCTCTTTAACTTCTTTTTAGGAAGTTGGTGCCTCCACTTGGTATATAGTTTAATATTGATATTGCTTCAATCACCCTTTGAGGATGTAATTACCTTCCTTATCTCTTTTTAATTAGATCAAATTTTACTTTTGCTTGATCTGAGTAAGGATGGCTCCCCCGGCTTCACCAAACATAAAGATTTTGTCCAGCCTTTTACCTTTACTCTATATGTATCCCCTCTTTAAAAGTGTTTCTTGAAACAACATATTGTAGGGTTCTAACTTTGATCCAGTCCATCTGCCTCCTCTTTATGGGAGTTCATCCCATTCCATTTTGGTTAAATTATTAAATCTGTATTTCCTGCCATCCCCAATAACCCCGGTTGTGCTTTATTATTCTTGCCTCCCCCAACCCTCTTTCCCCCTTTTAAATTATGTACCCCTTTGTATCATGATACATCCCTTTAAATCCCTCCCCCCCCTTTGGGTCTCCCCTTCCTTCCCTTATTACTCTTTTTCTTTTCCTTTTTCCCTCCCCATTTAATGGGCAAGAGAATTTTCTCTAAAACAAATGTCAATTTTTTTCTTTGAGCCAACTCTGATGGAAGTAAATTCACACAATGTTCCTCCCTCTCTTTCCCTCAGATATGATAAGTTTCCTTAGCCTCTTTGTGGGATGTGGTTTCCCCTTTTTTATCCCTCTTTTCCCCCTTATTCTACCATCATCCCTTTTCCATATCTACCCCTTTTTATGTTATATAACTTTTTACTGTATTCTTTTTGTTATCCACAACAAAAACAATTCTGGGATTATTTTACCTTTTCTGCATCTCTTGGGTTCATTCTTGGAGATCAATTTTTTTGTTTAATTCTGGTTTTTCTTCAGAAACAAATGGAATTCATTTGTTTCATTAAAGTCCATCTTCTTCCCTGGAAGAAAATGCTCAGTTAGTGGGTGTTTATTCTTGGCTGCATCTCAAGTTCTTGTGCCTTTCAATATCATATTCCAGGCCTTCTTTCCTTTAATTAGGGCAGCCAATCTTTGATCCTTATTTGGCACCCGGTATTTAAATGTTTTTTTTTTTTGCTGCTTTAAATTTTTTCCAATCTGATAGTTCAAAAATTTTATTCCGGGGTTTTATTTTAGGGTTTCTTTCAGAAGGTGTTCGATGACTTTCAATGCCTATTTTACCTTCTGATTCTATTACTCTGGGAAGTTCTCTTTGTGATTTCTTGTTAGATGGCTCTTTTTTCATCTAGTTTTCAGAAAGTCCAATAATCCTCAGATTTTCTCCCTAGATTATTTTCCAAGTCTGTCATTTTTAAAGTGATAATTCATGGTTTTTTCAGTTTGTCATTTTTTTGTTTTGCTTGACTGATTCTTGCTGTCTCAATGAATCATTAGTTTCAATTTTTCAGTTCTAATTTTTAAAATTATTGTCTTCATTAGCTTTTTTCTTTTTCTGTATATGTCCAATTAGGTTTTAATGTATTGTTTTGGTCTGTGGAATTTTTCCATTTCACCAATTTTTTTCTTTGTGAATTATTTTCTTTTCCAATTCAAGATCCTACTTTCTTGGTGTTCTTTGTCTTTTCAACACGGATCCTACTTTCTTGCAAGTTCTTTTGTCTTTTCAATTCCAATCCACTTTTAGGAATTTTTTTTTCAATTCTATTTGGAAGTTGTTGCTCTGTTTAAGGCTTTCTTCCTTTCCCATTTATCTTCTAACTCTTTTGAGACTTTTAATGGTCTCTTCTAAAATTATGTAAAGGAGGACAGTCTGAGATTTTTTGTTTGGGTCTCTTCAGGTTTGTGACCGTCTTTTCTGCATAAAGCTGTCGATCATTCTTTTCATCTTTTTATTCTGTTTTAAAGCCTTTAGGGTTGTGTCTCCTAGGCAAGGGGTTACCAGCCCTCTGGAGCAGGGAAAGTTTAAACCATTTCTGGCTCAATTGGGGTGCTCTGGTGAGGTTTTCCTTCCCAACAGGAAGTGGATTCAGCACTGGGACTATCAAAGGCAGTAGGCTGGTGGATTAGTGATTGCCCCATGGGACTAAAAGGGAAAGTGTCACTCCCCAGGCCAAAGCCTCGGGACTTGGTATTGCGCGACCGGACCCGGGACCGCGAACGACCGAGACTGCGACCGCCATAAACCTCCCGGTCTCTGCCTGATGTAAACGCCCTGGAAAAAGCTCTTTGGCCCAAAAACTCCCACTGCACAGATTGGAGGGTAATCCGGGCCGCCCTCCCGCAGGATCACCTCCCCAAGGAAAAGCCCCTTTTACGGGGGTTGGGGCTGGCCCGGCCAGCTGAGATCTTTGCCTACACCCTTGGTTTGAGACCCCCAGAACCCAACTTTCCCCGTTGCCCGATATCCCCGGCCCCGGAACCAACCTTTTTGGCGAGACTGCAGATTTTCTTGCCTATTTTTTCTTATCTTTGAATTTAGCAGTCAAGACTATTTTTGAGGCTTATAATATTTAAAGAGGGTAAGAAGAGCTTAGAAAGTCGTGTGTGTCTTCTCCGCCATCTTGGCTCCTCCCCTATCCATTAACTTCTTAAAGGAAAACAGTATTTTTCATACACTACCTCCTTTCCCCCCAATACACATAAACACACTTCAGGGGCCACAGTCCTCCAGAAGTCATCATCCCCAATTGCTATAGTTTTCTCAAGGAATCATTCTGGCTAATTTTAATTAGCTCCATCGCATTATTTTCTTCCTAATTTTTTAAAATTATTTAATTAATTTTTTTATTATTATAGCTTTTTATTTACAAGATATATGCATGGCTAATTTTTCAGCATTGACAGTTGCAAATCCTTTTGTTCCAACTTTTTCCCTCGTTCCTCCCACCCCTTCCCCCAGATGGCAGTTTGACCAATACATGCTAAATATATTAAAGTATAAGTTATTTGATGACCAATTCTGATGGATCTGGCCATCCTCACCAATAAGATGAACCAAAACAGTTCCAATGGAGCAGTAATAACTGAACCAACTATACCTAGCGAAAGAACTCTGGGAGATGACTAAGAACCATTACATTGAATTCCCAATCCCTATATTTTTGCCCACCTGCATTTTTGATTTCCTTCACAGGCCAATTGTACAATATTTCAGAATCTGATTCTTTTTGTACAGCAAAATAACGGTTTGATCATGTATACTTATTGCGTATCTAATTTATACTTTAATATATTTAACTGGTTATCCTGCCATCTGGGGGAGGGGGTAGGGGGAAAGAGGGGAAAAATTGGGACAAGAGGTTTGGCAATTGTCAATGCTGTAAAGTTACCCATACATATAACTTGTAAATAAAAGGCTATTAAAATAATTTTTAAAAATATCTTTGGGATATAAGCCCAGTAGTAACACTGTTGGGTCAAATGGTGTGCACAATTTGATAGCTTTTTGAGCATAGTTCCAAATTGTTCTCCAAAATGGCTGGATGTATTCACAATTCCACCAACAATGTATCCGTGTCCCAGTTTTCCCACATCCCCTCCAACATTCCACAATATCTTTCCCTGTCATTCTAATCAATCTGCCAGGTATGTAGTGATATCTCAGAGTTGTCTTAATTTGCATTTCTCTGATTAATAATGACATTGAACATCTTTTCATGTAGCTAGAAATAGTTTCGATTTCTTCATCTGAGAATTGTCTATTCATATCCTTTGATAATTGATCAATTGGAGAATGGCTTGATTTCTTATAAATTAGTGTCAATTCTCTATTTATTTTGGAAATGAGGCCTTTATCAGAACCTTTGACTGTAAAAATGTTTTCCCAATTTATTGCTTCCCTTCTAACCTTGAGTGCATTAATTTTGTTTATACAAAAACTTTTCAATTTCATATAACCAAATTTTTCTATTTTGTGATCAATAATGATCTCTAATTCTTCTTTGGTCATAAATTCCTTCCTCTTCCACAGTTCTAAGAGGCAAACTATCCTATGCTCTTCCAATTTATTTATAATCTCATTCTTTATGCCTAGGTCATGAACCCATTTTGACCTTATCTTTGTGTAAGGTGTTAAGTGTGGGTCAGTGCCTAGTTTCTGCCATACTAATTTCCAGTTTTCCCAGCAATTTTTGTCAAACAGTGAGTTCTTATCCCAAAAGCTGGGGTCTTTTCATGTTTGTCAAACATTAGATTATTAAAAATTATTGACTTCTTTTGTCCTTTGAACCTAACCTATTGACGGATCAAGTAGTCTATTTCTTAGCCAATACCAAATGGTTTTTGATAACCACTGGTTTATAATATAATTTTAGATCTGGTACAGCTAGGTTACCTTCACTTGATTTTTTTTTCATTAATTCTCTTAAAATTCTTGACCTTTTGTTTTTCCATATGAACTTTGTTGTTATTTTTTCTAGGTCATTAAAATGTTTTTTTTGGGAGTCTGATTGGTATAGCACTAAATAAATAGATTAGTTTAGGTAGTATTGTCATCTTTATTATATTTGCTTGCCCAATCCAAGACCATTGAATATTTTCCCAACTGGTTAGGTCTTACTTTATTTGTGTGGAAAGAGTTTTGTAGTTTTGCTCATATAGTTACTGATTTTCCCTTGGCAGATAGATTCCTAAATATTTTATACTGTCAGTAGTTACTTTAAATGGGATTTCTCTTTGTAACTCTAACTGTTGGATTTTGTTAGTGATATATAAGAATGCTGATGACTTATGTGGGGTTATTTTGTATCCTGCAACTTTGCTAACGGTGTGGATAGTTTCTAATAACTTTTTAATAGAATCTCTGGGGTTCTCTAAGTATATCATCATATCATCAACAAAGAGTGATAATTTGGTTTCTTCATTACCTACTCTAATTCCTTTAATTTCATTTTCAGTAGAGCATTTTTTTTCAAATATATTATTTTAATTTCCTCAACTGATAATTGTCTATTCATATCCTTTGACCATTTGTCAATTGGATAATAGCTTGTACATACTACAATTTTTAAACTGATGTAAGGAATTAAATATTATTTGAAATCCACTATTTAGATCATGAAAATCTTCATGTAAAAGCAGATTTTGGATATAAATTCGGGTAATGGATAGAATATCAGTTGATAAAGGTAAGATGCATACCACACATCTTAGGACTTTGTAATACATTATGATATTTGTTTTTTCATCATCTTAGTTCTCTTCTGCAATGTGTAAGCTCCTTGAGTCAAAACTACATGCTATAATTTTCTTCATCCTTCCATAGCAACTAATGAGTATTAGAAACAGTATTTTCATTAATGGATAAAGGCCAATTGCCATTGGCTAGATCTCTACCAAAAAAAGTGGGAAACCAAGCCCCTCCCTAATAATGTCATCTTAAAAATTCCTTGAGTACTTGACTCAATTTCTGGTCTTTATTAATGGCAATCTAATTATTCACAAATAGAATAATAGCATAGGAAAGGAGAAAAAAAAGACTTTTAAAAAAAAGTACTTAACACAAGTCCTGTGATGCTTGAAGTAAAGAAGAAAATTCTCAGTTCCATGATATATCTGGGATTAATTTTGTTGTCATCTGAATGATTCTACTTGACTTAAATTAACTGCAAGATTCCAATGGTGCTGCTGATGCAAACAACAATGGATTAATTATATCTGATAAAAGGAGGTTGTTAAGGAAAACAACTTAAAATTTATGAACTGCTAGGAATTCCTAACTTTTTAATTTTTTTCTTTTTATTGCAATTAGGTTTTTCTATTATTTTAGTGTTCATGATAACTGATAATTATGTCTAATGATTCATCTAAGAAGTTTAAATGGTATCACTTCTTGCTTAACACAATTGGAGAAGAATCCTGTCTGGGTAAGTGATGATATTAAAAACTGTGGCATTAAATGAAAACTTATGAAGTGATCCATGAAGTTTAAAGTGTTATATACTGCACATTATATTATATATGTTATTATTAAATTTACAGTTGATAAAATACTAATGATAAGATATATAAAAAACTAAAGAATTTCACTTCATCTTAACATTATTTTTGAAAATCTGTTGAACTTCTTTAAAGAATAAAAAATTCCAATTTGCAGTTTGTGTCATGGTGTCAAATAATCAAATCTAATTGTCACAAATAAAAATGTATATGAATAGTGCAACTCAAACTTAAGAAATTTAAGAAACTTAAATTTTGACTAAGCATGTAATATGCTTCTCTAAATTACTTTGTTGAATTTTAATACTCATTGGTTAATAGCATACTTATATTTGAACATGTAGTTTAAAATTTTCCAATGTCACAGTTAAAGCAATGCTTTGTAACATTTTATACTTCCAATTAAAAATCACTATGTCTTTTCTAAGGTTCTCATTATTAGGGAATCACTGTTCAAATGACTAGCTTAAGTTTTTTCTTTTAGGTGCAGTATTAATCAGCTAGAGTAAGGAACACATAAGAATTCCTTTGAGGATGACATGAGCCTTAAAAAAAAATTCTCCACCCTTTCCTATGGAGTCTAAGTATGCCTCCTGACAATTGGCTAAGCGATTTAATCTCATAGATTGGAGCTTCCTCAGGACAACTGGAAAGTATAAGTTAGACTCTTGTAAAATCTCACCAGAACTTTCCTCTGGTTTCTAAAGTTGAATTACCCAAACTGCTCAACCCTCTGTGAGTATTTACATGTTTTGTTTTTTCCATGAATCTTTTGTACTTTTTGCAGATTCTATGGGGATAGATTAAGAATATCTTCAAAATCATAGGAGTTTTTTGCTTTGAATATTTACATAGGATTTGGAGACCTTGTTACATATTTAAAGACACATATATGATGACCTAGATGTGAGTTCTATTTTGATATTTATAGAGTAAAAATTTAATGGGATCATGACTACTCAAAGAGCTTAAGCTGTATTTCTTTATATAAACTCAGATACAGAGAACAATGAGGCAAAAGTTAGTTTTAAATTAGGCTTTTCTTGTAAGAGTTAAACATATTTATTAAATAACTCTAAAATATAATGCCTCGTAAAAGAGTTCTGATGCTTTATCATGTAATGGACTAAACCCTGAATTTCATTATTTTTTTTGGGGGGGATGCAAGACGACCCATTTTCTGAATAACTTGGGACTGAGATATTAAAAAGAGTATTGATTTCTATCAGATGAGAAAATACCCACACAGTTATATAAGTTCTTTTAGGATGAGACTGTTTTCTTCATCTTCATTCTTCTTCTTCTTCTTCTTCTTCTTCTTCTTCTTCTTCTTCTTCTTCTTCTTCTCCTCCTCCTCCTCCTCCTCCTCCTCCTCCTCCTCCTCCTCCTTCTTCTTCTTTTTCTTCTTTTTCTCCTCCCATATCAATGTACAAAGAACAAAAAGAAGTTTGTCTACCAAATTGTGAAGTTACGGACCAATACATATGCATATATGTATATGTGTTTATGTATGTGTGTGTATAAATATATATATATATATATATATATATATATATATATATATGTATACATATGAACCTTAACATTACAAAAACAAAATTTGTATTCTTTTCCATATTTATTTTTACTTTTTAATATTTGTGGATTTTTTCTGCATTTTTCTTTCTGTTGTATCTTGTAATAGATGAATATATTCAAACAAAACAAATCATCTATGAATAAAATATTCTTTTCCTTGAGTCCATAACTTTTCTGCCAAAAATAGTAATAGCTAGTACCTAACTCACTTAACTATAATAAAATCATACTCCATAAAACTCCTTCTTGGGTAATTTTTGACATCATGGATATTTAATTGCAAATATATTAAAACTCATTGTTGTTTCATGTATTGCCTGTTTTGTAGAATATATTTCTATATATTTAAATAGTAGGCTAAATAAACAGTATGACACATACGGGCAAATTCTTAAGAATACTGGCCCAAACATCTGATGGCTTGCATGCAAATCTAACCTTTTAAACTGCCTATTTCACTTGTATTTAGTTTTCCTCAATTATAAGATAAATGATTTGGAATACCTGTTTTCTAATGACCCTTTCTGCTTTAGATCTATATTCCCATGATTTATGAGACTATGTACAAATCAACTCAACCTGGAATGGACATGAACTTCACCCACATTTATTATTCATTTTTCAATTCCTATAACAGGAGCTATCGAACCATAGGATTTTTCTCTTATTCAACTGGATTCTAAGGATGTCAGAGGTATCTTTTACTTCTCAAATATCTCATGGAGCTCCATTTTCATCTTTCCTATGTATATAGTCAGTGTAAGTTGTTTATCTTATGAAAGGTCAGAATCCTTCTTCCTCACACACAACCATTACAATTTTTTTTGAGTACAAAAAGTATCTAATTCTACTTATGTATTCTTAGCACTTAGCACAGTACTCTGAAGTTATATAACACCTATTTTAACTGCATTAGTTAAATTAATAAAATATAAATGTTATCTATTTAAAGAGTATGTCTAGATAAATGTGGGAATATGTATAAAATGTGTACATGTTTCACATATATTGGATTATTTGCTGTCTGGGGGGTAAGGAGAAGGAAGGGGAAAATATTGGAATACAAGGCTGCAAGGGTGATTGTTGAAAATTACCTTTGCATATATTTTGAAAATGAAAAGCCATTATTAAAAAAGGGTATGCCTAATTCATTTTTTTTACTGAAGTCACATTACTTTAAGGAAAAATGTTAATCAACTTCTAATAAATATTATTATAATTCACAGTAACTAGAAAATGATCCAATCACCTTAACTTACATCTGTTAGACTACAATGAATTTAAGCTTTAAAATTATGATCCATTTTAATGGAACTAGCCAATTTCAAAAGACAACATAAGGAAATCTTAAGTGAGGCTGAAATGATCACCAAATACATTCTATAGTTATTAACATTTCATACATCATAAGGTCAAAAGAGACCTCCACTGGCATGCAAGCCTAGATAGTGCCCTGAATTAGGCAAGATATTTTGGCCTCCAGACTGCATATATTGCGAAAACTGAATAAATATTATTAAATATCACTTTTTCCATTTGGGTTGAGCCACAGAAAAATATCTTTCTAAAAGAATCCTGAACATCAATAAAATAAAATAAGAATCTCTTCAATAGGAAGTAAAATGAGAAGATGTAAAAATTATTAATTTGGCCTTTTCCAAATATAATCACTTATTAAAAGCATTTTCTCAGTTTGTGAAACAATAAACTTTTTTTCTGATCCCTCTGACATATGAATCAAAATATTAGCACCTTAGAAAGTTTTCCTTTAGATTTACTGAAATTAATTTTTTGGATAAATATTGGTATGTGGAAAGTGTCTTCTTTGCCCTTTCACCTCTAGACTCAAGATATTTGTTTGTTCGTTTTTTCCTGCTATGTCTTTAAATTATTTTGATCTGTTCTCTATTCTCCTAACAGTCCCTTTCCATCATTACCTATATAGATTTATTCCTCATATGTTTATAAATTAGGTCATGTGGCTTTGTAACTTCAATATTGTTGTAATTGCCTGATGCTGTAGTGTAAGCCATGGTGTTTTTTTCTTCTTTTTCTCCTAGATATTTTGTTTCCTTTTTCATGGCTATGAAGTTTGTGCTTGTATCAAATAATAATATGTGTGATTTTATATTTAATTTGACATAACTTATGGAGCATTGCTTTTTGGGTTTTATTTTTAATTAACTCAAATGCTGAGAATATCAAAATAATTGACTGTTAAATTAAAAATCATCCTCACTTATTCTTCACTTAACAATCTCTGAGGATTAGTGTGAGGATTTTAGGGAGAGAAGAGATAAGTGGTCATAATTTCTGTATCAGGAATACATAATCAAGGTGCCTGATTTGAACACAGCTTCATCTGTGTGCTAGAGCTATCTGACTGGGAAAGAAAAACTTATCTGATGGCCTGAATTTTATGGCCACACAACTAGCACAAAATGGACACATCCTTAGTGTATGCTTAATGCCACTTCCTCGCTATCCCTGGGCATACGGGTATAAAGTAACATCATTAGAATGTATAGTCCTGTTATAGTATCTGGTACCTATTTCTATTCTCTTGTGTAGAATTCCATAAAAGCAGAAAAATTACATTGTGCTATAAATTTCAATTATAGATTCCAGTTATAATTTACTCAAGTTTTTGTCCATTGTAGCCAATGTTCATTTAGTTCAGAGTGAGTACAAAGAATTTGTGACAGCAGGGCTTGTGTGGGAACACAGGTTCAGAGAGAATGAAACTCTAGTGTAATAAATGAATCTAGCGCAGAATCATTCTTTGTAGATCTACTTTATTATTCCCTCTGTTTATCAAAATTTATATTGCAGTCAGGCAACATAAGGGCTTTTTTTAAAAAAAAATATTACTGAAAGGAATAGGAAAACACAGATCTTCCAGTTCTTTGCTAACACATAAGCAGTAATAGCATAGAAGCCCCATATACCAGAACAACTTGAATTTCAGAAGCCCTTTATATAGCAGTTTACCTCCATTGCCTTAAGTATTAGCAAATTAAGATCGAAGGCATGAGCACCTGGGCATGATGGAGTTAGGGTTTGGAAGTATTCCAATTTCAGTCAGTAAAATGAATGTTTTCTTTATAGATGAGAAATCCAAAAAAATTGTATCTAAATGACTGGGACTGCCAACCTGGTATAGGTATTCAAGTACCTTGGGTTACCAAAAATTTTCTTCTCAAGAAAACTATTCAGTGGTAGATAACTAGGACTAAAATATTCCCTGATAAAGCTTTTTGAGGACATAAACGGTGAAATATTTGGCCAGCTACATGATAGATATAGTGGTGTATTCTTTTTGAACTGTGAAAATCAGAAATTTGAAGTTTGGATATTCTACTAGGCAGAGGATTTTAGGCTCAAGACTTACCATAGCTATAAACATTGGAGTGACTAAGATTCAAAATGATAAGCATTTGTTTTTATTTCAACTTGCATAAGTGTTTATCTGTGTATTTCAGGTGAAGAAAAAGATCTTTTTGACAATTTCTATGCATTAAGAAAATAACATGAGCCACCAGTAATAAAAAATAAATCAAAATTTTATGAATCCTTGATTTCACAAATGTGGATCATTTTGCCATTTCTTGAAAATGTGAATCTCCTTTTCACGCTGGTAATTTTTTTGATGGGGAAGTTATTGTAGATAAACTCCATCATAGATATTTTAAATTTCATAGTTAGAAGGACCACAAGAGTCCCCTTTTTTTATAAACCATGTATAAAGCATGACTGAAAGAGAACTTCTTAATATAACTATTTCAAGAAGTGGTAATTCAGACTTTAATTAAAGTATCTCAGTTTACTCAAGTTTTAAATGTTTATAATAAAAGCACCTATTTTCCAGCATCAGATGAAATCGCATAAAACACTTAATCCAATGCTTAGCACTTAGTAGGTAGATAAGAAATGTTTGTTTTCTTCCTTCATCAGTACATGTTACATTTGCATGCTTTTACAGAATTTATAACTGAATGAGATCCCTCTTTAGTGGATTTCTAGTTTGTTAAATCTCAATTCATATGACAATTTCTATGGAAACTCTCTTCTTATTCCCTTAATTGCAAATGTCCAGCTTCTTTTTCAAATTATCCATCAACCATTTATCTTTCTATATAGATCTATTGATCTGTAAATGTGAACATATGTGCATTTGTTATAATAATGCATATATTACTTCTAAACAGAAAATATATACACATAAAACATATAATTTGATATATTAGAATATATGTCATTAAATATGACATATCAAGAAGTCTCCATGAAGATGTTTCTTAGCAGAATATCTTAAACTACTGGGCACCTAGTAAGTAGTAGTTACTTAATACATACTTGTTAAACTGAATTGCTTTGGGTAGTTTCTTTTTTTTATTGGATAGAGGATCAGTTTATTTTATTTTATTTTATTTTTTATTTTAATAGCCTTTTATTTACTGGTTATATATATGAGTAACTTCACAGCATTGACAATTGCCAAACCTCTTGTTCCAATTTTTCCCCTCCTTCCCTCCACTCCCTCCCCCAGATGGTAGGATGACCAGTAGATGTTAAATATATTAAAATATAAATTAGATACACAATAAATATACATGACCAAACCATTATTTTGCTGTACAAAAAGAATCAGAATCTGAAATATTGTACAGTTAGTCTGTGAAGAAAATCAAAAATGCAGGTGGGCAAAAATATAGGGATTGGGAATTCAATGCAATGGTTTTTAGCCATCACCCAGAGTTCTTTCTCTGGGCGTAGCTGGTTCAGTTCATTATTGCTCCATTGGAAATGATTTGGTTGATCACATTGCTGAGGATGGCCAGGTCCATCAGAACTGGTCATCATATAGTATTGTTGTTGAAGTATATAATGATCTCCTGGTCCTGCTCATTTCACTCAGCATCAGTTTGTGTAAGTCTCTCCAGGCCTTTCTGAAATCATCCTGCTGGTCATTTCTTACCGAACAGTAATATTTCATAATATTCATATACCACAATTTTTTCAGCCATTCTCCAATTGATGGACATCTACTCAGTTTCCAGTTTCTGGCCACTACAAAGAGGGCTGCCACAAACATTCGTGCACATACAGGTCCCTTTCCCTTCTTTAATATCTCTTTGGGGTATAAGTCCAGTAGTAACACTGCTGGATCAAAGGGTATGCACAGTTTGATAACTTTTTGAGCATAGTTCCAAATTGCTCTCCAGAATGGTTGGATGTATTTACAATTTTGGGTAGTTTCTAGTTCCTGTTGGAATGATATTTTCAATCACATCAGACCATTGATGCTAAAATCCTTTCTCTGAATACCCTGAAATCTTTTTTCCTCAAACAAATTTAATTCCAAACTTGGCTTCCTTCCCTATTGTCTCATATGCTAAGATTGTTTAAGTGGTCTCTTTATCCAAATTTCTCCTGTGTACAACCTGGGTATTTGCTTCTCTGGTGTCACTAAACTGGTCTTTGTACTGCACATTTTGTTATTGAATCCATACTTGAAGTCTTTACACCCTGGTGAGATATCCCATAACTTGAATTATGCAGATATAGATTTAGGGAGGTTTAGAGATATTGTCAAGCTGTGTTTTGGAATGCAAGTAGGTAAGATATATAAGAAAAATAAATGAAAAATATTTGGGAAATACAGGGTGTCCCAAAAGTATATAAGCTATCAAAGTCCTTAGGAAATGGCTATAGAACACCATAAGTATCTTGAGTTGAAGTTAAAAAAAATATTCTAAACATCATATAGGAAAAAGTAGGATAAATAGAAAAATAGCAATTATCTGAATGTATCTAGTGGGAGGGTTAGAGAGGCAAAAAAATTCACCCTCAAAACATAAAAATGTTCAAATGACCCATAATAGCTGAGCAGAGGAATATTTTAAAGTTTTGCACGTAGGGAGTCTGATCACTACCTCTCTTGAATGTTTAATGGAGAGCACCTGAATCTAATAAAATTTTAAGTGATAACATTTGAAAAAAAATGTTAATCCCCTTTCTATTGAAAGGTGAACCATGAATCTTTCAAATGGTTAATGATAACCATGAATCTTTCAAATGGGTAATGATATTCAGATTTAGTGTTTCCTCTGAAATCAGTGAGTTATTTCTAAATTTCAGTCAAGTAAAATATTTTCAGATGGTGCAACAGAATAAACAACAACATAAGACTTGGAAAAGAATGAATTTAGAGATGGTCTATTATGACCTCCTTATTCTTCAAAAGAGGAAATTGTAATAAATATCATTAATAATTATATTTTTCTGAGTCTCTATTGTCCAATTCCACGTGCTTGCTTCTCCTCCCTATGTGAGATAGTAACTCTGAATAAGTTTATGCTTGCATAAACATTTGAGTGACTCACCACTGTGGGGTCACTATGCCACAAATATATTTCTCTTTACACGAATAGAGTCAGAGATATTAGAAAGGAGAAACTTCATGGATCCAAGGAGCAGAAAGGTAGGCTAAAACTTGGAATATTCTTGCTAATTCCTTTGAAGCTTAAAAAGTGAAACAAGCAAGAAACAAAACCTGATTTGCTAAATTTGTCTCCCAACTTGAGTATGGTTATAAGGAGTCTATTCTCTTCATACTAAGAGGAAAATACTTTTAGCAGTCTCAAAGGCACAACAGGGAAGATGGAAATTTGTGTAGCATGTTGGTTCTCTTCAATACTGTATTTCTCTGTTTAAAGTTTGGATGAATTTCAAGGAAATACCCAGAGGAAGACAAGATTTCAGCTATAGAACTTCTTAAAATATAAGGGCACTTTGGGGCTATTATGAATTGAATTCAAGTGAAATGAGCTGAAAGGAAAAAAGAAACTTATAAAAAATTTCCACTTCATATCCTGCTTAACTTATGTTATTTCCCCCAAGTGCTATAGCACCTGCCTAGAAGAGGTTAATAATATTCTTCTCAGAGAATTAGATGTTCACGTACTTTTAAAATTAAAAAAAAAAACTAACAAAATTAAATATTCAAAATACTATTAAAATATCTTAAAAATAAAAATATATTTTCATGAACAAAAGGTACTCTATAAGTTTTCAAACAATATCCTTTTATCAATGTTATTTCTGCAATTATCAATAAATCCCTCTAGCCAAGGGACTAGTATCTTCTAGCATATTTTCTTTGGCAAAGGGAATAGTTTCAAGCAAGTAGGTGCTTAATGAATAATTATGAATTGACTGAAAATATTAAATGTTATTGATAAAGGAAGATATAATATGCTTTTTTTGTCAGTAAGCAGAACAGAATAGACTAGAATGAGTAGGACAAAGTCACTAAAGATATGAGGGGGAGAGGCAAAGAATGAGTGGTAGCAGAAAACTCACATTGAATATATTAGGAAATGTGATCTATGCTAAACAAAAACAGAATCACAGCATAGGAATTTAGAACTGAAAGAATCCTTACAGTGTATTGTATATTTTATTGTTCGGTTGAGAAAATTAGTAAAGAGGAGTGAAGAAAGAGACTTGTATAAGGCTATATAGCTTCTTAGTTACAGATCTGGGACTAGAACATAGCTCTATATGATTCATTATTGGGATACTTTTGTCTATACCATGTGACAGAACTTTGTAATAAAAACAATAGCTCTTTGGAGCTCATACTTTTAGAGCCTTAACATGTAAACTATAGGAAACATGTCTCTCAAAACTTTTTGCATGTGAGAGTGGTCAACTCATGCTTTCACTCTGGGATAGGCCCGCTATCTTCAATATACTCCACAAGACTCTATAATTGAATAGAATTTCCAACAAGCTTTCTAGATTCCTTTGATCCAAATTTGCTTTGTGCAAAGTGAGTAGAAAAGGATTGTAATTCTATGAGGTGACCACAAAGAATAATAATAATAATAATAAAAAAACATAAAAACATAAGGAAAGTTACAGGAGCATTTATTTTAGAGCAAATTTTATTGAATATGATCATCGTATAATCTTGCTGTTGCTGTGTGCAATGCTCACTTCACTTAGCATCAGCTCATGTAAATCTTCCCAGGCCTCTCTGAAATCATCCTGCTGATTGTTCTTAGAGAACAATAATATTCTATAACATTCATATACCATAACATTTAGCTATTTTCCAACTGATGGACATCCTCTCAACTTTCCAGTTTCCTGCCTCTACAAACCTTTTTGCATATGTGAGTCCTTTTCCCTTTTTATCCTCTCTTTGGGATATAGACTTTGGTAAATGTCCTATACGAATGAATAGCTATTTTTTTTTTTTTAATCACTTGCAACCTGAATCACTACTAGGTCATAGTGAAATACTAGAGCATAATATTATAGTACAAGAATATAACAACAACAACAACCAACATTACTAATCATATTAATAGCATATATATATATATATATATATATATATATATATATATAAACTCTTTAAGGCTTCAAAAGAATTGTACATATTTTACTCATTGACTCACAACACTCATTTTTGCTAAATGCTATTTTTATCCTCATTTTACATTTTTTCACCCAAAACTGAAGATGAGAGAGGTTAAGTAACTAGTAAGTATCTAAGACAGATTCAAATTCATTACAGTATGGGCACTCCACTGCAATATGACTTAACAAAATTTTTATAACACTGTATCACCTAAAATAATGTAAATGAATAATAAATGTCTTTGTTTTCTTATCTCCAAATTATAGTTAGAGTAGATGATTTATAAGATGATTTCAGGAACTAATTCCTATGATTCTACTATAATATTGTTAAAAGTTGGTAATAGGATAAAATTATAATATTATGTGTTCTAAACCAGCCAAAATGAACAGCTGCTCAAAGTCTGCCCTAATGCAAACAGGAAATGGGAAACTCTCATGTTATAATTTAAAGCAGTTAGCCTCTGAGGTAATTGCTTTAAAACTCTAAAATTTTGTGATTTTATGATGCTTGGTATTTGCTAGAAATGAAGCTCAACTTTTTAAATTACATTACACTTTTAAAGTTGCTTACTTCTGAGCATTGGCTTAATGGGTACTAGAAATAAAACAGCCATAAGGCATTCAAAGCCATTTCCATTTGCGGTGTTTAGAAACAGGCAAGCACTTTTCTCTCCACAGGCAAGCTGGTTGGAGGTAGATACCTTAGCATCTTGATGGATGGGTGAGTACAGTCTGCAAGGACTGCCCAGGACAAAAGGGGCAGGGATACAAGGGCATTTCTGCTTTGTTAGCTTATACCTGATCTTAATATATCTTACATATAAAATAAAAATTTTAAGCATAATCAATTGCTTTATCAATAGTGAATATTAATAATGATACTCTATAATTGTGAAGTGTATTTTATAAAAACAATAAAGTCTTTAGCTAATGTATTCTGAATAATCATCAAATTCCATGATAGCAGCAATTAGTAAACTGTTTTAATATACCTAAAATCTTAAAATCTCACCTTCTCAGTGAAAAATTTCAAACTTTCTCAAATCTCATCCACGTTTTGATATCTATATTAATGACATTATATATAATCATTCAAGAAAAACAGTAGCTGGGATACTTGAATTGATACCACCTGGATCTTATCTTTTCCCTTCAAAGGAAATATTGAATATAGGTTGAAACAGTTAAAATAATAGAGATTAGATTAATTTTTAAACTATGTCCATGAAACAGAAAGGAAAGAAGAAAAGTGCATGTATGAGTGTGAGAGAGAATAAGAGAAAGAAAGAAAGAAGAAAGGAAGGAAGAAAGAAGGAGGAAAGGAAGGAAAGAAGGAAGAAAGGAACAAGAGAGGGAGAAAGGGAGGAAGGAAGGAAGGAAGGAAGAAAGGAAGGAAGGAAGGAAAGAAGGAAGGAAGGAAAAAGAAAAAAAAGATAAGAAAGAAAAGGAGAGAGGAAAAGACAAAAGAAGGAAAGGAAATTAGGAAGGAGGGAAGGTAGGAAAGAAGTAAGGACAGGAATAAGGAAAATAGAAAGGAAGGATGTACAGAAGGAAAGAAAATAAGAAAAGAACAGTATCCTCTTCCAAGGCTGCTGAGATACTTTTGTGTGATATGATGAAAAAAATAAAGGAATTAACTTTTAGACAATCATATCCACTGAACTGCACTAGCTGTCAAACTGAGAATTCACTTCTAGTGACTATGCATCCATTTCTTCCTCATCAAATTGGGAAACTATTAACTTGCATCATAGTATGTTTGTGAGAGTCAGTATTCACATAGTATGTAAAAGAATTCATCAGAAATCTAAAGTTCCATAAAAAATGTCAGACATTGTTAGTATTATTAATTTTCTAAATAGTTATGATTTCAAAAGCCTATAGAGTCCTTGATCTGCAATTTGTTTTTTTGGTCAAATCACTCTCTGCACCCTATTTTCTCCATCTTTAAATGGGTCAAGAAATAGAGTAACCATTTTTTTTTTTCTTTTCCTCACCAAAATGTTATTTGTTTGAAAATGAAGTACAATTCTTTGTACTATTGTGATTTTTTTTCAAAAAAAGATGGTGGGTTAAATTTAAGATATTCCTTAAAAGCTCATCTATACATAATATTACATCAAGCTTTGTTGCCCAGAGACTCTCATAACATGAAACGTTCAATGTGGGAGTTTTCTTCCTTTTTTTTTCTCATAAGCCCACCCCATAAAATCTGAGACAATCCTTTGCTGAAATAATTCAGTAGGGCAATACTAATTTCCCAAGTAAATATGTGATTGAAAATATTATTGTTATTTGTTTTTAATTGAAAATACAGGAAACAAAACATATTTCTGGTTAGAAAAGATAACCATACACACTCCAATATTCAGCTTATTGTTAAGTAAATTAGACTTAGGGGAAGGGAAGCTCCTTTCTTTACCTCTCTTGCTCTTAGCATGTATAACCAGTAATATCTTCTTCCTCAGACCCTCAAGTAGGGTTTGTAAGACATTGCTTCAGCAGTGAGTTCCACACGTGTTCTAATAGGGGCCTGCTGCATACTTCTTGAATCCTCCTGCAATTGTTCAATTAGTCTTGCAGCAATTCATGCCTTCTATGGTTGGCATCAGGTCTTATTTTTAATCACTTTTGAAGTTCTGTTACATATAGTTCCTAGAAGCTAATAAGAAAGGTAATATAGGAAACATTTATTTTGTTAATGTATTTTATAGTACATTACATTAATTTTGGTGACCCTTAAATCAAAAGATCTTAAAGCATTAAAAGCTCAATTTGTGTGGCAATTCCTCCTTTGGTCCTTAGGGGAGACCCAGAAAATATGTGAAAATCATTAACTGAATTTAAGGTGAAATTAAAATCTTTCAAGGCATTTCTCCTCTGCTGTTGTGTACTAACAGCATCACTAGAAAACATGAAAGCTTTTGAGAGTTTTCTTTCTGGGCAGGAGACATAGTTCTGGAAAAGGGATGATGGCAGAATAAGGTGGGAAGGGGGGATAAAAAGAGGGAAGCCACATCCCACAAAGAGGCAAAGGAAACATCATATCTGAGGGAATTTAGAGAGGGGGAGGAACATTGTATGAATCTTAATCTCATCAGAGCTAGCTCAAAGAGAAAATAATTGACATATCTGTTTTAGAGAAAATTCTCTGTCACCTCATTAAAAAGGGGAAGAGGAAAAAAGGAAAAGAAAAAGAGGAAAAAGAAAAAGAGAAGAAAGGGGAAAAGATTCAAAGGGGGGAGGGAGGGATGCTAAAGAAAGTGAGCGTTGTGATACAAGTAGGATACATAAATTTAAAAAGGGGAAAGAGGGTTGGGGGGGCAAGAAAAAATAAAGCATAATCTGGGGATATTAGGATGGCAGGAAATACAGAATTAGTAATTCTAACCATAAATGTGAATGGGATGAACTCCCCCATAAAGAGGAGGCAGATAGCAGACTGGATCAAAAGTCAGAACCCTACAATATGTTGTTTACAGGAAACACATTTAAAGCAGGGAGATACATACAGAGTAAAGGTAAAAGGCTGAAGCAAAATCTATTATGCTTCAGGTGAAGTCAGAAAAGAAGGGGTAGCCATCCTTATCTCAGATCAAGCAAAAGTAAAAATTGATCTAATTAAAAGAGATAAGGAAGGAAACTACATCTTGCTAAAGGGTAGCATAGACAATGAAACAATATCAATACTAAACATATATGCACCAAGTGGTATGGCATCCAACTTCCTAAAGGAGAAGTTAAGAGAGTTGCAAGAAGAATTAGACAACAAAACTGTAATAGTGGGAGATCTCAACCTTACACTCTCAGAATTAGACAAATCAAACCCCAAAACAAATAAGAAAGAAATTAAAGAGGTAAATAGAATATTAGAAAAATTAGGTATGTTAGATCATTGGAGAAAACTGAATGGAGATAGAAAGGAATATACTTTCCTCTCAGCAGTTCATGGAACCTATTCAAAAACTGACCATATATTAGGACATAAAGACCTCAAAATTAAATGCAAGAAAGCAGAAATAGTAAATGCTTTCTTTTCTGATCATGATACAATAAAAACTACATTCAACAAAAAGTTAGGGGTAAATAGAGCAAAAAGTAATTGGAAACTAAACAATCTCATCTTAAAGAATGATTGGTTGAAACAGCAAATTATAGATCCAATTAATAATTTCACTCAAGATAATGACAATGATGAGACATCATACCAAAATTTCTGGGATGCAGCCAAAGTGGTAATAAGAGGAAATTTTATATCCTTAGAGGCCTACTTGAATAAAACAGAGAAAGAAAAGATTAATGAATTGGGCTTGCAACTAAAAAAAACTAAAAAAAAAAACAAACAAATTAAAACCCCCAAATACTAAATTTGAAATTCTAAAATTAAAATAAAAAGAAATTAATAATATTGAAAGTAAAAAAAAACTATGAACTAATTGATAAAACTAAGAGTTGGTTCTATGAAAAATCCAATAAAATAGATGAGCCTTTGGTAAATCTGATTAGAAAAAGGAGGGAGGAAAATAAAATTAGTAGTCTTAAAAATGAAAAGGTAGAAATTTCCACCAATGAAGAGGAAATTAGAGAAATAATAAGGAGTTATTTTGCCCAACTTTATGCCAATAAATTTGATAACCTAAGTGAAATGGATGACTACCTCCAAAAATATAGACTTCCCAGACTAACAGAGGAGGAAGTAAATTACTTGAATAGTCCCATCTCAGAAAAAGAAATAGAACAGGCTATTAATCAACTCCCTAAGAAAAAAATCCCCAGGACCAGATGGAATTACATGTGAATTCTTTCAAATATTTAAAGAACAATTGGTCCCAAGGCTATATAAATTATTTGATAAAATAGGGAATGAAGGAGTCCTACCAAATTCCTTTTATGATACAGATACCTAACCAGGTAGGTTGAAAACAGAGAAAGAAAATTATAGACCAATCTACCTAATGAATATTGATGCTAAAATCTTAAATAAGATATTAGCAAAAAGACTACAGAAAATCATCTCCAAGATAATACACTATGATCAAGTAGGATTTATACTGGAAATGCAGGGCTGGTTCAATATTAGGAAAATTATCAATATAATTAGCCATATTAATAACCAAATTAACAAAAAACATATGATCATCTCAATAGATGCAGAAAAAGCATTTGATAAAATCCAACATCCTTTCCTATTAAAGACACATGAGAGTATAGGAATAAATGGGCTTTTCCTTAAAATAATCAGCAGCATCTATTTAAAATCATCAGTAAGCATCATATGTATTGGAGACAAACTGCAACCATTCCCAATAAGATCTGGAGTGAAACAAGGTTGCCCACTATCACCGTTACTATTTAATATTGTATTATAAATGCTAGCTTTGGCAATAAGAACTGAGAAAGAGATTAAAGGAATAAGAATAGGTAACAAGGAAACCAAATTATCACTCTTTGCTGATGATATGATGGTATACTAGAGAACCCAGAGACTCTACTAAAAGTTATAGAAATAATCCACAACTTTAGCAAAGTTGCTGGTTATAAAATAAACCCACATAAGTCATAGCATTCTTATATATCATAACAAAATCCAAAAGTCAGAGTTACAAAGAGAAATTCCATTTAAAGTAACTACTGATAGTATAAAATATTTAGAATCATCTGCAAGGAAAATCAGAAACTTTATGAGCAAAATTACAGACCACTTTTCACACGAATTAAGTCTGATCTAACCAATTGGAAAAATATTAAATGCTCTTGGATAGGGCGAGCAAATATAATAAAGATGATAATACTACCCAAACTAATCTATTTGTTTAGCGCTATACCAATCAGACTCCAAAAACTATTTTAATGACCTAGAAAAATAACAACAAAATTCATATGGAAAACAAAGGTCAAGAATTTCAAGGGAATTAATGAAAAAAAAAATCAAATGAAGGTGGCTTAGTTGTACCAGATCTAAAATTATATTTTAGAGCAGCAGTTACCAAAACCATTTGGTATTGGCTAAGGAACAGATTAGTTGATCAGTGGAATAGGTTAGGTTCAAGGGACAAAACAGTCAACAACTATAGCAACCTAGTCTTTGACAAACCTAAAGACCACAGCTTTTGGGATAAGAACTTACTGTTTGACAAAATTGCTGGGAAAATTGGAAACTAATATGGCAGAAACTAGGCATTGATCCACACTTAACACCGTACACCAAGATAAGGTCAAAATGGGTTCATGACCTAGGCATAAAGAATGAGATTATAAATAAATTAGAGGAACACAGGACCTCTCAGACCTGTGGAAGGGGAAGGAATTTATGACCAAAGAAGAACTAGAGATCATTACTGATCACAAAATAGAAAATTTCAACTATATCAAACTGAAAAGTTTTTGTACAAACAAAACTAATGCAGACAAGATTAGAAGGGAATCAATAAACTGGGAAAACATTTTTACAGTCAAAGGTTCTGATAAAGGCCTCATTTCCAAAATATATAGAGAATTGACTCTAATTTATAAAAAATCAAGCCATTCTCCAATTGATAAATGGTCAAAGGATATGAACAGACAATTCTCAGATGAAGAAATTGAAACTATTTCTAACCATATGAAAAGATGCTCCAGGTCATTATTAATTAGAGAAATGCAAATTAAGACAACTCTGAGATACCACTACACCCTGTCAGATTGGCTAGAAGGACAGGGAAAGATAATGTGGAATGTTGGAGGGGATGTGGGAAAACAGGGACAAGTATACATTGTTGGTGGAACTGTGAATTCATCCAACCATTCTGGAGAGCAATTTGGAACTATGCTGAAAAAGTTATCAAACTTTGATCCAGCAGTGTTACTACTGGGCTTATATCCCAAAGAGATCATAAAGAAGGGAAAGGGACCTGTATACCTCTAAGTATACCATCATCACGAATGTTTGTGGCAGCCCTTTTTGTTGTGGCTAGAAACTGGAAACTGAGTGGATGCCCATCAGTTGGAGAATGGCTGAATAAATTGTGGTATATGAATATTATGGAATATTATTGTTCTGTTAGAAATGACCAACAAGATGATTTCAGAAAGGCCTGGAGAGACTTACATGAACTGATGCTGAGTGAAATGAGCAGGGCCAAGAGATCATTATATACTTCAACAACAATACTAGATGATGACCAGTTCTGATAGACCTGGCCATCCTCAGCAATGAGATCAACCAAATCATTTCCAATGGAGCAGTAATGAACTGAACCAGCTATGCCCAGAGAAAGAACTTTGGGAGATGACTAAAAACCATTACATTAAATTCCCATTCCCAATATTTTTGCCCACCTGCATTTTTGATTTCCTTCACAATCTAATTGTACAATATTTCAGAGTCTGATTCTATTTGTACAGCAAAATAATGGTTTGGTCATGAATACATATTGTGTATCTAATTTGTATTTTAATATATTTAACATCTACTCGTCATCCTGCCATCTGGGGGAGGGAGTTGGGGGTAAGAGGGGAAAAATTGGAACAAGAGGTTTGGCAATTGTCAATGCTGTAAAGTTATCCATACATATAACCTGTAAATAAAAGGCTATTAAATAAAAAAATTTAAAAAAAGGAGACATAGTTCTACTTTATAGCTTTGGGAAAACTATGCCAGACTGGTGTTATTCTTTCACTCAAACTATTTTTCTTTTTATGATTTCTCCTAAATTCTAGCCTCAGAGGTTTATTCTCCCAGGACCTATTACTCTAAGTTCAAGAGAATTGGATTTTCAACATAATGCAAAGGGGAGAGAATTGACCAACTTTTGAATCTTGGATGACCTTAGCTAAGTCACTTAATTTCTTTGGGCTTCCCTTCCCAATTGGACTTGATGATCTCCAAAATCACTTCCAGCTCCAAATATATGATTATACATTTAAGTATTCTTTCATCTTTCAACATTATATATGTGTGTTCCTACCCAAGTGAAAAATGTCATCCAAGGTCATCCAAGATAGATTAGTCCCCAGTCACTTCTTAATTACCATGAAGCTCTTTTATGGAACTGGATAGAAATCAATCAATTCAATAAAGCTTCATTATATAATAAGTTTCTGTGCTAGAACAAGTTTTAAAAATAGACACTTACATTCTATTAAAGTGTGGAATATGGCAGGGAAGGTACTATATGATACTATTGTACTCAATAATTAGATGAATAATTAGAAAATATATGAGCATTGAGAATTAAATTATCTAGACTGTAGAGATTATTACATTTATTTCTTTATTTCTCTTTGATTGACCTATGCTATTTGAAATCCAGTTAATAGCCTTCTTTCAACAGTCCCAATTATGTATGTGTCTGTGTATACACCAATGCATACATATGCATTTTCTATCTATCTATCTATAATCTTCCATTGAGAATTGCTCATAAACCTATAGTTTATGAAGTTGATTTGGAAAGGCTTCTGATCAAATTCAAAGACAATATAATTGTGTTATCTGACTCTATGTGATTCCAAGAACTTTTGTCAATGTGATTTCTTGGGAAAAGATACTAGAATCTGTTTCTCATTTTCTTTTTCAGTGTGTTCCAATTTTATAGAAGATGAATTGAGGGAAATAGGGTTTAAGTGACTTGCCAAAGATCAAGCATCTATTAAGGGTATAAAACTAAATTTTAACTCATATCTCCCTGACTCTATATCAGGAATATACAGATATCCCTGATACTATATCACATAAGCTCTTCTTACAAGTTTATAAAAAAAAGTTTTTTAAAGAAAGTAATAGTAATGGATCTCAGGTAAGTTAGTAAATCAAGGAAGTTAAAAATTCCAGTGGGGTAAAGGTGACTTTCACAGTGCATGGAAGCAGTAGATAGAAAATCCTGTGCAGAAAACAATCAGTAAGCCAAGTGACTGAAATGAAGAGAGTAAAATATTTTTTTTAAAAAAATCTGGGAAGGGTTTTAAATGAACCTCCAGAGTAGATGAGGAAGTTGTGTGCTCTCATATTTCTCTAGTATGCATTCTTTCTGGATACACCATTTATTTTAGGAGAGACGAAGTAAAGTACCTAATGCTGACTATAATATAAATCTAAATACTTATCGAGTTGAATTCTACAGACATTTGTAAATGGGGTAGAAGAGGTTGGGTAAGAAAAAAGAATGTGACTTAAGAAAACTTGCAGTAAGAAATGTCATAGTAGTTAGGAGAAAGGGAGACTAATGATGTGATTCTAATTCAAGGTGCACTCTTTCTTACAAAGAAGTTGTAGTTGCTAACTGCTGCTTTAAGGAAAATCATATAATCTTATCTGTTTAAAATGTGCAAGCCCTAAATGATATAGGGTTAAATAGCCAGAGTCCTTCTTCCTCATCTGACAAGTTATGCAACAGGAGAAGGAAGTTGGTGTAGTGAAATTCATCAATGAAACCATCTCAGTTTATCGTGTCTTTGAGGGGACGGTGGTGTTTAAATTTGTGAAATTAGATTACTTTTGTAATTACCTTTTCTTTAGTCACTTTGCAGCAATTTTAACATGGAGGGCCCTTTGTGGACCCATTCTAATTTCTCTAGATTGCACTTGGAAGGATTCAAAGAGCTATGAAATCCCCAGAATCATTTACCTTTCCCATGGGCATTGACCAATCTGACAGTCCCTTCAGCTATATGACCACAATTTTAGTGTTGTTTTTTTTTTCTTCTTTGCTGTAGCAAGTGCATTGCTAGTCTATTTTGACCTGTAAATCCGTTCTAATTTCCTGCTGTCTTTGTGCTCAAGAGAGGATGTAACACTGCTACATTCTCTGATTAGCAACAGGGCCTCTCGAGAAAGCCTTACTCCAGAGAAGAAAGACTGAAGCCAAGAAAACATTGATTTCTGGAACATGGATCCTGAGTCTAATCAAATTTTTGTAATATCAGCCAGTGACCTTTTCTCTCATTAGGGAATTTATGCAAAACTTAATCCCCTGCTCCCTTATCACTCTGCATGTGCCTGAGCTAATCATAGCATAATTATTGGGAAATTTCAAAGTATTAATTTGACATGATTGGATTTTGATCTACCATGTTTTTTGTATGTTAGAAAAATGCACAAACTTTTTGAAAATAAACACAACTTTTCATCAAGAAGAAAAGCAGTTTTGCTAAACGTGCAATTTTATTATCCTCTTGGTTTATTCAAACATGCACAGTTAGCAACTTCAAGTAATATAAGAAAGTGCATGTAATTCTTTCCTTAGTTCCTAAAATGTAATACAATATCCTGGGAACAAATGTTTTGATAATTGTACGATGTACAGTTTTTATTAAACTGGGAGAATTACATCATTTTGTATTTTTTTTTTTAATATAATTCACCAAACTGCTTCAAAACATTAAAAAAAAATAAACTTCAGTTAATTTACACTAACAATAGTTCTGCAAGGTATGCGAATATCATGTGCTCATACCGTACTGCTTAGAAGCTGTGGCTAGTAACATTATTTTATTTTTGACATTAATGTTTTTTGTAATTTGAATATGATAGCAATACAGCAGCTATAATCCCACAGAAATTGACTATATCATTACTTTCACTTTTTCACAAGTCTGGCTGATAACATATTATGCTGTCACCATTTGTTTTGTATTTCAGAAACTTAAAAACCATCCAAGGCAGTGAACCTACAAATATTACTTGGATTTGCCTGCTACATTTATAATTTTTCAAAAGATTTTTTATTGCAATTATTTAAAATAAAATTATCTGGAAAACAATAATAATTAAGTACAGCAAAACATCTCACAATGACAATTAGAAGGAACTGATTCCTTTAAAATTAATAAAAATATTAATAAATTAATTATAACTTTTCTATAACTACACCTTTACCACATTAAAATATCTTCTACATATTGCAAGGTGTTTCTAAAATAATAAAAATGGCTGAAACTTATTCAAAGTTGTTACACTTTTTATCACAATAAATTCATTCAGGGTTCCATTTGGATCCAAAACATATCATTACCAATTTTCTGGAATTATGTCAACCTTAACTTAAAATTGCCTTTATTTTTTTATATGACTACAAATTACATTATATTTTGACTGTAAAAATTGAATCATTAATTATTTGGTCATCACTTAAATCAGGTTTAAAAGAATTTATTTCATATTATTAAAATTATTCTTTAAATTTCAAAAAAAAGGAGGCAAATAACATTAGTGAATAGTTCTATTGAGAGAGGACCACTGATAGCTTTTTAAATTATATATATATATATATATATATTAATTTTCTTAATTTATATTTATTTTTATAATAGCTTTTTATGGTTCCAAATACATGCAAAAATAGCTTTCAACATTCACCCTTACAAAAATTTTGTGCTCCAATTTTTTCTTCCTCATCCCCACCCTCCTTACCTCCCCTAGACACCAGTAATTTGGTATAAGTTAAATTTGTGCAATTTATCTTAAAATATTTCCACATTTGTCATTCCAAAGACAAATGAGATCCAAAGGGAAAAAAAACATAAGAAAGAAAAAATAAGCAAACCAACAACAATCACAATAAAGGTGAAAATAATGTGCTGTGATCAATATTCAGTCTTCATCCTTCTCTTTCTGGATATGGCTCTTTCCATCTCAAGCCTATTGGAATTGCCTTGAATTACAAGTCCATCACAGTTGATTATTACATAATCTTGTTACTATTGCATAAAATGTTCTCTTGGGTTCTGCTCACTTCCTTTAGCATGAGTTCATGTGAGTCCTTATAAGCTTTTTTGAAATCATCCTGATCATCATTTTAAATGAACAATAATATTCTTCAACACTCATATAGCAAAACTTATTCAGCTGTTCTTTAACTGATTGGTATCCACTTAGTTACCATTTCCTAGTCATTAGAAAAAGGGCTGCTATAAACTTTTTTGCATGTGTGGGTACTTTTCCCTTTTTTATAATCCCTTTGGGACATAGACCCAGTGGAAACCCTAGTGGTTCAAAAGTTATGCACAGTTTGATAGTCCTTTTGGCATAGTTCCAAATTGCTCTCCAGAATGGTCAGTTCACAACTCCACCAACAATGTATTAGTGTTCCAGTTTTCCCACAATCCCTCCAATATTCATCATTATTTGTTCCTGTCATTTTAACCAATCTGAGAGGTGTGAAGTGGTACTCAGAGTAATCTTTATTTCTATTTCTCTAATCAATAGTAATTTAGAACATTTTATATGAATAGAAATGGTTTTAATTTCTTCATCTGAAAATTATCTGTTCATATCCTTTGACCATTTATCACTTGAAAAATCAATTATGTTATTGCATATTTGAGCCAATTATATATATTAGAAATGAGGTTTTTATCGGAAATAATGGATGTAATTTTTTTCCTCAGTTTTCTGCTTCCTTTCTAATCTTGGATGTATTGATTTTGTTTGTACAACACTTTTTTTTAAATTTAATATATTAAAATTATCCATTTATGCATTTCATAAGGTTATCAGTTCTTTAGCCATAAATTCCTTCCTTGTAGATCTGTTAGACATCCTTAATTTTCCTAATTTATTTACACCATTACTAAATCATGAACATATTTTGACTTTATCTTGGAAGACGATTTTAGGTGTTGGTCAATGCCTAATTTCTGCCACACTATTTTCCAGTTTTTCCAACAATTTTTGCCAATAGTGAGTTTTTATTCCAGAAGCTGGAATTTTTGGGTTTATTAAACTATTATTATAGTTTATATATTATATAAATATTATATATATTATATATTATATTTATATATTATAGATTATTATAGTCATTGACTATTTTGTCTTGTGAAGCTAATCTTTTCTACTGATCTATTATTCTTTTTCTCAGCTAGTAGCAAATGGTTTGGATGACCATTACCTTATAATATAGTTTTAGGTCTGGTTATCAAAGGCATCTTCCTTTGTTTTTTTTTTTTTTTTCAATTTCCTTGAAATTCTTAACCTTTTTTTCTTTCGGATGAATTTTGTTATCATTTTTTTTAGGCCTATAAAGTAATTTCTTGGGGAAGTTTGATCTACCTCAATAAGTAGAATTATTTAGATAGAATTGTCATTTTTATTATAATAACTTGGCCTACCATGAACACTTGATATTCTTCCAATTGTTCCATATCTAATTTTATTTATGTGAAAAATGTTTTATAATTGTGTTTATCTAGTTCCTAGTTTGTCTTGGTAGGTAGACATCAAAATACTTTATATTATTTACAGTTATTTTAAATGGGATTTTTCTTTTTCTTTCTGTTTTTATCTGAACACCTGAAGCTTAGCATAGTGAAAGAGAAGAAAAGAAATAGTATTTATACATCACATATCATATGCTAGATACTGGACTGTCTTTATATAAATATTATCTCATTTGGTCTTCAAACAATCTAGTGAGAAAGGTGCCATTTTCATCCCATTTAATAGTTGAGGAAATTTAGGCAAACTGAGGTTAAGTGACTTGCTTCACTTCACAGAACTTGTAGTTATCTGAAATAGGATCTGAACTCTGGTCTTCCGGACTCCAGTCCCAAAAAGCATTAACTATCTAAGTTTAATAAATATTTGTTGATTGACTATATTATATTTATTATGTTATTTTGTATCCTTGAATGCCTTGCAAAAATAACAATTTCATATACTTCCTTGATACTTGATAAGTATTTATAGAATTGAGTTCATGAATGATAATATACTGGTTTTGTTTTTGTTTTGTTTTGTTTTATTTTTAATGAGAAGTTTATTATTTTCCTGTCAAGATAATATTGCATTTTTTTTTCACTTATCATAGTCACTAGACTGAAGGTACAGCTTCAAGTAATCTGATTACCATGATAATAATAAGTTACTTTTATACACCACATTGCATGTGTTACCTCATCTTATCCTCACTACAGACTTGTCAGACAGGTAATGCAATTATATTCATTCCTATTTTACAGAAAAAAGGATGAAATCTTAGAATAATTCAGATGCTTCAGTGGAACAAAGCTAGTAAGTGGTAATCATTGATTTAGCTAATTGGTGTTTGTTAAATTTAATTAGATCAAGTTGAAGTTGTGTTAATTTAGATAGCTGGCAGATATGCAAAATCCTTTTCAAATGAATTTCAAGGAAATGTCCAAATTTGTGCTGAACATGTCAATAAAGGAATTTATTTTGCTTAACAATTATATGAGTGTGTGTATGTATGCTATGTGTGTGTATATACAGGCACATAACCACATATGTCTCTGTTTGTGTACATGTATGTAGACAGATACATACATACATACACACTATAAAACAGTTTTTTTTTTTGGTTGTTTGTTTTTGTTTTTGTTTTTTGGTTGTTGTTCCTTTGTCTGGGAGGGGGAGAAGATAGGTACTTGTTTATTAAGTACAATATCAATATTCTAATTTAAGGAGATAGCAAAACTATTTCTGCAAAAATTAAAGGACTAAAAACAGGTTGTGTTTTTTAATCATAGTTTGCTTTCTTATTTTTGTTTTTATTTTAAGATTTTATTTTGTTTTGTTGCTAATATATTTTAAAAAGTAATAATGTAGGCTTGGAGAGTGGACAGTTGCTTTGATTTCTTCTCTTGATTTTTATTCTGGCAGAAATTAACTTTCATGTTAACTCAAAGAGGCACTTGGGAATAAAGTACATTCCTGCTTCCACATCACTCTTACCCAGATTCTTTGGAATAGCAACCCAATGGTTACTATAAGGAATTGCTAATGTAGTTACTAAAAGGAAATGGTACCCTTAAATAAGAGAGTTGCATGGGATTATGGACTGATTGGCTAAAAGTATTTTAAAAAGTGGTCTAATAATGGGGACATATAGGGATCTGTTTTTTTTTTTTTTTCTTCCCCATTTGCATCAATTGGTTATAATGGCTCATAATGTTTATAAGTTTATCAGATAGAATTCTCATATCTAAAATATGTAAAGAACTTTGTCAATTCTGTAAGAATATGAGACATTTTCTAATTCATAAATGGTCGAATGATTTTATCAGACAGTTTTCTAAGGAAGAAAATAAAATAATCTACAGTCATATGAAAAAATGCTCAAAATCATCATTGATTAGATCAATGCAAGTTAAAACAATCTTAAGATATCACTTTACACCTACCAGTTTGACTAAAATGATAGGAGGGGAATGTAACAAACATTGGAAAGAATGTACAAAAACTGGGACATTGTTGGTGGAATTGTAAACTGATCCAACTATTTTGGAAAGCAATCCAGAATTATATTCAAAGAATTATTAAATTAGCTATACTTTTTGACCCAGCAATACCATTATTAGATTCATTTCTAAAGATGGGGGAAAGAAAATAATGTAATGATTTAAAATGTTTGTGGCAACTCTCTTTGTGGTAGCAAAGAAATGGAAATTACAATAATGTCCATTGATTGGGGAAGGGCAGAACAAGCTATGGTATATAATAGTGTTAGAATACTACTCTGTCCTAAGAAATGTTGATCTCAATAATTATATAATAACATAGAGATACTTAAATGAAATAATGAAAAGTAAAATGAACAGAAACAAGAGAAAGAATCATAGACAGACATATGTCAGACCTGTAATGATAAAGAGGGGGGAAAATCCATATATCTCTGTTCTTTTAGCCAGTACTAGTGTTTATAATAAGCAATTTTTTAAAAGAATGATTTTGAGTTAATGCATTATTTTATATATTATAAATACCCAAAGTATCTATAAAGGCCTATGAAGAAAAACACTATCTGCATGCAGTGAAAGAACTGATAAATAAAAATATGTGTATAGGATCTTTTCTCATATGTGTGTTTATGCCTATTTCTGTCTAATGGTAGCCATCTCTAAGATGGGGGAAAGTAAAGGAAAAAAAAAGTAATAAAAAGAAATTTACTTGATAATTTTATTGTATATTAGAAAGAAATATGAATTTGTGCATAGTAGATTTGCAGTTTCATGAGTAATCATATTTTTATTATACCATGTTATTGAAATGTTCTTTACTCCATAAATTATAAATAAAATTATAGAAAAAAAGAAAAACTATAGATAAGTACTGAGAAAAAAATGAGCATGTCAAATGCTACAAAGAAGTCAATAAACATGGATTGATGCAAGCCATTAGAATTATCAAAGAAAAGACTATTAATAACTTTAGAGAAAGTAGTTTTGATAAAATGATGCGATCAAAAACCAGATTATATTGTATTGTTTAGAGAATAGAAGAACAGAAGTATTAATTCCTGTTTTAGATGGTATTTTCAAGGAGTTTAGTCACAAAAAAGACCAATATGAAACTATGAGTAGCAGGAATCAATAGAGCAAGTAAGACTTTTTTAAAAAATTAAATTAGAGAGTCATGGGCATGTTTGAAAGTATATATATGGCCTAATAAATCTTTCACTTCTCACTGGTGATTCAGTCTCTGTATACCAAATCACTCTCTCCTTCACTCTTCCCCCTCCCCCTTTCTACTTTCTATGTCTTTTTTCTCTCCTGGGTCTTAATAGGAGATTTATTCATTATAGGTTGATTGAAATAAACTTCACATTTCTCAGAGGAGTGAAATTCACTTTTTAAATGACTTCAGTCAATTTTAGTGAATTCATATCTTAACACCTTTTTTTCTAAAATCTTACTCCTGTGAAAGATTAACATTGAATCATATTTTAGCTGAAAAGAGGAAGTTTGTGACTTGTTCTTCTAAATGGTAATTGCACAAATTACACATCTACCTACCCACCCACTTTCCCACACTCCCCCCTGCCCACACACACACTCAAACCTGTCGTGGTAAAAAGGGGAAAAAATCCATATATCTCTCTTTTTTACCCAATACTAAAGATATATTTCTCATCTGTTCCTTCATGCAAATCTTTATTGTCACTGCAACTTCTCTTCTTCAGCCATTCTCCTTTCACTTCTCTTACCCCACCTAAAGCATGAATCTGTGATCTTTATGATTCCTGGTCTCTATAACTTATCTAATTTATAAGGATCACCACACATATCCCCAATATGATTTTTTATTGAAAAAGGAAGTTGCCTAATCTAAGTTTCTTAATATGACCAATGGAGAATATTTCTGAATGATAACTATGTTGCTCTCCCAAGCAGAGCTCATAATCACCTTAAGAATTACCTAGGCTATCCTTTTGAATTCAGGGAAATTTTACTTACCGATTTTAGAGAAAGAAAGTTTGTTAGAAAGGAAGCTAGATCTGGAATTATGAGGCAAGATAATAGAATCTTTATAGGATCTGAAAAGAACTCCCATCTGTAGCAGAAATTCACGCTCTAGCATTAGTCAATAAATATACATTGCTCAAAGGCCAACTATGTCTCACATACATGTTAGGCATTGTAGATACAAAAAAAGGAATAAAACAGTACTTATAATAAAACAAATAAATCACTCATATTCTCTTAGGGGAGATGTTATGTAAATATCTAAGTATAGGCATGATAAATATATATGGTAAATTCAGAGTAATTAAATAGAGAGGGTATTACTAGATCAAGAAAAAGTTTACCCATTGAAAGTAGTTTACTAATTGCATGTTGAACAAAAACAGAGATTTTATATGCAAGATCCTAGAAGGGAACTTAGTTCAGCCAATGTAGATTAGTTTAAGCAATGATGTGGAAATAGAACAGGAATGTGAATATTAAAGTAAAGGAAAGTTTGGTTAGATGACAGCATGCGAGAGATGGAATAATATGTATAGGGAGTCCAGTAGAGATATATTTGATGTAATATTGTGAATGGTTTTAAAAGCCCAAAAGAAGAAATTATATTTATTATTAGAAGCTATAATGAACCACTGTACTTTGTTGAGTAGGGGAGTGTTATTTTCAAATATATCTTAAGGAAAATCACTTTGGTAGCTATAGAAGATAGAGGAATAAAGAGATACTTGGAGAAAGGAAAACAGCAGGAGATAACTAAAATAATTTCGGTAAGCAATGAAGAAAGGGTGAACTGAACTGGTAGTTGAATGAACACAGAATGAGATAGCATGAAAAAGATCTTGTGGAAGTACAATAGCATGATTTGACAACTGATTGGATACATAGTGTGAAGGAGAGTTAGTAGCATATGGAAATGAGGGTCACCCATTCTCTGTTTTAGCACTTTGAGGGATAAAGTGTCCAAAATTGTAATATTCTCTTTCAAATGTAATATTCTCTACTGAGGTTTTCTTGGAGTCTCTGGAGGCAGCCTTCGTTTCAGCTCAGTAATCACCACACAGGTAGGCAGGTGTTAAAGTCCAAAGTCCAAATTCTTTATCGTCTCCTTCAAAGTCCTATCTGCTTCACTTGGGGCTCAGCTAGTTTTCTGGAGGTCTTCTCTCTCCTTAATTCTGAGAGCTTGAGCTCCCACCTATCTTCTCTGGTTTCTGGATCATCCCAAATTCAAAGGCTGGTGCTTCAACCTCCAGCCACCATAAAGGTGGATAGTGGAATGAATCTGTCTCAGCCTCTGAAAGCTTCTAGTGAGCTTGTCTTTTTTTGGCCCTGAGAATTTCTAGCTTATATGCCTCACACTGAGTATACACCAATCATTATATCATAGGGAACCATTATTTGTTGTAGGATTAAATCAATGTTAAACTGGATTTAACTCTTGTCTCCTCAATTCCACTTAGTAATTCCACTTACTACCTTGTTTCAAGTTCTGACCCATAATATTATTTGTGGTTAAGATTAAATCAATGCTAAACTAAATTTAACCATTGTCTTCTCAGTTCCACTTAGTACCTTGTCTCAAGTTCTGGCTCATAACTTCAAATAATTTTGGTAAACAATGAAGAAAGGGTGAAATGAACTGGTAGTAGGGGGTGGGGGGAAGGAGGGGAAAAATTGGAACAAAAGGTTTGGCAATTGTCAATGCTGCAAAATTACCCATACATATAACTTGTAAATAAAAAGCTATAAAAAAAAAAGAAATGAACTGGTAGTTGAATGAACATAGAAATGAGATAACATGAAAGAGATGTTGTGGAAGTACAATAGCATGATTTGATAACTGATTAGAAACATGGTGTGAAAGAGAGTTAGGAGCATATGGAAATGAGGGTCATCCACTCTCTGTTTTAGCACTTTCAGGGATTAAGTGTCCAAAATCATCGAGGCACTCCTCTTTTGCCTAATAATAATTAATAGAAAGATTTTCATAATATGGAAACAAAATCTGTCTCTCTACAATTTCCATCTATTATTTCTTGTTCTGAGTGCAAGTAAAGTAGTCCTAATCCATCTTTCACATGAAAACTCTTTATCTACTTATTGACAACTGTAGTATTCCATTCCCAACACACACAACAGCAACTCTTTCTCTTGTTGTTCATACTTCATTTTGGCTGGTCAGACTTTTCACCTTTGGCACAGAGACTTTCTTTCCTTCAGTGGTGTGGCACATTCACCCTGAAAAATTCCTCTTAAATGCAAGCCACCGTTTTCCATTTGTAAGTTCCTTCAAAGAACCAATATTCATAATTTGTCACATATGGTGTATCTCCACTCTTCTTTTAGCCTTTTTTATATGTTGTAAATATATAATGCAAATTCCTTGGAGGAAGGGATTCTCTCTCCCTCTCCCTTCTTCTCTCTTTTTTTTCTTCCTCTTCCCCTCTCTTTCCCTTTCCCTCTTTCTTTTGCTCTTTCTCTCAGTTTGAATTTGTATATCCATAATTTACCACAAGGCCTAAAATATAGTAATGCTTTTCACATACCTTCTTGTCTTTGCACTGGACAGTACAATTTCCTTCAACTAATTCTTATATACAGAGAAGAGCAGCAAAAAACCTATCTCTTTCATGATTCTGAATTCTCTGCTTTTATTAATGTGTTCCATGATTAAATGACTTTTTGGGGATGTTGTCATATTGCTGACTTTTTGTTTACATGTTTTTATAATAAGAACTGTAAGATTGAAGTCCTCTTTTACAGGGACTATCATCTAACTATATTTCCCTTATCTATGAAGTTTTTTTTTTTCCCTAATATAAAACATTTTTACATGTTCAATCACACAGCATGTGCTACTGCATTAATAATGTTGTGACATATGGGAAAAGAGAAAAAAACTATGGAAAAAGATTATGCTTTTATCTGCATTCAGATATCAGTTCTTTCTTTGGAGGTAGATAGTATTTTTCATGAGTCCTTTGGAATTGGTTTGCATCCTTGTGTTTCTGAAAATAGATAAATCATTTGCAAGTGATCATAGTACAAGACTGATGTAACTATAAAATGTTCTGGATATACATCAGTTCTTTCTAGGTTTTTCTGAAAGTATCCTGTTAATCATTTATTATAGCATCATAATATTCTACCATAAGATATTACTAAAAGATATATATATATATGTATATATGTATATATATATTAATGTAAATAGTTTCTATTCTTCTTTTTTAGCTCTAGGATATAGAGCTGGAAGTGGTTTTGTTGGATCAAAGAGTATGATAAATTTTGGGGAGAGTTTCAAATTGGTCTCCAGATAGTTGAATTAGTTCACAACTTCACAAACCAGTGCATTAGTATTCCAATTTTCTCAATCCACTCCAACATTTTCCAATCTGACAGGTGTGAGATGCTATCTTAGAGTTGTTTTAATATGTATTCTCGAATGAAAAGAGATCTAGAGCATGTTTTCACATGATTATAGAAAACTTTGATTTCTTCAGTTGAAAACTACCTGTTCATATCCCTTGACTATTTTTTGATTGAGGGATGACTTCTATTCTCATGAACTTGAATCAGTTTTCTAAATAGTTAAGAAATGAAGCCTTTATTACAGAAACTTGCTGTAAAATTGTTTCACATATTCCATTTTCCTTCTAATCTTGAATGAACTTATTTTGTTTTATTTCATTGGTTGATGCATTGGTTTAATTTGATTTAATCAAAATCATCCACTTTACATCTACTAAAATTCTGTATGATTTATTTGGTTATACATTCTTCCCTTAGCTGTAGATCTGACAGGTAAACCATTTCTTGCTCTTCTAATTTGGTTACAGTGTAGCTATTTATTTCCAAATCATATGCCCATTTTGATCTTAATATATGATGTAAGATTTAGGTCAATATCCAGTTTCTTTCATATTGTTTCCCAGTTTTACCATCAGTTGTTGTCAAATAGTGTCTTATTATTGGAAATTTTATAATTTGAGTTTGTCAAGCACTAGATAATTGTGATCTAGTTCTACTGAGTTTTATGTGCTAAATTTATTCTACCAATCTGCTATTCTATTTCTTAGCAAATAACAGATTGTTTTG
The DNA here is from genome assembly GCF_902635505.1 of Sarcophilus harrisii. Classification (NCBI taxonomy): domain Eukaryota; kingdom Metazoa; phylum Chordata; class Mammalia; order Dasyuromorphia; family Dasyuridae; genus Sarcophilus; species Sarcophilus harrisii. The sequence goes on along the minus strand of NC_045426.1, from coordinate 482,689,364 downwards.
ATGATTACTGCTTTTGTAATATAATTTGAGGTCTGGTATAATTAGGCCAGTATCCTTTCCATTTTTTCATTAATTCCCTTGATTTTCTTGACCTTTTGTTCCTCCATATTAATTTTGATATTTTTTTCTAGTATTATATAGAACTAGTATGTTCTATTAGTATGTATGATTAGTATGATACTGAACTAGTTAGTTTAGGTAGAATTATCATTTTTGTTATTTCTCCAATTGCTTAGCTCTTACACTGAAAAGTGTTTTATAGTTATGTTCATATAATTCCTGAGTTTATCTTGGTAGGTAGACTCACAAGTATTTTATATTATCTACAATTAATTTAAATGGAAGTTTTCTTGCTGTGTTGATCATATGTAGAAATGTGAGATGTTGTATGTGGGTTTATTTTATATCCTGCAATTGTGCTGAAATTGTTAAATATTTCAAGTAGTTTTTTAGTTGATTTTTTTGGATTCACTAAGGTATTATACCATCATTTTATCTACTAAGACTGATTGCTTTGTTTTGTCAGTCTAATTTTTTTCAACTTCTTTTTCTTCTGTTTTTGTTAAAGCTAGCACTTTTAGGACAAGGTTGAATAATAGCTGTGATGATGGACACCCTTGCTTCACTTCTGATCTTATTGGGAAAGCTTACTTGCTTTCCCCCATTACAAATTATGCTTACTGATGGTTTTAGATAGATATTATTTATAATTTTAAAGAAAACAGCATTTATTCTTATGCTTTCTAGCATTTTAAATCTATTGTATATTGTATTTTGTCAAAAGCTATATTGATATAATCACATAATTTCTGATCAGTTTATTGTTTATATGGCCAATTATTCTGACATATTTCCTAATACTGAATCAGTCCTGAATTTCTGGCATGGATTCTACCTGATTTTATCGTATCATCTTTGTAATATATGGCTATAATATTCTTGCTAATATTTTACTTAAATGTTTGCATTAAATTTATGAGTTTTTTTCTCTTTTTTGTCTTTACTTTGGGAAAGTATTAGCATCATATTTGTTTCTTTAAAAAATGATTGGGGGGCAGCTAGGTGGTGCAATGGATAGAGCACTAGCCATGAAGTCAGAAGGACCTGAATTCAAATCTGGTCTCAGACACTTAACACTTCTTAGCTGTATGATCTTGAGCAAGTCACCTAACCCCAGTCGCCTCAGGGGAAAAATATTGGACTTCTTCTTTGACTATTTTCTTTAATATTTTATACAACATTTGAATTATTTGTACTTTAAATGTTTGGTAGAATTGATATGGGAATCTAGTTGGCTCTGGGGGTTTTTTCTTATGAATTCTTTTTCTATGATGAGATTATTCAAGTATTCTCTTTCCTCTTTTGTTAATCTGGGCAATAAATATAAATATATATATATGAGTGTGTATACATACATATATGTATATATACATATATATATGCACATACCTTTTATCTACATATATATATTTGTAAATAAAAGGTCCATTTCATTTACATTGTAAGATTTATTGACATCCCTTGGACAATGGCTCCTAATTACTACATTTTCTTCTTCCTTGATTATGAATTAACCTTTAATGTCTTTTAATACTGGTGATTTCATTTTCTTCTCTCTTAAAAAAAATCAAATTAACTAATGATTTTCCTATTTTTTTCCCCAGAAAATCAGCACTTACTTTTGTCTGTGGCTCTCTTATTTTCAGTCTATAAACCTCTCCTTTGTTTTTTCAGGATTTTCAATTTGGTATTTATTTAATTGGGGGATTTCTAATTTTTTTTTAGTTACATGCCCAATTCACTGATTTGCTCTTTTTTCTATTTTATTGATATAAGCATTTAGAGCTATAATTTATATAAATACAAAATTTAATACTATTTTGAAGTATTTAAAGCATCTGAATCCCATGTTGGTAGATTCTCTCATTGTTTACAGACTCTTTAATAAATTTATTTATTTCTATTCTTTCTATTAGTCTCTGATTTGTTCTTTAACCCACACATTCTTTAAGATTAGGTTATTTAGTATCTAATTAATATTTTTCTCTTTTTCATTTATTTATGTTCAAAAATTTTTAATAACAAAAAAAAGAAAGAGGAAAAAAACTTTAAAAAGTATTGTCATGTGCTCAACACAACACTAATGTTACAATAAATTTCCATTTCAAAAAACATATAATAAAAACATTGTATTCATAATGTTCCATTTTTTCTTTGCTTCCTTATTGTTTTTTGTTGTTGTTGTTCTCTGTTGTGCACTTTTTGCTTTATTTTCCCTTTTTTTCCCTCACTGTATTTAAGCATGGATATGTTTATGTATACATTCATATAAGCATTTGTATGTATATATGCTCATAAGTATAAACACACATATAAATGAATATGCATGTCTGCATACACGTGCATGTCTGCATACATACACATACATCCAAAAAATAATATGGATGGCAATAATGTAGATTTTTTCTTTTAATTGAATTTTTGAAAGTTTGTCTTTGTCTGAGATAAGTGTTTACTCCCCCTTCTTTTCTTCTAATGAAGTTTACTCCTGATCATTGTTGTTATATTTGTGTATTCTATTTAATATCTCTGCTAAAATTCCCTTCCACTGATTTTTATTACATGTAACTTTGAATTGCATCATGATTTAAAAAGAAAGGATGCATTTAACATTTCTGCCTTTTACAATATAATGGTCCAAACTCTCTAATATTTTAATGAGAACCTGCTAGGAATTTTTTAATCTGACTGTGACTCCTCAATATTTGAATTGTTTCTTTCCGGATGTCTTTTCTTTTTTACCTCCTGAGAGTTCTACAATTTGGTTATATTCTTCTTGGAGGTTTTCATTTCAGGATCTCTTTCAGGATGTGATCAGTGGATTCTTTTAGTTACTATTTTATCCTCTGCTTCTAGGATTTCAGAGAATTTTTCCCTGACAACTTTTTAAAAGATGCAATTTATGTTCTATTTTTATCATGAGTTTTAGATAATTCAATAATTCTTAAATTATTTCTCCTTGATTTTTTCCAGTTCAGATATTATATTAATGATATACTTCATATTTTATTCTATTTTTCCATTGTTTGATTATTTCTCAATGTCTTATGGAGTCATTAGTTTTCACTTGTCCAATTCTTTTTTCCCCCCACAAAATTTATATATTTAACATTTTATTTTCTCCATTTGCATTTAAAATATGTTTATAATGTTAAAGATTTGAATTCCAGATTCTTTCTCTTATCTTTACCTTCAAGCTCCATTAAGAAAGCATATAAAAAGTTAGACAAAATATTTTCATTTAAGTCATGTTGTGAAAAAAACACAAATCTCCTCCCCAGAAAAGAAAGAAAAATAAAAGAAACCTCAAAAAAATAAAGTAAGGAAGAAATAGAGAGTATGCTTTAATCTGTACTCAGACATAAAAAATTCTTTCTTTTGGTATATATAGAATTTTTCATCATAAGTCCTTCAGAGTATTTGTGGATTGTTTTATTGCAGAGAATAGCAAAGTCCTTCATAGAGGATCATCCCCGAACACTGCTATTACTTTGTAAACAGTATATTACACTCATCTTGATTTCATGGAGGACTTTCCAGGTTTTTCTAAAAAAGCATGCTGCTCATCATCTTCCACAGAAAAATAATATTCAGTCATAATCACATAACACAATTTATTCAGACATTCCCTAATTGATGAAAAACATCTCAGTTTACACTTTCTTTTGTTCTGAGGAGAGAACTGCTATAAATTTAAAAAAAAATCTGTTTTGGATACATGCTTAGTAGCAGTATTGTTACGTGAAAGATATGCAGGATTTTATAGCACTTTAGAAATAGCTCATATCTTTTGATCATTTATCACTTGGGATGTGGTTCTCATATTTTACAAATTTGACTCAGTTTCTTTATATATTTGAGAAATAAAGAGAAACTTGCTTCACATTGTTTTTACAATTAATATTGTATCCTCCAATTCATTTTGATTTTCTTTCTCCTTTTACCCAGTCCCTCAAAAAGTGTTTTCCTTCTGACTATTCTCTCCCCAAATATGCCTTCTTTTCTTCCACTTTTGGTTTTCTACAGAATAAGTTAAATTGCTAGACCCATATGGGTTCTATGTTATTTCCTTTTTGAGCAATTCTAATGATCTACTCTCCTGTTTCTTAGCCTGTAAAAAATGGTTTTGATGACCACTGCTTTATAATATAGTTTTAGCTCTGGTACAGTTAAGCCACCTTCCTTTGCATATTTTTTTTCAGTAATTCCCTTTAAATTCTTGACCTTTTATTCTCTCAGATAAACTTTGTTATTATTTTTTCTAAGTCTGTAAAGTAATTTCTTGGCAGTTTGAATGAAATGGCACTGGATATCTAGATTAATTTAGATAGGATAATTATTTTTATTATATTAGCCCAACCTACCTAGGGTCACTTGATATTCTTCCAATTGATTAGATATGACTTTATTTGTGTGGAAAGTGTTTTGTAATTGTGTAAATATAGTAGGATTCTCTAAGTATATCATCATATCATCTGCAAAGAGTGAGGATTTGTTTTCCTCTCTACTTATTTTGATTTCTTTAAATTTTTTTCTTCTCTTATTGCAAGAGCTAACATTTCTAATACAATATTAAATACTAGACCAAAGCAGAACTAGAGATCATTACTGATCACAAAATAGAAAATTTCGATTATACCAAACTGAAAAGTTTTTGTACAAACAAAACTAATGCAGACAAGATTAGAAAGGGAAGCAATAAACTGGGAAAATATTTTTTACAGTAAAAGGTTCTGATAAAGGCCTCATTTCCAAAATATATAGAGAATTAACTCTAATTTATAAAAAATCAAGCCATTCTCCAATTGAAAAATGGTCAAAGGATATGAACAGACAATTCTCAGATGAAGAAATTGAAACTATTTCTAGTCATATGAAAAGATGCTCCAAGTCATTATTAATCAGAGAAATGCAAATTAAGACAACTCTAAGATACCACTACACACCTGTCAGATTGGCTAAGATGACAGGAAAAAATAATGATGATTGTTGGAGGGGATGTGGGAAAACTGGAACATTGATGCATTGTTGGTGGAGTTGTGATCGAATCCAACCATTTTGGAGAGTAGTTTGGAACTATGCTCAAAAAGTTATCAAACTGTGCATACCCTTTGATCCAGCAGTGTTACTACTGGGCTTATATCCCAAAGAGATTATAAAGAAGGGAAAGGGACCTGTGTGTGCACGAATGTTTGTGGCAGCCCTTTTTGTAGTGGCTAGAAACTGGAAACTGAATGGATGCCCATCAGTTGGAGAATGGCTGAATAAATTGTGGTATATGAATATTATGGAATATTATTGTTCTGTAAGAAATGACCAACAGGATGATTTCAGAAAGGCCTGGAGAGACTTACACGAACTGATGCTGAGTGAAATGAGCAGGACCAGGAGATCATTATATACTTCAACAACAATACTAGATGATGACCAGTTCTGATGGACCTGGCCATCCTCAGCAACGATATCAACCAAATCATTTCCAATGGAGCAGTAATGAACTGAACCAGCTACGGCCAGAGAAAGAACTCTGGGAGATGACTAAAAATCATTACATTGAATTCCCAATCTATATTTATGCCCACCTGCATTTTTGATTTCCTTCACAAGCTAATTGTACAATATTTCAGAGTCTGATTCTTTTTATACAGCAAAATAATGTTTTGGTCATGTAAAAAAAAAAAAAAACAATATTGAATACCAGTGGTGATAGTACTCAACTTTTTTTCACACATGATGTTATTGGAAATGATTTTAGGTTATCTCTATTATATGTGATACTTGTTGATAGTTTTAAATAGATGCTGCTGATTATTTTAAGAAAAACTCCATTTATTCCTATTGTCTCCAGAGTTTTTAATAGGAATGTTTGTTGAATTTTGTCAAATACATTTTTTCTGAATCTATTGACATAATCATATGATTTTTGTTATTTTTGTTATTGATATAGTCAATTATGTTACTAGTTTTCCTAATATTGGACCATCCTTATATTTCTAGTATGAATCCTACTTGATCATGGTGGATTATCTTGGTGATAACTTTCTTTAATTTTTTGCTACTATTTTATTAAAGACTTCCACATTAATATTCATTATGGAAATTGATCAATAATTTTTTCATGTTGGCCCTACCTGGTTTAGGTATCAACATTATATCTGTGTCATAAAAGGAATTTGGTGGGACTCCTTTCCCTATCTTTCCAAATAATTTTCAGCATTTGCACTCTTTCTGTTGTTGTTTGCTTACATTTTTGTTTTTCTTCCCAGGCTTTTTTTTAACCTTCTTTTTAAATCCGATTTTTCTTTTGCAAAAAGATAACTAAAAATGTGTGTATATATATATATATATATATATATATATATATATATTGTATTTAACATATATTTCAACATGTTTAACATGTATGGGACTGCCTGCTGTCTAGGGGAGGGAGTTGGAGGGAAGGAGGGGAAAAGTTTAAACAGAAATTTTTGCAAGGGTCAATGTTGAAAAATTATCCATGCAGATGTTTTGTCAATAAAGCATTCTAATAAAAAATTAATATAATGAAAATAATCTATCAATAATGATCTCTAGTTCTTCTTTGGTCACAAATTCTTTTCTTCTCACAGATCTGAGAGATAAACTATCCTATGTTCTTTTAATTTATTTATATCATTCTTTATGTCTAGATCATGAACCCATTTCAACCTTATCTTAGTATATGGTATTAGTTGTGGATTTATGCCTACTTTCTGCCATACTAGTTTCTATTTTTCCTAGCAGTTTTTTGTGTATAGTGAATTCTTATCCCATAATATATTTAATGTTGAAAACAACAACTTAAAATGTCTTTAAAGGAATGAATAACATTTTTATTTTATGTGATTTGAGTGCCTTCATTCCTCTTCATTGTTGTCTGTTTGTACTGCTTTGAATTTTCTGGGAAAATCATCATTTAAAATACTCACCACAAATAATTTTCCTTTGGAAACTTGTTGTTTTAATTTCTTTGTGCTTCTGTTATTAAAAATTTAACAGATCTTTGGAGAAATTATTTGGTGACAAAGTAGGGGAGAAGTTTACACAGGAGAAAAAAAGATATCATTTTTACATTGGAACACATCTTTTATAAAGTAAAAATTGAATGCTAAATTGTTTCATCACAAAATATATATAGTTATATTAATATTTTATTTTAAAAGGCTAGATGTGGCTATGAGAACAATTGTCTTTGTGAATAACCATACAATTTATATATTTAATTGTCTTGAGGTAATGTCCTTCTTCTGAGTATTTGTTTTGTGAGTTCCTTAAATATATAAATCTCCCTTACATAAGTAATATAATTTCATATTTCACTTTTTCCCATATGCATACATACATATATTTATATAAATATATATGTGTATACATGTATACATACATGTATACACACACTTATATATACATACACATATATATGGGGGTGTGAGGGATATATATGTGTATGTGTGTATATACACACACACATATTTCACATTGAAGACAAAAGCTTTACTGGTTATATTGAGGAATATTTGTGCTTGGTCCCTACTTCTTTGGCTTATCACTTAAGAAAGATTTTTAATTTCTTTTTTCTTCCCTACAGAGTCATATTTAAAAAAAAAAAAGATATTTGGCTTAATTTAGAGTTTCCTTTGGTAAAGCTTATTCTTCTGAGTTAAAAAAATCATCAAACAGTATTCAGTTGAGGTTTCAATTCTTACTTAGAAGAATGTCCTAAAAATTATAAAACAAATGCTAAATCAGTATTTTAATTCTTCAATATAAGTCATCAGAGATCATGGACAGTTGTTTCTTTGGATTTATTGCATGGAAAATTTTTCTAATAGTAAAAATGTTGATTGCTGATTTCTCTCTTTTTCAAGGACATTCTTAGTTGTTGTTGTTGTTGCCTTTTTCAAAAAAAAATTACAGCTTTTTATTGACAGAATATATGCATGGGTAATTTTTACAACATTGTCCCTTGCACTCATTTCTGCTCCAACTTTTCCCTTCCCTCTCTCCATCTCCTCCCCTAGATGGCAAGCAGTCTCATACATGTTAAACATGTTAAAATATATCTTAGATACAATATATGTGTGCAGATCTGTACAGTTCTCTTGTTGCACAAGAAAACTTGGATTCAGAAGGCAAAAATAATCTGGGAAGAAAAACAAAAATGGAAGTAGTCCACATTCATTTCCCAGTGTTCTTTCTCTGGGTATAGCTGATTCTGTCCATCATTGAACAATTGGAACTGAATTAAATCTTCTCTTTGTCAAAGGTTATCATTGTGGCCTTTTTGAATGCAAGTTGATTATTAAACCACTAGACATGTTAAATTACTACATTACTATCATAATGTTACAATACAAATAGATAGCTAAAGCAGTTATACAGGGTACTCATAATCTTAAATATTTCCAATTGTGTTACTCTTACATGTGAATTTAGGAGTGTTATATTTTTGCTTTAGGGTTACATTTTCTTCATGAAAACAACACATTTGGTGCCATTATAGGAGTAACAATAGGATGATTTCTATGTATGTGGGAATGTAAGTTCCAAGAAAGGAGATTATTTTTTTCATTGTATGTCTAGTATATCACAAGGTAAGGTTCCTTTAATAAATACTATATAATGTCATATTGACATTACTCATGGATTTGTTTCTTATATATCTTATAGAAGAATTCGATTTTACTTAAATATATTCAGCAAAGTACTAATTGTAATGATTATACAATGACAGGAAATAGTAAATTTTTTGAACTGAAAAGAATTAACCTTCTTTTAAGTCTTCTATAACTAGTTGTTTCTAACAAACAATATGGGAGTTTCTGGAACAAATGGGAGTTGGAAGTAGGGTACACCAAGAAATATGATTTAAAATAAATAGGAAAAGTCTATATTTTGCATTCACTGGCACTGAATTATTTCACCATAGTAAAAATTGATGGGAAACCATAAAAATATAATGAAAAATGGAAAAGAAACACATCTTCATAAGAATATACCGGAAAAAGACAACTTCTTAAACAACACAAAAGATTTTCAATTTATTACATTAAAATTACCATATTTTACATTTATTTCTGGTTTTATTAAAATTTCTTTCCTGAGTCATAGCTATTGAGATATCTGTTATCATTCTTTTTATCTTTTTTTATGGGTGAGCATTCCTATTCACATTTTTTCTAAATTTAATCTGTAATGATGTATAACAGTGTAAATGGTTTATTTAAATTTAATCTCTGCAAGAGATGGAATCTTTATCCATATCTAGAAAAATGATGGAATTTCCAGTCACTGTTAATATCGGACAAAAGTTGTCTTCAAAGTGCAGAGAAAGGAAAAGGCAAAAAATGAGTAAAAACAACAACAAATTTTGACTATATAAAGTCATAGTGAGAAGGAAGTCCAAGAAACAAACTCAGAAGAGGATAAAAATATCAAAATATCTATGGGCAAAGCTTCAAAAAATGGGAACTCATCTCAATCCTCAACAAACTTTGGAAGAGTTTTTAAAAAGAACTTTAAAAAGTAAATAAAAGAATAGAAAAAAAATTGGGAAAAATGAGTGATGCAAGAGAATTACAAAAAAGAAAGAGTAAATAGCTTGGAAAACAACTTAAAAAGTGCAATTGGTCAAATGAAAAAGGAGATCCAAAAATATACTGGAAAAAAGACAACCCCTTAAAGAACATAATTGGCCAAAGGATAAAGAAAATTTAAAAAGCCAATTGGGGAAAACAGCTTAAAATGTAGAATTGGGCATTTGGAATCTAATAATTTTATGAAACACCAAGAAATAACAAAACATATTTGAAAGAATGAAAAAAAAATAGAAGAAAATGTAAAATTTCTCAAAAGAAAGATGACTGACCTGAAAAATAGATCCACAGAAGATAATATCAGAATCACTGGACAACCTGAAAGCAGAGACACACAGTTAAAGAGAACAAGCTGGAGCAAAATCCATTATGCTTTATTTTTTATTTTTTTTTTTATTTAATAGCCTTTTATTTACAGGATATATACATGGGTAACTTTACAGCATTAACAATTGCCAAACCTCTTGTTCCAATTTTTCACCTCTTACCCCCCCCACCCCCTCCCCTAAATGGCAGGATGACCAGTAGATGTTAAATATATTAAAATATAACTTAGATACATAATAAGTATACATGACCAAAACATTATTTTGCTGTACAAAAAGAATCAGACTCTGAATTATTGTACAATTAGCTTGTGAAGGAAATCAAAAATGCAGGTGTGCATAAATATAGGGATTGGGAATTCAATGTAATGGTTTTTAGTCATCTCCCAGAGTTCTTTTTCTGGGTATAGCTAGTTCAGTTCATTACTGCTCCATTAGAAATGATTTGGTTGATCTCGTTGCTGAGGATGGCCTGATCCATCAGAACTGGTCATCATCTAGTATTGTTGTTGAAGTATATAATGATCTCCTGGACCTGCTCATTTCACTCAGCATCAGTTCGTGTAAGTCTCTCCAGACCTTTCTGAAATCATCCTCTTGGTCATTTCTTACAGAACAGTAATATTCCATAATTTTCATATACCACAATTTATTCAGCCATTCTCAAACTGAGGGACATCCATTCAGTTTCCAGTTTCTAGCCACTACAAAAAGGGCTGCCACAAACATTCGTGCACATACAGGTCCCTTTCCCTTGTTTATAATCTCTTTGGGATATAATCCCAGTAGTAACACTGCTGGATCAAAGGGTATGCACAGTTTGATAACTTTTTGAGCATAGTTCCAAACTACTCCATTATGCTTTAGCTAAAATAAAAGGTAGAGGTAACAATCCTGATTTCAGACAAAGCAAAATAAAAAAAAAATAGATTTAATTAAGAGATAAAGAAGGAAACTATATTTTGCTAAAGGGTACCATAGATAATGAAGTTAATATCAATACTAAACATTTTTGCATCAAGTGTTAAAGCATCCAAATTCCTAGAAAAGAAATTAAGAGAGTTGCAAGAAGAAATAGATAGCAAAACTATACTTGTGTGGCATCTCAACATAACTGTTTCAGAATGAGATAAAGCAAAATACAAAATAAACAAGAAATAACTAAAGGGGGCAAATAGAATTTTAGAAAAGTTAGGTATGATAGACCTAGAGAGAAAATTGAGGGGACAGAAAGAAATATAATTTTTTTTCTCAGCAGTGCATGGAACCTACACAAAAAATCAACCATGAATTAGGGCATAAAAACCTTATAATCAAATGTGGAAAAGCAGAAATTATAAATGTGTTCCTTTCAGATCATGATGCAATAAAAAAAAATTACACATAATAAAGGACCATAGGGAAAAAAGATAAAAAAAAATCAATTGAAAACTAACTAATCTAATTTTAAAGAACAATAGGTGAAACAACACACAATAGAAACAATCAATAATTTCATACAAAATAATGATAATAATGAGACAATGTACCAAAATTTATAGGATGCATCCAAAACCAAAAAGGAAATTTTATATCTCTAGATGCTTACTTAAATAAAATAGAGGAGAAAACCAATAATCTTCTAGAAAGCTAAAAAAAAAAAAAAAAAAAGCTAAAAAAGAACAAATGAAAAGCACCTGTTAAATACCAAATTTGAAATACTGAAAATAAAAGAAAAAATTAATAAAATTGAAACTAATAAAACTATTGAACTAATAAACAAAAGTAAGAGTTGATTTTATGAAAAAAGAAAACAAAATAGATAAATCTTTAGTTAATTTTATTTGGAAAAAAAAAGAAGAAAAACAAATTGCCAATACCAAAACTGAAAAGGGTGAACATGCCACCAATGAAGAGTAAATTAAAGCAATAATTAGGAGCTATTTTGCCCAACCAAATGCCAAAAATTCTCACAATATAAGTGAAAAGAATAAATTGCCTAGATTAATGAAGGATGAAATGAATTACTTTAATAATTCTATTTTTGAAAAACAAATTAAGCAAGCTACAAACCAACTTCCCAAGAAAAAAATCTTCAAGACTAGATGAATTTACCCATGAATTTTACCACAAAAAATAAAGAACAATTAATTCTAATACTATACAAACTATTTGCAAAAATAGGGGAAGAAGGAGTTCTAATGAATTCCTTTTATGACTCAGATATTGTGCTAATATCTAAACCAAGAAGTGCCAAAACAGAGAAAAAATTATAGATGCCCTAATGAATAGTGATCCAAAAATATGACAAATTGAATGTATCAATAACAAAACTATCAAAAAACATGATTATATCAATAGATACACAAAAAGGATTTGACAAAATACAACACCAATTTCTATCAAAATTTTGTATATTTGTATACAAAATACAACACCAGGAAACATAGTAATAAATGAGTTTTCCTTAAAATGATAAATAGCATCTATATAAAATCATCAGCAAGCAATTTACGTAATGAGGGCAAAGTAGAAGCATTCCCATTAAGATCAGGAATGAAACAAATTTGCCCATTATCACCATTACTACTTAATATTGAATCAGAAATGTTAGCTTTATCAATATGAAAAGAATAAGAAATTGATGAATTAGAGAAAGTATGGAGGAAACAAAATTACACCTCTTTGCAGATGATATACCTTGGTATATTTAGAGAATCCTAGAGAGTTAACTAGAAAAAAAAAACTACTAGAAACAATGACTAACTTTAGCAAAGTTGCAGCATATAAAAGAAATGCACATAAATTATCAGTATTTATATATGTTATCAACAAAGTCCAGCAGCAAGAGATAGAAAGAAAAAAAAAACATTTAAAATAGCTGTAGATAGTATAAAGAGTCTACTTTCCAAGACAAAGCCAGGAACTATATGAACACGATTCCAAATACTTTTTTTCACAGAAATAAAGTTAGATTTAAACAATTGGAAAAATATCAAGTGCTCATGGGTAGAGTGAGATAATATAATAAAAATGACAATTCTATTTAAATTAATCTACTTATTCAGTGCCATACCAATCAAACTACTAAAATATTATGTTATAGAACTAGAAAAAATAATAACAAAATTCATGTGAAAGCACAAAAGGTCAACAATTTCAAGGGATTTTTTTAAAAGCAAATGAAGATAGCCTACCTGTTCCATATCTAAAATCTATATCAATCTCTTGATTAGCATATATATTGTAAAGGAATTTATTTAGCATATATTATTTGAACACAGCAGCTTTTGGATTGAGATTCTAATGTACTCTGATTATACATATGTGAAAAATGAGGCAGACAAAAGATTAATGACATAATCAGGGTCATAAAGATAAGATGAAGGTAGGATTGATACTCAAAACTCCCAGACTCCAAGTTGGGAACTCCAACTTTATTGGCTGTGTGTCTCATATATTTGATATGTTATTTTGTTGAAGTTATTTTTCCTTAAGTCTTTCTTCTTTCTAAGAGCTGAATTAATATATATGGAGAATGTAGAGAAAGACTTTTAGTAGCATAGCCAAAATAGTGGAATAAAGAAAATATTATAGCTGAACTCTCCAAACATTTTTGTCCGGAAAGTTTTAAAATAATGTCTCATTTTGAATTTTATAGTAGCAGAACCAATTCCAAAACAACTTTGGAGATCAGAAAAAGAAGTCTGTTACCCTGTGGTAGGACCTGACTTGCAGCCCACATAGTGACAAAAACAACAAAGGGCCTTGAGGGAAATGACAGCAGTAACAGAAACTTTAAGAGCTAAAGATTAGACAACTAACTAGTCAGAAAGACCTCTGTGCTAGCACAGGGTGCAAGAAGAGCAAGTGCTCTTCTGGGTTTCTATTCCTAGATAGAGAGGAGCACTTTAGGTCAAAATATATCAGAGGTTTATAGGAATGTTTTCATTTTTAATAACAAGGAAGAGAGATCATGAGTATTATTAGTTGCGATTACACATGATCAGGGACTCTGAGGAGCAATATGACTTACAATTGAAAAGCATCTTTTTCTTGCATAAAACTTGAAGCACAGAGCAGGAGAGAAGTGACCTTGCCTCTATCCAAAATATACCACCTTGAAACCACTAAAACTGTTCCAAAACTAGTTCTAAAAACAGCAATTTGAAAAATATGAAGCTTTGAAAGATACTCCCATTGTTCCCCCAAATTCTCTACAGTAATAGAGTTGGCTTACGCTAAAATGTCTTTGCCAAGGAAATTCCAAATGATGTCATGGTGCATCAGATATGGTTGAAAAATAACTAAACAATAACACCAATAACAAAAACAGAACAAATTAGCCAGACAAAATCCAGAAGCATTCCAGTTAAATGCAGGAACCTAAATGTGGGAATAAAAATTTATTTACCATTTGCCAAAAGCACCTAGGAAAACTGGCAAACAATGATAGAAATTAATATTAGAATGACAATTTACACAGTATAATACAATAATCTCCAAATGTGAAGGTAACAGTTAAAATAAGTAAATTGAGGCCCAATGTTCTGAGCAAGATCAATTTATTAGTAAAATATGAATTTACTAATAAATAAGATTTTAATTCCTCAGCAAAACTAAGACCCAGAATGAGAGAGACGGCTTTTAATAGGTTTGGGGTAGTACAAAACAAAGAAAAGAACAAGGTAGATGACATGGGTTTAAAGGTAACACAATTGTTTACATAATTGAGATGTTGAAAGCAATATCATTGGTTAGAAGTTGGAGGAGCTAAAAATGACCCTTCTCATTTTCCTCCTGTGAGTAAGAAATGTTTATTATTTTAATCAGCCTTCAATATAGTGGTCCATGGTTCTTTGCCTAATATATTAGACATCTTAAAGGATAGCTTGGTGGTATATAGATACTGAACCAGGCTCCCTAATGTCTACATACATCCCTCAGGGTTATCAGAATTCTTTGATGCAAAGTTGTTGTTGTTTATCCTTCCTATTTAAAGAGGTTCAAGACATCAGGGAGGTGATATCATGACATGCAAATAAACTGGACTTAATTGAGGGAAGACTTTGCAAGATCACCTGCCTCGCTTTCTCCTCCAGAGATACCTGGGTGCAGTGGCCATATATTGATCAGGACAATTGGAAATGGCCCTGAGAAGCCTTGACCTTTTCAAGCTAAGATATTCAAAAGTCTGTTTGATTGAGGATTGAGACCACCCCATTCAGTGATTAATACTAGGTAGAAATTAAGGCAAAGGATGGTCTCTTTCAACTAGTTATATATATATATATATATATATATATATATATATATATATATATATATATATATGAGTCATGGTGGTTTTGGTTTAAAGCATTGTTCTTAAGAAAGAAATCTATATGGCTTTGCAGGAGAAAGTGAACTTTCACAATCCTCCCTCACTTAAATCCAATTCACTTGCATTCCATGACATCATCTCCCTAATGTCTTGGTCCTTTTGAAAAAGAAGAACAAATAACAAACTCTGTGAATAGAGCACCCCACTGGAGACACAACTGGAACTGCTCAGTTGGGAAACACCTTCCCTCCCTCCCTCCTTCCTTCCTTTCTTCCTTTCTTCCTTCCTTCCTTCCTTCCTTCCTTCCTTCCTTCCTTCCTTCCTTCCTTCCTTCCTTCCTTTTTCTCTCACCTTCTCTCCAACTATCCACATAGTGTGCCATATCATTACCTACAAATGTTCTAAAAACTTTTTTTTGAATCTCGAACTCTTACAAAATATCTTGGAGTTTAGTGACTTGATATGAGAATAGAATAGTGATTAGCAAGAAAATGGATTTCTAAACTTAGCACATTACAGAATTCTGTATTGAAATATGAATTAACTTCAGAGAAAATGAAACATACCTTGAGTAGTTATAGGATGAAATCAATTTATTGTAAATATGATCAATAACCAAAAAAAGATACTGAAGTAATCTTTATCATGTGAAATACATGGTCTAAATGTAAGATTCATATTAGAAGCTTAGGGAGAGAGATACCTGTTCACAACTATGAAGAAAGAAAAAGTTCTTTACCAAATAATGTAAAATTTAATTACATGTAATGGAAATGCTTTTATATAAACAAAATCAATGAAGTTAGAATTAAAAGAGAAATAGTTAAGTAAGAAAGCTACAGCAAATAGATGTACAGAAAATTAATAATGATACATAAGAAAAAGAGCCATTTCTCCAATAGATAAATGGTTAAAAAATAAAATACAGAAGCACAGAGAGGCAATTCTCAAAAAAAAAAAAAAAGAAAAGAAAAGAAAAGAAATGAAATGAAGCCATCTGCATCCTTAGTAAAAATCTCCAATTAATTTATAATAAAATACAAATTAAAACAACTCTAAGTTTTAATCTTCCAACATTCAAATAAGCAAAATGTCAAAAATGGAATGTGACATATACTAGAGGGGCTATGAGAGAATAGATATACTAATAAACTGTTAAATCTATTCACTGATTTAAAAAAAATAATTTGAAACCTTATTTCAAAGCTTTCTAAACTGTGCACACTCTTTGACCTTATTATATCACTAATAGGATTCTAATGCAAAAGATTTGTGAATTCAAAAAAAAAGTGAGTGAATGCATTCAAGCACACAAAAATATTTTAGCAACACATTTTTGTACTAAAGAATTGAAAGCAAAGTGTGTATGCAACAATTGGTAAATGATTGAACAAATTATTGGATGCTAACTTAATGAAATTTTAGTGAACTCTAAGAAATAAGAAACCTAGTAATAGGTGTGAATTAATGCTGAGTGAAATTATTCAGAATTCAAATTCCCAGAAGTGGACAGAAGAGAAACAAAAAGCAGTAAGATTAGAATTTTTCTAAGCTGAGCTCAGAGGTAGGTGATAAGCTTATTTTTCCATCACTTATAGCTACAAAATTTCTCTCTTCTCAGAACTTAGTTATTTTTTCCCTTTTCTTTACCTGTTCTAAACTGGGAATGCTGTTATTTAACCACTAGGGTAATTTTAGATTCACTTATTTGGACACTATGGACTAAAATCATCTCTTAATTCTCAAATACAGGAAATTTTCTAATTGATGGTGATCTTTTGGTTTCCTCATTACATTCTTTTTTTTAATCACATAATACATTCATCTGACTTATGAGCAGTAGAGCAGGTAAAGGGGAATATAAAAACAAATAAAAACTCTTATGTAAAGATCATGTTACAGTTTATTCCAGCTTTATTATATATTGTTCCCTATACCATGTTATAGTCAAACCAGCCTTCCTGCCATTCTTCATTAATCAAACTTCATCCCCAGTCATATTCTACCCTTTTCCTATGCTGCTCTCAATTTATGAAATGTACTCAATCGATTATTTGTTCTACTTGTTACATTTCCTAGATTCCCCCAAACCATTGCTCATGCGTTACTTTCTATTTGGGAAGATTTTTATGAACTGATGCAAAGTGAAGTAAACAGAACCAGGAGAACTTTATTCACAGTAACAGTAATATTGTTGTTGTAAAAATTTGTGACAGGCCTATAATCTGATCAGTACAATGATCCATGATAATTCCAAAGAACTCACAATGTAAGAAAAATACTTTCCATATCTACAGTGAGAACTGATGAACTCTTCTGAATGCAGATTTAACTATATTTTTATGCTTTTATGATCTTGATTTTATGCAACATATATAATATGGAAATATATTTTACATGATTTCATATGTACATTAGGGATCACATTTTTTTTGCCTTCTTAATTCATAGGGGAGCAGTTGGAGGAACGGAGAGAATCTTGAAGTCGAAATTTTTTTTTAAATGTTAAAATAATCCCAATGAGTTAAGCCTTATAAAGGATCACTTTTTTTCTTTCTTTCTTTCTTTTTTATTATAGCTTTTTACTTACAAGTTATATGCATGGTTATCACATGCCATCATCACAAAATAGAAAATTTTGATTACATCAAATTAAAAAGCCTTTGTACAAACAAAACTAATGCAAACAAGATTAGAAGGGAAGCAACAAACTGGGAAAACATCTTCACAGTTAAAGGTATTGATAAAGGACTCATTTCCAAAATATATAGAGAATTGACTCTAATTTATAAGAAATAAAGCCATTCTCCAATTGATAAATGGTCAAAGGATATGAACAGACAGTTTTCAGATGGTGAAATTGAAACTATTTCCACTCATATGAAAGAGTATTCCAAATCACTATTGATCAGAGAAATGCAAATTAAGACAACTCTGAGATACCACTACACAACTGTCAGATTGGCTAAAATGACAGGAAAAAAATAATGATGAATGGTGGAGGGGATGCAGGAAAACTGGGACACTGATGCATTGTTGATGGAGTTGTGAACAAATCCAATCATTCTGGGGAGCAATCTGGAATTATGCCCCAAAAGTTATCAAACTGTTCATACACATTGATCCAGCAGTGTTAATACTGGGCTTATACCTCAAAGAGATACTAAAAAAGGGAAAGGGACCTATATGTGCCAAAATGTTTGTGGCAGTCCTGTTTGTAGTGGCTAGAAACTAGAAAATGGATGGATGTCCATCAATTGTAGAATGGTTGGGTAAATTGTGGTATATGAATGTTATGGAATATTATTGTTCTGTAAGAAATGACCAGCAGGATGAATACAGAGAGGATTGGAGAGACTTACATGAACTGATGCTAAGTGAAATGAGCAGAACCAGGAGATCATTATATACTTCAACAACGATACTATATGAAGATGTATTCTGATGGAAGTGGATTTCTTTGACAAAGAGATCTAACTCAGTTTCAGTTGATCAATGATGGATAGAAGCAGCTATACCAAAAGAAAGAACACTGGGAAATGAATGTAAACTGTTTGCATTTTTATTTTTCTTCCCGGGTTATTTCTACCTTTTGAATCCAATTCTCCCTGTGCAACAAGAGAACTGTTCGGCGCTCTGCACACATATATTGTATCTAGGATATATTGTGCCACATTTAACATGTGTAGGACTGCTTGCCATCTGGGAGAAGGGGTGGAGGGAGGGAGGGGAAAATCAGAACAGAAGTGAGTGTAAGGGATAATGTTGTAAAAAAATTACCCTGGCATGGGTTCTGTCAATAAAAAGTTATTTTTTAAAAAAGTTATATGCATGGGTAATTTTACAGCATTGACAATTGCTAAATCTTTTGTCCCAATTTTTCCCCTCCTTCTCCCCACATCCTTCCCCTCCCCCAGATGGCAGGTTGACCAATATATGTTAAATATGTTAAAATATAAATTAAATACAATATGTGTATACATATTCAAACAGTTATTTTGCTGTATAAAGAGTCTGACTTTGAAATAGTGTGCTTTAGCCTGTGAAGAAATCAAAAATGCAGGCGGACAAAAATATAGGGATTGAGAATTCTATGTAATGGTTCATAGTCATCTCCCAGAGCTCTTTCATGGGGGGTAGCTGGTTCAATTCATTATTGCTCTATTGGAACTCTATTGGTTCATCTCATTGCTGAAGATGGCCATGTCCATCAGAATTTATCATCATATGGTATTGTTGTTGAAGTATATAATGATCTCCTGGTTCTGCTCATTTCACTCAGCATCAGTTCGTGTAAGTCTGGCCAGGCCTTTCTGAAATCATCCTATTGGTCATTTTTTACAGAACAGAAATATTCCATACTATTAATATACCACAATTTATTCAGCCATTTTCCAATTGATGGGCATCCACTCAGTTTCCAGTTTCTGGCCACTACAAAGAGGGCTGCCACAAACATTCTTGCACATACAGGTCTTTTTCTCTTCTTTAAAATCTCTTTGGGATATAAGCCCAGTAGTAACACTGCTGGATCAAAGGGTATGCACAGTTTGATAACTTTTCGAGCATAATAAGGATCACTTTCTACAAGAAAACTTGTTGGATTTCTCAAAGGCTAACTCCTTTCCTCAAATTGTTTTGTATTCATTTTGTATATTTTATGAATGTACATGTAGTCTGCTATGTTAGATTTTAAAGATAAAGATCCTTAAAGATAAGGACCATTTATTTTTGTCTTTCTATCCCTGGCATTATGTTCAGTGGCTAACACATGGAAGGTGCTTAATGAATTTCCTGATTAATTAACTGACTTAGGGGGATGAATTATTTTACATTTTCTTCAACTCACTTCACCTACAAAGTTCACAAATATGATATTTTTAAATTCAGTGACTTTGGGTTAATGGTGAGATCAATGGTATCCTGGCTCTCATCTGAGAAACTGAGCTGAATAATACTTTTATGCTTATTATCAACAAAATAAATTGTGATGAGAATAATAGTACTCCTTCTATGAGAGTAGTCAGATTATAGAAAAAGAAAAAAATTGTTATTTCCATCTTTGATGTCTTTGTGACTATAATATGACTAAATAGTTGAAGCAAAGTTTGGATGAATGCTAAAGTGATACAGCTTTCTTCAGGAAAACTCCCCTTGATTAAAGCATGATAGGTTTTGTACCAGTAATGGCTAGCAACTACAAAGGAGAAATGCAAAATCTGGAGAAGGGCAATATAAAATTATTGGCTTTCATCCAAACTAAGCAGCTTCACACCATCAACCTCTTCACATTTGGATCCAAATTAAAATCTAATTTAGAGAGAGCTTAAATTAAAAAACCTCACTTAATTCCTTCAATTTGCAGAACTATTCCATTCCATTAGGCAACTAATTTCTACCTGTCAGATTTGGAATGGAAGTGGTCTCTCTCAGGAGGAAACTTTTTACTTGTAGTAATTAGGTATAGGGAGTTTGTGATGATGTTTGAGCTTTGATACTTGCTAGTGTTTAACTCTCTCAGCTTAGAAATCCTTTGGTAAACTCACTTAACATGTCAACTTCAATGGTTTGCAAGTACAGAATGTTAAAATGAGGCTATTTATTTCATAATTAAATAATAAAACCACTTTAATTTTTATTAGAGAATCATGAATAGTTATCTATATGAAACTCAAGGCCATAAATCCCTTTTGTTGATCTGTTATTCTAATAAGTTTCCAGAGACAATTTGAAGAGGTATTGATTACAATTAGGATAGAAGAGCCAGGAGAGTTAGGGTAATCAACAACATCAAAGCAATAACTAAAACCATCAAGCTAAATGAACTGTAAGAGCGAAATCAAATTGCAACTCATACTTCTCATCAGAGTGGTTGTCTGCATGCTTTTAACCTTAAGAGCATAACATTTACAGTAGTAAGTGAGGATCAGACTAAACATGATTTAATAAAGAAAATGAAATTCTGTACTTATACCTTTAATATATATTTTCACTTTGTTTTCAAAAGTACGGAGGAATTTTATTTTAAATGAATCCACAAGAAAAAAAAAAGTTCTCACTATCATTCTTGATTTTCACTTGCACAGATGATGGCTGCACTCCAGTGGTGGCAGCAGTTGAGATATTTGTTTTAAGTCCTAGAAGAATGAGTGGGGATGAGGGCATTTATGTTCACCTATTCTTTTCATCATTCATACTTTATTTTTGCTTAGTATATTTGTTTTTTTTTCTTGCAAGGAAGGTATGTTCAATTACTTCCAAACTTATTTAGTTTGAATAATTATGTGATTCCTCAAATACCATGATAGAATAGAATTTGGAAAGATTTTGAAACATTAATTCTTAGTGAAGATAAACATAAAATAAAAAGCTTTATCAGAAAAACAAATATTTGTTTCATGATAAAATGGATTTTATTTGATGCTTTTATATATTTTTGTCCTAAACTCAGTGTTAAAATGACCATAAAATCCCATCAATGCTGAAATTATATTTTTAATGGTTTAAGTATAAAAGTTTTTGGGAACTCAAACTTTCTTTAACTTTGTTGTCACAGTATTTCTCCAGGATTCCATCAATCTATCTACCTATCTATCCACTAATCTATGCATATGAATGTGTGCATATGGATAAATAATATATGAATTCATATATGGCATGTACTTAAGAGGCCAATTCAACTAAATACATTTTGAAAACTAAGTGAAACTGATTAATCATGTGCTTGTATATATCCCCTTACTATCACTGATAAATTTTTAGAAATAAATATCCAGACAAACTCTATGGCATATCTCCATAGAAAAATGTGGGAATTAAAAAAAATTGTGAATTATTAGATAGTTTATATAATTATATAATATAAGTAAGAGTTAATATAATTATATAATTTATATAATTGTATGCTATAATTATATCATTTATAGTATAGTAGAATGATTTTAGGGTCAGAAAATTCATATTCAAATCCCACCTTTAGTATTTATCACTTATATGAGGCCTGGATGAGTAATTTAACCTTATTAGACCATGATTTGTAAAGTGAAAGGAGTAGGCTAGAATATATAGTCTACCATTAATCTATGCATATGAATGTGTGCATATAAATAAATAATGTATGAATTAATATATTATATATATCATATATTTAAGAGGCCAGTTCAATTAAATATAATGCAATAATTTGTAAATACCAGAGCAAGAATGGAATTAAAATGATCAAGTTTCTTAAACTATGAATTTTAGTTTTTCTATATGTAATATATTCATATATTTTTCATTATACTTCTAAATATAATCTGAAATGTGTTTTTTTTTTCCTTTTACGTTATATATACATACACTGAGGATGTTCTAGCTGAACTTAGGTAGTTTACATCTAACCTCAAGATTCCAGAATACATTGACAAATTTGTGGAGTTTCCCTTCTCTTTCTCTTCTTTTCCTTTAGCTTGAGTCCTACTTCCTATTTCCCTGTACTGATAAGAAGTCATTTGCTAATGTCTAAATTTCATTTAAACACTTAACAATATATAGTTTCTTTATTTTTTCATTTTTTACGAAAAGATAATTACTTCAGAAAGATTATCTTTCTCTCTCTGTGTACTCTGTCTCTGTCTCTATCTCTTTGTCTGGGTATGTGTATGTGTGTGTTTTGATCTGAACTGCATATATACTTATTAGAACTCTAACTGCATTTAGAGATCACTTAAAGGAGCTAAAAGGTACCCTTGATGAAGATTTCATTTCTCAAGATAGTTTGTTAGCTAGACAAACTGATCTCACTATTGAACCATAGTGACTCGGAGGCTATTAAATTGCTTCTCAGATGTCAAAATTAGGAATTAATGAAGGAATTTCAAATCTCTAAGTTCAAAAGGCAAAAGCTCAAAAAAGTATGATTATATGCCCTACACCCTTAATTCTAAATTGTCACATTCTTGCAGCTAATGAATATGGAGTTATCTTTGAAGATGCAAAATGAAAAATGAGAGGAAAAATCTGCTTAAATTTTATTTTATTTCCACTTTAATCTTGACATCTCTCCAATTTTATGCAGATATTCATTTAAATTGAGAAAAATAAATGAAGTTTAGACAAATAATTATGGCTACTTTCTTCATCAACAGGGCATTTAAAAAAAAAAACTATAAACACTGTCACCCAGTTTTATATTAGATTCTGCTACCATTATAGCTGATCTACTGAAAAGAGGCCATTAAGAACATAAAAATGCTTTCTAATTTGTAGGAAGCAAAATAAACTAAAATGAATCTGTTATCTCATTAATTCAGGAGTTTCTACAATGATATAAGTTGCAATACATTTCTTCTTCCCCATCCTGTATGCTATTCATTTCTTCTACAAATTTCAATCTAGATCTCCACTCTACTACTAGAGGTTTTTCTTATTTTCTACTATTATGAACATATGAATATAACACTCTGATATTCATCTGTCATCCCCTCAATCTTGTCTCATAAAGAGTCCATATTTTCTATTAGTTAATTGCTTGATGGCACCCTTTATTCTCTTTTGAAGGGTAGTTGCTCTTTATTGTAGCATATTCTTACCCATCATATACCTCTCTAATTTCTTCTACTTATAATCAATCACTTTAAGTTCTTTGGAAGTAGTGATATCTCTCGCTTCAATAACATATAGGAAATACCAGCAAAATCTTAGTATTAAAAAGACTAACCTTTAGCTATCATATTAATTTGAGAGCAAGAAAAAAGTTTCACATTTTCTCCAAAGAAACAAAATTTTATCCCATCCTTATTCAAATATGGACCTAACTACGCCTCTATTTAAAACGTCTATCCCTGAAGAATGTATATGTATATGCATATACAAATGTAAGTATGGGCAAGGATAATGAGATGTCCATCTAAATTCATGCTGAAATATGATCAATAGGATCTTTAACCTGCCCTCCCTCTACCCCAACCATATAGACTACATACATTTTCTAAGTGATTTCAAATATATTTTAGGAGATTCTATAATTTTCTCTGACTTGATGTCATTATGTCAATTCAGCATCATCCATAAATACTACCCTTTCTATGACATCAACATTAATAGGAAAATGTTTGATCTGTTCTGGATTTCCTTAGGCATACTGTCAAATAACTTTGTTAATTTTATATTTCATTGTTTTATGCCTTGCCTGATTTTTTTTAATTAGAAGATCAATAAAGAGATTTATACTCTTCTTATATGTTCTAAAGAATCTTGTATGATTTTGAAATATAAATGAGAGACATTTTAAAACAATAGTAAACTAGCATTTTGCTTTAATGAATCAAATATTTTGTTGTTGTTTTTGTCCCTGACCAACAAATTATAAGCATAATGGAATTTTATTCATTGCAGTTTGGCAAAGATGTATTTTTTCTTCAGGGATATCCTAGATTTATGTATAAATATCTTACACACAATTTGTACAGTTTGGACACTACTATAAAAGTTTATAGTTATTTCTTTTCTTTTGCTTTCCTTTTTGGTATTTATATACTCCAAGTTTTTTTTTTTTCCTCTCAAATATCTTGTGAATTAATCTCTCAATGACCTCTTAGTTGTATCATTTTGATAGATCATTTCTATATCTAGGTGCCTTCTTATCCTTATTCTCTTTAGCATGATTTTTAATTTCTAGATAATCCCTTTTTGAAATGTGATATTAGCATCAAAATTTAGTGGTTCCACTATCCTTAATGAAGATTTTTTTTTCAAATTTTCTATATCTATTTTTAGTCTTCTTTTTATATGAATTCTTGAAGTTCCTTGAGATAATTTTATGGAGATATCTTTTCAACCTATTTTTCAACATTCCTTCATTCTGTTTTATAAGATTGTTTTGCTCACAATTTTATGCAAGCCTTCTTTATATTATTTTGAATATGTTTCAATTCTAACCCTTTATAGTGAGCATCTCCCTGTACTAGGCAAATGCATCAGATGTTTGCTGATTAAAGTGTTTTGTGACCTCTTTCAATATTATTGTTATGGCAACTAATTTACATTGGTTAAACTTCTGAATGGAATCACTGTAGCTAAATAGTATATATCCATTTCCCCAAAGCAGGATAATAGCGCTTTTCTTGAGGCTTTTAATTCATTACACATTCTCACTGTATGCGAATTAGTCTCCATCTTTATTTTATTGTCCTTTCTCCCTTATTCCCCCAAAATGCTTCATTTTACCATTTATTAGAATATACTGAAAGATAGCAAAGTAAATACTACTCTGTGATTTTCCTACACACAACTCCAATAGGGTTTAAAAATGATTTGGAAAAGTAAAACCAATAAGTTCCAACTGTCTTACATTTTAAATAAAGTATTTTCCCCCCTCCAAACTGAAAATCAGATTTCAAAAATTATCAAGCCTTGAAAGTAAAAACCATATCATTTAAAATTCATAATGTTTTTTCAGTTCTTCTTGACTAACAATATTTTTTCCAATATTGATAATAAATTTCATGACCATTAATAATTTTTTTGAAAATTCTTTGTATTTGAGGAGTTGGAATGGAATGGAGAAAAGACAGTTCTATGACTACCAAGCTAGTGGGATGAATCAGAATCAAAAATAGAGACAAAAAGAGAGAGTTATAGAAACAAAAAAAAAGATAAAAATATAGAGTCACACAGAGAGACAAAAAAGGAAAAAGAAAAATGGAGGAAGAGGAAGAAGGAAAGGAGAGAGGGAGGGAAGAAGAAAGAGAGAGAGAAAGAGAGACAGACAGACAGACAAAGAGACAGAATATTACCTTAACTGAGCCATAGAATAATTAATATTTGTTCCCAAAAGAGAAATAGCATTATTAGAGATTTTAAAATCATGACTGTCCAGTGAGTGCTAATTCTACATGTGTTCTCTCAGCAATACTCCTCCTAGCATTCATGAAACTGCTTTGGAGTCAAATTAGCAATTCCCCTGATATTGTTTTATGTCTGGCAATATATCCTCACCTTATTCTCAACCTGTTCTCAATAAAGAAGATCTTAATTTTTCCCAGACATGTAGAATAGAAGGAGGCAAAGAAATTTGGACACTTTTCTGCCTGAGGTAGCCATATTCATTCAGAGGACCAAACAGGTCACTCAGGTTCATAATTGCAACCAAATTTAAGGAATGGGGAATAATATCATGTAAAAGTCAGTCTTGTTCCCTTAGAAATTACTTGAGGAAACGACTGAGGATAATGAAGATCAGATTTCCCAATGTGGAAGGTGGGTAAGATAGCTTTCTGGTTAAACTCCTGGAGAAAAATGTACTATTAAAATGACTGAATAAAAGGATGAAACATAATTATGGATTAGAGGAATAAAAAGAAGAAAAAAATCTCAGAAAGAAGAAAGGTCATTTATAAGAAATAGCACAAGCTAAAAACCAGAAGAGAACAGATATATATTAGAAAAGAAGATGGCTATGAAAACATTCAAAATACTACAATTGTTACTAAATAACTACTGTAAGAGAAAAGAAATTGAAACAAAAGACAATGAAAATACCTTGTGAAAGGATTGTACCATTGTGGGATGTCAAAGACAGAGAAATCAAAATTTTGAGACAAGTTTAAAAAAAGAACAAATGGCAAAATATGTGACAAACACAGGAAAAAATATTAGTGAAATAGAAAAAAATCAATGGTTCAAAATATTTTTAAAAATTAAAAGAGAAGAAAACATTGGGAATGCAATATATTGAAATAAATAACAATATGGAAGAAGAGAACAAAAAGAAAAAAAAGGTTAAATGAACACATGATTTCTATATTAATATTTTTAAAGATAGAATACAAATAAAAAAATTTAGATCACCTTCTAGAAAAATGACAAATCAGAATCACAAAGAGAAAAATTCAATAAATAATAAAAGATAATAAATAATTGTCCAGACATTCTTATTATAAAAAGCAAAGTGCTAATCAGACTTTCCAAAGAGTGTTTCCCAAAATAAATGAACCAATCAACCAATAAATAGATATTTAAATAAATACATGTACTTAAAACTCTGTAGTTAAATTTAATGATTCTAATAATAAAGTCTGCAAGTAGTTGAGGAGGGGAAAAACCTTCAATTTCAAAGGATTTTTTTGTTGTCTTCTCTCTACCAGAAAATAGATTGAAAAATGAAAAGATAGTATGGGAAAAAAATGAAAATACAGGCTGAGATTTGCAAAATTGAGCTTGATCATCAAACAATATATAAATATATTTAATAAAAGTGAGTTACCTAAAGCATTCCTATGAAACAAAAAGGGGAAGAAAACCAAATCAACCAAACAGTAAATTCACAAAGCAATGTCATAGCAAAAGCAGATGAAATTTAAAAACAATAATAAAACCAGATATCTAATTGTACTTCAAAAAAATCTGTGAATATAAAAATAGTAGAAGGTATGTTTTATGGATAATTCAATTTTCTGGAATGTCAGCATTTATTAATGTAAAAAACAAACATTTCAAATCATATGATTGTATAAAATAAAAATTAAGAACCATAAACTATGTTTCCAATTAAGTATATGAGTAAGGTAAGGATGCTTAATTTCGTATTATAATTTGACACAATTCTAGAAATAAAGTCAAGAGCAATAAGAGCAGAGAGATGTAAAGTTAATGATTACAAAAATAAGCATCAGTCATACAGATTACTCAAAAAGTTTTAGTCTGACGTTCAATATTTGCAACATCATGTATAGTATTTTAAGGTTTGCAATTTGTATTACTTATGTTATCACACTAATTACCAAAGCAATACTATAAAGTAGGTGTTATTATTAAATATTATTAAATTAAAAGGTGTTTTATTAAAGTTTTTTATTTTAAAACATATGCATAGATAATTGTTAACTTTCACATTTGCAAAATCTTGTGTTCCAAATTTTTTTCTATCCTTTCACCCCATTTCCTCCCCTTGGTTGTCAATAATCCAATATACATTATATATGAGCAATTTTTTTATACATGTTTTCACATTTATCATGCTGAACAAGAAAAATCAGATCAAAAAGTAAAAAAAAAAAAAAAAACATGAGAAAGAACACAAAATGCAAGGAAACAAAAACAAAAAAGTGAACATATGATGCTGTGATTCACACTGAGTCACCATAATCCACGCTCTGGCTGCAGATGTCTCTCTTCATCACAAGTCTATTGTAACTGGCATGAACTATCTCATTGTTGAAAAGAGCCAAGTCCATAAGAACTAATCATTGTATAATGTTGTCATTACTGTGTACAATGTTCTCCTGATTTTATACACTTCTTTTGCCATCAGTTCATGTAACTTCGGGCCTAATGATTGTTTCTTATGGAACAATAATATTCCATTATAGTGCTTCTGTCCAATTCCCAGTTCCTAGCCAATATAAAAAGGGCTGCCACAAGCATTTTTGCATATGTGGGTCCTTTTCACTTTTTTATGATCATTTTGGGATACAGATCCAGTAAAGACATTGCTGGATTCTTTGGGCATATTTCCATAATTCTCTCCAGAGTTGGATAAGTTCATAGCTTCAACAACAGTATATTAATATTCTAGTTTTTCCACATCCTCTCCAACATTCATCATAATCTTTTCCTGTCATCTTAGCCAATCTGAAAGGTGTGTAGTGGTACCTCAGAGTTGTCTTAATTCGCATTTCTCTGATAAATAGTGATTTAAAACATTTTTTCATATGACAGGACATGGTTTTAATTACTTTACCTAAAAATTGTCTGTTCGGATCCTTTGACCATTTAACAATTGGAGAACTGCATGTATTAATATAAATTTGAGTCAATTCTGTATATGTTTGTGAAATGGGACCCTTATCAGAGCCTGAGTTTGTTCCTTACCTTCTAATCTTTTCTGCATTGGTTTTATTTGTACAACAACTTTTTAAATTAATATAATCAAAATGATCTATTTTGCTTTCTATAATGACTCTATTCTTTGGCCACAAATTCCTTTTTTCTCCACAGATCTGAGAGTCAGACTATCTTTTGTCCTTCAAACTTGCTTATAGTATCACTCTTTCTGTAAATCATGAACTCATTTTGACCCTATCTTGGTATAGGGTGTTAGGTCTAGGTCAATGCCTACCTTCTCCTACATTGGTTTCTAATTTTCCTAGCAATTTTTGTCATATAGTGAGTTCTTGTCCCATTAGCCAAATTCTTTGGGATTATCAAACACTGGATTATTAGAGTCATTGACGATTATGTCTTGTGAAGCTAACCTATTCCACTGATCAACTACTCTATTTCTTAGTACCAAGTGGTTTTGATAAGCATGGCTTCTTAGGTCTGGTGCAGTAAGGCCACCTTCAGTTGCATTTTTTTCATTAATTCCCTTTAAATTCTTGACCTTTGTTCTTCCAGAAAAAAAAAAATGTTGTTATATTTTCTAGCTCTGTAAAGTAACTTTTTTGGCCTTTTGAATAGTTTGGCACTAAGTAACTTGATTAATTTAGGTAGTATTTTCATTTTCATTAGATTAGCTTGGCTTACCCATGAGCACTTCATATTCTTCCAGTTGATTAGATCTGACTTTATTTGGGTGGAAAGTGTATTGTAATTGTGTTCATATAGTTTCTGACTTTGCCTTACTGGCCTTTGTAAAGTCCGGACTAGCTCTCTGGAGGACTTCAGGATCAACCCAAGTCCTTGGTCTTAGTGGAGGACTGAAGGAGGCAAGAGAGCTTCCACATGTCTGGTCAAAGATGGTGTCCCTCTGGAGTCTGGCGGCATCTTTTCTTGTGTCTGTGGCTGAAAGCTGTGGCTGAAAGAGCATTCTGTCTCTGAGATTCCCTTAAATACCCCAGTACTATTATATCACTACAGCACCCTAAGAATGTGTAACCATTACATCACCATACTAAGTACTAAGTATGTGCTTAGCTAAAAATACCTTGCTGACCTAGATTTAAGTACATCTTTTCAGTATACTACAGTAGACTCCCAAATATTTTATATTATTTAAAATCATTTTAAACAGAATTTCTTTGTATCTCTTGCTGATAGTTTTTTGGTAACATATAAAAATGTTGATGATTTATGTTGATTTATTTAGTATCCTACAACTTTGGTAAAGTTAGGAATTATCTCTAGTAGCCTTTTTGTTGATTCTCTAGGTTTAAGTATACCACCATATCATCTGCAAAGAATGATAATTTGGTTTACTCATTACCTACTCTAATTTACTTTAATTTCTTTTTCTTCTCTTTTTGCTAAAGCTAACATTTGTAATAAAATGTTTTATACTAATAGTGATAGTGGTCAGTGTGGTTTCACCCCTGATCTTATTAAGAATGGTTCTAATTTATCCCCATTACATACAATGCTTACTGATAATTTTAAATAGATTCTATTGATCAATTGAAGGAAAACTCCATTTATTCCTATATTCTCTAGGCTTTTTTAAAAATAATAATGTGTGTTGGACTTTATCAAATGTTTTTTCAGCATATATTGAAACAATCATACTTTTTTTTTTTTTAGTTTGCTATATAGTCAATTATGTTAATAATTTTCCTAATATTGAACCTGCCTTCAGTTCTTTCAAGAGGAAACTGCTAGGTCTTGGGTAATCCTTTTTGTGGCTCTTCAGTATTGGAATTGTTTCCTTCTGACTGCTTGCAATATTTTCTCCTTAATTTGATACTTCTGAAATTTAGCTATTATATTCCCTGAAGTTTTCATTTTCGGGTCTCTTTCAAGAGGTATTTGGTGAATTCTTTAAATGGCTATTTTACCATTTCATTCTAGGACATTAGGGCACTTTTCCTTGATGATTTCTTGCAGAATGATGTTTAGGATCTTTTTTTTAAATTATGATTTTCAGATAGTACAATAATTCTTAGATGTCTCTCCTGGATCTATTTACTAGGTCTGTAGTTTTTCTGATAAGACATTTTTACATTCTGTTCTATTGTTTTTCTTTCTTTCTTTTTTTTTTTTTTTTGCTTTTGTTTAATTGATTCTTGATATCTCATTGAGTCATTAACTTCTATTTTTTCTATTTCTAATTCTTAGTGAATTATTGTCTTCAGTTAGCTTTCTCCTTTTCCTTTGCATTTGGCCAATTGAACTTCTAAATGTGTTGTTTTATTCACTGGATTTTTTTTTCCATTTTGCAAATTCTGTTTTTCAGCCAGTCAGTTTCTTTTCCCATTTCATCAAATCTATTTTGTAAGGAGTTATATGTTTTTTTCTATATCATTAAATCTATTTTAAAGAGTTTTCTTCAGATAATTTTTGTATTTCCTTTTCCAAACTTTCCCGCAAAGTTCTCATTTCCTTTCCCCATTTTTCTTCTCTCTTTTAAGATTATTTTTGAATTATATCCAAGAAAATTTTGTTTGATGGAGACCAACTCATATGCTTTGGGACTTTGCCTCTATTGTCCTCATGGTTTGAGATCTGTTTTTCTCGGTCTCCATAAAAGCTCTCTATGGTGAGAGCTCTTTTTTGCATTTTTGTTCATTTTTATAGCTTGAAGTCTGCCCTTAGGGCAAAGAGGAAATTGTCCCAGGCTTTCTCTACAGGTGACAGTAGCTTCACACTTGCCTTTTGGCAAGTGCTGCTGGCTTCTTTTCATGCTGGGTAGGCATAGCCAAGTCCCACATTATTCTGGGGTTCAGGGGTTCACCATTTGTCCTTTATAGTTGCATTGAATGTCTCACAGCTAGTCTTCTGACTTACTGTTTCTGAACCAGTGCAGAGTAGACCATGCCACTCTATTTTGACTGAAACCCTCCTGGTAGATTCCCCAGACACACAAACATTATACCACTCTGGGTCCCTGAGCTGAGCCTGTGCTCAGCTGCC
Source organism: Sarcophilus harrisii (assembly GCF_902635505.1). Classification (NCBI taxonomy): domain Eukaryota; kingdom Metazoa; phylum Chordata; class Mammalia; order Dasyuromorphia; family Dasyuridae; genus Sarcophilus; species Sarcophilus harrisii. The sequence goes on along the minus strand of NC_045426.1, from coordinate 482,657,232 downwards.
TCCTCCTGCTGGAAACAGATTTTTTCTGAAGTTCTTCCAAAAAATCTACTGTTGGCAATTTGTTACACCCTAAATATTTGTGGGTTCGGTCACTCCAAAACCACTTCAAAAGCTTGATATGATATTGATCTGAGGGAAGCCAGGAAGAATTTAAAGACTTGTCTGGTCTTTGCTATCTTGGCTCTGCTCCCCAATATTATTTTTCTTATATAATATCATATATGATTTAAGTAAATAAGATCAGATTTGGAGTCAGTGCTTCCTCACTCCAAGGGCAGCAATATATTTACTGTACTATCTATCTTCTCAGATGGCCAAAGATAAGATACAGCTATATTCATTGAGGGGCTACTTCATGGTTTACATAAAAAAAAATTCCTAGGGATGCAGCAAAATAACTATTTAGACAAAATCTTTAGCAAAGGATTAGTCTCTAAAATAAATTCACAAAATCTATATTCCTATATATATATAGATAGATAGATAGTAAAGGCATGAATAGTAATCCTTTTTGATATAACTTACAAATTTCCTTTTAAAAATGGCAGTCTATCTACCAAAATATAATTAATATTTGTATAAATTCAGTTACAAAGCTTTCTTTAAACAACAAAATTAAAGAAGAGAAAGGAACATCTAAGTGTTCAAGTTGAGTCGACTGATTTTTTAAAAGGCATTATCCTCCCCAAATTAATTTATAATTGTAAAGCAATTAAACTATTAATTGAGTTACTTTAAATACTTAAATTAATAACCAAATAAAAGTTCTTAAAGATCATAAAAATAATGATTACTATAGAAATGAATGAAAACAGCACTTTAAAAATTTCAGTAGTATTTTTTTCATATACATGTAATAATAGTTGTCAATATTTATTTTTGTAAAACTCTGTGTTCCAAATTTTTCTCCTTTCCTTACCTCCTTTCCAAGGACATCAAATAATGTGATCTGAGTTCAAATGTTCCATTCTTTCTAATATATTTCCAAATTTGTCATGTTATACAAGAAAAATCAGATTACCAAAAAACAATCTGAAATAAACAAATGAAACAAGCAAAAAGATGACATACCTGTTTTGATTCCTCTTCAGTCTCCACATTTCTCTCTCTGGATGTTCTCTCTTTTCCATTCCAAGTCTATTGGAATGGTCTTAGATCACTTGGGAAGAATCAAGTCTATCAGTTGACCATCACATAATCTTGTTGTTGCTGTGTACAATGTTCTCTTGTTTTTGTTTTCGTTTTTGTTTTTCATTTAGCAACAGTTCATCTAAATCTTCCCAGAATTTTCAGAAATCAGGCTCTTCCTCATTCCTTACAGAACACTAATATTACATCACATGTATAGGCTGTAACTTAACTGATCTCAACTGATGGATATCCACTCAATTTCCAGTTCCTTGACACTACCAAAAGGGTTGCTACAATTTTTTTTTTTTTTTTTTTTGCACATGTGTTTCCTTTTCTCTCTTTTATGATTTCTTTGGGATACAGACTCAGTAGTAGCACTGCTGATTCAAAGTCTATGTGCAGTTTTGCAGCACTTTGCATATACTACCAAATTGCTTTCTAGAATGGTTGGATCATTTCACAACCTCACCAGCAATGCATTAGTGTCCCTATTTTCTCACATCCCCTCCAACATTCATCATTTTCTTTTTTTGTCATCATAGCCTATCTGAGAGATATGAAGTGGTACTTTAGAGTTGTCTTATATTTTCTTATATTTCTCTGATCAATAATGATTTAGAGCCTTTTTTCTATATGACCAGAAATGCCTGTAATTTCATCTGAAAATTGTCTGTTCATATCCTTTAGCCATTTATTTATTTATTTTTGTCAACTACTATCTTATTATCCTAGAAGTAGCAATCTATGAGTTTATCAAACACTTGATTACTGTAGTCATTAATTGTTGTGTCTTGGGTACCTAACCTATTCCACTGATACACTACTCTATGTATTAGGTAATACTAAATGGTTTTGATGACCACCACATTATAATTTTAGGTATGGTAAAGGTAGGCCATTAACCTTTGCATTTTTAAAATAATTCCTTTGATATTTAACACTTCTGGTTCTTCCAGATGAATTTTGCTATTATTTTTCTAGCTCTATAAAGTAATAAACAATTTGATTGGTATGGTATTGAATAAGTAAATTAATTTAAATAGAATTTTCATTTTTATTAAATTATCTCAGCCTTCCCATGAACAATTGATACTAAGGAACAACATTTTTGAGCTTTATATTATAAACCAAAAATAATCTAGAGCATTTATTATTGATTTAAAAATAGATAAGTAAATCAATGGAAGTGACTAGACTTTTGAAACTAGTATTTTGTAAAATCAAAAACAAAAATTATTTAGGAAAGAATTTTATAGTTCATAAGAATTCCTTAGAAATCAAGAAAACAATTTGGAAGAAATTATACTAGATGTTGCATCTTATGCTGTGTTCCAAAATATTTGCAAAATGGATATTCAATTTTGCCAATATTAAAGTTTGTCACAAAAAATGAGAATTTCATATACCTTTCACAGCTACACAGATATAAACATCTATAGAGCAAAATACATATGATGTACATATATATACATAATGCACTTATTAAATAAAAAATTTGATTCCATGAAATAAAAAAGGAAAGCAAATAGTTAACAAGAAAAAAAATAACACATTTTTGAAAATAAGGTTTATTGTTCACAGTTTTTAAACAGTTGACAAAATATATAGGACTAAATGTTGTTTGATAATAAATGTTGTTTTCAAAAGAATTGCAATTTTTTAATTGTCATAAGAATGAATTAATTAAAATGACAATAAAAGAAATTAAAGCAGTATGTTTCCAAAAGATCTACATGAATCAATACAAAATGAATTTAGCAATTTAGGAAAAAAATTCAATTATTATAATGTAACATATACACAATGATTACAATGTAAAAGTAGCAACAATGATCATAATAAAACTAGAAACTGGAAAATTACCAAGCACAAACTTGGCTTCAAAGATGAAATATAAAACAATACCTACTTTTACTCTTTTGCCAAGATAAACTGTAAATTCCATAAATGGTCATTTTCCCCAAATATTAATCAATGCTATTGATTTTGTCTTCTACTTTTTCTTTAATTGTTATTATTTCTCTTATTAAGGTTATATGTCTCTTAGAAGGGAATGGCCAATTATGTTGGGGGTATTTGATGCAAAAAATAAAAGCTGTCAGCAAAATATTATTTAAAAATAATTTTTTACCAGGACTTCCAGCCAAGATGGCAGAGAGGACACACAGATCTATCTAAGTTCCTTCCTTCTTGCTCTCAGAAGATTTTATTTCATGACAAGGCCTGGGAATTAGTGCTTGACTGAAAAAACCCACAAGTAATTACCAACAGAAAACATCCTTGAAATTTGCTAGAAAAAGTCTGTTCAGGGATGTTTAGATCAGGTACAGACTGAAGTCAGGCAGTGAGGGTCCAGAAGGCAGCTCACACTGAGCAGATTGGAATGGCAGATTCTCAGCCATTTCTACAGGGAGAACTTTACCAGAGTGTAGCTACTTTAGCCTGGCAGCAAATCAGAGATCAGCAGAGAAGCTATAAAGATAGGGGATAAAGACTATAACCCCAAAAATCTAGGGTCACTCAGGATCTGGCCTGACCTACCTGGAGTGACTCAGCACACTCTCAGAGTCTTAGAGTAAAGACACAGTGCAGCCATTGTTGTCCTGCTAGTGCCTCACTGCTGCCCCCTTCATTCTGTAGAGGAAGCTTGGTAATACCATCCAGCCTGCTCCCTTCCCCCCCCCAAAAAAAAAAAAAAAAAAGAGTGATTTTGTTTTTTGTTTTTTCTGTTAGTTTGGATTTGATTCTTCTTTGACAAAATGAGCAAAAAATTAAAGCAAACTCTAATAATAGAGAGCTTCTATACCGATAGAGAACAGACTTCAAACTCTGAGGAGATTAAAAACAGGGTGTCTCCATATGCATTCCCAAAGGGAAATGTGATCTAGTCCTCAACACACAAGACTCTCATAGAAGAAATTGAAAAGGCTCTTAAAAGAGAGCTAGAAGAAAAATGGGCAGAAGAAAGGGAACCTTGGCAAGAGGGTCTGGATAAGTCATCCCACTCATTTAAAGATAGAGTGGATAAAGAAATCAAATCCTTAAAAAACAGAATTAGTGATCTGGAAAAAGAAAATAGCTCTCTAAAAAATAAAATTGGCGAAATGGAAAAAAATTCCATAAAACAAAACAACTCACTTAAAAACTCAATTGGACAACTAGAAAAAAGATATTTAAAAAGTGAGTGAAGAAAATACTTCATTGAAAATCAGAATCGAACAAATTGAATTGAATGACTAGAGGAGACATCAAGAATCAGTCAAGCAAAACCAAAAAAATGAAACAATGAAAAAAAAATGTCAAATACATTCTGGGGAAAATAACAGACCTGGAAAATAGATGTAGGAGAGACAATCTGAGAATTATTGGACTCCCTGAAAAACACAATGAAAAAAAGAGCCTGGATACTACTTTCCAGGAAATTATCAAAGAGAACTGCCTAGAAGTTATGGAAACAGAGGGCAAAATAGAAATCGAAAGAATTCATCAATCACCTACTGAAAGGGGCCCTAAAATCCAAACACCAAGAAATATAATAGCCAAAGTCCAGAACTATCAGAAGAAGGAAAAATACTGCAACCTGCTGGAAAATATCAATTCAAATACAGAGAAGTCATAATAAGGATTACTCAAGACATAACAGCATCCACATTAAAGGATTGAAGGACCTGGAATATGATACTCTGAAAGGCTAAGGAACGTGGCATGCAGCCAAAAATAACTTACCCAGCCAAAATGAGCATTTTTTCCAGGGAAGAAGATGGACATTCAGTGAAAGGGATGAATTTCATCTATTTCTAATGGAAAAAAAAAGAAACTAAACAAAAAGTTTGATCTCCAAATATAGGACTCAAGAGAAACATAAAAACGTAAAAAAGAAATCTTGGGAACTATATTTCTGGTATAAAGATACATAAGAATAAGTGTATAATTTGTTCTAAAAACTAGAGGTGGAAAGGAAATTGTGACAGAAAAAGGATAAAGTGGAAGTACTACATCTTACAAAGAGGCAAAGGAAACCTATTATATCTGAGAGAAAGAATGGAGGGGGATGAACATAGTGTGCATCTTATCTCATCAGAATTGGCTTAAAGAGAAAAATATTAGACATATTTGATTTATTGGTGAAAGTTCTCCTACCTCATTAAAAAGTGGGAGGTGAAAAGAGGAATAAGCTAGGCAGAAGGGAATAGAGAAATTGTGAGAAAAAGGGGTAAGAAAAGGGGAGAAACTCTAAGGTGGAGGAAGGGATCCTAAAAAGGGAAGGCTGTGAGAGGCAAGTGGTGCTTCCAGGTTTAATAATGGGGGGAGAGGTAAGGGAAAAGGAAAGAAGAAAAGCATAAGCAGGGGTTAATAAGATGGCAAATAATACAAAATTAATAATTTTAACCATAAATGTGAATGGGGTAAACTCCCCATAAAGAGGCAGTGGACAGCAGACTGGATTAAAAGCCAGAATCCTAAAATATGTTGTTTACAAGAAACACACTTGAAGCAGGGTGATACATACAGAGTAAAGGTAAAAGGTTGGAACAAAATCTACTATACTTCAGGTGAAATAAAAAAAGCAGTGGTAGCCATCCTGATCTCAGATCAAGCCAAGGCAAAAATTGATCTAATTAAAAGAGATAAGGAAGGGCACTATATCTTGTTAAAAGGTAACATAGATAATGAAGCAATATCAATATTAAACATATATGCACCAAATGGTGTAGCATCTAAATTCTTAAAAGAGAAATTAAGAGAGCTGCAAGAAGAAATAGACAGCAAATAATAATAGTGGGAGATCTCAACCTCGCACTCTCAGAATTAGATAAATCAAATCACAAAATAACTAAGAAAGAAGTCAAAGAGATAAATAGAATACTAGAAAAATTAGGTATGATAAATCTTTGTAGAAAACTAAATGGAGACAGAAAGAAGGACACTTTCTTCTCAGCAGTTCATGGAACCTATACAAAAATTGACCATATATTAGGACATAAAAATCTCAAATTCAAATGCAGAGTATGTGCCAAAATGTTTGTGGCAGCCCTATTTGTAGTGGCTAGAAGCTGGAAACTGAGTGGATGCCCATCAATTGGAGAATGGTTGGGTAAATTGTGGGATGAATACAGAGAAGCTTGGAGAGAATTACATGAATTGATGCTAAGTGAAATGAGCAGAACCAAGAGATCATTATATACGTCAACAATGATACTGTATGAAGATGTAATCTGATGGAAGTGGATTTCTTTGACAATGAGATCTAATTCAGTTTCAATTGATCAATGATGGACAGAAGCAGATACACCCAAAGAAAAAACACTGGGAAATGAATGTAAACTGTTTGCATTTTTTTGTTTTCCTTCCCTGGTTATTTCTACCTTTTGAATCCAATTCTCTCTATGCAACAAGAAAAGTGTTTGGATCTGCGCACATACATTGTATCTAGGATATACTAGGACATATTCAAAATATATAGGACTGCTTGCCATCTAGGGGAGGGGGTGGAGGGTGGGAGGGAAAAATCGGAACAGAAGTGAGTGCAAGGGACAATGTTGTAAAAAAAAAATTACCCTGACATGGATTCTGTCAATAAAAAGTTACTATAATAAAATAAAAAAAATTTCAAATGCAGAAAAGCAGAAATAGTAAATGCATCTTTTTCAATGAAAACTACATTCAATAAAAAGCCAGGGGAAAATGGACCCAAAAAATTGGAAACTAAATAATCTCATTCTAAAGAATGATTAGGTGAAACAGCAAATCATAGACATAATTAATAACTTCACCCAAGAAAATGACAATAATGGGATATCATACCAAAATGTGTGGGATGCAGCCATGGTGGTAAGAAGGGGGAATTTTATATCTCTAGAGACATACTTGCATAAAATAGAGAAAGAGAAGGTCAATGAATTAGGCTTGCAACTAAAAATGCTAGAAAAGAACAAATTAAAAAAAAAAAACCAGTCAAACACTAAACTTTAAATTCTAAAAATAAAAGGAGAGATTAAAAAAACTGAAAGTAAAAAAAATTGAATTAATTAATAAAACTAAGAGTTGGTTCTATGAAAAAAACCCAACAAAATAGATAAACCCTTAATAAATCTAATTTAAAAAAGGAAAGAGGAAAATCAAATTATTAGTCTTAAAAATGAAAACGAAGAACTCTCCACTAATGAAGAGGAAATTAGAGCAATAATTAGGAGTTACTTTGCCCAACTTTATGCCAATAAATTCAATAACTTAAATGAAATGGATGAATATCTTCAAAAATATAGCTTGCCCAAATTAATAGAGGAAGAAATAAATTGGTTTAACAGTCCCATCTTAGAAAAAGAAATAGAACAAGCTATTAATCAACTCCCTAAGAAAAACTCCCCAAGACCAGATGGAATTACACGTGAATTCTACAAAACATTTAAAGAACAATTAGCCCCAATGCTATATAAACTATTTGAAAAAATAAGGATTTAAGTAGTCCTACCAAATTCCTTTTATGACACAGACATGGTACTTATACCTAAACCAGGTAGGTTGAAAACAGAGAAAGAAAATTATAGGCCAATCTCCCTAATAAATATTGATGCTAAAATCTTGAATAAAATATTAGCAAAAAGATTACAGAAAATCATCCCCCGGATAATACACTATGACCTAGTAGGATTTATACCAGGAATGCAGGGTTGGTTCAGTATTAGAAAAACTATTAGCTTAATTGACTATATCAATAACGAAATTAATAAAAACCATATGATCATCTCAACAGATGCAGAAAAAGCATTTGATAGAATCTAACATCAATTCCTAATAAAAACACTTGAGAGTATAGGAATAAATGGACTTTTCCTTAAAATAGTCAGAACAATCTATTTAAAACCATCAATGAGTATCATATGCAATGAGGATAAACTGGAACCATTCCCAATAAGATCAGGAGTAAAACAAGGTTGCCCACTATCACCATTATTATTCAATATTGTATTAGAAATGCTAGCTTTGGCAGTAAGAGTTGAGAAAGAAATTAAAGGAATTAGAGTAGGTAATGAGGAAACCAAATTATCACTGTTTGTAGACTATATGATGGTATACTTGGAGAACCCCAGAGATACTACTAAAAAGCTATTAGAAATAATTCACAATTTTAGCAAAGTTGCAGGATACAAAATAAATTCACATAAATCCTCAGCATTTTTATACATCACCAACAAAATTCAACAGCAAGAGATGCAAAGAGAAATTCCATTCAAAATAATTGTTGATAACATAAAATATTTGGGAATCTATCTATCAAAGGATAGTCAGGAATTATATGAGTGAAATTACAAAACACTTTCCACACAAATAAAGTCAGATTTAAATAATTGCAAAACCATTAAATGCGCTTGGATAGGCCGAGTGAAATAATAAAGATGACAATACTACCTAGACTAATCTATTTATTTAATGGTATACCAATCAGACTCCCAAGAAACTATTTTAATGACCTAGAAAAAAATAACAATAAAATTCATATGGAACAACAAAAGATCAAGAATTTCAAGGGAAGTAATGGGAAAAAAAAACAACAAATGAAGGTGACCTTGCTATACCTGATCTAAAATTATATTATAAAGCAGCAGTCACCAAAGCAATTTGGTATTGGCTCGGAAATAGATTACTTGATCAGTGGAGTTGGTTAGGTTCACAGGACAAAATAGTCAATAACTATAGCAAACTAGTGTTTGACAAACCCAAAGATTCCAACTTTTGGGATAAGAATTCATTATTTGACAAAAACTGCTGGGAAAACTGGAAATTAGTATGGCAGAAACTAAGCATGGACCCACACATAACACTGTACATGAAGAGAAGATCAAAATGGGTCCATGATTTAGGCATAAAGAACAAGATTATAAATAAATTAAAGTAACATAGGATATTTACCTCTCAGACTTGTGGAGGAGGAAGGTATTTGTGACCAAAGATAAACTAGAGATCATTATTGATCACAAAATAAAAAAAAAAATATGATTACATCAAATTAAAAAGCCTCTGTACAAACAAAACTAATGCAAATAAGATTAGAAGGGAAGCAATAAACTGAGAAATCATTTTTTTTTTATAGTTAAAGGCTCTGATAATGGCCTCATTTCCAAAATATATAGAAAATATATCCCAAAAAGATACTAAAGAAGAGAAAGGGACCTGTATGTGCCAAAATGTTTGTGGCAGCTCTTTTTATAGTGTCTAGAAACTGGAAAATGAATGAATGCCCATCAATTGGAGAATGGTTGGGTAAATTGTGGCATATGAATGTTATGGAATATTATTGTTTTGTAAGAAATGACCAGGAGGTTGAATACAGAAAAGCTTGGAAAAACTTACATGAACTGATGCTAAGTGAAATGAGCAGAACCAAGAGATCATTGTACACTTCAACAACAATACTGTATGAGGATGTATTCTGATCTAAGTGGATATCTTCGACAAAGAGAAGATCTAATTCAGTTCCAAATGATCAATGATGGACAGCATCTATACCCAGACAAGCAGCTATACTCAGAGAAGGAACACTGGGAACTGAATGTGGACTATTTGCATTTTTGTTTTTCTTCTCAAGTTTTTACCTTCTGAATCAATTTCTTCTTGTGCAATAAGAGAACTGTACAGTTCTGCACACATATGTTGTATCTAGGATATAATATAACATATTTAACATGACTTTCTGTCATCTAGGGGAAGGGGTGGAGGGAAGGAAGGGAAAAGTCAGAAGTGAGTGCAAGAGATAATGTTGTAAAAAAATTACCCAAGGCATATGTCCAGTCAATAAAAAGTTATAATTAAAAAAAAAAGAATTTAGATACAATTTCAACTCAAAAAAAATAATTTGTACAAACAAGTCACTGCAATCTATAACAAATTAATATATAAGGAATACTTAGCAAGATGTGATTTGCTTGTATCGATTTATCTTCCAGGAATTGACTAAGGAGAAAATCCCATACTATAAATATACATCTCAGAATATTTTGAAAACTCCCTCAAAATATACTGGAACCAGATTATTATAGTAGACAAAACTGCATTACACAATTTACAAGATATAATTATATATCATACAAAACTAAGAATTTTTAAAATAGATGGTTCAATGCCAAACATTCAGAATTGCCAGGTTTCAGGAAATGATACTTTTTTTTTAAATCTAGAGATGCAGGAGAGGAGATGAAATCATGTGAGAACAGAATGAGCCATTTTTATTTTTTTGTTAATTTAGTCACTACTATGGTACTGATGATATTTTCAGTGACCTTACAGAAGAGAGGCTTACATCATGATATATTTTATTTTTTCTACCAAAAAAAAACCTTTCCTGTAGCTACCTTTAGAGTAGATGAAGAAATATTATGTATAAAAGAATAACTAGAAAAAAAATTGTATCTAGACTCTTTAGTTGAACCACATTGAAAAGAATGGCAATAATATAATAATTATAAGTATAACTATAATTATATGTATGTGTGTGTTTGTGTGTATAAACAAATATTCAGATCATGGAAAAATTCTGAGAAAAATGAAGATTAACAAGACTTTTATATTCTACTATTTAGAAGAAAATTACATGAAATAAAATAAGAATTTTAGTAAAAAGTGAATTTTTCACTTACCATGTCTGATTGTTTTTACTCAGACAATGAGTATATTTCAATGTAAATAACATTATTTGTCAAATTGCAATGTGTATTTTTCTTGTATATCTTTTATTCCAGTCTTGTCTTTTTTTCACTTTTATTAATAAATTTGTTTTTATGACACATTTTCTAATATATTCTGGATCATTACCCCTTCCTTTCTAGAGAATCATACTTTTTTGAAAATTTTGAAGGAGGGAGATAGAGACAGACATTGAATCAAAATTAGCTTTGACATTATTTATGGTGTTTTGTACATGTAGTCCCCAACTTAAACCAAAAAAGGAGGAAGTTACATTCTAAAACCTATTCTTCATGATGGGTAATTATCATGTATATTTTTAATTGTTTTTTTTTCTTTTTCTTCCCACTTATTTTATTGTAGTAATTGTACATGTTTCCTTTCTGATTTGTTTAATTTTTTGTATCACTTCAAATACATGTGGAAAATTATCACTAGGGTTCTGTGTATTCTTCATTTCTCATAGCACAGAGATATGGCATTCCATTCACATTTTACAATGTGTTGAGTCATTATCCAGTGGATGGACATTTAATTTGTTTTTAGTTCTCTACTAATATAACATATGATGCTGTCCAATTTTGTAGTTTATATGGAACATTTATTTTTATCATAATCCTCCCTCATGTGAATGACTAACAATGAAATCAAAGGCACAGGTGCTATAGATATTTTTGTGAATTTTTGAACATAAATGCAAATTGTTTTCAGAAATGAAGTACCAATTGACAGCTGAACACACTGCTCATTAGTATGTCTGTTTTTTTATTAAACCTCTCCAGAATGCAATATTTCTATATTTTTGTCAATTTACTTGATACTAGGTAAAGCCTAATATTAGCTTTATTAATGATTCAGAACAATTTTTCACTTGGTTGTAAGTAATATTCAATTCTTTTAAGAATGTTTTAAATATCTTTTTTGTGATTTATCTGTTGAAAAAATTAACTCCTATATGTATATGTGTGTGGATCTGTCAATTCTTTTAAAAAATCTTGCATATTACATTCTTGTCAAAAATAGTTGATTAAAAAAATTGATGTGAATTTTTTTCTGTTCAAATTATTTTCTTCAGATTGCTTGACATGTTTTGTGGGGAGAAGAATCTCTGTAATATGTCCACTTATAGAAGTAGACTTTATGTTATATTCATGCTTCTCAGTAGGTTTTTCTTCCCTTTTATGTTGCCTCATATTTATGCTTTTCATTACACTTTTAAAATAGTAAATATTATTTGTTCCTTTCACTTGAAGAGGATACTTGTTCCTAGCCTCCTTTCTAATAATGTTCAAATAGTGTTAATTCCTATACTTTCTATCATAGCGAATTTCATTTCACCCTGTAGTTGTCCATCTGAAAGTATTACTTTAAATAAGATCTCTGAAAAAAATAAAAATTAATAATATTAGAAACAAAACATACTTTACTTTTGTATTCTTGGCTGGAGATCTTTGGGTAATTTTACGAGAGTTCACTAAGTTTAGTGGCCTATCATAAATAGAAAATTCATTTTAACCTTTCAAAATCTTATATGTTTTATATTGTATATTTTATCAAGTATAAGAAGTAATTCTTTTCTTATCTGCAAATTTATATGATTTTAAAAAGAAATAATAATTTATGCATGTTAATTTCATGTAAAATTTGAGATGTTTATGTCGAGATATTAAAATCAATTTCATTATACTATGAAAATTTTAATGAATTTTCAAAGTATTCCTCTCCATCTACAGAAGGTAAAATTATCAGTCCATTTTTGGAGTGGAGGATGTTAAATAAATGATAAAATAAGTAATAAGGGATTTTTATAATAATTTTTTTCAGGAAATGTAGACTATTATGTACCCATGAATTACCATAATGAAAGGCCCAAGCTAATATCAATTAAGACAAATTGTCTGTGTAGCCATATATTCTCTTAGTACAAAAAAAAATACCCCAAGAAATCACTGAGATTCATCCCTAAATGTAATACATGGTGGTCTTTCAACATATTTTTATGACTAAATATAAACCTATTTATCAGGCATGTGTTGTATTCCATTTTAGTAAAATTATACTGATACTATAAATCTTAAAATTTGTATTTTGGAACTGTTACATGAGAGAATAAAGTGTACAAAATTAAATGTCATGGCAGCTTAGAAATTGTTTCCATGTAGAAATTCCTTGGAGATAAAAAATGAGCAATAATACTAGTATAACTGTGGTTTAGTTACTAAAGAAACTTGACCTTTTTTGTGCTTAGTGAATTACAATAAGAAAACTTTATGAGGATTCTGGGAAAATAGAAGGGTGAAAATTAAAAGTATTTACTTTAGCAAGCATCTATATTACATCTTTAGCTAATTTATATGTAAATATTATTGTTGTCATATAATTTTATTAAAGGTAATCAACCTTGTTCAGAAGTAATCTAGAATCTTTCATCTGGAAAAACTCCTCTGGTATGTCTTTGGAGACATAAATAAGGATGCAAATCAAAATGTTACTCCTTTTATCCTACATATATAGCTTTATTATTTGTAAAGAAAACAACAACAAATGACATCAAACCTCACAATATCACCTTCTAATTTGGAAGGAAAATACTTATTGTCTCTATTTTGACAAAATTGAATCTGAGAAGTTAAATGATTTGCCTGAGAAAAAAGCAAAAGGAAAAACATTCTTATTGCTGTGACATTAAAATTTTGCTTGTTTCATTATTTTATATAGAGAATTGAGGCTTGATTCTATAATAAAAATGAAATGAAATGCAGTTCCTGAAGACAATAGTTGCCAAATTATGATCAGGCTAAAGAGAATAAAGGTAGATGGATTTAGAAGTAGTTGAAAAGCATGGCCTAAGAATTATCATTAGTAGTTTACCATCTTCTAAGAAGAACGTCTTCAGTAAAATGGCCTAGGGATCAGTATTTTTACCTATTCTATTCAATCTCTCAGACAAAGACATAAATTTGACTATTAGAAAAATTTACATGACAGAAAGTTAGACTGACTAGCTTACATGTTAAAGCAACACATATAGATGAAGTTTAATAAGGACCAAAGTGAAGGCTTACATTTGGGTTAAAAAATCCTCTGCAAAATTACATGATTGCATATTGTAACAATAATTATTTTGTATGAAAAAGATGGAATTCAATTTAAGGTTTCTTGAGTGGTTGAGATGCAAAGAAGAAATGAGGATTTTGGAATTTACATTAACATTTTGAAGGAAAACAAAGTGTATGACAAAAGAAACCAAAATGATGAGAATCTATAAATCAATGAAGTAAGTAATCTGCAAATATAAAACAAAAAAATCAGTAAACTTTCATTTTAAAAATACTATAACTACTGTAATAAGTCTGAATGTTTCTATGAAATCAACAAAGTAACATTGAATCAAGTGTGTAAAATATAGTTAATAAAACTGAGAAGTAGCAAATTGCTTCAGACATTTACTAACTGTGCAGTCCTAGGCACATCACTTAACCAATCCTCTTTGTCTTACTTTCCTTATCTGCAAAATGATTCTACCATAAAATTTCTAATTGTTCCAGTATCTTGGCCTAGAAAACCCAAAATGGGGTCATGAAGAGTTGAACACAACTTTTGTAGTATTCTTGTTGTATCTTAGTCAGGATAATAAAAGCTTTGTGTTCATGCATTATGATAATAGTTGATGGAACTAGTGACATTGAAACAGAAGAAGAAGAGACCTAAAAAGAAGACTGCAGCCATATTCAAGGATTCAAACATCATATTATGGAAGAAAGATTAAATTTGCATTTGGCCTTACAAGTCAGAGCTAAGTACTATGGGATAGAACTGCAAAGGGGTAAATTTCTACTCTTAGAGCAATATAATTTTTAAAGTGAAGGAATAAGATTGAAAAAATGAAAAAAACGTGAAAAGCAAACATAACCTTGTGATGACCGCATATTTTAAAATCAGCCAGAGCCAGGAAGTCAGGATAAGGGAAAATCCTTGATCTTTATTCTTTGCAGAGGTAAAGGGGAATGGCAATATGAAGTGAGAGCCATCACCACACAAATCCGGCCAGCAGTGCCTCTGGCTCTCACACTCCACCTCCCCAAATCCTCTATGCAATCTCCTATACAACACATCAAACTTGCACAGAGAGTGGGCGGTGCCATTCTTCTCCAAGCATATATTAATAGAGTGTTGTCCAATTGCTAATTTGCCTCAAGTGCTTGAGACCTCAGTGCAAGGAGAGCTTCAAGAGCTTCAGCCTTGACCTGATCACAATATGTTACTGTGGTAATAGGAAAGTTCAAGACAAAATCTGAGAAGATGATAACATCAGAACAATTGTGAGCAACAACTCAGAGAGCTGTATTAATTGTACAAAGCTCAACATGAATTCCTAGAAGTAAGGAAAAGAGATTTTAAAAATCAAAAAAAAAAAAAAAAAAAGAAAAAGAAAAGAAAAAGAGGAAAAATGGAAAAAGACAAGAGAATGATGCAAGAAAATTATTTTTAAAAAGTTTCAACAGCTGAGAAAAAGAGACATAAAAATAAAGAAGAAAATAAATAAAAACAAAAATTGACAAATAGTAAAAAAACAAACACCAAAATCCACTTAAAAGAACTCTTTAAAAAAACAGTATTGGCCAAATATAAAAAAATCTTTAAAGAAATTATTTCCTTAAAAATAAAAATTAGATAAATGGTAACTAATGAATCCATGAGACATTTAGAAACAAATAAAAAAGTCAAAAGAATGAAAAATATAACAAAATATGAAATATCCAATTAGAAAAATATCTCTCTGGAATATAGATCAAGGAAATGTAATTTAAGTATTATTAGATTACCTGAAAGTAATAATGGAAAAGAGAGTCTAGTAAACATAGTTCAATCAACTGTCAGAGAAAATTGCCCTTATTCTAGAATCAGGATGTAAAATAGAAATTGTAAATCAACCAATTCCCACCCAAAAATATCCCAAAATGAAAATTTCTGCAGAGGTAATAGCCAAATTACAGAACTCAAAGATCAAAAAGAAAATTCTTTAAATAGCCAGAAAAAAAGCGATTCAAATATTGTATATTTAGGTTCACACAAGATTTAGTTAAATTAAAGTAATTAAAATGACCTACTCATGAAAATTGAGCATAATGTTGTAAGAGGAAAGGTAGATATTTAATGAAATAGAGAGCTTTTAAATATTACTAATAAAAAGATGAGAGTTGAATATAAAATTTTACTTTTAAATAATATATTCAAAAGAAACATAAAAAAGTAAATGTGAAAGAGCAATCATGAGGGACTGAATAAAGTTAAATAACATATTTTTATATGAGAAGATGAAAAAATGTATTTTAGACTTTTTACCATCATTAGGACAATAAAAAATATTCGACCAAGAAAGAAGGTATAAGAATGAGTTGATTATGTCAGGATAATATGAAAAATGGATAGGCAAGGGAAAAAAATTTGACTGAAAGGGAAAGGAAGAATAGGGAAAATTATCTCATATAAAAGAAACAAACAAGAGAAGGGGTTTAAAGTGGAGGGAAGTAAAAGAAATGTTTGAACCTTGCATGTAAATTGGTTCAGATTCTTTAGTAGAGACAAGATGTTGAGGAAAAACAAAGAAGTTACCTGAACTTTTCCCATTTTTCCTCAGATACAATGCCAGATGAAGCCTAGCAGCAGATTCTGGAGTGATAGAACTCATAAAAAGAGCATAACATTTTTCCAGCTTAGGATAGCTTGTAATAACTTCAGAAAAGGCCTGTATCACTTGGTGAAAGAAGAGTGCAGCCCAGAGCATATGGTGTCCCCACACACCAGCAGGAGGCTTTTAGGCACAGCACAGATCAGCAATCAAAACCTTGTGATACTGGATCAATAGGGCAGTGGTATAGGAAGCTAACTGTGAAACTTCTAGCCCCAGTTAAGAAAACAAATTGGGTGCTTTGAAAACTAGATAATAATCAGAACAACTAGTTCAAGTCACTTCAGCATACAGTGAGTGAACTGCCAATATATGAATGAGGCTCTAGTGATGAATGCCAGTAACCATGGCCCTGATCTGCTTAGCCCAAGAAGTTTGGGACAATGTGCTTTGTGTCCAAGGAGTGGAGCTCAATTTTATAATCCATGAAATAAGGGAGAGAAAATGAACAAGAAATAAACTAACAACAACAACAAACATACAAACAAAATTTGACTATAGAAAGTAGTTGTAGGGAAGATCAAAACAAAACAAAACAAAACAAACAAAAACAGAAGAAAGCAATACTGTCAAAAAACCTATGTGTGAAACATCAAAGGGAAATAAAAATTGATCTCAAGCCTAGAAAGTCTTCTTGAAAGATTTCAAAAAGGATTTTTAAAACCAAATAAGAGAGGTAAAAGAAAAATTGGTACAAAAACTAAGAAATAATTCCTTAAAAATCAGATTTGGACAAGTGAAAGTTAATGACTATGGTATATATAGAATCAGTCAAACAAAATACAAAGAATAAAAAAATAGGAGAAACTGTAAAATACTTCACTGGAAAAACATCTGATCTAAAAATAGATTCAGGATAGATAATTCATAACTTTTAAACTTATTAAATCACTTGAAACCATGATTTAAAAAAGAGCCTGGACAAGATTCTTCAAGAAATGATCAAGGAAAAATGTCCTGACACTTTAGAAGCAAAGAATAAAATAGCAATTGAAAGATAAACTTCTGAAAGAAATCTAGAAAGGAAAACTCTCAGAAATATTACAAAGTTCCAGAATTCTCAGGTTAAGGAGAAAATACTGCAAGCAGCCAGAAAGAAACAATTCAAATATCATGGACCCACAGTTAAGATTACAGAGGATTTAGCAGCTTCTAACTTTGATCCAGCAATATCACTACTTATTCTGTATTTTAAAAAGCACAAAAAAATTAGAAAAATAACCACAAGTACAAAAATATTTATAGAAGCTTTCTTTGTTGTAGCATAGAATTAAAAATTGAAGAAATGCTCATCAATTGGATGACTGAACGAATTTTTTTTATGAACAAAATAGAATATTATTACTTTATAAGAAATGATGAGAAGATAGATTTCAGAAAATCCTGGAAACATGAACTGATGTTGAGTAAAGTGAGCAGAACCAGAACATTGTACAAAGTAGCAGCAACATTATGAAGATGATTGACTTTGATAGATTTTACTCTTCTCAGCAATACAATGATCTAATATAATTCCAAAATATTCTTTATAGAAAATAGCATCCATATCCAGAGAAAGAATTATGGAGTTTGAATGCAAATTGAAGCTTATTATTTTTACCTCATTTCTCTTTCTCATGATTTTTCCCTTTTGTTCTAATTTGCCTTTCACAAAATAACTAATGTGGAAATATGTATAATGATTATGTGTGTGTGAATATATATATATATATATATATATATATATATATATATATATATATAAAACATCAGATTGCCTTTATCTTGTGGAGAGAGGAACAAGAATGAAGGGAGAAAGAAGTTTAAAATTTGAAATATTTTTTTTCCTGAGGCAACTGGGGTTAAGTGACTTTGTCTAGGTTCACACAGCTAGAAAGTATTAAGTGTCTGAGATCAGATTTGAATTCAAGCTCTCCTTACTGCAGGGCTGGTGCTCTATCCACTGCACCAATTAGCTGACCTGAGGAACTTGTGTTGTAAGATTTAAAAGTTTGAATTAGCTATCACAAATGATGCATGTGTTTCAGAAGCCGAATATTAAAAGAACTTTAATAATAATAACTAAAAAGAGTAACAAATAGACCTTTTGCAATAACAAAACCAGCATATAAGGATAATAACTAAACACACTACAATTATTAATACAATAATCAGAATAGATGAAAAAGAGCGAGAAAACATCACCAATTTGGGGGAGCACCAACTCTGATTCACTGTGCTAGGGAGTCCCATGCTCAGCCTATGAGTCCCAAACTGGGAGGGTCCAGGCAGAGCAATCTCTCCATACATGAGATTCCAATGAGCATATCAGAGAGGGACTTTTATGGAGTTGCAGACAAAGAAGGTTTTGGGCCAAGGATTTGATGTATGGATAGGCCAGGGGTTTTAGGATTCGGCCCATTTTTCTGGCTTTTGGCCATGGGAATACAGATGTGTTAGTTCATCAAAGAGATAACCATGAGGGGCTCCAAAGTTGTATTTAATAAATGACATGCATGGGAGATTAGCCATTTCTCCCAAGTACTGTCCTTGAGTCTCAAGAGGGGCCAATTCCTGAAACATTGATAAAAAGCCAATCCATACATGATACATTCCTTGAGAAGTCAACTAAAGAACAAAATGAACTTTCCTTGAGAATTCAACTAAAGGACAGAGTGAACTTACTCAGGAATAGGGAATATTCCTTCAACTTGAAATCTTATAAAAGTGAATATTGAAAACTCTCTTTACATGCAATTGGAAAAATTAAATTGAATTAAAAATGAAAGTAAATTGGTTCAAATGATTACAGTAATCTATTTTTTCTCAACAGGGGAGTAGGAGAGGAAGACAAATTATAAGACAAAGAGATTAGACAAAAGAAAAGAGGTTAATAAATGCAATAATCAGAAGCAAAACAGATGTGTGAGGAGGCAGAGGGGGAGAGAAACAGACAGAAACAGACAGAAAAAGAAAAGGAAGAAACCAGGATAGAAGGAAATTCTTGTTAGAAATCATAACTGTGAATGTGAATAAATTTGACTATTAAAACAGAAATAAATAATGCAATGAATCATAAACCAGAATAAAAAATAAGTTGTGTGCAAGAAATATACTTGAAAGAGACATATATATCAATAAAGAAGTTGGGACAGTCTATTATATATCAAATAAATGAAAAGTCAGGAATAGCTATCTTGATTTAGACAAATCATAAACAAAATTAGACCTAATTAAAAGGGATAAATAGCAGAACCACATCTTGCTAATAGGAACCATAGGCAATGAAGATATATCAGTTCTAAACATATATGAATTAAATGTGACAGCATCCAAATTGTTAGAGAAAATTCATAGGAGAAAATAGTGTGGTGATTCTCCTCCCCTATCAGAAATAGATAAATCTAACTATAAAATAAATGAATGAGAAAAATTAAAAAGATTAATGAAAAACATATAATAGACCACTTGAGAAAAGTGAATGGAAATAGAAGGGGGTTAACCATGTGTTTAAGGCATAAAAATGTCACAGTGAAACACAGAGGTGTAAAGGGCAGGAACTTTGGAAAAATATACTTAAGGCTCAATATGATTGATTTAAACAAGATGTTAACTCAGTGGAATTGATAATACAATGGTTATCTAGTTCATCATGTGAGTTCTCTAGCAGTATGATTAATTTAATTTTACAACAAATAATGGTTCCCTAGTGATATAATGATTGGTTTATACTCAGTATACCGAAATGATGTAATTGTAATAAAGTATATAAACTGGAACAAACTCAGCCATAAACAGACTCAGAGAAGACAGAGAACTGGAGGCTGGAGTTCAAGCTCTTGTACTCAGAGAGACTTCAAGATAGAGACTCATGTGGTGGGTCTTTTGCACTTTGAGAGAGAAGACTTGACCAGCCTCATGGTTGCTCTCCTGCCTTCATCACTTCTCCACTAAAAGACCAAGGACTCTGGCTGGTCTCCTCTTCCTCCAGAAAGCTAGCCCAGTCCCCAGGCAAGGAGACAGACTATGAAGGAGATAAGAAACATTTTTGGACTTTATTCCTGGCTATTTTCGTTATGATTACTCTGCTGAAGTGATGGCTGCCCATCACTACAGAAGACCTACAGAAAGCCCTAAAAGAAATTGAAGGAATAAAAACAGAAAATGTGAAAGAAAAACTTTCACATTATTTTTCAGAACATATGGTATATTTGAAGAAAGGTAGAAAATCAACTAAAACTAGTTGCAACAGCAACTTCAGCAAAATTGCAGAATATAAAATAAACCTAAATAAATCATCATACTTTCATATACAAACAAAAAACCCAACAGTAAAAAGATTTCATTTAAAATGACTATATATAATAAAAATATTTGGGAATCTAACTGCAAGGTAAACAAAGGGATTATATGAACACAATTATAAAACACTTTTCACTCAAAGAAAGGCAGATATACATCCTCATGGTTAGGCTGAACCTATGTAATAAAAAAGGAAAATTCTAACTAAATTTATTTTTCATTGCTATATCAATCAAATTAATACAAAGTTATTTCACTATATTATAAATCTTGACAAAATATTAACAAAATTCATCTGGAAAATAAGTCAAGATTACAAAGTGAACAAAAAAGAAAAATGTTATTAAGGCAACTTAGTAATGATAGATTTCAATGTTATATATGTTATATAACATAGTAATAATCTTCAAAATCATTTGGTTCCAGTTAAAAAATAGGGTGGCAAATCAATGGAATGGGTTCAGAAGACAATTCACAATAGTAAATGTTGATAGTTATCTAATGTTTAATAAACAGAAAGATCCAAAAATTCACCTTTTCACAAAAATTGCTAGAAAAAAACTGGAAAACAGTTTGACAGAAACTAATTATAGAGAAACATTTCACACTGTACATCAAGATAAGATCAACATGGATACATGTTTTAGATATAAGGGTGATATCATAAGCAAATTAGGGGATGATGTGTAAACTTTACCTGTCAGTTCTATTAATAAGGAAAGAATTTATGAAGATAGTATTATGTGATATATAATCAATAATTTTGATCATATTAAATTTTAAAAGTATTGCACAAACAAAACCCATTAAAAAAGATGAAAAGAAAAATAGAAACCAGTGAGGGAAATGCAGCATTTTTCTGATTATGGTCTCAGTTTTCAAATACAAAGACAAAAATGTCAAAATTACAAAAATATGAATTATTCTAAAATTGATGAATTATAAAGGGATATGAACAGACAGTTTTCAACAAGAAGATTTCAAAGTTTTCTACAATCATGAAAAAATATTTTAAATTAGTATTGATTAAAGAAATGCAATTTAAAACAAATCTGTGGTGCTACCTTATACCTCTCATATTGGCTTCTATTAAAAAAAAGAAAAATAATAAAAGTTAAATTAAATGTGGGAAAATTGGGACATTAATGGATCATTGATGCAATTGAGAATTGAGCTAACCAGCTCTGAAGAGCAATTTGGGACTATGCATAAAGATCTATAAACTAATGCTTACCCTTTATTTTTTTTTATTTAATAGCCTTTTATTTACAGGATATATGCATGGGTAACTTTACAGCATTAACAATTGCCAAACCTCTTGTTCCAATTTTTTACCTCTTACCCTCCCACCACCTCCCCTAGATGGCAGGATGACCAGTAGATGTTAAATATATTAAAATATAAATTAGATACACAATAAGTATACATGACCAAAACGTTATTTTGCTGTACAAAAAGAATTAGACTCTGAAATATTGTACAATTAGCTTGTGAAGGAAATCAAAAATGCAGATGTGCATAAATATAGGGATTGGGAATTCAATGTAATGGTTTTTAGTCATCTCCCAGAGTTCTTTTTCTGGGCATAGCTGGTTCAGTTCATTACTGCTCCATTGGAAATGATTTGGTTGATCTCATTGCTGAGGATTGCCTGGTCAATCAGAACTGGTCATCATATAGTATTGTTGTTGAAGTATATAATGATCTCCTGGTCCTGCTCATTTCACTCAGCATCAGTTCGTGTAAGTCTCTCCAGGCCTTTCTGAAATCATCCTGTTGGTCATTTCTTACAGAACAGTAATATTCCATAATATTCATATACCACAATTTATTCAGCCATTCTCCAACTGATGGACATCCATTCAGTTTCCAGTTTTTAATGCTTACCCTTTAACTATCAATATCACTATTATGTCTGGATCTTTAAAAGATCAAAAAAAAAAAAAAGGAAAGGACCTTTTTTGTACAAAAAAAATTATGATAGTTTGGGTGTTTTGTTTTGTTTTTTTTTTTGTTGTGTGTGTGTGTGTGTGTGTGTGTGTGTGTGTGTGATACCAAAGAATGGTACTAAATGGATATCGAATGGTATTGAGGGGATATTCATTAATTGAGGAATGATTGAACAAGTTGTGGTTTATATTTATGATAGAATACTATTGTGCTATAACAGATAACAAGTAGGATGGGTTAAAAGAACACCTGAGTAGATATTTATGAACTTGTGCAATTTGAAATAGCAAAACCATAGAGCATTGTACATAGTTATAGCAATATTGGACAATGAACAACTTTGAATGACTTAGCTTTTCTGATGCACTATTCTCATCAATTTATAGATAGAAAGCAATTCCTAAGTACTTATGCTGAAAAAATGCTCTCCATTTCATGAGAAAGAATAGATGAAGTGTGAATGCAGATCTATGCATGCCTTTTGCTTTATTTTTCTTCTGTGTTTTTTACAATATGTCTAATATATAGATAAGTTTTTATGATTCTAAACATTTCTTGCTTTCTCAAGGAGTGTGAAAGATTGCAGGAAATCAGAGAATTTACAACTCATTTTTAAATGAACATTTTAAAAATGTACATATCATCAAGAAGAAAATAAAGCAACATAGTAACATTTAAAAACAATTAGAGCAATTTCCAAATGGAAGTGAATATTTCAGAAGATAATAGATTCTACAGTTTATGGGTAATCTATTTTTTTTTCAGGTAGTAAACTAATGGTTCATAAACTAGATAGCTCGTGATTTTATTTTTAATTCCAATACACTGATTCAATATAATATACACCACCATTTTTTTTTGGTTTTCTTCTGATATGTGTTGCTTTATAAAACATTTATATAACTTTTGACTTTGTCATTCATATTCAGATAGAAGTAACTCTCTTTGAATTTTACAATTTCATGAAATTTTTTTTTTTGAAAAATCCATATACTACATTTGAGGCAATTAGCATTATCACTTTAATTTCTCTGTAACTGTCCAACTCCAGCAGTGATTTTACTGCAGCAATAAAGAGAAAAAGGAAGTAGAATTGAAAGAAAGAAAAGGTAAGGTAAAGTTCCATTCTTACTTACCTTTGGTATTCCCTCAATAATTTCCTTTCCCTCATTTTTTTTAACTCTATCATGATGAGGAAAAAAAAAAAACAAGGAGACATAAATGGAATAGAAAGATAATTATGAGAGTAAGAGAAGAAACAAGAACATGATGATGCAGATTCAAATGGGCTTTCAGTTTTTAAGCTCAGAATTTGCATATACTGCATCAAATTTATTTAATAAATTCAGATCCCCTGTTTGAAGTGAATAAGCTTATTCAGTCCTATTTTATTAGTTACCATACCTAACTTGGTTGATGATTATGCATGATTGCTTTTCAGAACTTAGATTTAATTACAAATATGTAAACCTGCATGGATCCTTATGAATTTAAAGAACAAAACCTAAAGGGAATAATTAAATGGCATTTTAGAAAAATCTGTAAGTGCCTTTAAGTAGGTCTGTCATTTTTGAGTGATTCAAAGCTTATAATGAAAGCCATGGAACTTTAGTATAAGATTGAACATCCAAAGTACTATGTCATAAAAAGAATTTTATAAGACTCATGCCAGTTTTTCCAAATAGTTTATATAGTACTAGAATTTATTATTTTTAAATGTTTGGTAGAATTCACTTGTAAATCCATCTTTTCCTGTGACTTTTTGCTTAGGAAGTTTCCTTATGTCTTGCTAAATTTCTTTTTCTTTGCTATGGTTAATTAAGTAATCATTTGCTTTTTTTGTTAATATAGGCAATTTATATTTTTGTAAATATTTCACTGTTTCATTCAGTTTGTCAGATTTATTGACGTATACATGAACAAAATATCTCTTAATTAAGATTGTCCTATTTCATATGTTTTGCTTGTGCAGTCACTCTTTGCATTTTTGATATGGTAATTTCATTTTCTTTCTTTTAATTTACAATATCAGTGGCTTACTATTTTATTGTTGATATTGTTATTGTCAAGATTTGGGGAGAAACCCTATTTTCCAAAGCTAAAACAAAGTAAACAAACCGTTTCTTAATCTTGGCATAACAGCAATCCTTTGTGCTTACCCTCTGGATAAATACTGCTGCAACTAAATCTCTCTCTTAGGTCCCCCCACTAGAGACAGAGCCCCAGGAAATGTGTCTAATCCCCCTCCTTGCTTGAAAGCCCTTTTACTCACTTTGAAATTAAACTTCTAACTGATTTCTGGTTCTACTCTGCCTGCTCTGTTCAGTTCCAGCCATACACAGGTTAGAGGTCAATTTAGTCCAGTTGATACTTTTCATAAAAATAACTCATTGTTTTATTTATTTCCTCAAAATTTTTCATACTTTTAAATATGAATGGGATTTTTCTCTCTCTCTTCTCCTTTCTATCAATGTTCTCCTCTCTTTCAAACAACAATTTTATTTTGTTAATGACCCGATCATTGTCAATGTTGATTGCTCTTTCTAACTACCCTGAAAATGTTAAAGTTCTTAGGTTTTACAAGTTTCACCTTCTTAGCAATGCAAATAGCTTAACTTTATTGGGTCCTTTGTGATTTCTCTTTGTTGTTTTTCTTTTATATTTAACTTAAGTATTCTATTTGAATACTAAATTTTTTATTTGGCTCTGGTCTTTTCATAAGGGAAGCTTTAAAGCTTGCTATTTCATTACATAGCCATTTGTACCCTGAAAGATTATACTCATCTTACAAAATAGATTATTCTTGTTTGAAATCTTAGCTTTTTGTTTTCAAGAATGTATTTCAAATTCTTCATGTGTATAAAATAGAAATGGCTAAATCTTGGGTGATTCTACATACTAGCAATATCTGAAAAATGATGTTCAGGTTTTGGTTTTGGTTTTTTATTTTTTTATCATGGATTTTAGAGCCTGAAATCTTTTTTTAATCTCTCTTTAATATATTTTCCAGGTAAGTTTTATTTTTGCAATGAGATAGTTCACATTTTCTTTTATTTTTTCATTCTTTTTTTTTAAATTGATTCATATTGTCTCATGGAGTCATTAGCTCCCACTTACTTAAATCTAATTTTTAAAGAATTATTTTCTTTGATGAGCATTTCTACACCCTTTACATATAGCCAATTCTACTTTTGAAGGAACTATTTTCTTTAGTGATTATTTTTCTTTTTTCTTTTTTTTTACTTCATTTATTAAGCTGTACCCATGATTTACCCATGATTTTCTTGCATCATTTTTATTTCTTTTCCCAGTTTTGTCTCTGTCTCTCTTCATTAAATATATTTTGAGCTCTTCTAGGAATGACTTTGGTCCTGAGGTTAATCACAATATTTTGTGGTTAGATTTTTAAAAATTGTTTCATCATTTTCCATACTATTTCTTGACTTTTATATTTATGGTAAAGTTGGGTTCTTTTCCTGAGGTGGAGGAGGAATTGTCTCAAGTTTCATGATGTTTGTTCTGTTTGTTTCAGAGGTAGTTCTGGGTTCAATAACTTTTCAATTCTTCCAAGGTGTTATCATCTAAAGAGGGTTGCATTCACTGCTCTCTGGCTGTGTTCTGGTCTATGAGTAATGACAAGCATTCTTTTTCTGGCTTGTAACTGTGAAGAGAATCCCAGTCCCTGCAGATGTGAGCTCTAATGTGCCAGTACTCATTCTCATTCTCAGATTTTGACTCAGAACCATATAATGGTAATGCAATAAAGTCCTGCACCCAGCATCAGAAAAGGGTACCTTGTAATCTATTTCTTATCAGTTCTCCAACCACCTTACCATCTGTAGTTAGAGAGTTCTGGAAGTTGCCACTACTAGTGTAGACCTACACCTGTCTCTCGTTTCCCCATCAAAGGCTTGCTGAGGATAAGTTGTTGCTAGCTTGCTAGAATGCTTCTTTTGCTGACCTGAATTCCATTCTTATATTAAGACAGGCCTTTTTGGACAACCTTCTAAATTGTCCTGGGATATTTCACTACATAACAAAAAAAAAATGATAGAGAAGGAAAAAAAGGGGGAGAGTGTATAGAGGGAAAGAAGAAGTAGGAAGAAATGAAGAAGCAAAAAACAGAGAAAGAAAGAAAAGAAGAAAGAAAGGAAGAAAAGAAATAAGGAAGGAAAACCAAGGTTAAGAAATCAAGGAAGGAAAGAATGAAGAAAGTCTTTATCTAGGGTTACAATTTTTTTCATTGTAAAAAAAAATAAACAAAAACCTTAATGACAACAAACTTAGTGATCACCAAAGGGTATGTACCAACAACTCATTTCATCTATATAATGTCATTCATTAAATTTTATTTCCTGTGGTCTTTCCTTATACAAAGGTATAGAGAAATTATGGTCCTACAAAACTGAGTAATCCTGTTCTTTGATTTTCTATGTGTTTTAAAATAGTCCTTATATCATGTTAAGTGTAAAACAAATCTTTTGATTTCCACAATGTCATTCTAGGAAAACCAAGGTAAATGATGATGTTCATTTGGAGGAAAAAACATTGCTGTAGCATGTTACAGTTCAGGATTAGTGAGCAGCGAGATGAATTTTTCTACATCAGCCAGTGACAGGATGATAAAATTGCCCTGAAGTTACCTATAAATCCTTCTTGTTTAAATGACAGGTTTTTTTTTGAAAAGGTAAGTCCCTAACATGGTTTCCGAAGAAAAGGAATACTAGCCTAATACGATAGTATCTTGGATGAAGACTGATATAATAATCTAGAATGATATTTTAAAAACTTTTGATACATTGTTATCACAATACTAAAATATGTATAAGTAGGTGGAGCCAAGCTGGCAGAGAAGTCCTTGGATTCCCTCAGATTAACATAAGATCAAGGCTCTGAACTGGTTTTGGAGTGATAGATTCCACATATATTTGGAGTATAACAAATTACCAGCAGAAGATATTTTGAAAGAGCTTCAGAAAAGGTCTGATTCAATCAGGAATGGATGGGGGGAGAGGAAACAGAAGGCCAACTGAATGCAGGTGCAGCTAGGGACACAGGGCAAAGTGGCAGGGAATCTACCAGAAATCTTTCAGCCAAAAAACAGCAGCTTTGGCTACATTGTCCTGATTTAGAAGCCACTGGATCAGCAAACCAACTCAGACATCCAATGAAATTACAGAAGGTAATGAATGAGTCTCTGAACCCCAGCACAGGAAGGAATCCAGCAGCACTGGCCACAGGGCAACTCAGGCTATTGTTGCCTATAGAGAAGCTTGGAACAATCTCTCCTCTGCCCTAAGAGAAAAAAAAAAAAAAAAAAAAAAAAAAAAAAAAAAAAAAAAAAACTCTGACTATGGATCGCTTTTATGGAGACAGAGAAGAACAGATCTCAAACCCAGAGGACACTAAAGGCAAAATGTCTTCAGATGAAGCCTCAAAAGGTGATGTGAGTTGGTCTCCATCTCACAAGGCTCTCATGGAAGAATTCAAACTGCATCCTAAAAGAAAAGTAGGATAATGGATGATTAGTTAAGTAAATAAATGAACTGGTTTCTAATAGGAACTAACATTATCATCACAATGAAATGGGTTTGTGAGGTGTAATGGAATGGGAGTTTTATACTATCTTATCAAAATCAGCTAAATCAAAACAAAATTATTTTTAAAATATTTCATAATGGACACTCAGTAATCATTAATATAAAGAAGAGAGAGATATATGTACACCAACTTTATTTTTCATTGGAATGAAGATGTTCTGTGTAGAATCAGAATTATTGTGGTATAAAAATGATGAACTGGACAATTTAGGAGAAGACTAGGAAGATGTGGGGGGGGGGGAATAGGAAGGTACAAAGGAAAACAGTAGCCTTCCCAATAACTTCAAAGGTAAAGCAAAGCTGTTCATTAGCACCACTATTATTGAATATTGTATTAAATATGCTAGCTATATTAATTACTCTGCTATTTTAGCAATACAATAATTCAACTCTACTATGAGTTGACTTATGATGAAAATTGCTATCCAACCTCAGAGAAAGAACTGATGGTGTCTGAATACAGATTGAAACAAACATTTGTAAAAAAAAAAAAAAAAAACTTTTATTTTTCTTGTTTTTTTTTCCTTTTTTCGAAGAGAAGCAGGGGTGATCTATGTTTTCTTTTACAACTTAGATTTTACGGAAATGTTTTATATAACTTCACATGTGCCTTTTCAATGAGGGTTATGGAGAAGGAAGGGAAAGAATCTGGAACTCAATGTTTTATAAACAAATGTAAAATCATTTTACATATAACTGGGGGAAATAATAAAAACATAAAAACATATTTCATAATATTGAATGTTGAATAGAATAACAACAAAAAGGAATCCTAACTATAGCAATATCAGAAGAAAAATAAATTGAAGAAATAAAAATAGGCTGTGAACAAATAAAACCATCACTCTTTGTTGATGATATAATAAAATACTTAGAAAATTTTAGTGAATCAACTAAAACATTAGCTAAAGCAATTAACAGTTTTAGCAAATTTGCAAGATATGAAATAAACCTGCATCTATAAATATTTCTTTTTCTAGCTATAAAATCTAATGGTAACAATAACAAATTTTATTTAAAATAATCAAAACAATATAAAATACATGGAACCCTATCTAACAAGACAAACCCAGTTTCTGTTAGAGTACAATTACAAAACTCTTTCCACACAAATATTAGTTCCAATATGGGAGCCACTGCCAGTTGCTGCTGGAGGTCTAACTCAGACCTTTAGAATGGATCTCTTCATGTGAGAGGAGGATGATGATTCAAGGAGACTGAGAAGCAGTTGTTCAATGTGACCTCTCTCCTCTTTCCTCTTCCCTCTGCCTCCAATTTACTTCATTCCCAATCCACAAGGAACATCTCTACAAAGGCTGCTTTGTAACTTCTTTAAGTGTTATGATTCACACTGTGGAGGTTTTCAGAGAATTGACCTGCCCCTTCATCTAGGCATGGTCCTTTTATTGTTAAGGACCATTTTATTGTTAAGGAGCATGCCTAAGTGAAAGGGCAAGTCAATTCTCTGAGAGCATTTACTGCTGTGAATCATATAACAGCTAATGCACAAATTTATTGACCATGTTGTGGGGGGAAATAATCACATTTCCATAAAACAAAAAAATGGGGAATTGTTAAGGATCATGCCTAAGTGAAGGGGCAGATGAGAACCTCACAGCTGTGAATCATAACACTTGAAGAAGTTGCAAAGCACCCTTTACTAATTCAGATATTCCTTTTGGATTGGGAATGAAATAAATTGGATGCAAGAGAGAAGAGGAGAGAGGTCAGAGAACAGCAACTGCCTCTCAAGCTCCTCGTATCATCATTATCCTCTCACATAAAGAGATCCATTCTACAGGTCTGAATTAGACCTCCAGAAGCCACTGGCAGATGCTCCCGTATCACAACAAATATAGATACAGTTTAGTATTTGGGAAAATATTCATTGCTCTTAGGTAATCCAAACTAATATAATAAGAATAACACTTCTTCCTATCTCTTTTAAATTATTCGCTGCCAAAAATCAAACTAAAAATGGATTATTTTATACAGCTAAAAATAATAACATAATTCATCTAGAAGCAAAAAAGGTCAAACGTATCAACCAAAAATGTGTAGGAAGGGAACCTAGCAGCAACAATTGTGAACCATATCACAAAGTAGTAATCATGAAGGCAATCTGGTACTGGCTAAAAATGGAGTGGTAAATCAATGGTATATAATACACAGTAGTAAATAACCATAGTAATTTAGTAATAGACAAATCTAAAGATTTTAGATCTTGGAGCAAAAACTTAATATTTGACAAAAATTCTTATAAAACTGATGAGCAATGTGCAAGGAATTAGGCATATACCAGCATCTCACTGTAAATATCAAGACAAGATCAGAATGTATAAATTATTTATAAATAAAGGATGATACTATAAGTAAACTAAAGAATATGGAAAATTTTACTTGTCAGATCTATAGATAAGGGGAAAATACTTCTAGCAATTGCTTTTTGTGGCTCCAAAGAACTGCAAATAGAAGACAATATTTGTCAATAATGGAATGGCTAAACAGGTAAGGCATATGATTGTTATAGAATACTATAGTTATATATGAAATGAGAGCAAGATGGTTTCAAAAAAGTGTTGGAAGACTTTTATTACCTGATACATAATGAAATAAGCAGAATCAAGTGGATGCTGTACTCAGTAATAGCAGTGTTACAATTTTGATCAACTATCAAAGACTTAGATACTTTCAGAAGGACAACAATCCAAGACAATTCCAGGGTGAAAAATATCTTCATCCTAAATATAGAGAATTGATGAGCTCTAAGTAGAGATTAAAACATATTTTTAGCGTGTATTTTTAAAAACATGGCTAATTTGTAAATATATTTTGCATGTCTTCACATATATACTTGGTATATTGTTTGCCTTTTTAAGATGGAGGAGGAGCCATTGAGAATAAGAGAATTTGGAACTGAATTTTTTAATCAATGTTAAAATATTTTACATGTAAGCTGCAAATATTTAACAAAATATACAATATTTTTTTTAATTTTATAAGAGATATAGGGCTGGTCTTTATAGCACAAGGTAGACTTTAGTGGAAGATCTAATTGCTATTACTCTGATGATGATACAAACATCTATTTAGTTATTCTAATCTATCTCTTGATCTCCAGTTTCAAATCTCCAACTCTCCAGACATCTGGAAATGCAAGTTTTTAGCCATCTTCATTGTATCATTTTCTAAACCAAACTGGATTTCCCCCAAGAAATCCTTCTGTATCTTACTTTCTTGTTGCTGTCACGAACACTACAATTCTCCTTGTCAACTCAGCATGAAACCTAGATGTCATTTGTATCTCCTCACTCTGTATCATTTACTACATCCAACTTCTCACCAAGACCTGCCAGTTTTACCTTTATTAAAATGATTATATCTTCCCACTTATCCCTTCTGACGTTGTTCTGAACTTAGTTGAAATTCTTGTCACCCCATTGCTAGACACTGTAAAATGCTATTTTTTGGCCTTCAGACTGCAAGTCCTTACATTTCAGTCCATTCTCCATTCAAAGGCCAAATTAATCTTGTTTATATTGCTTCACTCAAAAGAAAAAAAAAAGTTCATCAGTTCCCAGGCTGAAAAATAAAATATTTTCCATGGCTTTTTTTAATCTTTCAAACTCTTTCATAGCCAAACATTCCAACATTTCACCTTAACATGTTATTCCTCTACTCATATACAGTTGAATGATACTAGACTCCTTGATATTCCTCATAAAAGATACTCCTCTTAAATCCATGAATTTTTTCTGACTGTACCTGAATGCACTTCCTCCTCATGTATACTTCCTGACCTGCCTGACTTCCTTCAGATTTCAGGGGAAATCTCACCTTCTATAATAAATCATTCCTCAACCTCCTCAATGTAAGTACCTCTCCTTTGAGATTACTTCAAATTTACTGTAAAAGATTTATCTATCTATCTACCTATCTATCTATCTACTTATTTATCTATCTACCTATCTATCATATTTCCATTTTGTATCTGTTTGTGTCTCTATCATCTATATAGATATAAATCTATACGGACATGTTGATGTATATTCGCACCATTCTCTCTCTCTCTCTGAAACATAGATATACATAGGTAATATATGATAGAGATACATAGGTAGATGAAAGAAAGTATTTTAAAGATATAGAAAGATAGATATGTATAGCTATATAGATGAAATAAAGATATATATATATATATATATATATGTATATTATATATTTACATATTTCTGTATGTGTCTCTAACACTTGACAAGAGTTTTATATATAATGCATGCTTCAAAATATCTTATGACTGTGATTAGATTGGATTTAATTAAAAACAATAAGGTCCCAGACCCAGAATTACCAAAAATCAATCTATCAGACCATAATAATTTATTTAGCATTTACTATTTTTCAGTAATAGGGATGACCCACACAGAGAGAGCTATATTCATTTAGCTGGTTGCAGAAATCTAGTCATGGCTAAAAAAGAACAGTATTATTGGGACATAGACTAATGTTTTTCAATGCATAGAAAGGAGGCCAGCAGGCCAGACCCTTAGAGAGAATGCTTTGAGAAGATAGATAACTGTTAGCATCCAGACTGACTTATGAAGAGATTCTGTCTCACATGAACTATGTGCATAAAATCTGTGAGTACATTCCTTAAAGAAAATTCCTCATTTATGCATGTTTACAGACTTTGATTATAGGAGGAAGTATTTGGGGCCCATATAATCAGATTGTAAATTAAGTGAGATCCCTGAGAGGTTTGTTCGGGTTAAATTTAAAAAAAAAATGGCAATGGATTGATTGGTTAAATGGGGAATATCCAAAAGAATGTAAATTCCTTGAGGATAAGTACTATTTTGTTGGTATTTTTCTATGTCTGGCACTTAGAATTGTGCCTAAAATATAGTGCTGTTTAAAAATATTTGTTAAATAAGTTATCTTTATAATTATCATCCTCTTATATATGAGGAACACAGGTTCAGAGAGTCTAAATGAAATGACAAAGATCACATAGATAGAAAAGGGTAGAATGAAGACAACAGAACTGGTTTTCTGAATCTGAATTCCAATATTCTTTCACTAAAACATAGTAATTTCAAAGTCCTAACTTTCATTGAGAGAAAGAATCTAA
The DNA here is from genome assembly GCF_902635505.1 of Sarcophilus harrisii. NCBI lineage: Eukaryota > Metazoa > Chordata > Mammalia > Dasyuromorphia > Dasyuridae > Sarcophilus > Sarcophilus harrisii. Next base: position 482,623,766 of record NC_045426.1, on the reverse strand, counting down.
CAAGATATATTTTACTTTCTGCTTACAATAAACTGAAAAAGAACTGTCACAAATCAAAATAATTGTGGCAAAAGAAAACTATTCTTACCACTTAAAACTTTGTAACTCTGTGAGAAACTGAAGAAGAAAGAATGAATCTTATGATCAAGAAAACATTTCTAATTCCTAAACAATTTAAAAATAAGGACAATAAAAATATATGCTATATCAGACTTCCAGAAAAGAATTGTTCTCAAGTGGATATTTTGGAAATGCTTCTCTGTGCTTTTATGTTTTAATTTATAAGTCATATTCTCTGAGAATATTTTCATGATGTAATAGGATGCTGTTATAAAGTATTTCTTTTAAGGGAAAATGTATTTTTTCTACAATCTTATCTATTTGTTCCAAGTTATATCACTTCATTCAAAGGTGACATGTTTTTGTCTCTATAAACTATACTTATCACATAAAGAATTTGGAGATCACACAGTAATCATTTATTCAAAACATATCTCTATATATTCTTATTATAATTACTAATAAATAGGATCTTTAAACAACCTCTTCCAGTTTGCCTATATTTTTCTCCTACATTAATGTCTAGATTGCATAGAGTATTTTTGGATGCCATGTTCATAATTCTTTAAGGAGAAAGATTATTTTGCTGTGTCAGAAATAATGACACATGAATTTTGAAATATATATTTAGTTCCTCCTCTTAAAATAATAGAGTACATTATTAATTTTGCTTTTTATTTATTGCATCCATTTTAGTCAACAGCAGCAATTTGTGCTTCAGGGGCCTTGGAATATTGGTTTAAATTGCACTGGAATTTTTCTGCAGCCAGAAAAATATACACATAGACATATGATATAGATAGACATTTATATTTCTATCTCTCTATCTAATCTATCAATCTGTGTTTTAGATTAATGAAAATATAAAGCTGTGGATACAATGGAAGACCTTAGGCTTTTTAAGCTAATGTCTTCAACAGATCTCAGTTTGACTGAGGCCATGTCTATTTAATGATTAGGGCTAGGTTGAAAGTGAGGAAAAGAATGGCTTCTTTCCCCTAGTTAAAAAAAAATAATAATAATCAAATAAACAAACAAACAAATAAATCTGTGAGGGGAATACCCACCAGGTTTCTGGCCAAAACAGAAATGTTTTGCTATTTGCATTCACTCTGAGTCAATCAGGACCCAAACAATGACCACTTGGATACCTAAATGTCAAAGGAAAATTGATCAAATTGAGGCTAAAGTAACATCTTTCAAAAGTGTTATTAAAGTATAGAGGTAGGCATGCCGTAAGGGTTGTTTTCTCCTAATTGCTCAGAACCATAAGGTGAAACACATTTATGGAATCAAAGTAATTAGAAGACTATGAAGAGTGTTATCACTTTAGCTTTCAGACAAATGATCTAATAACATCAATTGGTCAATTTATCTCCTTTTCTGTCAAACATTCACCTTCAGTGGGAGCTTACCATACATTTTAATTTATCTTAAATTTATGCATAATTGGATTAGCTGTTTCTGGCAATCATTTGCTTGCTTTTTTGCAGCTATTTTTTTAAACTGCCTGCTGTATTTGCCTTCTGCTCAAAATATGCTGTTGACAGTTACTAATAATGCAGATTAAGTTTGCTTATGATGACAGGCAAAACACAAAAACAAAACAATGATATCCAATATTTCTTGCTATGTTTAAGTTTTGGCTTAAAAGGCATGTGGCAAGGCCATTAGTTCATTATTATTTTTAAAAAAAATTTGGGTCTAAAATATAAAAAGTGTGCAAAATTGCTTCTAATCAACATATTTTCAAATACTTTTCTGCCTCCTAAAAACTAAAAGAAAGTATAGTTTAGAAACCCATTTTTTCAGATTGCTATCTGTGTGCAGGGTATTAGCATTTGCTGTTGGTCAGATAAATATAGCTATCTCAGGCAATATTTTATTCATGTCATTGTCCTTAGAGATTTGGAGTGGATTTCTCTGTTTTTAGTAGAGATATCTAATATATGTATATGTGTGTATACACAAACAAAAATAAATGTACACACAATATATGCATGTGTGTGTGTGTATATATATATATATATATAATCATTAGAATGTGTTACCTTTTAAACAAGATTAGGAAATTTTATTACAACATTATTTTTTTATATATTGAAATTGGGTAGAGAAAACCAGAACTGATAGAAATATAAGTAATTATTTCCCTGGACCTCCCATCTCATTCAAAGTTTCTTAATTTTCATTGTGAATTGTGACTGTTCATATCTTTTTCTTTAATTTAACCAACAAGCATATTATTGCGTTACAGTGGATTGCACCATTCATTTGTTTGTTGGATTGCTTTTATAACAAGTTTCCTTTTAATCCTTATTTGCATGGAAACAATATAGGAAATTACATATAATTTATCCTGGAAAACAATAGGCAAAACCACAGTAGTGAATTGTTAATTACTGAATTCTACTTATGTGTCCTTACAATGTGGTATTTATAAGTCAAACCCCCGAATTAATGTAAGCTTTTATTAAGTTCAATTGATTTATCATTGATTGATAAAGCATTCTATAAGTTTATTTTTTAATGATATGCATTGGTATTTCTAAAATATTTGATGGATATAAGAATCCATCACTATCAAAACATAACTGACATCTTTATACTATCACATAGCAATGACATCAATTCACTCAGTCACATCACTTTGACAATTTTACCAGTATCTCAATTACCAATACTTTACATATACATGTACATATACATGCGTATATGTGTATAACCCAACTATATTTAACATAGTGTAGAATATGAACATGATAAAATCTTAATAGATGACCTCAATGTATTATCAATATAAATTCAGGTATGTTTCTGTGATTAAAGAGATAGATAAATAGGAAGACAGACAGATAGGCAGATAGATATATAATTTCGGTTTGATTTGGATAATTTGATTTGAAAAATAAATCCATCATTACCAAAAGTGAAATAGTTAAAGTATTCAAGGTATTATTGCACAATTATGGTTAGAGGGAGCACAATTGAGTCAATTATCTAATTCATTTAGTGATAGAAGAAAAAAATTTCCCTACTTTCAAGCAGTCAAACAAATGGATATATGTTGCTGATGGTAAAACAAATTTACTATTGATTCTTTCAAAAATTATGATACATTTTTATATGCTAAGCATTGAAGAAACAAAGATAGAAATTCAACTGCTGTTACCCTCAGCATCTTCTCAGCTTTAATGCTGAGAATTACATGTACACAGATAAGTAATTATAAATAATATTAATAGTAAATATAAGATAATTGTCTGAGGGTTTGGGAAGAGAGATAAAAATAGTATAGTGGTGGGAAACTGAAAGTTGCATATGAATACATCTTAACACTTTGCTTAGGTGGAGGAAGCTCACATTAGACACATTAGAATTTTTTGATTTTATTGTACATGCTACCAGGTTCATCTTGCATATGACAAGTAGGAAATATATTTAATATGTACAATCTTCAATAGTATTTTAAAACATTTCCATATTGCCCTGATTATAAATTCAACATAATTTTTTTTATTTCCAAGAGTAATTATTTTGTTATTTTGATTTTTTCTTTTTATCAAAGGGGGGTGACATAGATAGATGGATATAGCTATAGATAGCTATCCTGTGTCATACATCTTAATTATATATGTAACATAGTCGATGTGGATTGGCTTGACAGTGGAAAGGTAGACATTGGAAAATACATTTTCAAATGTTCTAAATCACTATTGATTAGAAAACTGCTACTTAAAACAATTCTGAGTTCTCACATTGGTTAAGATGATAGGAAAAGACAATGATAAATGTTGGAAGGGATGTGGGAAAACTGGAGCACTAATGCATTTTTGGTGGAGTTGTAAAATGATCCAGCCATTCTTCTGAAGAGTAATTTGGAACTATGCCCAAAGGTCTATAAAATTGTGCATATCCTTTGGCCCAGCAGTGACACAACTGGGTCTGTATTTCAAGGAAATCATAAAGGAGGGAAACAGATCCAAATGTGTAAAAAATGTTTGTAGCAGATCTTTTTGTAGTAGCAAAGAATTGGAAAATGAGTGGATGCCCATCAATTGGGGAATAATTGAACAAGTTGTAGTATATGAAGGTAATGGAATATTATCATTCTATAAAATATGATAAGCTAATTTAAAAAAAGGCCTGGAAAGATTTACAATAACTGATGCTAAGTGAAACAGGCAGGAACAGGGACACATTGTACACAATAACGTCAAGTATGTGATGATCAATAATGAAAGACCTGGTTCTTCTCTGTGGTCTAGTGGTCTAAGGCAATCCCAATAGATTTTGGATAGAAAATGCCATCTGTATCCAGGAAAAAATGTAAGAAGAGTCAATGTAAATCAACACATGCTTTTTCTCTTTTTTCTCTCTTTAGTGGTTTTTCCTTTTTGTTCTGACTTTTCTTTCCCAACATGACGCATACAATAGTTTTTTTATTAAAAATAAATATGTGAATGAATTGAAAAATTTTTTAAAATTAAAAATTGAAAAAAAGTATAACACCTAGACAGGATTTTAAGTTAAAATTACTAGATTTCTAGTATTCATGCTTTCTAGGATAAAGGAATGAATTAGTACGCCATGGAATTCTTACTTCTTAAATAATATATACTTCAAATTCATTAATCAAATTTAATTGAGAATTTTAATCCTATAACTTGGAAGTATGAACTTAGTAAAGTGAGTATGGTGTCATGGATAGCGTGCCAAACTACAGTATAATGAAAACCTGTAATTATCATTCTGAAGAATGCTATCTGTGTTAAAATTTCCTTGATAAAGTTCACATTTCTTAAATACTTGGGGTCCTAAAACAAATTTATAAAAACAAGAGACATTTTTTAATGAAATGATCAAGGGGTATGAACATGAAGTTTTCTGAAGATGTAATTAAAGCTATTAGTAGTCATATAAAAAAATACTCAAAGTCACTAATGATTAGAGAAACAAAAATGAAAACAATTTGAGTTATTGCCTCACACATACTGGCTACCATAAATGTAAAAATAACCGAAAAATACTGGAGGAAGGGAGTTCGGGCCAAAATGACAGAGTGGACACACACATCTACTTAAGCTCCATCTTTTCCCTCAGAATAATTTATCTTATGACAAGCCTCCAAATTAGTGCTTGACTGAAAAAAAAAATAATTACCAAGAGAAGATATCCTCAAAATTCACCATAAAAGGTCTGTTTTTGCTTGTGGTTGGGTATGGATAGACTGGACACAAGCTGAAGGCAGGCAGTGGCAGCACAGCAAACAGAATAAGGCAGGCAGCTCACAGCTGAGCAGACTGGAGTGGGGTAGGGTGTGATCTCAGCTGTTTCTGAGAGCTTTAATACAGTATTAGCTACTTTGCCCTGGCAGCAAGCCAGTAGACAAGCAGAAAAGCTAAAAACACAGGGGGTAAAGACTATAACCCCAAAAAGCTAGGGTCTCTTGGGACCTGGCCATACCCACTGGGAGTATCTCAGCATGCTCTCAGAGTCTCAGAGTATCAGCACGCAGACACAGCGCAGACATGGCTGTCCTGCTAGTGCCTTGGCTGCTTCCCCCTGAAGTCTGTAGAGGAAGCCCAGTAATACCATCCACCCCCCCATGCCCCTTCCCCCAAAAAAGCAGACTGCATTTATTTTTTTTTAGTTTGTTTTCTTTGATTCTTCTTTGACAAAATGAGCAAAAAATTTAAACAGACTCTAACTATTGATAGTTTCTATATGGATAGAGAGCAGACTTTAAACCCTGAGGAGACTAAAAACAGACTGTCTCCAGATGAATCCCCAAAGGGGAATATGATCTGGTCCTCAACACACAAGATCTTCATAGAAGAAATTAAAAAGGCTCTCACAAGAGAGCTAGAAGAAAAATGGGAAAAGGAAAGGGAAGGTTGGCAAGAGAATCTGGATAAATCATCCCACTCATTTTAAGATAGAGTAGATAAAGAAATCAAACCCTTGAAAAACAGAATTAGTGAGTTGGAAAAAGAAAATGGCTCTTAAAAAATAAAATTGGTGAAATGGAAAAAAAAATCCATAGAACAAAACAACTCACTTAAAAACTCAATTGGACAATTAGAAAAAGATATAAAAAAGCAAGTGAAGAAAATAACTCATTAAAAATCAAAATTGAACAAATGGAAATGAATGACTCAAGGAGACACCAAAAATTAGTCAAACAAAACCAAAAAATGAAACAATGGGAAAAAATGTCAAATACATTCTTGGGAAAACAACAGACCTGGAAAATAGATCTAGGAGAAATAATCTGAGAATTATTGGACTTCCTGAAAAATATAATGAAAAAAAGATCCTGGACACTATTTTCCAGAAAATTATCAAAGAGAACTGCCCAGATGTTATAGAAACAGAGGGTAAAATAAACATTGAAAGAATTCATCGATCACCTGCTGAAAGGGACCCTAAAAGCAAAACTCCAAGAAATATAGTGGCCAAATTCCAGAACCATCAGATGAAGGAAAAATACTGCAAACTGCTAGAAAAAAAGCAATTCAAATATAGGGGAACCACAATAAGGATTACTCAGGATCCAGCAGTGTCTACATTAAAAGATCAAAGGGCCTGGAATCTGATATTCTGAAAGGCTAAGGAAATTGGTATGTAGGCAAAAATAACTTACCCAGCCAAAATGAGCATCTTTTTTTCCAGAGAAGAAGATGTACATTCAACGAATGATACCATTACACACCTGAGAGATTGGCTAAAATGACAGGAAAAAATCATGATGAATGTTGGAGGGGATGTGTGAAAACTGGCACACCGATGCATTGTTGGTGGAGCTGTGACCGAATCCAGCCATTTTGGAGAGCAATCTGGAATTATGCCCCAAAAGTTATCAATCTGTGCATACCCTTTGAACCAGCAGTGTTACTACTGGGCTTGTATCCCAAAGAGATACTAAAGAAGGGAAAAGGACCTGTATGTGGCAAAATGTTTGTGGCAGTCCTTTTTGTGGCTAGAAACTGGAAAATGAATGGATGCCCATCAATTGGAGAATGGTTGGGTAAATTATGGTATATGAATGTTATGGAATATTATTGTTCTGTAAGAAATGACCATCAGGATGAATACAGAGAGACTTGGAGAGACTTACATGAACTGATGCTGAGTGAAATGAGCAGAACCAGGAGATCATTATACACTTCAACAATACTGTATGAGGATGTACTCTGATGGAAATGGATATCTTTAACAAAGAGAAGATCTAATTCAGTTCCAATTGATCAATGACGGATAGAATCAGCTACACCCAGAGAAGCAACACTGGGAAATGAGTGTTGATTGTTTGCATTTTTGTTTTTCTTTTCAAATTATTCTTACTTTCTGAATCCAATTCTTTTTGTGCAACAAGAGAACTTTGGTTCTGCACACATATATTGTATCTAGGATATACTATAACATATTTAACATGTATATGATTGCCTGTCATCTAGGGGAGGGGATGGAGGATTGAAGGGAAAAGTTGGAACAGAAATGAGTGCAAGGGATAATTGTAAAAATTTACACATGCATATGTACTGTCAATAAAAAGTTATTTTTAAAAAATGCTGGAGGAAATGTGGGGGGAACTGGCATATGAATATATTGTTAGTATAGTTTTGATCCAACAATTCTGAAGAATTTGGAACCATACCTAAAGTGATATAAAATGTGCATACTCTTTAAACAACAATACTACTACAGCCATATCAGAATAACAAAAAAGAAAAAAAGACCCTTATGTACCAAAAAAACACAAATTTGTACCAATTCTTTTGAGGTGGCTAAGAATTGGAAATTGGCGGGAGGGAGAGGGGACGATGCTGATCTATTGGAGAATGACACAATTAAGTTAAACAAATTAAGACATTTGATTGTAATGGAATACTATTGCCATAAAATTGACAAGTATGATAGTTTTGGAAAACCCTGGGAACACATGTAAATTGATGCAAAGTGAAGAAAGCAAAACTGAAAGAATATCATACATATTATAACACCAATATTGTACCAATGGTCAGGTATAAAAGACTCAGATACTCTAATCAATATAATAATCCAAAACTATTCCTAAGGACTTGTAATGAAAGATATTATTCACCAACAGAGAACTGAGAACCTATGATTGCAAATTGAAGAATTTTTTCAATTTATTTTTCTTGAATTTTTGCATATAGTTGTATGAGCATGCATTTTGTTTAATTTTGCAAGTATAGTTGTTATCATATTGGTTGTTTTCTCCAGTGCATGGGAATGTTACTAGAGTGGGTGAGAGAATTTGAAATTCAGTTTTTATAATGAATGTTGAAATTGTTTAATTGAAAATAATTAAAATTCCCCCCAAAATAATAGTTGTATAATCACAGGTAAGATATTTTACTGTTCAATGAATCTCACGTATTCTCTAAGCCTATATATCTCTTTCAGTCAAGGTTTTTCAACTTCTTTAGCAAAATATTTCCCAATTATATGTTAAAAAAACTTTAAAAATTAATTCAATTATTTCACATCAACCTTTCACTTATTTGTATAAAAGATACACCATATAATACCAATAATATTGGGAAGTCTTGTGAAATATATTTCCACATTGACTATGTTGCAAAAGAAAACACACACACACACTCACAAAGAAAAACAAGAAAAATAAAGTTCATTGGTTCTCTTTCTGGAGGTCGTTAGTATATTTACTCATGTGCCCTTTAGAAATGTCCAAAGCATACTGCAGTTTTATTATTAGAGATTTTGAGGAGAGAGTTTCTTCAAACCAATTAAATAATATTAGAATTTTTAAAAATTCATAGAATATTTTAGAAGAAATTTAGGTAAGCTATTTAAAGTACCTAGAGTAATGAAATTCAAGCTAACAAAATATTACCAAAAGCCATCCTAGGAAATGTTTGAAAACATATATATCAATGAGAATGAATTTATCGTCTACCATTCATTAAGAGTCTACTTGGGGCAGAAATAAAATACAAATTCAAACCTTTCTTATAAAGAGTTTACTTTCTATATTCAAAGAAATTATGTAAAAACAGAAGTCTATTTTATATTATATATATATATATATAATGACAATTTAAGAAAAAGGAGACATTAGTTTATTTAGGAGTTAGTGCTTAAGTGATGCTTTAAATAAAATTAAAGAATATAACTGAGAGAGGTGAGGCAAGAGTATATCCAGGTCTGTATAAAAGTGTGGAAACTGGACATGATTTCTAATGGAAAGAGTAATCAATCAGTAAACATTAAGTAAATGAATAGTGTCCAAGTACTATGCGAGATTCAAGAAATATGGAGCAATAAAAGAAACAGTTCCTGTCCTAAAGGAGCTTATATTCAAATGAGTTAAATTATATTTATATTTACAGGATTATAAAATAGCAAATACAGTAAGAACAGCATTACCAAATTAGCTGCTGGTAAAAGATGTGAATGATTTTTCCCCCTTTTTTTGATTAGTGTTTTTTTAATTTTTCAAAACATATGCATAGATTATTCAGAAACATTAACCCTTGCAAAACTTTGTGTTCCAGTTTTCCCCACCTTCTCACACCTCCCTCCACTAGATGGCAATTAATTCATTATATGTTAAACATTTTAGAAACATATCTTAAATCCAATATGTGCATACATATTTATAGAATTATCTGAGTGAGGGCCCATCAATTACATAATAGCTGAATAAGTTATGGTATATGAATGTTATGGAATATTATTGTTATATAAGAAATGATGAGAAAGATGAGTTTAGAAAGGCTTGGGGAGACTTACATGAACTGATGAAAAGTGAAATGAGCAGAATCAGAAGATCATTGTACATGATAACATCAATATTATACTACTATCAATTTTGATGAATGTAATTCTTTCCAATCATGGGATGATTGATGCCAGTGCCAATGATCTTGTGATGAAGAGTCATCTACACCAAGAAAGAAGACTGTATGAGCTAAATGTATATCACAACATAACATTCTCACTCTTTTTGTTGTTGTTCACTTGCATTTTGTTTTCTTACTCATTTTCTTTTTTTGAGTTGATTTCTCTTGTGCAGCAAGAGAATTGTATAAATATGTTTATACATATTCAATTTGACATATATTTAACACATTTAACATATATTGAATTACTTGCCATATAGGGGAAGAGATGGGGAGAAGGATAAGATAATCTGAAACACAAGGCTATGCAAGGATCAAGGTAGTGAAATTATTCATGCATTTGTTTTAAAAATAAAAAGTTTTATTAAAAATTAATTTATTTATTAAAAAACAATTATCTTGCTATATAAGAAAAATCAAATCAAACAAAAAGGAAAATTATGAAGAAAATAAAATGAAAGCAAATAACAGAAGGAGAGACAATGCTATTCTGTGAACTATACTCAGTTCCCACCTCTCTGGGTATAGATGGCTCTCTTCATCACAAGACCTTTGAAACTGGTCTGAATCACCCCATTGTTGAAGAGAGTCATGTCCATCAGAATTGATGATTGCATAATATTGCTGTTGCTGTGTACAATGATCTCCTGGTTCTACTCATTACACTTAACATTAATTCATGTAAGTATCTCCAGGCCTCTCTGAAATCATCCTGCTGATCATTTCTTATAGAACAATAATATTCTATAACATTCATATACCATAATTTATTCAGCCATTCTCCAACTGATGGGCAAGTACTCAGTTTCTACCTACAACAAGGGCTGCCACAAATATTCTTTCACATGTGGGTACCTTTCCCTCTATAAGCCCAGTAGAAACACTGCTGAGTCAAAGGGTATGCACAGTTTGATGACTCTTTGGACATAGCTCCAAATTACTCTCCAGAATGGTTGTATTCATTCACAATTCCATCAACAAGGGTTCAGTGTCCCATTTTTCCCATGTCCACTCCAATGTTCATCATTATCTTTTCCTGTCATCTCAGCCAATCTGAAAAGTATGTAGTGGTATCTCAGAGTTGTCTTAATTTGCATTTCTCTGAATAGTGATGATTTAGAGCACCTTTTCATATGCCTAAAAATGGTATCAATTTATTCATCTGAAAATTGCCTGTTCATATCCTTTGACTGTTTATCAATTGGAGAATGGCTTGAATTGTTATAAATCTGAGTCAATTTGTTATATATTTTAGAAATGAGGACTTTATCAGAACCCTTGAATATAAAAATGTTTTCCAAGTTTATTGCTTCCCTTCTAATCTTGTCAACATTAGTTTTGTTTGTACAAAAAACTTTTTAACTTAATATCATCAAAAGTATTTATTTTGTTACCAATAATGATCTCCATATTTTTTTTTTGGTCACAAAATTCTTCCTCCTCCACAGATCTGAGAGGCAAGTGATCCTATGTTCTTCTAATTTGTTTAAGATATCATTCTTTATGTACAGATCATGAACCGATCTTGACCTTATCTTAGTATGCCATGTTGGGGTGTGGGTCAATGTCTAGTTTCTGCCATAGTAGTTTCCAACTTTCCCAGCAGTTTTTGTCAAATAGTGAATTTTTATCTCAAAAGCTGGGATCTTTGGGTTTGCCAAAAACTAGACTACTATAGTCATTGCTTATTTTGTCCTGTGAATCCAACCTATTCCACTGATCAAATACTCTCTTTCTTAGTACCAAATCATTTTCATTATCACTGCTTTACAATATAGTTTTAGATCTGATATAATTTAGCAATCTTCATTTGCTTCATTAATTACTTTGAAATTCTTGACCTTTTGTTCTTCCAGATGAATTGTTATTATTTTTTCTAGGTCTGGAAAATAATTTTTGAAAGTTTAATTGGTATTGCCCAAATAAATATATTAATTTAGGCAGCATTGTCATTTTTTATTATGTTCGCTTGAACTATCCATTTGATATTTTTCCAATTGATTAGATTTGACTTTACTTGTTGGAGAAGTGTTCTGTGTTTATGTTAATATAGTACCCAACTTTGTCTAGGCAGAGTGACTCCTAAATATTTTATATTATCAACACTTATTTTAAATGGAATTTCTCTTTTTCTCTCTTGCTGCTGGACTTTGTTGGTAATATATTTTTTAAAAAAAAAACGATTATTTATGTGAATTTATTTTGTATTCTGCAACTTAGTTGTCAATTGTTTCCAGTAGGTTGTTATTTGATTCTCTAGGATTCTCTAAGTATGCCATCATATCATCTACAAAATGCAATAATTTGTTATTTTTTTCTAGATCTGTAAAATAATTTCTTGGAAATTTAATTGGTATGGCACTAAACAAGTAGATTAATTTAGGCAAGATTGTTATTTTTCTCATATTTGCTCAGCCTACACATGAGCACTTGATATTTTCCCCACTGATTAGATCTGACTTTATTTGTGTGGAAAGTGTTTTGTATTTGTATTCATATAGTTCCTGACTTTCCCTTGGCAGATAGATTCCCAAATATTTTATACTATCAATAGCCATATTGAATGGAATTTATTTTTGTTTCTCTTGCTGTTGGACTTTGTTGATAATATATAAAAATGATGATGATTTATGTGAATATATTTTGTACCCTGCAACTTTGCTAACATTGTGAATTGTTTTGAGTAGTTTTTTTTTTTAGTTGATTCTCTAGGATTCTCTAAGTATACCATCATATCATCTGCAAAAAGTGATAATTTGGTTTCCTCATGATCTACTCCAATTCCTTTAATCTCTTTTCTTTTTTCTCTTATTGCCAAAGCTAACATTTCTAATACAATATTGAATAGTAATGGTGATAATGAGCAACCTTCTTTCATTCCTGATCTTACTTGGAATGGTTCTACTTTGTCTCCATTACATATGATTCTTGCTGATGCTTTTAAATAGATATTACTGATCATTTTAAGGAAAAGTCCATTTATTCCTATACTCTGTAATGTTTCTGATAGGAATGGCTGTTGGATTTTATCAAATGATTTTTCTGCATTTATTGAAGTAATCTTATGATTTGTGTTAGTTTGGTTATTGACCTAGTGAATTATGCTTATAGTTATGCTAATATTGAGCAAGTACTGCATTACTGGTATAAATCCTACTTGGTCATAGTGTAGTATCTTGGGGATGACTTTCTGTAATCTCTTTCTTAATATTTTATTTAAGATTTTTGCAACAATATCCATTAGGGAGATTGGTCTATAATTTTCTTTCTCTGTTTTCATCCTACTTAGTTTAGCTATTAGCACAATATTTGCGTCACAAAAAGAATTTGGAAAGATGCCTTTTTGGCATTTTTTTTGAAAAGTTTATGCAGTTAATTGGATTAGTTAATAATGGACTTAATTGTTCTTTAAATATTTGGAAGAATTCATATTTAAATCCACTTGGCACTGGCGATTTTTTCTTAGAGAGTTGATTAATAGCTTGTTCTATTTCTTTTTCTAAAATGAGCTTATTTAAGTAATTGATTTCTTCTTCTGTTTACCTGGAAAATTTATATTTTTGTAGATATTCCTCCATTTCACTTAGGTTATCAAATTTATTGGTGTAAAGTTGGCAAAACAAATCCTAATTATTGCTCTAATTTTCTCTTCATTGGTGGAAATTTCTCCATTTTCATTTTTGAGACTAATGATTTGATTTTCCTCTTTCCTTTTTCTAATCAAATTAATGAAAGGTTTATCTATTTTGTTGGGTTTTTCATAAAACCAAGTATTATTTTTATTTATTAATTCAATAGTTTTCTTATCTTTAGTTTTATTAGTCGTCTCTTTTATTTTCAGAATTTCAAATTTGTTATTTAATTGAGGGTTTTTAATTTGTTCTTTTTCTAGCTTTTTTAGTTATAAGCCCAATTCATTGAACTTATCTTTCTCTATTTTATGCAAGTAAGCATTTAGAGATATAAAATTTCTTCATATTACTGCTTTGGCTGCATCCTACAAATTTAGATATGTTGTCTATGATTGTGTCTATGATTTGTTGTTTCACCCATTCATTCTTTAGGATTAGATTTATTTAATTTCCAATTAATTTTTGGTTTATTTTCTTCTGGCCTTTTATTGCTTGTGATTTTTATTGAATCATAATCAGAAAAAATGCATTTACTATTTTTCTGCATTTGATTTTGAGGTCTTTATGCCCAATATATGGTCAATTTGTGTGTAAGTTCCATCAACCACCAAGAAAAAAGTAAACTCCTTTGTGTCTTCATTCAATTTTCTCCAAAGATCTATCTTACTTAACTTTCCTAACATTCCATTTACTTCCTTAACTTCTTTCTTGTTTGTTTTGTGATTTCATATATCTAATTTTGAGAGAGCAAGATTGAGATCCTCAACTAGAATAGTTTTGCTATCTGTTCTTGCATCTCTCTTAATTTCCCCTCTAGGAATTTGGATACTATACCATTTGGTGTATGTTGAGTATTGATATTTCTTCATGATCTATGCTACCTCTAAGTAGCTTGTAATTTCCTTCCTTATTTCTTTTAATTAGATACATTTTTGTTTTTGCTTGATCTGAAATCAGTATTGCTTCCCATGCTTTTTTTTTTTTTATTTCTAATGAAGTGTAATAGATTCTGTTCCAGCTCTTTACCTTTACACTGAATGTATCATTCTACTTTAAATATGTTTCTTGAAAACAACAAATCATAGGATTCTGGCTTTTAATCCATTCTGCTTTCATTTCATTGGAAAGTTAATCCCATTGGCATTCACAGATAAAAATTACAAATTCTGTATTTCCTGACATCCTGTTTTCCCTGGGTTATGCTTTTCTCTTTCCTTTCTCCCTTTCCATCCTTCTAAGTATTTGGTTCCTGACCACCCCTTCCCTCAAACAGCCATCTCCTTTTACAGCCTCTCCCCTTTACTTATTCTTTTCCCCTTCTACTTCTGTTCTCCCTTCTATTAACCTCCCCTTTCCTTTCACCTTCCCCCTTTCACTTCCATATAAGTTGAGACAAGCTTCTTTGTGAAGCTAAATGTATCTGATATTCTCTCTTTGAGCTAAATCTAATGAGAGTAAGATTCACAAAATACTTATCCCCCTCCCTTCTTCCCCTTAATTGTAATAGGTCTTTTTTGCCCCTTCATGAAATATAATTTATCCCATTTTAACTCCATCTTTCTCTTCTTCCAGCAGATTTACATTTCCTCCTCCAGTTTTTTTCTTATATCATCACAATAAAATCAAATTACACTCATCTTCTAAGTACACCCATAGCAGAGACATAGAGTTAAACATATCATCTTCCCATATAGGGCTATAAGCTTTTTAACTTTTAAAAGAAAGTTGTTTTTTCTTTCCTTTTTGTTTTTTATGCTTCTCTTGAGTTCCGTATTAGAAGATGAAAATTTCTTTTTATTTCTAATCTTTTTATCAGAAATAAATGAAATTCACCAGTTTTATTGGATGTCTATCTTTTTCCTTGAAAGATGATTCTCAATTTTACAGGATAATTGAATCTTGTTTGCAATTTAAGTTTGCCTTTTGGAACATCACATTTCTTTCCCTTCTTTCCTTTAAAGTGGAAGCTGCTAGTTCCAGGGTAATCCTGATTGTGGCTCCTTGATATTTGATTTTTTTTTCCTTCTGGCTGCTTGCAATATTTTCTCCTTGATTTGATAATTCTATAATTTAGCTATGATGTTCTTTGGAGTTTTCATTTTGGGGTCTCTTTCAGGAGGTATTTGGTGAATTTTTTCAATGGCTCTTTAACCTTTGGTTCTAGGAAATCCAGGCAATATTTATTGATGATTTTTTTTAAAATGTGATGTCTAAGCTCTTTTTTTCCATCTTAATTTTCAGGAAGTTCAATAATTCTTAGATTTGCTCTTCTAAATCTATTTACCATGTCAGTTGTTTTTCCATTATTTTGCATTTTCTTCTATTTTTTTTAATTTTTTGGTTTTGTTGGACTGATTTTTGAAGGCTCATTGATTCATTCACTTCCATTTGTTCAGTATTATTTTTCAGTAAGTTATTTTCTTCAGTTAGTTTTTTAGCTTCTTTTGCATTTGGCAATTGAACTTTTAAATGGTGTGTTTTGCTCATTGCATTTTTTCCATTTCACAAATTCTGTTTTTCATTGTATTGGTTTCTTTTTCAATTTTGTCAAGTCTATTTTCTAAGGAGTTATATGCTTTTTCTATTTCATCAAATCCATTTTTAAGGAATTTTCTTCTGATAATTTGTTTTTCCTTTTCCAAATCCTGTTGAAAAGATCTCATTTTCTTTTCTCATTTTTCTTGTAACTCTCATTTAATATCCTCTTTTCATTCTTCCAGGAGAAGTTTGTGAAATGGGGACCAACTCATATCATCTTTTGGGGCTTCATCTGGAGATGATTTGCCTTTAGGATCTTCAGGATTTGAGGTCTTTTCTCTTTCTCCATAAAAACTTCCTATGGTCAGAGTTTTTTTTTTTTTTTTGCTTTATTACTCATTTTTTAAATGTTGTGGTTGGCTCTTAAGGCAATGGGGTTGCTTCCCCAGTGGGTTGCCCTAGGGTCAGTGCTACTAATGGCTTTCCAATGCTGGGTAGGCATGGTCAGTAATTTTCTGAGGTTCAGAGACTTACTACTTGCCTTTTTTATTTACTTTGTATGTCTCACAGATAATCTGCTGAACCACTGGCTTTTAACCAGGACAGAGTAGTTTAAGCGTTTCACAGTAGATTTTCTAGTGTGTGGACTCCCTGCTTCACCTCTATGCACTGTGCCTGGGCTTGGCCACCTCTTCCACTGCCTGATTGAAGCAGACCTTTTCTGAAGTTCCTTCAAACTATTTTCTTCTGTAAATGTATTATACTCCAAATGTTTGTGGGTTCTGTCACTCCAAAAGCAGTACAGAGGTTTTATCAAGTGATGTGAGGGACACCTGACTCTGCTCTCCTCCAATAAAACCTTTGTTAAAAAGTTTTACTGTATATAATTTTTTCCTAAGGCCTGTGGCATTATGTTAAAACCAGAAAATAAAATTAAAAGGAATGAAGCTAAATGTTCAGAAACACATATTTGCCAATTTTAATAGAAGAAAAGAAAATAGTCTCCTTAATAAGGCCATACAAGATATACAAACACACACTTAAACAAGTATCTGTATTTTGTGATGGCTTCTCTTTGATCTCCAATTGAAATTGTTCTCTCTGAAAACAAATTTTCTAGAACAATGTGTTTGGATTTCTTCTTTCTCATTATAGCTCTCTCCATTATAAAATCATTCTTCTTATACTGATTCCTTCCCCTGTCCCCTAATTAGATTATGAATTAAATAAAAGTGTAGGAAAGAAACCTTATGATTACATTCATGAATGGTTTCTGAACAATGGAGAATTTTTTCATCTTTTTCTAAACACCAGTGGAGTGAATTAGGGATATGTGTTTGCCCCCATATTTGTAAGCATATTTTCATCAATGTTGTCAGTTTTCAATGAGAATTAAAATAGAATCAAGGTCAGTTACTGCATTGATGGCAAATTATTTAAATTGAAAAGTTTACAAGTCAAGACTAAAGCAAAGGGAGTGTTGGCGCATGATTTTTTTTTGTTTGCAGATGCATTACACTCAATGCAATCTCTAAAAATGAGTTGCAACAAAGTTTAAATTGATTCTTTACTCTTTGTGCTAATTTTGGCCTGAAAATTAACAGCAAGACATTAGAGATTCTCTCCCAGCTCATATCACACTATTGTATGTGGAAATATTGTTGTGAATATGTTCATTTACCTTGGCAGTATACTTTCTAAGATTACAGATAGATGATCACGTTCATATCCCCAGATCTAGTTTAGTATTTGGGAGGTTCTGTAGGAAAATGTGAGAAAGAAGAGCTATTAGACTGCCTAGAAAATTGCAAATCTACAGAGCTGTTATGTTGACCTCAAAGTTGTGCACCTGTGAAACCTGGACAGCATACTAACACCATGCAAAGAAACTAAATCACGACTTGCAGGGGCAGAGCAAAGATGATGGAGACAACACACGTTTCTATCTGACCTTCTCTACAGCCCTCACAATAATTATGAAATCCAAACTCTGAATTAGCTCTGGACCAGAAGAACCCACAAATATTCGGAATGAAACAAATTATCAGCAGAAGACAATTTCTAAGATCAACAGAAAAGGTCTTTTTCACTCTGAAATGGGAGGGAGGCATCCTAACAAAAACAGTTGATCACAAATGCCACCCCCCACAGCCTAAAATTCCAGGGTGTTGCTGATCCCTCCAGCATAGCAGACTCTGTGGCTTCCATGTGGTGGAGAATCTACAGGGAGGAATCTACAGGAATCTATAGCAGTGTTGGCCACTCTGCCCTGATTGCAATCCAGTAGATCAGCAGAGAAGTTATAAAACATCCAAGACAAATACCAAAGATCAATAGTAAACTCTAAAATGCCAGAATCTAAAGGGAACTGGCCATGCTCACCCAGCTCCAGGAGACATTTAGCACTATTGCAGAGCAGTTGTGCCACTTGAAAAATCTCCCCCACCCCACCCTTAACTTAAAAAAATAGTAAAAAAGTAAAGAGGATTCTAACAATTGACAGCTTTTATGGTGAAAGAGAAGGACAGATTTCAAACCTTGAGAAAATTAAAGGCAGATTGTCTCCAGATGAAGCACCAAAAGGTAATTTAATCTGGTCCCCATCACATAAGACTATCCTAGAAGAAATTAAAAAGGATCTTAAAAGAGAGCCAGAAGAAAAATAGGGAAAGGAAATGAAAAATTTTCAAGAGGGTCTGGAAAAGGCAACACAGAAACTATCTGAAGAAAATTCACTACAAAATAGACTTAGTTAAATGGAAAAAGCATAGAACTAAATAAAAGATTAAAAAAATGATAAAAATGGAAAAACAAAGCAACTTTCAGAAAAAACAGAATTTGTGAAACAGAAAAAAGAAAATGCCTCCTTAAAAAACAGAATTTGCGAAATAGAAAAAAAATTCCATAAGACAAAACAACTCATTTAAAATTTCAATTGGACAAAGTTTAAAAAAATTAAATATAGGCAATAATATAGTAAAATTCAGAATTAAACAAATTTAAAGGACTTACTTAATTAAACCAGAAGAATCAGTCAAGAAAAAAAAAAAAATAGAAAAAAATGTAAAATAAATAACTGGGAAAACAACTGACCTGGAAAATTGTTCTAGAAAAGACAATCTAAGGATTACTGGATTTCCTGAAATATATGATGAAAAAAAAGAATTTAGACACTGTCTTTCAGGAAATCATCAAAAAGAACCCCCCCGGATATCATAGAAACAGAAGATAAAATGACCATTGAAAGAATTCACTAAACACCTCCTAAAAGAGACCCCCAAATTAAAATCCCATGGAATATGGTGGCTAAATCTGAGAACTATTGGACCAAGGAAAACTATTATAAGCAGCCATAAAGAACCAATTCAAATATGAAGAAGCCACAATAAGGATTACTCAGGACCTAGCAGCTTCCACTTTAAAGGATCAAAGGGCCTGTTATATGATATTCCAAAAGGTGAAAAATCTTGGAATGCAGCCAAGAATAAATTACCCAGCCAAAATGAACATTTTCTTTCAGAGAAGAAGATGGACATTCAATGAAACTGGTGAATTCCATTTATTTTTGATGAAAATACCAGAGCTAAACAAAAAGTTTGACCTCCAAATATAGAATTTAAGAGAAACATACAAAAGGTAAAAAGAAAAAGAAAACTCTTGAGAATTGTATTTCTGTTATACCCATAACATTGAAAGTACATGTATAATCTGATTTTACTGTTATAATATAAAAAAAGAAATTTGAGATGGAAAGGGGATTGTAAAGGGGATTGTAGCAGAAAACAAAAGGGGGTAAGTGGAGGTAAAATGAAAGAAATTACATCTCAGGAAGAGGCAAAGAAAACATATTAAAATTGAAGGAAGGAAGGGAGGTTGACGAATATTATGTGAATCTTACTCTTATCAGATTTGGTCAAAGAAAGAATATTAGATATATTTGATTTCACCAAGAAATATCTCTCATCTTATAGAAAAGTGGGAAAGAAAAGGGGGAAAGGGAAAGGGTAGGCTAAATAGAAAAAAAAAGAGAGAAGTAGTAGGGGAAAAGTATAAAAAAGGGGAAGGTCTCTAAAGGGAGAGGATTGATGAAGGCAAGTAGTGCTCATGAGTAAAATACTGGGGAGGAAGTAAAGGAAAAAGGAAAGAAAAAAGTATAATGTGGGGTTAATAAGATGGTGGAAAATACAGAATTAGTCATTTTAACTGTAAATGGGATTTGGGTGAATTCTCCCATAAACTAAAAGCAGATAGCAGACTGGATTAAAAGCCAGAATCCTATAATAACTTGTTTACAAGAAACACATTTAAAGCAGATTGATACACATAGAGTAAAGGTAAAAGGCTGGAACAGAATGTATTATGCTTCAGGTAAAGTAAAAACATCAGGGGTAGTCATCCTGATCTCATATCAAGCAAAATCAAAAATGGATCTAATTAAGAGATATAAGAAAAAGAAACTATATCTTGCTAAAGGGTACCATAAATAATGAAGCAATATCAATATTAAATATATATGCACCAAGTGGGGAAGCATCTAAATTCCTAAAGGAGAAGTTAA
Organism: Sarcophilus harrisii; assembly: GCF_902635505.1. Lineage (NCBI taxonomy): Eukaryota > Metazoa > Chordata > Mammalia > Dasyuromorphia > Dasyuridae > Sarcophilus > Sarcophilus harrisii. The sequence continues at coordinate 482,603,145 of NC_045426.1, read as the reverse complement.
AGAGTTGCAAGAAGAAATAGCAAAACTATAATAGTGAAAGATCTCAAACATCCTCTCTGAGAACTAGATAAATCAAACACATTTAAAGAGATAAATAGAATACAAGAAAAACTAGATATGAAAGATATTTGGAGAAAATTGGAGACAGAAAGGAATACACTTCTCAGCAGTTCATGGAACTTCTACAAAAATTGACTGTATATTAGGACATAAAGCCCTCAAAATCAAGTGCAAAAAGGCAGAAATAGTAAATGCATTTTTTTTCCTGAAAGGATGCAATAAAAATTACATTCAATAAATGGCCAGGTAAAAATAGATCAAAAAGAAATTGGAAACTAAATAATCTCAACCTAAAGACTAAATGGGTGAAACAGCAAATCATAGACACAATAATTTCATCCAAGAAAATGATAATAATGAGACAACACACCAGAATTTGAGGGATGTAGCCAAAGCAGTAATAGGGGGAAATTTTATATCTGTCAGATTGGCTAAGATGGCAGGAAAAGATAATGATGAATAGTGGAGGGGATGTGGGAAAATTGGGACACTGATATATTGGTAGAACTGTGAATGGATCCAACCATAGTAGAAAGCAATTTGGAACTATGCTCAAAAAGTTATCAAACTGTACATACACTTTGATCCAGCAGTGTTTCTACTAGGCTTATATCCCAAAGAGATCTTACAGAAGGGAAAGGGACCCAAATGTGCAAAACTGTTTGTGCCAGCCCTCTTTGTAGTGGCAAGAAACTGGAAACTGAGTGGATGTCCATCAATTGGAGAATGGCTGAATAAATTATGATATATGAATGCTATGAAATACTATTGTTCTATAAGAAATGACCAGCAGGATGATTTCAGAGAGGCTTTGAGAGACCTACATGAACTGATGCAAAGTGAAATGAGTAGAACCAGGAGATCATTATTCCCAGACAACAAGACTATATGACAATAAATTCTGAAGGATGTGGCTCTTTTCAATATTGAGATGATTCAAACCAGTTTCACTTATGCAGTGATGAAGAGAACCATCTACACCCAGTGAGAGAACCATGGAAACAGAATGGGAACACAACATAGCATTTTCACTCTCTCTGTTGTTATTTGCTTACATTTTTTTCTCAGTTTTTCTTTTTCTTCCTTCTTGATCTGATTTTTCTTGTGCAACAAGATAATTGTATAAATATGCATACACATATTGAATCTAACATGCATTTCAACATATTTAGCATGTAGCCCCTTGCCAGAAAGGGGAGAGTTTGGGGGAAAGAAGGGGAAATTTTGCAACAAAATGTTATGCAAGGGTCATTGTTGGAAAAATTACCCATGCATATACTCTGTAAATAAAAAGCCTTAAAAGAAAATAATAAAAAGGAAACTAAATCACTTCCATTTGAATTGTCTTAGGAAGATTCTGAAGCTCAGCTAACAAGATAAGGTACTAGACACTGAAGAACTTTCTTCAGCTGAACAAGCTGAAATTATACTAAAGAGAATCCAGTTCCAATGGGCTAGCTACATTGTTTTATTGTCACATGCATGTTTTCCTAAAAGAAAACATACATGTTTTCATTCATGGCAAGGATGTATTTGGACATCGTGAAGCAATACAAGCACACTCTCACTGATCATGAGACATGGGAGACACTGACACAGGGCTGCCCAGCAAGGCATCCCTGTATCAAAGAAGACACTGTACTCTATCATTTAGTAGTGCAAAAGGCATGTGGAATACACAAATTTAGAGATACTCCAAATGTTTACATGAACTACCTGAACCCAACATTTTGAATTCATGTTGATCTGTTAATCTCTAACTGGACAGTGTATCTTGACTTGGACATAGTCATGCCATTTTGATCCTCTGAGAGCATGGAGGACAGCAAAGAAAAGTAGAAACTAAATTCCTGCATATATTTTAACTATTCATATATGCATCATTCATCACAGCATTGTACAAACCAAAAAGAAAAAAACAAATAATTGTATTTGATTCACTATGTGCTGGTGGCTGTCAGATGATTTTGATACAAATACAAAAATAAAATAGTTCTTATCTTCAAGGAATATGCTTTCTATTTGGCTAAGTAACATATAAACATGGAAGTGAATACAAGATATATTCAAAGTAACTTAAAAGTTAAAAGTTTATTGAATTAGATTGATAGTTTAGTGATTCTTTTTTAAACTAAACTGGGGATTCAAATATGAATTAAGTTCCTAAGGTTACAATTAATGGTGATGATTTCACTATAAAATAGCCAAGTTAATAGGTTTATAGACTTTAGAATTGAAGACCCAAAGAGATATGTAAGCCAGATCTCTTACTTAGAACTAAATAAAACAGGTGAAATCATTTGCCTGATATTCTATATAGATTTTAGTCATAAACATATACCATATCTTTAATATATCATGACATGAAGAAAATATAGCGGGTGCTAAGCTATGGAAATGCAAATGAAAACAGAGAGGGCATGATTTAAAAACATGCTTGCTAAAATTAGGAGGCTATAAATTGTATGTCATAAGCCAAAGATTAAAAGGAACAAAGCACATGTGCATGCGCACACACACACACACACACACACACACACAAACAACTACCTATGTCCAATAGTAGGCAATCATATCCATTACTGAGAATGGAACAAAATTAAATTATAGCTGCAAGTTGTTCAGAGAAAATTGAATTATAGGTTGAAAACACTGATTCCAAGGGAAATAAAGATTTATTGATTGAAAGATTTCATTCCTAATTAGCTTGTATCACAGAATAGAAAAAAAAAAAGCTTTGAGTCAGTCACTTTGAAAATATCCAAAAAGGATTATTTTTGATGGTAAAATTCAAGTCCTTCAGCCTAAACTGTCAGAATAATGTGTAAAGATGCACAGATGTACAAGCATACATTTGTCCACAATAGTATAATGAAATACAAATATAGCATAATTATTAACATATAAAAAGAAGAGATATCTTGGGAAAGGAACAGTAGTTATCATAAAACTATTAAGCATCCATACTTCATGTATGGGATTGTGTACCTAAAGAGGTTTATGAAAACTTCTAAATAGAAGGCCATTTTACATTATGCTTTGTAAATGATCAATTAATTAGCATAAAGAAAATCTTTATATGTTACATATATCATGAAGTACACCTGACTCACAGCTTGTTCCTTCTATTCAGTTATGATCATTTTTAGTACTTTAATAATGATATCCATATCCATACCCTAATCATAAAGCATCTTAATCACAAAATTGCTTGATAACCTCTGTATCAATGACTTTTATAGCCACTTCATTCATACATCATGATAGTAACATCTTAGACTTCATCTAATAGAATGGCAGCATCTATACTCAGAATTTCTTTCTCTATCATATGTTTCTATTTCTTCCTACACCTTCTTTTGTTCTACAAATAATCTTTACTCTTCTTATGACATATGGGCTTTTGACCCATCACAATTCTCTCAAATAATTATGCAACCTGTTCACATATTTTGATTAATTTTCTTCTATGCTTAATTCTTTCTTCTTTTTCCTTTTCTGTCTTTTTCTTTCATTTTAATCATTCAGCAGTCATTGCCCTGGAATTCCTCATCATTAGCATTCCCAAGGGTCTGATCTTTTTGGCTCTCTCTTATAGCATTTGATAATAATAATAATAAAAATAAACCATATAGTATTTATGCTCTTTCCATGAGGAAAGGCTCTAAGTTAAGTTGATTTTACTATTAAAAATTATTATGTGTAATCTTACCAAGGTTCAGAAATTGGTGCTCAGAAACTCTTATATTTTATTATTATTGAGTCTGAAACATATTCCAAATGAAAAATGATCCTTTCTCCTCTCTTCTAATAATCCCCACCATAGACTCATCTTTATTCTACTATGATCTATAATAAAAAATCAGGTTTTCCTTCCCTGAGAAAACAGAGACAATCCAAATAAATGCTCTTATTAGACTCCTAAATATTTCTCGGCAGCATTATCAATTCTCCCTCACCTCCTATCCCAGAATCTTATTTTTGTGACTAATTTCGGGTTGTAATATCCATATCCTTGAACCTACTACATCCAGTTTCTCCTTTCTCTCCTACATTTTGTATGTCATCTTTTCCACTGTGTTCTTGCCATTTTCCTACAGTCATAGAAAGATGAGTTAACTATTTCTTTTAAAGTTCAATATTATTATATTTCATTCAATTTGGTTCAATTTAATATAATTCAATTTAAAGAAAATTAAGGGTCTATTAAAATATTTGGGCTAAAATGCTAAGGATGTAACAAATAAAAAGCCTGTTCTTACTCTCAAAAATTTTATCTAATGAAGCAAAAAATGCAGCATGTACAAAATAGAATAAAGCATCACAGTGACAAGGGAGAACTAATAAAACTTCTAAAAGAAATTTGATGAAGAAAAAATCACTGTAAGAGCAAAATTTCAGAGTTATTTTATTCCATAATGCTCTGGTTCTCTCTTTTTTATTTGTCTGACTTTCTATTAATAGTCTTGTTTTTCTTGGATTGTTCTTATTTGTTTATTGTTTATTTATTTAACTTATCAATCTCTCTCATTTGATGTTTAAAGTATTTTTGAGGTCTATAAATTTTTTTTGGATAGTTAATCATTAGTCTTTTGGGTAGGATGCTGTGATGTGGGACCCACCTGTCAGTGGCTGCTGGAGATCTAACTCAGACCTATAAAATGGTTCTCTTCATGTGAGAGGATGATGATGACAATACAAGGAGACTGAGAGGCAGCTGTGTTCTCTGACCTCTCTCCTCTTAACTCTGTCTCCAATTTATTTCCCATCCACAAACCACAAGGAACATCTGCGAAGGGTGCTTTGCAACTCCTTCAAGTTTATGATTCATAGCTGTGGAGATCTTGGAGAATTGACCTGCCCCTTCATCTAGTCATGGTCCTTAACAATTCCCCATTTTTGGTTTTATGGAAATGCAATTATTTCCTCCACAGCATAGTCAGTAAGTTTATGCATTGGTTATTACCTAAATCCACATGCTAAGATATCTGAGTCTGCATGCTAGGGAGTGCAAACACACTACATCAGGTTTTGACTCTTGTGAGATGTCATGGAGGCAAATTTTCAAATGGAGAAGAGGACTATAGTCAAAACAGACATTTTTCATAAGTCTCTCATCAGTCTCCTGTCTTGGCCCTTTGATGTGTTGGCCTACTTAATTATCCCGACTAAAAAGTCTTGCAGCTCTCTTCTCCTATTTCTTCCCCGCGGGTTGCCAAAATAATTCTCTTAGGAGGATCCTACTCACAAACAGCTCTTGAGTGCTGCTGCTTTTTTGTTTCTTGTGTCCCACATTTGGCCACCATATGTTGTGATTTGTGAGCCACCTGCCAGTGGTTGCTGGAGGTCTTCATTCATATGAACTTTATAGTTAATATGAGCATTTTAAAATAACATTTTTTTCAGTCATTCTTAAAAAAATATTTCTGTACTCTATACAGTGTTCTTTTGTCTCCGTTCATTTCACTCTTCATTATTTCATTTAAGGCTTTCTATATTTCTCTAAAATCATTGAGCTCATTATTTATTCATCATAACAATATCCCATCACAATCATATATGATACCTTATTCAGACATTCCTCATTTTATGAGCATCCCTAAAATTTGCCACCACAAAGAAAGATGATAAATTACTTTTTTCTCAAGTAAAGATCTTCAATTTAATGTTATAAAACTCTGTATTTTTTCTTTTGTAATTACTGTTATCCTTTCTTTTATCAAGAATTATTTTCCTTTCAAAGAAGATTTTAGAACTATACCTGAAGGGTGATAAACTGAACATACCCTTTGGGTGAGCAATAAATATTATTACTAGGTTTCTATCCAAAAGACTGTTTTCTAAGAATACATCTGCCAAGACCAATGGCCATTATGAAAGAAGCTTTCTGGTTTTCTTAACAAATTTGGCCAATAAATTGTTTCCTAAAATAAAAACAAAAAATGACAAAAAAGAAATGAGATCTTTATTAGAAATGCTGGCTGTAAATATTTGTACTTTCCCAGGTTTGTACTTTCCTTTGAATCATGCTTCTGTTGGGTTTGTTTATGCAAAAACTCTTTAATTCAATGTAATCAAAGTTGTCCATTTAGCTTTTCATAATGTCCATTCATTCTTCTTTGGTCATAAATTCCCCCCTTCTCCAAAGATCTGATAGATAAATTATCAAGAGATAATTTGTTTATGGTGTCATCCTTTATGGCTAAATAATGTATCAATTTTGACTTTATTTTGGAATGGAGTATATGCCAAGTTTCTGAATATTATTTTCTAGTTTTCTCAGAAATTTTTGTCAAATAATGAGTTTTTATTCCAGAAACTAGAGATTGGGGTTTATGAAACACTATATTACTATAGACATTGATTATTATTTTGAGAGTATCTAATCTATTCCACTGTTAATCATTCTATTTCTTTGCCAGTACAAAAAGGTTATGATGACTACTGTTTTATAATATAGCTTTAGGTATACTGCAAAATCACCATCCTTTGTATTTTTTCATTAATTCCTTTGATATTATTGAACTTAAAGCAAAAAGAATGATGTAAATTGGTCTCAAGCCTAAAGAGCTTTCTTGGAAGTCCTCATAAAAGATTTTGAAAGACAAATAAGAGAAATAGAAGAAAAAATGAGAATAAAAATGAGAACTATGCAGGAAAGATTCAACAGCTTGAAAAAGGAATGAAAAAATGATTGAAGAAAACAACTCCTTAAAAATACAATTAACCAAATGCCAAAAAAAAAAAATCCACTGAAAAAAACCCTTTCAAAAGTAGAATTAACCAAATGAAAAAAAGAGATATAAAAATTGAGAAAAATCACATATTAAAAACTATAAGGAGCAAATGGAAGCTAATGACTCTGTGAAACAGCTTAATTCAGTCAAACAAATTTTGTTTGATTAAATCAAATAAATTAAGAAAAATGAACAAAAATGGAAGAAAATTTTCATTGTAAAAACAGATGACCTGGAAAATAGATCCTGAAAAATTTAAAAATTACTGACCTACTTGATGGCCATGGCCTAAAAAAAGGGCCTGGATGAGATATTCTGCATTTGCATCTATTTATTTTCATTTTTTTGATGTTACTTAGATTGATTCTTGATATCTCATTGAGTCATTCATTTCCATTTGTTTCCATTTCCATTTCCACTTTTTCAGTGCATTATTTTTTCAATTAACTTTTTATTTGCTTTTACCTTTTGGCCAATTGAACTTTTAAATAACTTTTTTTGTCACTGAATTTTTTTTTCCACTTCGTCATTTCTATTTTTAGGGAGTTGTTCTCTTTTTCTATTTTGCCAATTCTGTTTTTCAAAGAGTTTCATTGTTTTTGCATTTTGCCAAAACCAGTTTTAAGGCATTTTCTTTAAATAATTCTGTTTTTCATCTTCCAAAATCTTCTTGAATAGCTCTCATTTCCTTTCCCCATTTTTCTTTTAACTCTCTTTTAAAATTTGTTTTGACTTCTTCCAAGAGTGTATTTTGAGTAGTAAACCAACTCATATCACTCTTTGATATTTTATCTGTAAATTTTTTTGCTTTGAGTGTTCTTAGGATTTGAGGTCTGTCCTTCTCTTTCTATATAATAGCTATCAAAGGTCAAAGTTATTTTTGATTTGTTGCTCATTTTAAAAGTTGAGCTCTCCTCTTAAGGAAAAGGGTAGATTGTCCCAAGCTTCCTCTACAGCCTCTAGTGGCTTCATGCTGCCCAACAGCTGATGTAGTCAGCTTCCTTGCTGTGTTTTGTTGGCATGGCCAAGTCCTGTGTTATGCTTCGGTTCAGAGGTACACTATTTGCCTTCTATAATTGAGTTGGAGGTTTCACAGCTAGTCTGCTGAACCACTGGATTAGGAACCAAACAGAGTAGACAATGCTGCTCTATTTTGGCTAAGAGCTTCCCAGTATATTTCCCCTGATGTGGAGGCCTCTGCACTAAATCTCTATACTGTGACTGCACTGGATTGCCTTGCCCCCCCCCCCCCCCCCGACCTAATTGACCTTTCCTGAAGTTCTTCTGAAATATCTTCTGCTGGAAATTTGTTACACTCTAAATATTTTTCACACTCCAAAACCCATTCAGAATCTTGATATCTTGATCTGGTGTTTACCTATGAAGAACAGTCTACTCTTGACCATCTTGGCTCCACCTGTTTTGGGTTTTTTTTTTGTTTTTTTTATGAAAAGTTTTTCTTCAGTTATCTTTTGTTTTTCATGTTCTAAATTGTTGACTCTGTTGCATATCTTTTATTTGTTTTCTTAATTTTTCTTCTACCTCTCAATTGCATCTAAAATATTTTATGAGCACTTCGAAAAAACCTCTTTGGGCTTCAAACCAATTTACATCACTTTTTTTTTTTTTTTTTTTTTGCTTTCTCATGTAGATAGACATTTTGTCCCATTCTGAATTGGTGTGTTTTGGTTTTCCCCGTCATCATAGTCGATTTCTATGGTTAAGATTGTTTTCTCTCCTTCCTTCCTTCTTTCCTTCCTTCCTTTCTTCTTTCCTTCCTTTGTCCCTTCCTTTCTTTCTTTCTTTTTCTTTTTCTTTTTTGTGACTTTTAAGTTTGAGCTCTGCTAGGAGTGCTGTGCCAAGCTTCTTATGCAGTTCCAAATCTTGACTTTGAGCACAGAGACCCTTTTGCCTTGATATCTTGCTCACAGAAAGGATATTTTTAGCATATGTGCTTTCTCTGGACAACAGCCTGGTTTTTATGGCTAGAAATTTGCCTTCTGAGTTGAAACTGAAGGCTGCCCTTCTACTTAGCTAGAACTGAGGGTCTCAGTTACTGATCTGCTTAGATTAAGACCCTCTTACTGGCTTTCGCAAAAACCATCTCAACTGGGTTTAACACCCCTTTCAGCCCAGTGAGACTAACCTTTCTTGAAGTCCTTCTAATCTATCTTAAGCTAGAGAGTGGTTTCATTTTGTCAGACTCTGTTCAGAGGCTTGGTTTCATGTGGTTTTTGAGGGAAATTAGGAAAGCTCAAGCAGCTTTCTGCTTTTACTGCTTTCACTTTTTGCATAAATATTTTTAAGTGGTTATACATGTATAACCTGTATTAGATTGATCTCTGGCTTGTAGAAATGTGAAGGGAGGGAGGGAGGGAAAAATGGAAATTAAATTCTTACAAAAGTAAATGTCAAGAAGTGAAGCAGTGATGGCTCTTTTCCAGGGAATGGCATGTCCAGAGTGTCTGATTCTCCCCAAACTGGTTGAGGGACCTGCTTCTGACTGAATCACTTGGTTACCATACCAATACCCCCATCATGGTGCTTTGGGAAGTAAGTATAAAAACAGGAAAATCTCTAGTCCCCTGATAGTTTGAATGAAATGATATGGGCTCTAACTGAATGGTTGCTGGAAGCTTTCCCCAAGCTTATGAAAACTGGAAATTAATGTATAATTGTTGGGACAGAGGCTATAGATATATATGCCTATCAACCTATGAAGAAATTGTATATGGTTCTGATTGCCACCAAAATAGTAATATCCTGGAGGATCTGGAAATTCTATAGCTCTGCTGAAGAGTTATCCATGAATATTGTCAAGACTAAGAAGAAAATGAAATGTCTGAACACTGTTTTGACCTGATTTTTATCTTTGATGAGAATGTTGCTCTGGGCTACAAGAGGATGTTTACCTGGTACAAATTAGGACTTTCACCAAAATGGACTCTCAGAAAGAGAAAGTATTCTGAGGAGTTTGAAAATCTCAGAGCTTGAAACAAAGCCTAACATGAAGGATACAAGAAGGATCCAAAAAAGATTCTGAGAGACACTGAAGAATTTGTAAGCTCAAAGATTTCTGGTGGCAATACATTGAAACAGAAAAAAAACAAAAGTGGAACCTATACCTGCCAGAACTTCAGATCCAAGCAAAGCTTTGAAACTTGGAGCCAAATGGAAAGAAGTATACCATTTTGTGGAAAAACTAAAAGAAAAAGGAAAAACCATTATGTCTTCCAGTGCAGGCAAGTGTACCTCTGAAGAAGTCAACATTCTCACCCTACATATTAACAAGGGAAATGTGTATATGAGAATTAAAAAAAAAACAATTACATTGACCTGTGGATGAGATAGAGCCTTGCAGAATATTAAACAATATAGCATGATTAATAATGTTGGAGGTTTCAAATGATAAATTTGATGTCAATCATCTACATGTAGAAAATGAAGATAAGAAGGGAATATCAAAGTGGACATCACTCAAATGTAGACAAAAAAACTCTTTACTGCAATCTCTAATTGACTTAAAAAACCTCCAGAAAGTCTACCTCACTCAACAGAATTATTAGAGTACTAAAGTGGAGGTTCAAACCACAGAAGAATCTTTCATTCCATGGACAATTTATTTATTTATTTATTGCTGGTCCTCTAAGAATGGAAATGGCTATGATGTCAACACAGATTATGAATTGTAAGAAGACAATTTGGATGAGGTAGTCACTATATCCTGTCTGGATGTGGTGCCCATGTAATTGGTGAGATTGATAGTAAATATCACCAAGACATTAGACACAACATTTTGGAATAGTGCCTGATAGTGATTGATGGCAAAAACAAGATTAGGACGCAAGAATTCAAAATTCCTTGGTAGTCTATTGCCTTTCCTGTGCAAGTCTCATTCATCTCCAATAATAACTATTGCATCATAAAGGTTATCAAGCAGATGGAAATAGTCATGTGAGGTTTTCCTTGGAGACCACCTTCCTGATAGAATAATATGAAATCCTGTAATGCCAGAAGAAAGGAAGTGAAAAAGAAAACCACAAAGGCTAAAGATTTTTTCCCCCCAAATCTGCAAGCCACTGGAATTTTTTTTCCTCTTAAGACCAATGCTTTTGTATGTATAAGGACCCTTAAGTCATCACCAATTTGAGGATCCCAGAAATATTCTTTCACAAAAGAACTGACACAATCTAAAGGGAGAAGAAGTAAAAGTTGGTGACTTATTTGGAAGGTTTCACTGACCAGCAAGAAAGTAGGATTCCCAGAGAATGCCCATAATTTATTATCTTTTATATTCCATCCCTCATTTCATAGAAGTTGCATTTCATATTTTCTTTGTTTTAAAAAATTTCCTCTACTAATAATGATTTTAATTTTTCCCTTTCTGCTGGTTGCCTTCTTCTCTATCATTTCATTCAAACAAATGAGATCTTATTGTACACAAGTATTGCATTTGTTTGTGACTCCTTGAAACAAATTGATCAGGTCAGTCCTTAAATGTAGAACTTTGAAAATAAAGGTTTATTTTTAACTGGGCTTATGGACACAAAGAATGTCTTATACTCCTGTTCCATTTCCCTATACCCTTCCTGATGACTCCTCCTACTTCTGTCCCTCATTTAGTTTTATCTTCAAGAATATTGCTGAGAATCTAGTTTAATAGAAAGAATGGGTGGTGGCTGCCTTCTTTTGTGGATTAAATGGGGATTATCTTCCAAGAAAGTTCTTGGCCTCTCACTTTTTCCTTCTTAACTGCATTAGAGACAAATCTTTAACTTTGTTTCATGTGAGAGATTTTTGGAGAAGAAGACAGTGATAAGAAATTTGTCATGTACTTAAGTAGATTACAAATTCTATTAATACAAATTTGTTCAAGAGTTGCTTTATGATTTTTAAAAGTTAGTTTTAGTTTCACAGGAATTTTTTAAAAAATTACTTTTGGAGGACTTCTGGTCAAGATGGTGGAGAGGAGGAACACAGCTGCGTAAGCTCCACGTTTTCTCTCAGAATTCATTTCATGACAAGCCTCTGAATTAATGCTTGACTGAAAAAAAAAACACAAAAAGTTACCAAGAGAAGACATCCTTGAGATTTGACAGTAAAGGCCTGTTTTTACTCGAGGGTGGGGGCGGTTTTAGATCAGGGGTAGGCTGAGAGCAGCAGCAGCTAGAGCACTAGAAGCAGCTCACAGCTGAGCAGACTGGAGGGGGATGGGGTGTGATCTCAGCCAACTCTGTGGGGAGAGCTTTGCTACAGGATAGGATACTTTGGCCTGGCAGCAAGTCATTAGCCCAGCAGAGAAGCTAAAAACACTGGGGGTGAAGAATACAACCCCAAACAGCTGGAGTCTCTCTGAGACCTGGCTACCCCTTCCCCACAGTGTCTCAGCACGCTCTTGGAGTCTCAGAGCACAAGCGCAGAACAGTCCTGCTAGTACCTTGCTGCTGCCCTCCCACCCCCAATCTGTAGAGGAAGCTGAGGAAGCTCAGTAACACCACTTAGCTCCTCCCCCCAAAAAAGCAGATTCCATTTGGGTTTTTTTTTTTTTCTTTTTTTCTTTGTTAGTTTGTCTCTGATTCTTCTCTGACAAAATGAGCAAAAAAATGAAAAGGACCTTAACCATTGACAGCTTTTATAGGGATAGAGAGCAGACTCTAAACTCTGAGGAGACTAAAAACAGACTGTCTCCAGGTGAATCCCCAAAGGAGAAGATCATCTGTTCCTCAGCACAGATGAATCTCATAGAAGAAATTTAAAAGGCTCTCACAAGGGAGCTAGAAGAAACATGGGAAAAGGAGAGGGAGGCTTGACAAGAGAATCTGGAGAAGTCATCCCACTCATTTAAAGACAGAATGGATAAAGAAATCAAATCCTTGAAAAATAGGATTAGTGAACTGGAAACAGAAAATAGCTCTCTAAAAAATAAAATTGGTGAAATGGAAAAAAAAATCCATAGAACAAAACAACTCAATTGGACAATTAGGAAAAGATATAAAAAAAGTGAGTGAAGAAAATACTTCATTGAAAATCAGAATCGAACAAATGGAATTGAATGACTTGAGGAGACAATAAGAATCAGTCACGCAAAACCAAAAAAAATCAAACAATGGAGAAAAATGTGAAATACCTTCTTGGGAAAACAACAGACCTGGAAAATAGGTCTAGGCAAGACAATCTAAGAACTCCCAGAAAAATATGATGAAAAAAAGAGCCTGGACAATATTTTCCAGGAAATTATCAAAGAAAACAACCCAGAAGTCATAGAAACAGAGGGTAAAATAGACATTGAAAGAATTCATCGATCACCTACTGAAAGGGATCCTAAAATCAAAACACCAAGAAATATAGTGGCCAAATGCCAGAACCCTCAAACGAAGGAAAAACTACTGCAAGCAGCTAGAAAAACCCAATTCAAATATAGAGGAGCCTCTATATCTTGTTAAATGGTAACATAGATAATGAAGCAATATCAGTATTAAACATATATGCACCAAGTGGTGTAGCAACTAAATTCTTAAAAGAGAAATTAAGATAGTTGCAATAAGGATCACCCAGGATTTAGCAGCATCCACATTAAAAGATCAAAGGGCCAAGAATATGATATTCTGAAAGGCTAAGAAACTCGGTATGCAACCAAAAATAACTTACCCAGCCAGAATGAGCATCTTTTTCCAGGGAAGAAGATGGTCATTCAATGAAATAAGTGAATTTCACCTATTTTTGATGACGAAAACAGAACTTAATAAAAAGTTCAATCTATAAATATAGAGCTCAAGAGAAACCTAAAAAGGTAAAAAGAAATCTTGGGAACTATATTTCTGTTATAAAGATGTATAAAGAATACATATATACTTTGTTCTAGAAACTAGAGGTGGAAAGGACATTGTACCAGAAAAAGGGTAAAGTGGGGGTACTACATCTCAGGAAGAGGCAAAGGAAACCTATTATATCTGAGAGAAAGAATGGAGGGGTATGAATATAGTGGGTATCTTACTGCCATCAGAATTGACTTTAAGAGAAAAAAATTAAACCTATTTAATTTATGGTGAAATTCTCCCACCTCATTGAAAAGTGGGAAGGGAAAAGTGAAAGGGGAAGGAATAAGCTAAGCAGAAGGGAATACGGAAACTCTGAGGAAAAGGAGTAAGATAGGGGGAGGAACTCTAAGGCAGGGGGTAGGAATACTAAAAAGGAGGGTTGTGAGAAGCAAGTGGTACTCACAAGTTTAATACTGGGAAGGAGGGTAGGGGGAGGAAAGGGAGAAAAGCATAAACAGGGGTTAACAAGATGGCAAGTAATACAGAATTGGTAATTTTAACTATAAATGCGTGAATGGGGTAAACTCCCCCATAAAGAGGAAGTGTTTAGCAGAATGGATTAAAAGCCAGAATCCTATAATGTGTTGTTTACAGGAAACACACCTGAAGCAGGGAGATACATGAAGAGTAAAGGTAAAAGATTGGAGCAAAATCTACTATACTTCAGGTGAAGTCAAAAAGCAGGGGTAGCCATTCTGATTGATCTAATTAAAAGAGATAAGGAAGGGCACTATATCTTGTTAAAAGGTAACAAAGATAATGAAGCAATATCAGTATTAAACATATATGCACCAAGTGGTGTAGCATCTAAATTCTTAAAAGAGAAACTAAGAGAGCTGCAAGAAGAAATAGACAGCAGAACTATAATAGTGAGAGATCTCAACCTTGCACTCTCAGAATTAGATAAATCAAACCACAAAATAAATAAGAAAGAAGTCAAAGAGGTAAATAGAATACTAGAAAAGTTAGATATGATAGATCTCTGGAGAAAACAAAATGGAGACAGAAAGGAGTATACTTTCTTTTCAGCAGTTCATGGAACCTATACAAAAATAGATCATATATTAGGACATAAAAACCTCAAACTCAAATGCAATAAGGCAGAAATAGTAAATGCATCCTTTTCAGACCACAATGCAATAAATATTACATTCAACAAAAAACCAGGGGAAAGTAGATCAAAAAATAATTGGAAACTAAATAATCTCATACTAAAGAATGATTGGGTGAAACAGCAAATCATAGACATAATTAATAACTTCATCCAAGAAAATGACAATAATGAGACATCATACCAAAATGTGTGGGATGCAGCCAAAGTGGAAATAAGGGGAAATTTGCCCAAACTTGTGAGCACCACTTGCTATTCACAGCCCTCCTTTTTATTATCCCTAACCCCCTGCCTTAGAGTTCCTCCCCCTGTCTTACTTCTTTCCCTCACAGTTTCCGTATTCCCTTCTGCTTAGCTTATTCCTTCCCCTTTCACTTTTCCCTTCCCACTTTTCAATGAGATGGGAGAAGTTTCACCATAAATTAAATAGGTTTAATTTTTTTCTCTTAAAGTCAATTCTGATGGTGAATTCTACCAAACATTTTAACTCCAATGCTATATAAACTATTTGAAAAAATAGGGATTGAAGGAGTTCTACCAAACTCTTTTTACAACACAGACATGGTACTGATACCTAAACCAGGTAGGCTGAAAACAGAGAAAGAAAATTATAGACCAATCTCCCTAATGAATATCGATGCTAAAATCTTAAATAAAATATTAGCAAAAAGATTACAGAAAATCATCCCCAGGATAATACACTATGACCAAGTAGGATTTATAACAGGCATGCAGGGCTGTTTCAATATTTGGAAAACTATTAGCATAATTGACTATATCAATAAGCGAACTAACAAAAAACATATGATCATCTCAATAGATGCAGAAAAAGCATTTGATAAACTCCAACAACCATTCCTAATAAAAACACTTGAGAGTATAGGAATAAATGGACTTTTTCTTAAAATAGTCAGGAGCATATATTTAAAACTTTCAGTAAACATCATATGCAATGGGGAAAAACTGGAACCTTTCCCAGTAAGATCTGGAGTGAAGCAAGGTTGCCCACTATCATTATTATTATTCAATATTGTATTAGAAACACTAACCTCAGCAATAAGAGTCAAGAAAGAGATTAAAGGAATCAGAATAGCCAGTGAGGAAACCAAACTATCCCTCTTTGCAGATGATATGATGGTATACTTAGAGAACCCCAGAGATTCTACTAAAAAGCTATTAGAAATAATTCGTAACTTTAGCAAAGTTGCAGGATATAAAATAAATCCCCATTAATCCTCAGCATTTTTATATACCACCAACAAAATCCAACAGCAAGAGATACAAAGAGAAATTCCCTTCAAAATAAATGTCGACAGCATAAAATATATGGGAATCCACCTACCAAAGGAAAGTCAGGTATCATATGAGCAAAATTACAAAAAACTTTCCACACAAATAAAGTCAGACTTAAATAATTGGAAAAATATTAAGCGCTACTAGATAGGTTGAGTGAATATAATAAAGATGACAATACTCCCTAAACTAATCTATTTATTTAGTGCTATACCAATCAGACTTCCAAGAAAATATTTTAATGATCTAGAAAAAATAACAACAAAATTCATAGGGAATAAGAAAAAGTTGAGAATCTCAAGGGAATTAATGAAAAAAAAAATCAAATGTAGGTGGCCTAGCTGTACCTGATCTAAAACTATATTTTAAAGGAGCAGTCACCAAAACCATTTGGTATTGTCTAATAAATAGATTGGTTGATCAGTGGAACAGGTTAGGTTCACAAGACAGAATAGTCAACTATAGCAATGTAATGTTTGACAAACCCAAAGATCCTAACATTTGGGATAAGAATTCATTATTTGACAAAAACTGCTGGGATAACTGGAAATTAGTATGGCAGAAATTAGGCATGGACCCACACTTAACATCGTATACCAAAATAAGATCAAAATGGGTCCATGATTTAGGCATAAAAAATGAAATTATAAATAAATTAGAGGAACATAGGATAGTTTATCTCTCAGACCTGTGGAGGAGGAAGAAATTTGTTACCAAAGATGAACTAGAGACCATTATTGACCACAAAATAGAAAATTGTCATTACATCAAATTAAAAAGCTTTTGTACAAACAAAACTAATGCAAACAAGATTAGAAGAGAAGCAACAAACTGGGAAAACATCTTCACAAAGGTTCTGATAAAGGCCTCATTTCCAAAATATATGGAGAATTGACTCTAATTTATAAGAAACCAAGCCATTCTCCAATTGATAAATGGTCAAAGGATATGAACAGACAATTTTCAGATGATGAAATTAAAACTATTACCACTCATATGAAAGAATGTTCCAAATCACTATTAATCTGAGAAATGCAAATTAAGACAATTCTGAGATACCACTACACACCTGTCAGATTGGCTAAGATGACAGGAAAAAATAATGATGAATGTTGGAGAGGATGCAGGAAAACTGGGAGACTGATGCATTGTTGGTGGAGTTGTGAACGAATCCAATCATTCTGGAGAGCAATCTGAAATTATGCCCAAAAAGTTATCAAACTGTGCATATCCTTTGACCCAGCAGTGCTACTACTGGGCTTATACCCCAAGGAGATACTAAAGAAGGGAAAGGGACCTGTATGTGCCAAAATGTTTGTGACAGCCCTGTTTGTAGTGACTAGAAACTGGAAAATGAATGGATGCCCATCAATTGGAGAATGGTTGGGTAAATTGTGGTATATGAATGTTATGGAATATTATTGTTCTGTAAGAAATGACCAGCAGGATGAATACAGAGAGGCTTGGAGAGACTTACATGAACTGATGTTAAGTGAAATGAACAGAACCAGGAGATCATTATATACTTCAACAACAATACTGTATGAAGATGTATTCTGATGGAAGTGGATTTCTTTGACAAAGAGACCTAATTCAGTTTCAATTGATCAATGATGGACAGAAGCAGATACACCCAAAGAAAGAACACTGGGAAATGAATGTAAACTGTTTGCATTTTTGTTTTTCTTCCCAGGTTATTTTTATCTTCTGAATCCAATTCTCCCTGTGCAACAAGAGAACTGTTTGGTTCTGCACACATATATTGTATCTAGGATATACTGCAACATATTCAACAGGGAGAGAGGTGAAAAATCAGAACAGAAGTGAGTGCAAGGGATAATGTTATAAAAAAATTATCCTGGCATGGATTCTGTTAATAAAAAGTTATTATAATAAAAAAATACTTTTGGGGTAATATTTAAAATGAAACAAGTTTTGTAAGCCCCAGGCTTACACTCAGTTTAAGTATAATCATGATCTTCACTTAAGAAAGATCAGGAGACCTATTAGAATGATGTTGCTTCGGGGGCCTAAATAATTGAGGAAAAAGTCTGTCATTAAATAAACTTGATTCAAA
The DNA here is from genome assembly GCF_902635505.1 of Sarcophilus harrisii. Classification (NCBI taxonomy): domain Eukaryota; kingdom Metazoa; phylum Chordata; class Mammalia; order Dasyuromorphia; family Dasyuridae; genus Sarcophilus; species Sarcophilus harrisii. Next base: position 482,585,049 of record NC_045426.1, on the reverse strand, counting down.
ATTATTTTCACAATTACTATCGCTAACTATATTTCTCCCTTGTTTATTTTACTTTCTCTCTTATTTCTCCCTGTCTCTAAGATAGATATTTCTTATTTCATGTCCTACATAGAGACTGCTTACATCATCAATTTTCTTTTTTATGACACTTTCCATCTAGATAAATACTTATTTAAAAGCTTCACTTTTCCCTTTCTTCTTTTAAAACTTTTCTTCCACATAGCATTTAGATGCTGATTGATTTAATACCCTTAAGTATCTCCCCCCCAAAAAATAAAGTTTAAAAAAGGCATGCTTCAATCTGTATTCAGACACAATCAATTTTTCTCTGAGTATAGATAACGTTTTTCATTATAAATCCATTAGTGTTGTCTTGGATCATTGTTTTACTGAGAATAACAAAGTCATTCACAGTGGATCAACTCAAAATATTGCTGTCTGTTTGTACACAGTAAATTTCCCTTTGCTGAAATCTATGGAGGGCTTTCCTGTTTTTTTCTGAGAGCATTCTGCTCATCACTTCTTCCACAATAATAATATTCCATGATAATCACATGCAATTGATTCAACCTTTCCCCATTTGACAGACATTCCTTCAATTTTCAAAACTTTGCCCTGAGAGAAGAGCTGCTATAAATATTTTTGTACATATAGGTCCTTTTCCATTTTAATCACTTTTGGGATTCATGCCTAGTAATTGTTAGTTATTTCAAAGGATAGGCATAATTTTAAAGTCTTTTTTGGCACAGTTCATATACTTTAATTATTTATCATTTGGGAATGGCTCTTTAAATCTGACTCAATTCCTTAAATATTTGAAAAAAATCCTTCATCAAAGAAACTTGTTTCAAAATTCTTTTCACAATTACTATTGTTAACTGTATTTCTCCTTTGTTTATTCTACTCTCACTCTTTTTACTCTGTCTCTCAGTTGGAAATTTCTTATTGTATGTCTTAGAGACTGCTCACATAGCCAATATTCTGTCTTATTGACACTTTACATTTAGATAAGTACTTATTTAAAAGCCCACTTTTCCCTTTCTTCTTTAGCATTAGATGTTAGTTAAATTTCCTTGCCAGTTTATCTACCAGTAAGAGAAAAAGTTAGCAGTGAGATGAATCTGAACTTGAAAAGTGGTAGCTTCTGCAAATGCCATGTGATAGTGATGAGATTAGAGTTCCTGGTGGTCAAGGAGTTAAATGATGAGGTTAGTGGTAGGTTCAGGCTTCAGGGAACCAAATGAAGGAGTTTGGGTCCCCTCACTCCCCTTTGTGTTCAATACAGGGCCTTCTTTTGGCAGTGCAGAGGTACTTCATAAAGGAATTTATGAATCCCAAAAGTAGAGTGATAAAAAGAAGTTTATTTTTGGCACTGGGAAGTCAGCCTTTGCTAATGCATGAATAGAAAGACTGAATTTCTTAGTGGCAAAGTGTGACAGAGAAGTAAAGTTTCTAGTAGAGAAATCCCAACAGAGAAGTATAAAATCTTTTTAGTAAAACAGATGAGAAAGATAAAGAGAGGGTATTGCTGAAAAGAGAATATCATTTTAGCGGGTAGAAGTTTCCTTGGCATAGCATGGCCTGGCATGACATGTTAGGTCCACTGCAAGGACTGAGCCCCAAGTTGCCATTCTTATAAGGAAATCTGAGAAAGAAGTTCCAATGGCATGAGATTCCCTCAGTGTTGTCACTACCCCTAGGCCTAAATGAGACCACTCACTGGGAGTGGTTTTAAACCAACAATAGGGATCAGTCAAAATCTAGATCTCCAGCTAAATGAGATTACTTCAACTAGTCCCTTGGGGCCAGTCTCACAGAGGCAGGGTTCAAGGAGAATTTTTCCTTGAAGGAGTTTTCAAAAAGTTTAGGGGTCCCCCTTTTCAATTTCAGGCTCCCCTCACCAGTAGTAGTGACTGTCAGCAGTGACAAGCAAACAACTCATTCGCCCCTTTAGATAATAAAAGAACCCTTTTCTTTTCTTTGTAAAAAGTATGCTTGAAATAATCTGATCTTTTACAAAATCACTGGGATTATCTTCCAGTGAAATTCTTGGTCACCCCACTTTTTCCCTCTTAACTGCATTAGAGAAAAATCTTGAATTTTATTTCACATGAGGAATTTTGGGGGAGAATGACAATGATAAGAAATTTGTCACATACTTAAATAGATAAGACATTCTATTAATCCAATTTTCTTTAAGATTTGCTTGTCCATGTGATTTTTAAAAGTCAAAATTATTTTCACAGGAACATTTTTAAAAAAATTACTTTTGGGATAATATTTAAAATGAAATTTTGACAGGCTTTTATAAGTCTATAAAAATTACACAAGTAATATAACATTCCAGTTCAGATAAAGAATACAGGTCTTTAATCAAATAAAGAGTTTTATGAAATCAAAAAAAAATGTCAAAAACTAACAAATAAATTTTTAGAAAGAACTTCCATGTACAGTCTGAAGGAATCTGTCAAACCAAGAAGAGGAAAGAGAAAAAAAGAAAATGGAAAAAAATAAATAAAATGCTTTGTGTCCCAGATTACTTTGCCAGAGCACAAGTGCAATGATACATTGAGACAATTTGTCCTCTAAAGGCATGGAAGTGATCATTGGAAAATAAAATAAAAGAGAAGAAAAAATAATAACAGTTATAGAAAGAATGATAGTTCATTTTAGGGGAGTAGCATATGAAGTGCAAAAGGTTTCAAATCCAGTGTTCTCTCCTTCTCAGGTTCTTAAACTGTGGTTCATAACTTTATATAGTGTTTGTAACTGAATGTGAGAGTTACAAAATTATGTACCTATTTTATATATCTACATATCTGGGGTCATGTAAAAAATTCTCAGGAAAAAAGAGATTGCAATATGAAAAGTTCAAGAAGCCCTATGAAAGCAGATTCATTAAAGGAATTTTTGAGCAGCATATCTGCCTACATGATAAATGACAAAATAAAAAGTCAGGCAAATATATAGAAATGCTAATGGATGCACAACACTTTCTGCTTTTCTATTTACCAATATTATTGCCCACAGTGATTATATTCAATTTCTCACTTCACATACCACAAGCTTATGTAGACTTAAGCAATTCAGAGATTAGATAATACTATACTTAATAATCTAAAAAAGGATTATGTTGCAAAACCTTTCCCATTGTCCCACAAATTTTCAACAATTTTAATGTCAGCTTTAATGAGGTCTCCTGTTAAAGAGAACTAACTCTCTTAAGAATGTTCAACAGCTCATTTACCAGGGTGCTATAAAATGTAATCATGAATCATTAAAATTAAACTTGACTTGTCAGGATAAATGAGCAATAAACATTCTGCAATGATTTTTTTTTTCAAAACTGCTCACAAAACTTTCAACATTTTGGCAATTTTAAAGGAATGCAATTGATAAGGACTACAAGTCACATGGTACTATAATTGATTTGCTTGGGGGTCAAAAAATGATTTCTAATGATCCTTTCTTATTCTTTCAAGGAAGTAAAAAAAGATATATTTTAAGATCAAAGTATAACTTGAACCATTTCTTAGTATTTCATGGTAAAAGTAGGCAGAATTTTGGCAGGCACAGATAGTGGATAAAGTACGGAAGCACAGAATGGGTAGAGGTCAAAATGAAAACTCAAATTTAAACTGCATTCCCCTCAAAACTCATATCTCATTATAATTATTTTGCTTTGCAAAAAAAAAAATAACTCTCTTTTCTGTCCTCTGCCACTCATTCCAATGTTAGTGCCTTAAGCCTACTTTACCAGCTTAAAACTTTTTTCTCCTCTGAAGTCCTTTGACCTATTTTCCATAGAAATAATAGCTACATAAACATTTAGAATACAGTCTTTGAAATGGGCATATAGATGTGTGTGAAAAATTAATGACTTGCAATAGCTTTTAAAGTCAATAAAAGCTTAGTGTTTTAGAAGCCTGAAATGATCTTTGAAGCATGGATTCTCGATATGTCTGTCTGGTTCCCATGAAATAGGAAAATGGATTTAGGGAACACTGCATTCAGTTGCTTAGAGATTTTTTAAATGTGAGAAGTTCAGTAGGTAGGTATAATCTCTGGTGTTTTCAAGAATATATTTTTACTAAGAAAGAGGGGATTTTCCCTAATGACAGTACAGAGCGTGATCATAACAGTATATCTCATATTATGTCATATAATTTTTCAGCTGGAAAAAATCTTAGATCCTTCCCCATTAAATTCCCATTCATGCACATATACTCTCACACATATAGAAGTTATTGAGAGATAGTACTGCAGAAATAGAAGGAACCCAAGAGGTCATTTTGTTTCACTTATTAAAAGATGGAAACTGACCCTTAAAGGAATGAAAGATTTTTTTTTTAAATTACAAATCCTACTATTGAAATAACTCATTTTAAAGTCTTTGTCTCCGATCTCCTTCTAAACAGCATTTCAACTCTAACTTACTAAGTTTTTCTTCTAAGAATATTTTTCCACTTTAGAATTTCTCTATATAGATGATATAGAAATTGATGATAAACAGATGCTACCATTGTCTCAACTTTTCGGACAAAACTAACAGTTTCATTAATAACGGGCACTTTTATCAAAAAAATCATTTACTAATACAATTGAAAAGAAAGAGAATTAAGAACCCATATCTTAGAAGACAAGTGCAATTATTAGTTGTTATTTGTCTAGGATCATATAAAGAGTATGTATAAGAAGGATGTATATAGTACTTAACAGAAATAAAACTTTAACTCAGATCTTTAAAAAAAAAATAGAACAATTTGGGCCTCAGAGAAGAGATTCACTAATTTATTTATCAAAACCTCTTTGCAAAGGTGGGAAGTGGAAGCAATTGGGAAAATTCCACGTAATATCAAAATAGATGCATTGTCTGTATTGCTTATTTTTCTTCACTTATTCCTCTTCTTCATTTTCATTTTAGAAATTCTTTACTAAGAGATAGTCACTTGTAATACCGATGGGAAGAGGGGAAATGCATGATCAAGCAAGTGATAAGGAGCATTATGAAATGCAAAAGAGATAATGTTGATTATATTAAATTAAAAAGCAATTGTACAAATAAAACCAAAGGAATCAAGATTAGAAGGAAAGGAAAAACCTGGGAAACAAGCTATATAGCTTATTTCTTTGATAAAGGTCTCATTTCTGAACCATAGAGTGAACTGAATCACATTTATAAGAATACAGGACATTCTCCAATGGATAAAAAGATCATAAAGGCAGTTTTCAGATGAATAATTCAAAGTTATCTATAAGCATATGAAGAAGTGCTCTGATTATAAAAAGGAAAAAGGACCCTCATGTATAAAAATGTTTGTAGCAGCCCTTTTTGTAGTGGGAAAGAACTGGAAACTAAGTGAATGCCTATCAGTTGGAGAATGGCTGAATAAGTGGTGGTATATGTATGTTATGGAATATTATTGTTCTGTAAGAAATGATCGGCTAGATGATCTCAGAAAGACCTGGGGAGACATATATCAACTAATGCTAAATGAAGTGAATAGAACCAAGAAAACATTGTACACAGTAGCAACAAGATTATGTGATAAGCAATTGTGATGGACTTGGCTCTTTTCAGCAATGAGATGATACAGTCCAATTCCAATAAACTTGTGATGAAAAGAACCATCCACACCCAGAGAGAAGACTGTAGGGACTGATTGTGGATCACAACATAATATTTTTACCTTTTTGTTGTTACTTGCTTCCTTTTTTCATTTTTTTTTCTTTTTGATTTGGTTTTTCTTGTGCAGTATGATTAATCTGGAATTATGCATAGAAGAATTGTACATTTTTAACATACATTGGATTGCTTGCTTTATAGAGGAGGGCAATGGGAGAAAAGAGGGAGAAAACGTAGAACATAGGGTTTTGCAAGGATGAATATTAAAAACTATCTTTGCATGTATTTTGAAAATTAAAAGCTATTATTAAAAACAAAAAGAGTCAAAAAGAGAAGTGTGCTAAGTCAATTTTTTTTATTATGCCATAAGAATTGATGACCCGATAGATTTCAGGAAAACTGGAAAGACTTGTAAAAACATTATACATACTATCAGCAACATTGTTTGATGACCAGCTATGAGTGACTCAGATATCTCAGCAACACAATGATCCAAGATAAGTTTAAAGAACTTGTGAAGGAAAAGATTGTCCATAGCCAGATAAAGAATAGGTGGATTATAAATGCAGGTTGAAACATATTTTTTCACTTGTGTTCTACTGTTTTTGTTATCAGGTTCTTCACTTACAATCGTAACTAATATGGAAATGCACTTTACATGATAGCACATGCATAAACTATATGAAACTATCTATCTTTGAAAGAGAAGAGTTAAAACATCGAGGAAGAAGAATTTGGAACTCAAAATCTTGCAAAAATGAATGGTAACTTTTTGATATATATCTTTGGAAAAAGATACTATTAGGATTAAGATACTATTAACAAAAAATGTTTTAAAAAAATTTTTTTTTTTTTTTGCTAAATAGGATGATTTGAGAGTAAAAGGTGTGCAAAGGAGATATATGGGCAAATCGAAGCAATGTTAAGAAATGAAACCAATTTAAAATAATTTTAAAATCAATGTGCCATGATTGTTGCAGTTTATTTTTATTTTAATTTGAACAAAATTAAACATATTGAACAGCATATATCATGTAATAATATACTGAACTGGATTATCTATAATAACTAAATAACATTCATCTTTCCAACAATTTTAATTAAATTTGAGGATTATTTCCTTCATAATAATTAATTAATAACATAAATTAATATCAATATTGAAACATGTTATTGTTCATTAATAGTCAACAAATACATCAGGAACATTTTTATTCAAATCCCTGATTTTGGAAGGAATTAGGAGAAATTTATTGTATAATGGGCATCTGATACAGGTTTTTAAATCAAAACAACTTTTAAAAAGATATATAAAAGCTAGACAATTTCAGACTGAGAAAACATAGGGGGAAATCACAGAGGAGAGGAATTTTCGCCTAAATTATTTGTCAAAAATGGGGAAAAGACAGATTTGCTTGTTTATATCATTCCTTTGATTATACACAGTCTTATTTGGTCAAAATAGACAACTTGCTAATATTACTATGATTAAATTTATTTCTTTAATACTACCCCTGCTTTTTATTTTTTTAACTTCACCATAAGCATAAGGAATTCTACTCCAGCCTTTTCACCTTTACTCTGTATGTATCACTCTGCTTTAAATGTGTTTCTTGTGAACAACATATTATAGGATTCTGGCTTTTAAATCAGTTTGTTATCCACTTCACATAATGGTAGAGTTCATCCCATTCACATGTACAGTTCCTACTAATTCTGTATTTCCCACCAGTTTGTTTACCCCAAAATATACTTTTCTCTTTCCTTTGCCCCTTTCCCTCCTCGCCAGTATTTTACTTATGAGCACCACTTGCCTGAAACAGATGTCCCTCTTTAGAGCCCCTCCCTTTTTCTTATACCTTTCCCCTACTATTTCTGTTTTTCCTTCTATTTAGCCTTCCCCTTCCCTTTCCCCCTTTCCCCTTTCACTTTTTTATAAGGTGAGAGAAGTTTCTTGGTGAAACCAAATATGTCTAATTTTTTTCTCTTTGAGGCAAATCCGATGAGATTGAGATTCACACAATGTTCACCCCCCTCCTTTCTTTCCCTCAATTATAATGGGTTTTCTTTTCCTCTTTCTGAGATATAATTTCCCTCATTTTGCTGCCATTTACCCTTATTTTAGGGCAATCCCCTTTACACCTCTAGTTTCTTTTTTATATTATAACAGTAAAATCAAATTATACACACACTCTCTATGTATACCCATAAGAGAAATACAATTCTCAAGAGTTCTTTTCTTTTTTACCTTTAATGCTTCTCTTGAGTTCTATATTTGCAAGTTAAATTTTTTGTTCATCTCTGGTCTTTTCATCAGATATAAATGAAACTCACCTGTTTCATTGAATGTCCATCTTATTCCCTGAAAGAAAATGTAAAGCTTAGTAGGGTAGTTTATTCTTGGCTGCATTACAAGTTCCTTTTACTTTCAGAATGTCAGAATCCAGGCCCTTTGATCCTTTAAGGTGTAAGCTACTAGATCCTGCACAATCCTTATTGTGGCTCCTCAGTATTTGAATTTTTTTTTCTGACTGCTTGCAATATGTTTTCCTTGGTCCAATAGTTTTGAGATATAGCCTTAATATTCCTTGGAGTTTTAATTTGGGGGTTTCTTTTAGGAGGTGTTCAGAAAATTCTTTCAATGACTATTTTATCTATTGATATATGATATCAGGGCAGTTATCTCTGATGATTTTCTGAAAAATAATGTTTACGCTCTTTTTTGTCATGGTTTTCAGGAAGTCCAATACATTCTCTCTCCTACATCTATTTTCCAGGACAGTCACTTCCCTAAGTAGGTATTTTACATTTTCTTCTATTTTCTTTTCTTTTCTTTTTTTTTTTTTTTTTGTTTTTCTTGACTGATTTTTGATGTCTCATTGAGTCATTCATTTCCATTTGTTCAGTTCTGATGTTTAATGAATTATTTTCTTCATTTACTTTTTTAGTTCTTATTGTATTTGCTTAATTGAATTTTTAAACGAGTTATTTTGTTCTGTGGGTTTCTTTTTCCATTTCACATATTCTGTTTTTCAGGGAGTTGTTTTATTTTTTTTTTTCTTCAACTCAATTTTTTAAAGGAATTATATGCTTCCATTTCACTAAGTAAACTCTCTTGTAAAGTTCTCATTTCCTTTACCCATTTTTCTTCCAGCTTTCTTTTAAGATCTTTGATAATATTTTTCTAGGAGAGCCTTGTGAATGGGGAATAATTTATATTATCCTTCAGGAGACAATCTGCTTTTACTCTTTTCAGGGATTGAAATCTGTTCTTCTCTTTCACCATAGAAACTACCAATGTTCAAAGTTCTTTTTGTTTTTTTAATCTTTTTTTTTCAAATTGAGATCTGCTTTTAAGGCAAGGGAGATTGATCAAGCTTCTTGTATAAGAAGCAGTGGCTGTGCTGACTGACTTCAAGGGCTGGGTGGCTGTGGCCAGGGCTCCTGGAATTTTGGCATCTCCAGGTTCTCTATTTACTTTTTGTGTTTGTGTTGGATTTTTATAATTTCTCTGCTGATTTACTGGATTGCATCCAGGGCAGAATAGCTGACACTGCTGTAGATTACTCCCTGTAGATTCTCCAGAACATGGAGTCCCCAGTACCCTGGGTCTGCACTGCCTGCACTCAGGATCTGTGCTAAGTCTGCTTGTGCTATGCCTACCTCCCTCTGTGCCCAATTGAAACTGAGCTTTTTTGGAGAATTTTGAAATTATCTTCTGCTGGTACTTTGTTGCACTCCCAATATTTACAGATTCTGCCAGCCCAGGATTAATTCAGAGGCTAGATTTGTTATCCTCCAAAATAATTTTCTATGTATTTGTTTATATCTTCTATTTGTGTGTCTTTGAGTTTTGGGGGCAAGATGTAATAATATAATCCTAGAGAAATTTGAGTTACATAATACAGTTGATCTAAAACCTAGCTGTGGGCCATTTGAACAAGAAAAATAGGAGGTATGCACAGTTTGATTACTCTTTGAGCATAGTTCCAAACTGCCCTCCAGAATAGTTGTATTGAGCATGTACCTAGACTGTTACTATCCTTCTAAGCAAATTATGGAATGGGGAAATGAAAATAACATGGTACAGTGGGTAAGAAATGTAAATTCAAGTGTAAGCTCTACCAGTTACAATCATTGTCAATATGAGCAAGTAACCATTTCTCTAGATTCTGTTTTGTTTTCTGTAAAATAAGGAAATTGCATTCAAAGACATAAAAGGTCTCTTCCAGAGCTAGATATATTTACAAATCCTAATTTCCTTCCTATATTTCCTAATTGACACTGAACAATTTTTCCACTTGTAAATCTCCTAATAAAAAGACACCATAAAAGAAAAGATACTCGGTGCTAGTTTCATCTTGAGAATTATGTCATTATTCCCAATCAGATTATAATTAGGGTTACCACTTCATTTGATATCAGTAATTTTTAAAGCAGCATTAATAAACTGGGAAAACATTTTCACATTCAAAGATTCTAATAAAGGCCTCATTTCTAACACATAGAGAATTGACTCAAATTTATAAGAATTCAAGCCATTCTCCTTTTGATAAATGGTCAAAGGATATGAACAGACAATTTTCAGATGAATAAATTGAAACTATTTCTAGTCATATGAAAAAGTTCTCCAAATCACTGTTGATCAGAGAAATGCAAATTAAAACAACTCTGAGATACCACTACAGATTGGATAGGATGGCAGGAAAAGATAATGATGAATGTTGGAGGGGAAAATTGGGACACTGATACATTGTTGGTGGAACTGTGAATAGATACAACTATTCTGGAGGGCAGTTTGGACCTATGCTCAAAGTAATCAAACTGTGCTTACCCTTTGACCCATAAGTGTTTTTACTGGGCTTATATCCCAAAGAGATCTTAAAAGACAGAAAGGGATCCACATGTGCAAAATGTTTGTGGCAGCCCTCTTTGTAGTGGAAGGGAACTGGAACCTAAATGGATGCCCATCAATTGGGAATAAATTATGGTATATGAATGTTACAGAATATTATTGTTCTATAAGAAAAGATTAACAGGATGATTACAGCGAGGCCTGGAGAGATTCACATGAACTGATGCTAAGTAAACATAGGAGAACCAGATCATTATACCTACCAAAAACAAGACTATATGATAATCAATTCTGATGAACATGACTCTCTTCAACGAGATAATTCAAACCAGTTCCATTTGTTTAGTGATGAAGAGAGCCATCTACACCTAGAGAGAGGACCATGGAAACTGAGTGTTGACCTCAACATAGCATTTTTATTTCGTTTGTTGTTGTTTGCTTGCATTTTGTTTTCTTTCTCATTTTTTCATTCTTGATTTGATTTTTCTTGTGCAGCAAGATAACTGTATGAATATGTATGTATATATTGGATTTGACATATATTTTAAATATTTAACATATATTGGACTACCTTCCATCTAAGAGAGAGGATGGAAGAAAGGGAAAATTTGGTACAGAAGGTTTTGCAAGGGTCAATATTGAAAAATTACTCGAGCATATGTTTTATAAATAAAAAGCTTTAATAAAATTAAAAAAAAAAGAACTGGAAATTCAAAACGACTCATCAACTGGGGGAATGAATGAACCACTTGAGGCAAATGATTGTGATGGAGTATGGTTTTGCTTTAAGAAAGGATGAGGGAGTGGTCTCAGAAAAATAAAAATAAAAAAAGCATTAAACTTATCTTTCCAAACTGTAAGTAAATAAATAAACTCACTTGAAGAAACCAAAACTGAATTTTACATCCACATTCTCTAATGTATTAAGAGTGAAATGAATATTTATGATATAACTTAGTTTAATTTGAAGGTGGATTTACTAAAGAAGAGTATTTGTTATCATGGAACAAATTAAGAAATAATCAAGATCTGTCTGAAAGAAAAAGTCATCTTTACAAACTTCTTTATCCAAATTCTCTTTAAAAAAAAAAGTCTAATGGGACCATGATGTTCTTTTATCATTCTAGGCATCACAATATCTATAGTTGATTCTACCACAATATGATATGTAAAGATGAATAGGGGAATGATGTTAATTGATTCAGTTTAACACATATTACCCATACACCAGTGATAAAACTCTGTTCTTATCTTATCAAGCAGAATGCAAAATATCATCAATAAAATGTGTTCTATTGAATTTTTGAGAAAGATGGAAATAGCACAGGTTTCATCTTGAAGAAAAGGCAGACTGGCTTGCTAATTCATTTAATTAATATTTTTAGAAAACTTCTGAATTTTGCTTTCTCCCTTTGTGCCTCACTTTGTCTTGATTGATTCAGGGATATTGTATGTGTGCTCCTTATTATTTGAATGAATAGTCTTAAACTTCAAATATCCTGACTGAGATTCTATCTGTTAATGGGGAGCATTTGCCATAAGTATATATAAGTGATTTTTGTTTCCTCTTTGAACAAAGTAATAAAAATACCTCTTCAAAACTCTTTGGAATGTTGTTTCAGAGATTTAATGAATGGCAATTAGGCATAGAATTAAATTCTGGGAAGAGCATACTTTTTAAACTTGACACTCACAATTAGTGAGTTTACACAATTTCTTAATCCACTATAGTCTATAATTAGAGATTAAGCTAAATATTTGAAAGTGAGTATTATAAACATAAATATTTTATAATTATATTATATATTGATTCTAGTTAAATGATTTATAAGGACTAAAATGCATCTGGAGAGTTAGATAAACTATATTTTATTACTGTTTTTCTTCTGAACTCAATTATCTGAGCATAACTTTTAAAACATTTCAATGATTTTTTTCTGCTAAAATCACAAATGACCTATAGTACAAATGATCAATTTGTTGCAAAAAAAATTAAAATAAAAAAATTTTCAATAAAGTAACACAAATTAATATGTTTGTAATAAAGCAAAATGTTATTTTGACTTTCACAATTCTGACTTATTTATAATAGAAAATTACATCATTGTTAACAATTAATCACCAATTTTTATCTGGAAAGCTCAGAGATAGAGGGGATGCATTCTTTCTTGATGCTTCCCATTTTGTACTATTCCGTTATAGGTTTTATTCTTATATTAACCCAATGCTATCCCCCTTGTAACTTAGATCCACTAGTGGTTGATCTGCCCTCTAGGGTCAAAAAAACATATTTATTCCCTCATTCACATCACAAGGACATGGTCTTTAGAGTATGTAGTTGTCAGCTTTGCCTAGTTAAGATGTGTAAAGCAGTTATTTAAAAAAGAAAAACAAATGTACTCTCTGAGTTCCCAATTTCAGAAGGTATTTCCAACTTTCAAAAATAATACAGTTACTATAAACGGTTTCTTGAGTTCCAGAATGCTTATAAATTATGGCTGAGAAACAAACAAAACCAATAAACATGAGTAATAGGCTGCAGCACAAGGATCTCCATGGAGTGTTGATTTATGTACTAAGTTGCTCTTCCAAAAAAAAAAAAAAAAAAAAAAGACTTCACACTCAACACACACTACTGAACAGTAAATGAAAGTAAATAGAATTACATGGAGAGGTAAAGAAAGTTAATACTGAAATTGCCATTTCTTTTTCTGTAGGAATAAAAATGGTTGGCTTTTAGTTAATTCAGTCAATGACTCCCATTATAGGGCCCAGATTATGTTGTTATGTTTCATTTTTTAAAATCACTGTAAAGAACCAATAGCTTATAGCAGTCTCTAGGAAAATTTGAATTGGTTTACATTATCATCAGTTCTTGGGGATTTGGGGCATGGTCAAATGTAATGTTCACTGAATAACTTCCCCCTAATTTTTGACAGTATTCTCAAATAACCATTTATATATTATTGTATAATTATACACATATTATTGTATTATACACACACACAACACACACACACACACACACACACACACACACACACACACAATGGGCTTGCCAAATGTGCAATAGCATTCAGTCTTGACACTTTTCATTATCTTTTAAGTGGGCTATTTTAATTCCAAAAGACATAATCAATAATAACAGAAAGTATTACAAAACAGCCTGGGTGAATCTCTTTCTGGTTGAGTGAATTCCTGAATACTTACAGTTATCCTATGATGGCACATATACTGACTTGATTCATCTAAAATCTTTGGATTCTTCAATCTAATTTTGAGATGGCAATGTCTCCTCACATTATACAAGGTCAATTGCTATAAAAAAAAAAGTCACTTTATTATTAATCAATTGTGGTGTAGCTCATGGAGAGAAGGTGTGCATGCATGTATGTGAGTGACGTGTGTGTGTGTATGTGTGTGTGTGTGTGTGTGTGTGTCTTTAATCTTACACAAGCTTTCTAAGAGAAGGAAATCTATCTTTTAAATTAGACTTTCTGAGTATGGATTTCCCGATATTAGATATTTAAGAAGATACTGACAGTCACTAGGGCACTGCGAAAGAAGCCTAGATAGGTCATTTAAAAGTCCAGGAGAAGCCCCTTCTATCTGTCATCTTTCTGGGCTTAACTCATAGAAATCACTTCATCAGTAGTTTATTAAATAGCTACAAAATTACAGATTCTCTTTTGAGAAAGTAACCTCTGAGGGAAAGGCAGTGGAAACTGAGGACAAAAGTGCAAAACTCATGCAACTTGTCTTTATATTTATGAAATTTATTCCTGAATCTCTCCCTCTTGTTCCTCCTGGAGTTATCCTATATAAAAATAGTTTTTAAAGAAAATGTGGAAGAACAAAATTAGTAAAGCTGATCAATATATCAAAAAAAAAAAAAGAAATTAAACAATGTTCTATAGCCATGAACTTTGCACCTTTGGAAAGTAATAAGAAAAGTACCTTTCCCATACCTTTTTTGAGACCAATCTTATTCGTAATAATTTCCATACTATCATTTTTTCTTTTATTAAAAATATTTGATTTGTTTTAAACAGCCAAGTAATGCCCTCTAACTTTCCCATTTGAAACCCCTCACCTACACGCTAATCATGAGCATGAGACAAAAAATAAATGCCTTTTACAAATACATCTAAAAAAAATTTCATTCTGCATGCTGAGTTCATCCCCAAAAGTATGAAGCTTGTTTCCTCATCAGTCCTCTGATATCCTGATTGGTCATTATCATCTACACACATATACATGAATGTATGCATGCATATGCATGTGTATATATATTGAGAAAGAGATAGAGAATTTGTTTATCCATTTCCTAATTTGTGAACATACTCTAAGATTTTCATCCTTTGCCACTTCAAAAAGAGCTATAAATATTTTTATGTACTTTGAAGGTTTTTTTTTGTTTGTTTTGTTTGCTTCTCTTCCCTGACACACTTAGTTTATCCTTCCTTTAATTTTCATTCCCTTCTCCCCTTTCTCTCCTTTTCTAATTACCTGAAATAAGTTTTTGTACCTAATTGTGTATGTGGGTTTTTCCTTCTTTGAATGGTTAAGGCCTGATTGAAGTTAGCTTTTCCCTCCTTTATTTATATAATATTGACTTGTACATACTGATTATGTTAGATAATTTCCTCTAACCTGCCTTTCTATTCCCTTCTATTTGTATGCCTCTTTCTCTGTCTTTCCTTTTTTTTTTTACAACTCCAAGATATAACAGGAAAAAATCTCAAATCTAATTGTCTAATTGGAAACCCTCTGAAATTCTAACAATGACAAAGTTCAGAGAGAACATATGTGTCATCTTCCCTTGCTTGAACATACGTTGTTTGTCCTTGTTTAATCCCTTATGTGTTTGTATATTGTCTTTTTTTACACCTGGGATCTTCAATGTTTCTCTGACATTCTAGTCTTTTTATTAGGAATGCTTATAAGTATTCTACTTTAAAAATCATTTTTCCATGTAAGATTATGAGTAAAGTATTCCTAGATTTAATCCATATTCTTTACATTTTTGGAATAATTAATGTTTTCCATTCTTTTATTCTAATGAGTATAAGACAATGTGTGGTCTTTAGTGTGGATATTTGGTACTAAATTTATTTTTCTTTCTGGTAGCTTTTCTAAAATCAGCCTGCTCACCATTTCTTATAGAAAAATAATATTATATTGTGAAATATGGATTCAATGTAATATTATTTTTCTATAAGAAATCATGAGTAGGTTGATTTCAGAAAAGCCTGGGAATATTTAGATAAACTAATGCTGAGTGAAGTGAGCACAAGCAAGAGAACATTCACACACTAACAAAAAGATTGTGTGATGATCAACTGTGATGGACTTGACCCTTTTCAAAAATGTGGCAATTCAAGGCCCTTCCAATAAACTTGGGTTGGAAAATGACATTTGTATCAAGAGAGAGAACTATGAAGACTGAAAATGGATTGAAGCTTAGTATTTCCACTTTTATTTGATTGTGTTTTTCTTTCTGTTATTTCCCCTTTTGGTCTGATTGTTCTTGCATAGCACAACAAATATGAAAATAAATTTAAAATAATTGCATATATTTAGCCTATATCAAATCACTTGCTGTCTTGGGGGAATAAGAGTGGAAGAAAGAAACATTTGAAACACAAGATATTGCAAAAATAGATATTGAAAACTACCTTTACATGTATTTGGAAAAATATAACACTATTGAAAATAAAAATAAAAAAAAATGACAGAATGAGAAGTTGTTTTAAAAGCGAGAGAGAGAACAATTAATTTTAAAAAATAGAATTGGTCAAGTGGGAAAAAATCTACTGAAGAAAAGAACTAATTTAAAAATAAAAATGATTAAATGGAAGAAGGTACAAAAGTTAACTAAAGAAAATAATTTATTGAAAATTACAATTGGACAAACTAATTGGGAAAATGGGAAGCTAGTGAGTCTATGAGACTTCAAGAATCACTCAAAGGTAAAAGAATGAAAAGAATAGAAGAATGTAAAATAATTCATTGGGAAAAAATAAACCACTGAACTGGAAAATAGATTCAGGAGAGAGAATTTGCTGATGGTTATTTAAAAGCCATGAGCAAAAATTTTAAAAATGCAAAGCCTAGACAGAAATTTTTAAAGAAAACCACCCACAAATTCTAGAATCAGAGGATAAAATAGTCACTTAAAGAATCCACAGATCACCTACTGAAAGAGATCTCAAAATGAAAAATTGCAGCAAAATCCTAGGATTATCACATTGAGGAGAAAAATATTACAACAGGCACAAAGAAATTATTCAAATTTCAAGGAACCACAGTTAGAAGTTATAGAAATTCATCGTATACTTTATGGAAGTAGAAGAGGGAAAGGGGAAAAAAAGGAAGGGGATGGTAAAAGGGAGGACAGATTGAGGAAGGTGGTTCTCAGAAGCAAAAGAGTGGTAAGGAGGAAAAGAGTGAAAAGAGGGATACAAATATAAATGGGAAGATATGATGAGGGGAAATACAGTTAGTAATAATAATAGTAAATGTTAATAGCATTAATTGTCCCATAAAACAAAAGTAGATAGAATGGATTAAAAGACAAAATTCTGCAATGCATTGTTTAGAAAATAAACACACTTCAAACCAAGATACAGACAGAATTAAAGGAAAAAGCTTGAGTAGAATCTATTATGCTTTAGATGAAGCAAAAAAAAAAAAAAAGTAGTAGTAGCACTCCTAATATCAGATAAAGGAAGAATAAAAATGGATTTAACTAAAAGAAATAAAGAAGGAAATAAAAAGGTACTATTGATAATTAAATAGCATCAATATTAAACAGGTATGGACCAAATAGTATAACATGCCAATAAATCTGGAATCTAAATGAAATGGATGAATTTTTACAAAAATTAAAAATTGTTCAGATTAACAGAAGAGAAAATAAAATACTTAACCAAATTTTAGTGAAAGAAACTGAACAAACCATCTATGAATTCCCAAAGAAAAAATGTCCAAGACAGATGGACTTATAAATGAAATCTACCAAATATTTAAATAAAAAAATAAGGGTAATAAAATATAAGCTAATTTAAAAATTGGCAAAGAAGGAGTTCTGCCAAATTCCTTTTATGATACAAATATGGTGCTAATACCTAAAGCAGGAAAAGCCAAAACAGGAAAAGATTTTTCTCTGATGAACTGCTGGGAACAATGAAGAATAATCTGGAAGAAATTGAGCATAGATCAATATCTCACATCCTTTACCAAGATAATGTCAAAATGAGTACATGATTTAGAAATAAAGACTGATAGTATAAACCAATTAGAAGAGCACGGAATATCAGAAAATCAGTTAGATCTATGGAGATGTGAAGAATTTATGACCAAACAAGAACTAGAGAACATTATAAAATGAAAAATAGAAATTTTTGACATTATGTTCTAAAAGTTTTTACACAAGCCAAACCAATGAAATCAAATTTAAAAGGAAAGAAGAGAGCTGGAAAACAATTTAGTGCTTCTGATAAAGAACTCATTTTCCAAGTACATAGAGCAATGAATCAAAATTATAAAAATACAAATCATTCCTAACTGATACAGGATCAAAACAAGCAATACTACTAGGTCTGTATTCCAAAAGTGACAAAAAACAAAAAAAGGAAAGAACCCAACATTACAAAACAATAATAGCAGTTCTTTGCTGGATCAAAGAATTGGAAATTGAATGTATACCCATCAATGTGATGACTGAATAAATTCTGGCATGTGATTTTTTTAAAAACCTTTTTATTGACAGAACCCATGCCAGGGTAATTTTTTTACAACATTATCCTTTGCACTCACTTCTGTTCTGATTTTTCCCCTCCCTCCCTCCCTCTACCCCCTGCCCCAAATGGCAAGCAATCCTATACATGTTAAATAGGTCACAGTATATCCTAGAAACAATATATGTGTGCAGAACCAAACAGTTCTCGTGTTGCACAGGGAGAATTGGATTCAGAAGGTAGAAATAACCCGGGAAGAAAAACAAAAAGGCAAACAGTTTGCATTCATTTCCCAGTGTTCTTTGTTTGGGTGTAGCTTCTTCTGTCCATCATTAATCAACTGAAACTGAGTTAGATCTCTTTGTCAAAGAAATCCACTTCCATCAGAATACATCCTCATACAATATTGTTGTTGAAGTATATAATGATCTCCTGGTTCTGCTCATTTCACTTAGCATCAGCTCATATAAGTCTCTTCAAGCCTCTCTGTATTCATCCTGCTGGTCATTTCTTACAGAACAATAATATTCCATAACATTCATATACCACAATTTACCCAACCATTCTCCAATTGATGGGCATCTATTCATTTTCCAGTTTCTAGCCACTACAAACAGGGCTACCACAAACATTTTGGCACATACAGGTCCCTTTCCTTTCTTTAGTATCTCCTTGGGCTATAAGCCCAGTAGTAGCACTTCTGGGTCAAAGGGTATGCACAGTTTGATAACTTTTTGGGCATAATTCCAGATTGCTCTCCAGAATGGTTGAATTTGTTCACAACTCCACCAACAATGCATCAGTGTCCCAGTTTTCCTGTATCCCCTCCAACATTCATCATTATTTTTTCCTGTCATCTTAGCCAATCTGACAGGTGTGCAGTGGTATCTCAGAGTTGTCTTAATTTGCATTTCTCTGATCAATAGTGATTTGGAATACTCTTTCATATGAGTGGTAATAGTTTCAATTTCATCATCTGAAAATTGTCTGTTCATATCCTTTGACCATTTATCAATTGGAGAATGGCTTGGTTTCTTATAAATTAGAGTCAATTCTCTATATATTTTGGAAATAAGGCCTTTATCAGAACCTTTAACTGTGAAGATGTTTTCCCAATTTATTGCTTCCCTTCTAATCTTGTTTGCATTAGTTTTGTTTTTACAAAGGCTTTTTAATTTGATGTAATAAAAATTTTCTATTTTGTGATCAATAATGGTCTCTAGTTCATCTTTGGTCACAAATTTCTTCCTCCTCCACAAGTCTGAGAGATAAACTATCCTATGTTCCTCTAATTTATTTATAATCTCGTTCTTTACGCCTAAATCATGGACCCATTTTGATTTTATCTTGGTATATAGTGTTAAGTGTGGGTCCATGGCATGTGATTTTTATGGAATACTACTGTGCTATAAGAATGATGTGCAGGATGTTTTCAGGAAAAACCTGGAAAAGCTTCCATGAGCTAATGCAAAGGGAAATGTATTGTGTACAAGAAACAGCAAAATTGTAAGATGATCAGCTGTGAATGACTTACTCATCCTCAGTAATATAATAATCCATGATAACTCTGAAGGACTTCATGAAGAAAAATGCTATTCGCTACCCAGAGAAAGAACTGATGGTATCTGAATGTAGTTTGAAACATACTTTTTTTTATAAGAAGATATTTTAATGTCATTTCTGAAATGTAATAAAGGCTCTTCTTCTGCTTCAACAATGAGCCTAACTCTTTGTTTATTTTTAATAATAATAGTTTTTTTTAAATACATGCCAAGATAATTTCCAACATTCATCCTTGAAAACAGTGTTGCAAAATTTTCTCCCTTCTTTTTTTTCCCCTCCCCTAGACCACACATAATTAAAAATAGGTTAAACAAAATATTTTTTTGCTTTATTTTTCTTGAAGATTTTTTTTTTGTTTCCTCTCACATGACTATATGACTATCATGGAAATGTTTTGTATCATCTACATTGAATTGCTTGCATTCTCAATGGTGTTGTGGAGGGAATGAGGAGAAAGGAAAAAAGGAAAGAATATGAAAACTCAAGCTTTAAAAATTAATGTTAGAAAATTGTTTTATGTGTAACTAGGGTAAAATAAAATACCAAATGGGAAAAAAAAAGATAAATGGTCACAGGAAATAAACAAGCACTTTTCAGATGATATTAAAACTATCTACAATGTCGTGGGGGAAATGATCTAAATCATTATTGATTAGAGAAATTCAAATTAAAACAATTGTAGGATACTACTTCCAGCCTATCAGGTTAGGTAATATAACATAAAAGGGAAATGATAATTTCTGGAGATATGAGGCAATTGAAACACCAATGCATTGTTGGTGGACTTCTCTAGCCATTTTGAAAAGCATTTTGGAATTATGCACAAGATGCAAAAGATGATAAAACTTCATGTACCTTTTAATCCAGCAATACCACTACTAACTTCATATTCCAAAGATATAATTTAAAAAGGAAAAATATGAACATGTGCACAAATATCTATAACAGCTCTTTTTTGTGGTGGGAAAGAATTGGAAATTGTGAGAATGCCCATTAATTGGGGAATGCTTGAACAAATTATTGTATATGAATTAGTGGAACACTTGTTCTATAGCAAGTGATGAGCAGGCAAATTTCAAGAAAAAACCTGAAAGGCTTATAAGAATTGATGCTGAATGAAGTGAACAGAAGCAGGAGAACATTGTATACAGTAATGTTTTGCAATGATGAGTTATGATAGAATTAATTCTTCTTAGCTATACAATGATTCAAGACTATTCCAAAAGATTCATGATAATAAATTATATCCATATCCAAAGAAAGAACCAGGGAATCTTATCAAAGCATATTATTTTGCTCTTATTTGGGTTTTTCCTTTTTCTATAGGCTTTTCCCTTTTGTTCTGCTTCTTCTTTCACAACATGGCTTATGCTGAAATATGTTGAACACAATTGTACTTGTAAACCTCTGTCACAGTTCTCACTGCCTTGGGGAGGAGCAAGGGAAAGGAAGGAGGAAGAAAAAAATGGAATTCAAATCTCACAAAAATGAATATTGAAAGCAATCTTTACATGTAATTGGAAAATTTTAAATACTATTAAGTGAAAAAAAAAAGAAATGGAAGGAAACCCAGTTGCTTTTTACCACTTTAGTTCATAGTGTCCAAAATGAGTTCAGCTTAAAGGATGGCAGCAAGTATTCAATCAAATATGATGACTCCAATCATATGATAGGCAAAATTTCATATATTTTATAAAGTGAAGAAAGAAGAGAGAGAAAAGATGGCTAGCACTTATTCACACTATTTGTTGTTAAAAAGTGTTATTGGTTGTGCAAAGCAAGATTATTGTTTTTCTACACTGAATAATTCCTTTGTGCTGAGTTTTTACACCTGACAAAGTGAACCCTCTAAATATCTGCCACTATGCAAGTTGGCTCTTACACTAAGCTGCAAGCTTATTCTAATCAAACAGAACAGGAATGATTGCTCATTTGGCCACATTTTAGGGTCACCTTATTGGTCATCTTTTATGGAAAAGGTGATTACTGTTTACCCACCAAGGCCAAGGCAAGAAATTATGTACACAGACATAGATGTGGTAATCCTTCTCTCCACATTTCCTCTATATGTATGTTTATGCTGCATCTTGTCTCATGTCTGCCATCAAAGCAATAGGAGATGTGCTGGCACTAAAACCTAGTGGAAAGATTTTCTGTCCCAGTAGTTCATATGAAAAGATTAATCCTACGGATCTGAGGCTTTGTCCCAACTGACATATTCAATTAATAATGCTCCCTCATCAGTTGCAACTATTTCTGAGTTTGAGATACTTTTGTTAATAGTAATTTCATATCAATTTTTCTGCAGTCTTAAGCTGACCTCCATAGCTCATTGTTTTATAATGTGAATTTGTGTTAATTTTATTCCATCTACTTCAAAAACATTTTGTGGATGAGTTTACATTATCTTTAGATTGGCATTTGGATATCATGTTTTCATACTTGATAAATAAAGTGTTTACTAAATAGCAAAGTTCTAGAGGGTCATTTGGTTTCTTCTGTATGCTAATTTTTAATGTTGCTTAAATTACTATAATGGTGCCTCTTAAAAACTGTAAGAGTTATGTTGGACTAAACATCAGAAATGACAGATTCAAATTGTATCTCTAAAATTTTCTTAATGTGTAAGCATTGTAAATTACATAATCTGACTCAGATTCTGCTTTCTCAAATCTAAAATGGACATGTTCTTAATAACTGGATTTCTTACTGAAGCAGATTCTCAAACAATATGTGTTTATATTTTGTAAACTCATGCACCACATAAAATCACTTATTCTTCATTTCACTTTTAAAGAATACATTTCTGACAGAAAAGTAGAAATAATTGTTAACATAGGAACATAAGAAGTTTCAAGAGAGAGTAATATAGATGAACAGAAACCAAACATTTTAGAGTTTTTAAAGAAATGATTGCAAGTGTACCAAAAATAAGATATAGTACTTTAGCTTGGATTAGGATTAGATGGAAATATGGCAATTGACAATGAAAACTTTCTTAATATTTCTTTTTAAAAAACTGTGATTTGAATAAAACATGGCTAATAGTGAATTGAATTCCAAGGGAACAAATAAACCTTTAGAAATCTTTGATGAGATCATCATTAGCACTGAATTAATCTTCTAAAATAGAAATTGTAGATAAGATTATTGAGACACTGTCACTTAATTTTTTTTTAACAATGCAGAACAAAAGGGAGATCACAAGATGAGAGAAAGATGTAGTTGTTTTTTTTTTTTTTTTTTTTTTTTCTGATTTTCCCAAAAAAGAAAATAGAACTTACAAACTATAGACAGGAAGTGATTGATTTCCAACAAAATTCTAGGATATTTTATTAATTCCATGGTTAGTGGATATCTAAAAAGGAAATAGTTGTAACAATGTGTCAATATGATTTCATTACATGTGGGTCATTCCATTCTCATTAGTTATTTTACTGAAAGAGAAACAAATATATATATATATATATATATATATATATATATATATATATATATGTATATATGTATAATTGACTTGTTTTTTAACTGGCCACATTTGTAATACAATCATTGTGGGAAAGATTATAATACAAAGTTTAGATGATTTAGCAAGTAGGCTCAAAGTGATTTAGAAAACTCAAAATTTAGTTACAAATGAAACTGTACCATCAAGATTTTTATCAATAATTTTGATAAAGTCATGCTTCTTAAAGTACAGAACTGATTCCTGAAAATTCCAATTTTGTTTTTCAGTCACTATAAATGTATGCATGATTTTGGGTTTCAACATATGTGGACTTGATTAGAAGAATTTTGCTGTTTTCTTCATAGAATATTTCTACCTTTTTAGTGTTGTAATGGATATTTTTACTCAACCTTCAAACATCTGCTAGTGGTACATTTTATTTAACAAAAATGTTCATTTCTTCCACTTCCTTTTGGCTTTAGAAACTAACTTTTCTGGTGATTAACAAACAAAATTAGCTCAGTTTCAAAAAAAAAATCTCATAGATAAAATCTTACACTTAATTCACAGTTTTATTAGTAAAATGAGAGTTTAAATACCAACACACATTCATCCATTCTTCCAAAGTTGTCAATGTACTTACATAAACCACTGCTACTTTTAATATTGTTTTTATTATGATTATAATGCTTGTCACAATTATTTTTATTGAACTTCATTTATATTATTCTATATAACACTATCATACACAGAAATATGTGTGTGTTATTTTGTTATAAAGTAATATTTTATTAAATGAAATTATTTGTGCTTAATTTTGGTACTCAGAAGATAGTATGTTACTAAATATACATTTCTGGAGTTATTCATTATATTTAGCAATAATCTAAAAGTAATGAAAATATTTAATATTTATGTGATACTATGAGATTTGCAAAGTTTTGCTCTTGATCCTCAGCACAACTCTGCAATATAAATGATATTTAGCTTCAAATATAATGTTTGAAATGATTATCATTCATTACAGGCATTTCTTTAAAAGATCTTATGGAGGAAGAGGTGAGATGGCAGAAAGAAGACCCATTTTTCTGAGCTCTCCCCATATCACTCAAATTAAAAGCAAATTAAGCCTCTGAACTGGTTCTGGAGTGACAGAACCCACAAATATTTTGAGTACAACAAATTTTGAGTAGAAGATAATTTGAAAGATCTTCAGAATAATTCTGTTTCAATTGGACACAGAGGGAAGTGGGCCAAGAGCAGGCAGCCATGCTGAAACATCAGTTTAGGAGGTGCAGAGACGGGCTCTGTGCTCCAGGGAACTTTCCAGGAGGAATCTACAGCAGTGTTGGCTACTCTGTCCTGGTTGCAAGTAGCTCAGCAGATTAGCTGTGAAACATCCAACACAAACACAGAAGGCAAATATTGAGCCCCTAAACCCCAGAATATTGGGCCTTGGACACACCTACCCAACACCAAAAGTCAGTCAGCACTGACTCAACACAACCACTGTTGCTGTAGAGGAAACTTGGACAATCTCCTCCTTACCCTAAAAGCAGACTGACTTTTTTTTTTTTTTAAATGAGCAAAGTTGTTTTCCTTCTCAGGATATTTTTACCTTATTTGTAAATCTGATTTTTCTTGTACAGCAAAAATGTAATGGGCTGAGGCTTGAGTTGGTGCACTGAGGTCCCAAGCACGTGAAGCTAAATAGCAATTGGACTACACTCTATCAATATACATGCTTGGATAAAGAATGACCCCAGCCCTCTCTCTGTGCAAGTCCCGATTGTGTTGTATAGGAAATGACGATTTTGGTGGGTGGAGGCAGAGAGACAGGAAGAGAAGCTGGGAGAGATTGAGCCTGGCTTCTATGCTCCTAGCTGCTGGTTGTTGGCTGCTGGTCTAGCTAGCTTCTTGACTCAGCTACACACATTGCTATTGCCCATTCTCTTCCACCTCCAATCTTTCTTCACTGAGAATAAAGACTGACGATTTTCCCCTAACCTGAATTCCTGACTCTGCCTGATTTTAAAAATACGCGGTCTTCACACAAAATAACTGTATGAAGATGTATACATATATTGCATTTAAAATATTCTTTAACATATTTAACATGTATTTGTCTACCTGCTATCTAGGGGAGGGGGTAGGGAAAAGGAGGGGAAAAGTTGGAACAGAAAGTTTTGCAAGGGTCAATGCTGAAAAATTACCCATTCATATATCTTGTAAATAAAAAAAACTATAATAATTTTTTAAAAAGAGCAAAACAAAACAAAAACAAAAACAAAAATAACTTTGACCATAGATTTTTTTTTTGGGGGGGAGGGAGTTGAAGAAAGAGAACATATTTAAAATCCTGAGGATACTAAAAGTAGATCATCTCCAGATGAAGCCGCAAAGGATTCTTTTTTTTTTTTTTTTTTATTTAAAGCCTTTAATTTACAGGATATATCCATGGGTAACTTTACAGCATTAACAATTGCCAAACCTCTTGTTCCATTTTCCTCTTCCCCCACCCTCCTAAATGGCAGGATGACAGGATGAAATATATTAAAAATATAACTAGATACAAATAAGTATACATGACCAAAACATTTTTTGCTGTACAAAAGAATCAGAACTCTGAATTATTGTACAATTAGCTTGTGAAGGAAATCAAAGATGCGGTGTGCATAAATAGGGACTGGAATTCAATGTAATGGTTTGTCATCTCCCAGGTTCTTTTCTGGGCATAGCTAGTTCAGTTCATTACTGCTCCATTAGAAATGATTTGGTTGATCTCGTTGCTGAGGATGGCTGATCCATCAGGACTGGTCATCATCTAGTATTTTGTTGAAGTAATAATGATCTCCTGGTCCTGCTCATTTCTCTTAGCATCAGTTCTGTAAGTCTCTCCAGGCCTTTCTGAAATCATCCTGTTGGTCATTTCTTACAGAACAGTAATATTCCATAATTTTCATATACCAATTTATTCAGCCATTCTCCAATGATGGACATCCATTCAGTTTCCAGTTTCTACCACAAAAAGGGCTGCCACAAACATTCGTGCACATACGGTCCCTTTCCTTCTTTATAATCTCTTTGGGATATAATCCCAGTAGTAACACTACTGGATCAAAGGGTATGCACAGTTTGATAACTTTTTGAGCATGGTTCCAAACTCTCTCCAAAATGGTTGGATTCGTTCACAACTCCACCAACAATGAATCAATGTCCCATTTTCCCATCCCTCAACAATTATCATTATTTTTTCCTGTCATCTTAGCCAATCTGCAGGTGTGTAGTGGTATCTTAGAGTTGTCTTAATTTGCATTTCTCTGATTAATAATGACTTGGAGCATCTTTTCATATGACTAGAAATAGTTTCAATTTCTTCATCTGAGTGTCTGTTATATCCTTTGACCATTTTTCAATTGGAGAATGGCTTGATTTTTATAAATTAGAGTTAATTCTCTATATTTTTGGAAATGGGCCTTTATCAGAACCTTGACTGTAAAAATATTTTCCCAGTTTATTCTTCCCTTCTAATCTTGTCTGCATTAGTTTTGTTTTGTACAAAACTTTTCAGTTTGGTATAATCAGAAATTTTCTATTTTGTGATCATATGATCTCTAGTTCTGCTTTTGGTCATAAAAACCTTCCCTTCCACAGGTCTAGGAGGTAAACTATCCTATTTCCTCTAATTTATTAATAATTTCATTCTTTATCCTAGGTCATGAACCCATTTTATTTATCTTGGTGTCGCGTTAAGTATGGATCAATGCCTAGTTTCTGCCATAGGTTTCCAATTTTTCCCAGCAATTTTTATCAAACAGTAGTTCTTATCCCAAAAGCTGGGATCTTTGGGTTTATCAAAGACTAGGTTGCTATTTGTCTGTTTTATCCCTTGAACCTAATCTATTCCACTGTCAACTAATCTATTCCTTGCCAATACCAAATAGTTTGGTAACTGCTGCTCTATAGTATAGTTTTAGATCTGGTACAGCTAACCACCATCATTTGATTTTTTTTATAATTTCCCTTGAAATTCTTGACCTTTTGTTTTCCATATGAACTTTGTTGTTATTTTTCTAGGTCATTTAAAATAGTTTTTGGGAGTCTGATTGGTATGCGCTAAATAAATAGATTAGTTTAGGTAATATTGTCATCTTTATTATTTTGCTCGCCTATCCAAGAGCATTTAATATTTTTCAATTGGTTAGATCAGACTTAATTTTGTGAAAAGTGGTCTGTAATTTTGCTCATAACGTTTCCTGATTTTCCCTTGGCAGATAGATTCCTAAATATTTTTATTATCAGTAGTTACTTTAAATGGAATTTCTCTTTGTAACTCTGACTGTTGGATTTTGTTAGTGATATATAAGAATGCTGATGACTTATGTGGGTTTATTTTATAACCACAACTTTGCTAAAGTTGTGGATTATTTCTAATAACTTTTAGCAGAATCTCTGGGGTTCCTCTAAGTATACCATCATGTCATCGGCAAACAGTGATAATTTACTTCCTCATTGCCTATTCTTATTCCTTTAACTCTTTCTCAGCTCTTATTGCTATAGCTAGAGTTTCTAATACAATATTAAATAGTACGGTGATAGTGGGCAACCTTGTTTCACTCCAGATCTTATTAGGAATGGTTGCAGTTTGTCTCCATTACATATGATGCTTACTGATGGTTTTAAATAGATGCTGCTGATTATTTTAAGGAAAAGTCCATTTTATTCCTATACTCTCAAGTGTTTTTAATAGGAATGGATGTGGATTTTTATCAAATGCTTTTCTGCATCTATTGAGATGATCATATGGTTTTTTAATTTGGTTATTGACATGGCCAATTATATTGATAGTTTTCCTTATTGAACCAGCCCTGCATTCCTGGTATAAATCCTACTTGATCATAGTGTATTATCTTGGAGATGATTTTTCTGTAGTCTTTTTGCTAATATCTTATTTAATTTTAGCATCAATATTCATAGGAGATTGGTCTATAATTTTCTTTCTCTGTTTCAGCCTACCTGGTTTGGGTATCAGTACCATGTCTGTGTCATAGAAGGAATTTGGTAGGGACTCCTTCATTCCCTATTTTATCAAATAATTTATATAGCATTGGGGCCAATTGTTCTTTAAATGTTTGGTAAAATTCACATGTAAATCCATCTGGTCCTGGGATTTTTCTTAGGGAGTTGTTTAATTGCCTGTTCTATTTCTTTTTCTGAAATGGGACTATTCAAGCAATTTACTTCTTCCTCTGTTAGTCTGGGAAGTCTGTATTTTTGGAGGTAGTCATCCATTTCATTGGGTTATCAAATTTATTGGCATAAAGTTGAGCAAAATAACTCCTTATTATTTCTCTAATTTCCTCTTCATTGGTGGAAGTTCTCCTTTTCATTTTTTAAGACTACTAATTTCATTTTCCTCCCTCCTTTTCTAATCAGATTTACTAAAGGCTTATCTATTTTATTGGCTTTTCTTGAACCAACTCTTAGTTTTATTAATTAGTTCAATAGTTTTTACTTTCCAATATTTTTAATTTCTCCTTTTAATTTTAGAATTTCCAATTTAGTATTTTTGATTGGGGGTTTTTAATTTGGTCTTTTTTTGTTTTTTTTAGTTGCAAGCCCAATTCATTAATCTTTTCTTTCTCTGTTTTATTCAAGTAAGCCTCTAAGGATATAAAATTCCCTCTTATTACCGCTTTGGTGCATCCCACAAATTTTGGTATGATGTCTCATCATTGTCATTATCTTGAGTGAAATTATTAATTTGTATCTATAATTTGCTGCTTCATCAATCATTCTTTAAGATGAGATTGTTTAGTTTCCAATTACTTTTGGTCTATTTCCCAACTTTTTGTTGAATTAGTTTTTATTGCATCATGATTGAAAAAAGCATTTCTTTTCTGCTTTCTTGCCTTTATTTAGGTCTTTATGTCCTAAATATGGTCAATTTTAGATAGGTTCCATGAACTGCTGAGAAGAAAATATTCTTCTATCTCCATTCAATTTCTCCAAGATCCAACATACCTTTTTCTAATATTATATTTACTTCTTAATTTTCTTTCTTATTTGTTTTGTGGTTTGTTTGTCTAATTCTGAGGTCAAGGTTGAGATCTCCTACTATTACAGTTTTGTTGTCTATTCTCTTGAATCTCTTACTCTCCTTTAGGAAGCTGGTGCCATACCACTTGGTGCATATTTTAATATTGAATTGCTTGTTGTTTATGCTACCCTTTGCAGGATTGTTCCTTCTATCTCTTTTAATTAGAATCAATTTTTACTTTTGCTTGATTGAGATAAGGATGGCTACCCTCTTTTGCTTCATCCAAGCATAATTGCTCCAGCCTTTTACCTTTACTCTATATGCAATCCCTGCTTTAAATGTTTCTTGTAAACAAAATGAGGTTCTGACTTTTGTCAGTCCTATCCCTCCTCTTTATGGGAGTTCATCCCATTCACATTACGGTTAGAATTACTAATCTTATTTCCTGCCATCCTAATAACCCCAGATTGTGCTTACTTATTCTGCCTCCCAACCTCTTTCCCCTTTTAAACTTTTCCCTCTTTACACGATATCTTTATAATCCTCCCTCCCCTTTGAGTCTTTCCCCTTCCTTCCCTTATTACTCTTTTTCTTTTCCCTTTCCCTCCCCGTTTTAATGAGGCGAGAGAATTTTCTCTAAACAAATGTCATTATTTTCCTTTGGCCAACTCTGATGAGGAGTTCACACAATGTTCTCCCTCTCTAATTCCTCAGATAGTAAGTTCTACCTCTTTGTGGGTTGGTTTCCTCTTTTATCCTCCTTCCCACCTTATTCTGATCATCCCCATATCCTTTTTTATGTTATATAATCTATCAAATTTCATTATTTTTTGATATCCACACAATCAATTCTCAAGGTTTTTCCTTTCTGCATCTTGAATTCTATTCTTGGAATCAATTTTTTATTCTGGTTTTCTTCAGAAACAAATGGAATTCATTTGTTTCATTAACTGTCCATCTTCTTCCCTGGAAGAAAATGCTCAGCTTCGCTGGGTAGTTTATTCTTGGCTGCATCCCAAGTTCTTGTGCCTTTCGGAATATCATATTCCAGGCCCTTCTTTCCTTTAATGTAGGAGGCAGCCAGATCTTGGGTGATCCTTATTGTGGCACCTCGGTATTTAAATGGTTTTGGCTGCTTGTAAAATTTTTCCTTAATCTGATAGTTCTGAAATTTTGCCACAATATTCCTTGGGGTTTTTATTGTAGGGTTTCTTTCAGAAGGTGTTCGATGAATTCTTTCAATGCCTATTTTACCTTCTGATTCTATTACATCTGGGCAGTTCTCTTTGATGATTTCTTGTAAAATAGTATCTAGGCTCTTTTTTTCATCATAGTTTTCAGAAAGTCCAATAATCCTCAGATTATCTCTCCTAGATCTATTTTCCAAGTCTGTCGTTTTTGCAAGTAGATAATTCATGGTTTTTTCCAGTTTGTCATTTTTTTGTTTTTGCTTGACTGATTCTTGCTGTCTCAATGAATCATTAGTTTCTATTTGTTCAGTTCTAATTTTTAAAGAATTATTTTCTTCATTAGCTTTTTTTACTTCTTTCTGTATATGTCCAATTGGGTTTTTAAATGTATTGTTTTGGTCTGTGGAATTTTTTTCCATTTCACTAATTTTTTTTTTTTTTTAGTGAATTATTTTCTTTTCAATTCACGATCCTACTTTTCTTGCAGGTTCTTTTCTTTTTCAATTCACAAATCCTACTTTCTAGTGAATTCTTTATTTTTCAATTCCTATTCTTACTTTCCTGAGATTTTTTTACTTTTTCCAATTCGTATTTCAGGAAGTTGTTGCTCTCTTGTAAGGCTTCTCTTTCCTTTCCCCATTTATCTTCTAACTCTCTTTTGAGACTTTTAATGGTCTCTTCTATGAGAGCATCATGTAAAGGAGGACAGTCTGATGCATTTTTGCTGTTTGAGGTCTCTTCAGGTTTGCTGACCTGCTCTTTTTCTGCATAGAAGCTGTCGATCGTTCTTTTCATCTTTTTATTCATGTTTTAAAGCCTTTAGGGTAGGTCTCCTAGGCAAGGGGGTTACCAGCTTCCTCTGCAGAGCAGGGAGATATGTAAACCGATTTCCGGTTCTGAGGTATGGGAGTGCTCTGAGTGAGAGTTTTCCCTTCCCCCAACAGGAAGTGGATTCAGCACTGGCTGAGCTATCAAACTGCTTAGTAGGGCTGAGTGGGTTAGCGATTGCCCTTGGCTAGAGACTAAGGGGTGAGAGTGTCACTGCACCAGGCCGGAGCCTCTTGTGGGACTGTGAGTATTAGCAGCTGACCGCAGACCACAGACCACAGACTGCAGACAGCAGACCGCAGACCGCAGACCGCCCTGAACTCTGCCCCAGTGTCTCTGCCCAATGCAAATCGGCCCTGGAAAAGCTCTATGGCCCCAAGCCGAGCTCCCCACTGAGCAGATTGGAGGCTAACCCGGACTGCGTCCTCCTGCCGTGCAGGATCACAGCTGCCCCAAGGAAAAGCCCCGTACTGCGGGTTGGGGCTGCGCTTGTGCTGAGATCTGTGCTTTCACTTTCGGTTTGAGACTGTCCTCAGAACCTAATTTCTCTCCCCGTCTGTGTTGATCTCCCCCCTGGCCCCGGAACCAACCTTTTTTTGGCGAGACTGCAGATTTTCTTTGGCTGGTGAGTTGTTCTACTTCTTATCTTTACGAATTGTAGCAGTCAAGACTATTTTTGAGGCTGGATATAATATTGATAAAGAGGGTAAGAGAAGAGCTTAGAAAGTCGCGTGTGTCTTCTCCGCCATCTTGGCTCCGCCCCCTCTCCTAATTTGTTTATAATATCATTCTCTATGTCTGAATCATGAACCCATTTTAACCTTATCTTGGTATATGGTGTTAGATACGGGTCAATGCCTAATTTCTGTCATACTACTTTCCAATTTTCTCAGCAATTTTTGTTAAATATTGAGTTCTTATCCCAAAATATAGGGTCTTTGGGTTTGTCAAACACTAGATTACTATAGTCATTGACTATTTTGTCCTGTGAACCTAACCTATTCCACTGATCAACTATTCTGTTTCATAGTATAAAATGGTTTTGATGACCACTGCTTTATTATATAGTTTTAGATCTGGTACAGCTAAGCCACATTCATTTGCTTTTCTCTTCATTAATTCATTTGAAAGTCTTGACCTTTTGTTCTTCCAGATAAATTTTGTTATTATTTTTCTAATTCAGTAAAATAGTTTCTTGGGAGTTTGATTGATATAGCACTAAATAAATATATTAGTTTACTTAGTAGTGTCATCTTTATTATTTTCACTCAATCTATCCAAGAGCACTTGATGTTTTTCCAATTGTTTAGATTTGACTTTATTTGTGTGGAAAGTGTTTTATAGTTTCATTCCTACAGTTCCTGTCTTTCCCCTGGCAGCTGGATTCCCAAATATTTTATCCTGTCAGCAGTTATTTTAAATGGATCTCTTTGTATGTCTTGCTTTTGGATTTTGTTAGTGATATATAAAAATGGTGGTGATTTATGTGGATTTATTTTCTAAATAAATGTGCAACTTTTCTAAAATTTTGGATTATTTCTAATAGCTTTTTAAGTAGAATCTCTGGGGTTCTCTAAGTATACCATCATATCATCTGCAAAGAGTGATAATTTGGTTTCCTTATTACCTACTCTAATTCCTTTAATCTCTTACTGTTGAAGCTAGCATTTCTAATACAATGTTGAACAGTAATGGTGATAGTGAGCAACCTTGTTTCACTCCTAATCTTATTAGGAATAATTAACTGGGTTTATGTTCCAAAGAGATTTTAAAGGAGGAAAAGAGAACCACATGTGAAAGAATGTTTGTTGCAGCTCTTTTTGTAGTGGCAAGAAACTGGAAACTAAATGGATGCCCGTCAGTTGGAGAATGGATGAGTAAATTATGGTATGTTATGAAATATTATTGTTCTATAAAAAACTATATTTGGGATGATTCCAGAGAGACCTGGAGAGACTTACATGAACTGATGCAAAGTTAAATGAGCAGAACCAGAAAATAATTGCACACAACAATGACAAGATTATATGATGATCAATTCTGATGGACATGGCCCTCTTCAACAGTGAGATAATTCAGACCAGTTCTAATGGTCTTGTGATAAAGAGAACCATCTACATCCAGAGAGGGGCCTGTGACATCTGAGTGTGGTTCTCAATATAGCATTTTCACTTTTTGTTGTTATTTGCTTGAATTTTATTTTCTTTCTCATTTTTTCTGGTTTGATTTGGTTTTTTTGTGCAGCAAGATAATTATATGAATACGTATGCATCTATTGGATTTAACATACATTTCTACTATGTTTAGACTAATTGCCATCTAGTGGAGGGAGTGGGGAAAGAGAGAAAAATTGAAATATAAAGTTTTGCAAGGGTTAATGTTGAAGAATTATCCATTCATATGTTTTAAAAAATAAAAAAGCTTTAATAAAGAAAAAAATTAATATTTGCTGCTTTATTAAAAATAAAGTCCTCTTTTTGTGGTATGATCATAAGCTTCCAGTGTGTTCTTTATTAATACTATTATATTTAAGTGAAATTTTTAAAAAGTTAAACTTTTAAAATAGAAGTTTGGCGTCAGAATTTTAAACCCTGTTGAAGGTAATCACTTCTGTATTTGAGAAGCCCATGATGCTACATATATAGGATCCTTATATGGATTACTGGATTTTTGAGACCAATTTACAAGAGATAGGTCCAGATAACCAAGCTTCATAGGAACAGCTAAACTAATACGTTTTTTTTTTTAATCGGCTATTACAAGTAGGACAACTAAGCACCATAGAAGCTATGTAGTAGACTTCAACAGGAATTGCTGCTAATTATGTATATAGTATATATGTAATTTTTCTAATCATAGAATTAGTCTATATTGTGACCCAAGGATAGAAAAGTCTAAGAGTATAGTTGTTAAATGACACTGATTTTCCTTAGCACCTTCAAACCATGATGAATTGCTCAATTTTTTAAAAATGAAAGCACATATAAACTGTTCCACTATGACTAAAAATGGTGAAAGAAAGATGTTGAGGAATTTTTCAGACAAAAATTTCTTCTTTAAGATGTAATCTAGTATTTAATCAATCAATATTTAACCAAGATGTTGGTTAAATCTTAAATTTAAATCTAAGATTAGATCTAAGATTAAGATCTTAAATCTAAGATTAGATCTTAGAATTTATATTTCTATCAAATTATATTTCATACCACAACATTTGCATAATGGCATTAAGCAGAAATTGTCATTCTTACAAAGAAAAATAAATTTTCTCCTAAAGTATCCAGATAAATGAGAAGAAAGATTAGTGCCACATGGCAAGATAGGCAGAGGGTAAGAGGAAATTCTACAATTATCTATATGAATATCTAGATTCCGAAAGCACAAATTTCAACATACAGAAAACATATGGCAAAAGATAGAGGGAAACTGCTATTAGCTAATGATGTTATTTAACATTGTAATTAATCATTTAGAAATGGGAAGGATCCTGTTAATGAAATTTGCAAATGAGGATAAATTGTCAAGTGATGTTAATAACAATTAACACAGAAAAAACACAAAGGGACATAAAGTGATTAGAATTAAGGACAATAACAAAATGAGTTTCAACTAAGAAAACATAATTCAATATCTGTTTAGCTAAATAAGCCCCCAGGAAGTAAAAACAAAAAAGATACATGCTTACCTTGAAAAGATACTAGATCATAGTTACACTAGAAAAGTAAATAGAGTAAAAAAATGTATTATGCTTTACTCCATAAATCAAACCACACATTTCAAACTTGCAGATTGAGGGTCAAAAGAAATTTGAATTATTTAAGCCTGGTTTCATATAGAATATTGGTGATAAGACTTTTCTCCATAGGTCATTGTACTGAACCAAAGTGAAGTCAACACACTGTTTTTAATCCTTACATTTTCCCATCATTTGATTCTGCCTCCTGAGGGTATTTAGGAAAAAGAAGATATAAGGAATATAAAAGGCAGCAAAGTACAAAG
This sequence comes from Sarcophilus harrisii, assembly GCF_902635505.1. NCBI lineage: Eukaryota > Metazoa > Chordata > Mammalia > Dasyuromorphia > Dasyuridae > Sarcophilus > Sarcophilus harrisii. Next base: position 482,549,758 of record NC_045426.1, on the reverse strand, counting down.
CCTATTTGCTATCATTTGAAAATACAAAAAAAGCAAATTCAAAACTGCATGATGTAGTTTTAGAAAACTTTTTTATGCAAGGATCAAGATTAACCATTTGAAGGGGAGCGTTATCAATGGAAATGGTTTATAATTGGCTAAATTTTTAAAATTTAATCTAATACCTCTTAATAGACTTCTACAGAGGGATTCAGGAATTGAAATCTCATAATAAAATGCCTTGCCAATGAAAATAGTTTTAGCAACTGAATGGGAAAGGGGAAATCAGTAAATTTGAATCTCAACAGCAGAAATTGTTTGCAATAGAATAGCATCTTACAAATCAAGTTTGTGATATTTAAGGGGGAAATATAATTCCTCCTTTTAAGACATAATACTACATTTCCCATAATGTCATAGTGATGACATTGATCACATTTGCAGGAAATTTTTTCTTCAATATAATCCAACAAGCTTTACCTACACTTTTTTTTTCAGTAAAAGGCAGAAAAGAGGGTTGATTTCAAGGCAGGGTCATACCGATACAATAATCATCTCTGCCCAGTAAATAGCTGGCTGTCATCTTACTGTTCTGACAAGACTCTAGAATATCTTTAAAAGTAGAGAGGCAGCTAGATGGCACATTGACGCTGAATTCAGGAGGACCTAAGTTCAAATCCAATCTCAAACATTTAATACTTCCCAGATATGTGGCTCTGGGCAAGTCACTTAACCCCAGTTACTTTACAAAAATAATTTAAAAATCATAATAAAAAAAAGAAATATAGACATTTCCCTAATATGATTTCACCTCTCAGCTTTTGAACTATTTTAAAGCTGAGTTATATAAGAAGAAAGTTACTTGCAATTTAAAAAAAAAAAAAAAACTTTAGTAGTTTATCTTCACAGGAATACCTTCTAAAATTTCTCAAATAATATGCCTTTAGAAAAGTGAAATATATAACTGTGAAGTATTAATAGTATAATCTTATCTTTTAGCCATTAATGTCAAATATAAGCTCATTATGCTTTACTGCTCTACACAAAAGCATTATTGGTAATTTTGAAAGTAAAAATTATTTCACTGGAATCAATAATCTGTTCCAGTATTATAGTTTAGAAAACAGAGAACAAATAAATAATTTTGAACAATCTTATTGGAAATCAGTTGAATTGCTCAGCTTAGTTTTAGAAAATATATATCTGCACTGAATCTGGGACTCTAAAAAGGAGTAAATGCCCTATCTAGGAAATCAATTTACAATGAGTAAGATTTACATTTATTTCTGCACTACTGTTCCCATCTCTGTTCCATGTTTGATTCTTCTTTCAAACTCTGATAACAAGAGACAAAGAGAGATAAAAATTTTGAAAGCAGCAAATTTTTAAAGACAATGGCAGATAGAGCACAGTGGATAGAGTACCAAACTTTGAATCAAAAATATCTGAGTTCAAATATCAGACACTTATTAGCTGTGTGATCCTGGGCAAGTCAATTATCCCAGTTTGTCTCAGTTACTCATTTATAAAATAAACTGGAGAAGGAATTAGCAAACAAGTCCATATCTTTGCCAAGAAAATTCCAGATGGATTCATAAAGAGTTAGAAATGAATGAACAACAGTAAAAATCTGTGTTTTTATCTCTATTCCAAATATACTTAGGTTTACCATGGCTTTCATAAATTAAAATTATTTCAGTATAATGATTTAGTGTTGTCTCAAGTCTGTGAGAGATTTAAGAGGCATTTTTAAACTTTAACAATAATTTTGCCCTTAGATTAGATCTTAGGCTGGAATGTGTCTTGAACTTGAATTCTGATTTTTGTTCATATCATTCCTTTTTCATATTTATGCAGATCATCTACTCCAAAATATTGTCAAAATATGACCCTATTTTTATTTAATTTTCATGAATGTCTCTTTTTCCCCCCTGAAATTCAGATATATTTCATGTGAGCATAGTAAATAACTAACTTATTGACACTTTTTTCCCAGTGTTGACAATTGCTTCAAGGTAACTCTGGATTGTGTTACATCATCAAAAACAATGGACTTGAACCCTAAATCTGTATCTACTTTGTAATCTCAGGTTAATGTCAGGCTCCCAAAGATGTGGATTTTAATTGGAAAAATTCCTGTAAACAGACATATCTCTAAACTTTACTATCTACTCATTTACTATCTACGTGAGAGAAAAAAAAAATTAATTTAGTCCAGATTTTCATAACATTCTAAAGAAAAGTTAGAACCCATGACATTCTTCCAAATAAGTGTTTGAGAAGATTTGAAATCTTCAGACTGCACAGACCATTAGCTGACTCCAGTTACCATTAGTGACTCCAGTAAAACACAAACACACTGGTGGAGCAGTCCAAGAAGAAGATATTTCAATAGCCTTACCACAAAATTCTATGTGCAATGTCTTGAGCTAAAAAAGAGTTAAGAAGGTTGGTGCTTCAACTTGCTAGTTACTAAAATTTATTACTGTTTCTTCAATCCCAGAAAATATTGCTTGTTGTTGTTCACTTGTGTTCAACTTTTTGTGACCCCCCACTTTTGGGTTTCTTGATAAAGACACAGGGATAGTTCACAATTTCATCTTCCAGGTCATTTTTACAGATGAAGAACTAAGGCAAATAGGATTAAGTCATTTACCTAGGGTCCTATAGCTATTAAGTATCTGAGGCCAGATTTGAACTCAGGAAGATGAGCCTGTCTAACTCCAGACCTAGCACTCTTACCACTGTCCCAGCTAGCTGCCCCCCTGTCCTGTGTAATAGAAATCAAATTGCATTCATGTCATGAAAATTTGTGCATCCTCTAAATCAAGCGGAACAGAAATCACAATATTGGAACCTCAATTTCTTCATGCATAAAACTGTTAATAATGCCTGTATCACTCAGCTTGCTAATTTTAAGAGGTTATATGACCAATAATTATTCAAAATCAGGATATACCGTAATTTAATCTTTTCTGCCTTGGTAAACAATGAATAGAGACTAAGGGTATACTATTGATCTGTCATATAAGGGCTAAGTCTAACCAAAATTCAAGAATATTCATGATCATAATCTTAGCTACAGAATATTGAATTTTAAAATAAAGAAATTTATTAATCCAATTATAAAGGCATATAAAAATTATAGTTTCATATAATCATAACTTTAAACCTAAAAAGAACCAAAATATGCTTATGTGTATCATAAATTAGTTATGTTTCTGAATTATGGAAGTATGTGTAATATGTATTCTTATTATTGTATTTAAGAAAAGTCAGGAAAAACAGAAACAGCATAGTTTCATAGATAGAAACCAGTATTCACTATCAGATAAATATCTGACTTATGATACATGTTGGTTATGTAATTACGGATACCTAATGAACATCTGCATTCTGGGTAATTCTCTAGAATACAATTTTGCTTAAAAGGTCTTGACTTGCACTGGTAAAGGGAATTTTTTGATTCAGACTATTCCTTATATTAATTAAAAGTTATAGTTGTTATTCCTATGCCCTAGGAAATAAATGTTTTTAATGAATAGATCCTAGTTGTCTGTTTGCATGTATTTTGGAGGGAAAAGTCTTGTCTACTCCAGAATAATTATAAAGTCAGAACAATCAGATCTCAAATTTACTATCAGATTGTTGTATTTAGGTTCACTTGTATTTAATCTTATAGCAAGTCATTGACTTTCTTTTGAAGTAATTCAAGTATAAAATAGGAACTATTTCTACCATAATCTTGGTGAATAGGTAATGAGAATTGTTTTCAATGGACCTTGTTTTCTTTAAAAAGACCAAAGTCAACTACCAGAAAATATTTCATGTATTACTTCTTTTTGCATTATATGAAGTGAAATACTAACAAAAATGTGTTTTAGAATGAATTTCTCATATAAAGATTAAAGAGAGCTGAGGTATTTTCATATATATATATATATATATATATATATATATATATATGTATATATATATAATAGTTAATACAATGCTTTTTACTACAGATATTATATGATAGCTATTATTATGATAATGAATTCCTCCACAAACAGACAAAAGACTATTATATATCTTATTGCATTTGATCATAAGAGTAACTATTATTACAAAGGCAGCAGTCATATTAGATCCTCCCTTCAGAAAAGAAAACATCAGTATAACTTGGTTTTATTAATCTTAGGAAAAGAGTGATAATGCCTCAGTCATCAACAATCATTAAGTACTTAATCTTCAAATCTCTTACTCTCAAAATCCCATCCAAAATCAGAACCTCAGAAACCTGACCTTTTGCTGTAAAGATTCCATCTGAGTCCAGGGCCTAGGCTGTTGATGTAGACTAGGGCCCCTACAATTGGGGCCTACAAGTTTATACTTGGTTTAAACAAAAGCTAAATATGTGGCTATATGGAGCTGGAAAAAAAAAACCAAAAAACACTGGGCCTGGAGATAGAAAGATAGGAGTTCAAATCCAATTCCAAACATATACTATTGTGTAACCATGGTAAAGTCTTTACCTCTATAAATCTCAATTTACCCAATTGACAAAGGGCCTAATAATAGTACCTAACTGGGTTATTAGGAAGATCAAATGAAAATAATAGATGATTAATATTTGCTTGTATGATGAGCCTACTCACACTCCAAATATGTTATCTCCTGATCTTTATACTATTTTCTTAGCATGTTGGGGGGGGGGGGGAGAGAACTTCACCGAGTATGAGTTTAGAGAAGCAGAAGAGGTAGTCAGCCTCTTAACTTTAATTTTTTAATCCCTAGCATCCATCAACTCTAGTTTATCTCAAAGAGAATATTTTTTGATGTCATTAGTTGGCAATGTCCACAATAGACATTAGAGTTGGAATATATCTCAGATATTAGCTAATTCAACCACTTCAAAAACATTGAGTCTCAGGGAATTTAAATGACAATCCCAGGGTCAGGGTCAAATAAATCATGTCAGAGTTAGAATTTTAAGAAAGACACTCAGACTTAAGTGACTTTTCTTTCTTCTGCATCACTCTCCTTCTTAAAATGATATCATATCATCTTTTTGCTTATCACTGAGTAGAGTTTCAGTTCTTTAAACAGAAAGACTTTTTAAATTTTGTCTTTTTATTTGCAACATTTGGTACATTTGGTACATTTTGGTACAATTAATAAGATGAAGGATATCATGAAGAGTATATCCTAAAAAGTAAAATCCTAAGGGTTATATTATAAATGGATTTTTTTAGAAACTGTTGAAATATATTCTGAAAATTAAAGCTGTATGGGACTAGATAACTTTGCTTTCTAGTATTTGAAGAACTGTTTAATTGAAGAGGGACTAGATTTGTTCTCTTTCACAAAAAGAGCAGATATAAGACTAAAATGATGGTCTTGTTTAAAAAAAGAATAGAAGTTTGATTTACTACAGAAAATAATAGCTAACACTTATAAAGTATTGTTTGTAAAGATATATTGGGGTCCTCAAATTATGGCCCACGTGGGCCAGATGCGGCAGCTGAGGACATTTATCCCCCTCACCCAGGGTTATGAAGTTTCTTTATTTAAAGGCCCACAAAACAAAGTTTTTGTTTTTACTATAGTCTGTCCCTCCAACAGTCTGAGGGACAGTGAACTGGTCCCCAATTTATAAAGTTTGAGGACCCCTGAATTATCTATAACTATATTAATCCTCACAAATTCATGGAGCGGTTGATATTTTTATTTTCATTTTGCAGATGAGAAACCAGAAAATAAAGATCTTGACTTATCATTGGTTGTTTGATTTTAAAAAGTAAAAAAACATGAATCAAATGAAAGTGAAGATATCACTTAAGAAAGGGAAAATATTAATAAAGTATTTTCTGGAGAACAAGATGTTAAATATTGACTAACATATTGACAAGTTAGACTAGTTGCCCTCTAAATTCCCCTCTGACTAGATTCTGTAATTATTATAAAACACATTGAGAAAAAATAACAATGGAGGAAAGATGACTGAATAGAGATAGGGCTCTCTCAAAATCATCTTCAAACAATATTAATATGATATTTCAGAATTTTGGAGTAGTAAAACAAACAAAATGACATGGTGGAACAATTAGTTTTTTACTTCAGTATAACTTGCAAGGTTGGCAGAATTCTGTATCACAGTGGTAAGAGTGGAGGAAATTCTATCAGCAAGCCTTCAAGATGATTGAATGTGGGACAATGGTTTCCAGGGCTCTCAGCAAACAGATGGTAACATAATCAGACAATTGGGCAGGAAATTACAAGAGACTTTGTTGGCACTAGAAGCATCATTGTATTGCATTGCCTACACATGGTTTTATCATAGCCCCAGGTTGAGAAAGGAGAATCACTAGCAGGATCAAAACTGGTTTCAGTTTCAGGGCAAAAAAAAAAAAGTATTGCTGATTATTCACAGTTCAGAGCACAGGTCATAAGAGCAGCAGCCGCACCTCTCTTTAGATCATTCCACTCTAGAATAACTGAGAGACTGAAGATTGCCCCAGAGCTATCTCTGAAAATAAGCACATGAAAAACTTAAGCTTGAAACAGTGCTCCTTAGATCCCAGAATGAGAGTCAAACTTTAACAAGTTAAAAGTCAAGAAATAAACTGGAAAAATGGGTGAACAACCACAAAAGAAAATAACACAAAATGTTATTATGGTGACAGGGGAAATTAAAACATTAAATTCAGGGGAAAAAACCTATTAAATCAAAGCTTCTGATCACATGCAAAAGCCATAAAAAAGTTGGAAATTGAGACACTGGAAGAATGTTTAAAAAATGTTTAAAAAAAAAAGAGCACTGGTCCTGGAGTCAGGAGGACCTGAGTTCAAATCCTGCCCCAGATACTAGATACTAGTTGTATGACCCTGGACAAATCACATAACTGTTGTCTCAGGAAAAAAATGAGACAAAGAGATTCAGTGATTTGACCAAGTTTATGTATTAGGTAATGGCAAAACTTAATTAAAACCCACTTCTCCAGACCCAGGTCATTACCCTTTCCATTCCTTGATGGAATCAGTACAATATAATCCAAAACTGGAGCAAAATATGGAAGTCCTTATCATATCCAGGCTATTCTTCTTTTACTTTGATTGTTCTTGATCTCCTCTGTCAAAGAGATAAATTTCTCAAGTAAGTATCTACTTTTTGCTTTAGACCTTATCTGATTTTTATTATCATAAGATCAGTGAACAGAATAATTCCACTGTTAAATCCAGAAGAACATTTTAAAAAAGCAGGATTAGTCAAATGAAAAGAATGCATAAACATTCATGGAAGAGAAAAACTCCATAAAAATCAGAACTGGCTAAATGGAAAAAAAAAAGAGGTATGAAAAGTCTCTCTCTCTCTCTCTCTCTCTCTCTCTCTCTCTCTCTGTCTGTCTTTTTCTCCCTGTCTCTCTGTCTCTCTCTCTCTCACACACATACGGAAACACACACACGGGGGGGGGGTAGGGAGGGAGAGAGATGGAGACCCCAAAAAATTCAATTGGCTAAATGGAAAAGCAACTAAAAAACTTTACTGAGGCAAATAATTCCCTATAAATAAGAATTGGTAAAGTGAAAGCTAATGACTCCATGAGGCATCAAGAAAATAAAATAAAAGAAAAGCTATTAAAAAATTTAAAAAAGAAAATATGAACTATCTTGAACTATCTTGTTGGGGAAAAAAAACTGACCTGGAGATAGATCAAAAATAGACAATTTAAAATTATGTAAAAGCCATTTTTAAAAGCCTAAAATTCATATTTCAAGAAATTATATCCTAGAACAAGCCTGCAAAATAGAAAGTGAAATAATTCAATTACCTTCATAGAATTTCCAAAATCTTCCAGGAATTAATATAGCCAAATCTTCCAAGTCACAAAGAAAACACTGCAAGCAATCAAAAAGAAAGAATTCAAATATCTTGGAGGAATAGTCAAGATAATATGAGATGCAATTTTTTCTCCTATAAAGAACCAGAGGGTTTAGAATAGTATAATCCAGAAATCAAAGGAGCTGGGATTACAATCAAGAATCACCTCACTGAGCAAAGTGAATGCATTTTTAAAAAAAAATAATAATAGCTTTTTATTTTCAAAATACATGCAAAGATAATTTTCAACATTCACCCTTGCAAAACCTTGTGTTCCAAATTTTCCTCACTCCCTCCTCACCTTCCCCTTTTTCTAGATGGCAAATAATCCAGTATCATTTAAACATGTGCAATTCTTCTAAACATATTTCTGTATTTATCAGCTGCACATGAAAAATCAGATTAAAAGGGAAAAATGAGAAAGAAAAATCAAGTAAGCAGACAACAACAACAAAAGTAAAAATACTATGTTGTAATCCACACTCAGTCCCCATAGTCCTTTCTCTAAATGCAAATGGCTCTCTCCATCACAAGTCTATTGAAACTGGCCCAAATAACCTCATTGCTGAAAAGAGCCAAGTCTACAACAGTTGATCATCACATAATCAAATTTTTACTGTGTACAATGTTCTCTTAGTTCTACTCACTGATGAATGTATTTCTTCTGGGGGAAAATGAATATTTAATAGGACTGTGGATTTTCAGATATTTCTAATGAAAAGATCAGAACTCAATAGAATATTTGACTATCAAATGCAAGATTCAAGAGAAGCATAAAAATATAACTGAAGAAGAAGAAGAATATTTATTTTTTTATCCCTGTGTGGGAAAATGATAAGACCTAAAAACTTTAATAAAGATGGAGTAGAGAGATGTGAATTGCCTATGATAAGATAATATAAACAATTAAGATGTAAGAAAGAAATATTTACTGGGAGAATGGGAAAGAGAGAGGTAAAATGATTAGTTTATCTCAAACAAAATAGGAATGAAAGAACTTTTACAGTGGCAGAAAAGACAGGGGAGTTGGCAAGCAGCACTTGAAATTTATTCACATTAGAATTAGCTTCAAATGGAAATAATACCCACAATCAATTGTGTGTAAAAATCTATTTTGCCATATGGTAAAAAGAGAAAAGGAAAATAAGAGAGGTAATTAATAGAATACAAGCCATATGTAGGAAGACAATTGTCATATGCAGAATACTTTTGATGAAATCCACTGTGAAAGGAAGAGAGGAGGATAAATGGAGGAAAGGGGGGAAGCAGAATGGAGGGCAATACAAAGTAAATAATTGTAACTGTGAATTAGAATGATAAGAAATTGCCCATGAAATGAAACTCTTATTGCAAAATAATTTAAAAACCAGAATCTTATAAAATGTTTCCTTTTACAAAAATGATACTTAAAAAGACACCAGTAAAGTAAAGGGACTAGAACAATATCTATTATGCTTTAGCTGAAAATAAAAAATAAAAAAAAAAGCATGAGTAGCAATTATGATCTTATTCAAAGCAAAAATAAATCTAACAAAAAAACAAGAAATGAAATTGTATTTCACTAAAAAAGACAATAGATAATGAAGTAACATCAATACTGAAAGTATATGCACCAAATGCTATATTAATCATCTTCTTAAAGGAAAACTTAAATAAATTATAAAAGTAAATAGTGTAATTATAAAAGTAAGAGATCTCAACTTTTCCCTCTCATAAGCAGATATATTCAAACAAAAAAGAAATTAAGGAGATATATATTTTTTTACATTAGATAAGAATGACCTTGAAAATGGAAATGGAGGAGAAAGGAATGCTCTTTTTTTCTTCAACAGTTTTTATTACCTATGAAAAACTGAAAATTTATTTGGGCATAAAAACCTCAAAAAATTCAGAAAAGCATAAATATTAAAAGCATCATTTTCAAATCATAATTCAATAAAAATTACATCCAACAAAGTGTCAGGGATAGTTTAAAAATTAATTGAAAAATAAATAACATGAGCTTAAATAATGAGTGAATTAAAGAGTGAATTTTATTAATTAATAATTATTAATAAAAAATAATAATTTCATTAAAGACAATGATAACAATGAAACAACATCCCAAAATTTGTGAAGAGCAGCCAAAGCAGTAATTAGGGGAAATTATATACATATATATAATTATTAATACTTACATTAATAAATTCATTAATAAAATATAGAAAAAGCAATCAATGAATTGGGCTTGCAGTTAAAAAATAGTACAAAAGGAAAAAAAATAAAAAATCCTGAGTAAGACACCAAATAGAAAATCCTGAAAATCAAGGGATAGCTGAATAAATTGAAATTAAAAAAAAAAACAATTGGAATTAAATAAAACTAGGAATTATTTTTTTGGGGAGTAATAAAATAAATTAATCATTGAATACTTGATTAAAATAGGAAGAAATCCAAATGACCAATATCAAAAATAAAATTAGTAAATTCATAGCCAGCAGAGATGAAATCAAGCCAATTATAAGAAGTTACTTGTCCAATTATATTACAATAAATCAAATAATCTAAGTGATATGGATGGAAATTTATGAAAATATAAATTGCCCAGATTAACAAAATAGGAAATAGAATAGTTAAATCAACATATTTACTTGAACATGCCTTCACTGAATTCCCTAAGAAAAAAATCTAAGGGACCAGTAAATTCACAAGTTCACAAATATTCTACCAAATATTTAAATTAATTTGACTAAATTAATTAAATTTAATTAATTTGAATGCTACATAAACTATTGGGGGAAAATAAGCAAAGAAATATACCTAAGCCAGGAAAACCAGATTGAAAGAGAGATGGACAGAGACTGAGACACAGAGAGCCATAGAGAAACACAGAGACAGAGACAGAGAGAGGGAAGGAGGGAGATAACCACAGATCACTTTGCCTAATGATCATTGATGCAAAACTCTTTAATAAAAAGACAAGATTAGAGCAAAATATCACAAAAATCATGCACTATGATCATATGTGTTTTCTATTAGGAATTCAGGGAAGGTTTAATATTGGGATAACTATAAGCATAATAACTATGTCAGTACACAAACAAACAAAATCATATTATCATGTCAATAGAAGCCCAATAAAACTTTTGACAAAATACAACACTGATTCTTATTAAAAACCTCAGAGAGCATAAAGAAAACCAGTGAAGCTGAAATGAAAAAGAAAGAAGCTAAATGGTATTAAAAATATTATTTTTACAGCATGTTTCTCTGAATTAAGTCTTCTTTCTCACATATACAGCAAACTGATTCAAGTTTAAAACATTAAGTTCTATTACCAAGTAAATGATAAAAGAATATGAAGAGTTAGTTTTTAAAAATTAAAATCTAATATATCATTGATAATTTAAATAATTATTAGAGAAATGCAAATTAAAGCGTCTCTGAATTCTTACTTCAAAACCATCAAAATGGTAAATTTTTTGAAAGGACCATTAAAAATCCTCTAGGGATTGTAATAAAGATCTATGAATTGCTACAAGCATTCTAGCAAGCATATTCTTCTATGAGGAATAGTTACTAAACGATCTCTACCCTTCAGCCCATGCTACTATAATAAAGGCCCCATTGTCTCAAAGAAATTAAAAATAAAAAAACAGGAACTATATATAATTGCTACATATGTACATATGCATACAAATATATATGTGTGTATAATATGCACATATCAGCTCATTTTTTTGTAGTGGTGAAAAAATAGAAATTAGATAGCTTCTGTTTAGGGTGAAAGTTCAGGATATTATCATAATGGGAAACTTGTTTTAAATATTATAAGTGGGATAGTTTTGGAGAAAACCACAAAACATAGATCAACACTTAACATGCTATACCAAGATAAGGTAAAAATGGTTCATGATTTAGACATAAAAAGTGATACTCTAAGCAAATTAGGAGAGACTTTCTTATTATCAGATCTTTGGAGAAGGGAGGAATTTAAGACCAAAGAAGGATGAGAGAACATTTTTAAAATGCAAAATGGATAATTTTTATTGCATTAAATTAAAAAAGATTTTGTACCAAAGAACAAACAAAAAACCTAATACAGATAAGATTGAAAGAGAAGCAGAAAACTGAGGGGAAAACATTCCATCTAGTGTTTCTATTTAAAGGCATCATATCTAAAATACATAGAGAACTGAGTCAAATTTATAAAGGTACAATGGTCAAAGGACATGAACAGGAAGTTTTCAGATGAAGAAAAAAAATTAGTAGTTTTCTGACTATTTTTTTAAAAAAATTCTTGTTTTTTTCTTTTTTTTATTAAAGCTTTTTATTTATAAAATATGCATAGGTGATTTTTCAACACTGGCCCTCGCAAAACCTTCTCTTCCAAATTATCCTTTTCTTCTCCCTACTACCTCTCCTAGATGGCAGGTAGTCCAATACATGTTTATTATGTTAAATCCAATATATGTATACATATTTATACAGTTATCTTGCTGCACAAGAAAAATTGGATCAAGAAAGGAAAAAAATGAGAAAGAAAACAAAATGCAAGCAAACATCAACAGAAAGAGTGAGAATGGTATGCTGTGGTTCATACTCAATTCCCACAGTCGTCTCTCTTCAACACTGAACATTTGGAACTGGTTTGAATCATCTCATTGTTGAAGAGAGCCATGTCCTTCAGAACTGATCATCTTATAGTCTTGTTGTTGCCATGTGTAATAATCTGGTTCTGCTCATTTCACTCAGCATCAGTTCATCAGTTCAAGTCTCTTGAGGCCTCTCTGAAATCATCCTGCTGGTCGTCTCTTATGGAACAACAATATTCCATGACATTCATATACCATAACTTATTCAATCATTCTCCAGTTGATGAGCATCCATTCATTTTCTAGTTTCTTGCCACTACAAAAATGGCTGCCACAAACATTTTTGCACACATGGATACCTTTACTTCAGTTTGATAACTTTCTGAGCATAGTTCCAAATTGTTCTTCAGAATGGTTGGATCCTTTCACAGTTCTACCAACAATGTATCAGTGTCCCAGTTTTCCCACAGCCCCTCCAACATTCTTCATATCTTTTCCTGTCCTCTTAGCCAATCTGTGAAGTATATAGTGGTATCTCAGAGTTGCCTTAATTTGCATTTATCTCACAAATAGTGATTTGGAGCACCTTTTTATATGAGTAGAGATAGTTTCAATTTCTTCATCTGAAAATTGTCTGTTCATATCCTTTGACCATTTATCAACTGGAGAATGGCTTGAATTCTTATAAATTTGAGTTAATTCTCTATATATTGAGATGAGGCCTTTATCAGAACTCTTAAATGTAAAAATGATTTCTCAGTTTATTGCTTCCCTTCTAAATTTGTCTGCACTAGTTTTGTTTGTACAAACACTTTTACTCTTAATATAATCAAAAATATCTATTTTGTGATCAATAATGATCTCTAGTTCTTCTTTGATCATAAATTCCTTCCTCCACCACAGATCTGAAAGGTAAACTAGCCTATGTTCTTCTAATTTTGTTTACAATATCATTCTTTATGTATAGATTCAGATGAAGACATTAAAGCTATCTATAGTCACATAAAAATGCTCTAAATTTCTATTGATTAAAGAAATACAAAATAAAACAACTCTTAGATACCATCTTACACCTATCAGTTGGCTAAGAAGACAGAAAAAAGAAAAGGACACCTGATGGAGGGGGTGTGGGACAACTGAGACTCCAATGCACTATTAATGTAGGTGTGAACTGATCCAATAATTCTAGAGAGAACTCCTAGTTTCAAAGGACCAAAAGGTTATAGAATTGTGCATAATCTTTGATCCAGCAGTCTCACTACTCTGTATCCCAAAGAGATCATAAATGAGAGAAAAGAACTTATATAAACAAAAAATATTTGTAGCATCTCTTTTTGTGGTGACAAGGAATTGAAAATTGAGGGGATACCCATCAGTTGGGGAATGGCTTAATATTTGGTATATGAATGCAATAGAATACTATTTATAAGAATTATTGAGCAGGAACATTAACAAAAACAATGGAAAGACATACTAAGTGAAGTGAGCAGAATCAGGAATGCAAATAAAAGCATGCCATTTTCACTTTTTTTTTCCTTTCTTATATTTTTTTCCAGTTCTTATTTTTTCATAACATGACCAATTTGTAACATGTTTAACATTTTATATATATATATATATATATATATATATATATATATATATATATATTTTGTGTAATCTATCTCTGTATTTAACTATCTAACCTATATCACATTGCTTATTGTTTTTGGAAAGGGGGAAGGAAGAAAAATTTGAAACTCAAAATCTTAAAAAGATGAATATTTAAAACTATCTTTACATGTAATTGGAAAAAATACTATTAAGGTTATTTTTTTTTAACAAGGAAAGAAAAGGCATTACTTTGCCCTTAATTATAATTAATTTATCACTTTCAGTAATAATAAAATCAATGTGTTTGTGAGACTTAAAGAAATCATAAGCTTCTAAAAGTGGTTCTGCATATGATAATATAGAATTTTCCTCCCAAAGTAAAAATCTATAAATGGATTCTCAAGGAATTCTTCTCTCTCTCTCTGTTCTTCTCTCAATTGCTGTTTGTCTTTGTCTTCATCTGTCTCTCTCTCTCCCCATTTCCCTCCTCCCTATCTCCCTTTCTCTTTCTCTCTCCTTTTCTACTTCTTTCTCCTTCCCTTTCCATCCCATTTCTCCAATCTAGAAATTAGTGGCAGCTTCATGAGAGTCAGATTCACTCTGTTGTGTGTGATATTTAAACAAGTATTAACTTGAAAATTAAAATTAATGTCAAAGTATAAATTTCCTTAACTTTTTAATTAGTTATCTCAGTTCACCTTTTATTTATTGCTCAAATAATTTTCAAATTAACAGTTTTTTTTTTTCTCTCCTTCTAGTTCTTTACTCTTTCACTTGGGGAAAAAAATAAAGAAATCATTGCAGTGAATATACTTAGTCAAGCTAAACAAATTCCCAAACTGACCTTGTACAATATGTGTATCATTTTGCAGATTTGGCTTATCAGTTTTCTGTTTAAAGGACGATAGAATTTTTTTATTAGGCCTCTATAATCATAATTGTTCAGTGTTCTTAAAGTCATTCAAATTTGTTCATTTTTACTATATTGTCATTCTATTGTAAGTTCTTTACCTGGTTTTAAAAGAGACTTAAGTTTGTAATTTGTCAAGAGTGTATCTGAGACCTTTCCCTAGTCACCATGACTAAGTGTGAAGAAGTCTCAGCTTTTCTATTTGCAACCTAAGAAAGCATCTGGGGTGGGGCTGCAGATCAAACTATCATCCACATACATAAATTCTTAAGTTTAAGAACATACATAAGTTCTTAAATCTTTAGTCAATGACTGTCCAAATGTAAGTGGGTTATCTCGGAAGCCTTGGGGCAAAACCGAACAAGTTAATTGGTGAGAATGTTCTCCAGGCTTTGCCCATTCAAAAGCAAGAAGAAATTGTGAGTTTTTATGCAAAGGTATACAAAAGAAGGCATCTTTAAGATCAGAGAGGATAACCACTTTGTGTCTCCTGGGATCTAGGTAAGGATAGTGTAGGGATTGGGCACAATAGGGTGAATGGGAATGACTGCCTCATTAACTGCTTTGAGGCCCCTTACCATATGAAACTTTCCACTGGGTTTTCTAACAGGGAAAAGTGGGGTATGAAAGGGAGACTTGAAGGTAACTGAACATTCGTGTTTAAGAAATTTCTCAATGAGGGCTGCAATTTAATCCCTCCCTAACACCTGCCTTTATTGGGTATTGGTGTTTATGGGGGAATACACTGGGTTCTGACAGCCTTAGTAAGGCTGGGACAGCTTGGGTAGCTAGCCAAGGGATTCCTTGGTCCCAGACAGAAGAATCTACTTTCTCCCAGATTTCAGAGGGATATGGGAGGATTTTGAGAGAAGCACAAAAAGGTCACATGGAGATCTGAGAAGAGAAAATTGGGTCCCCAATTTCACCATTACATCATGCCCCATTAAGGAAGCAGGACAGGAGGGAATAATAAGAAAGGAGTGTTTAAATAAGGTCAACTAATTGGTCACTTAATTGGCAAGACAGACAAAGTCTCAAAACAATCTTTAAATTTCCCTTCAATCTTTATTATCCTATGGGGAGAAGAGTAAGAAAGTCCAGAGTGCCAGAGCAAGAGAGAAAGAGAGATTCCCATTAAAAAAAAAAAAAAAAAATCCAATGATCTTACTGGCAACATCCAATGTTACCCTATATTTGGCTGTCATGATGGAATAAGGGGGGACCTGGTCTAATCTTGGCCTGGTCATTGGAGGTCTTGAGAAAAAAGAGTGGAATCTTCTCTCCATATTCTTTTTATAAACCATCAAAATCATGGCTAGATAGTATTCTATAGAGTCTGCTCAGAAAGTTTGGGAGATGAAGGTTTATATATCTCTTTTGAATTTATCTCTAAATAATTAAAACTCCTACAATCATGTCAGAAGGTATTCATTAAGCATTTACTATATTATATTCATTAAGCAAATTACATTTGCTAACATACAAATGTATGGAATAGAGAGAGAAAAGATGAAGAACTTACAGGAATGTATGAATTCTTTTTCTGTATTTTATTTTCATTATTTCTCTCTTTCCCCATGACCTGTATAATATGTGCAGGCTCATATTTACTTGACCCTTGGCCACATATAAACATATTTACTTAACCTGAGCTTATGACATTTATCAGTATTTGATATTTATCAATATTTAGTCTATTAGCTGGACCACTATCTGCTTGATTAAGCCTGAAGGCCTAATTTTCTGTTTCCTAGAAATCAGGAGATTTCTAGGAAAGAGAAACCTTCAATTCCAATCTCTCCGAATAGCAACAATCAATTAGATGCCTCCCCCTCCCCTTCTCAATGCTCTCTTACTTGTCATGTGATCTCTTGTATAAAAGTTATGTATCTTTACTACTTCTTTAGCCCTCCTACCACGAGCTTTCTCTTTTTTATCTCGTGATGGGATGGCTCATCCTCCAGAAGTTTTCAATAAACAACTTTTCTGCTTTTTACTGAATGATCTCTGGGTAGTCATTTTGGGTAAGGGTTTTCTACATCCATCACACAACTAAAGACAAAACTATTCTCTCCTTTTAAGGAGTTCCCATTCCAAAGGTCAATAGCTTGTTGCACACACCTTACATGCAAAAATTAGATTAAAGATAATCTCAGAAGGTAAAATACTAGATCCTGGGGAGACCAAGAGGGTCTCTTATAGAAGACAGAATTGGAAAAAGGCCAAAGAAATTAAGAAATGGAGGGAAGATAGAGTATACTAGGCAGTAATACAATTGGTTAATAGCATGAAGATAAGAGATGAAATATCATGTATGAGAAATTAGAAAGAGGCCAGTGCAGTGAGATCTTAGAGTATAAGGAGAAAGCGAAAATATAAGAAGACTAGAAAGGAAGAGGTCAAGTTATTAAGAGATTTAAATTTAAAAATAGTATATATTTGATTCCCGTGGTCATGAAAAACCTCAGGAGCTCACTAACACAAATAATTTTTGAAAAAGCACTTTAACATATGAATGTAGGGTGTATTGAGATAGGTTAAAGACTTGAGACAGCACAAAAAAGTAATTAGAAAAGTACAGGTGAGAAATAATTATCAATAAACATTAAATAAGTATCTTCTATGTGCCAAGCATTGAGCTAAACCCTAAGTGATGAGGACCTGAAGTAGGGATTGCTTAAAAGTTTGGATCTTCAAATGCTCTCAGCTATGAAATAAGAAGAAAAAAAATTTCATGGGGAAAGTGATGACATATGTAAAAAGCAGCATTTTAAAATTTAAATTTATTCCAGTTTATCCACTAGATTAAATTAGGATAACAAAACATTAATTCAAATAGGTTCAATACCTCTACCATATACTCTTGATGGAAAAGAATTGTTATTGGGTAACCAGATTTGAAGGTTGAGCAAGTTCTTATAGCCTGATGTTATATTTTTGCCTTCTAGGAAATGGTAGTCTTTCAGGTAGCATGCACTGATAGAAATAACAGAAAGAGGAAAATCTCCAAGTGGGAAAAAATTGTGTTATTTTGTGTGCCATGACCAAGCCTGGCAGCCTTTTGGAGAAGGTTACTGAATTAATCTGTTAAGGATTAATTACTTACATGTTGCCCTGTTGCCTTCTGAAATATAAATTTTTAAGACTGTGGAAACAGAGATAACCACTCTACATGAGGCAGATAATTTCTTCTCTTATAGAGTACCTTGTTTTTTTGATTTTTTGGTTTTCTGGTCTTTTTCTTTCTGCTTGTTTTGACTCGAGAAAATGGCTATTTCCTTATCTTGGTGGTCAAAGAGGCCTCTGACTGATTATGAAAAAGGGGAGGGAGGACAAATCAATGACATCACAGAAAAATTGAAGCATAAGCTATAACTTTCACTATTTTCAATATATTTGAATATTTTAATAGCAAAGTTTTGATTCCATAGCAATGCATATGATTAATGTATTCTTTTGTTTAATATTTTTTGCTTATTTTATTTTGATTAATGGTAATATTTCTCAAAGTTTATAACTTAAAGGCTTTCTTAAGCACGTAACATATTTAATTTTTTTTTCAGTCATGTCTGCCTTTTTATTACCCCATTTTGGGATTTTCATGGCAAAGATACTAAAGTGCTTTGCCATTTCTTTCTCAGCTCATCTGACAAGTGAGAAAATTGAGGCAAATGGTTTAAATGACTTGCTGAAGTTTGCATACCCAGTAAGTGTCTAAGATCAGATTGGAATGTAAGAAGAGGTTTCCTGACTCTAAGCCCAGAACCCTATTCACTGCACCACTTAGCTCCCATAGATTGACTTATTTGATGTTATTGCTGTTTTCTTTATTCTGTTTCTTTTATTAAAGCTTTTACTTTCAAAACATATGTAAATATAATGTTCAACATTCACTCTTGCAAAACCTTGTGTTTTAAATTTTTCACTTTCTTCCTCTGAACTCCCAATAAACAAGAAACAATCCAATATATGTTAAACATGTGAAATTCTTCTATATATGTTTCTACAATTATCATGCTACACAAGAAAAATCAGATCAAAAAGGAAAAAAGAGAAAGAAAACAAAATGCAAGCAAGCAATGACAAAAATAGTCAAAATGTGATTCACACTCAGTCCCCACAGTCTTTTCTCTGAGTGAAGATGACTCTCTCCATCATAAAGCCATTGGAACTGGCCTGAATCACCTCACTATTAAATGTTCTCCTGGTTCTACTCACTGTGCTTAACATCAGTACATGTAAGTCTCTCTAGGTCTCTCTGTAATCATTCTCCTGATCATTTCTTTCAGAATAATAATATTTCTTTTTTGTTTGTTTGTTTTATTTTAATAGCCTTTTATTTACAGGTTATATATATGCGTAACTTTACAGCATTGATAATTGTCAAACTTCTTGTTCCAATTTTTCCCCTCCTTCCCCCCCACCCCCCCCCCAGATGGCAGGATGACCAGTAGATGTTAAATATATTAAAATATAAATTAGATACACAATAAGTATACATGACCAAACCGTTATTTTGTTATACAAAAAGAATCAGACTCTGAAATATTGAACAATTAGCCTGTGAAGGAAATCCAAAATCTAGGTGGGCAAAAATATAGGGATTGGGAATTCAATGTAATGGTTCTTAGTCATCTCCCAGAGTTCTTTCACTGGGCGTCGCTGGTTCAGTTCATTACTGCACCATTGGAACTAATTTGGTTCATCTCATTGCTGAGGATGGCCAGGTCCATCAGAATGGGTCATCATATAGTGTTGTTGTTGAAGTATATAATGATCTCCTGGCCCCGCTTATTTCACTCACCATCAGTTCGTGTAAGTCTCTCCAGGCTTTTCTGAAATCATCCTGTTGGTCATTTTTTTTTTAATTTAATAGCCTTTTATTTACAGGTTATATTTATGGGCAACTTTACAGCATTAACAATTGCCCAACCTCTTGTTCCAATTTTTCACCTCTTACCCCCCACCCCTTCCCCCAGATGGCAGGATGACCAGTAGATGTTAAATATATTAAAATATAAATTAGATACATAATAAGTATATATGACCAAAACGTTATTTTGTTGTAAAAAAAGAATCAGACTCTGAAATATTGAACAATTAGCCTGTGAAGGAAATCCAAAATGTAGGTGGGCAAAATATAGGGATTGGGAATTCAATGTAATGGTTTTTAGTCATCTCCCAGAGTTCTTTTTCTGGGCATAGCTATTTCAGTTCATTACTGCCCATTAGAAATGATTTGGTTGATCTCGTTTGAGGGTCCTTCCATCAGAACTGGTCATCTATAGTATTGTTGTTGGTATAATGATCTCCTGGTCCTATATTTACTCAGCATCAGTTCGTTAAGTCTTCCAGGCCTTTCAAATTATCCTGTTGGTCATTTCTTAAGAACATATATTCCATAATATTCATATACACAATTTATTCAGATTCTCCAACTGATGGAATCCATTCAGTTTGTTTTACCCACTACAAAGGGCTGCCACAAACATTTGTGCACAACAGGTCCCTTTCCTTCTTTATAATCTCTTTGGGATATAATCCCAGTAGTAAACGGATCAAAGGGTATAAGTTTGATAACTTTTTGAGCATAGTTCCAAACTACTCTCCAAAATGGTTGGATTCATTCACAACCACCAACAATGCATCAATGTCCCATTTCCACCCCCCAACAATCATCATTATTTTTTCCTTCTCTTACCAATCTGACGGTGTGTAGTGGTATCTTAAGTTGTCTTAATTTGCATTTTTGATTAATAATGACTTGGAGCATCTTTTCATATGACTAGAAATAGTTTCAATTTCTTGATCTGAGAATTGTCTATTCATATCCTTTGACCATTTTTCAATTGGAGAATGGCTTGATTTTTTATAAATTAGAGTTAATTCTCTATATATACAATAATAATATTTCATTAAATTCATATGCCATATCTTATTCAGTCATTATGCAAGTGATGGCATTCACTCAGTTTCCAGTTCCTTGACACTAAAAATAGCTGCTACAAATATTTTTGTACGTGTATTTTTTCCCTTTTTTTATAATCTCTATAAATACAGGCTCACTTGAGACACTGCTGGATCAAGGGATATGCACAGTTTGAGATTCCTTTGGCTGTAGTTCCAAATTGCTCTCCAGAATGGTTGAATCAGTTCACAACTCCACCAAAAATTCCAAGAGTGAATGTTTGTTTGTTTGTTTTTTTACTTTTATTTCTTTTATTAAAACTTTTTATTTTCATAAGAGCTGCATAAATGAGTTTCAGTATTCACCCTTGAAAAGCCTTGTGTTCTTTAAATGTTTGGTAGAATTCACATGTAAATCCATCTGGCCTTAGACATTTTTTGCTTTCTTAATATTTGAATTGTTTCTTTCTGGCTGCTTGAAATGTTTTCTCCTTGATCTAATAATTCTGAAATTTATTTTCAATATTCCATAGACTTTTCATTTTGAGGGTCTCTTTGACCCTCTTTGAGGGTCACCCCATCTTTGAGGGTGATAGGTTCTTTCAATGGCTAGTTTATCCTTTGTTAAAAAAACATCAGGGTAGTTTTCCTTCATGATTTCCTGAAAGATGTTTTTTTTTTCCACTTTTATTGGTTTTGTTTGATTCTTGATGTCTCATTGAGTCATTCTCTTCCATTTGTTCAATTCTAATTTTTAGTCATTTATTTTCTTCCTTTAGCTTTTTTAATCTCCTTTTGCATCTGGCCAATTGAACTTTTAAGTGTGTTGTTTCCTTCATTGCTTTTTTGTTGTTGTGGTTGTTTTTCAAATTCTGTTTTTCAATGAATGGCTTCTTTTCCATTTCATCAAATCTATTTTCTAAGGACTTATAGGCTTTTTCCATTCTTCTAAATCTATTTTAAAAGAGTTTTGTTCAGATATTTTTGTGTTTCCTTTTCCAAATTCTCGTGAATTTCCTGTCCCCATTTTTATTCTAACTTTCTTTTAAGATCCTTTTAAAATTATTCCAAGAGAATATTGTGAGATGGAAACCAAATCCTATTACCTTTTGGGATTTCATCTGGAGACAATGTTCTTTAGTGTCCTCAGGATTTGAGACCTATTCTGTTTTTGCATAAAAGCCCTCTATGGACAGAGTTCTTTTTTTAACTTTTTTGCTCATTTTTAAAGACTAGCTCTTAGGGTGAAGAGGAGATTGTACCAAACTTCCTATACAGGCAACAGTGTCTTCACACTGCCTTAAACTGTTGCTGCTGACTTCCTTCCTGCACTGTTTGGGCATTCCCAAGTCCTGCATCTTTCTGGGGTTCAGGGATTCACTATTTGCCTTCTGTAATTTTGTTGAATATTTCAAGCCAAGGACAACTTAGCCATTTTGAGGGCCCTAACTTACTCAGAGTGAATGTAAATAGCAATTATTACTGTTTCAGTCAGAAAACCTAAAATTTTCCCTTCCTAGATTGTATTTTCTTTAAATTAGTTAAAAGAGGACATTCTCCGTCTCATTTCTTAACTGGCATTAATCATTAATAAAATGTTGTATCAGTCAAACACAAATCTGGCAACTACCTCAGCATACAAAGGCCAAGGTTTTCCATTGCATCCAGGATCATTTCAAGGCATCCTGATCTATATCTCACTACTATTGCCAGCTCTAGAGGAGAAAGTGAGAGTGGTAACTTTTGTATAGACTTCTCTCACTTAAATCCTATTCATTTACATGTTATAGCATCACTTTCCTGATGTCATAGTTTTCTTTAAGAATAAAGGAATATGGAGGGGGATGGGGCAACTAGTTGGTTTAGTGGATAGAGCACCAGCCCTGAAGTAGAAGGACCTGAGTTCAAATCTGGCCTCAGACACTTAAAAAAATTTAATTGTATTTTTATAGAACAGTGTGAAGCATAGAGAAGATCCTACTTATTCTTTAATATATTTGACTATTTCTTAGGAATCTTACTACGGGGCAGCTAGGTGGTACAGTGGAGAGAGCGCCAGTCCTGAAGTCAACAGGACTTGAGTTCAAATCTGGTTTCAGACACTTAACACTTCCTAGCTGTGTGACCCTGGGCAAATCACTTAACACCAATTGCAGAAGAAGAAGAAGAAGAAGAAGAAGAAGAAGAAGAAGAAGAAGAAGAAGAAGAAGAAGAAGAAGAAGAAGAAGAAGAAGAAGAAGAAGAAGAAGAAGAAGAGGAAGGAGGAGGAGGAGGAGGAGGAGGAGGAGGAGGAGGAGGAGGAGGAGGAGGAGGAGGAGGAGGAGGAGGAAGAAGAAGAAGAAGAAGAAGAAGAAGAAGAAGAAGAAGAAGAAGAAGAAGAAGAAGGAAGAAGAAGAAGAAGCACGATAAGTACAGGAAAATGTTTAAAAGGATTGCACATGCTTAAGTTGTGTAGCATTGCTTGCAGTATTAGGGGGTGGGGAGGTAAGAAAGGGGAGAAAGAAAAACATTTGGAATGCAGCATAAAATCAACGTTCAAATTATCTTTTCATCTTTTTGTAAAAATATAATTCTATTGATAAATAATTAAAATTATTGCAAAATGAATGAAAGATAAACTACAAGCTTGAATGAACAAAAATTACTGAATTCAATATCATTTTAAGATAGGTAAAACCTGTAATATTTTATATATGAAAGCCAGTGGAGAAGGAAAAGCAAATACTGATAAATTTGTGGGAAAAGTGGGAAAAACTGATAGCACAATGTCTCCATCGGACAACTGATTCTTTATTATTCCTGCCAAAATAAGAGTAAAAGAAAATGGTAAGATTAAGTAAAAGCTGGAAATGTAAAGCACATATTACAACTCTTTTTGTGTGTTATATAGAGTACTTTTGGAATAAACTAACAATGGGTGAAGATCACCATATGTGAACAGGTGGTGTCAATTAATTCTAGGGAGATGATATGATTGGGAGAAGAGTTATGAAGGGGATGATGGGAAATGATGACTGAAACAAATCACTACTAGAACAAATCCTCTTAGTCTTTGGTGAGTTATCCAGAAAAGTATACTAATGTAAAAGATGGAATAAAGAAATAGTCCATTTTCCTTAAAATGATCTGTAGCATCTATTTAAAACCATCAGCAAGCAGGATATATAATGGGAATAAGTAGAACCATTCTTAATAAGATCAGGAGTGCTCTCCATTATCACAATTACTATTCAATATTGTATTAGAAATGTTAGCTTTGGCAATAAGAAAAAATAGATTAAAAGAATTAGAGTAGATCACGAGGAAAGCAAATTATCACTCTTTGCAGATGATATGTTGGTATACTTAGAGAACCCTAGAGAATCTGTGATGACCGTGTTAGCACACTGGATACCTTAAAATCAGCTGGAGTCAGGATAAGCAAAAGTCCTTAGTCTTTATTCTTGGTCTTTAGGGGTAGGATTGAATTGGATGGAAGCAGAATCTCCACAATCTTCTTTCTTTGTGTCCTGCCCAGAGAGTGACCCTGGTTAGTCTTAGTCCACCCCGTAGTCCCTCTTACAATTCTCTGTATACACCAATTATCAAGCCAGCACAAGATAGTGGGAAGGGCCATTCCCCAAGACCATGCTCATAGAGTATTGTCCAATTGGTAATTAGCTCTAAGTGCTTGAACTGACTTCAGTGCAACAACTCGAGTTTCAGCCCTCTACAAGAATCAACTAAAAAAAAAAAAACAAAAGCAAACGAACAATTGGAAACAACTTAGCAAAGTTGCAGGATACAAAATAAATCCACATGAATCATCAGCATTTTTATATATTACCAACAAAATAAAGCAACAAGAGATACAAAAAAGAAATTCCATTCAAAATAACTGTTTATAATATAAAATATTTGGGAATCTGTCTGCCAAGGGGAAGTCAAAAAGTACAAAACACTTTCCACACAAATAAATACAGTTATTCCACACAACATACAGAATTTTCGCACAATTAAAGTCAGATCTAATCAGTTGGAAAAAAATATCAAGTGCTCATAGGTAGGCCGAGTGAATATAATAAAAATACTACCTAAATTAATTTACTTATTTAGTGTCATACCAATCAAACTTCCAAGAAATTATTTTATAGTTCTTAAAAAAATAGTAATAAAATTCCTCTGGAAGAACAAAAGGTTAAGAATTTCAAGGGAATTAATGAAAAAAATGCTAATGAAGGTGACCTAGATGCTCTAAACCTAAAACTACATTATAAAGCAGCAGTCATCAGAACCATTTAGTACTGGCTAAGAAATAGAGTAGTCAATCAGTGGAATAGGTTAGGATCACAGGATAAAATAGGTAATAACTATAGCAAGCTATTGTATAACAAACCCAGAATCCCAGTTTTGGGGATAAGAACTCACTATTTGGCCAAAACTGCTGGGAAAATTGGAAACTAATATGGAAGAAATTAGTGCTGACCCACACCTAACATCCCATACCAACATAAGATCTAAATGAGTTCATGATTTAGACATAAATAGTGATATTATAAGTGAATTAGCAGAACATATGATATATTACCTCTCAGATCTGTGGAGAAGGAAGGAATTTGCGTCCAAAGAAGAACTGGAACTCATAATTGAAAACCAGATAATTTAGATAATATTAACTTAAAATTTTTTATACAAACAAAACTAATGCAGACAAGATCAGAAAAGAAGCAATAAATTGTGAAATTATTTTTCCACTCAAGGCTTCAGATAAAGGCTACATTTCTAAAATAAATAGAAAATTGACTCAAATTTATAAGAATTCAAGCCATTCTCCACTTCATAAATGGTCAACGGATATAAGCAGACACTTTTCAGATGATGAAATTAAAACTATTTCTGATCATATGTGAAGATGCTCTAAATCACTATTGATTAGAGAAATGCAAATTAAGACAACTCTGAGATACCATTATACACCTCTCAGACTGGCTAAAATGACAGGAAAAGACAAGAACGAATGTTGGAGAGGATATGGGGAAAACTGGGCCACTAATATATTGTTGGTGGAACTGAGAATGGATCCAGCCATTCTGGAGAGCAATTTGGAATGGTGTTAAAAAGTTATCAAGCTGTGAGTACCCTTTAATCTAGCAGTGTTTCTATTGGGTTTATCTTCCAAATAAAGAAAGGAAAGGGAACCACATGTGCAAAAATGTTTGTGGCAACCCTTTTTAGTAGGGGCAAGAAAATGGAAACTGAGTGAATGCCCATCAGTTGGAGAATGGTTGAATAAGTTATGGTATACAAATGTTATGGAATATTTTTGTTCTATAAGAAATGATGAGGAGGAAGATTTTAGAGAGGTCTGGAGAGACTTACATGAACTGATGCTAAGTGAAATGAGCAGAACCAGGAGATCATTGTACATAGCAACAACAATATTATACAATGATCAATTCTGATAAATGAGACTCTTTCCAACAATGAAATTATTAATGCCAGTTCCAATGATCTTGAGATGAAGAGCCATCTACACCCAGAGAGAGGACTACAGGGATTGAATGTGGATTACAGTGTAACATTCTCACTCTTTTTGTTGTTGTTCACTTGCATTTTGATTTCTTATTCATTTGCTTTCTTTTTTGATCTGATTTTTCTTGTGCAATAAGAGAATTATATAAATATGTTTATACATATCACATTCAACATATATTTTAGCATGTTGTATATATACTGGATTGCTTGCCATTTAGGGAAGGGTGTAGGGGGAAATCAGAGAAAATCTGAAACAGAAGGCTATTCAAGGGTCAATGTTGTCAAATTAAATGTGCATATATTTTAAAAATAAAAAGCTTTGTTAAAATTAAAAAAAAAAGAAAAGACATAGTCCACATTAGTGGACCTTTTTATTTTATTATTGCTTTTTCTTATTAATGAAATGTCTTTATAAACCTCCCCCCAAAATAGATATTTTACTATCTCGATACCCTTGGCTCCTTTGATTAGAGGGTAAAACAAGTAACTCTTCTCAAGGGGTCCTTTTTAAGAAAGCTCAATTCATTGAAAGGAAACAATTCATTTCCTACCCACTGTATTCTTTATATTCTACTTTACCATCATCATGCACCTTCACCATTCATCATGCATTCTAAGAACTCTAACTATCCTTTAAACAGCTCAATACACACACAATTATATTTCCCCTGCTTTATCTAATACTACTTCTTAAATTGACTTGCAAGCTGCCAGTAAAAAATGAACCCTGAAATGTAGTTATTCATCTTTTGTGAGCATCTATAATATCTGACCATTACTAGAAATACATATGACAAATTGCCTCCCAGATATAAACAATAAATTGTCCTCTCTAAACTCTAATGTAGGAATGGGAAGAAACTGGGCCATGGACTGTATAAGGCCCACAAAATAATTTGCTATGGGAATCGCAGGTGATGCTCAACTAAAAGTCATATTAAACAATCTCCCAATGCATGAGTTCTATAAATGCACTGATATGATGTTATAAATACCCAAATGGCCCTTGGAAGAAAAAAGATCATCCACCCCTGCTCTAAAGAAATAGTCAATGCATAATAAAATATACATTGTTTTTGTTTGTCCTTTGTTTTAAAGAGAAACAATGACATCAAAGGGTGACATCTTGTCTTGTGCATTAATTGGATTTAAATGAAGCAGAGTTGTACACATTTTCAGCCTCTTTCTTTTCCAATGTAATTGAAGCCCAGTGACAAGACAAAAGTCAGAACAACTGGTTATGGCCTGGGATTTAGTGAATGATCTGGGTGACTTCAATGTCTTTCCAAGTGCTAAGACCTCCCCAGCAGCTATTTCAATGGTCTTCGTGTCAGTTCAAACAAATCTGTCCATCTTGCTGGGGGATATTCTTGGAGTAGACTCTCTCCTAACTCACTAAATTTTGAGACTTGGCCCATCAACCTTCTTTAGCCCATCTGCCTAAATGGTTTTACCAGAGAATGGTCCCAATTCATGCCACAATTTCTTGCACACAAAGCTGAAAGCACCGTGTCAGGTAGACCCCAAGAGTGAATAAATATCCCTGAAAAAGGCTCAGCAAGTTCTCATACCTGAGGTCCTAGTCCTTCTTGAACATTGCATACACCCCTGTACACATTATCATTGTAAGGAATGACCCATTGTACCTTGAAAAATACATTGCTAAAGAGTTACTTTCTGTGTATTTTCACTCAACTGAATATCAGTTTCAGGACTGACTGAGAGAAAAACAAAACATACCCTATTAGTAACATGGTATTTTAATTGTTGTACAGAATATATGTATTGGTGATAGCTTCTTTTCTTTATGACGAAGGAGAATAATCCATTACTATCTTTTTCCAGGCCACAAATAACAAGAAATTATAGCTCCTTACTGCTCAGAGTCTTCAGCATGGCTCAAAAATAACAATTTTCTTGTAGATCTAAGCATTATTAAAGCATAAGCAGTGTGTTAAGGTATGTAAAATCAGCTTGGATAAGCATTATTATTAACCTTTCTCCTGAGAGGAAAGAGAAAAGTTAAGTGTTATTGTACATAAAAGAGTATAGGGCCCATGACTTATGTGAGAACATCATAAGCCAAGGTGTGTGGACTTGTATGTTTTTGTTAATTATGATAATTATATTTTAATGTAATTTATTTCTTTTCTAATTTATCCATTTTGTGATTTTGAAAAACATAATCCTCAAGAATGAAAAACATAATCCTCAAGAATCCTCATCTGACTAACAAAGGGTCTGTGACACACAAAAAGGTTAAGTATTCCTGGATAGATGTGGCTAAGTATTGGTAATTTCTTAAAGAGCAGACTTAGTGTCTGCACAATCTGCTAGGTGTCCAGTGTCATGAACATTGTTAAGGACATACTGTTCAATAGCAACAATTCCTGTGGGAAGATTATGTCCACAAAATTTATTACAAATGAATTATAGCTTGTGAATTATTAAAGTCTAATGGAAAGAAGTACGGAATGGATATAGAGATTAAAAAGGGAAATAAAATGGTTGAATTCCTAGAAATTTAGTCCTGAATGATCTTATAATCAGTTGAGTGACAAATCTCACTTTCAGTAAGTTGGTCCAACATTGCCCTTTCTTCTAAGTAAAGCAAAGTGCTTTACCTCCAGGGATGCTGATATTACAGAAATTTTCATGAGGATTCAGCAATTCTGGAAGGCACTCAGTGCTTCCTTACTATCTCATTACAAAATCACAATTTCCTAGAAATTTTATGTGCATCACTAGTTGAGGAGAATTTCAGCCAGAAGGAATTTTCCAATTTTCAGATGACAGTTTTCATCATGGCCATTTTATAATGAGAAAGGCTAGAAGATCAACTATCAACTATCTATATTGGATCAAAAAAGAAGTTATTCATGTCATAAACATATTCCAACTTGGTCTGTAACTTCACAAACTAAATTAAAGAAAAGAAAAGAAGACAAAAATATCAAATTATTGCTAACTCCAACACTCACATAAATATGGAACACTGAATATTCTTTTTCTCTCACAGTTTTATACAAATATAAGCAACAAATAACAAAAACATGGTTTCTTTATTAATTGGGTCATATGAATCATTTCTTTATCATTGGGCTTATAGTTCAATTCCCACGTCCTTTTGTTATTCAATTCATTTATCCCGCATGTATTCCTCTTCTAAGTAATGCTCATTTTCTGTTTATTTAATTAATAAGCTTATTGCAGGCAGTGAAAATAAGAGCAAATAATGTGTTCTTAGTTGATCTCTCTATTTTCTGACACTTCTCTTATATGTTTTCTCCTTTTTCTTTTCCTTCTCCTCTGCCTTCTCCTCCTCCTTCTTCCCTTTCTCTTTTTCCTTCTTCTTCTAATTCTTCTCCTTCTTCTTCTAATTCTTCTTCTTTTTTCTTTTTCTTCTTCTCCTCCTCCTTCTTCTCTTTCTTCCCCTTCTCTTTCTTCTCCTTCTCCTTCTCCTTCCCCTTCCCCTTCCCCTTCCCCTTCCCCTTCTCCTTCCCCCTCCCTTCTCCTTCTCCTCCTTCTCCTTCTCCTTCTCCTTCTCCTTCTCCTTCTCCTTCTCCTTCTCCTTCTCCTTCTCCTTCTCCTTCTCCTTCTCCTTCTCCTTCTCCTCCTCCTCCTTCTCCTTCTCCTCCTTCTCCTTCTCCTTCTCCTTCTCCTTCTCCTTCTCCTTCTCCTTCTCCTTCTCCTTCTCCTTCTCCTTCTCCTTCTCCTTCTCCTTCTCCTTCTCCTTCTCCTTCTCCTTCTCCTTCTCCTTCTCCTTCTCCTCCTCCTCCTCCTCCTCCTCCTCCTCCTCCTCCTCCTCCTCCTCCTCCTCTCCTCCTCCTCCTCCTCTCCTCCTCCTTCTTCTTCTTCTTCTTCTTCTTCTTCTTCTTCTTCTTCTTCTTCTTCTTCTTCTTCTTTCTCTTCCTCTTCTCCTTCTTCTTCCTCTTCCTCTTCTTCTTCTTCTTCTTTGAAGGCAGTTGGTGTTAAATGACTTGCTCAGCATCACATAGCTAGTATGTACTTAAGATCAGATTAAACTCAGGTCCTCTTGTCGCCTGTTGCTCTATTCATTAAACCACCTATCTGCCCTTCCTACATGTATTTTTGAAAGAAAGCTGATAATGATTGCAATGATTTTGTTAATGATAATCTGTTTGGTTTTTTAATGTTTATTAATTGTTAGGTTTTGCAGAATAGCAAACATACATATTTAACTGCATTAAGCTATATTACAGCTTACTATTTTATGAAAATTAAATTCATAGTCAACTGAAGTTGAATCATTTATCACAATGTCTTCAGCTTAGAAGAAATTAGAAGAAGAAAAGATACTCATTTGAATGACTATCTGATTCAAGAAGACACTAACATTTAATTGTCAGTTTTAGAGAATAGGGAGCTGAGAGGTTGGATTGGTGTCAAATGCAGTTAACAAGAGTTCACTGCACTTTACAAGAAAAAATATGACCACATCCCACCTCCCCCAAAATGAACCTTCCTTAGCTATGAATAATACACATCAATTTTTTCTCAAAAATAAATGCTATATCAGGAGCATTTTCTAAATTAGTCATGCCCCTGATTATCAGAAACAATTAAAAAAACACTTAGATGAGATTTATTATAAAATCAAATCTAGTTTTCTTGCTGGTCTTTTTAAATTAGTGACATTTGAGGCTCACTGTCCCTATCAAAAATTGTCTTATGGGTGACTAATCTTTTAACTCCAATTCCAGTCTTAACCATGTTATAATTTAATACTCAACAGAAAAAAAAAAAAAACTTAATAAACATACCCAGTACTCTTTTTGGATATGGACCATGCATTCATGAGGTTTGAAATTTGTAGAAGAGGCTTGGAATGGAATGTAGATTAAACAAGCATTGTTTTTTAATAGACACAATATAATTTAATTGCTCAAATCTGTAAATAAAACCAGCATAATCAGAGATAGTCTTCTTAACATAGTTTTCACTTTCACAGCACACACATATACACCTATAAATATATATGTGGAAATATATATATATATATAAACATAAAGTAAGCATATATATATATATATACATACATGCATTCAAATACATATAAATCATGTAGATACATATCTGCACACATAAATATGTATATACACATATATGGAAAAACAGAATATAAAAAAGATGGGAATGAAATTTTAACATGGAATGTGCATAAGATGTTTGGAGTGGATGGGAGTGATGTAGAAGAGAGAAATCTATTACCAGGTAGCACAGTGAATAAAATATTATGCCTTAAGTCAGGAAAACCTAGTTTCAAATCCAGCCTCAGATACTTACTAGCTCTATGACCCTGTGCAAGTCAGTTAACATTTATCGCCCTCAGTTTCTTTATAAAACAAGCATAGTAACAACTCTTTTCTCCCACAGTTGTTATAATAATCAAATGAGAAAATATTTATAAAGCACATGGTAGGCAACATATGTGAACTGTATTTATGAGATATAATGCAGGGATCTAAAATGGGGTTGGATGAGATACCTGGAAAGAGCTAGGGTATAAAAAAGAATCAATATTTTTAATTTAAAAAATAAACTCATAAGCTTTAAGTATGCCATGTGATATAGAATTCCATGTTTATGAAACTCCTCCCAAAAGGAACATAGTGTACTTCTCCCCTCTCTACTATCTCTAGAATAGAATTATACATTCTCTCTGAGCTCTTCAAGGAAAGTAAGCCTATCCTGCCCTAGATTACCTCTTAGCCTATTGAATCACTAAAGGAATTCACAGCTAGTTCATATATTTGAGTTATATCCTTGTACTAAAATGGAATGCACAAAAGATTGTATGTTGAAGCAAAGCACTAAACGGCATATTTTTAGCATTGCTATTCTTTGTAAAAGCCAGGTTTCCCCAGGAATTGATTTGCCAGGCTATTTTTACCTGACATGGCCCTTTAAACTCAAATACCACTGATAGAAGATTAAAGATAGAATGGCACAAAGAAAAAAAATGAAGAGAAAATGAATTCTCCAGAGTGTCTTTTGGGGCCAGAAAAAGGTTGTGAATTAGTAAATTATAAGATAACTCTCAATGTGATTGCATTTTAATGGTATAAAACCAACTCTAAAGGAACTCAAAAGGCTTAAAATGCAAGAACTCAAAATGTCCAAACCACTGACATTGAACTAGATTCCTCAAATGTGTAAAACCTTTCTTCTCTTATGTAATATATTGTTTTTGCTAAGTTGCCAGGGTCAAATTTTTGTAAGTCTTCAACTATATTATTAACTCTAGAGATACTGGATGATTAATTCAATAGATTCTGATTTCAGAGGAGAATTAATATTCTTCACATCTTCATTGTGAATGCAAGGAAGTGTGCTGAAAAACTGATGACTTGAAAATATAAACATTGGAAACAATAGAAACCTAGGTAGGTAAAGACATCTGAGTAATATAATGATGATGAACGGCATGAAAAAAATAAGAATGTAATTCCACCACCTTCAGCCATCCAGAAGAGAAGAGAAAATATGACAGACTTAGGATATAAGTATTTGCTTTTGTTAATTTTATATTAAAGAAAAAAAAAAGAATAAAAGAAAACAATAAAAATGTAGAAAGAACTGTTATTATACATACATATATATATATATATATATATATATATATATATATATATATAATTGAGGCACAAAAAGATTTGATTAAAAAGGCATGCAGGTTTTGTCATTCTAACAAAATATTTAATTTTTTTCTTAAGTATTATTTATAGTTTTAAGGATACATCTTCCCTACCCCCATTCTCAGCTTTGCAAGAAAAATTTAGTTTTTGTGTTTGCTTGCTTTCAGTCTAAAACAGCCTTTTTCTTTTCTTTCTTGTACTTAGTACAAAATCTTTACTAACCTCAGCTGCAGATTTTGGATACTTAAATCTTTTCCTTCCTGATTCCTTACAATAACTAGCCAAATTTACAGGTGGCTTTTAAAATATGTTTCCTTATTATTTTTAATGACATTCTTTATTCAAATTCTTCTCTAGATTTTCTCATTTATTATATGTTGGAGATTCTCCAAGCCCATTATGAACCTGCCATTAGTATCTACATTATAGTTACATTCAGTTCATTGCAAATTGCCAAGCTTCATGTCTCAGTCAAATAACAACACAGGCAGAATGGGATATTGAATTTATCGGAAGTCTGAGATAGTGAAAGGATATTTTTTGTTTCTTTTAGGCAATCCAACTTACTGTCCTCCTATTTATTTTAATACCCAAACCACCTATGCTTTGCCTTCCAGAATGTTGGAGGAACTGTATTCATTGTCCAGATAACCCTTTTCATAATCAAGGCAATAGATAAGATTTGTATGTTGACTAAGAATTTTTAAAGGAGTTATAAATTTTTTAAGACATTCTGCCATATTCCAAGGATTGATAAAGATAAGAAAATTTCATTTTGAAAATAAGCATATGTGGGAGATCTCATTCTTCAACTTGCACTACGTATTGAAACTTGACTATAACAATGACAAAAAAGTTTGGTGAATTTGTTGGTCTTGCACAAAGCATAAGGTTTTTGGTTTTGTGCAAAGTATAAAATCAGTACATAAAAGAATCAGAATCTATTCTGCTATTCAAGGAATTTTGACTCGTGTAGATGAGATATCAAAACTCAGAAAGTTCAGATTAAAATGCACGTCTCCATTCTCATATCCAAAACCTATAACTATTTTTAAGTTATCTATTTTTTAAAGATATCACTATCTTTTCAGTCACCTAGTTTTGTAGGTGCAATTCTTGAATCCTTACTCTTACTAATTAAACATACCACAAGTTGACAAACTGTGTTTCCAGTTTTAGAAAGTTGCAAATATTTTTAAACAAAATATCTCTAATTAAATTTTTTATTTCTATTCCAATTGTCAGAACCCTAGTTTAGGGTCTCAGCATTTCTGGCCAAGGCTACATACAGCTTAATGTTTTAACTGACCTCTTTGCTTCAAGTCTGTTCTCACTCTAATCCATTTTTCTCACACTGGTCTGATAATGCCACATCTTTATTCAACAAACTCCTATGATTCTTTTTTACTTCTGTGATAAAATATAAACTCCACAGTTTAAGATTTAAAATATTTAAACTTGGCCCCATCTTAACTTTGAGAGCTTCCTGCATACACAATATGTTAAAGTCATGCATGTCTACTGAGTCTTACTCAAAGCACTCTACTGTCTTTGTTTTTTGTTTTTTTAATCTGCACACCAAAAAAAAAAAAAAAAAAAATTAGAATTCATTCTTGAATTCTCTATTTGCACCAGTTTATTGTGACATCATAGTAGGCTGTGAAATATTCAATTGGTTTGATTTTAGTTGATTTTCATTAAAAAATTATATAGATGAAAAGTAATTATGTAGATGAATAGTTGTTGATATTTTCCAGTACAACTTTATTCGGTAATAATAATGGCTGAATTTTGTTTTATTTTTTTCTCTTTGCCTTTGATTTTTTCACATTTCTTAGTTAGGAAGCAATTCTTCTATGATTAAACCAATTCATCTCCAACAGCAAAGGATTTTCTAGGTATCCTTGATTTAATCTGGATTCTATTTCCAGCTTTATTCTTTTTATTGTTTTTTTCCATGTATTCATAAGCACATATAAGATAGTCAAATTACTGTGGTACCAAAGTTCATATGGTAGTTGTTCTGCCCTTGATTAAAAAAGTGTGTCATAAAAATATTTTGTATATTCTATATTCTTCTCTGAGTTGTTGCACTCCTATCATGCTCATCTTTGAATACCTTCAGAGTGGCATTTCTTCACTGAGTTCCTCAACAAAATTCACTGATAATTGATTTTACCCTTGATTTCTTTGTTTTATTACTTGATTTCAATCACAAACTTTTATTTTCTAAAAATTCTTTATAAAAATTAAATTCTAAAGTGATTATCTTTGGCTTCCTTCTCTCTCTAGTTGGCAAGTTGATCAAATGTTTTCTGATGAAGAACATATTTAAGTTCTTTTTTTCTCTCCTTTTATAAAAATATATTCAGAGTCTATGTTTAAGTTCTTTCTTCTGTCCATTATATTTATTTCATTAATAGATTACCTGAATAGGTTATAATCAAGTTGTTTTAATTGCATAGCAACTTTTTGTTTCATTTTTATTCTTTAAATTTATTTTGATTTTTATGCCATTGAATAAGATAGTAATATAACTGAATAAGAAATGACCCCTGCATGAGTAACACATTATTTAAAATATAATTCATTTAAAAAATGCATTCTCACCATCTACAAAGTCCAGCATATAAATAATTTTCTTGACTAAAGTATTCATGTTGTAGAGGTATGAGGTTTCCATGCTGCTTATAAGTATTTAAAATCTCAAATATTGTTTCTTGACCAATACTTTTAATATATTTTCACCATTTTCATTTATTCACATTTTTACATTAAAATTGGCATATAATTTTAAATAAAATAGTAATTTTGTTACATGACTTCATTTTAATAACATGTATTAAACATTTTTAAAAATTATAATATATGACAATTTTGTTTTTAACCAAAGATAGTGCTTTACAACTTTTACTTCTTTGTGTGCTTCATGCATACCATTGGCCCTTTCCTCAAGTGGATGTGATTGGTGGATGTGAAAATTGACATCCCAGCAACTCCTCCCCATGAGCAATTCAAATAGATGGGCAGCTAAGCACCCTCGAGGTGGGTAGACTGACTTTTTCTGGGAGGGTTGGGAGCTGGGTAGTAGCTTCCACAACAAACTTCATTAAGCACTCTTAATGGGCAGGTTGTGTATTTGAATATGAAGATTTAAATTTTAAGATTCTGATTGCATTATTCATATAGTTTTTCTACTTTTTCATTCTCTGTAACAAATATAGATGTACAAGCTGTCTTATTTATGGTGGTGTTTGGAGAAAATATTTCTGGAAAAACTACAATAAAAGATTAATAAAGAGACCATAAAATAGTGTTTCTTATTTCCATTACATACATCATAAAAACAAATCTGCCATTCCATTTATTTTTTTTGAAATGTATTATTTTACGCCATGCATAAGTTGGTCCTTTAATACCTTTAAAATCTACCTTAACCTTACTTTACATATTCTACTATACAGAAACACTAGCTAGCTAGCTATTCTTTATTTTTTTTTAATAGCCTTTTATTTACAGGATATATACATGGGTAACTTTACAGCATTAACAATTGCCAAACCTCTTCTTCCAATTTTTCACCTCTTACCCCCCCCCTTAGATGGAGGATGACCAGTAGATGTTAAATAATTAAAATATAAATTAGATACACAATAAGTAACATGACCAAAACGTTATTTTTGCTGTACAAAAAATCAGACTCTGAAATATTGTACAATTAAACTTGGAAGGAAATCAAAAATGCAGGTGTAAAATATAGGATTGGGAATTAATTTTGGTTTTAGTTCTCCCAGGTTCTTTTTCTAGGCATAGCAGTTCAGTTCATTACTACTCCATTAAAATGATTTGGTTGATCTCGTTGCTGAGGATGGCCTGGTCCATCAGAACTGGTTATAATATTTTGATGAAGTATATAATGATCTCCTGGTCCTGCTCATTTCCTCAGCATCATTCTTAATCTCTCAAACATTTCAAATTATCTGTTGGTCATTTCTTACAGAACAGTAATATTCCATAATATTCATATACCACAATTTTTAAGCCATTCTCCAACTGATGGGGGTCATTCAGTTTCCAGTTTTACCACTACAAAAGGGCTGCCACAAACATTCTAAAAGGGGCCCCCTTCTTTAAATCTTTTGGGAATAACCCGTAGTAACACGCTGGATCAAAAGGGTATGCACAGTTTGATAACGACATAGTTACAAACTACTCTCCAAAATGGTTGGTTCCACAACTCCAAACAATGCATCAATGTCCCAGTTTTCCCAATCCCTCAACAATCATTATTTTTCCTGTCATCTAAGCCAATCGACAGGTGTGTAGTGGTATCTTAAGTTTTTTTTGCATTTTCTGATTTAATGACTTGGAGCATCTTTTCATATGACTAGAAATAGTTTAATTTCTTCATCTGAAATTGTCTGTTCCTTATCCGACCATTTTTCAATTAGAGAATGGCGATTTTTTTATAAATTAGAGTTAATTCTCTATATATTTTGGAAATAGGGGTTTATCAGAACCTTTGACTGTAAAATATTTTCCCAGTTTATTTTCCCTTCTAATCTTATCTGCATTAGTTTGTTTGTACAAAACTTTTCAGTTTGCATAATCAAATTTTCTATTTTGTGATCAGTAATGATCTCTAATTTCCTTTGGTCATAAAGACCCCTCCCTTCCCACAGGTTGAGAGGAAACTATCCTGTGTTCCTCTAATTTATTAATAATTTCATTCTTTATGCCTAGGTAATGAACCCTTTTGACCTTATCTTGGTTAACGGCGTTAAGTATGGATCAATGCCTAGTTTCTGCCTATTAGTTTCCAATTTTCCCCAATTTTTTTCAAACGTAATTCTTATCCCAAAAGCTGGGATCTTTGGGTTTCAAAGACTAGGTTGCTATTTTTTTGTGTTTTTCCGAACTAATCTGTTCCACTGATCAACTAATCTATTCCTTAGCCAATCCAAATAGTTTTGGTCTGCGCTTATAATATAATTTTAGATCTGGTGCTAACCACCTTCATTTGATTTTTTTTTTTTCATTAATTCCCTTAAATTCTTGACCTTTTGTTTTCCATATGAACCATTTTTTGGTTTAAAATGTTTTTGGGGTTGTTTGGTATAGGCTAAATAAATAGAATAGTTTGGTAATATTGTATCTTTATTATATTTGCTCGCCCTGTCCAAAGAGCATTTAATATTTTTCAATTGGTTAGATCAGACTTAATTTGTGAAAATGGTCTGTAATTTTGTAAAAGTTTCTGATTTTCCTTGGAAAGATTCCTAAATATTTTATATTATCAGTAGTTACTTTTGGAATTTCTTTGTAATCCGACTGTTGGATTTTGTTAGTGATATATAAGAATGCTGATGACTTATGTGGGTTTATTTTATAACCAACAACTTTGTAAAGTTGTGGATTTTCTAATAACTTTTTTAGCAGAATCTCTGGGGCTCTAAGTATAGCATCATGTCATCGCAAGAGTGATAATTTGGTTTCTTCATTGCCTATTCTTACCTTTTCTCTTTCCAAACTCTTATTGCTATATAGCGTTTCTAATACAATTTAAATAGTAATGGTGATGGTGGGCACCTTGTTTCCTCCAGATCTTTTGGGAATGGTTGCAGTTTGTCTCCATTACTTTTGATCTACTAATGGTTTGAATAGATGCTGGATTATTTTGAAAAGTCCATTTATTCCTATCTCTCAAGTGTTTTTAATAGGAATGGATGTTGGTTTATCAAATGCTTTTGCATCTTTAGAATCATATGGTTTTGTTAATTTGGTTTTCTGGCCAATTATATTGATAGTTTTCTAATATTGAACCACCCTGCATTCCTGGTATAAATCCTACTTGATCATGTGTATTATCTTGGAGATGATTTTTCTGTAGTCTTTTTTGCTAATATCTTATTTAATTTTACATCAATATTCATTAGGAGATTGGTCTATAATTTTCTTTCTCTGTTCTCAGCCTACCTGGTTTGGTATCATCCATGTCTATGTCATAGAAGAATTTGGTAGAACTCCCTCATTCCTATTTTATAAAAAATTGATTTGGGAATTTTGTTCCTTAAATTTTGGTAAAATTCCATTAAATCCATCTGGTCCTGGGGATTTTTTTCTTGGGGTTGTTTAATTGCCTGTTCTATTTCTTTTTTCTGAAATGGGACTATTCAAGCAATTTACTTCTTCCTCTGTTAGTCTGGGAAGTCTATATTTTTTGGAGGTAGCCACCCATTTCCTTAGGTTATCAAATTTATTGGCATAAAGTTGAGCAAAATAACTCCTTATTATTTCTCTAATTTCCTCTTCATTGGTGGAAAGTTCTCCTTTTCATTTTAAAACTACTAACATTTCCTCCATCCTTTTTTCTAATCAGATTCACCAAAGGCTTATCTATTTTATTGGCTTTTCAAGAACCAACTCTTAGTTTTTTAATTAGTTCAATAGTTTTTTCTTTCAATATTTTAATTTCTCCTTTTAATTTTAAATTTCCAATTTAATATTTGATTGGGGTTTTTTAATTTGGCTTTTTTTTTTTTTTTTGTTCAAGCCCAATTCATTAATCTTTTCTTTCTCTGTTTTATTCAAGTAAGCCATTAAGGATATAAAATTCCCTCTTATTCCCTTTGGCTGCATCCCACAAATTTTGGTATGATGTCTCATCATTGTCATTATCTTGAGTGAAAATTAATTGTATTTAAAATTTTGCTTCACCCAATCATTCTTTAAGATGAGATTGTTTAGTTTCCAATTCTTTTGGTTTATTTCCCCTAACTTTTTTTGTTGAATGTAGTTTTTATTGCATCATGATCTGAAAAAAAGCATTTACTATTTCTGCTTTCTTGCATTTAATTGGGGTCTTTATGTCTAATATATGGTCAATTTTTGAATAGGTTCCATGAACTGCTGAGAAGAAATATTTCTTCTCTATCTCCATTCAATTTTTCTCCAAGATCCAACATACCTAATTTTTTGTAATATTCTTTTACTTCTTTAATTTCTTTCTTATTTGTTTTGTGGTTTGAATTGTCTAATTCTGAGTGCAAGGTTGAGTCTCCTACTATTACAGTTTTTGGTCATTTCTTCTTCAACTCTCTTAACTTCTCCAGGAAGTTGGATGCCATACCACTTGGTGCATATAGTTTTTTGATTTCTTCGTTGTTTATGCTCCCCTTTAGCAGGATGTGTTTTCCTTCCTTATCTCTTTTAATTAGATCAATTTTTTTTTTGCTTGATCCGAGATAAGGATGGCTCCCCTACTTTTTTCACCTGAAGCATAATAGTTTTGCTCCAGCCTTTTACCTTTACTCATATGTTATCCCTGCTTTAAATTGTTTCTTGTAAACAACATATTGTAGGGGTTCTGACTTTTCAGTCTCCTATCAGCCTCCTCTTTTGGGAGTTCCTCCCATTCATTTAAGTTTAAATTCTAAATCTGTATTCCCCAATCCTAATAACCCCAGTTGGTGCTTTACTTTTCTTGCCTCCCCCACCCCTTTTCCCCAACTTTGTCCCCTCTTGTTCACATCTTACCCTCTTTATAATCCTCCTCCCCCTCTTTGAGTCTTTCCCCCTTCCTTGTTTTACTGTTTTCTTTTCCTTTTCCTCTCCCCTTTTTAATGGGCGGGAAAATTTTCTCTAAAACAAATGTCAATTATTTTTTCTTTGGCCAACTATGATGAGGAAATTCCACAATGTTCCTCCCCCTCCCCTAAATTCCCTCAGATATGTTTTCCTTTTCTTTGTGGGATTTTTCCCTCTTTTTTATCCCCCTTCCACCTTATTCTGCCTATCCTTTTTTCCATATCTTTCCCTTTTTTTTTATTTATATCAATCAATCAAATTATACATGTATTCTTTTTTGATATCCACAACAAAATACAATTCTAAAGTTATTTTTACCTTTTTCTGCATCTCTTGGGTTCTTGGTTGGAATCAAATTTTTGTTTAGTTCTGGTTTTTCTTCGAAACAAATGGATTTCATTTGTTTCTTAAATTCCATCTTCTTCCCTGGAAGAAAATGCTCAACTTAGCTGGGTAGTTTTATTCTTGGCTGCATCCCAAGTTCTTGTGCCTTTGAATATCATATTCAGGCCCTTCTTTCCTTTAATGTAGAGGCCAGATCTTGGGTGATCCTTATTTGGCACCTTGGTATTTAAATGTTTTTGTTTTTTTTTTTTTGCTTTAAAATTTTTTTTAATCGTGTTCTGAAATTTGGTCCAATATTCCTTGGGGTTTTATTTTGGGGTTTCTTTCAGGGTGTTCGTAATTCTTTCAATCCTATTTTACCTTCTGTTTCTATTCATCTGGGCAGTTCTCTTTGTGTTTCTTGTAAAATAGTATCTAGGCTCTTTTTTTTCATCATGTTTTGGAAAGGGTCCAATAATCCTCAGATTATTTCTCCTAATCTATTTTCCAAGTCTTTCGTTTTTCCGTAGATAATTCATGGTTTTTTCAGTTTGTCATTTTTTGTTTTTTTGACTGATTCTTGCTGTCTCAATGAATCATTGTTTCTATTGTTCAGTTGTAAATTTTAAAAATTATTTTCTTCATTACTTTTACTTCTTTCTTATATGTCAATTGGGTTTTAAATGTATTGTTTTGGTCTGTGGAATTTTTTTCCATTTCACTTTTTTTTAATGAATTATTTTCTTTTTTTCAATTCCAAGATCCTACTTTCTTCGTGTTCTTTGTCTTTTCAATTCCACAGATCCTACTTTCTTCGGTTCTTTGTCTTTTTCAATTCAAAATCCTACTTTCTGTTTCTTTTTTTCCAATTCACAATTCTTCTTTCCGGATTTTTTTACTTTTTCAATTCGTATTTCAGGAAGTTGTTGCTCTCTTGTAAGGCTTCTCTTTCCTTTCCCCATTTTCTTCTAACTCTCTTTTTGGACTTTTAATTTCCTTCTTGGGAGCATCATGTAAGGAGGACAGTCTGATTCATTTTTGCTGTTTGAGGTCTCTTCAGGTTTGCTGACCTGCTATTTTTCTGCATAGAAGCTGTAGATGGTTCTTTTCATCTTTTCATTCATGTTTTAAAGCCTTTAGGGTAGGTCTCCTAGGCAAGGGGGTTACCAGCTTCCTCTGCAGAGCAGGGAAAGATGTAAACCGATTTCTGGCTCCGAGATATGGGAGTGCTCTGAGTGAGAGTTTTCCCTTCCCCCAACAGGAAGTGGATTCAGCACTGGCCGAGCTATGGAAGTGCCCAGTTGGGCTTTGTGGGTTAGCGATTGCCCTTGGCTAGAGACTAAGGGGTGAAAGTGTCACTGCCCCAGGCCGGAGCCTCTTGTGGAACTGTGAGTATTAGCAGCTGACCGCAGACTGCAGACAGCCCCGAACTCTGCCCCAGTGTCTCTGCCCAATGCAAATCGGCGCTGGAAAAGCTCTATGGCCCCAAGCCGAGCTCCCCACTGCGCAGATTGGAGGCTAACCCGGGCTTCGTCCTCCTGCTGTGCAGGATCACAACTGCCCCAAGGAAAAGCCCCGTATTGGGGGTTGGGGCTGCATGCTTGTGCTGAGATCTGTGCTTTCACTTTCGGTTTGAGGCTCTCCTAGGAACCTAATTTCTCTCCCCATCTGTACTGATCTCCCCCCTGGCCCCGGAACCAACCTTTTTTTGGCGAGACTGCAGATTTTCTTCGGCAGGTGAGTTTTTCTACTTCTTATCTTTACGAATTGTAGCAGTCAAGACTATTTTTGAGGCTCGATATAATATTGATAAAGAGGGTAAGAGAAGAGCTTAGAAAGTCGTGTGTGTCTTCTCTGCCATCTTGGCTCCGCCCCCCAGCTTGCTATTCTTTAAAAAAGATATTCCAATTACAATGTTTTAAGGACTTTCCTCTAAACTTGGAGTGTTCTTTCTTATCTCTGTCTCCTTGTTTCCTTGATTTTCTGCAATTCTCTGATAAAGCTTCACATTCTACAAGAAGTTTTTGCTAGTCTTATTTAAGTGGGCCTTCCCATTAAGTTTATCTCCAATTTATACTATACATATCTTATTTGTACATAATTATTTTCATGTTGACTACACCATCAAACTGTGGGTTTTTTGAGGGAAGAGAATTTTTGCCTTTATTTTATTCTCCTTAACACATCATCTGGCAAATAGAAGATTCTTAATAAATGTTTTTTGATTGGTATATTTATTTCTTCAAGAGAATCTCCTTTTTTGCATTTTTTTATTTCTATTTTTAGTGAGAATATCAACATTGATATATTTTATTTTCTCTAGTAGTATATCTATTTGTTTACTTTGGGACAGGAAACTCAATTTTCAAATAACAAGAGTCAAGTTAAAGTTTATGGCTGCTCAGAAAACTATGATTCTTAATGTCCTCTGGCCAAATTTCCATCATTCAAATACAATGAATAAAGAAGTTATAATATATATATGTATATGCATGTATGCCTATAAATCTCACCTTTTTTCTCTATACACAGACAAATATCTATGTATCACACAAATGAATATATACAAACATTCACATAATCATAAATGCATGTACTGATATATACATGTATGAATACATATATGTACCCACATATGAGTGAATTGTAGATATGTATATATGTGCTTTATAGACATATAGTGCTATAGACATACAAACCTATATGTTTTCATTTATGTGTGTGTGTGCGTGTGTATATATATATATATATATATATATATATATATATACACATAATACATAAGAAGTTAACCCTCAACACTCATACTTATATTGAGGGTTTTGGTTATTTTCACAATAATCATATAATAGGAATTTTGGAAGATTTGTAAAGTATTGTGGAAAATTGTAGAAGATGAAAGAAAACTAAAGAAATGTAAAGAAAACTAAAAAATGAGTAATAAATACATTAAAACATTATATAATTTATCTATTTTATCATTTACACCATTCAGTATACATATATAAATTTATTATAAAATATTGCATTTTCTTGAAAGTTAAGAACTTTTAGAACTTAAGTTCTAAGTTAAGTAGAACTTAAGTTACTAAAGAACTATAGGCAACTCTTTTGGCATACATTTTATTTGTCTTTTTACCATTCAGACTCAGTCTCATGATTTATTGTGCAGTGATCTTTATATCTTGTGCTGTTCATAGAAGAAAGAGATCAGTAAAGCATTCCTGTAGCTATAGAAGCAATTGTTAAAACTGTATTGTGTATGAGATACTAATCTTTCTCAGGTAGAAAATGTGACTTTTTATAGATGAAATGTGTTGTTTTACTTATTTTGTGAGGTGAATAAATATCATCAGAATTATTTTTAAAAAGGTTTGGGGTTGGCCTTAGAGTTATTTGAGGTTTTTTACGTTTGTGGGAGATTTTTCCCCCTGTAAATAAAGAAACAACTCTATATCTATAAATTTCCTCCACCCACACCTTTATCTATACATAGTATGAGAATAAGCATTCAGAATGAGACCTGGGTAACTGGATTAATAGTGGTATCCTCAACAGTAAAATGGTAGCTCAAAAAAGGACAGGTTTAAGGAGAAAGATAATAATTTGAAATGTTCCCAGGATATCAAGTTCAAAAGATACAGTAGTGAGTTGGTGACGAATTATTGGAGCTTGGGTGAGACACTAGGCAAGGTGATAAGATCACGAACTGAGAAAATTTATGGAGAAAAAATAATACTTCATGTACAGAGATTAGAGGCAATCCAGAATTAGATGAAAAGG
Organism: Sarcophilus harrisii; assembly: GCF_902635505.1. Taxonomy (NCBI): domain Eukaryota; kingdom Metazoa; phylum Chordata; class Mammalia; order Dasyuromorphia; family Dasyuridae; genus Sarcophilus; species Sarcophilus harrisii. Next base: position 482,505,064 of record NC_045426.1, on the reverse strand, counting down.
ATCAAGAATATCTTTGTTTTTTCTATCAAAGATGAGTATTAGAAAAGAACATTAGATTTTTGCAAGTTAGAGCCAACTATCAACTCTACAAGTATAAAGTCAAATCCTTCACCAGATCTTCTGGCCTTTCCATCATGTCTCTCAATCTATTACCCTCTGTCATACTGTCTCCCTTGTCAATGTCCATATCTTATTGTCTTTCTTATGGAATGTAAACTATGTGAAGGCAGAGATTGTTTGTATTTATACTCTCAGTATTTAGCACAGGGCCTGGCAGATACCTCAAGAAATATTTGATTAACTAAGAAATGGAGTCAGAAGCCAAACTACAAAAGGTTTAAAATTGAGGAAAAAAAGAGAGGAGATAGAGTCACTGTGTCTGAGTGACTTTTTTAACTTTAGTACATATTAAAAGGTGAGATAACATGAAAGCTAGTGTGTGTAGTAGGATCAAATAAAGGTTTTATTTTATTTTTTTTTTAAGAATGGAGAGATATGTGCATGTTGTTGGCATGAGGAAAAAAGCCAATAGGTAGTAAGGACCTGAAGGTTAGAGAAAGAGTAAGGATGATGCTTAGGTCAATGTACTGAAGAAGACAAGAGAAAATATGGCAAATTATACATGTAGAATGGATTGGGCTTAGCAAGGAAAAGCACTAACTTCATCAAATTTGACTCCTGGAGCCAATTTACTTGATTAGGAAGAGATAGAAAGTATATATAAAATAACAACATCTGTGTCTGCCTGAGGTATATTGGGTCTTAACAGAATTTAAGAAGTTTGTAAACTAATAGGTACTTGAAGGTAGGGAAGAATTTGAATGGAAAAACTAATGAATTATTGGGGAGGTAGGAGAGTTTCTTGGTGATCCATAAATGATATAAATGAGGATATATATGCATATCTGTGTGCATACACACATACACAGAGATATAAATATAAATATATATATATATATATATATTTATATACATTCACATATACACACATAACATAAAATTTGGAATGGACAGTGATAAATTGGAAAGGTATCTAGATCTAAATCTGGAGGCAGAAATACAGATTCCGACACATTCCACCTTTATGACCTTAGGAAAGTTACTTTAAAGTCCTAAACAGTCAAGAGAAAAGATGAAGATGGTCGAGTAGCTTTAATCTGCTTTTATTCTTCGATTCAATAAAAAATTTTTTAGGAAAAATGAATAGAATCTTTGAATTTCAGATTTGGAAACTGTCATTCCAGGATCTTAGGGTAAACTGAAAGTTAAGTGACACAGTAGATAGAATATTGGACTTGAAATCAGGAAAATCTAATTTGAATCCTATCTCACACATTTATTAGAGAACTGTACATCACTGAGAAAGTCTACTAACCTCTCTCAGACACATTTTCTCCATCTGTAAAATGATGGTAATATTGTAGCTCAAAGGAGGTGTTATGAGGATCAAATGCTATTATATGTAGAAAGCACTTTGCAAATGTTACAGTGATATAGAACATCCACAACCAATACTCACAATAATAATCATCATGATAATGGTGATGATGATGATGGGGATGGCGATGGAGATAATAATAGAAAAAATGAGAAATTTGAAGTTAAGTCACTTAAATATTGTTTAAATAGGGTCTATTTCTGCCCCTATTATCTTTGTGATGTTGGAAAAGTCACAACCACTCTCTGACTCAATTTTATTATCTTCAAAACAATGCTGTTTTATTAGATAGCCTCCAAGATCCTTACCAGTTTTGATTCTGTGATGTATTGATGACAGCTGACTTATATAACACTTTGAAGTTCATGCAGTATTTTATACACCTCAACTGATTCTCAGGACAATCTAGTAAGAGATGGACTATTATTATACCAATGTTACATAGAAGGAAAATGAAACTCAGACTACTTTAATGATTTGCTGGTGAGACCAATGCCAAAGGCAGGAAACATTCAAATATCCCATGACCCTCAGTTACACATACTTTTTTCTAAAGAATAGCAATGTATAGCAAGGAAGAAGCATGGATAACAAGTGCAACAGAAATATGTGAGAGATGGAAAATGGGAAATTGTTGTTGGAGACAGCCATTGTAGAGTATTAAATCTTCCAAGAAGGAGTAGTTCTCAATTTTAAGATCTTCTGCATTATTTCAAAATATCTCTTATGGTTTTGGTTGAGTGAAAGCTCAATTTTCTTCATACTAATTACACAGAGGCACCTGAAAAATATTTCTGCATCCCAGAAAAGGCATGTAATGAAATACTAAACTAGACTATTTTCTTCATGAGGTTACCCACAATAAAACATCAAGATGGATAGAAAACATGTCTTTTCTCTATAGTCATTCAGCTAGAAGTATCTCAAATAAGAAATGTGAATGAAGAATGATTAGCTTGAATAAAATAGAAAAAAAATTCCTTACTTTCCCCTTTGATACCTGTAATTTTCCTCTGAAGAACACAATATCTCTTTGAAAACATTTGTCATGAGCCCAACAAGTAAGTCATATTTAATAGAGGAGACAAACAAAACAATAGTATAAACATTTATGCCAATGGAAATGTATATGTCATCTTCCACCTGGAAAATTGTCATCATTAAACATTCCAGATGGGATTATTTAACCCATGCCTGAAATAGTTAGCATCATGGGTAACATGTCCCTCCCCTAGGCCAACATCAGTAAGACATTGTAATAAATAAGTATCCCTGCTAATTGAAACTGGAAGGTAGGTTTCATTGAAATAATGTAATGCCACCTGAGAGGTTGCATAAACCAGAAAAGGAAAACCAGAAATCACTGCTTATTCTTAATAGTTCCTAAAAGGCATTTAAAAATTAATATCTTCATTAACAACCAATTTAAAAAAGCTTTTCCTGCCTGACAGTAAAGGCCATTTAACCCCCATTTAGTGCCTTCAAGTGGCAAATTTCGAAGAGCCCCAATAACTAAAATTTCTATAATATTTGTAAATTTTAGTTTTCATAGTAACATTTTAACAACTCTCCAAGATAGGAACCAGAGGTGATATCATCACTATTTTATAGAAAATTCAGTGAACAATTTTTAAGTGCTTACCATATGATAGGCACTGTGCTAAGTATGTGAATACAAAAAAGGAAAAAACAAACAAACAAATACTCTCTTCTATCATGGAGCTTAGAAAACAACACATGAAGACCAACTATGCACAAAAAAATACAGAATAGATTTCTGAGTATATTCAGAGTGAAGATACTAAGAGTAAAGATCTAGGAAAGTCTTGTTGAAGATGGTAGGACTTTAACTGACAATTGAAGTTGGGGCTTCCAGGAAGTGGAAATGACAGAGTATTCCATATAGGGAATCTGTTCAAAGGTGGGAGATGGAGAGTGGTGTGTAAAAGGCAACAAGAAGACTATTGGGTTACAAAGGAGCTGGAAGTAGTAAAGCAAAAGAGGATTTGAAAAATAGGATGAGCCAAAGTTATGAAGGACTTCAAAAACAAAGCAGAATATTATATATGGTTGATGCTAGAAATAATAGGGAACCTTTAGAGTTTATTGAAAATTTATTGAGTCTTAGAGAAGTTAAGTGACTTGACCATATTCACAGAGCAAATTTGAATTCTATATTGTCTAGCATCCAGACTCAGCACTCTGGTTACTAAACAATATCATACCATTTATATTGCCTTTTCCAAATGCCATTGGAAGAATAATTTGAAATAAAAATTCTCTTTGCATATATGATGCTATACTTAGTAACTTATAAAGCAAATGTTACTGCATATAAAGTAAATAATGAAATCACCAAAATGAAATAGTAATACCTCAAATAATGCAAACTAAAAGACATATTTTGATTAAATTTGCAGAAAGCCTAGGTCAATAGTTTGCTTAAAAAAAACTAATTCAAATGATTAAATTAACTGAATTAGTTTTTTAAAGCAAACTATTGACCTGGGCTTTCTGCAAAGTTCTTTAGAATTTTGGAAAAATCTTGTCCAATTAATTAATTGATTACTTAATCCTGTTCCTAAAACAACAGTTTCTATAATGTTTTTTCTCCTATATATGAGTAGAAAGGCATTTCTTTTGTCTTACTTTTTAGCTATTAATTTTCTTTTTTTCAGAAAGCACTACTGGAATCCTGTTTTAAAGAATTTAATTTTTGTGATTATGCTCAACTTTCTTGGCATTGAGTTTAAAAGCTGTTTTTTTTAAAAAAAAAAAAAAGGATTCTAGACTAAATGATCAGTTGAGAGTGATCTCATGCTCTTACCCAAAGTCTCCAAAGGATCTTTTTAGCATCATTCCTCAAATTGTAGCATAGAGGTATCTGACAGCTCTGCTTTCTTAGAGGGCTTAAAATGCTTAATGTTTAATTATCATGCTGCCTAATTGGATTAGGTTTGTAGCTTTGCTACTTTATGGCAAATTCTTTATGATAATTTTATATGTAAGGAAGATAGACATATAAGCAATCTGCTTTGTGATACTGAATAGCCCTTGAGAATAGTGGATAACTTGTATTATACTCATCCTACTCCATAATTAATATAATGCAAGCTCACTTGACCTTTCAGCATGTGGCTATCAAAGTCTTGCTAGTCCAATGTCCTAAAGCCACTACTACAGGAAGACAGCCCTTTCCATTCTTCAAATGTGCAGTATTGAACCATCAGTCTCCTCTTTTGAAAAAAAAAAAGTATATATTTTTAGACTGACTTTATCTTTACAGTTGTATTCAAATTCTTGGCATTTTATCTAGATGGTTAATTTTTTTCTTTTTAATTGTCAATTATAGAACCCAGGATTCTGGACTTAATGGGCTGTTACTGGGTTTATTAGTGTAGGACCCATTTTCAGTATGGTACAATCTATGTCTCTAATTTCAAAATAATGAAAACTCCTGAAAATCTGCTATCAAACTCCAACAACCATTGCTGCCACTTTAGAATGCACAATTAAAGTATCATCTCTCTGGCTGTTGATAGAGCCAGCTTCAACCTTATTACCATTAACCCCAGAGCATTGATGAAACACTAATGTGACCACCAAAGCAGTTTCAACTACAAGTCTTTCTCTTTCTACAGACCTCATGCCTCCAAGGCTATTAAGCCAGTCTATTCTTCTTCTAATTAGCTGAAATGTTATTAATTTGATGCTTAAAACTCATAGACCTTCTTCAAAGCAGCTCTTCAATGACAGTCAAAATGAACTTAGAAATATAATTAAGAGATAGCAGAAAGATATTCCAGTGATTAATTTGCAGACTACCAGACCTTAGCACATGCTCTATTCTTTTCTTCTACTATCTTTCCTTGCCTTAAAGAAACACAATTCAACAGCAAAATTGTAGATATTCATTCAAATAATGAAAAAGATCTATATTTTTAGAAGATGAGAAATATAGTTTGAACCTGACACTCTTAGCAATTGTAAGTCATTACTACCATTAATAATATTGCCATTTACATCTCAGAAGTACTGTCAAAACTTTCCAGCTTGTCAGTGTTTTCTTCTGAATTTCTATTCATTCATTTTGAGAAGACTAAGCGCATTAAGGCCCATTATTTTCTATCATTATGAGGAGAAATATGAATTTCTGTAGTTTATTTTTCAGAGAAAATATAATATTTACAAAATATAAAGGTAAGCAGTAAGTCAGTCAATAAACATTTATTAAGGATATGCTATATGAGACACTGTGACAAGTGATGGGAATATATAAAGAAGCAAGAGATAGTAGTTGTTGTTGCTGTTGTTGTTGTTGTTGTTGTTGTTGTTTTCCTCTCAAGAAGCTCACAGTCTAATGGGAAGTAAATAAGCATAGTAATAATGTAATTAAATGCAACAAGTACATTCAATAATAGAGGAAAGAGACTAGAATTAAGAAAGATCGAAAAAGGCTTACTGTAAAAGATTGGATTTTAGTTGGATCTTAAAGGAAGCCAATAAACAGAGATAAAGAGGGAGAACATTTCAAGGCATGGGATACAGCCAGAAAAAAAAAAAATTCTTGCATTTTAAAGATAGGAGTTCTTTATTCATTGAAGAGCCAGGAAGCCAGTATTTAAGTTTCAAAGAATACATATTGGGAAATAAGATGCAAGTATAGATATCAGAAAAACAGAATGATACTATATTATGAAGGACTTTGAATGTTAAATAGAGCATTTTATATCTGATCCTAGAGATGTTAGGGAGTGAATCAAGTTTATTGAATGAATTGAGTTGCTTATATTCCATTAAGACAAAACAAGTACCTAACAAAGTAAATGCAGTAAATAATATTTACTTTATGTATTCATTTTTATTTTTATATTATTTTTATTTTGTATTACTTATTTTACTTTATTTATTATTTACTTTATTATATTTTATTTATTTTAATGTTAATATATTATATGATAATATAATACATGAAAAATTATTTTATTTGTACATTTATTATATATTTATATTTATTTATATTATTGTTATGATTATTGTATATTATTATTTTATATTATTATTAAAATAAAAGTAAATAAAGTAAAAAATAAAAGTAATAATAACTATTAATTAGCATTTCTGTATCACTTATAGTTTACATAGCCCTTTGTATTACCTCATTTTATTGTCACAATAACTCTTTGATATAAAGTTACAATTTTTATACCCATTTTATACCCATATACTACATTTTTATACCCATGTTACAGATAAGGAAACTTTAGCTCATGTAAATTAAACAACTTGTCCCGTTAGTACACAGCTAAATGTATGAAGCAGAATTTAAATTTAGGTCTTCCAGGATACTTAACACTTCCTATCTGTGTGATCCTGGACAAGTCATTTAACCCCAATTGCCTCAGGAAAAAAAAAAAGAAAGAAAGAAAAAGAAAAAAAAAAGAAAAAGGAAAAAAAAATTCAGGTCTTCCTTACTAAAAGTCCAGAATTTTACCTCTATATCATCTAGTTATATATAAGATACGTACAAGGTAAAAACAAATTATTTTAGGGACTGGAATGGCACTGATAACTAAAATATAAGTATATGTCTCATATAAGATGTTATCTGACTTAAGGTATACGTACAGTTAAGGGTACACTTAGTACACAAAGTACTAGTGATTACTCAGCAAAAGGATTTTGAAAAGAGTTAGTTAGAAAGGAAAAAAAGAAAGTCTTGGAGAGCTATCAATAATCAGTCAAGAATTTCCTTGAGAAAATCTAGGACAAAAAAAAAAGCATCCAGGACAATAGAATTATAAATTCTTCAAAATAGAGACAGAGAGAAACAGATAGACAGGAAGAGAGACAGAGAGAGAGAGAAGGAGGGAGAGAGAAAGAGAAAAACCAAGTTAGGACTAAGAAAAGGACATGAGATTTAGCCATTAAGAAAAAGAAAATTTTTCATCAATTGATAGTACTTAAGGTGATACGATCAGTTAAGGAAGTGAAAATAGGCATTTGTCTGAAATAACTTCATTTAATGAATTACTGTGGAAAAAGCAGACTAGTAATATAAGGAATATAACTTGCTTTGCACACAACAAGAAAAATATATTTGTAGTTGTATAATTAACAAAACAAAATATAATCTGAATGGAATTATGTTTGTAACTCAATTTCTCTAGTCCCTGTGTGAGTCTCTCTTGACCTCATTTCCTCTATTTATAAAATATAAGAATTGTCTCTTCAGGGACATGAAGATTTAAATCTTATTTATACACAATTAAATATAATTCTCTATTAAATCAATATAGCTACAATTACATATCCAATAAGTATGCAACTTTCCCTTCTACTCCTTCCCAAATAACGGTACCACCAAGTTGTTAAATTAATTTTGGGGTCACTCCTGGATTCCAATAAGAATATTCATTATATTACAGGATGTATCTTAATGCACAAGGAATGAAAGTACTTTGGCATTTCATAGAACCTCAGTTAATTCAACACATACCTAAACAATAATTCCTTCCACAACCTACCTGATAAATGATAATCAATCCATTGTCTGAAGACTTCTATGCTATCTTCTAAGGATAATCCATTATACTTTTGCATCACTCCAGTCCTATACCAAGATACCAAGGATCCTGTTCACATATACAGGACTATAGATCACCCAAAATAATATTCAATTTTCTAATATTTCAAAGAAAAGGTATAGGATTTTTGTAAAACTTTTTCCCAGGGAAGGAAAGAAATCTACAACCCATTAAAAGTCTGGATTATATTGTGTGGCTTCTCTGACAAATTTAGTTTGTGCTAATATTGTATGTGGGCAACTAGGTGGCTCAGTGGATAGAGATCCAGGACTGGAATAAGAAAAAATTAAGCTCAAACATGACTGCAGATATTTTCTAGCAGCATGACCCTGGGCAATTCACTTAACCTGATCTGCCTCAATTTCCTCATCTGTAAAATGAGCTAAAAAATGAATTGGCAAACCACTCTAATATTTTTACCAAGGTCACCCCAAATGATGTCACAGAGAATTGAGAGAATCAGACATGACTGAAACTATGACAAAATACATCAATTGTGTGTGTATATGTATGTGTGTGTGCATATATATATATATATATATATATATGTGTGTGTGTGTGTGTGTGTATATGTTTGTGTATGTGTGTATATGTATATGTATATATACGTGTGTATACATGCATATATAATACACAAAATATACCCAAATAAACACATATGTGCATGCATGCACATATACACAAAGACATATATATGTATGTATATGCTATATGAAGTTTTTTAAAAATAATAAGAGGCATAACTTCTGGACAATTTGATAATTTTATTAGTAATGCCAGAATTTTAATAAAAAGATGGTCATTAATCTATCTCTTTTAGACCAAAGATTCCTAATAGTGATGGGCTCACAGTTTACAAGCCCTTAGAAGAGCAGGTGTTCATGAGGATGGCAATCAACTCTGATTGCTTAACAATTAATGAGGAAATGAATATTACAATGAGAGAATGCATCCATTAGCCCAATCTTAGAATTTCTTTTACTGTCTTTGATTGTATCATAGCCATCCTGGCTGAGTATTTTAGAAAGATTTTTCACACTGGTTGATTTTTGGATACAAAAGTAAAAAAAAGGAAAAATCTGGGTCTTAAAAAAATAATTATTTGTTAAATACAAAAGAGAAATAATCCTTTCTCACACTTGTAACTATATGTATAAGATTTAATCTTTTCACCAAAACCAATCTCCTTAAGAACAGAGATTGTTTCATTTTTGTCTCAGGATCTCATCACCTAGCACAGTATCTTGAACACAGATGTTCTTGAATAAATGAATAAATAAATTAATGAATAAATGAATTAATGATGGTCTAAAATATAAAACTGACAGTGGAGTTAGAAGAAAAGTAACTTGATTGTAGAGATACTCTATTAGACCTAAATTTTATGACTATCGATTGATTTTAGGGGAGGGAAACAGACAGAGACAGAGAGTTACCAAGGAAAACAGTAAGGTTTCAGTATATTGTGATTAAAATTCACAGGAATCAAGATATCAGAGAAAAGATTAAGATTTAAAAGGAAAATAAAAGTTTTTGTTTGGGTGATATCAAGTTTTACATGATGAAAAAACATGTCTGAGAAGAAATCTAACAAGAGGGGTTTGAAGTAGGGATCTGGAACTTGAGAGATATGTCATGACTGAAGAAAGAGATCTGGGATTTATGCATTTAGAGAAAAGGGAGATCACAGAAAGGATAAAAAGAGAGAAAAATTATTATATGGTCGGAGATGAGAAATAAAATCCAAATAAGAAGACCAAAAAAGAAAATACAGATAAGTAAAATGAGAACTAGAGTTTGGAGTATAATAAGCACCAACAGACAAAATAATATTTATAAACATCTCAAATTCAAAAAGTCCAAAAAGAGAATTCATTATTTTCCCCCAAAACCCAACTGTCTCTGGGTTTCTCTAAAGTCTCCAAATTTCTCTGTTTTCATTAGATACAACTATTATCCCAGACTCCCATGTCCATTATTTTAATGGTAGCCTTGACTCCATATCTCTTTCACCTTATAAATAAACAGTGGCCCAAACATGCCATTCTACCTGCACAAAATTTCATGTATCTAAACTTCTCTCTCCACACTATGCTAAACCCTTAGTTCAAATTCACACAACTTCTCATTTCTACAAATGCATTTGCTTCTTAATTGATCTTCCTGTGTCAAATTTTTCCTACTTTCAATTATCATATGTATCACTTGCAGAATGATTTTATTTTAGCAGATATTTGATGTTACTTCTCTTGTCCCCTTATTTTTCATTGTTTCTAAACTCAAATGTTATTCTCCATTTAATTTATATAAGCATCTATACACTGAACCTTGCTCATTTTTCCAGTCTTAATGTACTTTACTCTTCTTCCCACACTTTATAATCCAGCCAAATGTACCTTCTTTCTCCTCCTACAATGGACATTCCATATCTTGTCTCTGGACCTTTTAGTAGTTAAGCTCATCCTAGAAATAAACTCCAGTCCTCATCTATTCCTCACTGTGTTCTCTTCATTCAAGATGTGGTTTAAGTATCATATTTTACACTAATCTTTCCTTAATCCTTCATTTATTTGTCCTCCTCAAACCATCTTATTTTATCTTTATATATGTATATATTTTTGTGTGTATCTGTGTGTAAGCATATCGACTATACATGCTTATGTATGTGTACATGTGTGTATATATGTATGTATTTATCCATCTCTATGACCTTGCTTTTTTCCCCATTACTAGATAAGAGACAGAGAGAGCTACAGAGACAGAGACAGAGATACAGGGAGACAGAAATGGAGGGAAGGAAAGACTGATTGATTGAATAACAACAAAATGAAAAATTACATTAAAGCTAATAGAGTGATGATTAAGGATAAATCATTAGATTTGATGATTAGTCACTATTGACCTTAGGAAAAAATAGTTCCCTTAGAATGTTTTGGGTTAAATCTAAGCTGCAGAGAATTAAGAACTGAGTTACAAAGAAACAGAGAGAGTTATTATGGAATATCCTTTAAAGAAATTTATTAACAAAAGAAGGGAGAAATCAACTTTATTACTTGAGTGACAAGGAAAAGAGGAAGATAAAAGAGAATTTTTGGTGTGTAAAAGAGATTAATTGAAGGAACTCATGTTGGATAGGCTTAATCATTATAACATCTCATATTAATGGTGAGAATGTGGGGAAAATAAAGTTTACGGATAATAGGAAAGACTTTAAAACACTTATCTTAGGTAACTGATGGTTAATTCAGGATCCATGAATAAAAGAAATTGTAAAATAACAATAAGAATCTAGCTGAATTAAATAACATGAATTTAATAATGTCACTAAAAATCTTCATTTTGCTTCCCCAATCTCCAAATCAGGACAGGTAATTATTCTTAGAACACTATTCATAAAGAATGAATATTATTTTTCTGGTATGTGTTTTTTGAAAAATTTCATTAATTTGAACAATTCATGACTATGACTCAAGGACAGGAATATCTAGTTGAAATAAACTAAATGAATGAGTTGCTTTCCGTAGTCTCATAATTTCCATCCAAATTGCTTAAAAATTAGATTCCCATGGAATATAAATCTAGCAAAATACAGCCCTTAATTTGCAACTTTAAAACAAGAAGTTCAATAAATTGGTATGGGAATCATAACAAAACTTGATATAACCTTTAATATGAAAGCAGATATAATTTATTAAGAGGGAAGATTTGTTTGATATTTCTCTATGTATACAAAGAAAATGTACTAATGTATCCTGTTCAAGAAAAAATATTATGGCTTCAGTCATCAGATTGTTTGATTTATTCTTTTTAGGATTCCAATGAAGAAACTTGCATGAAAGTGTGCTTTTCATTTAATCTTTTATAATTCTAGAGCATCTAGAGCATCCTAAATCAGAAATAACTGGAATACATGGGAAGATTTATATATTATATATGTATCATCTACATTGTGCAAAATAATATAGTTATTGAATGATGTTTGGTAATTTACTTAATATAGACTTTTTCTATATGTGTAAAACCATATGGCAAACACTTAGGCATAGTGTTAAATACAATCATTTGATTGAAACTCGACTTTTTCTAATTCCAACATCATGATTGATCAGCTCAAGCAAAAATCATAATTTGGACAATTTGTTTTGCTACTCTGTGAAGAAATAGTCATTAGAAACATATTCCTCTTCCTAAAAATAGATTTTTTTCTTATGGTCCTACTCTGATCAAAACAATGCGTTTCAGGTCAAAACTTCAATTTTCTTTATAATATGTAGATAGTTTTAAGATGTTTGTGTGCATTAAAACTGAAGTGAAAAGCTGAAGTAGCATAACAGTTCATTTCTTTTAAAGGAACATACTTGTTTCAAATTCCTGGATGATTCTAGGTAAAATACATTTTTGGCTGGACCTATCCAGATAATTTCAGAAGTCGTATACTTTCTGCCGGTGAAGTTCCATTCAACATTTATCAATATGTAAAAATTATGGTCAAGAGAAATACATAAACAAAATGTGCATGGTACTGGAAAAAAAAATCTATCACCAACTTGCAATTTTGTGAAGCATCATGCTAGGCTAGGAGTTTAAGTAAATATAATTTCAGTCCTCTTATCTTCATATTACACACAAGTGGAAGGTTTGTCAATATTCCCCTGAGTCTTCAGAACATTTATCAGTCAGCGTTGGCAGTTACAACAGGATAACTGCTCACTGAATACCAAATGTAGAAGCTCTAAGCTGTCATTTTTAGGCAGGTTATTACTTTGAAATGATTATTATTTAAGATAACTTTCCTACATATATTTAATTCAGACCTTCCACCATCTAATACTTCTGGAATGATGTGAAGTGCTTTGATGTAAATTTTATCTGTGTGCTGTACATGCAATATTAATGATTTTTTTCTAAGTAGATCTTTGTATTCAAAGGATTTTATTATTCCTAATACATCAAATTGTAAGATACAATACAGTATATTTATACTGATGTCTATTATTAAAACATTTTTAACATATCAAATGGAAGCACCTAAAATTTTTGATAATTTCTGTGGCATGCCATGTGTTTCTTAAACCCCTTCTCCAAAACCTATCTCAACTTTCATTATACCCTGAGTTCCAAACAATGTCAAATGCATTTAGTGTCTGGCCGGTGCATACATTATATTTTGCCTTCAGAGGAAAAAATGCTTACTTTTTGGTTTGTTTAAAGAAGGGGCAAGAAGGGGGTGAAATTAGATGAGAGAACTGCAGCTGTATATAGAATAGGCCTATTTTTGTTCCATTACCCATATAAAATTTTGACTGTCTCTTAGTATGAGTTCTGCATTGCTAAATCTATGGATGAAAATAAACTCATCAGCTTTGGGGAAGGGAGAAAAAGAGAATTTGCATAATACAAAATCTTGTAACTCATTAGAGGATTTCTAATCAACTGAAACTGAATAAGATATGATGTTGATGAATATAAGGTAGCAATAACAACTTTCTCAAAGTCAGACCAGGCAACACAAGTAGATGGCCTGAAACATTCAACTAAATCTTTCTGCAGAATATATGGAGAATTGAATCACCTGGTAGGGAAGCAGAAATACCTTATCTTCTAATTTGGAAAAAAATTAGATAAATCTTCTTGGGACCTTTCATCTTTGGGCATTACCCCTTTAAGGAATAGCAAGGAATATGGTCCAGTTCACATTATCATTTCATAAAGCACTATAATAACTAGTAAGTAGAGTGAAGTATATTTAAGCAGTAACCTTGTGGCTACTGCCATTCCTCACCTACAATGACTTTTCTTGAAACTTCATTCTCAACTCACCTCACTTTCATTATTACTGTTCTATTCTGTCCCTGTATATTTTCCATTTAGCATCGCTTAGATTTTTCAGTGTTTCTTTCCATGACTACTCTATTTTTACCATTTGGATTGACCTTTGACTTTAGACACATAACATCAAATCATCTTTCCTCTTGTCACATTTACTATTTTATCACTTAAACTCACAACTCCTTCTCATCTGTAAGTCTTCTTATAGTTAGCTGCTGGTGCTCTGACTTTAAGGGAACTTAACCCAGTCACTCCATGTTCAAAATCTTTTCAAAATAGAAATAAAACAAATACAAACTATTATAAAGTTAGCAGGTCATAAATGAATTTTTGATCAAAATACTGAATTATTAAATTTGTATCTGCATTTAGGTATATGAAAATAAGTTTTAGATAAATGCTCATTATTAGTGCAGTAAGTAAAGCACTGCATCTGGATTCCAGGAAACCCAAGTTCAATTCCATCTTAAGATATTTACAAACTGTGTCAGGCTAAATATATTATTTAATCTTTGTCTCAGTGTCTTCAACTATAAAAGAGAGATAATAGCACCTATCTCTCAGAATATTGTGATGATCCAAGGCCATAATAATTGTAAAGCACTTAATAGAGTAGAGGACACATATTAGATATTTAATAGGCCTGAATAGGATAAGGTGCCCTCATTGTTTTTTTTTTCAATTTTTCAATAATAAAATCATTAATTTGATTTGAGAAATTGTGAAATGCTTTATGTTTGATAATGAGAGAACTCAAATGAATGCCTGGATGATTGAAGGCCTCCAACATTACTGTATCATTCTTCTATATTAGGCTTATGATATGTTTCCAAAACTCTTCATCTCCTTTTTTGACAATCAGATCTATAGTAAAGTTGGATATTGTGAATTCTATGCCATCTTCCCTTAATTGGCAACCAAATAGCAGAATCAATAAAAAGATAAGGTGAAACAATATTTTAGCCAAGAAACTTGGAAAATCAGCATGAAATATCTGTCTAAATCAGGTAAAAAAAATTCATTCCAGGACAGAAAGAAAGTCTCACCTTAGCAAACAATCGAAGATCCCAAGTCCCACTGTTATAAAGCAAATAAACATGCCTTATCAGAGCAAGAAGAATGGGCAAACTTCAACTCCCAAAATCATCAACTGCTTCAGCATACTTCTGGGAAAACAGGCAGTCTTCAGCATCCATACATCCAATTGCTTCA
Source organism: Sarcophilus harrisii (assembly GCF_902635505.1). Lineage (NCBI taxonomy): Eukaryota > Metazoa > Chordata > Mammalia > Dasyuromorphia > Dasyuridae > Sarcophilus > Sarcophilus harrisii. Next base: position 482,489,998 of record NC_045426.1, on the reverse strand, counting down.
GTATAGCCCAGATAAATGGAGAAACACTGCACAGGCTTCACCATAACCTGGGCACCACCACTAAGATGCAGGGCCAGCAAAAAGGTAAACTATTAGATTGCCACATCCCTAAGCAGTCCCAAGTTTCACCTGTCATCCCCAAACCCCTCGGTGCAGCACCAGACATACAGGTTCTCATAGGTCTCAGGGTATCATCAATGCAGTACCAGATAAATATCCAGGGCCTGCAGTCCCTGGCACAAAATAATGCCCCTTCTACCCTTGGAGCAGAAATCAAATTTAAAAGAAAAGGTAAAAAAAAAACCCTCAAAGGGAGAAATTTGGGGAAAGAAATGAGAGTGATGCAAGATAATTAAGAAAAAAAATAGTCACCATCTTAGAAAAATTAAATAACTGCTTAAAATAGAATTGGCCAAATTGAAAAGTAGATACAAAATTCGCTGAAGAAAATAGCTTGAAAATACAATTGGCTTAATCAAAAGTGAGTACAAAAGAACTGAAGAAAACAATAGCTTAAAAAGTTAAGAGTTAGGCAAGTGGAAGCCATTGAGTATATGCATCATTAAGAATTAATCAGATTCAAAAAAATGAAAATATTTAGAAAATGTCCCAGGTTCACTCAACTAGTAGGTACCAAGTATTTGAGATCAGAGTTGAACTCAGGTGCTCTTGATTCCAGGCCAGTGCTTTACTCACTGTGACATCTAGCTACCCCAGAATATCCATATTCTTTTTGTTCACCAATTACAAACCATTTATTTTTTAAATGATAGCTTTTTGTCTTCAAAATACATATAAAATCACAGAAATGAAAATTAAGACAACTCTGCTGTACCACAACACACCTCTCAGATTGGCAAAGATGACAAGAAAAGATAATGATGAATGTTTAAGGGGATATAGGAAAACTGGGACACTGATACATTGTTGGAGGTGTTGTGAACTGATCCAAACATTCTGGAGAACAATTTGGATCTATGCCCAAAGGGCTAGCAAAATGTACATACCTTTTGACCCAGCAATGCTTCTACTGGCTTTATATCCCAAATAGATCTTAAAGGAGGGAAAGGACCCACATGTGCAAAAATGTTTGTGACAGCCCTTTTTATAATGACTAGAAACTGGAAACTGAGTGGATGCCCATCAGTTGGAGAGTGGTTGAATAAGTTATGGTATATGAACGTTATAGAATATTATTGTTCTGTAAGAAACCAGCAGAAGGATGATTTCAGAAAGACCTGGAGAGACAACATGAACTGATGTTAAGTGAAATGAGCAGAAACAGGAGATCATTGTACACAGCAACAATAAGATTATACGATGATTAATTCTGATGGACTTGGTTCTTTTCAATAACGAGATGATTCAGGCCAGTTCCAATGGTCTTGTGATGAAGAGAGCCATCTTCACCCAGAGAAAGGACTGAACTGAGTGTGGATCTTAAGATAGCATTTTCACTCTTTTTGTTGTTGTCATTTTGCATGTTATTTCCTTTTTCCTTTATGTTTGTTTTTTATCTGATTTTTCTTGTGCATTCTATAAATATGTATGCATATATTGGATTTAACATATATTTTAGCATGTTTAACATATATCAGATTACTTGCTATCTAAGGGAGAGGGTGAGGGAAAGGAGGGGGAAATTTTGAAACACAAGGTTTTACAAGAGTCACTGTTGAAAAATTATCCATGCATATGTTTTGAAAATGAAAATGCTTTAATAAATAAATTAATTAATTCAAAAAGAAACAAAATTTATGCAAAGATAATTTTCAACATTCACCCTTACAAAGTACTGTATTCCAAATTTTCCACCTCCTTTCCCTAACCCCTTCCCCTAGAGAGTAAGTAATATATTAAACATGTGTAATTCTTCTATACATATTTTCTCATTTATTAAGGTATACAAGAAAATCAGATAAAAAAGGAAAAAAGGATGAAAAAGAAATAAAAAGCAAGTGAACAACAACAAAAAAGTAAAACTACTATGTTGTGATCCACATTTAGTTCTCACAGTCCTGTCTCTTGATATAGATGACTCATCATAATAAGTTTATTGGAATTGGCCTGAATCACCTGATTGTTGAAAAGCCTTGTTGATCAGAATTGATCATCACATAATTTTGTTGTTGCTGTGTATAATGTACTCTTGGTTCTACTCACTTCAATTAGTATCAGTTCACATATGTTTCTCCAGGCCTTTCTGAAAACATCCTGTTGGTCATTTCTTATAGAACAATAATATTCCATAACATGTATATATCATAACTTTTTCAGCCATTGTCCAACTGATGGGCGTCCACTCAGTTTCTAGTTTCTTGGCATTACAAAAAGGGCTGCTACAAATATTTTTGCACACATGCATGACTTTTCATTTTTTATGATCTCACTGGGACACAGACCCAATATTCCAAATCTTGGATCAAATGATATGCACAGTTTCATAGCCCTTTGGGCATAGTTCCAAATTGCTTTCCAGAATGGTTAGATCAGTTCACAAATCCACTAACGTGTTATTATCCCAGTTTTCACACATCCCCTCTAACATTCATTATCTTTTCCTGTTACCTTAGCCAAGCTGAGAGGTGTGTAGTGGTAAATAGGAGTTGTCTTAACTTCCATTTCTATGATCCATAGTGATTTAGAGCATTTTTTTTAATTTGACGAGAAATGATTTTAATTTCTTTATCTGAAAAGTTTCTGTTCATAACCTTTGACCATATACCAGTTGAAGAATTGTTTGTATTCTTATAAATTCAGTCAATTTTCTATATATTTTAGAAATTCAAAACCCTTGAATACAATTTTTTTTCTGTGTTTCTGCTTCCCTTCTAATCTTGACGGCATTGGTTTTGCTTGTGCAAAAACTTTTTATTATAATATATTCAAAATTATTCATTTTTTGCTTTTCATAATGTACTGTAGTTCTTCTTTGGTCACAAATTTCTTCATTTTCTACAGATCTGAGAGATAGACTATCCTTTGTTCTTCTAATTTGTTTGTATTATTACCCTTTATTTCTAAATAATTAGATCATTCTGACCTTATTTTGATATAGGATGTTAGATGTGAGTCAATGCCTAGTTTCTGCCATACTAATTTCAAATTTTCCCAGGAATTTTTGTCAAATAGTGAGTCCCAGAAGTTGGAATCTTTGGGATTATCAACACTATATTAGTATAATCAGTGAATATTGTATCTTGTGAACTTAACCTATTCCATTGATCAGCTACTCTATTTCTTAGTCAGTAGCAAATGGTTTTGATGACTGCTGCTTTTTAACATAGTGTTACATCTGGTAGAACTAGGACACCTTCATTTGCATTTTTATTAATTCCCTTGAAATTCTTGACCTTTTGTTCTTTCAGAAGAACTTTGCTATTTTTTTCCAGCTCTATAAAATAATTTTTGGGAGTTTTGGGAGTTTGATTGATATGGCACTGAATAATTAAGTCAGCCTACCTATGAGCACTTGATATTCTTTCAGTTCTTTAGCTTTAACTTTTTTTTTGAGTATAAAGTGTTTTGTACTTTATACACAACAATACATCCATATTCGTAAAGGAAGCATTAAGCAAATTATAGCTTGATAAGCATATGAGAAAGAGAGAGCATAACAATGTAAAATGATAATTTATTATATTAAATTAAAAGACTTTTGTATAAATAATCCAGCTGTGCTAGCGAACAATTTGAAGATATGACCAAAGAATAAGCACACTGTGAAAACCCTTTCAACCACTACTAAGTTATCTGAAGAGTTCATAAAAAGTGGAGGGAAACCTAAATGTGCAAAATGTTTATAACAATACTTTAAAAAGAAATTTAAAGCTCGTCATTTTCAAAACATTGTTTTTACCCTTGCAAACCTTGTGTTCCAATTTTTTTTCTCACTTTCTTCCCCTTGCCCCCGTCCTAGATAGCAAGGAACTTTCTATGTGATACATGTGCAATTCTTCTAAACTTATTTCCACAATTACCATACTGCACAAGAAAAATCAAATCAAAAAGATAAAAGAGAGAGAGAAAAAAAGCAAATAAACAAAAATGGTAAAAATACAATGTTGTGATCCATAGTCCCCACAGTTCTCTCTCTAGGTGCAAACAGCTCTCTCCATCACAAATCTGTGGAACTGGCCAGAATTACCTCACTGTTGAAAAGATCCACACCAATCAGAATTGATCATTGTATGTATAATCATGGAGCTGTATACACTGTTATCCTGTTTCTACTCATTTCCCCTAGCATCAGTTTATGTAAATCTCTCCTGGCCTTTCTGAAATCATCCTGCTGATAGTTTCTTATAGAGCCATAATATTCTATAACATTCATATATCATAATTAATTTAGTCACTCCCCATTGAATTTCCAGTTCCTTGCTACTACAAAAAGAGCTGATACAAACATTTTTGTACATTTAGGGGATATAGGAAAACTGGGACTTTTCTCCTTTTTATGATCTCTTTGGGATATAGGTGCAGTAGAGACATTGTTGGATCAAAGAGTTTGCACTATTCAATAGCCCTTTGGCCATAGTTCCATACTGCTCTCCAAAATGGTTGCATCAGTTCATAATTCCACCAAAAATGCATTACTGCCCCATTTTCCCACATCCCTTTCAAGATTTCATCATTATCTTTCCTGTCATCTTAGTCAATCTGAGAGAATTGTAGTGGTACATCAAAGTTGTCTCAGTTTGCATTTCTCTGAACATTGTTCATAAGACTAGAAATGGTTTTAATTTCTTCATCTGAAAATTGTTCATATCATTTGATCATTTATCAATGGGAGAATGGTTTGTAGTCTTTTAAATTTGAGTCAATTATCTATATATTTCAGAAATGAGGACTTCATGAAAACACCTGGATATAATTTTTTCCCAGTTTATTGCTTCCCTTCTAATCTTGTCTGCATTGATTTTATTTGTATAAAACCTTTTTAACATAATATAATCAAAATTATTCATTTTGCATTCCACAATATATTCTAGTTCTTCTTGGGTCACAAATTCCTTCCTTTTCCGCAGATTTGAGAGTTAGACTATCCTTTGTTTTTCTAATTTGATTTCTGTCTAAATTATGAACCCATTTTGACCAATTGTATAACAAACATGTTTGTTAGTTGTGAATCAATGCCTAGTTTCTGCCATACTAATTTCCAATTTTCCCAGAAGTTTTTGTCAAATAGTGAGTTCTTATCCCAAAAGCTGAGGTCTTTGAATTTCTCAAACACTACATTAGTATAATCATTGACTATTGTGTCTTGTGAATCCAACCTATTCCACTGATCAGCTACTCTCTGTCTTAGCCAATAGCAAATGGTTTTGATGATCACTGCTTAGTAATATAGTTTTAGGTCTGGTAGAGGTAGGCCACCTTCATTTGCATCTTTTTTCATAAATTCCCTTGAAATTCTTTCCCTTTTTTTCTTCCAGAAATCTTTGCTACTATTTTTTCTATATATATAAAATAATTTCTTGGGAAGTTGAATAAGCAGATTAATTTAAGTAGAATTGTCATTTTTATTATATTAACTCAACCTACCCATGAACACTTGATATTGTTCCAATTGTTTAGATCTAAGTTTATTTGTGTGGAAAGTTTTTTTTGTAATTGTGTCCTGAGCATCCATATTCTTAAAGGAATCATGAAATAAATTCTAAATTGATGAGCAAACAAGAAATAGAGAGCACTACAAGCAATACAAAATGAATAATTTTTATTATAATGGACTTTTGCATAAATAATCCAGATGTTTTGGATTGCAATTTGAAACTACACCCAAAGGATAAGTGAATTGTGAATAAATGCCCTTTGAATTACTACTAGGTTTTTATCCAAAGAACTCATAAAAAAAGATTGGTGGAAGACTTAAATGTGTAAAATGTTTGTATCAGCCATTTTTGTTGTGGCAAAATATTGGAAATTGAATGAATGTGCAACACCTACAGAATGGCTAAACAAGCTATGATATATAAACATAATAGAATACTATAGTGTAATAAGAAATGATAAACAGACAAATTTCAAAAAAACCTGATAAGACTTGTACAAACTGGTGAGAAGTGTAATAAGCAATATCAGAAGAACACTGTACACAATAGCAGCAACATTATTATATGATGATCCCCTATGAATGATTCAACTAATCTCAATAACATAATGATAAGAGGCAAGTATAAAAGACTCCTGATGAAAAATGCTATAATAATTCAAATAAAGAACTGATGTACTCTGAATGCATATCAAAGAATAATATTTTTACTTGTTATTCTCGTTCATGTTTTTTTTTTGGTTTCTTTCTTCTTTAACAGCTATGTACAATATAGACACATATTTTTCATGATAGCACATATATAACATCATATTGCTTATTATATTAGAAAGAGTGGAGATAAGGAAGGGAGGGAAAATGAGTTGGAGCTAAAAATCTTGTAAAGATGAATGCTAAAAGTCATCATGACATGTCATTGGAAAAATACTATTTAAAAGAGAAAAAAGAAAGAAATTTGCATTAAATTTAATAATTTAGGATCAAAGTTTTCCATTTTATTTTAAATCTTTTCTCTTTTAGTGTCATTGTTATACATATCTTTGTAAATTTTTGGTATATAATTCTTTTATATCTGCTTTCCTCATTCTATATTAATTTTAACAGATCTTCCCATTACTTTATGAACTCATATCCATTATTTTTGCAGTATAATCATATTCCATTATATAATAGATACAATTTTGTAATTTTCTTTCCTTTTGTTCCAAATGAGACATAAACCCTGAGGCAGAATTACGGAGTTAAGAGAATGAACAATTCAATAAATTTTATAATATATATCCAAATTGTTCTCCAGGATGGTTGGAAAAATTCAATCATAGCAGCAGTGATTATGGTATGTCCAGGGAAGATGAGTACTTCTGCTATGAGGACTGCTGAGCCCTTTGAAGGCTGCTATTCACCTTTGGTGTCCACATTACTCCCCAAATTCTGGCTTGTTCCTACAAGAAATTGAAGTATGCTGAGCAGTCACATTCTGGTAAATCATTTCCCCAGATGTATTAAACAAAGTTGAAAATAAACAAGGGGTCTCAAGAACTTCAGTGAGATAGTAGAAATCTCTACCCCAAGCATTTGGAGATTGCCCTAGTGAAATGAGTAGATAAGAACAATTTCTTCCAACAATCTTAAGGTGGCTGAAGCAGGTACAGTAGATTGCTTAGTGGTTAGTTAGACATTAAAGACATAAAAATCATCCACTGAACCCTGAACCATCACCAGTTCTCATGACTTTGTTTTGCCACTGATCTTTGGTGCTCCTGAAAGAGAGAACAGGGTTGATAACTTTGCACAATTCTACCACACTTAAATCAAATTTATCTGTGAATCAAAATACATTAACTGGGGGCAGAGCCAAAATGGTGGAGGAGGCACACACGACTTTCTAAGCTCTTCTCTTACCCTCTTTATCAATATTATATAGAGCCTTAAAACTAGTCTTGACTGCTACAATTCATAAAGATAAAAAATATAACAACTCACCAACCGAAGAAAATCTGCAGTCTCGCCAAAAAAGGTTTGTTCTGGGGACAGGGGGGAGATCAGCATAGACAGGGAGAGAAATTAGTTTCCAAGGAGAGCCTCAAACCGGAAGTGAGAGCACAGATCTCAGCACAAGCTCACAGCCCCAACCCACACTATGGGGCTTTTCCATGGGACAGTTGCAAACCTGCACAGCAGGAGGGCACAGCCCAGGTTAGCCTCTAATCTGTGCAGTGCGGGGCTCAGCTTAGGGCCATAGAGCTTTTGCAGGGACAATTTGCATTGGGCAGAGATTGGGGGAGACTTCGGGGACTCCAGAAGAATGGCATAGCGGTCAGCAACACCCACAGCCCCACAAGAAGCTCTGGCCTGGGGCAGGACACCACCACAGTTCCCCAGCCAGGCAAGGAACCCCACAGCCCAACCATCCCATAGCTCGGCCAGTGCTGAATCCATCCCAATGGGGAAGGGAAACCCACCAGAGACTCCCAATTGGAGCCAGAAATCAGTTTAATCCCCTGCTCCAGAGGAAAGGGAACCCCTATTGCCTAGGAGGCATACCCAAAGGTTTTAAAAACATGAATAAAAAGATGAAAAGAATGATTGACAGCCATAGAAAAAGAGCACAACAAACCTGAAGAAACAAAGCAAACAGACACCGATATACCCAAAGGGGAATGTCACCTGTCCCTTTTACATGATGCTCCCCACAGAAGAGACCATTAAAAGTCCCAAAAGAGTTAGAAGATAAATAAAGGAAAGAGAAGCCTCAAAGAGAGCAACAATTCCGAAAAGAATTGAAAAGATAAAAATTCAAGGAAGTGAGGGAACAAAACTTGTGAATTGAAAAAGAAATATCCAGGAAAGTAAGAAAATTGGAAAAAATAAAGAATTACTAGAAAGTAATTTTGGAATTGAGAAACAAAGAACCTGCAAGAAAGTAGGATCTGTAACTGAAAAAAAATAATTCACTAAAAAAAATTAGTGAAATGGAAAAAAAATTTCATAGAGCAAACCAACCCATTTAAAAAAACCAATTAATATATAGAAAGAAGTAAAAAAAAAAGCTAATGAAAAAATAATTTTAAAAATTAGAACTGAAAAAAGAAACTAGTGATTCATTGAGACAGCAAGAACAGTCAAAAACCAAAAAATGACAAACTGAAAAAAATGAATTATCTACTTCAAAACGAAGACTTGAAAAAATAGATTAGGAGAGATAATCTGAGGATTATTGGACTTTCTGAAAACATGATGAAAAAAAAGAGCCTAGATACTATTTTACAAGAAAAATCAAAGAGAACCACCCAGATGTAAAGAACTAAGTAAAATAGGCATTGAAAGAATTCATCTAACACCTGAAAGAAACCCTAAATTAAAAACCTTAAGGAATATTGTGGCCAAATTTCAGAACTATCAGATTAAGGAAAAAATTTTTACAAGCAACCAAAAAAAAAATTTAAAACCGAGGTGCCACAATGATCACCCAAGATCTGGCTGCCCCACATTAAAGGATGGAAGGCCTGAATATGATATTCCGAAAGGAAAAAGAACTTGGAATGCAGAAAAAAAAACCCAGCATAAGCATTTTTTTCCAGGGAAGAAGATGGAATTTAAGGAAACAAATGAATTCCATTTGTTTCAAGGAAAACCAGAACTAAACACAAAATTTGATCTCCAACCATAGGACCAAGAGATGCAGAAACGGTAAAAAGAACCTTGAGAATTGTTTTGTTGTGGATATACAAAAAGAATAATGTTAATTTGATTTTACTGATATAACATAAAAGGGAAGTAGATATGAAAGGGATAATGGCAGAATAAGGTGGGAAGGAGGGAAAAAGAGGAAAACCACATCCCACAAAGAGGCAAAGGAAACTTATCAATCTGAGGGAATTTAAAAGGGGAATTTTTGTAATCTTACTATCATCAGAGTTATCTCAAAAGAAAATAATTTAATTTGTTTTAGAGAAAATTCTTCCGCCCCCATTAAAAAGGGGAGAGGAAAAGGAAAAGAAAAAGATAATAAGGGAAGGAAGGGAAAGATCTGGGGGGGAGAGAGGGATTAAAGAGGGTGCATTTGGATACAAGTGGGGAAATAAGTTCAAAAAGGGGAAAGAGAGTTGGGGGAGGAAGAAAGAAAGCATAACTGGGGTTATTAAAGGGGGAAGAATTAGAAATTTAACCATAAATGTAAATGGGGAACCAAAAAGGGGCAGATAGCAGACTGGATAAAAGTCAGAACCCTACAAATTTGTTTACAAGAAACACATTTTGGCAAGAGATACAACAGAGTAAAAAAAAGGCTGAGCAAAACCCATTATGCTTGGTGAAAAAGGGTAGGGTAATCCATCCGACGCAAAAGAAAATTGATCTAATTAAAGAAAAAGAAACTACATCCTCAAAGGGAGATAAACAACGAAGCAAATAATATTAAAACTATATGCAAAAAATGGTATGGCATCCAATTTCCTAAAGGAGAAGTTAAAAGATTGGAAGAAATAGACAACAAAACTGTAATAGTGGAGATCCAACCTTGACCCAGAATTAGACAAACAAACCACAAAACAAATAAGAAAGAAAAAAGAAATAAAAGATATTAGAAAAATTAGGATGTTAGATCTTGGAGAAAATTGAATGGAAATAGAAAGAATATACTTTCTCTTTCCTCAGCAGTTCATGGAACCTATTAAAACTGACCAAATTAGGACATAAAGACCCAAAATTAAATAAAAAAGCAAAAAGAAATGCTTTTTTTCAGATCATAATGCAATAAAAAACAACATTCAACAAAAGTTAGGGATAAATAGACCAATAAGTAATTGGAAACTAAACAACTCATCTTAAAGAATGATTGGGTAAAGCAAATTATAGATTCAAAAAATCACCAAGATAATGACAATGATCAGACATCATACCAAAATTTTGGGGATGCAGCCAAATTAAGAGGATATTTTATATCCTTAGAGGCTTACTTGAATAAAACAAGAAAGAAAAGATTAATGAATTGGGCTTCAACTAAAAACCAAAAAAAAAAAAAAGACCAAATTAAAACCCCCAATCAAATACAAATTTGAAATTTAAAATGAAAAGGAGAAATTAAAAAAAAATATTGAAAGAAAAAAATTGAACTAATTAATAAAAACTAAGAGTTGGTTCTAGAAAACCAATAAAATAGATAAGCCTTTGTAAATTATTTAGAAAAAGGAGGGAGGAAAATGAAATTAGTAGTCTTAAAATGGGGGAACTTTTCCACCAATGAAGAGGAAAAGAGGAATAAAGGAATTATTTTTACAACTCTATGCCAATAAATTTGATAACTATGAAATGGATGACTAGTCAAAATAAACTTCCCAGACTAAAGAGGAGGAAGTAAATTTTTGAATAGTCCCATTTCCAGAAAAAATAAAAAGAAAGGAATTAAAAATCCCTAAGAAAAAAATTCCCAGGGACCAATGGAATTACATTGAATTTACCAAACATTTAAAGAACAATTTGCCCCAATGCTATATAAATTATTTGATAAAATAGGGAATGAAGGAGTCCACCAAATTCTTCTATGCAAGACATGGTACTAATACCTAAACCAGGTATTTGGAAAAAAGAAAGAAAAATAGACCAATCTCCCTAATGAATATTGATGCTAAAATCTTAAATAAGATATTAGCAAAAATACTACAAAAAATCATCTCCAGGATAATACACTATGATCAAGTAGGATTTATACCAGGAATGTAGTGTTAGTTCAATATTAGGAAAACTATCAATATAATTGGCCATGTTAATAACCAAATTAACAAAAACCACATGATCATCTCAATAGATGCAGAAAAAGCATTTGAAATATTCCAACATCCATTTCTATTAAAAACACTTGAGAGTATAGGAATAAATGGACTTTAAAACCACCAGTAAGCATCATATGTAATGAGGACCAACTGCAACCATTCCCAATAAGATCTGGAGTGAAACAAGGTTGCCCACTATCACCGTTACTATTTAATATTGTATTAGAAATGCTACCTTTGGCAATAAGAGCTGAGAAAGAGATTAAATGAATAAGAATAGGCAATGAGGAGATCAAATTATCACTCTTTGCTGATGATATAATGATATACTTAGAGAACCCCAGAGATTCTACTAAAAAGTTATTGGAAATAATCCACAACTTTCACAAAGTTGCTGGTTATAAAATAAACCCACATAAGTCATTAGCATTCTTATATATCACTAACAAAATCCAACAGTCAGAGTTACAAAGAGAAATTCCATTTAACGTAACTACTGATAATATAAAATATTTAGGAATCTATCTGCCAAGGGAAAATCAGAAACTTCATGAGCAAAATTACAGACCACTTTTCACACAAATTAAGTCTGATCTAACCCAATGGAAAAATATTAAATGCTCTTGGATAGGGTGAGCAAATATAATAAAGATGACAATATTACCTAAACTAATCTATTTATTTAGCGCTATACCAATCAGACTCCCAAAAAACTATTTTAATGACCTATAATAAATAACAACAAAATTCATATGGAAAAACAAAAAGTCAAGAATTTCAAGGGAATTAATGAAAAAAAAAATCAAATTAAGGTGGCTTAGCTGTACCAGATCTAAAATTATATTATAGAGCAGCAGTTACCAAAACCATTTGGTATTGGCTAAGGAATAGTTTACTTGATCAGTGGAATAGGTTAGGTTCAAGGGACAAAACAGTCAACTATAGCAACCTAGTCTTTAACAATCCCAAAGACCCCAGCTTTTGGGATAAGAACTTACTGTTTGACAAAAATTGCTGGGAAAATTAGATACTAATATGGCAGAAACTAGGCATTGATCCACACTTAACACTGTACACCAAGATAAGGTCAAAATGGGTTCATGACCTAGGCATAAAGAATGAAATTATTAATAAATTAGAGGAACACAGGATAGTTTACCTCTTAGACCTGTGGAAGGGGAAGGAATTTATGATCAAAGAAGAACTAGAGATCATTACTAATCACAAAATAGAAAATTTCAACTATACCCAACTGAAAAGTTTTTGTACAAACAAAACTAGCGCAAAAAAGATTAGAAAGGAAGCAATAAACTGGGGAAATATTTTTAAAGTCAAATTTTCTGATAAAGGCCTCATTTCCAAAATACATAGAGAAAATTAAGCCATTCTCCAATTGAAAAATGTTCAAAGGATATGAACAGACAATTCTCAGATGAAGAAATTGAAACTATTTTTAGTCCTATGAAAAGATGCTCCATGTCATTATTAATCAAAAAAATGCAAATTAAGACAACTCTATGCCAATGACAGGAAAAAATAATGATGATTGTTGGAGGGGATGCGGGAAAACTGGGACACTGATACATTGTTGGTGGAGTTGTGAACGAATCAAAACATTCTGGAGAGCAGTTTGGAACTATGCTCAAAAGTTCTCAAACTGTGCATACCCTTTGATCCAGCAGTATTACTACTGGACTTATATCCCAAAAGATTATAAAGAAGGGAAAGGGACCTGTATGTGCATGAATGTTTGTGGCAGCCCTTTTTGTAGTGGCTAGAAACTGGAAACTGAATGGATGTCCATCAGTTGGAGAATGGCTGAATAAATTGTGGTATATGAATATTATAGAATATTACTGTTCTGTAAGAAATGACCAACAGTATAATTTCAGAAAGGCCTGGAGAGGCTTACACGAACTGATGCTGAGTGAAATGAGCAGGACCAGGAGATCATTATATACTTCAACAGCAATACTATATGATGACCAGTTCTGATGGACCTGGCCATCCTCAGCAATGAGATCAACCAAATCATTTCCAATGGAGCAGTAATGAACTGAACCAGCTATGCCCAGAGAAAGAACTCTGGGTGATAACTAAAAACCATTACATTGAATTCCCAATCACTATATTTTTGCCCACCTGAATTTTTGATTTCCTTCACAAGCTAATTGTACAATATTTCTGAGTCTGATTCTTTTTGTATAGCAAAATAACAGTTTGTTCATGTATACTTATTGTGTATCTAATTTATATTTTAATATATTAACATCTATTGGTCATCCTGCCCTCTGGGGAAGGGGGTAAGAGGTGAAAAATTGGAACAAGAGGTTTGGCAATTGTTAATGCTGTAAAGTTACCCATACATATAACCTGTAAATAAAAGGCTATTAAATAAAAAAAATATATTAACTGTATAATTTTACTATTTTTATCTATATCAAAGTCCTATAGCAACAGGCAACTGATGAAGCAACAGGTACAGAGAAACTTCAAGTTGTAATTGCAACCTTGCATGAAAGGGCCTGGGTCATAAGACTGTCTTTTTCCAGGAAGCAGTAGTGAGATTTGGTAGCTCCCAGATGTCTGATCAGCTTTTTTGAAAGATCTTAGTGATAACCTCCTGATGTAAAGAAGGATCTAGAACATATCCCTAAAATCATCTATTCCACCTAACTCTGACTTGCTATGACAATCAGGAATGCCATCCTGTCATTGAAACACACAAAAGTGTATGAATTTTGCAAAGGTAATTCCATTTAACTCCAGAAAAAATGCCAGGAGCAGAATAGAGACCCCTGCACAATGTTCATTGATTTGACCAAGACTCTTGATACTGTTATTCATGAAAGTTTGTGAAATATTTTGGCAAAATTTGGTCCTGGAGAAGTTAATCATTATTGCACATAATTTTCATGATAGCATGTTTGCCCAGGTTCCAGATAAAGCAGGTGCTCTTGCTTTTCTCCCAATCATCAGTAGAGTGAAGCAAGGTTTTGTGGGTGTTTAAAATTCCAATGAGTTTTAACATGTTGTTCTCAGCAATGTTATCAGATATCTTCATTGAATATGAAAATGACTTCAAGGTCAGCTACAACATTTGTTTAAGTGGAAAAGTCTACAAGTCCTGTTGTTGTTGTTATTCACAGTTGATTATGTACTTAATGCAGCTTCTAAGGCTGAAATAGAGTCTTAGTATAGATCACTTCTCTTTCTCTTTTGTTAATTTTGGCCTAATGACTAACAAAAAGAAATCATAGGTTCTTCACTAACCACATAATCCATATGTGGAATTATCTGTACTTACATTACTGTTTCTTTTACTCTGAAACAGTCTCTAGTTCTGCTTCTTACACGCATTAGTTATCATACACACATGGAATGCACTCCTTCCTGATATCCAAATCACAGAATCTATCTCTTTAAGATATTTTGTAAGCATCATCATCTTCATGATATCTTCTGTAACTCTCCAACTGATATTGTTCTCAATTTAAGCTAATTAATTAAAATATTTAAGTACCTTGCATTGATTTATATTTATTATCTTTATTGCTGCATGTGAATTTTTTAGATTTCCATGTTTCTAATAAAGGGTTCTTTCAGAGTAGATATTGTTTATTCCTTTACTTTTTAAACCCCCAAAGCCTAGCACAATGATTGATACGTAGTAACCACTTCAAAAATTCTTGTTAAATCATTGGTCATCAATTGTGATGTTTAAGCAAAATTTATATGACCATGTGGAGACGATTCCATGCTTTATTCACAGGGTTGAAGCGACCTTGGTTTTTTTAAGGTTATATCAGTGAATGATAAGTTCTGATACATTCTACAATGCTGGAAGGTATTTATGAACAAACTAGTGGCTTTTAAGGATAATCTTACCTGGATAAGGAGACACAAATATTAACCCTCAGTTGATGAATCAATATTAACTTACTGTCAAAAAATTAGAATAAAAAATATTGAAGAAAAATAGAAGAAATTAAAAAAAATGTTCTTCAGAACTGGTTTGGTTTTATTATGCCTTCAAAAACAAGAAATTAAATCACAAATAAAACTTGGTCATTTCATAATCAAAATGTTCATGACATATATTTACAAAAACAAAGCCTTGAAAATATGTTAATATTTCATGCTTTCAATGCAACATTAAATAGAGAATGATGCTGAAAAATATGCTGGAAAAATGACAAGAAAAGCAAAGCAAAATACATAGAAACTATAGAAACTCATGCATCTATATCATGCATATCCCATTCAGAGCAAAGTCAGGATATTTTGAATATAGCAAAACTGGATAGCATAACAAAATAATGGAGGAAAGGGTATGATAACAGAGATAAAATGAGTAGTCAGTGAAGTACAATGGTCTTTTCTAAATCAGAGTTCTATGTATAGTCATATTATTCACTTGTTGAAGGAAAAAAAACCTATCAAATAACAATACAAAATAGAATAAAACCAAGATGATATATCTGCAATTAAATTCTATCCTGACTTATCTAAACAATTTGTTGATGATAAAAATGGAAAATATACAAAAGAACAAACATTAACTCAGCCTATTACCATATATTTTGGAAATTTAAATAATATGAATCAATTGGCTCAAGGAAAACAAAAGATCACAAAAATGCTTTAATCATAAAAAAATCAATCCCTTTGAAAGCAAAAAGCTACTGAAGCTAAGGTCAGAAAACTTAGCTAAAAGAAAAAAAAATTCAGACACCATGGAAAAAGATGAGTAAAAATGCCAGTAGCTATTGACCAATATTCATGTTTTCCCATATCCATCATGATCTATTAAAGAAAATACTTTTAAACAAATAAACATGCATCAAGGGCATTTTAATGGAGTGATAAAAAGGGACCAGGCAGGATTTTGAAAGTCCTTTGATGTCATAGAAAGCATACTTCACTTTTTTATCCTTTCAAATTTGTTTTCATTTTGAATTCTAAATTCTATCCATTCCTCTCCCATTCACTGAAAAAGCAAGAAATATCTCATCCATGTGAAATTTGTGTGTGTATACACATATGAAATAGGCAAAATAAATTTCCATTTTGTCCATGTTACCAAAAAGATTAATAAAAATAAAGTTTAAAATATGCTTTAACTTGCACATCAAGTTCATCAGTTCTCTCCCTAGAGATAGATACAATTTTTCATTATCAGTTATTTGGAATTACTATGAACTATTGTATTGATCAAACTACCTTTAGCAGTTTATCATCAACAAAATATTAGTATTGTTCTTTATAATATTCTACTTCCTCAATTCATTCTATGTCAGATCCTATAAGTCTTCTTATGTTTTTTGAAGCCACCATCTTAATTATTTTTATAGTATCACAGTATTACAACACGATCATATGTTATTCATCCATTTCCAAACTGATGAATATTCAGTCAGTTTTGAATTATTTTATATACAATGAATTGAAAGAAAAAGGATCCAAATGTACAAAATTATAAATTTACATATATTAATATACATTTCAAAATATGATTTTTTTTAAATTTTCTTTAGTCTCTTTGGGTACAGACATAGTAACTGTGTTTACTGGGTTAAGGAGAATACATAATTTTTACCCTTGTAGGCAGAGAACCTAATTGCCCTTTAGCATGCTGGATAAACACACAGCTTCACCAATAGCATATCATTTTCCATATTTTCCCATATCTCCTCCAGAATTTGTCATTTTATATTCTTACATGTTAATCAATCCAACAGATAGAAGGTGGTGCTTCAACATCATTTTAATTTGTATTTTTAAAATTATCAGGGATTCATAGCATTTTTATGAGTATCAACAGCTTTGATTTCTTTTTTTTTCTGAAAATTGCTTGTTAATATTTTTTAAACATTTATAAATTAGGGAATAATTTTTATTTCTATAAATTTCATACTGATCTTGATAAAATTAAGAAATAAGACATTTTAAAAAGAAACTTCCAATAATTATCTTTTTTTTCTTCTAATTTTGACATCATTGTTTTTGTTTTTTTTTTTAACTGGGTAAAATATTTTACATTTAGTATAATTAAATTGATTTTTGTTACTTACCAGTATCTATTTCTTTTTTTGATGACAACCTCCTTCTTTATACATATATCTGGCAAGTATATATACATATTTTTTTCCATTTCCCCTAATTTGTTTCTGATATCCTTTATGTCTAAATCATTTATCCATTTTGCAATTCTCTTGATGTAGAATATGAATATTGGTCTGTGCCTAATTTCTACACCACTTCTTTTGCAATTTTCTCAGCATTATAGAAGAGAAGAGAAGAAAAGAAAAGAAAGGAAAGGGGGCAGAGCCAAGATGGCGGAGAAGACACACGCGACTTTCTAAGCTCTTCTCTTACCCTCTTTATCAATATTATATCGAGCCTCAAAAATAGTCTTGACTGCTACAATTCGTAAAGATAAGAATTAGAACAACTCACCGGCCAAAGAAAATCTGCAGTCTCGCCAAAAAAGGTTGGTTCCGGGGCCAAGGGGGAGATCGGCACAGACGGGGAGAGAAATTAGGTTCCGAGGAGAGTCTCAAACTGAGGGTGAAGGCACAGATCTCAGCACAAGCATGCAGCCCCAACCCGCAGTACAGCTTTTCCTTGGGGCAGTTGTGATCCTGCACAGCAGGAGGACGCAGCCCCGGTTAGCCTCCAATCTGCACAGTGGGGAGCTTGGCTTGGAGCCATAGAGCTTTTCCAGGGCCGATTTGCATTGGGCAGAGACACTGGGGCAGAGTTCTGCATGGTCTGCCGTCTGGCGGTCAGCTGCTAATACTCACAGTCCCACAAGAGGCTCCACCTGGGGCAGTGACACTTTCACCCTTTAGTCTCTAGCAGAGGGCAATCACTAACCCACTCAGCCGTACTAAGCAGTTTGATAGCTCGGCCAGTGCTGAATCCACTTCCTGTTGGGGGAAGGGAAAACTCTCACTCAGAGCACTCCCATACCTCAGAGCGGAAATCGGTTTACATCTTTCCCTGCTCTGCAGAGGAAGCTGGTAACCCCTTGCCTAGGAGACCTACACTAAAGGCTTTAAAACATGAATAAAAAGATGAAAAGAACGATCAACAGCTTCTATGCAGAAAAAGAGCAGGTCAGCAAATCTGAAGAGACCTCCAACAGCAAAAATGCATCAGACTGTCCTCCTTTACATGATGCTCTCATAGAAGAGACCATTAAAAGTCTCAAAAGAGAGTTAGAAGATAAATGGGGAAAGGAAAGAGAAGCCTTACAAGAGAGCAACAACTTCCTGAAATACGAATTGAAAAAGTAAAAATCTCAGGAAAGTAAGAATTGTGAATTGGAAAAATAAAGAATTCACTAGAAAGTAGGATTTGTGAATTGAAAAGACAAAGAACTGCAAGAAAGTAGGATCTGTGAATTGAAAAGACAAAGAACACGCAAGAAAGTAGGATCTGTGAATTGAAAAAGAAAATAATTCACTAAAAAAAAATTAATGAAATGGAAAAAATTCCACAGACCAAAACAATACATTCAAAAACCTCAATTGGACATATACAGAAAGAAGTAAAAAAGCTAATGAAGAAAAATAATTCTTTAAAAATTAGAACTAAACAAATAGAAACTAATGATTGATTGAGACAGCAAGAATCAGTCAAGCAAAACAAAAAATGACAAACTGAAAAACCATGAATTATCTACTTGCAAAACGACAGACTTGTAAAATAGATGTAGGAGAGATAATCTGAGGATTATTGGACTTTCTGAAAACTATGATGAAAAAAAGAGCCTAGATAATATTTTACAAGAAAACATCAAAGAGAACTGCCCAGATTTAATAGAATCAGAAGGTAAAATAGGCATTGAAAGAATTCATCGAACACCTTCTGAAAGAAACCCTAAAATAAAAACCCAAGGAATATTGTGGCAAAATTTCAGAACTATCAGATTAAGGAAAAAATTTTACAAGCAGCCAAAAACCATTTAAATACCGAGATGCCACAATAAGGATCACCCAAGATCTGGCTGCTCTACATTAAAGGAAAGAAGGCCTGGAATATGATATCTGAAAGGCACAAGAACTTGAGATGCAGCCAAGAATAAACTACCCAGCTAAGCTGAGCATTTTCTGCCAGGGAAGAAGATGGACATTTAATGAAACAAATGAATTCCATTTGTTTCTGAAGAAAAAACCAGAACTAAACAAAAAATTTGATCTCCAACCATTGAACTCAAGAGATGCAGAAAAGGTAAAAATAACTCTTGAGAATTGTATTTCTGTTGTGGATATACAAAAAGAATACATGTATAATTTGATTGTAATTGATATAACATAAAAAGGGAAGTAGATATGGAAAAGGGATGATGGCAGAATAAGGTGGGAAGGAGGATAAAAGAGGGAAACCACATCCCACAAAGAGGCTAAGGAAACTTATCATATCTGAGGGAATTTAGAGAGGGGAGGAACATTGTGTCAATCTTACTCCTCACTCAGAGTTGGCTCAAAGAAAAATAATTGACATTTGTTTTAGAGAAAATTCTCTCTCGCCCTCATTAAAAACGGGGAGAGGAAAAGGGAAAAGAAAACAGTAATAAGGGAAGGAAGGGGAAAGACCTCAAAGGGGGGAGGGAGGGATTATAAAGAGGATAAGTATCGTGATACAAGAGGGGTACATAAGTTTAAAAGGGGAAAGAGGGTTGGGGAGGCAAGAATAAGTAAAGCACAATCTGGGTTATTAGGATGGCAGGAAATACAGATTTAGTAATTCTAACTGTAAATGTGAATGGGATGAACTCCCCATAAAGAGGAGGCAGATAGCAGACTGGATCAAAAGTCAGAACCCTACAATATGTTGTTTACAAGAAACACATTTAAAGCAGGGGATACATATAGAGTAAAGGTAAAAGGCTGGAGCAAAATCTATTATGCTTCAGGTGAAGTCAAAAGTTAGGGTAGCCATCCTTATCTCAGATCAAGCAAAAGTAAAAATTGATCTAATTAAAAGAGATAAGGAAGGAAACTACATCCTGCTAAAGGGAGCACAAACAACGAAGCAATATCAATATTAAACATATATGCACCAAGTGGTATGGCACTCCAACTTCCTAAAGGAGAAGTTAAGAGAGTGCAAGAAGAAATAGACAACAAAACTGTAATAGTAGGAGATGTCAACCTTGCACCTCAGAATTAGACAAATCAAACCACAAAACAAATAAGAAAGAAATTAAAGAAGTAAATAGAATATTAGAAAAATTAGATATGTTGGATCTTTGGAGAAAATTGAATGGAGATAGAAGGAATATACTTTCTTCTCAGCAGTTCATGGAACCTATTCAAAAATTGACCATATATTAGGACATAAAGACCTCAAAATTAAATGCAAGAAAGCAGAAATAGTAAATGCTTTCTTTTCAGATCATGATGCAATAAAAACTACATTCAACAAAAAGTTAGGGGGAAATAGACCAAAAGTCATTGGAAACTAAACAATCTCATCTTAAAGAATGATTGGGTGAAGCAGCAAATTATAGATACAATTAATAATTTCACTCAAGATAATGACAATGATGAGACATCATACCAAAATTTGTGGGATGCAGCCAAAGTGGTAATAAGAGGGAATTTTATATCCTTAGAGGCTTACTTGAATAAAACAGAGAAAGAAAAGATTAATGAATTGGCTTGCAACTAAAAAAACTAAAAAGACCAAATTAAAACCCCCAATCAAATACTAAATTGGAAATTTAAAATTAAAAGGAGAAATTAAAAATATTGAAAGTAAAAAACTATTGAACTAATTAATAAAACTAAGAGTTGGTTCTATGAAAAGCCAATAAAATAGATAAGCCTTTGGTAAATCTGATTAGAAAAAGGAGGGAGGAAAAATGAAATTAGTAGTCTTAAAATGAAAAGGGAGAACTTTCCACCAATGAAGAGGAAATTAGAGAAATAATAAGGAGTTATTTTGCTCAACTTTATGCCAATAAATTTGATAACCTGAGTGAAATGGGTGACTACCTCCAAAAATATAGACTTGCCAGACTAACAGAGGAGGAAGTAAATTTCTTGAATAGTCCCATTTCAGAAAAAGAAATAGAACAGGCAATTAAACAACTCCCTAAGAAAAAATCCCCAGGACCAGATGGATTTACATGTGAATTTTACCAAACATTTAAAGAACAATTGGCCCCAATGCTATATAAATTATTTGATAAAATAGGGAATGAAGGAGTCCTACCAAATTCCTTCTATGACACAGACATGGCACTGATACCTAAACCAGGTAGGCTGAAAACAGAGAAAGAAAATTATAGACCAATCTCCCTAATGAATATTGATGCTAAAATCTTAAATAAGATATTAGCAAAAAAGACTACAGAAAATCATCTCCAAGATAATACACTATGATCAAGTAGGATTTATACCAGGAATGCAGGGCTGGTTCAATAGTAGGAAAACTATCAATATAATTGGCCATGTTAATAACCAAATTAACAAAACCATATGATCATCTCAATAGATGCAGAAAAGCATTTGATAAAATCCAACATCCATTCCTATTAAAAACACTTGAGAGTATAGGAATAAATGGACTTTTCCTTAAAATAATCAGCAGCATCTATTTAAAACCATCAGTAAGCATCATATGTAATGGAGACAAACTGCAACCATTCCCAATAAGATCTAGAGTGAAACAAGGTTGCCCACTATCACCGTTACTATTTAATGTTGTGTTAGAAATGCTAGCTATAGCAATAAGAGCTGAGAAAGAGATTAAAGGAATAAGAATAGGCAATGAGGAAGCCAAATTACCACTCTTTGCCGTTGACATGATGGTATACTTAGAGAACCCCAGAGATTCTGCTAAAAATTATTAGAAATAATCCACAACTTTGGCAAAGTTGCTGGTTATAAAATAAACCCACATAAGTCATCAGCATTCTTATATATCACTAACAAAATCCAACAGTCGGAGTTACAAAGAGAAATTCCATTTAAAGTAACTTCTGATAATATAAAATATTTAGGAATCTATCTGCCAAGGGAAAATCAGAAACTTTATGAGCAAAATTACAGACCACTTTTACACAAATTAAGTCTGATCTAACCAATTGGAAAAATATTAAATGCTCTTGGATAGGGCGAGCAAATATAATAAAGATGACAATATTACCTAAACTAATCTCTTTATTTAGTGTTATACAAATCAGACTCCCAAAAAACTATTTTAATGACCTAGAAAAAATAACAACAAAGTTCATATGCAAAAACAAAAGGTCAAGAATTTCAAGGGAATTAATGAAAAAAAAATCAAATGATGGTGGCTTAACTGTACCAGATCTAAAATTATATTATAGAGCAGCAGTTACCAAAACTATTTGGTATTGGCTAAGGAATAGATTAGTTGATCAGTGGAATAGATTAGGTTCAAGGGATAAAACAGTCAACAAATATAGCAACCTAGTCTTTGACAAACCCAAAGATCCCAGCTTTTGGGATAAGAACTTACTGTTTGATAAAATTGCTGGGAAAATTGGAAACTAATATGGCAGAAACTAGGCATTGATCCATACTTAACGCCGTACACCAAGATAAGGTCAAAATGGGTTCATTACCTAGGCATAAAGAATGAAATTATTAATAAATTAGAGGAACACAGGATAGTTTACCTCTCAGACCTGTGGAAGGGGAGGGTCTTTATGACCAAAGCAGAATTAGAGATCATTACTGATCACAAAATAGAAAATTTCGATTATGCCAAACTGAAAAGTTTTTGTACAAACAAAACTAATGCAGATAAGATTAGAAGGGAAAATAAACTGGGAAAATATTTTTACAGTCAAAGGTTCTGATAAAGGCCTCATTTCCAAAATATATAGAGAATTAACTCTAATTTATAAAAAATCAAGCCATTCTCCAATTGAAAAATGGTCAAAGGATATGAACAGACAATTCCTCAGATGAAGAAATTGAAACTATTTCTAGTCATATGAAAAGATGCTCCAAGTCATTATTAATCAGAGAAATGCAAATTAAGACAACTCTAAGATACTCACTCACACACCTGTCAGATTGGCTAAGATGACAGGAAAAATAATGATGATTGTTGGAGGGGATGGGAAAACTGGGACATTGATTCATTGTTGGTGGAGTTGTGAACGAATCCAACCATTTTGAGAGTAGTTTGGAACTATGCTCAAAAAGTTATCAAACTGTGCATACCCTTTGATCCAGCAGTGTTACTACTGGGATTATATCCCAAAGAGATTATAAAGAAGGAAAGGGACCTGTATGTGCACGAATGTTTGTGGCAGCCCTTTTGTAGTGGCTAGAAACTGAAACTGAATGGATGTCCATCAGTTGAGAATGGCTGAATAAATTGTGGTATATGAAAATTATGGAATATTACTGTTCTGTAAGAAATGACCAACAGGATGATTTCAGAAAGGCCTGAGAGACTTTACACGAACTGATGCTGAGTGAAATGAGCAGGACCAGGAGATCATTATATACTTCAACAACAATACTAGATGATGACCAGTTCTGATGGATCAGGCCATCCTCAGCAACAAGATCAACCAAATCATTTCTAATGGAGCAGTAATGAACTGAACCAGCTATACCCAGAAAAGAACTCTGGGAGATGACTAAAACCATTACATTGAATTCCCTAATCCCTATATTTATGCACACCTGCATTTTGATTTCCTTCACAAGCTAATTGTACAATAATTCAGAGTCTGATTCTTTTGTACAGCAAAATAATGTTTTGGTCATGTATACTTATTATGTATCTAAGTTATATTTTAATATAATTAACATCTACTGGTCATCCTGCCATTTAGGGAGGGGTGGGGGTAAGAGGTGAAAAATTGGAACAAGAGGTTTGGCAATTGTTAATGCTGTAAAGTTACCCATGTATATATCCTGTAAATAAAAGGCTATTAAATTAAAAAAAAAAAAATTGCTGGGAAAATTGGAAACTAATATGGCAGAAACTAGGCATTGATCCATACTTAACGCTGTACACCAAGATAAGGTCAAAATGGATTCATGACCTAGGCATAAAGAATGAAATTATTAATAAATTAGAGGAACATAGGATAGTTTACCTCTCAGACCTGTGGAAGGGGAAGGTCTTTATGACCAAAGCAGAACTAGAGATCATTACTGATCACAAAAAAGAAAATTTCGATTATACCAAACTGAAAAGTTTTTGCACAAGCAAAACTAATGCAGACAAGATTAGAAGGGAAGCAATAAACTGGGAAAATATTTTTACAGTCAAAGGTTCTGATAAAGGCCTCATTTCCAAAATATATAGAGAATTAACTCTAATTTATAAAAAATTAAGCCATTCTCCAATTGAAAAATGTTCAAAGGATATGAACAGACAATTCTCAGATGAAGAAATTGAAACTATTTCTAGTCATATGAAAAGATGCTCCAAGTCATTATTAATCAGAGAAATGCAAATTAAGACAACTCTAAGATACTCACTCACACACCTGTCAGATTGGCTAAGATGACAGGAAAAAATAATGATGATTGTTGGAGGGGATGCGGGAAAACTGGGACATTGATGCATTGTTGGTGGAGTTGTGAACGAATCCAACCATTTTGGAGAGTAGTTTGGAACTATGCTCAAAAAGTTATCAAACTGTGCATACCTCTTGATCCAGCAGTGTTACTACTGGGATTATATCCCAAAGAGATTATAAAGAAGGGAAAGGGACCTGTATGTGCATCGAATGTTTGTGGCAGCCCTTTTGTAGTGGAGAAACTGAAACTGAATGGATGTCCATCAGTTGGAGAATGGCTTGAATAAATTGTGGTATGTGAAAATTATGGAATATTACTGTTCTGTAAGAAATGACCAACAGGATGCTTTCAGAAAGGCCTGGAGAGACTTACACGAACTGATGCTGAGTGAAATGAGCAGGACCAGGAGATCATTATATACTTCAACAACAATACTAGATGATGACCAGTTCTGATGGATCAGGCCATCCTCAGCAACGAGATCAACCAAATCATTTCTAATGGAGCAGTAATGAACTGAACTATCTATGCTCAGAAAAAGAACTCTGGGAGATGACTAAAAACCATTACATTGAATTCCCAATCCCTATATTTATGCACACATGCGTTCTTTATTTCCTTCACAAGCTAATTGTACAATAATTCAGAGTCTGATTCTTTTTGTACAGCAAAATAATGTTTTGGTCATGTATACTTATTGTGTATCTAAGTTATATTTTAATATATTTAACATCTACTGGTCATCCTGCCATCTAGGTGAGGGGGTGGGAGGGGTAAGAGGTGAAAAATTGGAACAAGAGGTTGGGCAATTGTTAATCCTGTAAAGTTACCCATGTATATATCCTGTAAATAAAAGGCTATTAAATAAAAAAAAAAAAGAGAGTATAGGAATAAATGGGCTTTTCCTTAAAATAATCAGCAGCATCTATTTAAAACCATCAGTAAGCATCATATGTAATGGAGACAAACTGCAACCATTCCCAATAAGATCTGGAGTGAAACAAGATTGCCCACTATCACCGTTACTATTTAATATTGTATTAGAAACGCTAGCTATAGCAATAAGTGCTGAGAAAGAGATTAAAGGAATAAGAATAGGCAATGAGGAAGCCAAATTATCACTCTTTGCCGACAACATGATGGTATACTTAGAGAACCCCAGAGATTCTGCTAAAAAGTTATTAGAAATAATCCACAACTTTAGCAAAGTTGCTGGTTATAAAATAAACCCACATAAGTCATCATCATTCTTATATATCTCTAACAAAATCCAACAGTCAGAGTTACAAAGAGAAATTCCATTTAAAGTAACTACTGATAATATAAAATATTTAGGAATCTATCTGCCAAGGGAAAATCAGAAACTTTATGAGCAAAATTACAGACCACTTTTCACACAAATTAAGTCTGATCTAACCAATTGGAAAAATATTAAATGCTCTTGGATAGGGCGAGCAAATATAATAAAGATGACAACATTACCTAAACTAATCTATTTATTTAGTGCTATACCAATCAGACTCCCAAAAATTAGGAACTATGCTCAAAAAGTTATCAAACTGTGCATACCCTTTGATCCAGCAGTATTACTACTCATCTTATATCCCAAAGAGATTTTAAAGAAGGGAAAGAGACCTGGATGTGCAAGAATATTTGTGACAGCCCTCGTTGTAGTGGCCAGAAACTGGAAACTGAGTGGATACCTATCAATAGGAGAATGGCTGAATCATTTGTGGTATATGAATATTATGGAATATTATTGTTTGGTAAGAAATGACCAACAGGATGATTTCAGAAAGGCTTGGAGAGACTTACATGAAGTAATGCTGAGTGAAATGTACAGGACCAGGAGATCGTTATATACTTCAACAACAATACTATTTGATGATCAATTCTGATGGACATGGCCCTCTTCAACAATATGATGAACCAAATCAGTTCCATTAGAGAAGTAATGAACTGAACCAGCTAAACCCAACAAAAGAACTCTGAGAGATGACTATGAACCACTACATAGAATTCCCAATCCCTCTATTATTGTCCACCTGCATTTTTGATTTTCTTCACAGGTTAATTGTGAAACTATTTCAAAGTCCGATTCGTTTTATGCAGCAAAATAACTGTTTAGACATGTATGCATATATTGTATTTAACTTATACTTTAACATATTTAACATGATTGGTCAACCTGCCATTCAGGGGAAGAGATGAAGGGAAGGAGGGGAAAAGTTGGAAAAAAAGATTTTGCAATTGTCAATGCTGAAAAATTACCCATGCATATATTTTGTAAATAAAAAGATGTGTGTGTGTGTGTGTGTGTGTGTGTGTGTGTGTGTAACCTGAGAAAGAAATAAAAAATGCAAGCACACAAAAACAAGAGTGGAAAGGCTATGGTTGTGGTTCATACTCATTTCCCATAGGTCTTTCATTGGGTGTAGCTGGTTCTCTTCATTATTGAACAAATGAAACTCATTTGGTTCATCTCATACCACATTTTTTAAAAAGTGTTTTCCTACTAACTCTTTTTAAAAAATTTATCAATCTTTTTTATTTACAAAACAAATGTTTGGGTAATTTTTCAACATTGACCCTTGCAAACCTTCTGTTCCAAATTTTCCTCTTCTTCCCCAAACCCTCTCCTCTGGATGGCAGGTAGTCCAAATACATGTTAAATATGATAAAAAATATATGTTAAATCCAATACATTTATACAGTAATCTTACCGCACACAAAAAAAAATCAGATCAAGAAGGAAAAAACCTGAGAAAGACAACATAATGCAAGCAAATAATAAGAGAAAGAGTGAAAATGCTATGTTGTGGTCCACACTCAGTTCCCACAGTATTCTCATTGGATGTAGATGGTTTTCTTCATCACTGAACAATTGGAACTGGTTTGAATCGTCTCATTGTTAAACAAAACCAAGTCCATCAGAATTGATCACTGTTTTTGTCTTGTTGTTGCCATGTATAATGATCTCTTGGTTCTAAACTCATTTCACTTAGCATCGGTTCATGAAAGTCTCTCCAGACCTCTCTAAGATCATCCTGCTGAATATTTTGTTGTGCCACAGTTCCCTTTTAATGTCTTGACCTGGTTTTTCTAAATTTCCTATTCAGTTACTCTGCCTCAGATTATCACCATTCCCTCTAAATGTCTGATAGGATAAAGGTCTTATATCTTAGACCTCAG
Source organism: Sarcophilus harrisii (assembly GCF_902635505.1). Taxonomy (NCBI): domain Eukaryota; kingdom Metazoa; phylum Chordata; class Mammalia; order Dasyuromorphia; family Dasyuridae; genus Sarcophilus; species Sarcophilus harrisii. The sequence continues at coordinate 482,461,949 of NC_045426.1, read as the reverse complement.
GCCATAATCATTTCTTCTTAATGTTTGATAGGATAAAGGTCTTATATCTTAGACATCATTAAAATATCAGGAGCCTCTCAGGTATGTTACTCCATTATGTCATCCTAGGTACCTCTCTGCATTATGCCAACCTAGGTGCCTGACTCCATTATGTCATCCTCACCTAGGAACCTTCCCCATTATGTCACCATTCTTGTTACCCTATAAAAGAATCTTGTATACGACATTAACTGCTGGATTCTTGGAGTTGACAGTGTTTAGCCCTGGGACCAAATCGTGGATCCATTTGTTCTCAGTAAATTTCTCCCTTTCAAATAAATTATTAAATTGTTCTCTAATCTCTATCCTGCCTCAGTTTCTCAGGCATTACAATTTCTTACAGAACAATAATATTCCATAATATTCATATAGGATAATTTATTCAGCTATTCTCCAATTGATGGACATCTATTCAGTTTACAATTTCTTCCCACCACAAAAATGGCTGCCACTACATTTTTGCTTATGTGGGTCCCTATACCTCCTTTAAGATCTTTTTGGTATATAAACCCAGTAGAAACACTGCTAGGTCAAAGGGTATGCTAAGTTTGAAAGCTTTTTTGAGCATAGTTCCAAATTGCTCTCCAGAATGGTTGGATACATTCACAGTTCCACCAACAATGTAACAATGTCCTAGTTTTCCCACATCCCTTTCAACATTCTTCTTTGTGTCTTCCTGTCATCTTAGCCAATCTGAGAGGTATGTAGTGGTAGAGAGAGAGACAGAGACAGAGAAAGAATCAGAGAGAGAGAGAGAGGGGGAGGGAGGGAGGGAGAGAGAAATAGGAAAGATATAATCACCAACTAGAGTCTTCTCTAGATAGGGATAGAAGGGATGGATGGATCATTGAGTGATTTTTTTTTGAGGAAAGGGGAGATTTGGGCATATTTGTAGGCAGTAGAGAAGAAACCAGTAAACAAGAAGAGACTGAAAATAAGTAGTGTTGGGATGATAAAGGGAACAATCTGCTCAAGAAGATGGGAAGGGATGACATCATCTGTGTTCAGAAAGAAGTTTGTCTTGGCAAAAGGGACTAACTCTTTGAGATAGTGAAGGAAGAGATAGAAAAATACAATTTGGTATTGTAAGATAAGTAGGGAAAAGGAGGAAGCTCTCAGCCAAAAAAAAGTCCCAATTTTTCAAAGATAGATGAGGCAAGATTCTCAGGTAGGAGGAGTAGGAAAGGGAATAAAGAAAATTTTAGAAGGACTGAAGTTTAGAAAATCTTTTTTGAATGGTACAGTGAATTAATTAGAGATATGTAAAAGGAATGCTTTGAAGTAATGAGGGTCTCAGAGAGTAACACACATTTGTAGTGTACCTAGTTAATGTGATTTTGTAATTTTCCCCAGTTTTATTCAGAAGCATGTGGATAGGAGTGAAGATAGCAGATGGTGGAAGAAATCCAAAATTTGAAAATGACTGACAATAAGATAAAGGGACAAGGGACTTGAGAGAAGAGAATAATTTTTAAATTTAATAGTTCACCAATGGGTTAAGATATGAAAAGGTAGAAAGTATAGCTCAGGTAGAGATGATTAGTCTATTATATACTACAAGCAAGGGGGAAAGAACTAGAAGTTATACTGAGAATAAGCAACAAGTTTAGGAGTTTCAGGGCAAAAGATAATGTGGAATGATAATAGATTGTCATAAAATAAGAGATTGCAGACACTTATTGATGATAGTAAATTCCAAGGCATGATGGCCATCTATGTATATAGCTGATGAGATGGAGGAATAGGTCATGTGAAAAGTTAAACTAAAGAATTGAAATGCTAGGGTATTTGAAGAAATAGCAGTAGAGAGACAGAGAGAGAGAGAGAGAGAGAGAGAGAGAGAGAGAGAGAGAGAGAGAGGAAAGAAAAAAGAGAGCATAAAAAGAGATATTTTTAGGGAAAAGAAAAAGATTGTGAGTGAGCCAGCTTCTAAATTCTATGAGGAAGGAAGGAGGGCTGTTGGAATCCTTACAAAGTGTTAAGTCATTAGAATTGATGGAGACAATAATTATCTAATTTAGCATGATTCAGTAAGATTGATCTAATCCTACAAGGAGATGTTATGGGCCAGAACTTGAAACAAGGTACTAAGTGGAATTGAGAAGACAATGTTTAAATCTAGTTTAGAATTGATTTAATCTTACAACAAATAATGGTTTCCCAGTGATATAATGATTGGTGTGTACTCAGCGTACAGCATATGAGCAAGAAGTTCTCAGGGCCAGGAAAAGAAGCCCACTCTCGGAGGCAGAGACAGATTCATTCCATATTCCACCTTTATGCTGGCTGGAGATATTCAGAGGGAGCTAAGGGCTGAAGCTCAAGACTTTGAAGGACATAATAAAGGACTGGATTTTAACTCCTGGCTACATTTGAAGTGATTATTACTTTGAACTGAAACTAAGGCTGCCTCCAGGAACCTCCCCAAGAAACCTGCTCCCAGAGAGAACCATTATATTTTACAAAAGAAGAAGAACATTACAGAGGGCCTACCAGAAATTACTAGAAAACTTCTACCAAAATCTTGATTGTGTGATAAATTTAAATTGAATTAAACTCAAAGTAGGAAAGTTTATAAGACATAATAATAATAATAAATAGATACATTAAAACCCTTTTCCTAATAGTAACTCTCTCTTAATCTATTGCTTAATCTTAAATCTTTGGTGGGGGCTCAACTAGGGTCTTGATCTAGATATATTTTGGAGTGTCCATGAACTTGGAAAAGTTATATCATTATTTCAGTATCATTGGAGAGCCTTTGATTCTATCAATTTTATTTGTGCATTTAAAAACACAATTCTGAAAAGGAATCCATAAACCTCACTAGGCTTCCACAAGGGGACCACAAAATTTAAAAAAAAAACAGAAACAAACCAAACAAAACCAAACAAAACATTTTTAGCAATGGAAATTCATCCATTAATAAAGCTTTACACATTGAGATGAGGGTTAGCAGTCAATGTCACTGTTGGTGGTGGTGTTTATTTTATTTTATTTTTAAACAAGCACTTGTTAGTAGCAGATATATACCTGATTGCGAATAATGTCACTAAAATGTGTGTAATCAAGGCTATAGATCAGCTGGATATTTTACACAGTGATTGTTGTTGTCTTTTTAATTATTATTAAAATTACAATTGAGTCAAGACAAGTCCTTTGAAGTATGCCCTCTACAGCCTAAAAGGCTTTGTGCTAGTAAAAAGAAAAATCAATTTTAATTAATTCACCTACATATTGAAGTAATTGCTTTCATTTGATTTCTCAGAGGAACCTATAATATAGAGAGTTTATCATCCTTACTTTATTATCTTATAATGCTAAGATTTACAGAGTAAATGATGAGTAACTCATCCAAGATCATAAAACTAGTTAATAGAAAGATGGGATAAGAATGAGTTTGGGGGCAGTGATTAGAGTCAAGTGATTCCTAGCTCCTGGTTGTAACTGTCTATTGAAAACTTTATGATTATTATTTATTTTATAGGTGGTTCTGTCATATACACAAGTTACCTATAGGTTAGTGATTCATATGTTCTCTTTTATACTATTAAGATACAGTAATTATATTCTCTTTAATCAAACAAGCCTATATTCTAAAAACTATCAACATATCATAATGCTAAATTTTAATGATAATTAATATATTCCATTCGTTCAAAGGGAACAGCTTTATATTCAAAAGAATTGAAAGTTTTTGTTAAGATTATCTAATATTTTCATTTAGAAAAGACTCTGTATATGGAGTCAAAAAACTTGGATGCTGATACCAGTTCTTCCTCTTACATTCGTGGGATTTTGGCAAAGTAACAAATCACTTCACTTTCCTGGGGGCCCCAGCTTTCACACCTTCTAAAAAATGAAAGAATTCTAAGAGAGGCTCTGCAAAGTAGTTTCTAATTTTGACCTTTTATGAGCCTATGAGATTCCTATATGCTACCAAACAAGTTGCTGCATTGACTTATAAACAGTTAATCTCCTTTACTTTCTATCTCCAGCTCAAATTCATTGTATCTAGTTATTTTCCCCTGCATTCAATCTAATTCACTATTTTCACCAGTCACAGCCCTGTCCCTCTTTCCATATTACTTCCTGTTACCTCCCTACAAGACTTTTAGGATCTGTCTAATTTACACTTTTGATTAATAAAGAAAACTACATGTCCATTCCTGAGGTTATAGCTTACACAGAAAGGCAAGGTAAGAAAACAAATAGTTGTTAAGTGTATCCATGGCCAAACTAAATACCATATTTACAAAAAGTAAGTAAAATACAAATAAGAAACATAGAATCTGATTTTGAGAAAGTTAAATTTGAATAGGGAAAACAATGCAAAAAAATGAAAAAAGAATATCAAAAAAGTCAGAAACAGAAGGAACATTCCAGATTAATGAAGTCTTAATGAAATTTCCAGTGTGAAATAGCAGCAGAGACATAGTGGTAGTTTGTAAATTCAGAAACAAATACAGACATCAGGAAGTCACTGGTCTGGCTCCTTTTTCAAGATGAGTGCCTGAGGAGCAACTCATTAATGGAAGAAAGGTGACCACATGGGTATTAATATTCAATGATGAGAATGCTCCAGGAGAAAATTAAGTAACTACCAACACTGAATTAGTAATATGAACCAATTTTATTTTGTTTTATTTTGTTTTTTTATTACTTACTAAGTTGTTCATGGAACATTTAAAATCAGTCAGGATCGGCTAGAGTCTTGGAAAAAGAATTTCAGGGAACAACTTAGTTTTCAGTGAAGGCAGATTTTATTGTGAGCAATGAGATGGATTTAGTCTTTAAGAAACTACCAGCGATATAGATAAATGATAACATATTTATACAAAGTTCTAAGCCAAGTATCATGTACTGAGTTAGTTCTTATGTGGACAGTTAACTACAAAGATAAAAACAAAAACAAAAACAGGATATTGTTGCCCATCCAATCGGGTGCAGGGACTTGCATCATCTCACATATTTAAAAGAGCTTGGTAAACAAAGTTAGTCATATATATATATATATATATATATATATATATATATATATACCTACATACATACATACATACTACTACTGTAGCTGAGCTGGTTTTCCACTAGACAGGATATAAAGGATATAAAGAAGTCAGTCCTATCAAATGTTCCAGAGGAGAATTAAAGTCACTATAAACACTGATATAAAAAGATTATATTTTTATTTTTCTTTTATTACTTAATTAGCTATTAATAGAACATTAAAAATATTTTTCAAACCAATATTGTTATAGTAACAATCTTATTTTGAATTTAGCTGCATATACACAGATTCTTTCAGCTAAAAGCACTGAAGAATTAAGGGTATTACATGGATAATTGAAACTTTAAAATCTACTTTTGATGACAAAATTTGTTGTCTGAAACATTTAAGCTTAATTTTAATTTAAGTATGTATGATATGACTGTCTACACTGATAAGGAAAGTTAACAGACATTGTCAGACAGATTCATTAATAAAATAAAATGTAATATGACAAAATTGAAGAAAATATCAGGAGAATGAATATATATAATGATTACTTTGATCTTTCACAAAGATTCAAAAATATATTGTTATCTGTAGAAACATTTTATGCTGGAAAAATAATTTTAATACTCCCACTTCCCATTCTACTTATTAAGCTTGTATCACAGATTTACATTTTGTTTTTGTATCTTATAAAAATAATTTTTTCTTTTATTTTATGGCAAAAAACTGATGAAAGTTATTATCACAAAGTGACAGCTTTTCAATAAAAAGAAAAATATGCTGACACCATGTTTATTAAAATAAAATAGGAAAGTTATTTTAATCTTAATTGTCATTCTCAATTGTAATAAGTAATGTCATACTTTCAGAGATAGAGCTTTAATTTCTTGGGTAAAGAGACACTTATAAAACAATTAATTAAAATAAAATTTGCCTATGCATAATCAATACATAAAGTGTCAATTAATTCAAATCACAGAAACCCCTTCCTAATCATTCCTCTTCTTAACATTGTAATTCTCTGATATTCTCCTAATATAAAATATATATATATATATATATTTACTTTTATTGGAGATGATAAAAATGTTTCATGGCCTCAGAATCAAGAATACTTTATTTAAAATTCTGTTTATGCCATTTTTGGCTAGGTTATTCTTGGTAGATGACTTAATCTTTTGGTTCAACCAAAAAAGTTCTCTAAATCTCTAAATTACAGAGTTTCTTTTTTGGAAGTATTTCTTATTAAGGGAAAATGAAGGTTATATTATGATCATTTACATTTTATATTCATTTTCCTACCTAATCCTTGCAAATATCTCATGGATTGTAATCTAAATATGTATTCCTACTTCTCTTCATTTTACTAGTCTCTAACTGTATCTTAAACATAATCAATGTTGAATAATTAATATCTGGTAATGATGGCATTAATAATGGCTTTCAGGTTTTAACTTTGTGATAAGAAAAGGACAAAATCTCCTCTTTAGAGGAAAATATAAATCAATAAGTGATAATAAGTAACATTGTATAAGACATTGCATGCAAAAAGAGCAGATATAAAAATTTGTATTAAGTGTTATGATAGTTTATACAGGTTTAAGAGATTTCAAATTTGGTTGCATGACCTGGTGATTAATCCTCAACGGTAAAGTGAAAATGTTATATGTTGAAACATATATGTTAAAATTAACCTAAAGTTTTTAACCTAAGAATGCCTTAAAATTACAGATCCTCAAAAGAAGTTTACCTATTCTTCCTCTGAGATGTTTAAACAAGGGCAATATGACTACTTTTCAGGTGTATTATAAAGGTGACTTGATGAGATGTGACAGTTTCCGAGATCCCTTTAAATTCTAATATTCTGTGAGGTGTAACTTGTATTTATTTTATTTAGTTAACTTTTGCATTTCTACTTTCATACAAAAGGGAGGAAGGGATTTGAGATCATTCATTTTTCACTTATTGTAAAATACTTTCATAATATTTAGATAAGGGTAGCACTTAGAACTTTAATTTTTATGAAATTTGTATTTTAAAACTTATTGAATGAAATAATTTATTTTCAATGGGAATAGGACCATATAGTTCAATAATATTGTCAGGAATTTTTTGTATCGTTTGACTGTAGTATTTCTGAATCTAAAGCATATTAAACCATAACACAGAAGGTTCCGCCACAGAGAATTTTAAGTCAATATAAGCTCTTTAGATTTTTCTAATAAGAAAGAAATAGTTCTAGTAACACCTATGCTAAGGATCAATATTATGTATGAACCCAAATAAATTTTTAAAAGCCACAATTGAAATTATTTTATATATATTTACCTATGTACAACAGACGTAGATCATTTAAATTGTATATACATGTTTAATTAAATATAAATTTTCATAAGTTTACACACATTAAGGAATATCTATGGGTTGAATTAGTTTACATATTTCCAGACATTTATATAGAAGTGTGTATGTAGAAGAAGTATTGTATATGTGTGTGTGTGTGTGTATATATATATATATATATGGATATATGGATATATAAATATACATATGTATATTTACATACAAATGTATATATAAATATATATATATATAAATATACATATATATACACACATTTACATATGTATATATACAAATGTATATATAAATATACATATATATATGCACATACACACACACATAAACACACACATATATATATAGCCTAAAGCCTTCTGTATCTTAGTTGGAAGCAATTAAATGAGGCTATTTACTTCACAAGATCTTTTTCTGACTACCTACTAAATCGATTTATAAATATGCTAAACTTGAAAAAATGTTGCCACTGAAACATATTTACAATTCAAATATTGTTACCCAAATGAATATTAAAATTAATGACTTTTTGGATAGCACTAATGAATAGGAAGTAATTCTATTCAAAAAGTTAAAAGAATGGAATATTCATACATCAATAATTGATGAATCTTACTTTTCAAACTAAGTAGCTTCATTACCAGCAACAATTCAGAGCCTACAGATTGCTTTTAGCTAGATTTAATTGACTTTCATAATGCCTATGGTATCTGGCCATCAAAATAACTTTTGTTTTCAGTCTGTAACTACAAAAAAGATCTAAAAATGAGCAAAAATAACTTTGATACAAAGATGTATTTTTTTCCCCTTTTAATCTTTGCTATTTATCTTGAAGTTGCTTATGTGATATGTTTATATTGTTTTTGAAAGGTTATTCTTCATAGTTTCATTATTTAAGTTTCCATTCAACTTCCCCCCTACAAAATTATGAACACCTTAAAGTCAGAGGCAATATTTTATATATTTTAGTTTTTTTCCCTTATATCTAGGCATTCATTTAAATGTGATGAGAATTTGCCCGAAGGATCCTTCTTTCCATGTCATTTCTCTCTGGGCTCCACTTCTGATCTTTTAGACCTCAAGCTCCATTACAATCAAAAAATTTTCTCACCTTTTAAGAACATACTATCCCTCTGGTCCCTCTGTGGATTGATCAATTTCTTCTGGAAGTTCCATTTTTCAAGAAAAGTGTATGGATTATTTATGTTCACTTATTCATTCCTTCACCTGATTCACTTATAACTCACTAGTTAAAAATAATAAGTTAAGAGAGAAAATTATAAGGTATAAAAAAATAACAAAAATAGAAAAATGTATCTAGCTATACACAATATAATATTTTACTTTGAAAATCCCAAGAAGTGATAAAAATAAATCAAGAAAATCAATGAATTAAAGTAGTAATATAAAATAAATTAATAAAAATCATCAGCATGTCCTTACAGTTACCAAAAGGAATTCAATGATAAAATTTACAAATTCCATTCACAGTAATGATAAAGTTCTAAAAGAACTTTTTGAAACAAGACAGAGTTTGGATTATTAGAAACACATATACAAAAGCTTTTACAAACAAATAAATGAAAAAAAAAGAATCTAATTTAAATTGTATAAATTTTATAAAATAGAATATATAGAAAAAATACAGAATTAGATAAAAAATTATTTAAAAGATAAAGACATCGATATTAAGAGAACAAAGAATAATCTACCTCTCAAGTATGTGGAGAAGGAAGGAATTTATAGCCAAAGAACAACTAGTGTACATTATGAAATGCAAAATGGATAATGAATATGTTAAATTAAAAAGGTTGTGTGCAAAGAAAACCAATGTAGACAGGATTAAAAAGGAAATAGGAAGGATAGAGAATATTGGCTAATAACTACAGTGTAAAAACCAAAAGGAATGGATAAAAATGGGAAAATAGCTCTCTATTTATTAATTAGCTATTTTGTTCAAGGGATTATTTTAGGCAAGTAGAGTACAATGGTAACAACAAAATATTCCTTGCCCTCAAGGATCTTACTTCTTATTGTGCAGACACATCAATAAATTTAATCAATAAATATTTCTTAAGTGGCTACTACATTCTAGACACTATTAAGCATGAAAGCTGCATAGGTACAAATGCAACATATCTTTACCTCAAATTTACATTATTTTATTTTGTTGGAGAAAATGATATAGATAAAAATAAAGCAGAATAATAAATATACATATGCAACATAAAATTAAATTTTCTATGATGAATCATAAGCAGCTTCAGGATTCAGGAAAAGTCTCATGAACAAGTTAAAGTTTCCACTGAGTTTTCAACTAAGAGAATCTTGGAGGCAGAAATGAAAATGGTTTGTATTACAGAGATAGAGGACAACTTGTGCAAAGATTCAGAGGAAAGAAAAGAGAATGTAATCTCTGAGGCTCAGCAAGCATGATTATCAGACATTCATGAGTGATATTTAATAAATTTGGAAATTCCAAAGAGAGAACTTTGAATCTGATCCTCTAAGCCAGTGGTTCTCAAAGTATGGTCTAGAGAATCCTGGGGATCTCTGAAACCCTTTTAGAGGATCTAAAAATTCAAAAATAGTTTTTATTTCCAATATAGTAAATGTCTATAAATATAATCCAGATAAACAAAAATGCTTTGGAGAGATCCTCAATAATTTTTAATAGGATAAAAATACTGAAAACAAAAGTTTGAGAACCACTGCTCTAAGCAACAGGAGTTACAATAACCAGTTAGAAAAGAAAGTAATATATGCACAAAGGAATTAATATGAGATAATTGAGGGAGGGGATAGAGAGGTGAATACAATATTAGTAAGTAAAAAGACCTGAAAAGGCTGCAATGAGGAAATAGTTACTGAGTTCAAACTTCATAGAGTATAGAAATTTGAAGGGGAAGATATAAGCAGGAACTACATTCTAAGCACAAGATATAGGAGCAAAATATGGGTTTGAGGAAGAAGAAAGAAAGAAATAAATTATTTTTATTGGCTAACAAGTTGGTTAATCAAGAATAAAATAAATTCTAAAAATAGAATATATAAGGAGAAATTATGTGGGAAAAATCTTGAAAGTCAGTCGAGTCAGAGTGGGAATGAATATTATTGCAATATGATAATTTTGCATCTTGTCCAAAAGACAATATGGAGATACTGAAGAAATTTGAAAAGTTAGGCTGCTACTTTAGGAAGATCATTTTCTTTGTTGAATGAAATACAGATAGATTAGGGAAATCCTGGAATCAGAGAAATCTATTTCCCTGAAGTAATTAGTTGAGAGGTGATAAGGTCCTCTTCTAAGGTTATAATAGCTATAAAGGGGCATTGATGAGAGATGGTCAATAATTTCAATAGTTGGGGCTCTTTGTGACTGAAAGGATACTTGTGTCCTCAACAATGAGAAAGTTTGGGTTGGATATTTTTATCACAAAGATTTTGAATTCCATTTTATACCATTAGAGTATGGAACAGATATGTGACATTCAGGTGGATATGCTATTATAATGAATTGGAATTGAAATTTAGAAGACATATCAGGGTTGGGCAAAATTATATACTTATTTGCTTAGATAAAATATTTTCATTCTTTGGAGCTAATGAAATCACACAGTTAGAAGGCATAAATGATTAAAAGTCCTAGAAAATAGTCTTTATGAATAATATGATTTGGTGATGTAGAATGGATAAGCCAAAAAAAAAAAAAAAGAAGTAGCAGTCATACAGAAGGGAGGAGAGCCAGGACAGTCCTAGGATATGAACATGAATGAAGGAGACAATCTCCAAAAAGAAGAGATGTTTGTACTGTCAAGAGTTGAGAAAATTATTAGATTTAGTCATTAAGAATTAGTTGATAAAATGACGATTATTGAGTCACATAGTAGAGATATGGTAGTAAGGTAATCGATATTACTCTTGTAGAAAACTATTTTTGCTCTTTAGCTGCTAACCAAGTTACATACTAATATAGCTTGAAGAAATAGCAGGTTAATAGTAGAAATTTTTGGTTTGATTTTTGTGTAGATTTCCTTAAAAAATGGAAGACATTTAGTCATGTTGGCAGACAATAGGGAAGGAGAATAAAGTATAAGAAACTGAAGAAGAAATACAGAATAACAGAAAACACAAACTTTCAAAAGATGCAAATAAGGATGAAGAATATAATGGCATTAACATAACAAAAAGATCCTAGTTCACTTCAGTGACTAGAAGAAGTAAAACTAATTCTTGGTGAAGGACTAAAAGAAGGAGTAGAACAAACTTATAAAAGTTGACTTTAATTTTTTCAATAAAGAAAGAAGTAATATTCCCTACTTAGGAGCAGGATTAAATGGGTCATTTTGGGAGCTTGAAGAGCCATTGAAAAAATTGAGAGACAAAAAAAATGTAAATAAGCAAGAAATATAATATTAAGTTATATTTAATATAAAATTAAATATGATAGATAACAAAGTTAGACGGTGATCAAAGCTTTGTTTCTGCCACACTATTTCCAAGTTTTCCCAGCAAATTTTGGCAAATTGTGAGTTCTTATCCCAGAACTTGGAATCTTTAGGTTTATCAAATATTAGATTACCACTGGCATTGATTATAGAGTTTTGTAAACCTAACCTATTTGCATTTTTCCCATTAATCCTCTTGAAATTCTTGACTTTTTCTTCTTCCAGATGAACTTTATTAATTTTTTCTAGTTCTGTAAAGTAATTTCTTGGGATTTTGATTGGTATGTCACTGAATAAGTAGATTAATTTAGGTAGAATTGTCATTTTTATTATATTAGCTTAGCCTACTCAAATTCTTCCAACTATTTAGATCTGAATTTTTTTGCATGGAAAGTGTTTTGGAATGATGTTCATTTAGTTTGTGATTTTTTTCTTGGCAGGCAGACTCCCAAAATTTTTATATTAAATCATTTTTAGTGGAATTTCTGTATCTCTTCCTGCTGGGCTTTGTTGTTAACATAAAGAAATGCTGATGATTTATGTGGATTTATTTTGTATTTTATAACTTTACTAAAGTAGTTAATTGTTTTTAATAATTTTTAATTGATTCGCTAGAATTCTCTAAGTATACCATAAAATCCTCTACAAAGGGTGATAATTTTGTCTAGATTATGAACCCATTTTGACCATATCTTGTGTTCATGATTTAGACAAAAAGAGTAATAGTATAAGCAAATTAGAAGAAGAAAGGATAATCTACCTCTCAGATCTGTGGAGAAGGAAAGAATACATGGCCAAAGAAATAAAGCACATTATGAAATGAAAAATAGACAATTTGTTGCTGGAATTGTGAACTTATCCAACCATTCTGGCGAGCAATTTGGAACTATGCTCAAAGAGCTAAAAAGCTGTGCATACACCTTTGATCCAACAATGTCTCTACTGTCCCTGTATCTGAAAGAGATTATGAAAAAGGAAAAATGATCCACATGTGCAAAATGCCTTAGAAGCCCATTTTGTAGAGCTGGAAACTGAGTGGTTGCCCATTCGTGGCAATGGCAGAATAAGTGATGGTATATGAATGTTAAAGATTATTATTTTTCTATAAGAAATGATCAGTAGGATGATTTCTGGAAGGCCTGGAGAGACTTACATGAACTGATTCTAAGAGAAGTGAGTACAAGTAAGAGGACATTGTACACAGCAGCAACAACATTAAGATGATCAACCCTGATGGACATGACTCTTTTCAACAATGGGGTAACTAAGGGTAATTCCAAGAGATTTGTGATGGAGAGAATCATTTACATTCAGAAAGAGGACAATGGGGACTCAATATGGATCACAGCATAGTATTTTAAACCTTTTTTTGTTGTTTGTTTACTTTTTTCTTTCTTTTCTTATTTTCTTTTTTGATGTGATTTTGTGTGTGTGTGCATCATGATAAATAATGGTAATATGTATAGAAGAACTGCACATGTTTAACATATATTACATTGCTTGTTGTCTAGCATAGGGGAGTGGGAGAAAGGAAGGGAGAAAAATTTGGAACACTGGGTTTATTTCTTTTATTAAAATTTTATTTTCTTTTTTCCTCTTTACCTAGTTGAGCTTTTAAAATTATTTTTATTAAATATTTTTATTTTCAAAAAGTATGCATGGAAAAATGTTCAACATTAACTCTTGAAAAATCTTGTGTCCCAATTTAACCCCTTCCTCCTATACCCTCTCCTAGATGGCAAATAATCCAATATATATTAAACATGGTAAAAATGTGCTAAATACAGTTTATGCTTACCTATTTATACAATTATCTTGCTGCATATGAAAAATCTGATAAAAAAGGAAAAAAATGAGAAATAAAACAAAATGCAAGCAAACAACAGCAAAAGGAGTGAGAATGTTATGTTGTGATCCACACTTAATTCCTACAATCCTCTCTCAAGGTGTACATAGCTCTCATCATCACAAAATCATTGGAACTGGCCTGAATCACCTCCTTGTTGAAAAGAGACTTGTCCATCAGAACTAATCATTGTATAATTTTCTTGTTGCCATATACAATGATCTCCTGGTTCTGCTCATTTCACTTAGCATCAGCTCATATAAGTCTCCCCAGGACTTTCTGAAATCATCCTGCTGATTATTTCTTATAGAACAACAATATTCCATAACATTCATATACCAAAACTTATTTAGTCATTTTACAACAGATAGGCATTCTCTTAGTTTCCAGTTTCTTGCCACTACAAAAAGGGCTGCCACAAGCATTTTTGCACGTGAGTTGCTTTCCCTCCTTTAAAATCTCTTGTAATATAAGCCCAAGAGAAACATGACTGGATCAAAGGGTATGCCCATTCTAATAGCTTTTTAGGCATAATTCCAAATTGCTCTCCAGAATGGTTAGATCAGTTCATAACTCCACCAACAATGTATTATTTTCCCAGTTTTCCCACATCCCTTCCAACATTCATCATTACCCTTTCTTGTCATCTTAGCCAATCTGAGAGGTGTGTAGTGGTACCTCAGAGGTGCCTTAATTTGAATTTATATGATCAATAGTGATTTAGAGCACCTTTTCATATACCTATAAATGGTTTCAATTTTTTCATCTGAAAAGTGTCTATTCATATCCTTTGACCACTTATCAATTAGAGAATGGATTGAATTCTTGTAAATTTGAATCAATTCTCTATATATTTTAGAAATGAGGCTTTTATTAGAAACTTTAAATGTAAAAATGTTTTCTCAGTTTATTGCTTCCTTTCAAATATTGTTAGTTTTGTTTATACAAAAATTTTTTAACTTAATATAATCAAAATTCATCCAACTCACTTTTAAGATCCTTTTAGAATTCTTCCAAGAGAGCTTTATGAGATGGAGATCAATTCATATTACCCTTTGGGGCTTCATTTGGAAATGATTTGCCTTTAATGTCCTCAGGATTTAAGGTCTATTTTTCCTTGTTTCCATAAAAGCTATCTATGGTCAGAGCTCTTTTTGCTTATATGCTCATTTTTTAAGTTTGAAGTCTGTTCTTAGGACATAGAGGAGTTTGGCCCAATCTTGCTCTATAGGCAACAATGGCTTTATGCTGCTTGGGTGCTGGTACTGCTGACCTCCTTCTTATCCTGAGTAGGCTTTTCTGTGGTTCAGAGGCTGTTTTTAATGTCTCACAGCTAGTCCACTGATGCACTAGCTTCTTAACCAGGACAGAGTAGCCAACACTGCTTGCTATATTTTTGCTAAGAACCTCCCAATTGATTTTCTCAGTGAGGATACCACACTACCCTGTGCCTCTGTGCTGCACCTCCCCTAGACCTCCGCTCCCCTCCAATCACTGCCTAATTGAAAGAAACCTTTTCTGAAATTCTTCCAAAATATCTTCAGCTAGAGACTTGTTATATGCCAAGCATTTGTAGGTTCTGTCACTCCAAAACTAGTTCAGAGGCTTGATATTATGTTGATCTGAGGGAAACCAGGAAGAGCTTAGACAAAGACCTGTCTACTCTTTGCCAACTACGCTCCGGCCACCCAGGAGGAATGTTGAAAAGGATTATTGCATGGAGATTGTACTGGATTTAGAATAAAGGGATATAGATTTAAATTCTGGCTTTTTCACCTGCTATTTGTGTGGCTTGGGTAAATCACTTATGTTCTTTAGACCTCAGTTTTCTTGACTATTAATAGAATTTAGAGTAGTGTTATCTTAGAATTGCATTTTTATATATTTTAGTAGAAAGTTTTGAAGTTTGAATTTGAAACCAACTCTTCTAATTCTAAAACTAGAACTCCTACAACCACTTCACGTCTGCCTCTTATGCCCTTCAGTGAAAGACAAAATGTATGTGGTTAAAAGATTCTGTTAAATGCTATAATAAAGAAACAAATGCATAGGATCCCTAGAGTGGTTCAAAGACTTATGGATTGAGAATTTGAAAACCTGTGTTCCAGTCTGGGCTTTTGATTTATACCACTACTCTGGTCCTTTGAGACTGGAACTTGAATTCTTCTAAAGTCTTTATCAAAAATGAAGGAATTGGTCTAAATGATCTTTAAAATTCCTTACAAATTTGATATTTTTTTCATAATTATAACTTTTTATTGACCGAACCCATGCCTGGATAATTTTATAACATTATCCCTTGCACTCACTTCTGTTCTGACTTTTCACCTCCCTCCCTCCACCCCTTCCGCAGTCTTATACATGTTAAATATGTCACAGTATATCCTAGATACACTATATGGATGCAGAACCAAACAGAACTCTTGTGGCATAGGAAGATTTGGATTCAGAAGGTAAAAATAACCCAGGAAGAAAAACAAAAATGAAAACATTTTACATTCATTTCCCAGTGTTCTTTCTTTGGGTATAGCTGCTTCTGTCCATCACTGATCAATTGAAATTGAGTTAGATGTCTTTGTTGACGAAATACAATTCCATCAGAATACATCCTCATACAGTATCATTGTTGAAGTATATAATGATCTCCTGGTTCTGCTCATTTCACTTGGCACCAGTTCATGTAAGTCTCTCCAAGCCTCTCTTTATTCATCCTGCTGGTCATTTCTTACAGAAAAATAATATTCCATAATATTCATACACCACAATTTACCCAAACATTCTCCAATTAATGGGCATCCATTCATTTTCCAGTTTCTAGCCACTACAAAAAAGGCTGCCACAAACATTTTGGCATATACAGGTCCCTTTCCCTTCTTTAGTATCTTTTTGGGATACAAGTTCAGTAGAAACGCTTTTGGATCAAAGGGTATGCACACTTTGATAACTTTTTGAGCATGGTTCCAAATTGCTCTCCAGAATGGCTGGATGTATTCACAATTCCACCAACAATGTATTAGTGTCCCAGTTTTCCCACATCCCCTCCAATATTTCACATTATCTTTCCCTGTCATTCTAGCCAATGTGAAAGGTGTGTAGTGGTATCTCAGAATTATCTTAATTTGCATTTCTCTGATTATTAATGACTTGGAGCATCTTTTCATATAGCTAGAAATACTTTCAATTTCTTCATCTGAGAATTGTCTGTTCATATCCTTTGACCATTTATCAACTGGAGAATGACTTGATTTCTTATAAAGTAGAGTCAATTCTCTCTATATTTTGGAAATGAGGCCTTTATCAGAACCTTTAACTGTAAAAATGTTTTCCCAGTTTATTGCTTCCCTTCTAATCTTGTCTGCATTAATTTTGTTTGTACAAAAACTTTTCAATTTGATATAATCAAAATTTTCTGTTTTGTAATCAATAATGATCTCTAGTTCTTCTTTGGTCATAAATTCCTTTCTCTTCCACAGGTCTGAGAGGAAACCTGTCCTATGTTCTTCCAATTTAGTTATAATTTCATTCTTTATGCCTAGGTCATGAACCCATTTTGACCTTATTTTGGTGTATGGTGTTAAGTGTGGATCAATGCCTAGTTTCTGCCATACTAGTTTCCAATTTTCCCAGCAGTTTTTGTCAAACAGTGAGTTCTTATCCCCAAAACTGTGGTCTTTGGGTTTGTCAAACACTAGATTATTAAACTTATTGGCTGTTTTGTCCTTTGTACTATTCCATTGATCAACTAGTCTATTTCTTAGCCAATACTAAATGGTTTTGGTAACTGCTGCTTTATAATATAATTTTAGATCTGGTACAGCTAAGCCACCTTCATTTGATTTTTTTTTTCATTAATTCCCTAGAAATTCTTGACCTTTTGCTTTTCCCTATGAACTTTGTAGTTATTTTTTCTAGGTCATTAAAATAGTTTTTTGGGAGTCTGATTGGTATAGTACTAAATAAATAGATTAGTTTAGGTAGTATTGTCATCTTTATTATATTTGCTCGCCCAATTAAAGAGCATTTAATATTTTTCCAGTTGGTTAGAACAGACTTAATTAGTGTGGAAAGTGTTTTGTAGTTTTGCTCATAAAGTTTCTGATTTTACCTTAGCAGACAGATTCCTAAATATTTTGTACCATCAGTAGTTGCTTCAAATGGAATTTCTCTTTGTAACTCTAACTGTTGGATTTTGTTAGTGATATATACGAATGCTGATGACTTATGTGGGTTTATTTTGTATCCTGCAACTTTGCTAAAGGTGTGGATTATTCCTCATAACTTTTTAGTAGAATCTCTGAGGTTCTCTAAGTATACCATCATATCATCAGCAAAGAGTGATAATTTGGTTTCCTCATTGCCTACTTTAATTACTTTAATCTCTTTCTCAACTCTTATTGCTAAAGCTAGCATTTCTAATACAATATTGAATAGTGACAGTGATAGTGAACAACCTTGTTTCACTCCTGATCTTATTGGGAAGGGTTGCAGTTTGTCCCCATTATATAAGATGCTTACTGATGGTTTTAAATAGATGCTACTGATTATTTTAAGGAAAAGTCCATTTATTCCTATGCTCTCAAATGTTTTTAATAGGAATGGATGTTGGATTTTATTGAATGCTTTTTCTGCATCTATTGAGATGATCATATATTTTTTGTTAATTTGGTTATTAATATGGTCAATTATGATAATAGTTTTCCCAATATTGAAGCAGCCCTGCATTCCTGGTATAAATCCTACTTGATCATGGTGTATTATCCTGGGGATGATTTTCTGTAGTCTTTTTGCTAATATCTTATTTAAGATTTTAGCATCAATATTCCTTAGGGAGATTGGTCTATAATTTTCTTTCTCTGTTTTCAACCTACCTTTCAATTAGGTATCAGTACCATGTTTGTGTCATAAAAGGAATTTGATAGGACTCCTTCATTCAATATTTTTTTTCAAATAGTTTATGTAGCATTGGGGCAAATTGTTCTTTAAATGTTCGATAAAATTCACATGTAAATCCATCTGGTCCTGGGGAATATTTTTTTAGGGAGGTGATTAATAGCTTGTTCTATCTCTTTTTCTGAAATGGGACTATTTAAGAAATTTATTTCCTCCTTTGTAAATCTGGGAAGCCTATATTTTTGGAGGCAGTCATCCATTTCACTTAAGTTATCAAATTTATCGGCATAAAGTTGGGCAAAGTAACCCCTTATCATTTCTTTAACTTCCTCTTCATTTGTGGAAAGTTCTCCCTTTTCATTTTTAAGACTACTAATTTGATTTTTCTCTCTCCTTTTTCTAATCAGATTTACCAAAGATTTATCAATTTTATTGTTTTTTTCATAAAACCAACTCTTAATTTTATTTATTAGTTCAATAGGTTTTTTTTTTACTTTCAATATTATTAATTTCTCCTTTTAATTTTAGAATTTCAAGTTTAGTATTTGATTGAGGATTATTAATTTGGTCTTTTTCTAGCTTTTTAAGTTGCAAGCCAATTTCATTGATCTTCTCTTTCTATATTTTATTCAAGTTAGCCTCTAAGGATATAAAATTTCTCCTTATTACCACTTTGGCTGCATCCCACAAATTTTGGTATGATGTCTCATCTTTGTCATTATCTTGAGTGAAATTATTAATTGTGTCTATAATTTGCTATTTCACCCAATCATTTTTTAAGATGAGATTATTTAATTTCCAAATTTTGGGACAAAATTTCTGTTCCAATTTTTCCCCACTCTCCCTCCACCCACTCCCCTAGATAGCAAGCGGTCCTATATATGTTAAATATATCGCAGTATATTCTAGATACAACATATGTGTGCAGAAGTGAACAGTTCTTTTGTTGCACAGGGTGAATTGGATTCAGAAGGTAAAAATAACCCAACAAGAAAAACAAAAATGCAAACAGTTTACATTCATTTTCCAATGTTCTTTCTTTGGGTGTAGCTGCTTCTGTCCATCATTGATCAATTGAAACTGAGTTAGATCTCTTTGTCAAAAAAATCCACTTCCATCAGAATACATCTTCATACAGTATCGTTGTTGACGTATATAATGATCTCCTGGTTCTGCTCGTTTCACTTAGCATCATTTCATGTAAGTCTTTCCAAGCCTCTCTATATTCATCCTGCTGGTCAGTTCTTATAGAACAATAATATTCCATAACATTCATATACCACAATTTACCCAACCATTCTCCAATTGATGAACATCCATTCATTTTCCAGTTTCTAGTCACTACAAACAGGGCTGCCACAAACATTTTGGCACATACAGGTCCTTTTTTCTTCTTTAGTATCTCCTTGGGGTATAAGCCCAGTAGTAGCACTTCTGGGTCAAAGGGTATGCACAGTTTGATAACTTTTTGGGCATAATTCCAGATTGCTCTCCAGAATGGTTGGATTTGTTCACAACTCCACCAACAATGCATCAGTGTCCCAGTTTTCCCGCATCCCCTCCAACATTCATCATTATTTTTTCCTGTCATCTTAGCCAATCTGACAGGTATGTTGTTGTATCTCAGAGTTTTCTTAATTTGTATTTCTCTGATTAATAGTGATTTGGAACACTCTTTCATATGAGTGGTAATAGTTTCAATTTCATAATCTGAAAATTGTCTTTATATCCTTTAACCATTTATCAATTGGAGAATGTATTGATTTCTTATAAATTAGACTCAGTTATCTATATATTTTTGAGATGAGGCCTTTATCAGAACCTTTAACTGTGAAGATGTTTTCCCAGCTTGTTGCTTCCCTTCTAATCTTGTTTGCATTAGTTTTGTTTGTACAAAGGCTTTTTAATTTGATGTAATCAAAATTTTCTGTTTTGTGATCAATAATGGTCACTAGTTCATCTTTGGTGACAAATTTCTTCCTCCTCCACAGGTCTGAGAGGTAAACTATCCTATGTTCCTCTAATTTATTTATAATCTCATTCTTTATGCCTAAATCATGGACCCATTTTGATCTTATCTTGGTATATGGTGTTAAGTGTGGGTCCATGCCTAATTTCTGCTATACTAATTTCCAGTTATCCCAGCAGTTTTTGTCAAATGATGAATTCTTATCCCAAAAGTTAGGACCTTTGATTTTGTCAAACACTAGATTGCTATAGTTGACTATTCTGTCTTGTGAACCTAACCTGCTATTATTATTGATTGTTTCTATGATTTGTTGTATCACCTTTTCATTCTTTAGTATTAGATTATTTAATTTCCAACTAACTTTTCTTATATGTTTTCCTGGCCTTATAAAGAATATGATTTTTATTGCATTGTGATCTGAAAAAATGCATTTACTATTTCTGCCTTTCTGCATTTGATTTTGAGGTTATTAATGCCCTAATAAATGGTCATTTTTTGTATAGGTTCCATGAACCACTGAGAAAAAAGAAAGTTCCTTTCTGTATCCATTCAATTTTCTTCAAAGATCTATCAAATCAAACTTTTCTAACATTTTGTTTACCTCCTTAATTTCTTTCTTATTTATTTTATGATTCAATTTACCTAGTTTTAAAGAGTAAAGCTGAGATCCCCCACTAGTATAGTTTTGCTGTCTATTTTCTTACATCTCTCTTAATTTCTCCTCTAGGAATTTAAATGCACTTGGTGCAGATATATTTAGTATTGATATTACTTCATTATCTATGGTATCCTTTAGTAAAATATAGTTTCCTTCTTTACCTCTTTTAATTAGATCTATCTTTGCTTTGACTTCATCTGAGTTCAGGATTGCTATCCCTGCTTTTTTTTTTTTTTTAACATTACCTGAAGTGTAATAGATTCTGCTCCAGTCCTTTACCTTCACTCTGTATGTACCACTATGCTTTAAATGTGTTACTTGAACAACATATTGTAGGATTTTGGTTTTTAATCCAGTCAGCTATGTGATTTCATTTTATGGAATAATTCACTTATTCACATGCACAGTTAAAATAACTAATTCTGTATTTCCTGCCATCTTATTTACCCTCAGTTATACTTTTCTCTTTCCTTTCCCCATTCTCTCCTCCCCAGTATTTTGCTTTTGAAGACCACCTTTTGCTTTTTTGAAGCTCTTTTGCCCTGGGATAGTTCTCCTAATTGACTTCCACAGCTAAATCTATGTTCTTCTGGGGTTCAGTGGTTTACAATTTGCCTTTTGTAGCAATTCTGTCAAACCACCTGATTGCAACCAGAACAGAGTAGCCTAAGAGAGACTCAGAAAATTCCCAGGTATGTGGAAAATGCAACACTCTGACTCCCCTCCCTAGCTCTGTGCCACAGCCTCCCTGTGCTGTGGTCTGGGCTCAGCAGACTGTGCCCCTACCTGTTTGAAATAGACCTGTTCTAAAGTTCTTCCAAGTTAAGTTCTTCTAGAAATGTGTTGTACTCCTAATATTTGTGGGTTCTTTGACTCCAAGACCAGTTTAGAGGCTTAATCTACTCTTGGTTTGAGAGAAGGTCAGAGGAGGTCACAGAATGTCTTTGTTTGCTCTCCATTATCTTGGGCCCACCCCCAGGCTAAACTAATCAATAGCAAGAGTCAGTCAGTAGAGGGGTTTAGTAACAGGGATACATCTGTTTCCCTCTAAAAGAGAGGGTCACTCAAACTTTTTAATCAAATGCTCAGAAGAGAAACTCAAATGGAAATATGGACAAGGAAGACGGTTTTGCAAGGAATGTATAAGGAGGCAAATACAAGATAGCTGCATTCAGATGTGTTCCTCAACATTCCCCTCCAAGCATCTTTTAAATTTTGGAATATTAGATATAAAAAATAACATGTCAGAGAGAGAATATTTTTTTTCCAGGAGATCATCAAGAGAGATCTTAGACACTAAGGTGGAAGCCATGGAGAAGCATAGCAATATTAATAACATTCATTGAGAGATCTCAACATGACAGTCAGGTCTCAAATATTGCTAAATACACTGACTATAGCCATGAAATTAAAAGGTATTTGTTTATCTGAAGGAAAGCTATGACAAATTACAGCAGACTAAAAGTCAGAGAAATGATTTTTCCTCAAAAGATTCATATAGTTTATTTGCTTGTTTTTCTGATGGTAATGTATGGCTGTGAGGGTGAGACTATAAAGGAAAGCTAATAGCTGCAGAATTGAGACATTCATATGTTGCAGAAGAAGATTTTGGGGAGTGTCTTAGTCAAAAAGGAGATCAAATTAATCAATGCTTAACGAAATTATTTCAGACAACTCATACATACTGATGTTGAAACTCATTTATTTATTTATTTATTTACCATGTAAAGAAAAGACAAGACTGATTAGAAAAGGACCTGACATTGGGTACTGAAAGACTGAGCATTGGATCAGAAAAAGAAAAAAAAAGGTACACAGTACACAACAATAAGTGACCACAGTGTTTGATAAACTCAAAGAACAGTTTTTAGGACAAAAAAAATCACCATTTAATCAAAGTTATTGGGAAAATTGTAAAGTAGTTCAGGAGAGACTAGGAATAGAAAAATATCTCACACCATAAACTGAGGCAATATCAAAACAGAAACATTTTTTAGACATAAAGATTGATATCATAAGCAAATTAGTGGAATTAGGAACATTTTGCCTTTTGGATTTATGGATAAGGGAAGTATGTATGAACAAACAACAGTTAACATTAAACAGCATGAATAAGTAATTTTGAAAAAAGGTTTTGTACAAGCAAAACCATGGAAACCAAGATTGCCTCCCCCCCAAAAAAAATGGAAAATAGGAGGCTGGGAGGAATATTTAGAGCAAGAAAAGCCTTCATTTTTCAAATACATATAGAATGAATTTTTTAAATGAGAGCAATTGCCTAGAATTGCTATATGGTCAAAGGATATAAATAAAAAGTTTTCAGATGAATGAAGCTATCAATAATCATGAAAATATTTCTCTAAATAAATATTGATTAGAGAAAAGCAATTACAAAAACAGAAGTACTACCTCAAACCTTTGAGATTTGCTAATTCGATACAAAGGAAAAATGACAAATGTTAGAACTTACATGGAAAAATTGGGACAATAATGCACTATTGATTGAGTTGTGAACTACTCCAAACATTCTGGAGAGTAATTTTCAACTGTCCTCCAAAGGCTATTGAACTGTGTCCTCTTTGATATCCATTAATGTCACTATCATGTAAAAATTCTGAAGTTAGAAATGAAAAAGAAAAGAAACTCCTATGTATGAAATGCTTACAGTGTCTACCTTTTTAATGGTAAAAAAATTGGAAATTGAGGGGGTATCCATCAATTAGGGAATGGTTGGACAACTTGTTACATGATTGTGATGGAGTACTATTGTGTTATACCTATATGAATTAATGAAAGTGAAGTGACAAGAAATAGGAGATTATTGGGCACAGCAACAGCTATTATATAATGGTGATCAATTGTGGAAAAATTGGTTCCTCTAATCAGCTCAACTACTTCAGACAATTCTAATTTTCTCATAATGAAAAAAGTACTACCAACTGCTAAAGAAAAAACTGAAATCTAAATGAAAATTGAAATATAATTTTCCTTGCTGTCTTTTTTTGCAATATGGCTACTACAAAAGGTGTTTTACATTATTTCAAAGATATAAAATATATATATATATATATATATATATATATATATATATATTATATATTTGTTTGTCTTTTTCAGTGAATAAAATAGGAGTCGAGAGATTTTGAAATTCAATAATTAAGGACTGTTGAAAATAAATGATAAATTGAGGGAAAGGAAAAAGAAAAACTGAGAAAGTACTGTGTAGAAATTTGGTGTGTTTTTAAAATCAAGTGGCATAAAATTAAAATTCATGATTTCCTTAAAATTTTTCATATGAGAACATCTTCTCTTCCTCCCTCCTCTCTCTGTCTCTCTCTGTGTATCTCTGTCTATGTGTGTCTGTCTCTCTATTTCTTTCTCTCTCTCTCTCACGCATACATACATACATACATATTTACAGATATATGTAAAAATATACATATGTATATATGTATATATTTAATGACTTAAAGGAAGTATAAATGGGATTGGTTACAGAAGGGAGAGAATTAAAGGATTGTGTTTTGTTTGGACCATTAAAAGAAAAATATATATCAATAGATCAAACATCTTTTGAAATAATAAGGTACCTGGGTGGTTCATGGGACATGGGAAGAGGAAGATCTAAGTTCAAATACAGATTCAGACACATGTTAATCTTGTTATGCTAGGCAAGTCTGTCTAGGTCTATTTCCTCATCTCCAAAATGGCAATGATAAAAATAATAGAATCTGTCCCTCAGAGTTTTCTTTTGTTTTGTTTCATTTTAAATTTAAATACAAAATGAGTGGAAAAACACATCATCAAGTATACAGCAAGACCATCATTGAGGGTTTTATATAAAACAATAAATTTCCATTTCAAGAAAACCTATATATTCAATACTATACATTGTTTTCAAAGCTTCCTAGCTTTTTCACTTCCTTTTTGGTTTTCTTTTACTGTCTTCTGAGTACTTTTTACCTTATTTTTCCCTTCCCTCACTCCCATCCTAAAGAAGAGTAATAAGTATGGATATGTGTATATGTGTAAAAATGTGTATACATATATTTGTGTGTAAATACACACAGATATACACTCATGCGTATATCTGTAAGAATATACTATGCTTATTTCTAGCTATCATCTGTTTCTCTGATGGTGAATAAGCATATCCTTTCATAGATCTAAACCTTCCTTTCCATGATATTTTTCTAAATCAACCAGCTCATTACTTCTATCCTATCTGAGAGATTGCCTATACAAGAATTTCCCTCAACTTTTTTCATTCCTTCTATTTTTGACTACATAGGTTTATAATATACCATATTTCTTCATACTATACAATTTTAATTTAAAATAATCAAAATTAACTTTTTTGTACTTCAACAATGATGTAGCATAGTTTAAAGTTTGACACTTTTGAATCTAATTCCTTTACATATTTTCCCTAGATTCTTTATAGTTCCTGAAAATGAACTTTTTTAGTAATGTTTAAGTTCTAAAATAATTAAGGTTGTTTTAAAGATAAAATGGAGAAAGTATAAAATTCTCAGCAAACATTAAAATATAGTATGGATGTTAACTATTGTTGCTATAATTAACATTATTTTCATTATTTTAAAATATGATCACCAGAACCATAGAAAGAAGAGGGTAAAAATATTTGCTCTGTGTCTCAATAATCCTAACTGGAAGATATGATTTAACAAATAGTGATGATAATAAAAATTTAAATATATCTTATGAAATTAATATTCACAGAATCACAGAAGGGACTTAAGTTGCAAAGCAAATTGAACTTCAGAAGTTACAAGAAATTCATTCATCATTTGAAAACTGTAAGTAATAGAGAGAAAAGAAGATCAATGAATTGGATATACAATTTAAAAAATAAAAAAAAATAAAAAAGTATTAACCTCCAATTAAAGATCAAATTGGAAATCCTAGAAATTAAAAGTTATATTCATAAAATTTTATATAAGCCAGCCATTGAATTAATAAATAAAATTATGAGTTTTTTTCTGAAAAAAGTTAAAAGAATAAATTATGTTAATCATTTGTTAATATAATTAAACAGGAGAGAGAAGAAAATAATATTAACAATATAAAAGAAATAAAAGAATGAATACACTACTAAGGAAGATATAAGTAAAACAAATTTTAGGAGTTATTTTGCCCCAATTTGTTCAATATATTTAACAATTTAAGTGAAATAGAAAAAGAAATACTTACAAAAATATAAACTGTTCAGATTAACCAAAGAAGAAATATATCTTTATAAGGTTATTTTAGAAAAAGAAAGTGAAAAGGCCATAAATAAGCTTCTTAAGGAAACAGTCAAGATCAGAAGGATTTTCAAATGAATATTCTCAACTATTTAAAGATCATCTAATAAATTATTTGGAATAATAAGAAAAATAATTCTACCAAACATTTTATGAAATAAGATAATATCTAAACCAAAAAGAGTAAAAATAAAGAAAATTATAGAACAATTTCACTAGTTAATTTTGATACAATATTCCTAAGTAAAATTCTAACTGGAATACTACAGCAATGTAACAAATATTAAACATTTATGCTCATTCAATATAAGAAAATTGTTTTCTTTAGGAATGGAAATGTTTTTAAAATAATAATATATATATTTTAAATAGGTGCAAGGATATTTTTCAACATTCACCCTTGCAAAACCTTGTGTTCCAATTTTTTCTCCCTCTTTTCCTTTCCTAGAGAACAAGTAATCCAATATGGGATTTACATGTGCAATTCTAATATAAGAAAATCATAATTATTATTGCTTATGTCAATAAAAAGTAATAAAACTATTATTGTATCAATAAATGCAGAAAATCAAATTATAACATTTACATATTTAATTTTTTAAATGCTTATATATATATAATTTTTTTTAATTAAAAATTTTTTAAATGCTTTAAAGGAAGCATTTACCTCAAACAATTAGTAAACATTATCTGCCATGGGGATACACTTAAAAAACATCATAATAAGACCAGGGATGAAATAAAGAAGCATATTATTACTAATATTACTCAGTTTTATGTTAGAAATGTTAACAATGTCAATAAAAGAAGAACAAGAAACTGGAGAAAGCAGAATAGACAATGAAAAAATATTTCAATAGACATTATATTTGGAAAATTCTATCTATTCAATTAAATATAGCAGAAACAGTAAGCTTAGCAGAACTGCAGTTTATAAAATTGTTTCATTGTGTCCAATTCTTTTTGTAGCATGGACCATATTATGAAAAAAGGGAAAAATGGTTCATGGAATTTACATATATATTTTATGCTTACTTGCATAAAATAAAGAAAGAGAGGATTAATGAATCTGGCATGCAACTAAAAAAAAAACCTAGAAAAAGAACAAATTAAAAACCCCGAATTAAATACCACATGTGAAGTTCTTAAAATAAAAGGGAGCTTAATGAAATTGAAAACAAGAAAGCTATTAAATGAATAAACAAAATTAAGATATGGTTTTATGGAGGGAAAAAACCCAGCAAAATAAATAAACCTGTAGGTAATTTGATTAGAAAAATGAAAGAAAAAAATCAAATTACTAGTATGAAAAAAAGAAAAGGATGAACTCTCCAATGAAGATGAAATTAAAGCAATAATTAGAAGATATTTTACCCAACTATATGCCAATAAATCTGGTAATCTAAGTGAAATGGATGAATATCTAAAAAATATAAATTGCCCACATTAATAAAGAAAAAAATATTTAAATAATACCATTTTAGAAAAAGAGATTGAACAAGCTATTAATTAACTCTATAAGAAAACAATCCCTAGAGCCAGATGAATTTACATGTGATTTCTATCAAATATCTGAAGAGCAATTAATTCCAATATCATATAAACTATTCAGAAAAATAGGGAAAGAAGGAATCCATACTTAATGCCCTTTGTGACATAGATGATGCTGATACATAAAACATATAGGGCCAAAAAACAGAAAGAAAATTATAGATCAATTTCCTTATTGATGTAATTCATTTGCAATATTGATGCAATATTGATACAAAAAAAAATAGCAAAGAGATTCCTGCAAGCTATCATCAAGATATACACCATGTACTGGCTAAGAAATAGACTAGTTGATCAGAGGAATAGGTGAGATTCATAGGACAAAATAGTTAATAACTATAGCAATCTAGTGTTTGACAAACCCAAATACTCCAACTTTTGGGATAAGAATTCACTATTTGACAAAAACTGCTGGGAAAATTGGAAACTAGTAGCATTGGCAGAAACTAGACACTGACCCACACTTAACACCATATACCAAGATAAGGTCAAAATGGGTTGATGATCTAGACATAAAGAATGATATTATAAATAAATTAGAACACATAATAGTTTCCCTCTCAGATCTATAGAGAAGGAAGGAATTTGTGTCCACAGAAGAGCTAGAGATCATTATTGATCACAAAAGAGAAATTTTTGATTATATTAAATTAAAAAGTTTTGTACAAACAAAACTAACGCAGACAAGATTAGAATGGAAGCAATAAACTGGGAAGACATTTTTACATTCAAAGGTTCAGATAAAGGCCTCATTTCCAAAATATATTAAAAATTGACTCAAATTTATAAGAAATCAAACCATTCTCTAATTGATAAATGGTCAAAGGAAATGTTGATAATTTTCAGATGGAGAAATTGAAAATATTTCTAGTCATATGAAAAGGTGCTCCAAATCATTATTGATCAGATAAATGCAAATTAAGACAACTCTAAGATACCACTACATTGGCTAAGATGACAGGAAAAGATAATGATGAATGTTGGAGGGGATGTGGGAAAACACTGATACATTGTTGGTGGAATTGTGAATGAAACCACCCATTTTGGAGAGTAATTTGGAACTATGGTCAAAAAGTTATTAAACTGTGCATATCTTTGATCCAGCAGTGTTACTACTGGGCTTATATCCCAAAGAGATGTTAAATAAGGGAAAGGAATCCACATGAGCAAAAATGTGTAGGGCAGCCCTTTTTGTAGTGGCTAGAAACTAGAAATTGAATGGATGCCCATCAATTGGAGAATGGCTGAATAAATTGTGGTATATGAATCTTATGGAACATTATTATCCAACACCCATTCCTATTAAAAACACTAGAGAGCACAGGAACAAATTGAGTTTTCCTTAAAATGACAATTAGCATCTATACAAAACAGTCAATAAGCATCATAGGCAAGGGGATAAACTAGAAGCATTCCCAATAAGATCAAGGAGTGAGACAAGGTTATGCACTATCAACATTACTATTCAATATTGTATTAGAAATATTAGCTTTAGCAAAAAAAAAAAAAAAGAAGAAGAAGAAAAAGAATGAGCAATTAAAGGAATCAGAAAAGAAAATTATCACTCTTTGCAAAGGATATGGTGGTATAATTAGAGAATCTGAGAAAATTAATTCAAAAACTACTAGAAACAACTTACAATTTTAGCAAAAGTGCAGGATGACATAGGTCATCCGTATTTCTATTTGTCACCAACAAAGTCCAGCAACAAGAGATACAAAAAGAAATTCCATTTACAATAACTGTGGATAATAGAAAATATTTCAGAGTATGCCAGCCAAGACAGGAATTATATAAACACAATTCCAAAAAACTTTCCACACAAATAAAATTAGATCTAAACAATGGAAGGAATATCAAACGCTCATATGTAGGCTGAGATAATATAATAAAGTAACAGTTCTACCTAAATTAATGTGCATTTCAGTGTTTTACTAATCAAACTCTTAAGAAATAACTTTATAGAACTGGAAAAATAACAAAATTCATCTGGGACAACAAAAATTCAAGAATTTCAAGGGAATTAATAAAAAATGCAAACGAAAGTGGTCTAGATATATCACACCTAAAACTACATCATTAAGCAACAGTCATCAAAACCATTTGGTGCTGTCTAAGAAGTAGTGTAGTTAATCAGTGGGATAGGTTAGTTTCATAAGACAATATTCATTGACTCTAGTAATCTAGTGTTTAATAAACCCAAAGACTCTATCTATCTAGCTTTTGGGATAAGAGCTCACTATTTGCCAAAATTTGGTATGAAAATTGGAAAATAGTATGGAAGAAAATAGGAATTAACCAACACCTAATACCCTATATCAAGATAAGATTAAAATGAATTCATGATTTAATCATAAAGAGTGATAGTAAAAGCAAATAAGGAGAACGAAGGATAGTGTACCTCTTAGATCTGTGGAGAAAGAAGGAATTTATGGCCAAAGAACTAGACTACATTATGAAATGCAAAATGAAGAATTCTGATTATGTTAATTTATAAAGGTTTTGTACAAACGAAACAAATGCAGAAAAGATTATAAAGGAAGCAGAAAACTGGGGGAAATTTTTACATGGCTTAATTTCTAAGGGCTTAATTTCTAAAATATATAGAGAATTAACTCAAATTTATAAGAGTGCAAGCAATTCTTCAATGGACAAGGCACAAAGCCTATGAAAGACAATTTTTACATGAACAAATTAAAACCAATTTTAGCCACATGAAAAATGTTCTAAGTCACTATTGATCAGATAAATGCAAATTAAGACAACTCTGAGGTACCACTACACATTTCTCAGATTGGCTAAAATGACAAGAAAAGACATGAATGTTGAAGGGGATGTGGGAAAACTAGAACACTTATACATTGTTGTCAGGGCTATGAACTGATCCAACCATTCTGGAGAGAGCAATTTGGAACTATGCCCAAAGGACTATCAAACTGTGTATACCCTTTTATCCAGCAGTGTCTATACTGAGTCTGTATTCCAGAGAAATCATAAAAAAGGGGAAAGGACCTATATTTGCAAAAACATTGGTAACAGTCCTTTTATTAGTGGGATGGAACTAAACACTGAATAGATACCCATCAATTAGAGAATGTCTGAATAAATTATGGTATATGAATGTAATGGAATATTATTAGTCTATAAAAATGATCAGCAGGATGATTTCAATAAATTAAGTGAGTAGAAGGAGAACATTGTACACAGCAAGATTATGCTATGATCAATTCTGTTAGAAGTGGGCCTTTTCAACAATAAGGTGATTCAAGCCATTTTTTAATAGAGAGCCATCTGCATCAAGAAAGAGGACTGTGGAGGCTGAATGTGGATCACAGGATAGAATTTTCACTTTTTTCTTGTGGTTTGCTTGCTTTTTATTTTCTTTTTCATTTTTTTCCTTTTTGATATGATTTTTCTTGTGCAGCTTGATAATTGTGGAAATATACAGAAGAATTGAGCATGTTTAAAATGGATTATTTGTCATCTGGGGAAGGAAGTAGGGGAAAAAAGGGGGGAAATTTCAGAACACAAAGTTTTGCAAGAGTGAATGTTGAAAACATCATTTACATATATTTTGAAAATAAAAATTTATTATTTAAATTTTTTTAAATTGATAATTTTTAAGAATAAATATTTTATTCCATTAATTATCTAATCAATCAGAAAATAAATACAAGGTTGGATCAGTAGAATATAGCACCTATAAAATGCATAATGGTAAATGATTCTAGCAACCTTGTATTTCATATATATAAATATCTTAACTTTTGCTATAAGACTTCAGTATTTGGTAAAAATTTTGGATAAAAATTGGAAAGCAGTATGGCAGAAATTCAGTACAGACCAATATCTAACAACATTTGCTAAGACAGGGTCAAAATGGATATCTGAAACATATGAAAAAAAAAAATAATGCAATTAGAAAATGAAACATATTAGCTGTCAGATTCGTGGATAGGAAAAAGAATTTATGAATAAACAAAAATAGAGATTATTTGGGTTATAAAATGGATATTTTATAATATTAAATTCAAAATGTATTTTCATTAAAAATAAAGTATTATGGCCAAGCAGAAAGCAGAAAATTGAGGGGAAATTTTTGTAGATACTTTCTCAGATAAGGGTCTCATCTCTCAAATACATAGAGAACTGAATCAAATTTGTAAAAACAGGAGTCATTCTTCAATTAATAAGTTTTTAAAGTATATGAACAAGTAGCTTTTAGAAGAAGTTAAAGCTATGCATAGTCATATGAAAAAATGTTCCAAGTTATTGTTTAATAGAAAAATACAAATTACAATAACACTGAAGTACCATTTAACACTATAATATTAGCTAAAATAATAGAAGAAGGGAAATGATAATTGTTGGAGGATGTGGCAAGTTGTAGTACTAAAGCACAGTTGATGGAACTACGTGAAATGATCCAACCATTTTGAATAATAATCAGATTTGAGGGAAAAAGAGCAGTGAAAGAGTAACATGGACAGCCTATTGAAAAAAAATAATGATAATAATAATAATCACTTAAGACAACCTGTGCCCCTCTTTTGCCCACAGATATACTAACTTATTTCAAATCTGAAATAATGATATCATTCCCCTCACTCCCAAAAAAGCATATCCCACTAAAGGAGGGAGGGAGAAGGTTGAGGAGAGAATCTAAATAGTATAGCAGCTCTCTTTGGGGTGGCAAAGAACTGGAAATTAAAGGAATGACAATTAATTAGGACATGACAATTTGAGGTAGAATAATATTTTTATGAGAAATGAGAAGCAGATTGATTTTTAAAAAATGAAAAGACTTGCATGAAGTAATGTAGAGGGAAGTGAGAAGAGCCAAAAGAACATTAAATACAATAACAACAATACTGTTTGAAGAATAATTATTTATGAATAAGCTAAGTAATATGAATACTCAAATTGACTACAAAGAACTTAAGAGAGGAAATAAAGTATACTTCCAGAAGAACTTGTATATGGAAGCATGTATTATATGATCTCACATAATCTATTCATCCATCCATCCTCTCTATCTATCTATCTAAATGTTAGCCTTCTCTAATGTGGTGTTACAGGTAAGTGCTACACTTAGAAAGACATGGATTTTAATCATGCCTCTGATATCTATGGTGCCATGGGCATGTCATTAAATTAGTGTGCAATATATGTATGCGATTATATCATATCATATTATACGTGTTGTTTGCATATATGCATGCATTTAGGTATATCTTTCTCTCTCTGACTGCAACTATTTTAGTGTAATCCCTTTTCACCTCATACCTAGACTATTATTAGAGCATTCTAGTTTGTGTCTTTGCCTTAAGTCTCTCCTCCCTCCAATATATCTTCTACTTAGCTCCTGATTTACCTTACATAAAGGTCTCATCATATCATAACCTCCACACTCAAATATAAGTTCTTTTGTTTGACTTTCTAAAATCTTTTATAATCTGACTTCTTTCTTCTTTCTACCTTTCCAGTTTTCTTACAATTATTCAGGACTCCTTAATCTTAATTTCTTTTTTTCTGAAACAATTTACCCTGTATACAATATGTTTCTAATTAATTTTTTTTCAATTAAAAATTTGAAATGACTGATATCTTAGTAAGCAGAGACTACTTTTTGCCTCTCTATGTTACTTATGTTGCTAGGTCTGACATTGATCCAAATATGGATTTGTTGGAGCTTGGAAGGGAATAGCTGTGCAGTTATAATTCAACTTTCCGTGTCCTTAGAGTAATTCTGGAATTAGGGAGAAGAGAAGTGCACACTTAATAATTACAGCACTAACTCTTCATGTCCCACTGGTATGTTTTCCATTTTCAGAAAAACAGACACTGTGACACTACTCATTCTTAAACACAAATCATTTGTTAAATAATATAAAACAAAAGCAAGAATAATCAAAACATGTAATGAATAGAAAATAAAATCAGAATTAAAAATTAAAATACTTCATAAAGAATGTAAGCAGTATTTTTGAGGAAGAGTTGTCAAACACATAGAAATCTAAGAAAGATGTAGATGAATAAGGAAAGCCACATACCAGGGACAATGTAAATTTCTGTTTTATACAATTTGATATCTTTGATCTCCATAAAAAATAGTCTGTATTATTTGTCAACTGCTGCTAAAGTTAGCTGCTAAAGCTAACTAAACTCTTTTAACACATCTCCTCTCTTTTCAAGAATCTGAGAAAGTCTTAAACTATTTTAGCAAAATTATATCAGCATAGATCTTATGAAAACAGGTGCAAAATCTGTCATTCCCTTTAGACTTCTTAATTGTAGAAGGCAGTAAAAGGAAACATAGGCCCCACAGGATTTCCTCCCCCCTTCTAAGCTTTCAGAAAGCATGAAAGTAGAATTAATTGCGATAACTATTCAAAAGGTAGATGATTCTGCTTTGCTCCAATCTGTTTCTATCAACTACAAGTCTTACAAAGTTAAAAAGCTTTCAGCCTCGGTTGCAAAACATACCTTTCAGCAATATTTAGCTCCTGTCAAATTCTGTATTTGGCCTTCTATAAGCAGATTTTATCATAACCTTCTAAGTTTTCTGTTCCTGATTCTATCTGACTCCTGTAACTTCTGTAAGTATTAACATCTTATGCCAAGGATTCCTTAAATTTAATAATCATTCTCAACTTTAAGTTATTAAACCAAAAAGAAACAAATAAAAAGAAATCTTTTTAGCAAATATTATCTAAAACAGTACATAATTTTTTTGATTTTTTAAAAATTATTTACTCATTTATGACCTTCAAAACCCTCTAAATTGTCATATGTAAATGAGCTGATAATCAACAGTGCCTTAAAACTATCCCTCTCCTTACACAGTATATTTAACATCGAGTGACACTTTTTCTTTTAATTTGACTCAGGACAGTCTTATTTTACGAAAGCACTTTTGTCTCTAATGGTCTGTGATGTTTTTCAAATGAATTTTGTCCTTGTTCCCCACATATTTTTCTATGTTCCCTCTCACTGACCTAAATATCTGCATAACAAAGGGTCAATATCACATAGTTAGAATTTTTAATGTGTGTATCCATATTAATGAGTTCACTGATTAACCAAACTTTTGAAGATTTAATAGAAAATCGACAGGAAAACCAGAAAAATCACATATCTGTCCTAACATTCCCTCCAAATAAATATAAAATATCAAGTTGATGCTAGAGTGGCAAATCAACAAGGTCAGTGTAGACATTATTTTAGCATGTAGCAGCATAAAAAATAGGAAAAACATCAATGAGACAGGAAGGAGGCTAGCCCAGAGTTTATTTGAATGAAATACCAGTGATTAAATTGGGGGCTGGCAACAGATGCTTCAGGAGCTCTCTAGACAGAGACTGAAAAGGAACCTAGCATTTGGTCAGAAAGGAATACAGCATACTAGTATTCAGGATTCAGGACTCAAAACAAGATGCTTTTTGGCTACTCTATTGCATATATTCATGGATGATGGTTCAAGGGCAGAGAGAAGCACTTTCAGTCAATAGGAAGTGAGTGCCCTGAGGTTCAATGGTAGCATTTTATGACCAATTGTTTTGTTTTGTTTTATTTTTGATATGTTCCTTTGCTCATTTTCCCAACCTATTTCTTGTCTTGGAACTTTATGTTAATGTTGGACTCTTTCCAGTGTGGAAAGAGTTTTCTTTCAAGCTTCAGGCCTTTTTTGTGCAATGATTTAGCATTTATTCTGAGTCTAGGGTTAGCAGAATGGCACATTCTAATGCCTTTCAGAAAACTCCAGGACCTTTTCTCTGTCTGTCTTGAGAACTCATGAAACTTCTGTTGCCACTACACCTAAAACTACCACTAGTGTTTCATCCATGTAGACTCTAAGTAATAATCAGTCAATAAGGTCAAACCAGATATAAAGATAGTCTCAAAAGAAAGAAAAAAGAGAAATGAAAAAAAGAGAGAATTAAACAAAATCTTAAGAATTGCTTGAAGAATTAAAAATTATTTTAAATATAGAATTATAGTGGAACAGGAAAAAATAGGCAAAATAATGAAAACAAAGCAGATCAACTTTTGGTAGCAAAGATATTAGAGTAAGCTGTGAATCTTCCATTTTCACCTCTCAGCAATTGTAAAATCACATCCAAGACAGAATCTTGAGCAGAGAAATCAGCAAGGAGACCAGTCAAAACAATTTTTAATCCAAAAAACTTTGAAAATTTGCCAGAAGAGTTCCAGTCCAGTAAGGGAAGGAATTGGTCCAAGAAGAAAGCTTTCAGTGAGCTGGCTCCAAGTGCTACCATAGCAAATCAGTATGAGATCCTGAATCTCCATGTGATGGAAAAGACAAGTGCCAACATCAGGACCTACCATGTTCCTTGGCAAAACCTGAGCAGCCTTTAGA
Source organism: Sarcophilus harrisii (assembly GCF_902635505.1). NCBI lineage: Eukaryota > Metazoa > Chordata > Mammalia > Dasyuromorphia > Dasyuridae > Sarcophilus > Sarcophilus harrisii. The sequence continues at coordinate 482,425,544 of NC_045426.1, read as the reverse complement.
CTCTAGCTCATGTACTTTGTAGGTAGCCCTGAGAATTAGACATCTTCCTATAACCAGACTTCCAGAAGCCTCAGTACAACCCCAGGCAATTCCTTCAGTGTCCAGAACAACACATGCTTCAATATAGCATCAGAAAACATAGAAATACCCCACCTAGCTGCAGCACATGCCAGACATCACCACTAGAATTTATCTCTGTAGCTTAGCAAGCTTATTCCTTGAAAAGCTGATAGACCCTGACAGCCTGAAGCAGTTTCCATTTGAAGAAATCAAAGCTATAAATAGGTACATTTAAAAAGTGCTCTAATGCACTTTTGATTAGACAAGTGCAAATTAAAATAACTCTGAGATCCTACCTCATACCCATCAGATTGGCCAATATGACAAAAAAGGAAAATGATAAATGTTAGAGAATGTGGAAAAATTGGGGAATTAATGTATTGCTGGATTTGTGAAGTGATTCAGCCATTCTGGAGAGCAATTTAGAATGGTATGAAAAGACAACCAAATTTTACACACTCTGAACCACCAATAACCACTACTAGATCTATATCCCAAAGATCATAAATAAATGGAAAAAATCTACATGTGCAAATTTTTTATAGCACCCCTTTTCATGGTGGCAAACTATTGGAAATTGAGGAGATGCTCATCAAATGGGGAATGGTTTAACAAGCTGTGGTATGTGAATGTAATGGAATATTATTGTGCACTAAGAAATGATGAACACACAGATTTCAGAAAAAAAAAAACTAGAAAGACTTCTATGAACTGATACAAGGTGAAATGAGCAGGATCAGGAAAACCATATGTAAGTGGCAGCAATATTCTGTGATGACCAACTGTGATTGAATCAGTTCTTTCCCACAACACAGTGATCTAAGACATATAAAAAAGACTCATTAAGGAAACATTATCCATTAACAGATAAAGATCTGGAGGACTCTGAATGCAGATTAAAGAATATTTTTTCGCTTACCTTATTTTTAAATATTTTTCCTTTTGATATATTCCTTCTTTCACAACTGTAACTAACACAGAAATTTGTTTAAATGAAAGCTTATGCATAAACTAGATCAAATTACCTACCTTTTTCAAAAGAGGAGAGGGAAGGGAGGAAAAATTTTTGAAACTTAAAATCTCATAAAAAATAAATGTTAAAGATTTTCTTGTTTTATCTTGGGAAAAATAAAATACTATAAAAAAGAAAGAAAAGGAAGAAAATAATGAATACAGTTGGTAACTTAGAAAAGGATTTACAAAACAAGAAAATAATACCTTCAAAAATAAAATTAGCTGACCAGAAAAATTAGAAAAAAATCATTGACAAAAATAACTTTTTAAAATGAATTAATTGAACTTCTAGGGTTGGGCCAAGAAAGCAAAATAAAGCCAAGAAACTGCCCGAGATTTCCTAGTTTCCCTTGAAGACAACATGAAACCAAGCCTCTGAACAGAGTCTGACAAGAAAAAAAAAACAGTCCCCAGCTCAAGATAAACTAGAAAAACTTCAAGAAAGTTCAATCTCCCTGGGAAGAAAAGGGTTTTCAGCACAACTCAGACAGAAGCTGGGAAAGCTAGTGAGAGGATCTTAATCACAGAAATCAGCAATTAAGACCCTCAGTCCTGGCTATGTAGAGGAGCAGATTAGTAGGACAACCTTCACTCCCAGGTCAGCAGGCAAACTTTAAGAAACCAGGCTGTTTCCTGAAAGAAGCAGGCAAAGTTATCCCTTGAAAACACAAAGCTCAGAGCTGCACAGGAAGCTTGGAATAATGTCTGCTTTAACCCAGGAGCTAAGCTTAAGCATAAAAGGAAATAACAAAAAGGAAAGAAAATGAGCAAGAAATAGAAAAGAAACTTGACCATAGAAAACTACTATTGTGACAGGGCAGACCAAAATAACAAAGATGAGGACATAATATACATTGAAGAAATATCCAAAAGTAATATGAATTTGTTTCAAGCCCAAAGAGGATTCTTGAAAGTGAAAATGCCATGAAAGACATTAAAAGACAAATAAAAGAAGTAGGAAAAAAATTTTTTAAAAAGAGAGATATGTATGAGAGTTGACAGATTGGAAAAGGAAAGGGGGGGGGTGAAATTGCCTGAAGAAAACAACTCCTTAAAAAGTAGAATTAATCAAATGGGAAAAGAGTTATAAAATCTAACTGAAGAGAATTACATATTAAAAACTAGAATGGGGCAAGTGGAAGATAATGACTTTGTGAGACTACAAAAATCAGGCAAACTAAAAAGAATGAAAAAATGGAAGAAAATATGAAATTCCTAATTGGAAAAAAAACAGCTGCCCTGGAAAATATATCCAGAAGAGACAATTTACAAATTATTACCCTACCTGAAGATCATGATTTAAAAAGGGCCTGGATAGCATTCTTCAAGAGATCATTAAGAAAAAAAATATTCTGATATTATAGAAACCAAAGGGGAAATAACATTGAAAGAACCCATTTATCACCCTTGGAAAGAGTTCCCACAGAGAACTCCAGAACTACAATCTGAAGGAAAAAATAAAATGCATTAATTGGCCAAATGAGGGGAAAAGATGTACACAAACTTATTAAAGAAATTAATTCCTTTAACAACAGGATTTGGCAAGAGCAAAATAATGATTCCATCTATTAAGAAACAATAAAAGTTAATAAAATGAGAAGAAAGTATGAAATATCTTATTACAAAAATAATAAAAATGGGTGGAAAAATCAAGGAGAAGTAATTAACAATTAATGAATATTTTAAAAGCCATAATCAAAGAAAAATCATAAACATCAAATTTTCGGGAATTATCAGTGAAAATTTTCACAATATTCTAGAACCAGAGAATAAAACATAAATCAAATGAATTCATTGATCAGTACTTGAAAGTGATCCCAAAATGAATACTCTCAAAAATATTATAGCCAAATTCTCTCCAAGGTCAAAAAGAAAATACTTGAAGCAGAATGAAAGAAATCATTCAAATACCATGGAGCTACAGAAAGGCTCATTTGAGACTTAACAGGTACCATAATAAAAAGTTGGAAGGGTTAGAATATATTATTTCAGAAGTTAAAAGAACTAGTATTACAATTAAGAATAACCATTCAGCAAAACCGAGTGAAATCCTTTAAAGGAAAATGAGAATTTAATGAAATAGAGGACTTTCAAGCATTCCTGTCAAAAAGATCAGAGCTTAATGGAAATTTTGATTTTTTAAATAAATTCAAAATAAATACCAAACATAAATATGAAAAATAAATTAATAAAATTAGAATGTTTGCTTTTCAATATGTGAAGATAATATATGCATTTTCTAAGAACTTTATCATTCTATAAAGAAAAAGAGAATAGAAAGAAATTGGTTTATCTTGGGATGATATAAAAATGGATAGGTTAAGAAAGGAGATCTTGGAGAAGGAGGGAAAAAAATAAAGAATTTGAAGAAAAACATCCCATATAAAACAGGCATGCAAAAAGAAGTTTTCACAATTGAGAGGAAAATGTCAGGATGGGGCAGATAATTCTTTAGCCTCCATCATATTTTAATTGGTTCACAGAGGGAAAATATGTGTTCAAACTTACTGGCAATAGAAATCCAATTTATGCAACAGGGATGTAGAACAGGAAGGTCATAAGAGAAAAGGGAACAGTAATTAATAGGAGGACAGGAAAAGAAATAAAAGTGAAGAGTAATTAAAAGTAGAACAGACTTAAAAGGAGGGATAGGGTAAAGAAGAGAGAAAAAATGTAAACAGAAGAAAATAAAATGAAAGGAAATGCATAGGTGGCATTTATAACTGTATGTGATGGGGATGAACTCACAAAATAGAAGCACATAATAGAATAGATTAGAAATCAGAATTTAACAATATGTTTTAAAAAAACATAATTGAAAGAGAGAGCACCACAGAGACAATATAGCACTTCAGGGTAAATATACAGTAACAAAGATAAACAAGAATTAAAATAGAATAGTGGTGCTCCTGGAACAACTGCAGAAGATTATAAGAAAAAATCCCAAGATCGAGATTGGGCCAGAGTAAAGTATAAATATCTCCAGGCAATTTCTACTGAAACAGCAACAGCAAACCCTGAGAGTAACTGAGTTGGGAAGTAGCCTTTGTCTCAGCCACAAGGGTTTTCAGGCAGTGTGGGAAGTGATGTCTGAATGGGGGGGTGGAGGGGAGGATTGCCCTGAAGTGTTAGACAAAGAGGGAAAAGTAGAAATAGAAAGAAAAAAAAATCCACTAATCACTGCCTGAAAGAAATCCAACAAAGAAAACTTAAGAGGAACATCACTACAAAATTCTAAAACTACCAGTTCAAAGAGAAAATATTATGAGCAACAACAATAACAACAACAACAAAACAATTCAAATAGAATTGGGTCACAATGACAATCACTACTAGACAATCTAGTAGTGTCTACATTAAAAGACTGCATATCTTGGAATACTATATCTCAACAAAGCAAAATAACTAGGGTTTTGGCTGAAACTATTATACAAAAAAAGTTAAGCATATTCCTCCAAGATATAAAAATATATACATATACATATATACATTCATATACATTTAATGAATTTCCCGTCTCAGAATTTTGTTGCTCAAAGACCAGAACTTAATAGAAAATAGAAAAATAGAAAAATTGACCTACAAGTTTCAAGAGAAACATAAGTAAACATTAACAACTAATTAAAGGGGACTCAATAAAGACAAATTACTTATTTTTTATAAATGGAAATGTAAAATATATTCTAAGATTATATAATAGGTAGTTTAAAAGAAAGATTGAGGTGGAGATAATTATGATATGATTCTAAAAAGTCAATGTATGTAGGAAGGTAAAAAGAATAATTATCTTATGCAAATGATGTATGAGGGGAAGAACTGAAACAAAGAAATTATATGCGGAAAAAGGGTTGGTGGTTTTTGAATCCTACTCTTATCAGGAATGAGTTAAAGAGGGAACAAAACACATGCTTAGAAGGATGTAAAAGTATTTTAAACAGAAAGAAATGAGGGTAAAAGATAGGAAGTGGGGAGAGGATAAGGGAGGGATTTTTTGAAGAAACATTTTTCACATTAGAGCTAGATTAAAGGGAGATCATTGCGTGTATTTAGAGGGGAATAAAATTCTTCAAAATTTATGAAGACATAAGAAGGCAAGGAAATTGGATAAGTGGAAAAATATAGAAGGGTGAGTAGTTTGACATGAATGATATATAAAGAGGTAATAACAAGTATTTGGAAGGGCATAAATATCTTCTAAATTCATATAGAAAAAAGAAAGCAAGATGATAGGATGGGAGCAGAGAATAAGGGAGGGATTTTGTGGGCAGGGATATATTAAATAAAAGGAATACAGTTAGCAGGTAGAAATAGGGCAGAGGAGTGATTAAGGAAGAATAGGAAAAAGATGAGAAGTTTAGTGAGATAAATAAGAGGAGGAAAATAAATAAATATGGCTTAGAATGGGAATTGGAAGAATTCACCCATAAAGTTGAAAAAGATGGTTAAGTTGATGATGGTCAAGATGAAAGAGAGTTAAGATTCAAAATTTGAAGATAATACCATGGTGTTTTCAAGAAATATTGTAAAAATGAAAACTATCCACAAATATAACATAAAGATCAGGAATAGAATTCATTGTTCAAAAAAGCAGTGGTACTAATCATCATCTTAGACAATGTTAAAGCTAAAATAGGTTTTATAAAAAGAGGAAAATTGGGAAACCACTATATCCCAACTATATTAATCAGTATTGTTTTAGATAATTTAAATTACTTAGAAGTATAAGATTAAAATATTACTCTACTGTAGGAAGTGATTAGCTTGGTTGATTTAGAAAAATATGGATTTGTACTTAAGAAAAAAGGTAATATCCACCTTCAGAGAAAGAGGACAAGTGGAAATAAGCATAGTATAATCTTACATACACTATTTATACAAATAAAGACAGAGTTAAAACAACTTGCAAAATATTGATTGCTAATTAGTAAACCACTCTAACATAAAAATAACAATTCTAAATTTATTTATTCATTCAGTGCCCTAAAAAAGAAAGAACAATTTTTTTTTATAAATATGGCAGAATAAAAGATCAAGAATATCAAGAGAATTGATGAAAAAAATGTTAAGGAAGGCAACAGCAGTTCTAGATTTCGAGCTATATTCCAAAGAAATATTCATCAAAACTATCTGGTACTTGCTAATAAATAGTGGAATTGATTAGGTATATGAGACATACTAGTCAATTACCAGAGTGAGCTAGTGTTTGATAAATCCAAGAATTTAACTTTTTGCTATGAGCAATCAACATTTCACAAAATTTTCTGGAGAAAACTAGAAAATATTTGGGTGCAAACTAGGCATAGATCATCATTTCACATCATGTATGTAATAAGATAAAGCCAAAATAGATAAATAACTTTAGCCAGAAAGTATGATGTTAAAAGTAAATTAGAAGAGCAAATCTATGATAAAGTAATAGTTTATAACCAAGCAAAAGATAAAGAAGATTATAGAAAATATAATACATAATTTTACGTGGAATACAAAAAGTTTTTCTACAAACAAAACTAATGTAGTCAAGCTTTAAAAAAACAGGAAAATATTTGCCTCAGCTTTTTTTCTAATAAGGAGTTCATTTTTCTAATATATTGGGAAGTTAAAGAAATTTATAAAAATAAGCCATTCTCCATTTGATAGTCAAATGATATATAGAGGCAGTTTTCAGACAAAAACAAAGCTATAAATAGTCACATGAAAAAATGGTCTAAATCACTACATTTTAGCAAAAAAAAAAAAAGAAAATTAAAGAAGCTCTAAGATACCACATCATATCTCAGATTGGTTAACATGACAGAAAATGTAAATGATAAATGTCAAAAGGGGTATGGAAAAATTGGAACCCTAATGAATTATTGGTACATTGTAAACTAGTCCAACCATTCTGGAGAAAAATTTGAAATTAATCCAAAAAGGCTATAAAATGTTATATATTCTTTGACCTATATTACGACCAGAAGGTTAATATTGAAATGAGATTAAAACAGGGGGGAAAGGATCTCTTTTTACCAAAATACTTATAGTACATCTTTTTGTGGTAGCAAAGAATTAGAAATTAAGGGAATGCCCATAAATTGAGGAATGACTGAGCAATCATATATGACAATTTTAATGGAATACTGTGGTGTTATGAGAAATGATGAGTAAGATGGTTTCATGTAAAGGGCTGAAACTCTGAATGGGTGCACTTGAATCAGACAACTGAGCACTTGAGGCTAATTACCTATTAGACAATAACTCTATTAGCATGTTTGGAATTTCTCTTCTCACAGTTAATGCTAGCTCAATGCTTGGAGTTAAGAGAATCATAGGAGGATTAGGGGGTTGTGTGAGACAAGCCAGAGTCACTTTGGAGGAAGACAACAAGAAGGGCGATTGGTGGAAAGTCTGTGGCAGTTTTGTCCATCACCTTCACTTCTCCCCCTAAAGACCATGGACTTTTGCTTATCTTGACTGCAGCTGATTCTGAGGACTCAGGGAGCTAGCTCAGAACTTACAGTTTTAGGGAAAAAAAACTGGAAGATCTATATGAACTCATAGAAAATAAAATGAGCAGAAGCAAGAGAACATTTTGCCCAGTAACCACAATAGTTTAATGATGATTAATTATAAAAGACTTAACTATTCTGCTCAAAACAATTCCAGAAGCTCTATTTGAAAACCTTATAAACCTCTAAATGAAAAGCTGATGAACTCTGAATTCAGATTGAAGAATACTTTTTAATTATTTTTATTTTTATTGTTTTGTTTTACAACATGGCTAATATGGATATTTTTAATTTTATTTTTTATTATAACTTTTTATTGACAGTACATATACATGGGTAATTTTTTACAACATTATCCCTTGTACTCACTTCTGTTCTGACTTTTCCCTTCCCTCCCTTCACCCCCTCCTCTAGATGGCAGGCAGTCTTATACATGTTAAATATGTTATGGTATATCCTAGATATAATATATGTGTACAGAACCAAACAGTTCTCTTGTTGTACATGAAGAATAGGATTCAGAAGGTAAAAAAAAAAAACCTGAGAAGAAAAACAAAGATGCAAACAGTTCACATTCATTTCCCAGTGTTCCTTCTCTGGGTATAGCTGATTCTGTCCATCATTGATCAATTGGAACTGAATTAGATCTTCTCTTTGTCAAAAACATGCACTTCTATCAGAATACATCCTTATACAGTACTGTTGTGGAAGTGTATAATGATCTCCTGGTTCTGCTCATTTCACTCAGCCTCAGTTCATGTAAGTCTTTCCAAGCCTCTCTGTATTCATCCTGCTGGTCATTTCTTACAGAAAAATAATATTCTATAACATTCATATACCACAATTTACCCAACCATTCTCCAATTGATGGGCATCCATTCATTTTCCAGTTTCTAGCTACTACAAAAAGGACTGTATGAACATGTTTTGCATGACCTCACATGTATAATAAAAATCTAATTGCTTGCTCTCTTAAGGAGGAGTAAAGGGTATTAAGGAAGAAGAGAATTTGGAACTTAAATTTCTAAAAAATTGTTAAAAATATTTATCAGCAATTGGGAAATATTTAACAAAACAAAAATATTTTTGAAAAGATAGTTTAGCTAAGTGAACAGTATTTAGAGTAATCAGGCCTGGAGCCTGACATCTTCCTGAGTTCAAATTTGTCATCTTACACTTATAAGCAGTGTGACTCTGGGGAAATCACTTCATCCTGTTTGCCTCAGTTTTCTCATCTGAGCTGGAAAAGAAAAAAGGCAAACCATTGCATTATCTTTTCCAAGAAAACCTCAAATGGAGTTTGACACAATTAAAAATGATTAAACAACTTCTCATATATATTAGAATTCTGCATTTATGTTATCAGTCTTTGTCAGGTGAATTGTAGACATTGTTAAAAGCAAACCATATTGTATTTTAGGCTATATAATACAAAATCACATAAATCTTAACCATTTCCTACATTTTTCTTTCTCTGTTAAAGCTCTCTGATCTTTGATCAGTGACAATGATTAAAACAACAGATGGATCCCTAGTATTTTTATTTTCTTTCTCAAGAAGCATTTTATGTCTACCCAAAATGTGTTTCTGATTGTTCCTTAAATTATGGCAATCATGGAAGGGGATAATTCATCAATGAAGTAGAAAGCTAATAATAGACTTATTAAGGATATGAGAATTTTTTCTCATTCTGAGCCAACATATACAAATAAAGAAAGGTAGAATGTTTGGACTGCTATTGAGGTTTGTATGTTATATAAAAGTACAAAGCTGCATGTCTTGAAGAAATAGTTAACACAAGAAATGGATGAGACTCCCCCACGATGGTCACAAGGCCATAAATTCCTTAAACCTAGTGTTTCTGGCTGAGTATCTTTTTTTGTGTCTCTGTTATGCTTTGTTGGGTATCTCACAGAGTGAACCTTATATTCTTGACTGGATTCTAAACTCCAAGATTTTCAGTCCAGAGAATGTGAACTCCTCACAAATGAGAGATGATGATAATACTATGACATGAGGCTACCTATAAGTCTATTTTTGATATTTTTTGAATCCTCTTCTAATTTCTTATGCAAGTGAAATGACACATATAGATGCTTTTTCTTCACTTGACTTCCCAATTCAAGGAATTACTTCAAAGATAGTGAAAACATGATTATTTAATCTTAGCTAGATATGTTTCAGGTTTCCTATTCCTATAGGGAACCAAAGGAGCTTGTAATTATAATTAGGTCTTGATTGTCACTGATTTTTTTCTTTCTTCATTGGAGAATAGGACAAGAAAAAATTGCTTTCATAATAAAAGGGGTCAATTGGTATTGTTAAGCAGTCAGAGAATACACATGCAGCCATTTTTATGTATATTCTAGAATTGCAAAATGATAAAAGGGGGATTAGTGGTTTCATAGAAATATGGTCTATTTTATGGTCATCAAAGAATGTGAGATCAAAGGAAGTGTGCCAGTCAAATGGCAAGGATGAGGATAAGGATAACAGATACAGAACATGATTATTTCACTGATATCCTCTTGATGTTATAAGAAAATGAGAGAAACTCTCTGGCCTAAAGGTTAATGCCTTTTGCCAAACTTAACAAAGATTATGGTAAAGAACCTTACAGAAGAGGCAGGCAGAGTTGCATTACAATTATCACCATCAGAGGAAATATCCCTCATAGATCCAGTTGAGATAATCAGTCATGCTCCATTCACAATATTCATATGAGAAGATTCAACATGACCAATTTTTCATTGAAGTTAGACTTAGAAAGTGTTTTATTGTTGAGGATGTCTTGCATGGAGGATTTACATGATACAGGAGATTTAGTTATTTGATATCAATGTAAACATTGATAGCCTCAAACAAATACAGGTTATTTATGGATACATGGAAATAATTGCACTTTGGTAGTTCTTGTAAATTATAAAAGTGAAGGAATACTGTTTTGGGGGGAAGAAAACTTAAGTAGTTATTCTGCTAAATTCACAAGAATTGTTTAAGTATGCAACAACTCAAATATCTGGGAGAAAAGTTCTCTGGGCTGATGATACCATTTGCAAACCTTCTTGAAGTTTCCAAGAGAATTTTATAGGAGCTCAAAAGATGAAAAAAAAAAAAAAAGAAAACCTTTAGTATGTATGAGTCCACACACCCACAAAAATACAAATATTGAGACTCACAGACCAAGTTGGAGGGCTTTCTGCTATACACACACATACATATACTGTTATCATATATATGTATATATGTATATTTGATTTGATTTTAAAATAGCTTCAAAATGGGATGTCAAAAGTAGCCCCATTACCAGTCATAGAATTATTTCCTTTACTGACTTAATAATGAATCATTAGATATATAGATAATTTTATATTCTATTAAGGACATTATTTTACACTTATCTTTATCCCTATAAAAGATCACGCTAGATACATATACTGCTAAATAACTAAAAATTTATCAGTATGTGTAGCATAATTCAAGATTCCACAGAGAATAAACAAAACAGTGAACTAGAGATAATATTTCTATAGCATAAAGGATAATATTAAAAGATTGTCATAAAGAATAATTACAATTCCCTTTCTCCTTTATTATAAATTATCAACAATAACACCTGAAAGTAGACCTTTTGGAAGAAACATTTCTAGCTTTTGAATATTTTGCATTTTACTGGGGAAAAATGAAACGAAAAAAGTTTAGAGTTGTATTGTGCATGGAATCTCTATTTGAATAGAGAGACTTCTCTAATGACACAATTTTTTGAGAGCATTTCTTCATCTGTGAAATATTGGGAGTGGGAAGGATGAGGAGAAAAGAGAAATGGGAGAGAACTGGAGGCAGATGAAGGGAAGGGAGAGAAGAGAAACATTATAGTTGTGCTATTCATTTCAAAAGCATGTTTTGAGAAATGTATTTCTCAACATGTTTTAACATCTCTCTGTGAAAGGGAATTATTTGTATCTATTATTATTACCATTATTAAACTATGTATTTCCTGTTTCTATTTTTTAAAAAAACATTTAAACAAAAAAATACATCCTATTTACACTCTTTCCAATAAAAGTAGCCCCCCTTGTATTAATATAAAGCAGTGATTATTAACTTGGGGGGCAGGATATTTTAAAAATATTTTCAGAATTATTTCAATATAATTAGTTTTCTCCATAATCTTATGTATTTTGCTATGCCTTTAACAACATTATTCAGAAAAGGATCTATAAGTATTACCAAATTGCCAAATGAGTCCATTATACACACACACACACACACACATATACACATATACACATGTGCACACACACACGAAGTATGTTAAAGCCAGAATTTTACCATCATCATACCATATCAGCATCAAATTACCTTGAGAGAGACAATTGTTAACTTTTCTCAGTGTAAGTTTTATACCTCAGAAAATTAGCAAATGTTATAAGTAAAGATTAGACTTATTTTTCTGCTTTTGAAAAATTCTTGTTAAACATTTACTAGCATGTCCCCAAGGTTTTCTAATCTAGACTGAACTTAAAATATCTTGTAAAATCAATCAATCAACAACATTTATTATCATTAATATTTCTAGGCACTGGTATCACAATTTCAATAAATAAAACAATATGTACTTAAAAAATAAAACATTTTAATTAAGGGGCCTGGGCTCTACTCTTAAGCCTGTAATTAATTATTTGTATGAACCTAAGCATGTCATTTAATGTCTCTGGTGCTGTTTTCCTATGTGCAAATATGAGGGATTTAAAATGAATATAGTAATGTTACTTACAACTCTCATATTGTATAATTCTAACACTTATGGCTTCTCTATAGCAAATAGTAGAAGTCAAGATTTGTTGTTTTTTGCTCCTAGAAATAAGAACTAGTTAAAAAGGAATGACAGAAAGATAGGTTTGTACTCACTAGAAGGAAAAATTCCCTAAGAATTAGTTGCCTAATGGTAGAATTGATTTTCTAAGAAGAGTATGAATAGCTATAACTCAGAATGGCTGAATGACCAATTGTTGAGGTTATTCTAGAAAAGATTTGTCATCTGAGCAGAGATGAGACTGATATCCTGTCAATCACTGATATTCTGTGTCTATAACTTTCCATTGCCAGTGCAACCTAGCACCTAGAAATTTAGTTATCCAGATGTGATTGGATTGTCTTAGAGAATCTATCCTAGAGAGAAGGTGTTTACCCTCTATAGAGCTTCAAAAGGCTTGCCTTAGAACTGCATAAATGTTCTTCCCAATATTTTGCATGTAGGTCATGCTATGAACCTAGGGACCTTTAACCATTCTTCAACAACTCTGACACTTATTAAGAAATTGAGTTGTGGCTAAAAACTGGAAACTGAATGGATGTCCATCAGTTGGAGAATGGCTGAATAAATTGTGGTATATGAATATTATGGAATATTACTGTTCTGTAAGAAATGACCAACAGGATAATTTCAGAAAGGCCTGAAGAGACTTACACGAACTGATGCTGAGTGAAATGAGCAGGACCAGGAGATCATTATATACTTCAACAACAATACTATATGATGACCAGTTCTGATGGACCAGGCCATCCTCAGCAACGAGATCAACCAAATCATTTCTAATGGAGCAGTAATGAACTGAACCAGCTATGCCCAGAAAAAGAACTCTGGGAGATCACTAAAAACCATTACATTGAATTCCCAATCCCTATATTTATGCACACCTGCATTTTTGATTTCCTTCACAAGCTAATTGTACAATATGTCAGAGTCTGATTCTTTTTGTACAGCAAAATAACGTTTTGGTCATGTATACTTATTGTGTATCTAATTTATATTTTAATATATTTAACATCTACTGGTCATCCTGACATCTAGGGGAGGGGGGGGGGGTAAGAGGTGAAAAATTGGAACAAGAGGTTTGGCAATTGTTAATGCTGTAAAGTTACCCATGTATATATCCTGTAAATAAAAGGCTATTAAAAAAAAAGAAATTAGACCTTTTATCAGAAAAAAAAAAAAAAAGAAATTGAGTTGTTGTTTGCTTTAACCTGTCTATTTTACGTTTTGAACAAGTTAGGCTCAATGTTTAGTTATGACTTCACAATAGCAGAAGGATAATCTTATGAAAAGAGCATAGATTTACAAGTTCTATTTTCCCCTTAAATTATATTTATATTTTTTAAAAAGATACAACAGAACTGTGATTCATTGCCCCACCCCTTCCTCATGGAGAAATTATATCTACTTTAAGCAGATATTATAAGGATTATTTAATATTGGAAAACCCTTCTGGATCCAGTGCTGAAAGACTAATTTATTTTATATTTGGGAGAAGAAATATATGACAATATAAAACCTCTTTTTCTCCTTACAAAAAAAAATACCACACTGCATTATATTACTAAGAGTTTTATTCTTCCAGGTCTGACAGTTTTCCAATTCCAGATCCTTAAGAGATAGTTTGCCAAATCTCTGTCAGATTTTACAATGTACCTATTCTAATTCCCTTGTCATGCGGATTTCACTGGTATAAACATGTCATGATACAGTATCATTTTCCTGAAGAAATGGGAATTTAATCCTTCATTCCCATGCCCAAATTCATACTGTCTTGATTCTGTATTAGGGTAGAGTCTCAGAAGGGCCTTTCTAAAATAGGGTATGGCCCAGGGACAGTGTTGTCTAATAGCTATTGCATTAAAGGCCTAGAATGCAAGTAGCAGGCTATGATCTGGCACAAACTATGTCATTTTGAGCCAATCTCCTTAATTCAAACTCCATTCTCTCATCTATAAAATGGGGATAAGTGTTGTTCTCCTACATTTTCAAAGGAAATCAGTGATTATCATAGGTGATGTCTTGGCTCATAGATGATATTAATTTAAGTGAGGTAGAGTTGCACAAAGTCATGCAAAAGTCAGCTTCACTTTTCCAATATCATCAAAGACCAGTGAAAAGAAAAGTCAGGATGATTGGCAATATACCTGAATGCAGAGGATAATCTAAGTCTTCAATGTCTTATCAGGGTTTAATCACTCAACATTATCTATTTTTTGATAGTATGGTCATTAAAATAAACTGTTCTCATCCTCCCACTCCATTGGAAGAAGTCTTCATATGCTTGCTATATACATCCCCCAACTCATTGATATACTTGAAGTCATTGGTTACTCTCAGCCTGGGTTAGCCTAACTGCCAAGACAGTTTACTGTGATCCATTGTGATTTATCAGAGTGTGGTTGCTTTGTATTGTAAGGCTTCTTGGAAGCACAGATGAGATCTGAGTGAAAAGTGAACAAAAAAGGTAAATGAGTAGCCCTGAGAAGAGCTCCACAAAACCTCACACCATAGGTCCCAGTCATCCTGGAATACCTCATAAGCCCTCTGAACTACTTGCCTGATAGAGCTATTGTAAAAGAAGACATTCCCGAACACTAAAAATCATATAAATGTGACCTTTAGATATGAATCAATAAATATGGCTATAGTGATCAGCCCGGATTCGTGACCCCACATTAATCTAATTTACTCAAGTGTCTTAGCAATATCTTTATGCCTCCTTTGACTTTATATCATGGTTCCAGGTACTAGGTTTGTGTATTTATATTGGGTTTTCACCTTCCCATCTCCATAAGAAAAAGCAAAGCAAAACAAAACAAACAAACAACAAAAAACTCTTCAATCCCAACACTTGCATTCTTGCTCCCTAGAAAATACTTGTTTTGCTCCTTCTCCTCTGAATGCCCAGGAAATGTCATTCATTCTCTAGTCTCGAAGGACTTCTAAGTAGATAAAACCCGTGTCCTAACTGAATTTGATACCTCTTTCTGATTCTTGTTTCTATGAAATAGGCATTCTAAGGCCCCAAGACAGCAATATCTCCATCTTCTATGAAATTAGAACTTGAGGAGTCTAATCATATCTGCCTACAGGAGTCTTTCTGCAACCAATTTTCTGAATAGACTCATTGCTAATGGGTTAACACACAGTCATTCCTTTATGCTTTTATATCCTAGTGATTTTAACTTCTCTAAAGAAATACAAACTTTATCTTAATCCTCAATTTCCCATCTTTGTCTTCTTTCCAACCCCTGCCTTTATACTAGAAGTTTCTAAAATACATATTGATGCATCCTTAAACAACCTAACATCTCAAGTCAAAATCCCATATTAATAAGAGTCAAGTCAAATACCATAACCTACTCCTTTACTTTATCTCACTTAGAAAAACCTTTCACATCCTAGATAGTGCCATAACCCACAAAAATTTCACTTCTGCAAAAACAAGTTCTGATCAAATTTATCTGATCAAAATATCTTACTATTAATTCCTTCCATATGCCTTATGACTACTAGGTCTTCTCTTCATTTGCACCATTCTGTTAATAAGGATTTATTAGGCAAAGCTGTTATGTGCTCATTCTGTGCTTCCTGCTAAAGAGGCAAAAAGTAAGCAAAAGACAGACCCTGTCCTCAAGAAGCTCACAAACTAATGGAGAAGATAATAAAAGGGAAAAAACTATGTACAAACAAATTATGTACAGGATAATAGAAAATAAAAAAGATAGGAAAGGCACTAGAACTTAAGGAACATAAGAAAGGCTGCTTTTAGAAAATGAAATTTTCATTGGTATTTAAAAGTAATAAAGAAATCAAGTAGTCAGACATGAGAAAAGAAAACATTATACATATAAAGGATAGTTATGACCATTCCCTCTACTATTCATGTCTTTTTTTAAAAAAATTAAACAGGCAGAGGATAATGGGAAGATAGCAAAGTATGTCAACAAATTCCAAGCTCTCCAGATTTTCCCCACAAACAAGAAAGATTTCTACCTCAGGTAGAACCATAAAAATAAATGAGAGTTGGGACAGAGTAATGATCCTCTTGGGAAAATCAGAGAAAATTCAAAAAGAGATACCAGGACATTCAGTCCAAATGGAGTGTAAACCCGTCCAGCCTATCTCCACTGAAACAGCAAGTAGCAAGTCCTAGGACTAACTTGTTTGGCAGGTATCCCTGACCTCGGTCAGAGGAATTTTCACCTCCTGGATAGTATGGGGAGTCAGGTGTATGAATAAGGGAAAATTGGGGAAATATCTTCTGATAAGTAATAAGTAGCACAGTTGTGCTGCTTTGGATGAAGCACAGATGAGAACAGATCAGGAAGAGAAAATATTAGAATGATTGGAGTACCTGAAAGCAATGATCATTAAAGAATCTTGATACAATAATGCAAGAAATAGATGAGGAAAATATTTTAAAGTATTAGAACAAGAGAAGAAAGTAGAAATAGGAAGACAAAATTCACCAATCAATCACCTGAAAGATATCCTACAAGAAAAACCTACAGGAACATTTCTCCCAGATTCTCCCGAAACCACAAGGAAAAAAAGATCAAACTCACCCAAGCTAAGCCTAATCCTGAATGAAAAAAAAAAATGGATATTCAATAAATTGCCAGACTTTAAGGATTTTGTTTCAAAAAGACCTAAATATAAAGTAAGCATCAAAGACAATTTCAAAGGACACAATAAGGACAATGTTTATGTTTTATAAATGTAAATGTAAACCATATGTCTAAGATTCTCATTAGTAACTAAGTAGTTCAAAAGAAAGATTAGATAGAACTGGGTATAATGTGACTAAAAAGCCAAAATGTATAGGAAAATAGTAACTGTGTTATGCAAATGAGGTAAAAGATGGAGAAATTAGATGAGGAGGAGGGCTAGTAGTTCTAGAATACTACTCACTTGGAGAGTATGTTCAAGAGGGAACAATGCCTACATATACATACACACATATATAAATGTGTATACATATTATATATATATATATATATATGTGTGTGTGTGTGTGTGTAATTACACATATATATTGATACATATATAATCATATGGGTATAAAAGTTTTTTTATATTTATAAAGAAATAAGAGAAGGAGGCAAGAAGATGGGGATATTGAAAAGTGTGTAGATTAATGGGAATGGGAG
Source organism: Sarcophilus harrisii (assembly GCF_902635505.1). Lineage (NCBI taxonomy): Eukaryota > Metazoa > Chordata > Mammalia > Dasyuromorphia > Dasyuridae > Sarcophilus > Sarcophilus harrisii. The sequence continues at coordinate 482,408,013 of NC_045426.1, read as the reverse complement.
GGAAAGTGTTGGGGTAAAAGATATTTTCAATCCTATCCTACATTCTATTGTCCACTTTTTTTTTTGTTTATTTGTTTTTCTATTTTCTTTTTTATACTTTCTCCATTGTGAATTAATTTAATTGAAAGTTTTCATAGAAAGGAAGTATGTAAAGGGCTGAAACTCTGAAAAGGGTGTGCTTGAATCAGACAACTGAGAACTTAAGTCTAATTACCTATTTGATGTGAGACAATGACTCTATTAACATATGTTTTAGATAAATGGCTCTTCTCACTGTTTGGTGCTTACTGAATGTTTGGTGTTAAGATAGTTGTGGACAAGGATTTGAGGGCAGGGTGAGAGAGAGGTGAGACAGTGACTTTGTAGCAGGACAAGGAGGAGAGAAATTGGTGACTTTGAACTCCAGAATCTAGAAGAGAAACTTGGCAGTTTGCCTGCTTCTTTCACTTCTCCTCCTAAAGACTTTTACTTATCCTGACTCTGGCTGGTCCTGAGGCCTCCAAGAAACTAATCCTACTTTACATTTGGCTCCCAGTGTGTGGACGAAGGACACCAATTTCACTGAAGTCCCTGTGGACTTATGGAAATAGGGTGAGTATTTTAATAGACAAACAGGGAACTTACTTTGTTAAGAACTGAACTAGTAACTGTTTCTAGCTGAAATGGAGCAGATATTAGGAAAAGATTCTCCCTCACCCTTATTTCCTCCCCTGCCTCCAGAGAGACTAGCCAATGCTTTCAATGTGGTAAAGTTGGGCATCTGAAAGCTCAGTGTTGGCACAGAGATAGAGTGAGAAAACAGGGTGGGAGAATAAGACCAAAATCCCACGTTTAAAATGCAACAGAAGCTTCCATTGGGCATCAGAATGTAGACTGATTCAAGGAAATGGGATGAGGGCCCCAGCCCCAGGACACAATATGAAAAATGCTTGGGCATGATGGCAGCTGATGCTGCACCCAGAGAGTTCAGTACTCAGACATGACCAATCAGCCAGGAAGCAAGGTGATGGGAGAAAGGATTACAATTGGGGAGAATAGAGTTGTATGCAGGTGAGACTACTGAGATACCCCCTGGAGAGGGAAAATCTGTTCCTCTCCAGCCTATGGATCCCTTGCCTCTAGGCACAGTAGGCTTGACCATTTCATCTCCTTTTTGTACGTACAAAACAGTGTCCATACACACACTGATGTGGGAAACTGGGGAATGTGTAGATAATATCCCAGTCATTGATACAGGTAGACAATATGTGACTTATCAACCAGAAGTAGTAGCATCAGTTTTTTTTTTTTTTTTTTTAATTAATTATTTATTTTTTTATAACTTTTTATTGACAGAACCCATGCCAGGGTAATTTTTTACAACATTATCCCTTGCACTCACTTCTGTTCCGATTTTTCCCTCCCACCCTCCACCCCCGCCCTAGATAGCAAGCAGTCCTATATATGTTGAATATGTCGTCGTATATCCTAGATACAATGTATGTGTGTAGAACCAAACAATTTTCTTGTTGCACAGGGAGAATTGGATTCAGAAGGTAAAAATAACCCAGGAAGAAAAACAAAAATGCAAACAGTTTACATTCATTTCCCAGTGTTTTTTTCTTTGGGTGTAACTGCTTCTGTCCATCATTGATCAGTTGAAACTGAATTAGGTCTCTTTGTCAAAGAAATGTACTTCCATCAGATTACATCCTCATACAGTATCGTTATTGAGGTATATATTGATCTTCTGCTTCTGTTCATTTCACTTAGCATCAGTTCATGAAAGTCTGTCCAAGCCTCTCTGTATTTATCCTGCTGGTCATTTGTTACAGAACAATAATATTCCATAACATTCATATACCACAATTTACCCAACCATTCTCCAATTGATGAACATCCATTCATTTTCCAGTTTCTAGCCACTACAAAAAGGGCTGCCACAAACATTTTGGCACATACAGGTCCCTTTCCCTTCTTTATGATCTCTTTGAGATATAAGCCCAGTAGTAGCACTGCTGGGTCAAAGGGTATGCACAGTTTGATAACTTTTGGGACATAATTCCAGATTGCTCTCCAGAATGGTTGGATTTGTTCACAACTCCACCAACAATGTATCAGTGTCCCAGTTTTCCCACATCCCCTCCAACAATCATCATTATTTTTTCCTGTCATCTTAGCCAATCTGACAGGCGTGTAGTGCTATCTCACAGTTGTCTTAATTTGCATTTCTCTGATTAATAATGATTTGGAACACTCTTTCATATGAATGGTAATAGTTTCAATTTCATCATCTGAAAATTGTCTGTTCATATCCTTTGACCATTTGTCAATTGGAGAATGGCTTGGTTTCTTATAAATTAGAGTCAGTTCTCTATATATTTTGGAAATGAGGCCTTTATCAGAACCTTTAACTGTGAAGATGTTTTCCCAGTTTGTTGCTTCCCTTCTAATCTTGTTTACATTAGTTTTGTTTGTACAGAAGCTTTTTAATTTGATGTAATCAAAATTTTCTATTTTGTGATCAATAATGGTCTCTAGTTCGCCTGGTCACAAATTTCTTCCTCCTCCACAAGTGTGAGAGATAAACTATCCTATGTTCCTCCAATTTATTTATAATCTTGTTCTTTATATCTAAATCAGGAACCCATTTTGATCTTATCTTGGTATATGGTGTTAAATGTGCATCCATGCCTAATTTCTGCCATACTAATTTCCAGTTGTCCCAGCAGTTTTTCTCAAATAATGAATTCTTATCCCAAAAGTTACGATCTTTGGGTTTGTCAAACCCTAGATTGCTATAGTTGACTATTCTGTCTTGTGAACCTAACCTGTTCCACTGACCAACTAATCTATTTCTGAGCCAATACTAAATGGTTTTGGTGACTGCTGCTTTATAATATAGTTTTAGACAAGGTAAAGCTAGGCCACCTTCATTTGATTTTTTTTTTCATTAATTCTTTTGAGATTCTCGACTTTTTATTATTCCATATGAATTTTGTTGTTATTTTTTCTAGATCATTAAAATATTTTCTTGGAAGTCTGATTGGTATAGCACTAAATTAATAGATTAGTTTAGGGAGTATTGTCATCTTTATTATATTCGATCGGCCTATCCAGGAGCACTTAATATTTTCCAATTATTTAAGTCTGACTTTATTTGTGTGGAAAGCTTTTTTTGTAATTTTGCTCATATAATTCCTGACTTTCCTTTGGCAGATAGATTCCCAAATATTTTATGCTGTCGACAATTATTTTGAATGGAATTTCTCTTTGTATCTCTTGCTGTTGGATTTTGTTGGTGATGTATAAAAATGCTGAGGATTTATGGGGATTTATTTTATAACCTGCAACTTTAGTAGCATCAGGTTTATTGATACATACTCCTAATAAACAATCTGGTGATAGTTGCCCAAATTCTGACTCCAAAGAACAGAATGCAGGGATATTCTGGATAGCAGCTGTGACAACTGACTATCATATGCTCACTATCCATATAAATGGCATACCATTAGAAGGATTGGTAGATACAAGTGCAGATAGGTGCCAACTGGCCCAGTCACTGGCCAAAGATTAAGGCAGACACCGACATGTCTGGCATACGAGGATCAATAGCAGCTGATTTAGTGCTACCCCTTTGAGATGGACTTTTAAAGGCAAAACAGGAGCTTTTACTCCTTTTATAGCTAAAAAATCCCCATCAATCTGTGGGGAAGAGACATTTTACAACAGTTAGGATTACAAATGAGTACTTCGGTTTTTTTAGGCAGGGCTGCTGTTGAAGGCCTGCCTGCAATCTCATCTGTTCCTATTGGTGGAAAATTGATACATCAGTATGGATGGAATAGTAGCCCTTAGCTAGTGACAAAATCCAGACCTTTTTAGATATAGTACAGGAGCAACTTGACCAAGGACGGTTATAACTTTCTTTAAGTCCTTGGAATCCCCCTGTATTTGTTGTAAGAAAGAAATATGGAAACTGAAAGATGTTGACTGATTTAAAAAAAGTAAATGAACAGATAGAAACTATGGGAACTCTTCAGCCTGGACTTCTATCTCGTACTCAATTGCCTAGAGAATGGCCCCTTTGGGTTATAAACTTTAAGGATTGCTTCTAATGTATCCCTCTAGATAAGAAAAATATGAAAAGATTTGCCTTTTCAGTGCCAAGCTTTAACTTATCTGAGCCTTATAAAAGATATAAATGGACAGTTTTGCCACAGAGAATGAAAAACAGCCCTACTATGGGTCAACTGTATGTTGCTGCTGCTCTCACTCCAGTAAGAAAAGCATTTCCAAAAGTAATGTTATTAAATTACATGGATGATATACTGGGATGTGCATCTGAGGAACAAATGTTAGAAGCATGTCTATAAAAGACCATAGAAACACTAAGGAATTACAAATTGCATATAGCTCCAGAAAAAATTAAAAGACATCCTCCTTTTCAATATTTAGGATATGAAATATACCCTAAGGTGCTTACAGTACAAAAACTGTCCTTAAAAACAGAAAAGCTAAACACCTTAAATGATTTTCAGAAATTAATAGGAGATATCCAATGAATGTGTCCAGTGTTAGGCTTGACTACCTATCAATTACAACCATTATATGACCTTTTAAGGGGAGACAGTGCTTTAAACTCATCAAACCAGCTTACAAAAGAAGCTCAAGAGGCTTTGAGAGAAGTTGAACTGGCTTTATCCAATGTGGTTGAAAAGAGTCACTCAAAAACCCTTGGAAATATCAGTTTTTGCCACACAAGAGGCACCCACAGCAGTCCTTCATCAAGGAGACAATGTGGTAGAGTTGGTGAACCTCCCAGCACAACCATAACAAAGATTTATTCCTTACCAGTGCTTGTGGCTAGAATTTTATTAAAGGCCATTAAGTGAGTAGTACAATTATCTAGGATAAGACTGACAAGCTACACACCTTTTATACCAATGCACAAATTAATGTATGCTGTGAAACCATCCCAGAGTGGCAAATTTTACTGGTCATGGCTCCAAATTTTATACATGGGTCTCCATTAAAGATAACCAGACTATAACATAATTGGTGATGGATCTTGAAGAAAAGCTTTCTAAAGTTCCTCTTAAAGGACCAACTATCTTTATGGATGCATCCAAACAATATTTGTGCTGTATCCTCTCATGACTTAACTATAAAGAGAGTTATCAGAGCTCTTCAGTCCACTCAGCAAAATGAATTGTATGCAATAATCTAACTCTTACTCATTATCCAGGAGATATAAATATAATATCTGATTCAGCCTATTCAGTAGGTGTGGTACAAAGAATTGCCACAGCCCAAATAAAATTTGTAGCCTCTAATATATATCAGCTCTTTAAAGAGCTTCATGAGCAAGTGAGAAAGCATCCAGGTAAGATTTATATCTTGCATGTCCACTCACATAGTGGACTTTGAGGTTCTATTTTTGATGGAAATTCAAAGGCAGATAGCCTTTTAACTATGTTAGCCAGTACTCCTTTATTTTAGGCAGCCCAAGAATCTCATTCAAAATATCATCAGGCTGCTGGAGCTTTACGTTTGCAATTTGGAATAACAAGAGAGGAGGCTAGGAGAATAATAAAAGCCTGTACAGCTTGCCTTCCTTTCCATGCTCCCAAACTCCCTATAGGGAAGAACCCTCGTGATTTAAGACCCACTGAAATTTGGCAAATGGATGTGACCCATTATAAATATTTTCGCAGTCTGTCTTTTGTCCATGTTGTAGTAGACACCTTTTCAGGATTCACTTTTGCAATACCAGCAGCAAAAGAGACAGCCCAAGTCGTCACTGAATTCCTTATACAAGCATTTGCGATTATAGATGTGTCACAAGCAATAAAAACAGATAATGGGTCTGCATATACTTCTAAACATTTTGCACACTTTTGTGCCCAGTATAAGATTTTACACACCACTGACATACCTTTTTTATCCTTAGGGACAGGCAATAGTAGAGAGAAGAAACAGAGCCATCAAGACACTCCTCCAAAAACAAAGAAAGGGGGAGCCATAGGTAATCTTAAAGAACTTCTAAATCTAACTCTATACTATTCTTGATTTTTGACAAAGATGCACTGGCTCCAGCACACAGGTTTTATAACCCACTGGAAGGGCAGTGTCCAATGTGAGCAGCTCCGCTATCTTTAGATAATCACCAGGCAATGTGGAAAGACCCAGAACGTCATGAACTGAAAGGACCAGATAGGTTAACTGCTTGGGGGAGAGGGTTTGCTTGTATCTCCACAGAAGGAGAAGGAATCAGATGGGTGCCAATGAGCCATATTTGCCTTGTCCATTGAAGAGAGATGGAGAAGACCCTTGAAACGAAGGAAAAGACCCTTGAAATGAAGAAGACACAAAAAACATTGGATGGTTCCATCGCTGACTATGCCCACCACTGAAAGAGCATGGCAGTTATGTCAATTGACTCATGGACTTCAAAAATTGTTAATAAGACTGATGCAGGACTTCAAAATCTTCAGGAATCATTGGAATCCCTGAGACATGAAAAGATTGTTGTAGGACTTGAAAACCCTCAGGAATCATTGGATTCTCTGACACATGATGAGACTGTTGCAGGACTTCAAAAACTTGCAGAGATCATTGGATTCCATGACACGTGAAGTAATGGATAATAAAATGGTTTTGGACTACCTCTTATCTGCTGAAGGAGTTGTATGTGTGATTGTTGTTTATATACCCTCCTTCTAGGACTTCTGGAAATTTTTTACAACACCATGTTGATGTTGATTCATATTGTTTGTTATACCACTACTTGCATGTATAATTCATGCTTGTTACACTACATTGAGCATGCATCAGCTGTGGGGAAAGTCATCACTGCTAGCCTGTGCTTTATTGCTATGTGTTTGTGTAATACCTCCCATGCTGATGGGTTTGTGCATATGTGTTTCCAGTAAAACCCTTCAGCCCAGAAGCCCGCTAACAATATCTGGCTTGGCTCCTCATTTCCCTTTGGTGTTTTTCATCTCTCTTCCTGAGAAGTCAGGGGGGGTGATAACCTTTTTGGGGTTCTCACCTCTCTGAGAAGTTTTAGAACTTGTGTTCTAAAACAAAAGAAAGCGGGAGATGTAAAGAGCTGAAACTCTGAAAAAGGTGTGCTTGAATTAGACAATATTGCACTTAAGGCTAATTACCTATTGGATGTGAGACAATGACTCTATTATCATATGTTTTGGTTAAATAGCCCTTCTTACTTTTTGGTGCTTACTGAATGTTTGGTGTTAAGATAATCGTAGACAAAGATTTGAGGATGGGCAAGGTAGTGGGCCCTTGAAAGAAGGGCAAGAGAGTGAATTTGCAGCAGGAAAGGAGGAGAGAAGTTGGTGACTTTGAACTGTAGAATCAAGGATACATGTTTGGTGAGCCTCATGTCAGTTTGTCTGTCTTCTTCACTTCTCCCCCTAAAGACCAAGGACTTTTACTTATCCTGACTCTGTCTGGTCCTGAGGCCTCCAGGGAGCTAGCCTATACTTTACAGAAGAAAAAGAAAAAAAAAGTTTAACAAAAATACCTTTTTAAAAAATAGTGAAATTACATCCATCTTTGACCTCCCTACTTATTAAAAAGTGTGAGAAGAAATTATCTTTTCATACTTAATCTTTGGGGCCACACTTTTATTTATATAATTTCATGATATTCATTTTTGATTATTTGTTATTCTTTCTATTCACATTATTATAGTCATGTAAAAAACTCGGTATTCTCAATCTTTTATATTCTCAATATTTTATATTCTTCTCTCTTTCTTATAACATTCCCTTGATAAATTAACTCATGCAATTCTCTATATTCTTGAAACCCTTGTATCATTGTCCTATTATCAATGATCTTAGCAAAGGCCAAGTCTGGATTGTTGTTACCACCTATATCCTTCACTTCTAATCATATGATTTCAGTCCATGGACTGATGAGGAATAGAGCAGATCCAGAAATTTGTGCTGATTGGGTTCTGCATATGACCAGGACAGCATATTTTTGTTATCTAATTTCAAATGAGCCATTATTGCAGCAAATCATTAAGTCTACCTTTTTCTTAAAAGAGATGCTATTAAAGTGTCTACCTTATGGTATTCTGAACTATTCTGAACCTTTCTGTCTTTCACCAAGCCTTTCATATCCCCCCTTTATTGACCCCCTCATACGAGGACATTAGCTCATATTTATCTAGCAATTTATACTTCATGGAAAATTTGAAGTAATGTCATGTGACTTTCCCTTTCTCCCTTTCACTTCTCATACCATTTAAGCATCTTCTTCCAATATTTGTTCCTTCATTCCTATATCTTAAGTTAATAGTACTGTGGGTATCTTGAATATTATAGACTCCCAAGTAACTATGCTCTAAATGGCAATTCCCAGTATCATTACTACTCAGTTTTTCTTCCATATATTTTTGTTTACTGGTTCCCTTCCTACCATTTTGTTGTCCACACAAGAAAGAAATATGTTCCTCTACTTGAATTTTTTTTTTTTAAATCTCATTGACCCTATCATGGTTCATTATGATTATATTCAGTATGACTATTATGATATAACTCTTTTTTCTCTTTCTGAGATTAAAAGAGTCATTAACACTAGTTTCTTTCATGTCCTCCCTTCTTACTTTATTTTCAACATGATATAATATGATTTATCACTTCATTATTCATCTAAAACTGTTCTTTCAAATGTTAATAATAGTCTCTCAATTGCTTATTAGATGGCCTTTCCTTAATCTACATTCGAATTGATTTCTCTATAGCATTTTATATTGTTTATTGTTTTTTCTTCCTAAATTTTCTCCATCTCATCTATACCTTTACTGATGGGTGACTGAATGGTCACATGGACCAAAATAATACTGAACATAAAGGTTAGTCCAATATATCATGTTTTTGTTTGTTTGTTTTCTAAGGAAATGGAGAATAAATCAAGAAAGAGTAATAAAAGAAGAAATTTGGATTGAGTTTGCTGTTTAGTTTCTCCTTATATATATTTTTTCATATTGAGAAACATTTAGATAGCATAGTGCATAGAGTGGCTCAAATGTAGTCTCAGATATTTATTAAATGTATGACTCTTTGAAAGTTACTTAACCTTTGTCTACTTCAGATTCCTCATCAATAAAATTGTGGATAAAATTAGCACCTATATCAAAAGTTGTGGAGACTAAATGAGATAATATTTATATTTATAAAGAACTTGAAATGATAAGTAGCACACAGAGCTGCTTAATAAATAAATGTTTGTTTCCTTAATTTTTCTGCCTTTTTATGATTTTTTAAAATTTTTCTTTTATTTCTCCTGCATATTTTGGTAAATATCAATTTCACCAGAATAAAATCTGTACAAAAGAATGTGAAGATTTACTTAAGTACCTTAACCATTCCTTAGATAAGAAGCCAGAGGAAGAATTTCAATTCTTCCTGATTATTTGACTGCATCAAAAATTTCCCTCAGTCATACTATTTGGGAATCCTTGAAATGAGGTTGAATGTGTAACCTGAATTAGTTTAGTTTGTTTGATGAAGTTTATCTTCATGATTTTATATTATGTTAAATATATCTATATATCTATCTGTAACTCTTGTCTCTGTCTCTGTCTCTGTCTCTCTCTCCATATGAAGACAGACAAGACAAAGAATTTCCTCCCTAATTTTGTACTCTCAAAACTATGTGTCAATTTTGGAAATATTTTTTTTTTTGCTTCCACAAGCAAAAAATGTGTTTCTTTTTCATGGTCATTGTCTCTGGTTCTATTGTGGCAGGGTCCAGTATTACTGACTCTAATCTGGAAAAAAAAATCACTGCAATGAATTTTCAGAGATCCCTTTTTGTTCTGATTCTAATTCTGACTATATTTTGGAAGGGCATTCTGCTGTGTTTTGATCGTTGGTTAAGTGATCCTAGAAGGAGTACACTTTTGGAATATATCTCTGTTATAATGAGAACAGGTAGTAAATTACCTGGAAAATCTCATTTCCATTGCAGTCTCAATCATATATATATATATACATATATATATATATATATATATATATATATATATTACTATTAGTGACAACAAAAATAAATGTTGAATTGATATACACAATGTGTTTTGAAACAGTTAAGAAATTAATTTTAGTACATTGATTTTTGTTATATTACTTCTGTGAACTGGTTTCAGTAGTTCTGATGTGGCACAAAAATTTGGTTCCAAAATTATTCTTCTCTTGGGTCCCTCAGATTCTGGTTCAAATATTTCTGGTAATTTTTTTCTAAGGTAGTCAACTCTGCCCTGAAATTGAAAAAAAGGCTGTTCAATCATTGGCTTTGACACTTATCCTGCTAGACATCTTTTTAGGCCATGATCATTCAGAAAATCCTTCCTTATTTAACCATGGAGTCCTGGCCCCAACTCTCAGTGTATGAATTCCCCTAACTCTTCCCAAGAAAAGCAGTTGAAAATTAATAAACTGGATCAACTTAAGGAAGATTTACTAAGATTAAAAAAAGGAAAAAAGTGACTAATTTGTGTTAAGGTACCTAGGCTATATTTTTATTAATAACATCTAATATAAAATGAGAGTAAACTCCAGATTAATTCCTTTATTTAAATTAGTAGTTATTTTTCAATCTATTTTATAAGAATGATAACCTAGGATCTTTAAGCAAATATTGTTGGGCATGACTTATTAGAACTATATCTGGGTGGCTTTTATAGATCAGTTTCTATCATCTTTTTCTATCATCTTCTATCATCTTTCCTTTTTCCTCCATTCCTGACAGACATTTCATGGTCTGTGCAATTATTGGGTCATTTGGGCCTGCAGGCAGCAATTCAGTTCAATTACTCTGCTTTCTGTGGTTGAAATTACCTCTTTTTTCTAGTAATGATTCTTTCCTAAGACGTGAGACACACAGATGCTACAGTGATGAGCACCATTAAAAATACCTGAGTAAACAAATAAACCTAGCCAAGGGCTACCATTTCTTTATGTCACTTCATGAATTCCAATTTTCTGAAAGAAGCACTTTGTTTAGAGGTTTTACAATATTCCAATTCATTTTATCTTTCTTACTTTCCCACTAAGTTGGCTAAAGTTTTGTTTTTTGTTTTTTTTTCTTGGACATAGAGAGAAGGTTGTAAGAATCATGCTGCTTCCAACCCTCCATTCCATTGAAAGAGTGAAAGAAGGAAAAGACAAATTCTGGTGCAGTTATCAAATCCTGAATATTCTTAGCAGCAAAGCTTTATTGAAAAAGAATCACTCTGATTATTAATATTTGGCCTAAACTTTTCTTTTTTTTTTATTTAATAGCCTTTTATTTACAGATTATATGCATGGGTAACTTTACAGCATTAACAATTGCCAAACCTCTTGTTCCAATTTTTCACCTCTTACCCCCCCACCCCCTCCCCTAGATGGCAGGATGACTAGTAGATGTTAAATACATTAAAATATAAATTAGATACACAATAAGTATACATGACCAAAACGTTATTTTGCTGTACAAAAAGAATCAGACTTTGAAATATTGTACAATTAGCTTGTGAAGGAAATCAAAAATGCAGGTGGGCATAAATATAGGGATTGGGAATTCAATGTAATGGTTTTTAGTCATCTCCCAGAGTTCTTTCTCTGGGCATAGCTGGTTCAGTTCATTACTGCTCCATTGGAAATGATTTGGTTGATCTCATTGCTGAGGATGGCCAGGTCCATCAGAACTGGTCATCATATAATATTGTTGTTGAAGTATATAATGATCTCCTGGTCCTGCTCATTTCACTCAGCATCAGTTCGTGTAAGTCTCTCCATGGCCTAAACTTTTCAATGATTCACAAAAGTAGTAGACACAGCAACTGCTGAATTATGACTTTTGCCTATTTATGTCCTTAAGAGCCAACAACACTCCTAAAAGAGATCAAAACTTGGAAAAGTGTGATAAATTTTCCATTTTCAGGTTTTGTTTGAATTCTTATTACTAGTAAATGATTGTGTGATCCCATTAATGTCTGCTGTAGATGATTGTGTTAATCAACTGATTCTATCAACAGAAACATATATGGAATAGTCCAGAATACTTCTTAGGGCATGTTTGTGCTTGTTATGTGAAAATAATTGTGATCAAAACAGTTTTTTATCCTTTACTCATTTCTAATTATAATCCCTTATACCTGAATGATAATAGGTTATTGCAACTGTGATGCACACTGTTGCAAAAGACAATCCACTATTTGGTCACCAGCTGAAAGTCAAAAGGAAAAGTTGTGGAAAAGTACAGTTATTGTTGTTAACTCTAATGATAAGGCACATGATTATTAATGACCTTATTCTCCTATTCTTTCTGCAAGACACACAAGGGACTTTGGGCTGAGAGGGTAAAAAAGAAATAAATATGACAGATATATAGAGAGTTATGGCAAAAATCAGTAAAAAAAGAACATAAAGTCATTGGAAATAGTCTCATTGACAAAGAGTCTCTGCTTAGACTGGTGATTAATTTCATTAACCACAGTGAGTTAGCCTGAGGAGGTCATAGGTCACTACCAAGAACCAAATAAATCAACAATCCATCTCTATTTCAGCTTGCATCAGATGTCAAAAACCCTAACTGAAGGAGACACTAATTCTAGATTTCCACGGTACCTCATAGTCAATCCAATGGAAAGTGAGTCAAACAGACCAAAAAAAAATGTGGATATCCTGGACAAAAAGTGTGTATGTCCTAGAATCCTAGAATTCTCATTTCTGGCAATAATTTGTTTAGAAAGAATATCTAAAGTTTAAAAAAGTGAGAGGGCATATTTAATTTGGTAAGTTTTGATGCCTTGTGTTAAATTGTGTACTCTAGTTATTAAGAAGCATTTATGTACTTATTGATTCTATTCTTAACCTAGAATAATGTAGGATTTCATTTTTTGCATCTTTTGTGGGAAACCAATTTTATTAATCCAAAGCTTTGTAACTGGTACTCACTGAAAATATAGCATTTCAAAAGGAAGAATAAGAGGATGGAAGCCAATAATTATTAAATCGATCTATAGATGCATACATTCTTAGACAATCAGTATTTCTGTTTCTTAGAGAAAAAGGGAACTAAGACATAAATGATAATTTCCTCTCTGCTAACCACAGTTGGCATGGCACTGATGATACATTTCTACTATAATAAAACATGAACATACTTACAGGATGGGTATGTAACTCTCCACTATGGGGCTATTAAAGCTTTCTGGTGGTTAAACAACCATATCATGGCATCTCTTTTTAAACCACTGATGATATAGGCTACATAATTATGCTGAAACACTTTGCAAAATTAATTTATAACCTCCTCCCTTAACAATTCAGTGAGGATGGAGATAGAAGAAAGACAATTCCAGAAATCCATTGCCCACTCTTTGAAAAAGAACATTAAAAAAAAAAATAGAAGATCCAATAAGGCCTACACTTTAATTGATAGGCAGGAAGAAAACATCACCTTTTTTCATTAAGATCTTCAGTTCATTGCCAAGGAATTCAGAATATTTCCTAATGCTAACTGGTACTATTTTGGGATGTTCATTCATATCTCTGTAAAGAACTGGTGAATATCAAATAGTGACCACTAAATCAAAAAATTATAGTCATTGCCAGAATAAATCATGGGAGCTTCTCTATCACATTTTGTCTTTCTCCTTATCAGCAGGTCAACAAGAAAACTACTTTGGCAGTAGGTAAAAGAAATTAAAATTAAACAGACCTTGATCTCAAGTAATATCCTCTTTTACAGAGAAATCTACATATGTATTAAGGAAGTTGAAGAGAAGAAGCATTTACTAAATGCCTACTATGGGCCAGGAATTGTGCTATGTTTGACAGATATTATTTTATTACTATTCCACTTCTAGATATTTAGTGGTTCTTACTTCTCTCATTTCCTCATCTCATTCTTCCAATATCTGGGGATAGTTAAAATTTAAAAAAATATGTATATATCTTTTTTGTATATTTATTTGTGTATAGATGTGTATGTATACACATATGTGCATAATACCATATGTAAATATAATATTTTTCATTTTTAAATAAAATATATTCTTTGTGATTCTCTGAAATGAAATAAGAAATAATTTGATCCATTTAAACAACACTACGAGGAGATGAAGAAGCCTACATCTGAGCACAGATAATAGTTATTTTATCATGCCCAAAATACAGACATCATGGACTCTCCGAATTATATCACAAAATTTGGATGAATTGGACTTATTCTATTATATTCTTTCACTTTTACATTTCCTTTTGGCATTGTCAACATTTTTAATATCTCTAATCAATTTGTATGAGAGAGTGGAAATTGTCCTAATACTTGGTTTATGACATGCTATGGCATAGAGTTTACTCATCAAATTAATCTTATCCATTCTACAAATTACTTACATTAAAAGAATATCACTGATTTTGTAACCCATTTCAAAGTATTTTTCCATTCAGTTTCTTAGAAATGCCATCTGACATACTATATTTTGAGGACATTTTTATCCTCTGCATTTGGACTATCTTTAATTTATGGTAAGATGCCTTTTTGTAGTAGAATTATTGACCCTTCCAGATAGTTAAGCAAAGGAATTTATTCACTTTAACAAAGGTATATTTACTTCAAAGACATGGCAAGAATAAATGCACAACCATTCTCTCAACAATTTGATGGTATACTCTTCCCAATGTCATTTTGATCTTGCCATTTGAGATTTGAAGGAAAAAGGAAAAAGTTCCTCCAAATCATTGGTTCCAGCAAATTTATTATCAGATATGATATAATTTATGGATGAATATTCTCTGTTTTCACTGACCTGAATCTGAAAAATTACCTTTGCTTTTTAAAGGCATAGATACTGTATTTCCTGACAAACTCTGCATCAACTTTGACACCAGATTCATCTGATTTGCTCTCTTGACCTTGCAAAACCCAAAAGGTTGGTTATTACAACCCCTTCAACAAAATGAAAAGAAAAATTCTAAAGAACAAATCTTTTTTTTTCATGAAGTCACATTGCTTTAGAGGGGCAATAGCCCTCAATCCTCTTTCTTTACAGCATATTCTTCCACCAATGTCTCAAACAAAGATGACTCACTGAAAAATCTAAGGTAAAAAGAGTTCAAGATGATTTTTTAAAATAATGCTATTGCTTTTGATATTTGGCATTGATTTTCTATGGATTTCTAATACAATTATTTGAAAAGTCTTGGGAAATATCACCTGTATTATTAACTTTTAAAATTCAGCATTTTGATTTTTTTACTCCCATAATAACAATATTTTAGTGACATGTTTTATCCCAAAATTAAATGATTTTTTTATTATTGACTTGAAAAAAATGCATTCATTCCCTTCAAGATACTAAATAAAATGGTGCACAATCACTATTAAATCTGGAGAAAGGAATGTGACCTGTGCAAATCATTTCATTTCATCAGTACAGGGAATTACTAGTGAAGAAATCAGTTTTACCAAGGTGGGTTGGCAATTCTTTTGCAATTTATAATTTTTCAAATTGCCAGGAACATTTAAAAATGAAGCAAATTTTTCCAAATTTATAAATGATCAAAAGATATGACCAATTTTCAGATGGCAAAATTAAAGCCATCTTTGACAATGAAAAAAAAAAATGCTCTAAATCACTATTGATTAGAGAAATGCAAATCAAAACAAGTCTCAGGTACCATATAACACCTCTCTGTTTGGCTAAGATGATAGGAAAAGACAATCATAAATATTGGAGGGGAGTTGAGAAAACTGGAACACTAATGCATTGTTGGTGGGGTTGTGAAATGATTCCACTATTCTGAAGAGCAATTTGGAATTATACCCAAAGGACTATAAAATTGTGTATACCCTTTGACACAGCAGTGCCACTATTGGGTGTATATACTAAGAAAATCATAAAGGAGGGAAAAGGACCTATGTGTGCAAAAATGTTTATAGCAGCTCTTTTGTGATAGCAAAAAATTGGACAATGAGTAGATGCCCATCAATTGGTGAATGGCTGAACAAGTTTTGGTATATGAAGATAATATTCTGTAAAAATGATGAACAAACTGATTTTAGAAAGGCTTGGGAAAATTAACATAAATTGATGGAGTGAAACAAGCAAGAATACATTGTACATAATAACAGCAAGAATGTGCAATGATCAACTATGAAAGACTTGGTTCTTCTCAGTAGTTCAGTGATCTATGGCAATCCCAATAAACTTTGGATAGAAAGTGCCATCTGTATCCAGAAAAAAGAACTATGGAGATTGAATGTAAATCAGCACATGCTATGTTTACTTCTTTTTTTCTGTTTTTTCCCCTCTCCCACAGTTTTTTTTTCCTTTTATTTAGATTTTTCTCTCCCAACATGATTCATAAAGCAATGTGTATTAAAAATAAATAAATAAATTTAAAAATGAAGTGAAGCAACTCACCAAAATTATGTCAGAGATTTTATGGAAACTTTTTGCTAACTGTAACATGATTGTAATCATTAGTAAAGGCCCAGTATCATTCCTCTTCCTTTGTGATTCATCCTCAATCACTTTTTTGATGAGTTTCCAATCATTAATCAGAATCTATTTAGTTATATTTCCCTTTGTTCTGCATTTTTGCTTTTTTGTTTTGTTACTATTGACAAATCCTTTTTCAAATCTATTCGCTCTTATTGAACCTATATGGAAATACTTTGAATGTAGGTATATAACTCTGCAGTACTCTACTCCCATCAAATATGGAGGAAAACTTCTTATCCAGCAAGCACTACTGCAGACTTAACTTCATGTCTAATCTGAAATGCTACTTAGAGAAAAAAAGCAGAGGAATCTGAATGTTAGCATGACTAAATATCCCAGTCGGATTATAAACAGACAGTAATAACAATAGTAATAACATAATTATATAGCATCTTTCTCTGAGGAATTCAAAGCATTTTAAGACCCTCATCAAATTAATCTTTCCACTGATAAAGGAAGTAATTAATTTACAGATGGGCATACAAAAGAATAGAGGCCAATCAGTTGATCAGAACTAGATCTCAACTTATGCGAGTAGCCAGCAACCATGTTCCAAAACACTGTTTTATGCTGCTGTTTCCTGCCTGCCTATCTGTTTGCTAGATCAATATTTCCTGTAGCCCACAGTAAACCTTTAAATACAGCAAAAAACCTCTGAAGACATTTATCTCCACAGTGCCCAGAAGTCCTTTTCATTTTTAACCAAAGTTATTCAAATATTCATAAGTGTGAAAACATGAGCACGTTGAACAGTATCCATGAAACAATTTTGTTTCTGTTTTAAAAAGCATTGCTCATGATAAGTGAGCCAAAAAAAGCTAATAAGTAAGAGAAACTGTGAGACATTAATGAACAGGGGATGGTGTTCTCTGTACAAAAAATAGCAAGCCGTCTAACTTGTCACAGTATTATATGTAACCAGGTAAATAACTATTTATCATTCTCTCCCTAAGGGATCAATTAAAACTGAATCATAAGTGATGAAATGCAGTTTCAGGAACTCATTACACCTGTTTCCCCACTTAGTTTGCACACATATATTCACCATAAATAATAAAATTGGATTTTAAAGGTTCTTCTCCAGGATTATAAATTTCAGATCAAAAATACTGAAGAGAATGAAACAGAAATACACACATACACACACACACACACACACACACACACAAATGCATGGAGGGGAAAGGGAGAGAGAGAGAAAGTGACAGAGAGTCAGAAAGACTATGTGACTTAACTTAGAGAGTTACAGATAAATTTAACACGATGTGTTGCTGACATGCTGTGCTGCTTTAGGCAAACCACTTTAATATATTAAGTTTGGAATTATCAGGTAAGCATGAGATGGGAATTAATTCTGTCTATCCACTTGCTAAATCATATGTGTAGATGAATAATTATGTTACTTAGAGTGGATAAAAGAGAGCATGGCTAGATCTCCCAAAATTTGGTATGGACTAAGGGGAAAGTAAAAAATATGAAAAATTTGTCTCTTGGCAATCAAGAGGATTATAAGATTTCAGAGGTAAAACTAATATTTCAGGCAAATCACTCCTTTTAAAAAAATGAAGATATTAAACCTTAGAAATATTAGGTGAATTTCCCAATTCTGGGAAGTGACAAAGCTTGGATTTGAGCAAATCAACTCAGAAATCCAATCTTGGAAGAAACAAAACAAACACATAATAAAAACCTAAATACTAATTAAGAATTATACATACTTTGGAAATAAGGATTTTGTCAGTTTCACTTAGACCAGCTTAAAGTCAATGTAAGTACAATAATTTTATAGTTAATTAAGAGTAATACTTTCATTTGATTTCATTCAGAATACCAACAACAACATGTTCTCAATAGTAGCTTTGGTTTCATAATAGCCTTTTCTCCTCTTGACTTCATCTCAATAACTGTATCATTTCTACATTTCATCCTCAAATTATCTCTCTATTAACCTCTGTTGAAACTCTTCAAATCATAGGCCACAAAAATACCATGGAGAAGATCCTACTTTCCAGCCTACATCTTAAATTTATAGCTATTCAGTGCCAAAAATGACTATGTTAGATGAAAGTACTCTTCATCAGGTACCTTTAATCTTACTATCATTCTGATAATATATTCCCACTATTCTCCAATCCAATCAACTTCTATATACCCTTCTATAAATCCTCTTAGCCTTTGGAAACTACATTCTACTATATTTTGTAATCCCTTTAATTTTTTTTTACTTTTTTTTTCATTTGCTAGTATTAACAAATCTGATTATCTAGTGAACATATATACTTTTTTTTAACATGTTATTTATATCCTCAGCTCTTGGCAAAATACTTAACACAGTATGAACAGCTGAAAACATTTCTTTATTGATTAATAAGCAAATATTTCTGCTATGGGCTTCCTAATTCAGGTTAGTCCTCTGTGATAATTTATTTCCTATATTGGAACAAAATGAGACATCCATAAGTCATTCAGAAATTAAAAATAAAACAATTATACTTCATCATATTAAGGAAGAATATTCAACTATGGTAAGAAATATAGGGTTTTTTTTATTTATTCAGCTGAGGATAGCTCACCTGTGGCTAGACTGAGCTTGGTGCTCTTCCAGTCAAGTATCTGAGAAAGGCAACCAGGAAATAAATATTAACCTTCTCAGCCTTTAGTCTATTGGGTCAGTTAGGAATTGATGATGGTTTCAATACATCTTAAGAAAAATAATCTTATCCAAATGGCAAGGGGATTCAGGGAAATCTTCCTCCACTTGCACTGTTTACAAGGTATTTTTAACCTATCCTGAACAGGCAATATGTATAGATATACATAGACCACATATAGGATGATTTTAAAAGGAAGGCACTAGTGGATGGGTGTCAAGAAATATGTAGAAAATGGTACCTATGTTAAAATATATAGAAAGTGGTACCTGTGTTGAGTGTTGAATAAAATAAAACAAAATGATTAAATGAAAATGAGGAGAGAGTATGTTTTAGGCATAATTATGGAAGCTGCTATTTTGTGTACAAAAAAAATGACTTTAGATTGACTATAATGTACACAAAAAGGAAGAAAAAATTTAGTGGCTCTGGAAAAATTGACTGGACAAGTTTGTGATTACTTTAAATGTCACACTGAAGAGAATACAATATAATTACCAAATATAGAAGCATAACATCTTTCAGGAACTCAGGGTGTTCATAAGTTAAAGAAGCTTGTCAATGCTTCATCATTTTGAGATGAATGAATTTTGTTATATATAAGAGTGAATTGGTCAGAATTAAAAATAATTATTTTCCAAGCTGTATGGAGTATGGATTTGAGTAAGAAGATATAAATCAGACAATGAGTAGGCCATTAAAACAGACCAGATGAGCCCTAGCTTCACATCTCTTACACTGGAGCTAAAGACCAATAGGTTAGAGTGTTTTATGTTCCCACCTCTATCTCTTATTTTACTTGGTTTCATTCAAATCTCAGATGCTAGTTCCTGATTGACTGGATAGGGAACCAATTTTATACAAGGAAAGCTGAACTCTGATGAAATTTCAATTGTTGATCTTCAAAGTATCTGCAGTTTATGAAAAACAAATTCACTTACAATACTTGATACTTTTCTCCTCTACTTTGAGAAAGAAAAACAGAAAGAAGAAATGCAGACTTTGCAATTAATGTCTGAATTTTGTATCCAATGTCTGAGTGCTAATTAGATCATTCAGAATCCTAGTGAGTGGAGAGTTGGATATATCTGTCTGCTTTGCCCAGAGAAAGTCAAACAGGTGAAATGTGTAATTCCCTGACTTAAAAAACATAACTACCAAATATAGTTTTTGTTTTTTTAGTACCCCAGGGCGATTATAAGTTAAAGAAGCTTGTCAATGCTTCACCATTTTGAGAAGAGGGGATAAAACAATTTGCCCATTGGAGAGAAATAGAGAGCAGTTAGAAGAAAAATAGCATCATGTTGTGCATAGTTCCATGATAGGACCCTGATAAATATATCAAGACTTAAAGATCAGACTTATGATTTTCCCCTACTAAATTTTCTTCACTTGTGCATATCTCCACTGGGTTTCTCTGTTTCCCTACTTTCCTTCAAATATATTAAATACATTTGTAAAGAGTGTGATATAGGTTTAGTTCTGGAGTATAATGTATTGACTATCCCATTATTTGGTTTATATTGAGTATCTATTGTATTTAGGGTTAGGGTTAGGGTTAACCCTAAATTGTTATTTCTTTTGCCTTATTTTAAGCAAATATTTACTTTAACAATCAAATGGTATCATCATTATTATGACTGGTTTTATTTAATGCTTTAGTGGGGGCCCAAGAAATATAGTGATGAGGAGTGCTTTCCCTCAAATTTGATTGTCTCTACTATCCTAAGCTAGAAGGGAACTTGAAAACCACCAAAACCAACTCTTTCATTTTTTTTATTTGAGAACTGAATCCTTAAGAGATAAAGTGAGTTATTTAAATTCACACAGGCAGCAGATATTTAAATGCATATCCTTGGACTCCATATTCAATGTTTTTTTTTTTTCCTTTTCACTATACAAAGCCACCTTCTACAGTGAGAAGTGAAATGGAAAATAGGATAAAGGAGAGTAGAGAAGCAAGATGAAACCAATGTGGCAAACATGACAACTGGAAGGATGGTTTTATCCTTTTAAGAAATAGCTGATTTCAGAAGAGGGGTATAAGGTAGTGAAAAATAATGAGTTCAGTTTTTGACATGTTAAGTTTGAAATGTCTATAAGATAGATCATGTCATTTATAAATACTAAGTGTAGACAAACTCTTCTCTTGGCACATTTTCATTGTAAGAGGTGGGAGTTGGGTCAAAAAGAAGAAAATATATTAGAGGACAAGCAGGAATAATATACACAGTTAACAAGAATAATCATAATCATTGATGTTATTAACTTACTCTTTAAATTAGATTATCTAGGGGACAGAGCCAAGATGGCAGAGAGGACACATGCTTCATTCTGAGCTCCCCTTCTACACTCACTACTAATTGCCAAATTCAATCTCTGAAAGAGTGCTTGACTGGTAGAATCCACGAATATTGGGAGTACGACAAATTACCAGCAGAAAATTATCTGGACAATAGCCAGAAAAGGTTTGTACTGATGTGACTGGAGGAGGGCAGTGCAGGAAGGAAGGCAGAACATGGAGGCTAGCGCACATTGAGCAGGGAGGACTCTACCACAGGTTGGCTGCTCTACTTTGATGGCAAAGCAGTAGATCAGCAGAGAAGTTACACAAACGCCAAAGGTAGAGTATACCCCAAAACGCCAGAGTTTCACAGGATCTGGCCATACCCACCCAGAACCAGGAGTGACTCCACAGCACAGCTGCACAGCAGCATCCTACAGCACAGCCTTCTGCCCAGGACACTTCCTCATAGCAGGGGGCTCTTCCGAGGGCAGTCATACTTCCACACGGAGGGGGGGGTCTGCCCAGAGCAGTCACACTTCTGCAGAGTGGGCTCTTCTCAGGGCAGTGGCACTTCCACAGTGTAGTGCTCTTCCCAAGGCAGTCACAATCCACAGTATGGGACTCTTCCCAGGGCAGTGGAACATTTGCTGCACAGCTGCTCTTCACAGCCTGTTCAGAGGACAGCTACTTTCCATATGTCCCTGCTTTGTAGAAGAAGCTGGGAATCTCCTTTCTCTGAAGGCAGACTCCAAGGGCTTTTAAAAAATGAGTAAAATAGTAAAGGGAACTCTAATTATAAATAGGTTCCATACAGAAAGAGAGCAGATCTCCAAACCTGAGGAGACTAATAGCAGACAGCCTGCAGACAAAACCCCAAAGTGAAATATAATCTGGTCCCTGTCACACAAGGCCCTTGTAGAAGAAATTATAAAAGATCTTAAAAGCAAGCTAGAAGAAAAATAGGGAAAGGGAAGAGAAGTTCTGCGACAGAGTATGGAAAAGGCATATAACTCGTTAAAAAAAAGATTTGATAAAGTGGAAAAAGAAAACAACTTTTCTGAAATGTGAATTGGAAAAGGTAAAGAACTCCAAGGAAAGTAGGATTTGTGAATTGGAAAAAGAAAAGAAGTCAATAAAAAAAAATAGTGAAATGGAAAAAATTCCATAGAGCAAAACAACTCATGTAAAAACTCAATTGGACATATACAAAAAGAAGTAAAAAAAATAGTGAAAAAAATAACTCATTAAAAATCAAAACTGAACAAATGGAAATGAATGATTCATTGAGACATCAAGAAGCAAAACCAAAAAAAAATGATAAATAGAAAAAATGTTTAATATCTACTTGGAAAAACAACAGATCTGGAAAACAGATCTAGGAGAGATAATCTAAGGGTTATTGGGCTTCCTGAAAACCATGAAAAAAAAAAAAAGATCCTAGACACTATTTTTAAGGAAATCATCAAAGAGAACTGCCCAGATGTAATAGAATCAGAAGGTAAAATAGGCATTGAAAGATTTCATCTAACACCTTGTGAAAGAGACCCCAAAATAAAAACTCCAAGGAATATTATAGATAAATTTCAAAACTATCAGACTAAGGAAAGGAACCACAATAAGGATCCCTCAAGATCTAGCAGCTTCCATATTAAAGGATCAAAGGGCCTGGAATCTGATATTACAAAAGGCAAAATAGCTTGTAATGCAGCCAAGAATAAATGACCCAGCTAAGCTGAGCATTTTCTTCCAGGGAAGAAGATATACATTCAATGAAACAGGTGAATTCCATTTATTCCTAATGAAAAAAACAAAGCTGAACACAAATTTTGATCTTCAAATATAGGACTCAAGAGAAGCAAAAAAAAAAAAATAAAATAAAAAAAAATAAAAAGATAAACGGAATTCTTGAGAACTGTATGAAATAAAAACTACATTCAACAAAAAGCTAGGGGTAAATAGACCAAAAACTATACTATTGGAAACTAAATAATCTCATCCTAAAGAATTAATGAATGAAACAGCAAATCATAGACACAATTAATAATTTCAAACAAAAGAATGATAACAATGAGACAACATACCAAAATTGTGGGATGCAGCCAACGCAGTAATAAGGAAAAATGTTATATCACTAGAGGCTTACTTGAATAAAATAGAGAAAGAGAAGATCAGTGAATTGAGCTTTCAACTTAAAAAAACAGAAAACGAGCAAATTTAAAATCCCCAATCAAATACTAAACTTGTAATTCTAAAAAGGAGAAATTAATAAAATTGAAAGTAAAAAAAAAACTATTGAATTAATAAATAAAACTAGGATAGAAAAATCTTTGATAAATTTGATTAGAAAAAGAAAGAAGAAAATCAAATTGTTAGTCTTAAAAGTGAAAAGGGAAAACTTCCCACCAATGAAAAGGAAATTAGAGCAATAATTTGGAGTTACTTTGCCTAACTTTATGCTAATAAATTTGATAATCTAAGTGAAATGGATGACTACCTTCAATAATATAAGCTCCCCGGATTATGGAGGAAGGAAGTAAATTGCTTAAATAGTCTCATTTTAGAAAAAGAAATTGAACAAGCTATTAATCAACTAAGTATGAAAAAAATCCCCAGGACCAAATGGATTTACATGTGAATTCTACCAAACATTTAAAGAACAATTAACTCCAATGTTATATAAACTATTTTTTTTTAAAAATTGAAGAACTCCTACCAAATTCATTTTATGACACAGACATGGTACTGATACCTAAACCAGGTAGGATGAAAAGAGAGAAATAAAATTATAGACCAATTTCCCTAATGAATATTGATGCAAAAATTTTAATAAAATATCAGCAAAAAGATTACAGAAAATTATCCGCAGGATAATACACCATGACCAACTAGGACTTATACCAGGAATGCAGGGATGGTTCAATATTAGGAAAACTATTAGTGTAATTGACTATATTAATAACCTAATTAATAAAAACCATTTGATCATCTCAATAGATGCAGAAAAAGCATTTGATTAAATCCAACATCCATTACTATTAAAAACACTTGAGAGTATAGGAATAAATGGACTTTTCCTTAAAATAGTCAGTAGCTTCTATTTAAAACTATAAGTAAGCATCATATATAATGGGGATAAACTGCAACCATTCCCAATAAGATCAGGAGTGAAAAAAGGAGGTTGCCCACTATCATCATTACTATACAATATTGTATTAGAAATGTTAGCTTTGGCAATAAGAGTTGAGAAAGAGATTAAAGGAATTAAAGTAAGTAATGAGGAAACCAAATTATTATTCTTTGCTGATGATAGGGTGGTATAATTAGAGAACCCCAGAGATTCTACTAAAAATCTATCAGAAATAATTCACACATTTAGCAAAGTTGCAGGATACAAAATAAACCCACATAAATCATCAGCATACTTATATATCACTAACAAAATCAAACAGAGATACAAAGAGAAATTCCATTTAAAGTAACTGCAGATAGTATATAATATTTAGAGATCTATCTGCGAACTATAGGAGGAAAACTACAAAACACTTTTCACACAAATAAAGTCAGATGTAATGAATCAGAAAACTATCAAGTGCTTTTGGATAGGTCAAGCAAATATAATAAAGATGATAATACTACCTAAACTAATCTATTTATTTAGTGCTATACCAATCAGACTCCCAAAAAACTATTTAATGACCTAGAAAAAAAAAACAACAAAATTCATCTAAAAGAACAAAAGTTCAAGACTTTCAGGGGAACTAATGAAAAAGAAAATCAAATGAAGATGGCCTAGCTGTACCTGATCTAAAACTATGTTATAAAGCAGCAGTCACCAAAACCATTTGGTATTGGCTAAGAAATAGACTAGTTGATCAGTGGAATAGGTTAGATTCACAGGACAAAATAGTCAATAATTTTAATAATCTAGTGTTTGACAAACTCAAAGAATTCAGCTTTTGGGATAAGAATTAATAGTTTGACAAAACCTGCTGGGAAAACTGGAAATTAGTATGGCAGAAACTAGGCATTGACCCACACTTAACACCGTACACTAAGATAAGGTCAAAATGGGTTCATCATCTAGGCATAAAGAATGAGATTGTAAATAAATTAGAAGAACATAGGATAGGTTACCTTTCAGACCTGTGGAGGAGGAAGAAATTTGTGATCAAAGAAGAACTAGAGATCATTATTGATCACAAAATAGAAAATTTTGAATATATCAAATTAAAAAGCTTTTGTGCAAACAAAACTAATGCAGACAAGATTAGAAAGGAAGCAATAAACTGGGAAAACATTTTTACAGTCAAAGGTTCTGATAAAGGCCTCATTTCCAAAATATAGAGAGAATTGACTCTAATTTATAAGAAATCAAGCCATTCTCCAATTGATAAGTGCTCAAAGGATATAAGCAGACAATTTTCAGATAAAGAAATTGAAATTAGTTCTAGCCATATGAAAAGATGCTCCAAATCACTATTGATCAGAGAAATGCAAATTAAGATAATTCTGAGATACCACTACACAACTCAAATATTGGCTAGGATGACAGGAAAAGATAATGATGAATATTGGAGGGGATGTGACAAAACTGGGACACTGATACATTGTTGGTGGAATTGTGAATACATCTAACCATTCTGGAGAGCAATTTGTAATTATGCTCAATAAGTTACAAATTGTACATACCCTTTGATCCAGCACTATTACTACTGGGCTTATATCCCAAAGAGATCTTAAAGAAGGGAAAGGGACCTGTATATGCAAAAATATTTGTGGCAGCCCTTTTTGTAGTGGCTACAAACTGGAAATTGAGTGGATGCCAATCAATTGGAGAATGGCTGAATAAGTTGTGGTATATGAATGTTAAGGAATATTATTTTTCTGTAAGAAATGACCAGCAGGATGATTTCAGGGGTCAGTGCTGAAAAATTACCCATGCATATATCTTGTAAATAAAAAGCTATAATAATAAATAAAATAAAATACAGTATCTAAATAATTTATAAAGTAGGATACAATTATATTTTCCTTATCAAAAGGAAGGTTTTGCAAGGGTCAATGCTGAAAAATTACCCATGCATATATCTTGTAAATAAAAAGCTATAATAATAAAAAAATAAAATAGAGTATCTAAATAATTTATAAAGTAGGATACAATTATATTTTCCTTACCAAAAATGCAATTGAAACATAGTCATATTCATTAAAAGGATAGGTTGCTGCAGATTATAGGTAAAGATCATAGTCAAAAGGTAAATAGTAAAAAAGATGTCTGTGGTGTTCTCTTCTTTAAAATATAATGGTTCTCTCTGGGAGAGAGCAGCTTTCTTGGGGAGGTTTTCTGGAGGCAGCCTTAGTTTCAGTTAAAAGTAATAATTATTCCAAATACAGCCAGGTGTTAAAAATGCAGATCCTTTATTGCTTCCTCCAAAATAGCCCGATTAGTTTTTCTTAGAGGCCTATCTTTCTGCTTGGTTTTAAGAGCTCTTGAAATTGTTCTTTGCCTCTGCTTTCTTCAGCCTCCAGCCAGCACCGAGGTGGAAGATGGAATGAATCTCTTGTTTCCTTGCCTAGGGCTGGGCAACTTTCTGGAGAGTCTTTCAGACCAGCCTTGGTCTCAGTGAGGGAAATGCAGGAGCCCAGCCACCACAGTGGTGTGAGATGAAGTGAATCTGGTTGTGCCTCTGAGAGAGGGCTTCTCTCTGAACTCATTCTACTGGCTCACTGAAGCTCTATTTATGCTCCTTTTCCAAGAGCGGGATTGTGGGATCCCAGAGTGCGAATATGGGTTTCCTCCCAGAGTGCTCTCTGGCCCTAAGAGCTTCTTGCTTATATGAGCTCCCTAAAGGTGTGAACACAAGCATTGTTTCTATCAGTTACACTTAGTACCTTGTTTCTTCTGGCCCATAACATCTCCTTGTAAGAGCAGATGAATCATATTGAACCATGCAAAATTAGATAATTATTGTCTCTATCAATTCTATTGACTTAAAACTTTGTAAGGATTCCAACAGATGTCAAGCAGGGAAAATACATTTTCTAAAAGTATAATAGACATTTAATAAATATAAATAATAAATACATATAAGCCAAATAACATAGAATCTAAGTATTTAACAAATATAAATGTATTAAATGGAAAATGTTAAAATTACTACAGTGAGGGAGATTAATGTCTATTTTTTTCAGATTTAAACAACTCTACTAAAAAGATGAAGGAGAAAAAAAGTTAAGGATTTGAAAAAAATTCTAGAAAAATAAAAAATGAGAGATCTCTTGTCTTATAGTCTTTTCGCAAATACATGGCATGACTACTACAATATGAAATGACCTACTGGTCCATGAAATCATCTTTCTTGCTGCCTTTACATTTATGATTAAAACCAACATGTCAACTTTTATATTTCCTTTCCAAAGACATTTTGTGATTTCTTTTATTTAAATGTAACTTGTTTTCTTGTGCTTTCTTTTATAGCAACAATTAATTGTTATCATGTATTCAGCAGTTTTATATGCCAATTATTATACCCAAGTATACAAAAATTAAAAACAGAGATTATGTGCTCTTAAATTTAATATTCAATTAGAAAAACAAGTACATATGCAAAATAGTCATATGGTAATTTTTTGGGAGGATGATTATACTAGCAGCTAGAAAATCATCAAAGGCTTCAAGTAGAAGGTAGTTTTTCAGTGGAATTTTAAAGAAGGCTTGGGATTCTAAGAGGACCTGGAAATACAATGGCTTCTAGGCATAGAGGTAGACATAAAAAGGTGTGGAGATGACAGATGAAATGCCATGTGTGAGAAACAACAAAAAAGCCTAATATAGTTTAACAGTTTAAACTATGACAGATAGTAATGCATAATAAACCCAGTGGATTAGTTTGAAGACAGATTGTGAAGGTCTTTAAATGACAAAAAAAAAGAATTTGCATTTGCTCTTCAAGGCAATCAAATAAAAATAATAAATTGAACAATGCTGTCTAGACTTTATCTAGTGTTTGAAACTGCAAAACACTTTATAGAAATTAGTTTATCTCAAAAATCTATGATTTGTTCTTTGACCCACTCATTCTTTAGAATTGGATTATTTAATTGCCAATAAATTTTTAGTCTATACTTCCCTGACCCTTTATTCAATGTAATATTTATCACATAATGATCTGAAAAAGAAGCATTTACTATTGCTGCCTTTCTGCATTGGATTGTGAGGTTTTTATGCCCGAGGACATGATCAATTTTTGTGTAGGTGCCAAAGTATGTTCCTTGTTATCCCTAATTAATTTTCTCCAGAGATCTATCATATCTAAGTTTTCTAAGATTCTACTAATCTCCCTAGGTTATTCCTTTCTTATTTTGTGGTTAGATGTATCTAATTCTGAGAGAGGGAAGGTAAGATTGCCCACTAATATAGTTTGGTTGTCTATTTCTTCCTATAGTTGACTTAAATTCTTCTCAAAGTATTTGGATGTAGAGGGGCAGAACTCTGGATAAGTATGCTTGAATAAAGGATACTTACAACAAGATATTAACTCAGTAGAATTGATGAAATGATGGTTCTCTAGTTCACATATATACTTAGTATTTAGTATGGTGATATAATGGTTCTCTAGTTCACACATATTCAGTATGCTGTAATTGTACTAAGATATATAAGAGCTGAGCACACACACACATATCTATATCTATATCTATATCTATATATAAATGATATATAAGGGGAAATGAGATATTCTATCTTTGACCATCCTCCTGGTGGCTCTCCTGCCTCCTTCACACCTCCATTAAGATCAAGAATGGAGGGCGGGGGGAGAGCCAAGATGGCAGAGATGGCACACTCGACTTTCTAAACTCTTCTCTTACCCTCTTTATCAATATTATATTGAGCCTCAAAAATAGTCTTGACTGCTACAATTCATAAAGATAAGAAGTATAACAACTCACCAGCCGAAGAAAATCTGCAGTCTCGCCAAAAAAGGTTTGTCCCGGAGGGAGGGGGGAGGGGGGAGGGGGAGATCAGCGTAGACAGGGAGAGAAATTAGTTTCCAAGGAGAGCCTCAAACCAGAAGTGAGAGCACAGATCGCAACAGAAGCTCCCAGCCCCAACCTGCAGTACGGGGCTTTTCCTTGGGGCACTTGCAAACCTGCAGGGCAGGAGGGCACAGCCCAGGTTAGCCTCTAATCTGCACAGTGGGGGACTTGACATGGGGGTCATAGAGTTTTTGCAGGGCCCATTTGCATTGGGCAGAGACTTCAGGGCAGACTTCCAGTAGAGACAGGCTATTTGCAGTCATCTGCTAATACCCACAGCCCCACAAGGGGCTCTGGCGTGGGGCAGTGACACATTCACCGCTTAATCTCTATCCTAGGGCAGTCGCTAACCCACAAAGCCCAACTGGGCACTTCCATAGCTCAACCAGTGCTGAATCCACCTCCAGTTGGGGGAAGGGAAAACTCTCACTCAGAGCACTCCCATACCTAGGAGCTGGAAACTGGATTATATCTCTCCTGTTCTGCAGAGGAAGCTGGTAACCCCCTTGCCTAGGAGGCATACCCTAAAGACTTTAAAACATGAATAAAAAGATGAAAAGAACAACCGACAGCTTCTATGCAGAAAAAGAGCAGGTCAGCAAACTTAAAGAGACTAATATCAAACAGGCACCAGATATACCCCAAAGGGGAATGTCACCTGTCCCCTCTTACATGATGCTCTCATAGATGAGACCATTAAAAGTCTCAAAAGAGAGTTAGAAGATAAATGGGGAAAGGAAAGAGAAGCCCTACAAGAGAGCAACAACTTCCTGAAATACGAATTGGAAAAGATAAAAAATTCCGAGGAAGTGCAGGGAAACAAAATTTGTGAATTGGAAAAAGTAAAAAAAAATCTCAGGAAAGTAAGAATTGTGAATTGGAAAAAATAAAGAATTCACTAGAAAGTAGGATTTGTGAACTGGAAAAGACAAAGAACTCACAAGAAAGTAAGATCTGTGAATTGGAAAAAGAAAATAATTCACTAAAAAAAAAAAAAAATTAGTGAAATGGAAAAAAATTCCATAGAGCAAAACAATACATTTAAAAACTCAATTGGACATATACAGAAAGAAGTAAAAAAAGCTAATGAAGAAAATAATTCTTTAAAAATTAGAACTGAACAAATAGAAACTAATGATTCATTGAGACAGTAAGAATCAGTCAAGCAAAACCAAAAAAATGACAAACTGGAAAAAAACCATGAATTATCTACTTGCAAAAATGACAGACTTGGAAAATAGATCTAGGAGAGATAATCTGAGGATTATTGGATTTTTCGAAAATTATGATGAAAAAAAGAGCCTAGGTACTATTTTACAAGAAATCATCAAAGAGAACTGCCCAGATGGAATAGAATCAGAAGGTAAAATAGGCATTGAAAGAATTCATTGAACACCTTCTGAAAGAGACCCCTAAAATAAAAACCCCAAGGAATATTGTGGCCAAATTTCAGAACTATCAGATTAAGGAAAACATTTTACAAGCAGCCAAAAAAAAAAAAAAAAACAATTTAAATACCGAGGTGCCACAATAGGGATCACCCAAGAAGTGGCTGCCTCCACATTAAAGGATGGAAGGGCCTGGAATCTGATATTCTGAAAGGCAAAAGAACCTGGGATGCAGCCAAGAATAAATTACCCAGCTAAGCTGAGCATTTTCTTCCAGGGAAGAAGATGGACATTTAATGAAACAAATGTATTTCATTTGTTTCTAAGGAAAAAACCAGAACTAAACAAAAAAGGTGATCTCTAACCATAGGACTCAAGAGATGCAGAAAAGGTAAAAAGAACTCTTGAGAATTGTATTTCTGTTGTGGATATACAAAAAGAATACATGTGTAATTTGATTTTACTGATATAACATAAAAAGGGAAGTAAATATGGAAAAGGGATGATGGCAGAATAAGGTGGGAAGGAGGGATAAAAAGAGGGAAACCACATCCCACAAAGAGGCAAAGGAAACTTATCATATCTGAGGGAATTTAGAGAGGGGGAGGAACATTGTGTGAATCTTACTCTCATCAGAGTTAGCTCAAAGAGAATATAATTGACATTTGTTTTAGAGAAATTCTCTCTCACCTCATTAAAAAAGGGGGAGAGGAAAAGGGAAAAGAAAAAGAGTAATAAGGGAAGGAAGGGGAAAAGATTCAAAGGGGGGGAGGAAGGGATTCTAAAGAAGGTAAGCATCGTAATACAAGTGGGGTACATAAGTTCAAAAGGGAAAAGAGTGTTGGGTGAGGCAAGAAAAAGTAAAGCATAATCTGAGGTTATTAGAATGGCAGGAAATACAGAATTAGTAATTCTAACCGTAAATGTGAATGGGATGAACTCCCCCATAAAGAGGAGGCAGATAGCAGACTGGATCAAAAGTCAGAACCCTACAATATATTGTTTAAAAGAAACACATTTAAAGCAGGGAGATACATACAGAGTAACGGTAAAAGGCTGGAGCAAAATCTATTATGCTTCCGGTGAAGTTAAAAAAGCAGGGATAGCCATCCTTATCTCAGAACAAGCAAAAGCAAAAATTAATCTAATTAAAAGAGATAAGGAAGGAAACTACATCCTGCTAAAGGGTAGCATAAATAATGAAGCAATATCAATATTAAACATATATGCACCAAGTGGTATGGCATCCAACTTCCTAAAGTAGAAATTAAGAGAGTTGCAAGAAGAAACAGACAACAAAACTGTAATACTGGGAGATCTCAACCTTGCACTCTCAGAATTAGACAAATCAAACAACAAAACAAATAAGAAAGAAATTAAAGAAGTAAATAGAATATTAGAAAAATTAGGCATGTTAGATCTTTGGAGAAAATTGAATGGAAACAGAAAGGAATATACTTTCTTCTCAGCAGTTCATGGAACCTATTCAAAAATTGACCATATATTAGGACATAAAGACCTCAAAATTAAATGCAAGAAAGCAGAAATAGTAAATGCTCTTTTCAGATCCTGATGCAATAAAAACTACATTCAACAAAAAGTTAAAAATATATAAAATAAAATAGGGAATGAAGGAGTCCTACCAAATTCCTTCTATGACACAGACATGGTACTAATACCTAAACCAGGTAGGTTGAAAACAGAGAAAGAAAATTATAGACCAATCTCCCTAACGAATATTGATACTAAAATCTTAAATAAGATATTAGTAAAAAGACTACAGAAAATCATTCCCAGGATAATATACTATGATCAAGTATGATTTATACGAGGAATGCAGGGTTGGTTCAATATTAGGAAAACTATCAATATAATTGGCCATATTAATAACCAAATTAACAAAAACCACATGATCATCTCAATAGATGCAGAAAAAGCATTTCACAAATTCCAACATCCATTCCTATTAAAAACACTTGAGAGTATAGGTATAAATGGGACTTTTCCTTAAAATAATCAGCAGCATCTATTTAAAACCATCAGTAAACATCAATGTAATGGGGACAAACTGCAACCATTCCCAATAAGAGCTGGAGTGAAACAAAGTTGCCCACTATCACCGTTACTATTTAATATTGTATTAGAAACGCTAACTTTGGCAATAAGAGCTGAGAAAGAGATAAAAGAAATAAGAATAGGCAATAAGGAAACCAAATTATCACTCTTTGCTGATGATATGACGGTATACTGAGAGAACCCCGGAGATTCTACTAAAAAGTTATTAGAAATAATCCACAACTTTAGCAAAGTTGCTGGTATAAAATAGACCCACATACGTCATCAGCATTATTATATATCACTAACAAAATCCAACAGTCAGAGTTACAAAGTGAAATTCCATTTAAAGTAACTACTGATAATATAAAATATTTAGGAATCTATCTGCCAAGGGAAAATCAGAAACTTTATGAGCAAAATTACAGACCACTTTTCACACAAATTAAGTCTGATGTAACCAATTGGAAAAATAGTAAATGCTCTTGGATAGGGCAAGCAAATATCATAAAGATGACAATATTACCTAAATTAATCTGTTCATTTAGCGCTATACCAATCAGACTCTCAAAAAACTATTTTAATGACCTAGAAAAAATAACAACCAAATTCATATGGAAAAAATAAAAGGTCAAGAATTTCAAGGGAATTAATGAAAAAAAAAATCAAATGAAGGTGGCTTAGCTGTACCAGATCTAAAATTATATTATAGAGCAGCAGTTACCAAAACCATTTGGTATTGGCTAAGGAACAGATTAGTTGATCAGTGGAATAGGTTAGGTTCAAGGGACAAAACAGTCAACAACTATAGCAACCTAGTCTTTGACAAACCTAAAGACCCCAGCTTTTGAGATAAGAACTTACTGTTTGACAAAAATTGCTGGGAAAATTGGAAACTAATATGGCAGAAACTAGGCACTGATCCACACTTAACACTGTACACCAAGATAAGGTCAAAATAGGTTCATGACCTAGGCATAAAGAATGAAATTATAAATAAATTAGAGGAACACAGCATATTTTACCTCTCAGACCTGTAGAAGAGGAAGGAATTTATGACCAAAGAAGAACTAGAGATCATTACTGATCACAAAATAGAAAATTTCAACTATACCAA
This sequence comes from Sarcophilus harrisii, assembly GCF_902635505.1. Taxonomy (NCBI): domain Eukaryota; kingdom Metazoa; phylum Chordata; class Mammalia; order Dasyuromorphia; family Dasyuridae; genus Sarcophilus; species Sarcophilus harrisii. The sequence goes on along the minus strand of NC_045426.1, from coordinate 482,373,962 downwards.
ACTGAAAAGTTTTTGTACAAACAAAATTAATGCAGACAAGATTAGAAGGGAAGCAATAAACTGGGAAAATATTTTTACAGTCAAAGGTTCTGATAAAGGCCTCATTTCCAAAATATATAGAGAATTAACTCTAATTTATAAAAAATCAAGTCATTCTCCAATTGAACAATGGTCAAAGGATATGAACAGACAATTCTCAGATGAAGAAATTGAAACTATTTCTCATCATATGAAAAGATGCTCAAAGTCATTATTAATAAGAGAAATGCAAATTAAGACAACTGTAAGATACCACTACACTCCTGTCAGATTGGCTAAGATGACAGGAAAAAAATAATGATGATTTTTGGAGGGGATGCGGGAAAACTGGGACACTCATACATTGTTGGAGTTGTGAACAAATCCAACCATTCCGGAGAGAAGTTTAGAACTATGCTCAAAAAGTTATCAAACTGTGCATCCAGCATCCTTTGATCCAGCAGTGTTACTACTGGGATTATATCCCAAAGAGATCATAAAGAAGTGAAAGGCACCTGTATGTGCATGAATGTTTGTGGCAGCCCTCTTTGTAGTAGCTAGAAACTGGAAACTGAGTGGATGCCCATCAGTTGGAGAATGGCTGAATAAATTGTAGTATATGAATATTATGGAATATTATTGTTCTGTAAGAAATGACCAACAGGATGATTTCAGAAAGGCCTAGAGAGACTTACATGAATTGATGCTGAGTGAAATGAGCAGGAACAGCAGGTCATTATATACTTCAACAACAATACTATATGATGACTAGTTCTGATGGACCTGGCCATCCTCAGCAATGAGATAAACCAAATCATTTCCAGTGGAGCAGAAATGAACTGAACCAGCTATCCCCAGAGAAAGAACTCTGGGAGATGACTAAAAACCATTACATTGAATTCCCAGTCCCCATATTTTTGCCTACCTGCATTTTGGATTTCCTTCACTGGCTAATTATACAATATTTCAGAGTCCGATTCTTTTTGTACAGAAAAATAATGATTTGGTCATGTATACGTATTGTGTATCTAATTTATATTTTAATATATTTAACATCTACTGGTCATCCTGCTATCTGGGGAAGGGGGGAGGGGATAAGAGGTGAAAAATTGGAACAAGAGGTTTTGCAATTGTTAATGCTGTAAAGTTACCCATACATATAACATGTAAATAAAAGGCTATTAAATAATAATAATAAAAAAAAAGATCAAGAGTGAGTCAGTCAGAGTCAGCCAGACTGTGGAGGAGAGACTGAGTGAAGGAGAATGTGAGACTGAGTGTGCTCTAGCTTGATCTCAAACCTGAGACTCAGGAATAAAGAGTTTTGACTCTATTCCTGACTATACTCCTGGTAACTATCCTGCTGAGATCAAGGTCTGTCCAAAAGACCTCCAAGAAAGCTCGCAGACATTACAGTTAAGCATATTCATTTAGCACAGATACCATTTCATTTTCTATAGTGCCCTTTAACAGGGAGGCACAACCAAGGTGACAGAAAGGAGCCATGCCTTTTTCTGAGCTCTCCCCATGTCCCTCAAGTTAGCAGCAAATCCAGCCTCTAAACTAGTTTTAGAGTGATTGAATCCACATATATTTGGAGTGTAATAAATTTCCAGCAGAACATAATTTGTAAGATATTATTAAAAAATGTCTGTTTCAATCAGACATGGAGGGAGCCCCGCTGAATATAGGTGGTCTGAGGACAAGTGCCCAATGCAAACAATGTACAGTCCTAGGATAGTGTGGGCTCCACTAGCCAGGGAATTTACTGGGATGAATCTACAACAGTGTTGGCTACTCTGTCCTGGTTATAAGCCAATAAATCAGCAGATTAGCTATAAAACATCCACTGCAAATACAGAAGGCAAATAGTGAGCCCCTAAACCCCAGAATTTCATGGGACCTACCCAGGCCCACCCAGCACTGCAAGTTAGTCAGCATTGACCCAACATAGCCACTGTGGCCTGTAGAAAAAACTTGCAAAATCTTTCCTGTGCCCTAAAAGCAGACTCAGCTTTTTAAAAAATGAGCAAAAAATAACAAAAAAGTTTTGCGCATAGGTTTTTTGTAATGTAGAAAGAGAAGAACAGATTTCAAACCCTGAGGACACTAAAATCTGGTCATCTCTAGACAAAGTCCCAAAGGGTGATATAAATTGGCCCCAATCTTACAAGACTCTCTAGGGAAGAATTTGAAAATATCTTAAAAGAGAGTTAGAAGGAAAATGGGTAATGGAACTGAGAACTTTGCAAGAGGGTTTGGGAAAAAAAAACACAGAAATCATCTGAAGAAAACTATACAAAATAGATTTTGTAAAATGGAAAAAGCATATAACTCCTTACAAAATATATTTGACTAAATGGAAAAAATCAATCAACTCCCTGAAAAAAGAATTTGTGAAATAGAAAAAGAAAACGACTCCTTAAAAACTGAATTGGTGAAATGGAAAAAAAAAATCTATAGAACAAAATAACTCATTTAAAAATTCAGTCAGCCAAGTACAAAAGAAGCTAAAAAAGGTAACTGAAAAAATAATTCAAATAAATTAGAACTGAACAAATGGAAATGAATGACTTAATGAGACATCAAGAATCAGTGAAGCAAACCCCCCCCCAAAAAAATGAAAAACTGTAAGAAAATGTAAAATACCTCCTTGGAAAAACAACTGGCCTAGAAAATAGATCCAGGAGAAAGAATCTAAGAATTATTGGACTTCCAGAAAACCATGATGAAAAAAAAAGAGCCTAGATATCATCTTTCAGGAAATCATTGAGGAAAACTTCCCTGATGTCCCAGAATCAGAAAATAAAATAGCCATTGTTAAATAATCTCTGATCACCTCCTGAAAGAGACCCCAAAATGAAAACCCCAAGGAATATCGTATCAAGTAACAACCCTTTGTGTCTTTTAATTAGATCCAGTTTTACTTTTGTTTTAACTGAGATCAGAATTTTTATCCTTTCTTCCTCCTTGTCCCTCTTTTGGCTAAAGTATAATAAATTCTGCTCCAGGCTTTTACCCCTAATCTTTATGTACTTCTCTGCTTTAAATATATTTCTTTTAAACAGTATAATGCAAAAGGAGACCAAAAAAACCTAACTGAAGAAAATAATTCATTAAAAATTAGAATTGGATGAATGGAAGCAAATGACTCAATAAGACATCAATAATCAGTCAACCAAACCAAAAGATTAAACAAAAATAGAAGAAAATGCAAAATACATCATTGGGAAGACAACTGAACCTGGAAAATAGATCCAGTAGTCACAATCTAAGAATTACTGCAGTATTTGAAAACCACGATGAAAAACAAAAAGAGTCTTGACAAAATCTTTCAATAAATCATCAAGGAAAACTGCCCAAATGTTCTAGAACCAGAGGGTAAAGCAGCCATTAAAAGAATCCACCCATAACTTCTTGAGACCCTCAAATGAAAACTCCAAGGAATACTGTAGCTAAGTTCCAGAATTATCAGATCAAGGAAAAACTATTGCAACCAGACAGAAAGAAACAATTCAAATATAGATGAGCCACATTCAGGATTACCCAGTATCTAGTAGCTTTCCAATTAAAGAATCAGAGGGCCTATAATATGATATTCCAGAAGGCAAAGGATCTTGGACATCAGCCAATAACCAACTATTAAGCAAAATTACGTATTATTTTTCAGGGGAAATATAGGGATTTTCATTTATTTTTCATGAAAAGAGCTGAACAAAATTTGATCTTGATGCTTCAAGAGAGGCATAAAAAGGTAAAAGGGGGAGAAAAAAATATGTTTTTTAAATGATAAAATGTTTACATGCCTATATGGAAAGATGATATGTTTAACTGTAAAGAACTGTATCTTTGTCAGGACTATACTTAGATGATATAGATAAAATTTGACTTTACTATGATGATATAAAAAAGAAACTAAAGATGGAAAATGGATTGTATTGGAAGATGATGGAAGGAGAGGTAAAAAGACTATTATAATTGAGGGAAAGAAAAGTGGGAGGTAATAGAAGAGAGAACAGAAGAAAAGGATAAGAAAAGGGGTGAGGGTCTATAAAAGAGCAGGGCAGATTGAGGGAGGCAATGGTCAAAAGCCAAACACTGGTGAATAGAGAAAGGGGAAAAGGAAAGATAAAATATAATTTGGAGAAAAGAAGATGGTGGGAAATACAGAGTAAGTAATTTTAAATGTGAATGTGAATGGAATGAACTCTCAGAACAGAAGTGGATAGGATATTGGATGAAAAGCCAGAATTTTACAATATATTGTTTAGAAGAAACATATTTAAAGCAGAATGATACATACAGAGTAAAGGTAAAAAGCTAAAGTAGAATCTATTATGGATTTTGCTTTAGCAGAAGTTAAAAAAAAAAAAAAAAACAAGGGTAGCAATCTTGATCTCCGATCAACCAAAAGTAAAAAAAAAAAAAAAAAAAAAAAAAGATCTAAAAATGAAATGAGGGATAGGAAATTTGATCTTGCTAAAGGGTACCATAGATAATGAAGTAATATTAATATTAAATATGCAACAAGTGGCATACCATCCAAGTTCATAGAGGAGAAGTTAAGATACCTGCAAAAAGAATTAGCCAACTAAACTATACCAATGAGGATCTCAACCTTTTTCTATTAGAACTAGATAAATCGAACCACCAAATAAATAAGAAAGAAGTTAAGGAGGTAAATATTTTTGAAAAGTTAGGTATGATTGATCTTTGGAGAAAACTGAATGGATACAGAAAGGAATATGCAATTTCCTTGCCAATACATGAAACTTAACCATGTATTAGAGTATAGAAACTTCAAAATCAAATGCAGAAAGGCAGAAATAATAAATGAATCTTTTTCACATCATGATACAATAAAAATTACAGGGCTAGAAAAATATAGACCCAAAATTAATTTAAAATCCTATTAATTAGGATTTCATTTATTTATTCAATTTATTAATTAAATTTATTTAAAATCCCAAATCTTAAAGAAAGTATGATTAATTCTACTTTTCAAGGTGTTGTTTTCTTTAGTGAATTTATTTTTTGCACTTTGTAAGTTGTGGTTTTAAAAAAATTGATTTCCAAACTGTGCATACCCTTTAATCCAGCAGTGCTACTACTGGGCTTATACCCCAAAGAGATACTAAAGAAGGGAAAGGGACCTGTATGTGCCAAAATGTTTGTGGCAGCCCTGTTTGTAGTGGAGAAACTGGAAAATGAATGGATGCCCATAAATTTGAGAATGGTTGGGTAAATTATAGTATATGAATGTTATGGAATATTATTGTTCTGTAAGAAATGACCAGCAGAATGAGTACAGAGAGGCTTGGAGAGACTTACATGAACTGATGCTTAGTGAAATAAGCAGAAACAGGAGATCATTATATACTTCAACAACGATACTGTATGAGGATGTATTCTGATGGAAGTGGATTTCTTTGACAAAGAGACCTAACTCAGTTTCAATTGATCAATGATGAACAGAAGCAACTACACCCAAAGAAAGAACACTGGGAAATGAATGTAAACTGTTTGCATTTTTTGTTTTTCTTCCTGTGTTATTTCTACCTTCTGAATCCAATTCTCCATGTGCAACAAGAGAACTGTTCGGTTCTACACACATATATTGTATCTAGGATATACTGTGACATATTTAACATATATAGGACTGCTTGCCATCTGGGGGAGGGGGTGAAGGAAGGGAGGGGAAAAATCGGAACAGAAGTAAGTGCAAGGGATAATGTTGTAAAAAAAAAAAAAAAAAAAAAAAAAAAAAACTACCCTGGCATTGGTTCTGTCAATAAAAAGTTATTATAATAAAAAAAAAAAATAAAAATAAAGAATTTATTTCTTCAGTAATTTTTTTTTTCAATTTGGCCAATTGTTTCCTTTAAGTAATTGTGTTCCTCAGTCACTTTTTGTTGTTTTCCAAGTTTTGACTGCCTCTTACATACCACTAGTGTCTTTTCTCAACTTTTCTTCTACCTCTCTTATTTTTCTGTTAAAATCCTTTATGAGCACTTTCAAGAAACCTGTCTTGAAGTTCATCGAATTTATCTTGAGCTTCAGAGTGATTTCATTTTATCAGACATTGTTTAGATACTTGGTTTCATGTGCTTTTTGAAGGAAATTGGGAAAGCTCAAGCAACTTCCTGGCTTCACTGTACCATATTGTTTTGCCACCAGGACTCCAATATACTATTTCTTAATATGAAGTATGAATTTGACTACTGCCTTAATGTGACCAAATTTTTTATAACAGATAATTATGACTTCCTTTCAGAGTTTCAAGTCACATCTCTTCTTCCTAAACAAATTGTATGCCAAAATTAAAAAAATGGTTTATTTTTAAAAGTCATGATAATCTGACAAAATGATAGAAAAATACACTATGCAACATGAAATATATAAAAATACTAAAAATTCCAAAAAATTACATGGTGAAAGTAAGAGTGTAATAGCCAGAAGGAAGAACATAGGGTGAAAATATATTACTTTAATCCCCTGCTAATTCTCACAGATCTGAACTCCCAGTTGAAAAAGAGATATGAAGCTTTCTTGCCTTAGGCATATAAAAAAACATCAAAAATGAAAAAGGTCATACTGGGTTTTGAGCAAAACTTGATCTTCAAGTCAATGAAGGGAAATGTAGAAAATTCTCATCCTTTTCTACTTCGTTATAAGGATGAGAGGTTACCAGATAAATCACAAATATGAAGGAATTATTTTCAAAGGTAGAGTGACCTTTACTATCAGATCATAATGATGATATTTTAATTTAAAAATAAAAAGGATACACTAGGATAACAAGAAACACAAAATAATGTGAATTTCTCACAATTTTCACATGTTGAATTTTTCTGACATTTCTGATTTGAAGGATGATAAATAATGGTATTAGGGAATCAATATCAGGAAAAAAGACACTATATCACCTTTTCAACAACAGAAAAACAAACTCGACTATAGAGAAGAAAATAACAAATTTTCCATGAAAAAGTAGTTTTGAAGAATGAATTAATAGAAAGCATGCTATAATCTAAATCCAATTACATTCAAGTTTTAATAATTTAGGATATTCTTTAAAAAAAAAACCTTAAGTAGAATTGCATTACTCAAATTAAAACGTATTTAGCGAATGATCAAAAAGACATAACAACAGTACATTAAACATAATTTTATTCCATTTCACATGAGGATATCCGGAGGAAAAAAAATACTTAGAGAATTTCTCCAAACAACAAATTTGTCAACGTTTTTAAGTGAGTTACTATATATTACTTTTGTTTAATATATAATTTTGAGGGGAGAAGGAGTGGGAAGGAGAGCTAAGAAATTTACCCAATGATAAAGCTACTCAGCAAAAAGTCATGGGATATTATTCAACTTGTCTTTGATCTAAAGGACATTTGAAAGATAAAAATAGGAATTGGAATCATGAAGAATATTGCTTGATAAAAATTTGAATTCTTTGTCTATCCATTTAATAGACAAAATAGAAGTAGTCGCCCAGAAACAGAAAATGATAGAAATCTATCAATTCAAGATAGAAAAGGTTACTTATATTCTGAAAGGTCCAAAGTAACCTTGATTGTCATTCCTATTATTTGAGTCAAGGCAAGAGATAATAGGAGATTCAAAAATGCAAAGACACACAGACACACAGAAACAGTGACAGAGAGACCTGGAGATACACAGACTGAGAAAGAGAAACAGAGACAAAGAGAATGTTACTTCCACTGCCAATCAAGAGTAGATTAATTTGAGGAAGGATTTAATCATGTAAAGCCCAATTCTTAAGGTAGATTCATTCTCTCAGATTACTGCTTGACTCATAAAGTCACAGAATTTAGAAAAGAAAACAATGATTGATTTCCAGGATCAAGACCACAGTGATCATTCTGATTCTCTCATGTTCACCTCTAGACAACCTTAAAATATTGCCACAAAATAGATTCTGGAGCAGTGGAACCAGCAAGGAATTCCAGTGTTTGAAGGATCAGTATCAGGAAAATTATCATCATAGCTGATCACATCAAAAATAGCACTAAGAGAAATCATGTAATTATCTCAATGGATACAGAAAAACAAAGCTTTTAAAAAATCCAGCATCTATTCCTAAAAAAAAATAGTAGAAAGCAAAGGAATAAATGAAGTTTTACTTAAAATGATAAGTAGCACCTATCTAAAAACATAAGTAAGAATTATATGTAACAGGGATAAGTTAGAAGCAATCCCAGTAAGATCAGTGGTGAAAGAAAAATACCCATTATCACCACTGTTATTCAATATTGTACTAGAAATGTTAACTTTAACAATAAGAAAAAAGAAATTGAAAAAATAAAGTAGGCAATGAGGAAAAAAAAAACTATCATTCTTTATAGATGATATAATGTATACTTAGAGAAGCTTAGATAATTAACAAAAATTTACTTGAAACAATGAAAAACTACCTTAGCAAAGTTCCAGGATAAAAAATAAATTCACAAAAATCATTGGCATTTCTATATGTTACGAACAAAGACCAGCAAGCAGCAAGAGAAAGCAAGAGAAAACCTATTTAAAAATAACTGTAGATATATAAAATATCTATGATTCTGCAAACCCAGAAACTAAATCAATATAATTATTAAACATTTTTTTTCACACAAATAAAGTCAGATCCAAACAATTGAAAAATACCAATTGTTCATGAGTAGGCTAAACCAATAATAACAATAACAATTTTCTCTATATTAATCTACTTATTAAGCAAACTGCCAAAAATTATTGTATGCAGCTGGAAGAAATCATAAGAAAATTCATTTGGCAAAAGAAAAGATCAAGAATATCAAAGGAACTAATAGAAAAAAAAAAACACAAGTGATGGTTGCCTAGCCATACTAGACCTAAAACTATTTTCTAAAGGGGGCAGTCATCAAAAATCATTTTGTACTGATTAAGAAATAGAGTTGTGGATCAATGGAGTAGGTTAAGTACACAAGACATACTATTTGATGACTATTGGAATCTAGTGTTTGATAGACCTAAAGATTATAACTTCTGGGATAAGAACTCACTCTGACAAAAATATTAGGAAAACTGGAAAACAGCATGATAGAAAACTAGGCATAGACCAACATCTCACACCCTATTGTCAAGATATGATTGAAACTGGTTCATAATTTAGACATAATTTAGAAAATTACGAGAACAAGTGATAATTTATCTGTCAGCCAAGAATTAGAAGGGAAGCAGAAAGCTGGGAAACACTTTTTATGACAAGTGTTTCTTATAAAGGCCTCATTTCTAAAATATATGGATAACTGACTCAAATTTATAAGAATATAAGCTATTCTCCAATTGACAAGTGCTCAAAGGATATGAACAGATAATTTACAGATGAAGAAATTTAAGCCATCTATAGTTTTTTTTAAAGAAAGCTCTAAATGACTATTGATTAGAGAAATATAAAGTAAAACAACTCTGAGTCATATATCTGACTGGTTTTGACAGAAAAAGTTAATAGAACATGTAGAAGGGGACATGGGAAAACTGGAACACTAATGGAAGTACAAACATTTTTGCAACAGATCTTTTTGATGTGGCAAAAAATTGGAAAATGAGTGAATGTCAATCAATTGGGAAATGAGTGAAGAAATTATAGTATATGAATATAGTGTAATATTGCTATGCTACACAAAATTATGAATAGGTAGATTTCAGAAAAGCCTAGAAAGACTTACATGGATAGATGATGAGTGAAGTGAGTAGAATCAAAAGAACACTGTGCATAGTAACAGCAATATTATGTGATTATCAATTATAGAAGACTTAATTCTCAGCAATACAGTGATAAAGTTCAATTCCAATAGACTTGGGTTAGATAGTAACATCTGCATCTCATAAGAGAACTATAGAAGCTAAATATCGATTAAAGCATACTATTTTCAAAATTTTTTCCTATTTTTTCTTTTGTTCTTTCATTCACAACATGACAAGTATGGAAATATGTTTAAAATTATTATACATGTATAAACTGCCAAGTATTTACATTTTCAAAGCAAATGAATATATAGAAAGGAAAAAGACAGAAACAGAGTGAAATCTAGCAAATTTGGCAAGAGAGAATTATAGAATTTAAAAGGCAGAAAATGGCAGCTAAATGGTACAATGGATAGTATGCTGATCCTGAAGTCAGGAAAACTTAGCTACAGGAGTTCAAATTTGGCATCAGACATTTACTAGCTATGTGAACCTGAATAAGTCTCTTAGCCCTCTTTTAAAAATGTGTCTTCCTCCCCACTCTTTTTAGTTCTTTTTGTCTAATATTTTCCATCATTAGAGTGTAAGCTTTTTGAGGGTAAGAAATTATTTTACTTTTAGTTTGTCTTTGTATCTCAGTACAGTATTTAGTTTATATTAAAAGTACAGAAAAAAGCAACATATGATTTGAGTTTCTTTTTAATAATAGTGTTTGATAAACCTAAAGATAATTAACAACTCTGAAAATACAACCAGCCCACTAACCACATCTGTTGCAGTGGAATATTACTTAGCTCTAAATAATATCTGTAAGATTTTTAAATTGGTAGAAAAATGTTATTTATTGTCAATCAAATACTTGGCAAATATTAAATATACACTATGTGCTGGACAGATCAAAGAGTGCTTGAAAAGCAAAAGCAAAAATAATACATCCCTGTACTCAGGGAGATTATTAATTTTGACATATTTAAGAATATAGAAAATAAATATAGGGTAACTGGGAGATAAGTTGAATACACTAGATGTTGGGAGGAATCAAGAAAGGTTTCTTATAGATGGTAGCTTTAGCACTCAACTTTGAAGGAAATAAGGGATTTTAAAAGTAAGAGGTAAAGATAGTCATTTTCAGGAATAGGAGACAATTAGTAAAACAGCACTGAGGTGGGGCAATAAAGTGTTGTATGTGAAGAACATCAAGTCAACTTTGGCTAGATTACCAAGTGAGGAAAAAAAGTATTTTAAAAGGGCTAGAAAGATCATTGCGGCTAACTTGTAAAGAGTTTTTATTTGATTCTAAAAGTAAATGGAAACTGTCAGAGTTATTGAGTAGGGGATTGAAGACATGCACTTCAAGAAAATTATTTAATGGTAGAATTGGAGTAGGAGTGAAGATAAATTAGTTAGGAAGAAGTATTAGGAAGTTATTTAAATATTCTATGTATACCATAATGAGTTTCTGGCCTAGAATTGTGACTGAAGGAAAGCGAGATTTAAGAGATTGTAAAAGTAGGAATGACAAAAACTTTAACCAAGGATTGCATATGGAGATGAGGTAGTGTGAAGTATAAAGGATAAGGCCAAAGCTGAAAAACTAGTTATGATTTTGAAAGAAATAAAAAGTTCAGAGGAAAGGTGAATTTTTAGTGGCAAATAATAAGTTAAGTTTTAGACATATTTTAGTTAGGCCTCAAAGACACCTAGAATAAAATACCCATTGAAAATATCATTTCTTTAAAATCATTTATTTAAAAAAAATACTTAATAGCAAAAAGATTATCAAAGTGAAATGTTCTAATATTGTAAAAATCTCAAAACCGATAATACACAAAATGATGTGGAAGTTGCCTCAGGGAAGATTCATAAATTTTGTAGTTTATTAAAAATTAATGAAATAACTAATTATTCCTTTACTCTGTAGAGGATACTTTTAAAAATGACTATCTGAAAAGAAAATTCAAACATTAGGCATTTTTTACATGTCACCTTCTGTGAAGCACTATGTTGAGCACTGAAGACGACATAAAGAGGGGAAAAAAGACAGTATCTAAAGAAGTTACATTTTATTGAGAAATTTTTGCAAAAATGTAAATACTGGATATATACACAATAAAAACAAAGTGATTTTGAGGAGGGCATTAAGTAAATTAGGATAAGCCACTTGAAGGAGGTGAAATTTGGACAAATCCTTGGGGGGGTCCTAGAGTTAAAAGATTAGATGATGAAGGAACATACTCTAGCTCTATGGGACATCATAAGTGAAGGAACAAAGGATAAAGATGCAATATCATGTTTATGGATCAGTAAATGGGACACATGGTTGGAAGGAAGAGTAGATAAGGGGGACAGAATAAAAATCTTTCTTTTTTGTTAGAGTCCTTTTTTTAAAAAAGTCATTGCATATTACTAAGAGCAATTCACTTTTTTTTCCCTAGAAAATTTATTTATTTTTAATACAGATTACTTTATGAATCATATTGGAAAAGAAAAATCAAAACAAAAAGGGAACTAAGTCTTTCATAGTTGATCATCACACATTCTTGCTGTTACTGTGCACAATATATTCCATGTTCTACTTATTTTGGTCAGCATCAGTTCATGTAAAACTTTCCAGGCCTTCTTGTAATCAGCTTCTTCATCATTATTTATAAAACAATAATATTCCATTATCTTCATTTACTACCACAACTTCTTTATATCAACTGATGGTCATCTCCTTTTTTTCCAATTCTTTGCTGCCACAAAAAGAGCTGCTACAAACATTTTTGATTGGGTCCTTTTTGCCCCTTCCTTAGGATACAAACCCAGTAGTGAACTGCTGGATCAAAACTGGGAAACTAATGGTATTATAAAAGTGTATACACCTGGGTCAAAAGGTGTACACACTTTTATAATACCATTAGTTTCCCAGTTTTCCCACAACTTGTTTCCCCAACATTAGTCATTATCTTTTCCCATCATTTTAGCCAATCTGAGAGCTATGAGGTGATAACTCAAAGTTGTTTTAATATACATTTCTCTAATCAATAGTGATTTAGACTATTTTTCATATGACTATAGATGGCTTTGATTTCATCATCTGAAAATTATCTGCTCATATCCTTTGATCATTTATCAATTGGAGAATTATTCTTACAAATTTGACATAATTCTTTATATATTTGAGACATGGAGACCTTTATCAGAAACACTGACTGTAAAATTTTTTCCCAGCTTTGTACTCTTTTTAATCTTGTTTCTGTTGTTTTGTTTGTGCAAAAACTTTTTTTTTTAATTTAATGTAATCAAAGTTGCACATTTTTCTTTTTATAATGTTCTCTAATTCTACTTTGGTAATAAATTCCTCCTTTTCCCAAAAATCTGACAGGTAAATTATCCCTTGCTCTCCAAATTTGTTTATGGTATCATTCTAGAGGAGAAGTGATAAGGAGATAAGGTAGTGGGTAAGGGGGGTAAAAAGAAACAGCTACTAAGGACAGAATGGAAAGAAAGAACAAAAGTATATATAGGGAAGAAAATAGGATGAAGGGAAATACAGAATTAGTAATCATAACTATGAATGTGAATGGGATGAACTCCCTCATAAAATAGAAGCAAATAGTGGCATACATTAAAAAACAGAATCCTACAATAAGTTGTTTACAAGAAGTACATTGGACATAGACAGACACATACAGAGTAAAGGTAAAAGTCTGGAACAGAATTTATTATCTTTCAGCTAAAATTAAAAGAAAAAAACAGGTATAGCATTTTTTTTAAAAAAATCACTAGCTTGTTGTTTTTATTTTTTTTATTTTTTTGCTGAGAAAATTGGGGTTCAGTCACTTGCCCAAGGTCACACAATTAGGAAGTGTTAAGTGTCTAAAGGTCAGATTTGAACTCGGGTCCTCCTGACTTCAAGTCTGGTACTCTATCCACTGTGCAATCTAGCCACCCTACATCTAACAATTCTGATCTCAGATTTAAAAAAAAAAAAAAGGCAAAAATAGATTTATTAAAAGAGATAAGGAAAATGCATCTTGATAAAGGGTACTGTAAATAATGAAGTAATAACAATACTTAATGTGTATACACTACATGGTAGAAGAGATAAATTCCTAGAAAAGATGTTAAATTAAATTAAATTAAAGCAATAATTAGGCACTATTTTGCCCAGTTGTATGACAGCAAGTCTGAAAATCTAAGTGAAATGGATGAATATTTATAAAAATATAAATTTCTCAAGTTAACAGAAGTGAAAATAAAATACTTAAATATTCCTACTTTAGAAAAAAAAAAAAAAGTAGAACAAGTCATTAATGAACTCCCTAAGAAAAAATATCCAGGGCTAGAGGGATTCACAAGTGAATTCTATCAAACATTTAGAGAACAAGTAATTCCAATACTATGAAAACTATTTGGAAAAATAGGTAAAGAAGGACCAAATTCTTATATAATGCAAATATGGCACTCATATGTAAACCAGAAAGAGCCAAAATATAGAAAGAAAATTATAGACTGGTCTCCCTAATGAATACTGATGCAAAAATTTTAAATAAAATATTACTCAAGAGATTATCACAATTTATCATGCGGGGTTGATTCAGTATCAGGAAAATGATTACTATAATCAGCCATATCAATAACAAAACAACAAACATCATATGATAATCTCAATAGATGAAGAAAAAACATTAGATAAATACAGTGCCCATTACTATTAAAAATATTAGAGAGCATAGGGATAAAGGGAGTTTTTCTTAAAATAATAAGTAGTATCTAAAACTTACAGCAAGCATTATTTGTAATGGAGAAAAAAGCTGGACACATTCCCAGTAAGATCAGGGATGAAACAAGGATGCCCATTATCACAGTATTATTCAATATTGTACTTCAAATGTTGGGTTTAGCAATAAGAAAATAAATAAAAATTAAAGGAAATTGAATAGATGATGAGGAAATAAAACTAGCACTATTTGTAGATATATACTTAGAGAATTCTAGAAATTCATACAAAAAACTTTCTGAGAACAATTTCCAGCTGTAGCATGTTTCAGGATATAAAATAAACCCACACAAATTATCATCGTTTCTTTATATTACTGAGAATGCTCATCAGCAAGAGGCAGAAAGAGAAATTCCATTTCAAATTATGATAGAAAAACAAAAAAACAAAATCCTCTAAATCACTATTAATTAGAAAAATGCAAATTCAAACAACTCTGAGATATCTTTTCACACCTCTCAGATTGGCTAAGATGAGAAGAAAACATAATGATAAATATTGGAGGGCATGTGGGAAACTGGGACACTGTTGCTAGTGTTATGAAATGATCGAATCATTTTGGAGAGCAATCTGTAACTGTAGCAAAAGAAATCTTGATTTATATTAATGATTTATATGTCACTGACTCCTTGTACTTGTAACTAATCTTCTGGTTTGATTTAAGGATTCCCCCAAATTTTTGCTTTCCCAAAAATATCTATATCCATAACTCTAACAATTCATCATATCAATGATAGAATATGTACCTCTGTAATCATTATTAGGTTAGAAATAAAGATAGGAGATTTGTGTTAATATCTCCAGAAGATCTCATTTGGAAATGCATTTTTTTTTCTTTTTGGCAGAGACTCATTTCACAAAATAACTAGTAAAGTATTGTGATGTCAGAGAACATACAATATTGGAAGGGAGGAGAAAAGAAGCAAGACAATCACAAGTCCTCAGTAGTTGAAACTAGTAAAAGAATTCATCATAGAAAAGAAACACAAAGAAAAAACCTGGAATGTTGAGACAATCCAAATACATACATTTCAAAAGATTATCAGACAACAAAGGAATCGATAATAAATGATATAATTAACAGAATTACAGAACTTGTTGGAAAGTTGGAAAGTTGGAAAGTATTTCAGTGTCCATATAGAAAGGTTTGAGCTGAAGTCAGCTCTAAACTGTTTATGTGAACTTATTATTAAATTTTCAGCATAAGCATTTATGGTTCTAAAATCTGCAATTATTAATTACATTTAATTTACTGTACTGAAGATATCTAGACTTAAGAAAGTATTAGAGTCTGATTAAACACAAAATCCTATATACATACATTTTGGGGTTAACATTTACCAGGATACCTTTGTATTGCTTGATAAATGTGCTCAACAAATGTCCTATAGAAATCTCTGAGATTGCATTCATTATGTGACTAGAGATGTGGAATCTGTAGTATAATAATAATTCTAACAATGAAGATGCTGCTGCTGATAATTGGCATTAATGTAGCACATTAAATTTTGTAAGGTGCTTTATATTCATTTTCTTGTTTTAACCTTACAATACCCCTACATATTGATTAAACTCTACTTCAGAAAGAATCCAGACAACACATTTTACAAATATCCAGTCTTTGTTTAAAGTACCTTTAGTACTGGTCACAGTGGGAAATATAGGTCCTTTGGTGTAACTTGTTCCATTTGCAGATTGTTCTAAATGAGAGAAAGTTTCTTCTGACATGAAACCCAAATTTGTAAAGTATCTTCATTCATTTGTTAAGCACCTTTTAAGTACACAGCCTCTTCTTGGAGTTTTATCAAGGTCTGGAAAAAATCATGTCATTATGATATGTGATGAAAACTTTTTTTAAAATCCAGTTCTCTGCAGACTTTCACTTTGCAGCTGTTTAAGTGTTGACTTGATCATACCACATTGCTTTTCAGTAAAGCAGATTAATTACTACAAACAAACATGACTGAAAAGCAATATTTAGACAGTAATGATCATCTTAAAATGTGAACATATGTAATGTGATGGAATTTCATTAGTGTTTCTTATGGAAAAAAAAACTTGAAAATAGAAAAGCTTGTTCCCCCCTCTCCCTTTTACATTAACCTAAATTGTAGCATTAATCTAGCCATTAAAAAGAGTTTTACCTCTACTACATGGCAATTATTGGCATTTCTGTTCTTTTAGTGGAGAAAGAGACAGAACAAGTAGATGGTGAAAATGAGGACGATAAAGAAAGTGGAAAAAGAGGAAGGGGGGGCGAAGCAGGGAAAGAATATGTGTAAATAGAGAAGAAAGAGAAGCAGCATTAAAAACAAAACAAAAATATCACTCTATAAATATGGGAGAGAGTGTGAGGGGAAGCAAAGATTTCATGATGTAGGACTAGAATCATCTTTAAACAAATTCTCTTAATGTCGACATGTAATATTTGTTTAAGGAAGAAATAACTCAAAGCACTTAAAGGACATTGTGAAAGGTGATGAACTTTAAGCATAACAAACATTTACATAAAAAATTCCTTTTAAGAGGTCAAATTTCATATAAATAGTACAACTTAACATTTAAATTAGTAACAAGACCTTAAAGCTTTTGACTCTAAATTCAATTAAACTTAATTTAATTCAACAAATATTTGCTATTGCACCTGCCACATGCAAGGCCTTTGTTAAATTTTTGGTGTAAAAATGAAAGGCTATAGTTTTTGCCACCAAAGATCTTAACATTTTGTAGAAGAGAAGACATTTTCACCAATATATGAATAAACAAATGAACTGTCATTTCATTGCTAGAGGTAACACTTGTACTGCAAATTTCCACTATCAATGCAAAGAGAAATCTCAATCTATAACTGACTTAATAAACTTCTTACAGCAAAAAAAATAATTTATGTAAGGTTATATAGCAGCAAAACTGCTGGATTTGAAGTCAGAGGATTTCGATTTGAATCCTAGTTTTAATTAAGTAATTTAGGGCAAGTCTTTTAAACTCTCTAGGTCTCAGTTTTGTTATTTGTAAATTAAGAGGGTGGAGCACTTAATCTCACAAAGGGATTTTAGTCCTAAATCTAAGTTTCAGAGATGAGTCTAACCCAGATCTTCCTCAAGCCAAGCTTAACTCTCTCTATGCTATGTCCTGATATCCACTGAATTCAAATGACATTAAAAATTAGTAAACTTTAGAGAAGAGACAAAAAAGTAATAGGATGATTTCAGGGAGAAATATGCCCCTACCAGTTGGGAAAAATTAGGAAAATTTTCCTTGATAAAACCTGATATTTAGACAAAAATATTGGGAGGAGGAGAGTCTTATCTATTCCAAGAATTATGGAAAGGATGCACAAAAGCACAGAGATATCAAAGGGCAGGATGAGATAATAAGCTAAGGAGATAGTGCTAGCTTTTTTATAGGAATAGAACCTTCTTTAATTATGAAAAAAAAAGGGGGAAGTATCTCTTTAGGAGCTTAGCAAAAGGGACAAAACATTTAAAATAAAACACACATTTACAACTAGTATTATCATCCAGTGTCTTTCACATACTTACTCATGTGATCTTACCTTAATCACGAGCATTTGTTTTATCTGCAAGATAACAGTGCATACAGAACTTTTTCTAGTGTCTACATGGAAGGATAATATTCTTAAATTTGTCTTTATAAAAGGGGAAATGATGCTTCTGTGGGGATTAAAATTATGCCTCATATTATAAGAAAGTTGGAAGCAGAGCTTTGAGCCAATGGCACATCATTGAAGGATCCATAGTCTTCTTTAATGATGTAGACCTCAGATCTCCCATATGAGCTGAGATTTTCTCTCTTTCCAGTGCCCTGTTTTATATAGCTAGATACCTAGATATTCAATAATAGCAATAGAAAGTAAAGAATAATTTCATCTATTTACATATGATGTATTTAAAAAAAAGCAAGAATATGGTTCTAAAAGATCAGATTATAGCTATTATGATCACATTTCAATACTCTTGCTTTTAACTATTCTTCTGACTAGTTGGTGTCTTCATGAATATGCTTATATACTTGATTTTGACATGATTATGATCAACTCTCCTTTTCTTCTGTTAATACAGAGTAATTCCATTTTGTGTTATTTTGTTTGGTGTTTACCAAGTTAGAGAGAGGGAAACAAAAATGGAGGAAGAGAGAGGAGAGGAAGAAAGTGAGAAAAGATGGGGAGGGATAAAATATAGGAAGAAAAGTGGAGAGGGAGAAGGATGTAAATATATGGGAGGGAGAAAGACAGAGACAGAGAGAGACACAAAGACAGAGACAAAGATAGAATCAGAGACACAGAGAAAGACAGAAACAGAGAGAGAGAGAGACAAAGACAAAAACAGAAACAGAAAGGTTCCTAGGGGAAAAGAAGAGGAAAGCAAAAGGAGGATAAGAGGAATAAGTATGGGAGAAGCAGGGGAGGGTAATAAAAGGAGACTAGGAAGGAGAAGAGAGAGAGGGATAAAAGGGGGTAAAGAGAAGAGAAAGAAGTAAAGTGTTAGAGGTGTAAGATTGGGAGGAGGATAAGAAGAGGGCAAGTGAGAGAGAGGGAGAAAAATAAGAGATATGGAAAAGAGATTCAGAGTTATGGAAGGGAGAAAAGGAAGAGTGTAAGCAAAGTCAGCCAAAGGAGAGTGGGAAAATGTGAAGAACGAGTTAGCACCCTGGATACCTTAGGATCAGCTGGAGTCAGGATAAGCACAAGTCCTTGGTCTTTATTCTTACTCTTTAGGGGTAGAAGTGAATTGGATGGAGACAAGATCTCCATGATCCCCTTTTTCCTTGTCTACCACCAAAGTATCTCTGGCTTGTCTTACTCCACCCCCTAATCCTTCCCACAATTCTCTGTATACACAAAAAGATTGAAACAGCACAGAATAGTGGGAAAGGCCATTTTCCAAGCATATGCTAATAGAGTATTGTCCAATCAGTAATTAGATTTAAGTGCTCGGTTGTCCGACCTCAGTGCATCAACTCAGAGTCTCAGCCCTTTACAGTAAAGGAAGAACAGAGAATGGGAGAGGTGAGGAGAAAGTATAAGGGAGTGAATGAGGACAAGGAAAGACATGGAGAAACCTGAGTTGGAGAAGAAAAAGAGAAGAGTTTGAATAGTCAGGGACTATTTAAAATAGACACATCAAGTTAAGTTATTTTCCTCTTTCTTCTTTGAGGAAAGCAGACCACAACAGTCCTAGCAAACTGAGTTGAAGGTCTCATTTCTCTTAGAATCAAAAAATTGTACTGAACAGTCTTCTGTCATGACTAATCAGGCAAACAACACCACAGACACCCAGAAACCAATCTACTGTTGGAATATCACTTTATTGCCTGACCCTTTCAGTTCTCTCTGTATTCAAGGTTTTTCTGTCCAGTATGATTTAAGTGAAGTTTTTTAACTGACTTAAGTGACTTCATTACATAGGAACTTAGTTTCAGGAGGATTTATTGATCAATGTTCCTCTGTGATTAAATAGATATCAATGTCTATGCATTTATATAATTGCAGAGAGTTATGCACCCCTGAGAAGCAGCAAGGTGGAGTGGATAGACAACCATCACTGGGGACAGGGAGATCTCACTTTGATTCCTGAATAAGGCTACACTAGTATTTGGATCAAAAGGCTACACTAGTATTTCCACCAAGAATACACCAAGGTATATTACCTATCAATCCTTCAAGCAAGTTTTCTTAAACTTGTTGCCAATTTTTATCAAAAGTGACAACTTTCACATAGACAAGTCACCATACTGCTGATATCAGAAGTTTGGATGACTCCTATCACTCCCCAAATATGTACACCTATTTTTGCACACAGATACATATATGTCAGAGCTATTTTTCCTTATGTCTTCTTACTATTCAGAATTCTAAAATATAGCAACAGTCATATTGAAACTAAAACTGGAAAATATAAGTAAAGATTTGCTAATAATATGGTACTAATGGTAATACTTGCTAAAAGTGTAATTTTTTTTAAATTACAAAGGATTTTAGAGGGTTTTTTGTTTGTTTGCCTTCATATAAATTTTCTTTAAATTGAAAGACAAACTTTCTTCACTGTGTGGTGTAGATGTATTGCTGTAGCAAAGAGAATACATTTGGAACTCTTCTTCAGCTGTTTTTTTTTTTTTTTTAGCTCCCCTTGGAACTCCAAGAAAAGCATCAATAGCAGTGGGAGAAATGTGCCTTCAGGGCATCAAATCACAAGGTGCTTCATTCAACAGAACCTGCTAAACCCATAGAGTAAAAAACTCAAAATCATTGAGAACAATTTGTTCCTTAGCGATTTAAACTTTTTCATTTTACTTAATACATCATCTTGACCAGTCTTTGATCTCCAATCAGAAAGCTCTCTCAGTCAGGAAGTTTGTTTCTAAGAAACAAAAAAGAAACCTCATGAAAAGCCTTTCCTACTACTTCCTAGTGTTGCTTCCTTGTCCTCTTCCTCCTCCTCCTCCTCCTTCTACTACTACTACTACTACTACAACTACTACTACTACTACCATACACACACACACACACACACACACACACAAACACACACACACACAATCTCCTTATAGCATTTTTTAAATTTTCTTTATTTTTATTTTTAAATATAATAGCAAAATGTTGTCAAATGGGTTGCAGTGAAAAGAGCTTAACCCTCCCAATTTACAAAAACTGGTCATAAAACTACAACAATACATATCTATTAACCTTCCTTATATTTGAGGTACTACACACAATATGGGGCAATCTTCTAGTTAAGAAGACAGGGTTATTCTTGCTTCCAACAGATATTGGCTGAGATGGTCTTAGATAAGTCACTTAACTTTTTCTCACAAGCAACCCTTTAAAACTATAAGTTACAGTAAATGCTGATCTTCATTACTAAAGGAGAAAGTTTCCTCTGCCAATTAAATTTAAAGTATAATCCTCAAAAAAAGAAAAAAAGGTGGATACTGGGAAAAATTAAGAAAAAATGAATAAGATATGATGTTCCTATTTTATTTGATATTGAATAAATAAAATATTAAACATTTATTATGTATGAAACACTGTGGTGAATTTAACATATTGTAGGGGAATTCAAATTCATAAATACTGTAGAAATAACACAAAATTCAAATGTGGCATAAAAATAAGATAGTTTTATTAATTTGAAGATGAGTGAGATCACTTCTAAATGCTTTGGTTAGCGAAATCTACACCAAAATGATGAAATCTTAAATGATCATAAGATAGCAATACTCATTCATTT
Source organism: Sarcophilus harrisii (assembly GCF_902635505.1). NCBI lineage: Eukaryota > Metazoa > Chordata > Mammalia > Dasyuromorphia > Dasyuridae > Sarcophilus > Sarcophilus harrisii. The sequence continues at coordinate 482,352,194 of NC_045426.1, read as the reverse complement.
TATGTAAAGATCTGAAACTCTTGAGTTAATGCACTGAGGTTGGACAACCAAATACTTAAGGCTAATTACTGATTGGCCAATACTCTATAAGCATATGCTTGGAAAATGGCCCTTCCCACTATCCTGTGCTGGCTCGATAATTAGTGTATACAGAGAAGTGTAGGAAGGATTAGGGGGTGGAGTAAGACTAGCCAGGGTCACTTCTGCATGGGAGATGAAGAGGAGAGGTTGTGGAGATTCTATGTCCATCCAATTCACTCCTACCTCTAAAGACCAAGAATAAAGACCAAGGACTTTTGCTTATCCAGACTCCAGCTTATTCTAAGGTATCCAAACTGCTAACTCAGTCTTCACAATTTTAGACCCAAGGAAACATAAGAGAAAAAGACAAGAAAGTACAGCTTGTGTTCAGAACAAATGGAATAGTGATGTTAAATAAATAACTCCAAAATAATGATAATCACCCTTTGCCATCTCCTCATCCAAAAGAGTCAATGACTGGAAACCAAAATGGGCAACTGTTTAGTGGGCATAGTTTTAGAATGACTGAAAAAGCTAAAGCTGATTAATTGAAGGCAGATCTTTAATATATAAATATTTGAGATGACAGGTATGCAAGGCAAAGGAATAGCACAGTATTTGGTCAAAACCATAGAAAAGCCCATTATTTGCTGCCAGACAAATAATATCATTCAATATAATCCAGAGAAGGATTATATTTGTACTATGAAGAGTGTGTGTGTGTTTTGTTTTGTTTTGTTTACACAAGCCACTATGTATTTGTTTGTTTTAAATTAGAACTTATTCAATTCAATCCATCATTCTACTCAAATGAAATCTCTGGATTCTTACTATCATCCAATAGGTCAACTTTCTTACCTCTTATCAACCTTGTGTCATCTGCATCCATACTAACTTTCCATGACTTTCCTCCTATATTAGGGTGGCTGCATGGTACAATGAAGGAATATGGGGTTTAGAGTAGAAGACCCAGATTCAAATCCTAACTTTATTATCACTTTGACCTTATATAAATTTCTTAAGCTCTTAGCCTCTATTTCCTCACCTATAAAATTGGAACTTTTGCTACAGGACTTCTATTTTTCCTCCCAACTATAGATCTGCTATTATGATAATTTTATTAATAGTAGCAGATATATCATAGGGTCGTAGAGCTTGGGCTGGAGGAAAATTAGAAGTCCTACAGTCCAAACCTCTAATTTTATAGGTGAGGGAACAGAGGCCGAGAGAGAGGTTTAGTGATTTGCCTAAATTCAAAGAGGTGACAAAGTTGGGATTTGAATCTGGATCTTCTGCTCTAAACCCAATATTCCTACCAGATCTCAAGCTTTTCATGAATTCTCCCTTATTCTATGCTAATTGTGTTAAAATTGTTTCTTTTTTCCTGGTCTCTCTCTTCTGAACTAAACCCTGTTCTAATTAGCATAGTAAGGAAATTTAATAAGTACCTAGCATAAAGTAGCATTACCAGGAAGTAAGATTGAAGCCTAGAAATCATTTATGAACTGTCCCCAAAATCAAAGGAAAATAATTGATAAATTGAATCATATATTAACCAAAATCATATTCTCATAATATGTACTATAGTAGGAAAAACCATTTAGGCTTTGCTTGCAGAGCCTTTTACTCCTATGATATGCAAATTCAGATAAGTTTCAGATATTGGCAGTAAGACCAGCAGAACTCCAACTTGCCCTGATAATTCTGAGGTGATATGGACATATTAAAAATAAAGTTTTACTGAGAACTTTGAGATGATTTGGATTTGTTAATGAACACTAATATGACACAAATAAAAGTCACTATGTTTTCTCCAAAAATTACCATAAAAACAAGACCTTAAACTCCTTTCCCCAAGCATTCTTCCATATCCAACTGGTCCATTATGCTTCCAACTTAAAAGTATTATAATTTCAGCTAATATCTAGAATTTTCCCCATTCTCTTCCCATTCTGCCTGCCTTTCTTCACCATCTTACCTGTCCCCATATAGCCTCTATATCTCTCTTGCCACTTGTTTCTGTACTTCTTGGGTCATTTGCTCCTGCATCATCTGTAGACTCTCACTTTCTATTGTCATCATAGTCTTTCTATGTTAGTACCCAAAGAATCAAGTGTTCCTGCCCCATTTTATAACCTCACAAATTATTAAGCAATTCACTAGTCTTATCTTCAGTATACAACAAATACCCTATCCAGCAAACACATTAGAAATGTTACTCTAATTCTTTTGATTTGGTGTGGGTCTGAGTGCTTCATTTGCCATATCCATTATTGCCTGCTTTTCATGAAGTATATTAAGCAACTTCACAAGCATAGGTCATCACAGAAAACATATCAAGGGACATCCCTTTCATGCCCTTCACAAAAATACCAGCCAAATCAAAGAAGGAAAGTGTTTGAAGTTTTCGAGATCAGAGCATCAGAACTATTTTAAGTTATCATTAAGTGGTCCTGACAAATTTTTGCTGTGATTTAAATATTACCTGCTGCTCAGACCAGAATCATTTCTCTCTTACTATTGCTTCCTAAGTTTATCTATTGTTCCCTTGAAAGAATGATCTACAGTTTCACTTCAGAGAAGATAGGCATCTTTGTGCCAAAAATTGGTCAGTTATTTTTCCCCCTGAAAATATATATTTATTTAAAATTAATTTGGTGTGGAATTGAGAAATACAAAAATCAATTGTATTTAGTATTTATATTTAATTTCAGTTCATAAAGTATTATGATGCTTGTTTTCTTTAATTCTTTTATGTTACATTCACTTTTTAATTTATATGGTGGTAATTTATATGTAATCCATTTTTCTGCTGCTTCATTTTCTCATTTTACATTATTTCATAATGATTTTCCAAATTTTTCTATATTCATCAAATATGTTGATCAAATTACTTTAATAAATATATTAAGTGGCAGCATGGTATAGTATATGGCAGCAGTATAGTGGGCTGGTCTCTAGCAAGGAATGGGTTCAAATTGTCTCTAATATTTTGGATAAGTGACCTTGAGCAAATCATCCAATCAGTCTGATATTTTAAAAGCTATTTCATATTTTTTTTCAAATGAGATTTATCATCCAAATACCAACCCCTAGAAGAAAATTTTTCAGATGCTTCACAAATAAAAATCATGTTATACTCAGAAGTTCTTTGTGTGGCTGAAGCTTTTGCTTAATATAATTTATGACATCCCAGTAAAGGTCAACTTACTCTTTCTTATTTGCAAACTGCTCTATAATTAGCATCTTTAGCTGTACTCAAATTGACTATGCTAGAACTCTATTTCTGTTTGTCTGTCTCTGCCTTTGTCTTTGTCTCTCTCTCTCTTTCTCACAAGCATACATATACAAATAGAGGGAGAGAGGCAGCAACAGAGACACACAGAGAAAGAAACAGAGAGAAGAGAAAAGAGTGAGAGACAGTGGGAGAGAGAGAGAGAAAGGAGAGAGAAAGAAGGGAAAGAGAAAGAGACAGAAAGAAAGAAGAGAGAGAAAGAGAAAGAGAGACAGAGACAGAGACAGAGAGACAGAAACACACACAGAGAGAGAGAGAGAGAGAGAGAGAGAGAGAGAGAGAAACTGTCTTTATGACTGATGATGGAAGACAATGGTAAACGTCCAAACAACTTTTCTTAGCCTCATTAAATTTTCTCTTGAGCCTTTGAGAAACTCAGCAGGTAATGAGTTTTATCTGTGCCTCCTCATCTTCACCTAAGGAGAAAAAGCATTTAAATGTTCTGAAACAAGAATTACCATCAGAACAATTCTACAAATTTTTAGCTTTTTAAAAAAATCTATTTTTTTAATGCTCAGAAGTTCTACTTATACCTTTATTTCACCTCATTCACTAGTAAATGAAGCCCTTCACAGAAGCTAATAAAAAAAGTTGGAAGGACAAAACAGTCCATGGTCAAAGCCCCTATAAACATTCATAATATGAGTTTGCTCTGACTTCTTTTTGAGGTGTGTGATCAGCTCAGATCTTATAAATGCATAAATGGAATCCATTTAAAAAAACAATAATAAACTAAAACCATTGCATTTTAGAACCAGGTGAGCAAAAGTTAAGCATGTAAATAAATGGAATCACTTTAATAAATTATATCTACTCTCAATGGGTTTTAGATTCATTGTTTGGAAGTTTGGGGGCCAGTTTAAAGTCTAACTTCAGCTGAAGAGTGAAAATAGAGGAGAGGAAAAACACAGCCAATGAAGAATGGTCACTTCCTGTTTTGAGTCAGCTCATAATCTAATAGGAGAAAGAACACTGAAATAACTATATCAAAAATGGGGTGAAAGAAAAACCAGTTGAAATTGGAGATAATCTTGGAAAAACAATAGAAGTAAAAAGATTTCAGAAAGGCTTATTGAGGAAGCTATGTTTTTAGTTGAGACTTGAAAGAAACCAGGTATATTAGGAGGCAGACATGAAGAGGAAGAGAATTTCAGACATATGGTAGAAATATCCAGATTCTGGAAATGGAGTATTTTGTTTGAGTCCAGAGGCCAGTCTCAGTGGATTGCAGAATACATGGAAAGGTAAGGAATTTATGAAGAATGAGAAGATACAAAGAAACCAGATAAAGTAAAAGTTTAAAATCCAAAAAGAGGCTTTTCTATTCCATGCTAGAGTTGATAAAAAGATATAGAGTAACAGAGCCGCAGGTTTTATTTTTTAGCATTTTATTTTCAAAACATATGTAAATGTATAATTTTCAACATTAACCCTTGCAAAACCACGTTTCAGTTTTCTCTCTCTTCCCCCACATCCTCCCTTAGAAAGCAAGTAATCCAATAAATGTTAAACATGGTAAAAATATGTGTTGAATCCAATATATGCATACATATTTACACAATTATCACTGAATAAGAAAACTCAAATCAAAAAGGGAAAAATGAGAAATAAAATAAAATGCAAGAAACAACAAAAAGAGTGAAAATGCTATGTTGTGATCCCCACTGAGTTCCCACAATGCTCTCTCTGAGTGTAGATGGCTCTCTTAATCACAAGTTCATTGGAACTTGCCTGAATCATCTCATTGTTAAAAAGAGCCAAGTCCACCAGAATTGATCATTGTATAATCTTGTTGCTGTGTACAGTGATCTCCTAGTTATGCTCATTTCACTTAGCGTCAGTTCATGTAAGTCTCTCCAGGACTTTCTGAAATCATTCTACTGTTCATTTCTTAATAGTACAATAATACTCAATAAGCTTCATATACCATAACTTATTCAGTCTTTCTCCAACTGAGGGGCATACACTCAATTTCCAGTTTCTTTCCACTACAAAAAGGGCTGCCACAAACATTTTAGAGCAGTTTTTAAAAGATCACTTTGATAGCTGAATATAACATGCACTGAATTGGGAAAAATCTTGAAGGAGGGAGACCAACAATGGTAATTACAAGAATCCAAGTAGGAGATCAGGATATTCTGTGCCAAAGTAATGGCACTGTCATATATAGATAAGAGATGTTGTAAAGGTAGAATAAATAGGAGTTGGGAAAAGATTGGATATGGGAAATGAGAGATTAAAGATTCAAGGATGACACTTAAAATTATGACCCTATAGTGGTATCTTTGACTATAATAGGAAAGTTAGAGAAAATATAGGATTTCAGAGAGACATGATGAATTTGCTTTGAACATATTGAGCTAAGAAGTTGATGAGACTTCCAATTCAAGATGTCCAATAGATAATTAGAAGTACAAAACTACAAGTCAGAAGAGAGGTTAGAGATGGATTAGGTGATCTGAGATTCACATGAACAGAAACAATAAGCTTATGAGATCACTAAGCACAACAGTATAAAGAGAGGACAAAGCTTTGGAAAATATTCATGGTTAGGTGGAATGCCCTAGATGAAGATCCAATAAATGAAAATAATAAGGAATAATTACTTAGGTGGGGGGAAAAAAAACAAGAGAAAGCAGTTTCACAAATACACAGAGAAAAAAAATGTCAAGGAGAAAATTGTTGCAAATCCTGTGAAAGACTACCTCCAGATGAATAAATATTGAGGAAAGGCTATTAGATTAGGCAATTAAAAATCATTGTTAGCTTTGGAGAGAGTTCTTTCTGGTGAATGAATGATGTCAAAAGCTGCACTTCCATGAGTTAAAAAATAAAGAGGGCGGCGAACAGAGGCACCTATTATAAACAACATTCTCAAGTGCAGGTAAAAGGAAAAAAAAAGGTGTGATGATAGCTAGCATGGATGGAATAATAAAGTGAGATTTTGCTTTTTTTTTTGAGGAAGGGAGAAATGTTAGCATATTTGTAGGCAGTAGGAAAGCAGCCAATATTCAAAGAGAAATTGAAGCTTAGTGAAAAAGAGGAACTGATAAGAAAGGTCAATATACATCAGAAGAGGTGTTGAAATAATGAAGTATATTTTGACAATAAGGGCCAGCTCTTCAAGTAAGAAAGAGTTTAAAGAGGATATAAAAGCAGAAGGTTTCTTAGTGATAATTGATGAGGAGGACATAAGAATGATCTCTTGAAATGTCTGACTTTTTTTCCAACTGAAATATGAGCAAATATGTGAACTATGGACCTGGCTAGCAGAAAGTTAACCAGATGGTTTAAAATGGCCACTGAACTATGGAACCAGCAGTGAAGGAAAAAGTCTAAACATTTTCAGGATGAACCCCATCTACATGTTCACGGTGTTCTTCGGAAGAACTATATCATTTAAGAACAAGAAAGAAACTGACAGACACAGGATTGATAGCTCAGGTAGAAGGGCATCTGATTAGTAAACAACTTTTATATACTTCTTCTCTAGATTAGTATCACAGCTGTAGGGTGATAACTCTAGTGATATTAGGGCTTTCACAGTCTGTCTAAATCAAACTTTTATTTTTGTAAATTAAAAAACTGAAGAAGATTAAAGGATTTGTCTAAAGTTGCACAAATAATAAAAATAAGTAAAACACAAATACAGAAACATTGAGTCTGAATTCAGCATACTTGTCATTGTCTTCTTCAAATATATATGTTGAATCCAATATATACATACACATATTGGTTTGAAAAAGGCAATATTTGTGTCATGGCATTAGTGCTCCAGATACAGCCACAACTATCATAGTTCAGGGATAACAAAACTAAAATAAAATCAATGCCAATCAATACATTGATTGGATACTCATCAATTGGAAAATAACTGAATAAGTTATGATATATGAATTTAATGGAATATTATTGTTCTATAAGAAATGATAAGCAGACTGATTTCAGAAAAGCTTGAACGACTTATATGAACTTATGCTGGAGTGAAATGAGCAGAGCTAGCTAATAGAACATTTTATGCAATAACAACAAGATTATGGGATTACCAACTATGATAGACTTAGATCTTCTCAGCAATCTAATGATCCAAGACAATTCCAATAGACTTGGGATGGAAAATGCCATCTGCATGCAGGGAGACCAAATGTAGATTGAAGCATACTATTTTCACTTTTTTTATTTGTTTACTTTTTCATTCTTGTGATTTTTCCCTTTTGTTCTGATTTTGCTTGTGACTAATATGGAAATATATTTTAAATGATTGTACATGCATAACCTCAACCAGATTGCTTAATGTCTTAAGGTAAAGGGAGGTAAAGGATGGAGGGGGAAAACATAAAAACTTTGGAACTCAAAATCTTACAAAAATGAATATCTTTACATGAAATTGGAAAAATAAAATACTATTATAAAAACAATGCAAATAAATCTTACCTAAGGTGATATAAGGATCCCTGCCTACCATATACTAATTTGGAAAATCACACACACACACACACACACACACACACATACATGTACACTATCTCTATTTTACAGATAAGGAAATAGAAGTATTGAATGGTGAAAAAAATTGGCAATGGTTACAAAACATTTAATCCTATATCTCTTGATTTTTAGAAACAATGTGTTTTCCATTTAAACAGATAATAAGCCAAGTTTCTTTACTGCCATTGCAAACTTTCTGGGAAGAAAGTAACCAAAATTTAAAAGTAATTTAGATTACTTATAACAACAATAACTTGAATTTACAAAATCCCACAGGGATTTTTCTATTATAGACTTTGAAGTACTTTTGTATGCATTGCCTCATTTATCTTCACATTATGTTGAAAAAAGAAAGGAAATAGTCCTTCTTGGATTAAAGACTGAGAAACTGATGTAAAAAGAAATTTCCAAATAGTCATAGAAAGATTCTAAGAAATAAAATACAAAAATTAATTATTTTCTTAGTTTAGTTTTTTTTTTTTTTTTTATAATAACATAGTATTTCTGATTATAGGTACTGGACAGTGTGGGATTAAATTATTCTCAATTAATAACCATTTATTAATCACCTAATTGCTATGGGCCAGAACTCTGTACTTAAAACAAAGATTCTTTCAAGGTGCTAATTCAGTGGAATAGATGAGACAATGATTACCTAGTTCAGCATGGTGATTAATAGTTCTCTAAATTCAGTACGATTGATTTAATCTTACAACAAACAATGGTTTCTTAGTGATATAATGATTGATACTCAAAATAGAGCATATAAAGCTGAGACAAACTCAGCCAGAGTGAGAGCCAGAGACAGATTCAGAAGGGCTCGTAGAGAGACTCAGAAGGGTCAGATACAGACTCAGAAGGGACCCAGAAACAAATTTATTCCATCATTCACCTTTGTGGTGGCTGGAAGCTGAAGCACAAGCCCTCAGACTCAGAGAAATTCATTTCCATCTTCATCTGCCTCAGGGTAGGTGACCTGTCCTCCTGCTCCCCCCCACTGAGACCAAGGCCTTTTGAAAGGCTCTCAAGAAAGCTAGCCTGGCCCCAAGCAAGGAAACTAGACTTGGAAGGAGATAATAAAGGATTTGAACTTTAACACCTGGCTATTCTTGTGGTGATTACTCTGCTGAAAGGAAGGCTGTTCCAGTTCCTCCAGAAAATCAACAAGAACATTACACCTAATATGTGGCAAGTACTATGGCAGCCATTGAGAATATAAGTATAAAGAAAGTATTGCAGTGTCTTTATTCCTTCATCTTGACATTTCATAATCTGTGCATTTCCTGATCTAGTACTATTAGTACTAGCCTTTCCAAGGTATCATGTATATTACTATTTTATGGATATGCTTATTTCTATGAATATACACATATGTGTATATAAAATATATATAGATTTTGTTAACTTTATGCTATACAAATTTGTCTATTCATGCAAGCCAGACCTGGAGTCAGGAAGATTCATCTTCCCGAGTTCAAATCAGTCCTCCTACACTAGCTGTGTGACCCTGGGCAAATAATTTATCCATATTTGCCTCAGATTTTTTTCTCTGTGAAAATCAATTAGAGAAGGAAATGGCAAACCATTTCAGTAATACTGCCGAGAAAATTCTTACAACTAGGTGTTAACTCAGTGGAATTGATAAGACAATGGTGTTTAGCATAGTGATTAATAGTTTTCTAGTTCAGGACATGTACTTAGTACTTAATATAGTTCTACAAGATTGACACCTATTCTACAAGATTCATACCTACAATAATTATAATAATACGGTATATAAGCTGGGACAAACTCAGCTAGAGACATTCATTTCATCTCACATCTTTCTGGTGGCTGGTGGCTGGGGGCCAGGGGTTGGAGCACAAGCCCTCAGACTCAGACATTCATTCCACCTCACACCATAAAGCTGGCTTATCCTCCTGCATTTCCTACGCTGAGACCAAGGCCCATCTGAAGGGCCTCCAGAAAGACAGCTGAGCCCCAGTCAAGGAGACAGACTTTGAAGGAGATAATAAAGAATTTGGACTTTATCCCTGGCTATTCTCGTGGTGATTACTCTGCTGGAATAAAAGCTGGTCCAAAGACCTCCAGAAAACCAACTGGAAAATTATATACATACATATATATGTATGTATATATATATATATATATATATGTATAATTTGTGTACGTTTGTATATGCGTGCATCCATATGTGTGTATGCTTCTCTGATATATAATAATGTAAGTTCATAGAAGGAAAAGACAGTTTCCTTTTGGCACAAAATTGGTACTATATTAATACTTTCTAGTTTACTAGTTAACAAAAATATTCAATGATTTTCTGGCATAAAGTAGGATTTCATCATTACATCTAGCATAAGAACCTGATTATTCTGGGATGCAATGCATGGATTTACAGATTATCACAGTTCCCAGAGTCAAAACATTAAACCAAATAATAGAAACATCAGCAATGTTTAGAATTCCCTGAATTCTTTCCTCAGTAGCTTAACCATATTATTATACAGGAAAATGCAATGAACCAAATTCTATAATGTTATCAACAAAGAATATCAAATTTAGTTAGGAATGAAATCCCCAAACTTTTAAAATGGAAGACACTAATGGAAATGGTAGACTTTAATGAATAACCCTTTTAATTTTTTTTAGCAACTTCAAAGAACAAAACTATCACAAAATATAAATTACCTCTTATCAAAAACAACTTATATGAAAATAGACCAAGAAAATAAATAATCAGCAGACTATTTGAGAACTTTGGCTATAAAACAGCTTAGAGATCATATTGAAAGAAAGGATGAATACAATGAATAGATATATCTTTCACAAGCTAGAGAATACATTTTTTTAAAATCCAATAACCATATTATGAAAGAAGCTCCAAATAAACATTCTGAATAATTTCATAGCTAAGTTTCATACATAACAGTAACATTTCTTCTCAGAAAACTAATATCTTCAAAAATAATAGAGACTGTCTAAGACAAAGGCCGTTGGAGTTTTATTATAATATATTTTTTTCTTACACAAAGCAAAAGGAAAGGAAATATATATGTTGAGGGTGAAAGAGAGAGAAAGGGGGCCTAACTTTGTAATTTCATATGATTATAGCATGTGAGCACAAGGCTTTTTTATTTGATTTTTTTAAAATTTTAATAATAGCCTTTTATTTTCAAAATACATGCAAAAATAGTTTACAGCATCCACACTTGCAAAACCTTGTGCTTCACATTTTTCTCTCTCCTTTCTCCCCACTCCCCTCCTCTAGACAGCTAGCAATCCAATCTAGGTCAAAGGGAGGCAAATTCTTCTAAACATTTCCATTTTTATCATGCTGCCTAAGAAATACAGTTTCAAAAGGGGGGAAAAGTGAGAAGAAAAAAAGGAAACAAACCACAACAAAAAGGTGAAAATATTATGTTGTGATTCATATTCAGTCTCCATGCTCCTCTTTCTGGATGCAGATGGCTCTTTCCATCAAAATTCTATTGAAATTGGCTTGAATCACTTTACTGTTGAAAAACAATGCATCATGGTTGATTAATACATGGTCTTTTTGTTGCTATGTCATGGAACCTACACAAAAACTGACCATGTATTAGGGCATAAACACCTCAAAATCAAATGCAGAAAAGCAAAAATTGTAAATACATCTTTTTTCAGACCATGAAATTTGCAAATCATTGCTTTTATGGCACAGATATGGGTTGATACATAAACCAGGTAGGATCAAAACAGAGAATGAAAGTTATAGACTAATTTCCCTAATGAAGATTGATGCAAAAATCTTAAATAAAATATTAGCAAAGAGATTTCAACTAGTTATCTCCAGGAAATACACCATAATCAAGATTTATATCAGGAATGCAAGGTAAGTTCAATATTCAGAAAACTATTAGGATAATTGATTATATCGATAGCCAAACTAACAGAAATCACGTGATTCTCTCAATAGATTCAGAAAATACATTTGATGATATCCAACACTCATACCTCTTAAAACACTAGAGAGCATAGGACTAAATGTAACTTTCTTTAAAATGATCAGTAGCATCTATTTCAAACCATCATCAAACATATGTAATGGGCATGAACTAGAAGTATTCCCAATAAGATCAGTTTGCCCGCTCTCACCTTTATTATTCAGTATTGTATTAGAAGTCTTAGTTTTAGCAATTAAAAAAAGAAATTAAAGGAATTACAGTAGGTAACAAGGAAACAAAATTATCACTCTTTGCATGTAATATGATGGTATATTTAGAAAATCCTTGAGAATCAACTAAAAAAGTATCATGAATAATTTACAACTTTAGCAAAATTGCAGGATACAAAATAAAACCACAAAAATCATCAAAATTTCCAGATATTACCAACTAAATCCAAAAACAAGACACACAAAGAGAAATTTTATTTAAAATAACTGTAGATATTATAGATAATATAATATTTTATTTTATTACTATTTTATCTTGTATTATTATATCATTATAACCTAATAAAACATAATAATAATATAAATTGTACATGATATAATTACAACAATATATTGTAGATAATAGAAAATATTTGGGAGTCTACTTGCCAAAACATTTTCCATGCAATGTCAGATCTAATCAACTGGAGAATATCAAGTCCTCATGGGTAGGCTCATAAAAATGACATTTCTACCTCAGTTAATCTACTTAATCAGTGTCATACCAAACTCCCAAGAAATTATTTTACAGAGCTCGAAAAAATAATGACACAGTTCATCAGAAAGAACAAAAGATCAAGAATTTCAAGGGAATTAAAGAAAAAATGAAAATGAAAAAGACTTAGCTATTCTAGACTGAAACTATAATATAAAGTAGTGGTCATCATTTAGTACTGGCCAAGAATAGAATAATTGATCAGTGGAATAGGTTAGGTTCACAAGATACAATAATCAGTGACTATAATAACCTAGTTTTTAATAAACCCCAAAACCCCAATCTCTGACATAAGAACTCACCTTTTGACAAAAATTTGCTGGGAAAATTGGAAAAGAGTATGGTAGAAACTAGGCACTGGCCAATACCTACCACCCTATATCAAGATAAAGTCAAAATAGAGTTATGATTTAGACATAAAGAGTGATACTATAAGTTAATTACAAGAACGATAAATAGTCTAACTCTCAGAAGGAAGGAATTTGTGGCCAAGAAAAACTAAAATACATTATGAAATGAAAAATAAATTATTTTGATCATATTAAGTTAAAAAGATTATATACAAACAAAATCAATTCAGACAAAATTAGAAGAGAAGCAGAAAACTGGGGAAATTTTTTATGTCCATGGGTTCTGATAAAAACTCATTTCTAAAATATAGAGAGAAGTGACTCAAATTTATAACAATACAAGCTATCTTCCAATTGATTAATGATCAAAGGATATGAACAGAGAATTTTCACATGAAGAAATTAAAACTATTTCTAATCGTATGAAAAAATGCTCTAAATAATTGTTGACCAGAGAATGCAAAGTAAGACAACTCTGAGGTACCACTGCACACCTCTGAGATTGGTAAAGATGACAAGAAACACATATAATTATGAATGTTTGAGGTGCATGGGAAAACTGGAACACTAATACATTGTTGGTGCAGTTGTGAACTGATTAAACTATTCTGGAGAGCCATATTGAAATATGCCCAAAGAACTTTCAAACTGTGATTCTGCCCTTGCTGTACTGGGACTGTAACCTAAAGAGATCATAAAAAGGGAAAACTATCCACAAAGGTGTTGTAGCCGCCCCTTTTGTAGTGACAAGGAAGTCAAAACTGAGTGGATGCCCATCAGTTTGAGAATGGTTAAATAAGTTATGGTATATGAATATTATGGAATATTATTGTTCTGTAAGAAACAACCGGCAGAATGATTTCAGAGAGGCCTGGAGAGACTCACATGAACTGATGCCGAGTGAAATGAGCAGAACCTGGAGAACATTGCACAGAGCAACAATAAGATTATGTAATCGATTCTGATTGACGTTGCTCTGTTCAACATTGAGGTGAGTCAGACAAGTTCCAATGGACTTGTGATGGAGAGAGCCATATGCTTCCAGAGAGAGGACTATGGAGACTGTGTGTATATCACAAAATAGTATTTTCACCTTTTTTGTTGTTTGCTTGTTTTTTTTGTTTTTTCTCATTTTTTTTCCTTTTTCATTTGATTTTTTTGTGCAGCATGAGAATTGTGGAATTATGTATGGAAGAATTGCATACATTTAATAGATGTCATATTGGTTGCTGTCTAAGGGAGGGCATGGGGAGAAGGGAGTGAAAAAAGTTTGGAACACAAGGTTTTGCAGAGATGAATGCTGAAAATGAGCTATGTATGTATTTTGAAAATAAAAAAGCTAAAAAAAAACCTAAAGAAATGGTTTCATGAAAACTTGAGAAAACATAAAAATGATGTAGAAGGAAGTGAGCAGAACTAGAAGAATAATTTATACAAAAATATTTCAAGATAAAAAAATTGCAAGTGCTTTAGAACTTTCACCAATACAGGAATCAACCACAATTACAGAGGAACTATTTTGAAGTATTTTACTTATATTCTGACAATATGATGCTGGATTCAAGATGAAGAATGATACACATATTTTGACAGAATTGATACAGTAATGTAGGTTGATTATCCATATTATGACACAAGAATTCTAGTTTCTTGTTATTAAATTTGTGTTATTATGAAGATGGGAGGCAGAATGGGAGGGGTAGAAATAGAAATTCCACCAAAAATATGAAAAAAATAAAACATGCCAAATTGTGGTACTGAGACATGTTTTAATGCACAAAAGAGAACACAAAAAAATCTCAGAAGGAAAAACAGCCCCAAAAATATCATATTGTTGAAAATAGTGGTGTATGTCTTCAATTCCAGTTAAGGGGACATTGTGACTGGAAGATTTTTTTAGCTTGAGTTCTAATCCACATTAGACTAAGCTGATGGGAATCCAAGGCAGTATATATGAATATACACATATACAAATATTTGCATAAAGATATATAGACAGAGAGATAGATAGATTTGAAAAAAAACCTATATGAGATAAATCACAGTAATTTTAAGAGGTGGGAAATACTAAAACCTGGGATGATGGAAATGATAAGGAAAGCACTCCTGCAAGTGATGGATGTTTAACTGAATTTAAAAGATTTGATATCTGAAAGATATTGTATATCTAAAAAGAAAATCGATACAAAAGCAGAGAGGTGAGAACTATAATGTTGTTACAACTCATAGCTAAGCTAGCAAGATGATTGCTTGTTGATCATTAAGACATATAACACAAATGAACGTTGGAGAGGACTGATAAGAAAAATACTATACTCTATCTTTTTTTTTTCTTTTTCTGCTCACTATTGAATATTTCCTTTTGGATTATCAAAGAACAAATTGTTGTTGTTGTCGTTTTCTCATATTAAGGAACTATGATTCTTCCATTGTCTATGCATCCAATTAGTCATTCATTACTCCCTCATTAAAAGGCAAATACCTTAGTTAAAGCTCTATTTCTATAATAAATAATTTCAATTTCTAATTTTGCTCATGGAAAGGAAGAAGGAAGTTTCCACATCTTTAATTTTATTGGTATAGGGAATTGCATATATGGAAATATCCTATACTAATGAAGCTCAGCAACTCTTCTGCAATAAAAAGTCTTAGAGAATTACCTGAAACTCTTAAAGTATTCAGAGAATTGTCAAGACTCACAGGACCTTGATGTTTCAGAAATATAATTTGAATGTAGGTATTCCTGATTCTGAGCCTAACTCTATTCACTACAATACACTGATCAAATTTGGTGCCAGACATTGCAAATACACTTGTGCTATAACAATTGCTTATTACCATGAAATAATTATCTACCCTTCCAAGTAGTTTGTGAAAGAAAAAATAATTTTCTGGGGTACTTACTATGGTAGAATGTTAGTCCTGTCATACACAACTGCCATGGCCAATGCCCCTGAAATTATTTTCCTTTGGGATTCTTTGTTTCTCAATTTTCTTATCAATGATTTCTGACCCGTTTCTAGATGGAATTATCATACTTTATAATTATGTTAGTATTCTGATACTTTGCATTTGAAAAATTCTTATATTGCATGACTAATTAGCTTTGAGGTCCTTTTAAGATAATCAAGTAGTCACTGACACATGCTTGTAGTACTGGTCATTGCAGCATGAAGAATCCATAAATTCAGTCATCTAAGGAGGAATTGTGAAAAGCTGAAACATTTCAGTTTAAATCATTTTCCTGCTCTTTAATCAGATTATGGGACAAACTCTTATAAACAGAAATTTGGAGGAATTCTTCAATTATTTGGATGCACAATTTCAGACACTTTAAATTCAAATTTTAATAGCCTCTGTCTCACAAGACAAATCTTTCCTACCAGGTATTGGTAATTTGGAGAATTTTAAATATTAGGGAAAATCAGTCTGTGAAAGATTAACTCTCCTAGGTGCCAACACTTTCTCTAATACTTTAGAAGGAAATTTTAACCTTGTCCTCATTTACAGTAATAATATCACTTGCCCTGAGGAGGAGGAAGACTGACTGTCACTTACAGAACTGAGTACAGGACAAAATCTTCTTGCTATATCTTCTACTAGTTCCAAGTTGGAATTCTATCTAACTAGTACAGATTATAGCTAATTTATAGGCGAAGTCCCATATCAGGCTCAGACACAAGTTCCTTACTTAAACTTTCAATAATTCAAGTCTTGAGTTTTTCAATTACCATGAAATATCATCTCTAAATCTTATTTTTAAAAAAATGCTCAAGTTATAAACATTATTTCTTACATTTCTGCTTTTATGAGACACAGAATCTTTGCTTATCAGCACTAAGACACCCAACAACAGAAAAGAGAAAGATAATTTGCTTTTTTCATGATCTTTTCTGCTTTGCAGTGGTAGATGAGAGAATGATACATTACTGAGCTTGCTCTGCAAACAATGGGGAGAAACTCAAATGTCAGGGCAAGAAGTCAATGAGAAAAAGTGGAAATAGAATAGGAAGTCATCCTTCATATCAAAATCTCAGGAAATTCTACAAGGGCCAAGAAACTTCCCTCTTATTTTCTCCTTTCCAGTTATGAAGTCTTTTTATTAAAAGAAATATCCATCCATTCAACTAACATCTATGAAGCAACTTCTCTGTTCACAACACAGTGCTGAGATTGGTGTATAATTAAGATAAAACATATATAACACTATTTTGTGGAGTTAACAGTTCACAGATAAAACTTAAATTGGGATAACTATAAAATACAATCTTATCAAAATATATTAAAGAATTAAAAATAATGTTCTGGGAGATTTCAGGGAAGTTCAACACAGAGACAAATGGTGGCAGACTAGAATCCCTGACTTGGTTCATAAATCTTCCCTTTTATGCTTACTAGCTTTGTGATATTCAATAAGTTATTTCACTTTGTTTCAGTTTATTCATCTGCAAAATAGCTCAATTAGTTTGCTTGACCTTTAAAATTCTATTCAGCTCTAGCTGTGATTATAAAGCAAAGGTAGAAGTGAAAAAATTATTGGGATTAGAATCAGAAGACCTAGATGAAATCTTGGCTTTGACATTGGGCAAATTTTTATCCTCTTTTTAAAATTCAGTAACATATACATTCTTTGGATGAGTGGTTTCTTTATTATATATCTCTTTTGAACATTTACTTTTGAAAATCATATTTACCAAAAACAATTTGTTGTTGTTGCGGTTTTCATACTAAGGGATTATGACTGTTCCATTATCTGTGTATCCAGTTGGCCACTCATTACTCCCTTTCTATCATTAAAAGGCATATACCTCAATTAAAGCTATGTTCCTATAATAAATAATTTTAGTTTATATTGTTAATGGGGAAGAGGAGAGGAAGTTGTTCCACATCTTTAATTTCCTTAGGATAGGGAATTGTATGTATGGAATCACTCTCTATTGCTCCCAAATGTCTGTAAACAATCAAAGGAATATGTAAATAAAAACTGATTCATTTGATAAAGGAAAAGTTTTTAGACAAGACATATTGGGCTTGCTTGAGATATACAATTGTGAGAAAACTTCTTTTATCAGTCTTTGACCCTGACTGGGTTTCTGGTCAACCTAGCCTAGGTTCTTGTTTAAAGGTTTCTAGTCAGCAGGGAGAGATGAACCAATTTTCCAGTTGCATAGACAAGTTCAAAAATGCTATAAGATTTTTCCAATTCCCATAATTGAATACACTTTTCTTATGAGACAGAAATAGGACTAGATCCATAATGGAATAGAAACTAAGCTAGTTCCAGAATTGAGTTACAAGATGGAGTCAGTGTGGTACATTCAGTTCTTACAATTAACCATTTTCTGTCCCAATCCCCTCAATTACCTGATATTGAGCAGGGGAGATTAGGGAAAATTTCATGCAAGCGATACCATTTCACTTGAAATTTATTGAAGAAATATTTGTTTACCATCTACTATTTGTTTTCCATTCTTCAGTAAATCTTTGATCATATCAATGTAAATATTTTTGTTTAACAACATAGATGATGATTCTTTGACATTTTCATTCATGTGAACTCATAGATTTGTCATAGAGTTCTTTCAACATGCTTGGACTCTTCATTAAGTTCTGTGCAAAAAAAAAAAAAAAAAAAGATAATGCTGTGATTAACAATAATGAGGAAATGTAGAAAGAGGAGATATTTAAGTAGGAAATAAAATAATGTTCCCTTTTGGACATACTGTGTTTGAAGTGCTTTTGAGTCTCATAACTGGAGAAAAGATATCTAACAGACAATTGGAAATGCATAACAGGTATTCAATAGAGAAAATCAGGATAAATATATTATATAGTTTTGTGAATGATCTGTATAACTTTGGGATCTCTACTAAGACATGTTTAGAAAACAGAATGCAGGACAGAATCTTAAGTTATAACTACTCTGAAGAGCCAAAAGATGATAATCAGAGAGGAGGATTTTCAAAAGCAAAATCATGAAACTATCAGAGTTTAGTAATTTTAGATATGACATTTCTTTTTGAGGTATTATGAAGGTGTTAGTAAAGTGATCTGAGAAGCTGATGACCTGGAAGTCTTGGCATTTCTGGGTATAGCAATGTTGAAGACTGGGTATAGCAAATAAAGGCTGCATTTTACTATACCAAGTACTAAAGAAAAAGGAGAATGACTGCCTTAAGAAAGAAAGGAGCTTAAAAGAACACAACAATGAGAATCTTGTT
This sequence comes from Sarcophilus harrisii, assembly GCF_902635505.1. NCBI lineage: Eukaryota > Metazoa > Chordata > Mammalia > Dasyuromorphia > Dasyuridae > Sarcophilus > Sarcophilus harrisii. The sequence goes on along the minus strand of NC_045426.1, from coordinate 482,333,128 downwards.
GTTTTGTTTTGGGCAATTAGGTTTAAGTGATATATCCAGAATCACACAGCTAGGAATGTTAAATGTCTGAGCCAGATTCAAACTCAAGTCCTCCTGATTCCTTGACCACTGTTCTGTCCAGCTGCTCCTACAAAAAGACTCTTGACAGATAAATATATACTAACAGATACAGAAAACTTAAAAGAATACTGTTTAGGTATTATAACAAAAGAAGACATAGAAGTGGCTATAAGGGACATGGTCTACTTCTCCTGGTTTGATATGTATTACCCTTAGTTGCCAAGCATAATGAAAGTGGCAATTGTTTGGAAACTTTACCTTCCAAGGTTTTATTATCATTGATGAATAGTGCTCATCTCAATAAAGCTGATTTCTCTCTAACTACTGGTGAGTGAGACAGAATAATGTGATTAGGGATTTTGATAAGAAATTGTTGGTCCTGGGGGAAAAAAAAAAACTATATTCACATGCAGCAATATCCCTTTACAGAAGTGAAAAAGAGTGGAGAATAAAACAAACCCAAAATATGCATCAAATAAAAACAGAGTATTATGGGGCGTCATCAAGACAACAAAATACTTAATGGAAGAGCAATAACCTTATTTAATATTTACATTGTAACTTCACTGTCTCTCTATGACCTGGCATTCACTACCATAGCCAATTCAACTCCCATTATTTGAGGAGGTCAGTGGATTTGATAAATGAAAAATAATTCCTCCTGAAAGAGAGGGCAGGGACATTACCATGCAATCCTGCACTGGGCCAGAAAACCTGGATTTATATCTCATCTCTCATATTTTCTAGTCATTTAACTTTAGACAAATCAATTTTTTCACTTCTCTGAGCCTTAGTTTTCTCTGAAATCTGGAGCCAATAATACTTATACTATTTAAATCAAATAAATGTAAGGAAAGTATTCTGGAAACTTTAAAACCTGGAAGATTACATTGATTCTATATTATTTTTATTGATTTTACTTTTCAGTTAATTTATTTTTGTCTTATAATTGTTTAAATCTTGGTGTCTGAACTCAGTGTAGAAATTCAGCTCATCTGTAAGGAATTAAATTTACAAAACCAGTTCTGCTTATTACTGTTCAATTCTTGCCACTAGGAAACTTGTTATACTTGAGGAATGTTTATTAACATCAAGGAGTCTGGTCTAGGAGCTTTTCATCACCAAGCTATACTTCAGATATGTCTAATTACTTGAATGAAGTATAGATACCTCCAGGACAATTCCATTGGATCAGCAAATTTCACCTCAAAAACATTTACCTCAGAGAACAGCAGATGACTGAGTGGAAGAAAATTGAAGGACCCTTCTGTTTCAGACATCAGTCATAGAAATACTGACCAGATGTGATCCTCAGCCATTGTGGAGCAAGCTAGTAAGAATAGTACCGCAGGGATTAAGAACAATTTTTTGGGAAGAAGGGAAGCATGGCTAGGGGGCCTTAAACAGGGCTTAAGGATGAAGAAAAGTCTCTGAGGTTGTACCCTGTACAGAATTCAAAAATTTACAGTAAGGAGGGCTTAAAGCTTAGGGCAACATTAAAATCAAATGAGGATTAAAACCTGTTTATAATAACAAGCTGCTAAAAATAACATACAACAAAATAAAAATGAGTTCGCAAAGAAAAAAGAACCTGAACATAGGTAGCTACTTTGGAATAAAAGGAAAGTTGAGGTCATATTCAGAAGACAGTGATGTTTTTAAAAAGCCATTCCTACTCCAATGAATAATATCAAATTGTCACAAGTCCAAAAAGAGTTCTTTAGATATTGATTCATTGTTGGTGGAGTTGTGAACGAATCCAACCATTTTGGAGAGTAGTTTGGAACTATGCTCAAAAAGTTATCAAACTGTGCATACCCTTTGATCCAGCAGTGTTACTACTGGGATTATATCCCAAAGAGATTATAAAGAAGGGAAAGGGACCTGTATGTGCACGAATGTTTGTGGCAGCCCTTTTGTAGTGGTTAGAAACTGAAACTGAATGGATGTCCATCAGTTGGAGAATGGCTGAATAAATTGTGGTATATGAAAATTATGGAATATTACTGTTCTGTAAGAAATGACCAACAGGATGATTTCAGAAAGGCCTGGAGAGACTGATGCTGAGTGAAATGAGCAGGACCAGGAGATCATTATATACTTCAACAACAATACTAGATGATGACCAGTTCTGATGGATCAGGCCACCCTCAGCAACGAGATCAACCAAATCATTTCTAATGGAGCAGTAATGAACTGAACTAGCTATGCCAGAAAAAGAACCTGGGAGATGACTAAAACCATTACATTGAATTCCTAATGCCTATATTTATGCACACCTGCATTTTTGATTTCCTTCACAAGCTAATTGTACAATAATTCAGAGTCTGATTCTTTTTGTACAGCAAAATAATGTTTTGGTCATGTATACTTTATTGTGCATCTAAGTTATATTTTTAATATATTTAACATCTACTGTCATCCTGCCATTTAGGGAGGGGTGGGGGGTAAGAGGTGAAAAATTGGAACAAGAGGTTTGGCAATTGTTAATGCTGTAAAGTTACCCATGTATATATCCTGTAAATAAAAGGCTATTAAATAAAAAAAAAAACAACAACAAAAAAAAAAAAAAAAGAGTTCTTTAGAAAACTTTAAAAGGAATTCAAAAATTAAATAAGAAAGATCAAGGAAAAATTAGAGTAAAGGAAAACAATCCAAGAATATTATGAAAAGAAAGCTAACCAACAGGAGAAAAAAAAGAGAAAAATTTTAAAGAAAATAACTTCTTGAAAATTAGAATTTGGCAATTGGAATCAAATAAAATTATAAGACACCAATAATAAAACTATGAAAACAATAAAATGGAATCTGAAATGTCCATTTAGAAAACCAACTGTTCTGGAGAGTAGATTGAGGATAGATAATATAAAAATTGCAGATTATCTGTAGGTTATTATAACAAAGAGACCAGAACTCAGTGGAAAATTCCATATAAAAGATCCAGTATAAATATAAGGAAAACATTAATGGTTAATTGTAAATCATTCATTAAGGTCAAACTGTTTGCTGTGTGTGTGTGTGTGTGTGTGTGTGTGTGAAAATGCTATCAGTATTCTTAAAACTGTCATCTTTAATAAGGTGGCTTGAAAGAGTGATTGGGATTACGTTTTAATATGGTGGTAATGCTCTTAAAGACAAAATTGGTTAAGAAAAGATAAAAATGAGCAATTATATCATAAAAATCAGACTGCAAAGAAGAACAAAAACTAAGGAAGCAGGTAGACATAGAGGGCTGGTAATGTTGGAACCTTAATCTCATCTGCTTTGAAGAGGAAACAAAATGTAATATCTGGAAAGTTGCAGAAGTCTGAATTTATTAAGAAGTGAGAAAACTGGGTACAGGATAAGGGAGAACCTCTTAGAAGATTGTACAAATTTAAAATGAAGACTATATGAAGGAAGGCACTATATATGTTCAGAGAAAGAGCTAATAAGTGCAAGTATATAGAGTCGGGAGGCCCACGGGCGAATTTAATTGTGTCAAATGGTAACTATTTCAAGAATGAAGGGAGAAAAGGGGAAAATTTACATAATATCGTTATTATATGTTTAAAATTAAAAGCAAATAGTAAAAAAAGGACTTGCAATATCATGTGCAATAATTTTTTTACTATTTTGTTATGTTACAAAAAAGTTTGTTTTATTTCATAAGCTAAAAGAAAAAAGAACTTCAAAAATAATAAAAGGAAGAGAACATTTACAAATTATAACATGTCATATGAGTATTTTTTCTCTAGAAATATAACATGTCAAATCATAGCTAACATATATATCTTTTTAAAAAGTAATTAAAAAAGAACAGAAAAGGAACATAAAACAAAATAAAGCAAAACAAAAGAGAACATTATCATGTGCCCAGCAGAACATAAGGGAGGATTCAAAATATATAGCAACAAATTATCTGATCAAGAAAGTATGTGTGTGTGTGTGTGTGTGTGTGTGTGTGTATAATTAGGAGAAGAAATTATATTCATGAATGTCCAATTTTTCATTACTTCCTTGTAATTGTTCTTTTGTTCTCTTGCCTCATTTACTTTATTCTTTTTTCTCCCTTTTATCCCTCTATCACACCCAAGCAAGCTGCACTTAAGAAAAGATATATTTATGTAGATCTATGTAGATATATACATACATGTACATACATACATAAACACACACACAATCCCCACATACACAAACATCTTTCTTATCCCTGCTGACTCTTTAATTAAATTCTGCTCCATAACTTGCCTTGCTGTTCCTTAAATATTCCCCTTCCAAGGATCTCTCCCTTATCTTCTTTACTCATCTTTTGCTTCCCCATTCACCCATGCCTCCCCTTTATTTCTTTATACATTTTGGAGGATGTTATGCCTTTCATTTTATATATATATATATATATATATATATATATATATATATAGTTTTGCCTATTGAACCCATACCTGATGTAAGTAGATTTTCAGAACTACAAGCCTCTGTGTCTATTCTTCCTCTGCACCTCATTTGTATTACATGATTACTATTTTAGCTTAACTCTGCCAATCTTTCTTTTGAGCTACCCTATTGGTTTTTATGTTTCTATTTTATTTTTATTTTTATAATACAACAAAACAGAACATTGTCATATGCCCAACAAAACTTCAGGAAGGATTCAAAATATATAACAATAATTTCCACATCAAGAAAGGATATATGTGGGTGTTCTTTTTCCAAAACACAGCCAGGTGATAAAAAGTTCAGATCTTTTATTGTGTCCTTCAATATAGCCCAGTTAGCCCAGAGGCCTATCTCTCCACTTGGTTCTAAGAGCTCCACCCGAATGTCTCCAAATCCAAAGGTTTGTCCTCCTGACTCCATCCAGTACCAAGGTAGAAGATGCAATGAAATCTCTCTTGCCTTGGAGAGAGGGCTTGTGGGCTTCCTCCCAGAGTGCTCCTCTCTGACCCCGGGGATTGTTCCCAAGTAAACTCTCCCAAGCTCTAAGCGCTTCTTGTATATATATGATCTCCCAAAGGTTAACTCTGCCTTCTGGAGAGAGAAGGATTCTGGATTATCTCCCAGAGTGCTCTCTGGCCCTAAGGGAGGTGTGAATTCGCATATCTCATACTAAGCTTGAAATCTCCCAAACGTGTGATCTCCATTGAGTACTTAGATACTTATGAGCTCTCTAAAGGTGTGAACACAAGCATCATTTCTATCAGTTGTACTTAGTACCTTGTTTCAAGTTCTGGTCCAAAATATCTCCATCTAAGATCAAAGCAATCATATTGAACCATGCCAAATTAGATAATTATTGTCTCTATCAACTCTAATGGCTTAACACTTTGTAAAATAGAAGTTATATTCATGAGTGTCCATCTTTTCTTTACTTCTCTGTAGGTTGTTCTTTTGTTCTCGGCCCTGCACTTTTTATTCTTTTTTTTTCCCTCTTTCATCCCTCCTTCCACTTCCCCCAAGTAGGCTATATTTAAGCAGAGATGTATTGAATAATAGACACACACACATATACACATATACATTCACAGACCCCCAGACATATACATATATCTATATACACCAATATATAGGTGACATGCATATATATCTACATATACTCAAACACATACACATACATATACACACATTGACTCACGTGTAAACAGCCTCTAAAACAATATTAGTATGGCTGACATATAATATAGATTTCACTCTTGATTGAATCTTTAAGTTTGACTTTGTCTAAGATTAATGAATACTTGCCATACTTTATTTTGCCTAATCAATTTTACTCCTGATCCTTATTGTAGTGCTTGGATATATCTATTCTTTCCTATATCTGCTAACTCTTCTGCTTTAATTCTACTCCTAAACTTGCCTTACTATTACTTTTTAATTTTTTTTTAATAATTGAAGCTTTTTATTTTCAAAACATATTCAAGGATAATTTTTCAACATTGACTCTTGCAAAACCTTGTATTCCAATTTCTCCTCCTTTCCCCCACTTGCTCTCTTAGATGGCAAGTAATCCAATATATGTTAAACATAGTAAAATATAGGTAAATCAAATATAGGCATACATATTTATGCAATTATCTTGCTGCACAAGAAAAATCTGATCCAAAAGGAAGAAAAATTTAAAAAAATTCAAGCAAACAACAACAAAAGAAGTGAAAGTATTATGTTGTAATCCACACACAGTTCCCATGGTCCTCTCTCTAGGCATAGATGGTTATCATCATCACAAGATTATTGGAAATGGCCTGAATCATCTCATTGTTGAGAAGAGCCTTGTCTATCATAATTGATCATCATATAATCTTCCTGTTACTGTGTACAATGATGCCCTAGTTCTGCTCATTTCACTTTGAGCCACTTTATTGTTGATGCGGATTTTAAACATATAATACACATTTCTCATGTCAAAAAATAAATTGTTCATCTTTGAACAGTTTGTCCAGGTTGAGTTTCTTAAAATTGATCTTTGATATTGGTTTTTATGTGTTAAATTTTCTGTTAAATATGGGTTTGGTTGATTGAAAGTCCTGAAAAATATTCAAGTTCACTGAAAGTCCATTTTCCTTAATCAAAATTATATGCCAGATGTGATATTTTTGGCTACAGGCCTAATTCTTTTGACTGTCATTTCACATGATGTTATTAAAAATAAAGAGAGAGAAAAGAGAGCAAAAGAGTATGTTTTATCTATATTCAGATATGATCAGTTCCTTCTCTAGATATGAATGCAATTTTTCATCATGTCATTCATAGTAGGTATGGATGATTGTACTACTGAGAATAACATTCATAGCTGGTCATCCCAGAACATTGCTATTTCTTTATAAACAGTATATTTCACTTTCTTCATGAGGTCTTTCTAGACTTTTGTTTTTTGTTTTGTTTTTGGTTTTTTGGTTTTTTTTCCCTGAGAGCATACTGCTCATCATTTTCCTGAGAACAATAATATCCCATCAGAGAGCCTAGCTTTGATTTTTTTACAATAATATTATTAACTGTATTTTCCCTCATTTATTTGCTCTCTCCTTTCATCCTGTCCCTGCTCAAAAGTGTTTTGCTACAGACCACACACTCCTTCATATGCCCTTTCTTTTATCATCATTCTTCCCCTTCTCATATCCCATTCCTTTCCTATTTTCCTGCACAGTAAGTAAGATGATTTCTATACACCTATTGAGTATGTATGTTATTTCTGATTTGAGCCAATTCTGATGAGAGTTAGGTTCACTTACTTTCCCTCTCTTTCCCCTCTTTCCCTCCACTATAAAAACTTATTCTTGTCTCTTTTTTATGGCAGATAATCTGCATCATTCCAATTTTCCCTTTCCCTTTCTCCCAGTACATGCCTCTCTCACCCCTTAATTTTATAATTAAAAAAAATATTATCTTTTCATATTCAACTCAGATCTGTGTTCTCTCTCTCTCTCTCTCTCTATATATATATATATATATATATATATATATATATATATATATATGTTTCTTCTAAGTAGAAATGTATACAGATAAACCTTATTAAGTTCCTTAGGATATTACTTTCCTCATGATCTCCTTAGGCTTTTCCAGAGGCCTGTATTTGAAAATCAAATTTTCCATTTAGCTCTGGTCTTTTCATCATGAAAAGCTCGAAAATCCTCTATTTCATTGAATGATCAACTTTTCCTCTGAAGGATTATACTCAGTTTTGCTGGGTAGGTGATTCTTGGTTGCAATCCTAGCTCTGTTGCTCCCCAGTATGTAATATTCCAATCCCTCTCGTCCTTTAATGTAGAAGCTGCTAAATTTTGTGTTATCCTAAATATGGTTCCACTATACTTGATTTTTTTTTCTTTCTGAATGCTTGCAATTATTTTCTCTTTGACCTAGAAGTTTCAGAATTTGGCTATAATATTCCTGGTGTTTTTATTTTGGGATCTCTTTCAGAAGGTGATTGATGGATTCTTTCAATTTCTCTTTTACTCTCTGGTTCTAGAATATCAAGTCAGTTTTCCTTGAAAATTTCTTGTAAGATAATGTCCAAAATCTTTTTTTGATCATGACTTTCAGGTAGACCAATAATTTTTAAACTATCTCTCCTTCATCTATTTTCTATATCAGTCGTTTTTCCAATGAGACATTTCACATATTTTTCTATTTTTTTTTCTTTTTTGGTTTTACTTTATTGTATCTTGATTTCTCATAAAGTCATTAGCTTCCATTTGCTCAATTCTATTTTTTTTAAGGAATTATTTTCCTCAGTGAGTTTTTGTGCCTCTTTTACCAATTGGCCAATTGTGCTTTTTAAGGCACTCTTCTTCTCATTCACTTTTTTTTTTTGTATTTCCTTTTGTGCCTCTCCCAGTTTTTTCCATAATTTTTCCTCTATCTCTTTTATTTGATTTTCAAAATCCCTTCTGAGTTCTGCCATGACCTAAATCCAATTCTTATTTTTCTTATAGGCTTTGGATATAGGAGTATTTTGATCCTTATTTTCACTATAATAACTTTCAATGGTCAGAAACTTTTTGTTTTTACTTTGTGCTCATTTTCCTTCCTATTACTACTTTAAACTCTGTTAAAGTAGGGCTCTGTTTCCAAGTGGAGAGCGCATTGTCCCAGGCTTCAGGGGTTTTGTGAAGCTGTTTTCAGAAATCCTTTTAGGGATCTGAGCACAAACACTCTCTTCTGCCCTGAAGCTGTTAGGAGTGTTCTGCCTCACTGTAGCTGTAAGATCTAGTGTGCTGGTGGGGACTGAGTGTTCTCTGATCAGTCCTGTGCTGGGGCTGCACATCAGATTTCCACTCATTGCCACAGATCTTCACTGACCTTGCAAGTCCTCCCTGGTGTTCCTGGATTGAGAGATCCAGAAGCCTGCATCACTGCTGCTGGTTCAGAGGTCCCACCCTGATGATGTTGGGATTCTGGCTGGAACAGGATGGGGGACCTGACCTGCATTGGAATTGCACACTGGGGTCCCACTGTTGTTGCACAGACATTTTCTGTTGCTTCACTTTGGTGTCTCTGAGTTGATAGATCTAGAAACCACCAGTACTGATTGATTCAGAAGTTGGACCAAGGCACTACTGGGGCTGGACCTGAGGCTATACTGGAATGTCCTGCCCAGAAACTCCCATTCTACTGTCACAGACCTTTTCTGCTGAACTTCTAACTTTCCTTCAGATGAAAAATGTTCTACTTCTTCCTTTTGGGTGTTCTGATGCTCTAAAATTTGTTTAGAGTCATTATTGAAAGGAATTTGGAGCAGTTTGAGAGAGAAATTAGGTGAGTTTCTGCCTTTACTGGCCTTTATTCTCTGATTTGATTTTGAAATTCTTTTTTGAGTTCTGCTATAAATTCTCTCTGGATAAGCAGCCATTTCATGTTAGTCTTTGGGGTAGAAGCTTTTTTTTTTACTTCAGTATTATCCTCTCAAGATGAACCTCTGTCTTCCTTGTTCCCATAATATCTTTTAATTGTGGGCTTCTTTGCTGGTTCATTTTTTTAATCAGAGGAATTAGTGTAAGCACCTTTAATCATGGGGAGTTTAATGGTGTCTCTAATTTCCCTTCAGCTCTTCCCTCTGACCAGGAACCCCAAACCAAGAGCTCCCCTTCCCTGCAAGTGCCCACAGCCAGCAGCGCCTCTGTCCAGCTGCTTCTGCATTCACTGAGTGCTGCTCCCTTTCTGTCCAGGGCCTGTGTCTCAGCAGCACAGCTGGGCCCGATGTTCCTAATCAGCCGAGGTACACTTCATCTTCCCGGACTCAAATCCCAAGTGTACAAACACTCCAGGAGGTGAAAGTCTATAATTGAGTTACGGCATGTCTGACTGTGACTAGACCCCTATGGGCTTGCTGTGCTCTGCCACAGGTTGGACGCACATAGTTCCTACAAGCATTTATGGTAGACTCTCTCATTTTGTGAATCTCATGTTTCTTCTGGTTAATTCAATTCTGCTTTGCTCACAGAGCCCATAACTTTCTGTAATAAAGGCACATTATGCTGGGCCAACCTATGCTATTGTCTCTCATGTTGTAGAATCAGTTCTAAAGTTCTTAAGAAAGAGTGTGTCCTTTGAGATTGTCCTTTTATTGCTTTTTCTGACCTCCTTGTAAGCATTTGTTGCCCTCTGTGAGTTCTCCATAAAATAATCTTTTTGGCAAGGGTACATTTGGCATTTGAACAATGCAGATAGCCAAATAGAGTTGTGCTCTTTGTAGTAGAGCTAGTATACTTGACAATTTAGTTTGAGAAAGAATCTCAGTGTCTGGTATCTTACCCTGCCAGGTGATCTTCAAAACCTTGCTTAGACAATTCAAATCAAAGTGATTCAGTTTCCTGGCATGGAGTTGGTATATTGTCCAGATTTCATAGGCTACAACAATGAGGTCAGCGTAATGGCTCTGTAGATCTTCAGTTTGGTAGAGTTCCATGATGTTTTCAACAGCCCATCATCAATCAATGTTGAAACTATTTACTGTTTGCCTCAGGTTGAAATGAATCACTCCCTAGGTGAAGTTCTAACTCAATAATAGATTTTGAATGCCATGAGCTTACTTTCATTTGGTAAAGCACTGGGTGCTGATTCTATTCCAGCTGAGATTTACAAGTTGTGGGGTCCATTGCTCACACAAAAGCTGACAAATTTTCCACATTATTTAACAAGAGGAGATTATGTCCTAGGAGTTCTAGGATGCTTCCATTGTTCATCTTTATAAAGGTAAAGGGAATAGATTGTCCTCTAACAATAATGGGGGTAGGTGGAAAGGTGGGGAGTCTCTCAGTTATTGCTGGCAAGATTCTTGCCAGAGTCCTCTTTGATAGGTTGACCCTACATCTAGAAGATGGCTATCTATCTGAGAGCCAGTGTGACTTCAGAAAAGATTGAGGAACAGTCAATATAGAGTTTATTGCCACACCAGGAAAAATGCCAGGAGCAGAAAGAAGTGCATGTTAGTGCAGTAAATGCTAGTGAACTGGATATGGATTAGTTCCTGCTTTCATTATTGTTTGTGTTTTGCTTATATGGACTTCAGAAAATGCACAGGAAGATCTTGCTTTCCTACTTTTATTTTTGATGCTTAGCAGGTAATAATAACAGGCAAAAATGATGACTTTTAAGAGAATAAAGTAATAAGATGTAAGCTCATTGTCTGCAACCTTACTAATATCATCTTCATGAAGTAGGAGCAACTTTCTTACTTGAGTAGGAGACAGAAAAATAGGATAATGTGTATTTAATCTGTTTTTCATTTGGTTTTGAATTCTCCTATAGTGAAAACTTTTCGGTCTACTTTGGATGCATATTATATGTCTAGCTATATGTATATAATGTTTATTAAATCTCTTACAATGTTGGCAATATCTCTTAAAATAATGTTCTTAAATTGTTACAATTCAATGTTATGTCCAGATGATTGTGGACAGTTTTTTTTCCTTCCTCCCACCCTGTGATCCAGATTCAGGATGCTTGATTCCTTGATTTCTTGATTTTTCAAAAAAGCTAGGGAAAGAAGGTGGAAATGGAAATTTGCAGTAAAAATACTTGTCTGTTAGTTTAAGAAGATAAGGAGCTTTTCTGAAATATGTTTTTGGCCAGTTGATTATATTATCCATTTTTTGAGGAAGTCTGACAATCATTCAAAAAAATTTTTATAAGTGTCTATAATATTGCAGGTGGGAGCAGGTAGAGAGTGCACTGGATAGAATGCCAGATTTAAAGTCATCTTTTTGAGTTCTAATCTGGCCTCAGACACTTGCTAGCTGTCTGATCTTGGTCAAGTCATATAACTCTTTTTGCCTCAGTTTGCAAGCCTGATGAACTGGAGAAGGAGACATCAAACTGCTTCAGTATCTTTGCCAAGAAAACCCCAGTGGGGTCAGAGTTGGGCACAACTGAAAAGTAGCTGAATAATAAAAATATTTCATTCATATACTAAGCACTAGGAATAGAAAATGAGGCAAATGATAATGCCTGTCTTTAAGGAACTTACATTTAAAAGGGAAGAAAAGATATAAAAAAGTATTTCCAAAACAAATTGTACAAGAGATAAATAGGATATTATTAACAGTGAGAAGGTACTAGAAATAAGAAGAGCTTGAGAGGACTTTCTTTAGAAGTTTCAATTTTAATGGAAGCTGGGGAGGTCAGTTGCCAAAGTAGAGAAATTTAAGAGAAAGTGAAAATGCCCAGAATCAAGTGGAATATCTTGTTTCCTGAACAGCAAGAAAGTCAGTGTCACTGGGGAGATAAGTAGCAGGCTGGGTTAGGAAGGGCTTTGGATGCTGAACAGATAATTTTGTATTTCATCTTGAAAACAAGAAAGAGTTTTACAGGATTCTTTTTTTTGGGGGGGGGGAAGGAAAAGGGCTGGTATGGTAAGATTTACACTTTAGTGACAGATATTCAGTTATTTTCCTTCATATACCTCTTTAGCTATTTTCCTCTTTAGCTATTTTTTTCCTCAGCATAATTTATGAAAATTTATGCAGGCTCCACCATTTAAACAATGAGAAAATTTAAATGTCTGAGATGAAGTAAAAGCTTTGTCTGCCAAGAGCCATGATTGCATCTTGCTGTTACATAGATTTATGGCAGTTATTGATTTACAAAAATGATCATTATTGCCATCTTCTATGTGACAAATATAAAATGATCAAGAGAAAGTGGAATCTGATAGTGAGGACATGCAAATTGAGTTGATTTTATTGCAGTTGTATAAAGATGAGAAAATCAACTTGTGAATGAAGTATTAAAAATTCATTCTTACAAAAAGCATATATTATAATGTCTTCTGCCTTATAATGGTCCCAATGCATGTGAATTCCTCTTAACCTAAGAAATCAGTCAATGAAATAAAATAAGCTCCACTCTCTCAATGAAGAATATGGAGCTCATTATTCATCAGAGAATAAATTTTAAGTTTTAAGCAAATTTCAATATTTTATCTTTTAACCACATAGTAGAACATTCCCTACTTCAATTTGAATTTGAAAGCAATATCTGAAGCACAGTTTAATAAGTAAATGGGATTGTATTTTGTAAATCCTAAAATGTTATTGTTGGTGACTTACTTTTTCACGAATCATGAAGCCTTTCTTTCTTTTTTTTCTTATGAAGAATTGGACAGAAGATATTCTTAAGCTCCACATGAATAGGAAAACTAGCTGCTAGCTTTTTCCGACACAAAATGCCTTTTTCCACTGCTAGTTAAATTTAATTCCTAAGTGATCCTTTATCTTTTTTATTTTACTTTATAGTTTTCTGGTTATATTAGGAATAAAACTTCAATAAAGTTCTAATATATCTTTAATAGTTCTTGACTTTTCAGGAGGATATATATTCTTCCATTCTTTCTCAATAATATGGTTGTAGGAGTGTCAGAAGACAGGAGTAGTAGCAGGAGAACCTATAGTTTGTCAGATTTTAAAATGTCAGATTTTTTCTACAATCCCTGTGAGTCTGTGTCTCATTTTGATGGCATAATTGCATTTTTCTAGGTTTTTGTGCACCATGCCCTTTACTCATTTAGGGAAGTTAAGCATAGTGGATAGAACTCAAAGCCTGATGTTAAAAACCAGAGTTCAAACTTGGTTTCAAATATTTATTAGCAATGTGACTCTGGAAATGTAACGACTTCTTTTTGTCTAGGTTCTTTAACCATAAATGAAAATAATATCTATATCCCTAGGTATTTGTGAGGACAAAATGACAAAGTTCTTAGCACAGTTCCTAGCATACAGTGGGCATTTAAGAAATGATTGTTTCTTTCTTTCCTTAATTTTAGAGTACTCCCCACTTTGCCTTCTCTGCCTTTTGGAATGACACCTTATCCTTCTAAGATGTCAAATACCAAGTCTCTGCAGTTCTTTCCTGGTCTTACAAACTCATAAAACAGTACTTTGCACCCACCATGAATTATCATTTCCTATTCTGCACTATAATTGTTACATATTCCCATTTTTTTTGCCTGCTTTTTCTCCCTCTTGCTAAAATGTAAGCTCCATAGAGTCAAGGATCATTTCTCAATTATTTTTATGATTTCTCCATTACTAAGCACAGTGCTCTGTATATAACTTGTTCAAAGTTAAGTAGTTATTGGAAGAAGGGAAGGGGGAAATGACAGAAAGAAGGGAAGGAACAAGGGATGAGAAAAAAGAGAAGAAAACAGAAAGAAGGAAATATATACTTTTTTCTCTCTACTCTTTTTTTAAATAGCTTTTTATTTACAAGTTATATGCATGGGTAATTGTACAGCATTGAAAATTGTCAAACCTTTTGTTCCAATTTTCCCCTCCTTCCCTCCACCACCTCCCCTAGACAGCAGGATGACCAGTACATGTTAAATATATTAAAGTATAAATTAAATACAAAATAAGTATACATGACCAAACCGTTATTTTGCTGTACAAAAAGAATTGGACTCTGAAATATTGTACAATTAGCCTGTGAAGGAAATCAAAAATGTAGGCAGGCCAAAATATAGGGATTGGAAATTCAATGTAATGGTTCTTAGTCATCTCCCAGAGTTCTTTCACTGGGTGTAGCTGGTTCAGTTCATTACTGCTCCATTGGAACTGATTTGGTTCATTTCATTGCTAAAGATGGCCAGGTTCATCATATTGAAGAATATAATGATCTCCTGGTCCTACTCATTTCACTCAGCATCAGTTTGTGTAAGTCTCTCCAGGCCTTTTCTCTCTACCATTTACCATTAGACTTTCTTATGTTATTCTGTTCTGCAGTAAGTAAATTGATTTTTAGCAATTCCTTCTACCTTTTTTTCTGGTATTTCTAATGTGTTCTGGGATGAAAAACCAGAAAACCAAGATTCATGATGTAAAAGAAAATAAAAATCAAAGTAGCTATGGATGTGAACTCAAAACACTGCACTTTGAAGAGAAGACTAAGAAAGATTTGGGGGACATTGATAGTGAGTAAGAGGTAAATAAACCTAGCAGATTCCCAAACTTCCAATTCTTAATCTGAATCCATAGGATTTTTCAAATAGTTAAGTCCCCTTAATTAAGTAGTTTATCATGATAGCTGACCAAAGCAATACTGATTAATCAATCAATATTAATTGATTATTTTAGTTTTGTAGTAGTAAACTACAAAGACCAAATCTCCATGGAATTACACTGGGACCTAGAAAAACTCCAGTTATTCATATTCACATTTGTTGTACACAATGTCATCCAAATATTTACAATGTAAATTATCTATTATTTTAACCCACATTTTCTATCTGTTATTTGCACCTTTCAGATACAATAATAAAGGAGACATTATAGTCACATTCAAACTCAACTTTACCGATTCACATTAATCTCTTTCAGTGCATACTCTTGCCACAGATAAGGACCTCCAAATCTTGACAATTCACAATGATCATAGATCTAGAATTAAAAGAAACCGTAGAAGACATCTAATCATACCTTCTGATTGTAACCATATCCCCTCATTTTGCAAATGAGGATAATGAGGTCTTCAAGTTATGAGTCACTTGTCCCAGGTATAATGGATCAATCTAGAATTCTAATATGTATCCTACGATTACACATTCAATATTTTTTCCATAGCCAATCATCAAAAATGATGGTCAATACATTAAAATGCATTTATTTATTTGTTTGGGTTTTTTTTACAATTTAATGAAAATGCTAGTTCCTTTTTTTCTTTTGATATAATTTTGTTTTCTGAGCATTCTTTTTTAAATATTTTTATTATTATATTTTTTTATTTACACGATATATATGCATGGGTAATTTTTCAGCATTGATAATTGCAAAACCTTTTGTTCCAATTTTTTCCTTCCTCCCCCCACCCCCTCCCCCAGATGGCAGGCTGACCAATACATGTAAAATTATGTTAAAGTATAAGTTAAATACTATATATATATATATATATATATATATATATATATATATATGTCTATACACTTATCTTGCTGTACAAAAAGAATCAGACTTTGAAATAGTGTACAATTAACCTGTGAAGGAAATCAAAAATGCAGGCAGACAAAAATAGAGGGATTCGAAATTCTATGTAGTGGTTCATAGTCATCTCCCAGTGTTCTTTCACTGGGTGTAGCTGGTTCAATTCATTAATGCACTATTGGGACTGATTTGGTTCATCTCGTTGAAGAGGGTCACATCCATCAGAATTGATCAACATATAGTACTGTTGTTGAAGTATATAATGATCTCCTGGTCCTGCTCATTTCACTCAGCATTAGTTCACGTAAGTCTCTCTAGGCTTTTCTGAAATCATCCTGCTGGTCATTTCTTGCAGAACAATAATATTCCATAATATTCATATACCACAATTTATTCAGCCATTCTCCAATTGATGGGTATCCACTCAATTTCCAGTTTCTGACCACTACAAAGAGGGCTGCCACAAACATTCTTGCATATACAGGTCCCTTTCCCTTCTTTAAAATCTCTTTGGGATATAAGCCCAGTAGTAACACTGCTGGGTCAAAGTTTGATAGCTTTTTGAGCATAGTTCCAAATTGCTCTCCAGAATGGCTGGATGTATTCACAATTCCACCAATAATGAATGCATAAGCATTCCAGTTTTCCCACATCCCATCCAACATTCTGCATTCTTTCCTTGTCATTCTAGCTAATCTGACAGGTATATAGTGGTATCTCAGAGTTGTCTTAATTTGTATTTCTATGACTAATAATGACTTG
This sequence comes from Sarcophilus harrisii, assembly GCF_902635505.1. Lineage (NCBI taxonomy): Eukaryota > Metazoa > Chordata > Mammalia > Dasyuromorphia > Dasyuridae > Sarcophilus > Sarcophilus harrisii. Next base: position 482,316,413 of record NC_045426.1, on the reverse strand, counting down.
GATCATCTTTTCATATGGCTAGAAATAGTTTCAATTTCTTTGTCTGAGAATTGTCTGTTCATATCCTTTGACCATTTATCAATTGGAGAATGACTTGATTTCTTATAAATTAGAGTCATTCTCTATATATTTTGGAAATGAGGCCTTTATCAGAACCTTTGTAAAAATGTTTTCCCAGTTTATTGCCCCCTTTCTAATCTTGCCTGCATTAGTTTTGTTTGTACAAAAGCGTTTCAATTTGATATAATCAAAATTTTGTATTTTGTGATCAATAATGATCTTTAGTTCTTCTTTGGTCATAAATTCCTTCCTCTTCCACAGGTCTGAGAGGTAAACTATCCTATGTTCTTCTAATTTATTTATAATCTCATTCTTTATGCCTAGTATGGTGTTAAGAGTGGGTCAATGCCTAGTTTCTGCCATACTGATTTCCAATTTTCCCAGCAGTTTTTGTCAAACGGTGAGTTCTTTTCCCAAAAGCTGTAGTGAAAACGCTAGTTTCTAAAGAGTGGAGATGCTATTTTCATTTTAATCTTCTTATACTGAGCACCTAATATAGCATCTTTCTTATGGATAAGGATAATTACTTCTACCAACATAGATGGACATCTTTTTTCAAGGCCTTAATTTTAGAGAAGGGTTAGATCTTTGAAAAGTTAATTAACAGGCCAGAGTCATATAGTAAATAGGTGTAGAGTAAGGATGGAGGGAGTCAGGTTTTTTTTTAGCTTCAAGGTCAGATCTCTCTGTCCTTTGCATAATCTTGTTTCTGTTACACAAGTAACATATACTTTAAAAAAGTTGTTTGATTGGATTGGAATATATAAGCCAAGTTATTTATATTTTTCTTAAGACGTTCTTCTGAGACAATGACATTAAGACTAGATGTTCTTGAATTCTAAATCTCTCCTTGGTATTAGAAATCCCTAGATGGAAACAGCTTACATGCACCATGAATACCAACCCCACCTCTGGGGGCAAGTCCAGAGACACATTCTTGAACAAAATATTTAATGCTCTTCTGGGGCTCACAGTGCCAATTTTACCCTAATGTAATGTACTTTAATAAAATTCTGGGGAATGTTCTCCATGTGCATGTCTGAAAATTGAAACAGACTGGCAATACCATCTGCTAGTTCAGATAAGAGGCTCATCCGTCTGTTTAGAAGGTAGTGATATGGCTGACTAACAAAGGATAATGAAACTCTGCCATCCTAAAGCATCTATGGATGGCTTATGGACATGCATCACCTAATTAGGGGTCAAACCAACATTTGTAGGATGCAGTGTGATTTTGATTTTAATTCATTGTGACTGTGCTCTAAACAGCTCTGCATAAAGCTCTGGGTGTAATTTGGACAATGAACTTGGCAGCTGCTTCATTTCAGTGACAAGACTTAATGAGGGAAAAGTGTGATTTGGGGACTTCACTTACCTCAGCGGTTTATATCATTTCACAGAAGTAAAGCAAGGAGTTGTTCCTATATGTAAGAAAAATATAATTTATAGTTCCAGTCTCTCTAAAAGGGCTTTTTTAAATAGTCTAACTAAATAGAACATGCAAGTATTTCATATTAAAGGGAACTCAAAAATCATGTTTATCTAAAAAATTTCAAGTAATACATTCACTTGAGGTTAGCACAATTAAACAGATTCTAAGTCATTAAATAATAATTCCTTTTGAAATATAAAAGCTTTTATGGTTTATAATCAGTCTAGCCTTTGTGCTTGTGAACTGAAAGCAGAGGTCAGCTATAACTAATCTTCCTTTAAGTTTGACAACATGACAAAGCTTAGAGATCAGAGTAACATGGCTATAGGATATTTCATTAAAGCATTTGATAAAGTCTCTTATGATATACTTGCAAAATAATGGAAAAATGAAGAGCCTTGCTTAAATACTAATGATCTGTAGTTTTTGAACAATATCCATTTTTGATATATTATGTTCTTTGCGCTTTTGCATCATTTGGGCTAAAAGAAGTGATCTACTATAAATTATCTCCACTAAAGGCAACCTTTTCCCTTCTCATGTTTAGCAATGATATTCTTTTAAATTATTTATTTATTTATTTATTTTTGTTATGCATGTATATTAAATTTTTATAGATTTCTATGTGAGAAAGAAAAACCAGAACAAAGGAAAAACAGAAATGTTTTTAAAAAGAGAAAATAAAAGGTGAAAACAATATGCTTTGATCATATCCAGTCTCCATTGTTCTCTCTCTGGATTAGAATGGCATTTCCTATCCAAAGTTTATTGGAATTGCTTTGCATTGTTGAATTATTGAGAAAAGCTAATTCTATCATAATTAATCACCACATGCTCTTGCTGTTGTTGTATACAGTGTTTTTCTGGTTCTGCTCACTTGACTCTGCACCAGTTCCAGTCTTTTCTATAATCAGTCTTCTCATCATTTTTTATAGAACAACAATATTCCATTATTTTCATATATCATAACTTCTTCAGCCATGCCATAATTGATGGGCTTCATTCAGTTTCCAATTCTTTGCCACCATTAAAAGAGCTGCTACAAACATTTTTATACATATGGATCCTTTTCCCTTTTTATGATCTTTTTGGGATACTGAGCCAGTAGTGTCACTGCTGGATCAAAGGATATGCAGTTTGATAGCCTTTAGGCATAGTTCCAAATTGCTCTCCAGAAGGGTTGGCTCAATTCACAATTCCACTAACCATGCATTAGGGTCCCAGTTTTCTCACATCCCCTCCAACATTTATTGTTATTTTTTCCTGTCATCTTGGCCACTACAACAATGATATTCTTGATACTTGAAGAAATCATTCTCAAAGTTGCTATGGAGATAAGAATGTAAGAACGTAGGATAATAATTATAGATATACATTCAATGGTGACCTTTTGTTTCATTAATAGATGATTAGTTTACAGAATAAGAGAGGTTACCATCCTTCTGTATTCCCTCTGGTCAGGTAACAAGAGTTGAAGATGGAAGATTCTGAGTGTCAAATCCCTCCATTTTAAATATAAGGAGCTAAGGCTGAGAAAGGATTGATCCATGAGTTCCCCAAGGTCATATAGGTAGTAAATGAAAGAGCAAGGAATCCAGATCTCCTAATTCCAGATTTATTTCTCTTCTCATTGGATAATGATATTTTATGTGGAACTGTTTCATATTTCTTTCTGAAAAACACATTTCAGAAACAACATTGACAGGAATCTGAATGCATATCCAAAAAAAGGCATCTAAAATGTCGAGGGCTGGTTATACTAAGGGTGTTTGAAAAAAAAATAGGATTATTTACCCTAAAGAATATTCTGAGAGAATAATTTTTAAGTATAGTTATTTTTAAGTATATTCAAAATTGCCATGCATGTAAGGCACTGATCTTATTCTGTTTAGCACCAGAGATCAAAATTAAGAAAAACTGTTTCATTGAGGCAAATCATGATTCAATATAGGGGAGAAAAAATTGTAACAATCTCAACTATTTAAATATCAATTGGTCTACCTAGAGTGGATAGGGCATATATTCGCTCCCATGTTACCTATAATTTATCTCATACATACCTTATTTGTACTTAGATATTTGTATGTTTTCTAAATGGCAAATAAATAGACTACTAGATCTGGAGTCAATAAGACCTAAGTTCAAATCTATTCTCAGGCATTTGCTGTGAGACCCTTGGCAAATAACTTTGTTTTAACTTCATCAAAATAAATGGGGACTAATCATGTCATCTATCTCCAGTGTCTTGTGAGGATCAAAAGAGATTACATTTGTAAAGTATTTAGCATAGTACCAGTATATAGGAGCTACTATATAAATGAGTTGTTATTATAATTATTATTACTGTTTTTACCCATTAAGCAATGAACTCCTTGAGGGCAGGGTTTTATTTTTTTATTTGTTGCTTTGTTTTGCCTTTTGGTTTTTGCCTTTTTTTTTTTTTTTTTTTTTTTGTTATCACCCAGGTACATAGAAGAGATTTAATGCATGATTGACTCATTTCTGGAAGCCTTCAAGCAGAGGCCATTTTTCAGAGTTATTACAGAGTAAATTCCTGTCCAGATACAAATTTGACTGTCCTATGAATTTTATGATTCTTTAATTTTATAATAAGTTTCAATAACTTTCAACAATCTTTTATTAAGCAGTTACTTTGTGCAGAATAGCATGGTATAACAAATAAAACATTGGCCTTATAAGCAAGATGACTTGGAATCCAATCCCACTTCTGATACTTTTTCACTTTGTAATATGGACAATTCATTGAACCTTTCTGAGTCTCAGGAAACTCACTATCAATGTCAAGTTATATATTAGTGGTGATCTGCTTTGGTGGAGGGAATCCTTATTCTGACAATGATCCTTGACATATACACACAAATATATATACATATACAAACAAACACATACTATGACAGTATGGCACATGGTGGTAGCTACAAAGAGAAGTGAAAACATAATTCTTATCTTTAAGGAGCTTGAAATATAGTTGCAGAAGCCACCGAATTATATAATTCAGTGTTAGAAGGTACCTCAGTTGGACATGTAATTCGCTTCTTACTCATGAAAAAGTAAGTACATATATAAAATAAAATAATATGAACCATAACATATTAAGGACATAGAGGAAGACATATGTTATAAGATCCAAATATAAGAATATTTCTTAAGATCATAAAACTTTAGGTGGAGAGACTCTTAACATTACTTTCATTTAATCCTTACATTTAATAGAAGGAGTTAAGGTACTTTACCCAGTAAGTCACCAAGAAGTGATTCAAATCCCAAACCTCTGGATTCAGCTTCAATGTTCTTTTAATTAGAGTTTCAGGAAAATGTGTCATTTAATATTTACCATGGACTTGAGGTTTAAACAAATGTTTCAGGACTCTGAATTTTCTGCTAATATCAAAGTAATGCTGTCATGTCTGAACTATCCTGGAATGATATCCATGTTTTACTACATGTGATTATTAGATTTTGACAGCAAATAACACATACATTTGCATGATATGCTTGGGAAACATGACAAGAATGAATGTGACATTTTGCATTGGGGTTCAAAATATAAACTGTCCAAAGGATTCTAGTGAACTTTAAGCTAACTATAAATGAATGTTAACACAAGCCCAATGTGCAGAATGAGAGAGATGATAACCAAATGTTTGTTCAGACTACATCTAAACTAACATGTCCAGACTTGAGAGAGACATAATAAAATAAATCTTAATACAAAGATAAACCAAATAGTTCATCTGTGTTCAGTCAGTGTAGAACTTTTAAGAAATTAATAAAATGAAGAAAAAACAAAAATAAAATTTTAGCTAGAGCAGTCAAGAGGTTTTACACTTAAAACAAAGCTTATCAGATATTTAAAGTTAATAATACATTGAATTAAATAAATGAAATAATAAATAATAGTTATTACTTATGCAGTATTTTCCCCTTTCACATCTAGTCTTTGGAGAAATTACACTGGTCATTCCCTCTCAAGTATAAGTGGCAATACTGATTACCCAAAATGATTGAATTTGGCCCTGTCATATACTATAGGAGAAAACTTTAAGTGTTTTAAATAATATATCACTAAACCTGTAAGTTTCATCTATCCTTTCTGTTCTACTAATCAGCTAGATTTAGTCAGGCTGCTTATATATGGTTTGCTTTATTTAATTAGCTTCTAAGCTTCTAAAAGAGAAAGACTAAGCTTTTGATATGGGCTTAATGGTATCAATAGCTATTGCTAGAGTAGAGGAAATGATCTATAAATTAAGAAACTTATTTTCCTTTGCCTTTATTTCCTAAATGATGTGCTCAAAAGATTCAACTATTCAACTGAAATTTGGAAAATCCTTGATGAATATTAACAGATTACCATTTTGCATATTGTATTGTTTTCAGTGTAAAAAAGGTATCCAATAATATTATTAGATGGAAAATAATCTTTCTGCCTTTGTATATTAGCTTTAAACTCTTTAGAAGAGGCACATGGTGGGAAAAATGTGAATTTAGACCTTTGAATCTGTATATCTCATCATTGTTTCACTATTTGTCTTATTGCCATAAAATGGCACCAATACTGCAAAGAAAAATCATACTAGTTATAAAGGAAATCTATCTCTACTTTGGCATTCTGAAAAAAACTTATATTCATAGAAAAGTTGCCTGGGTAAATAAACATATTATATAGGGAAATGAGGGTAGGAAAGCAGACTGATGTTTCCTTCCCCCTCACAGTCTTGTCTCTAAAAACCTTCAAAAGAGAAATGCAAATATTATGGAATAGAATAGGAGTCAAATTATATTAGTGTTTTGCTCCTGAGCTGTGGACAAGGGACAAGTACTCAAACTTCAATTTCATTATCTGTAAAATTGGAAATTATATCTGTAGTACCTATTTTAAAGACTTGTTGTAAGGAAGACACAAAAAAAAAATCTTAAAGTTCTACATAAATATCTGGCATAATAGCTAATGTTTACATAGCACTTTAAGATTTCTACATAGTGCTTTACATTTTATGCTTACATAATTGGGGAACCGCTAGAAACCTTCACAACTACTCTAGAACTTCAGGATTTTATGTTTCACTTTCCTAAGTAAGCTAAGAGCAAGGTACAAGGCATAGTGGATGGAGGGCTGGGCCTGGAGTCAGGAATATCCATCTTTTATTAAATCCATTGTAGTATGAAAATTAGGGCTTAGTGACAGACTTGATTATCCTAAGTAGTGCAAGCAAGTCACAGTTCTGGGACATGAACTGAAAAATCTCATGCTTGTTCTTTGATCGTTTGGTTAAATTATTCTTTGGTTTGGAAGGGTCTGATAATTTTTGTTTTCCCCTTAAAGTTTATCCTTATTTACAGAAAGGTTTGGAAAATAATTAAATTTTAAATCTCTAAAGGACTCTGAAAGAAAAATAATCAGAAGGAAATTGACAATATGCATTCAGTTCAGCATCAATATGATGAATTCCAAGAGGTGAAGTCAAGATAGTGAAAAGAAGGAAGAAAGGAAAGAAGGAAAGAAGAAAAGAAGGAAGGAAGGGACCTTCCAATAAGATGACTTGAGAGCAGTATACCTTTTTTAGGTAAACTGAAAAGAAAAATCATAAGATATTCAGTAAGATTGAACTGTTTACATTCTTATATAGGAAGATAATACTTGTCACTCCTAAAACTTTTATCAGTATTACAATGATCCAAGTTAATTCTAAAAGACTGTGATGAAAGATGCTATCTATTTTCAAAGAATTTATGGAGTATGAATGTAAATCAAAGTGTAGTGTGATTTATTGATTTTTACTTTTTGGTCTGTTTTCTTTCATACCATGACTAATATTGAAATATATTTTGCATAATTACATATACATGGGCAACCTATTTCAAATTGCTTGCTTTCTAAATCAAAGGAAAAAGGAGGGAAATAATTTGGAATTCAAAACTTAAAAAAAATAATACTAAAATTATTTTTCACATGTAATTGAAAAGAAATTAAATATTTTTACAATGTTATGAGGATCTCAAAGCTGGGGGGTCAATAAGTTGCATTAAGAGACACCAAGTGATTCAGGTCAAAAAACAGAGTGGGTTAAAGATCCTCTGTTATTCAAAGTAGGATTGAGCTAATGAGTAATGTTCCTGAACTTGCAGCCTAGAAGTAAGAATAGATCTGGCTGTTTTGTTTTGTTTTGTTTTGTTTTTTAATTAGTTATGAATAAAAATAACCATTAAACATATCAAATATCCTAAGGCCAAAATTCCCTTTACTCTTCCTTTTATAAATATAACCCCTTCTTCTTCTTCACCCCTTATTTCTTTGTGCTTGAATTTTATGTAGGGTCTACTCCATCTGCTTAATTTCTCTTATTTTATTTAGAGAATAGACATAAAAAATAATCATGATCTTTCTTTCTAGATGTTATAGACACACTTTATATTTTTTATCTCCTTAAGTATACATGCTATTAATGATATTAACAGCTTAAAAACAGTAGAATCCTTTACACATTTTTTAAAAAATGGATTTAATAATGTATGTGTGCATTGCAGAATGTTTGTTTACTTCATATTCATTATTGAGGCACTTGTGGCAAAATTAGAAATCCCCACAGGCACAAAAATCACTTCTTCTGATTGACAGAGTTTTAATAAATGATTATAATTAGCTCTCTGATTTCTTGTTATGACTGGTCTACTTCAAACACATCACACATATAGAAATAAACATACTCAAACACACCCCTCTCAATTTCTAATGGAATTCAGCATTCATGTGGAGAAAATGATTTAGGCTAGAGGATCATTACACACCTTTTACAAAGATTTCTCTGTAGAATAAAAATATAAAATAGACAATTTTTATTATGCAATAGACAATTCAAGCTATTTCCCAACCATACACTAGTGGCAACTTTTCAATTACACACTTGAAGCTTTGTTACAAGAAAGTAAATAGGGTTTTAATAGGAAAAAAAGTTTTAGATAAAAACAATAAAATAGAATGCTGAATTTTCAACATATTTTCTTCTTAAATAAAATCCTCCTAAATTGACATATAAAATATCAGGAAACTTTCAAACATTCAAAATTCTAACTTAATACTATACTTTGATATGACATGATGATCTAAAAATATGTCACAATTTATGAATCCATTGAAAACCATTCATTTAAAAAAAACTATGTATACACACATGCATGTATATATATATATATATATATATATATATATATGTAAATAAATAAAATTTAAAATCCAGGAGCCTCATCTTCTTGAGTTGAAATCTATCTTCAGATATTTACAAGCTATGTACCTGGGAAAGGCATTTAATTCTGTTCACCTCAGTTTTCTTTTCTGTAAAATGATCTGGAGATGGAAATTGCAAACTACTGAATTATCTTTGCCAAGAAAACAAGGCATCATGAAGAGATGAACACAACTGAAAATGACTGATCATCAACTATCTATCTTTCTATCCATACATCTATATGTACATATTAATATATGCATATTAAGTTTACATCTTGACCCCACCCCAATTTGTCTTGTTAGTGTAATTTTAATTCTCATGCCAAGGTTTCATTTTTTCATTTTGCATTACATTAATAAAGCTTTGAAGAGCAACTTTTGTCCTATGCAGTTGTCACAGATCTTGTGTTAAGTGTGCTTGATCTTTCTTAGAAAATTCTTGACTACAAGGATTATAGAAACTGTTATTAGTCCATCATTCAGAGAAACTTCTCCAATTGTGTTATTACTAAACTGATTTCTAGGCACAATAATAAAGTTTGGAATTCTAGTTGATCATTTCTTTTTTAAAAATAACTAAAATCTAATTTCTAATCACCAATGGCTATTAGGCATTTTGTATAAAATTAAAACTGTCAACATTTAAAGTTGTGTGGAGAATAGACTGTGCTGATTCAGACATTTTGAAATATTTTCACTTTGATAGTTCCATAAAATTTTATTATATTGACATAATTATGAACAATAGAAGATCAGAGGGAGAATGCAATATCTATCATATTCTAAAAAATTGGAAAAGACATTGAATAATATCATGGAATATCTTACATCTGGTTTCTATTGGGAAGCATAAATAAGTATAGAAAAAGTTATTACCATAAGGTTGGCCAGAGAAGAGATATCAAAGGACTAAGCAACTACATGAGACATCTGAGACTCAGAAATGTTAATCAAATTGATATTGGGAATGGGTTATTAGGATACAAGGAGAGAATGTATTGATATTGGTGATAACTATTTTAAAGCTTGGGTCTTGTTTAAAGAAGTTGTGTTTAAGTTTTCTTAATTTTCTTGGTGACATGTAAATCACCCCCTCAAAACTAGTCCATCATGAGCCCTGTAAGCACTTTGGTTTATAACCTGACATTAATATAACTTGATTTAACATAATTATGATTATGAACTTATGAAAAACCTTATAGATTTGATTTATAATTGTGTGAGGGGATTAGGACAGCAAGCTGTTAATTGTGGAAATTCAATGAGACACACTAATTAAATATTGTGATTCAATCCTGGAGCTAGCTTGGTACCTATTCAATTATGTACTTAGTCCAATTTCTGTCTTTTGAGAAAACTTTATTGAACTGTGGAAATTGCAAGTAAACTTTATTGCATGATTGGGAAACTGGATCACCTCTATATGCTGTTCAAAGACTCTTAATTAGGATCTATGTTGTGCTAACTAGAAACTCAGATTAAAAATTAATTCAAAGATGCTCTAATTCACTATTGATCAGAGAACTGAAAATTAAGACCACTTTGAGATACCACTACACACCTCTCAGATTGGCTAAGATGATAGGAAAAGATAATGACAAATATTGGATGGGATGTGGGAAAACTGGGACACTGATACATTGTTGGTGGAACTGTGAATGGATCCAACCATTCTGGAGAGCAGTTTTTAACTATGCTCAAAAATTTTGCATACCCTTTAATCCAGCAGTGTTTCTACTGGGATTATATCCCAAAGAGATCTTAAAGGAGAGAAAGGCAGCCACATATGCAAAAAATGTTTGTAGCAACCCTTTTTGTAGTAGCAAGAAACTGGAAATTGAATGCCCATCAGTTGGAGAATAGTCCAATAAATTATGGTATATGAAGGCTATAAATATTATTGTTCTATAAGAAACAATCAGCAAAATGATTTCAGAGAGGCCTGATGCTTAGTGAAATGAGCAGAAGCAGGAGATCATTATACATGGCAACAACACTATGTGATGATCAATTCTGATGGAAGTGGCTCTTTTCAACAATGAGATGATTCAAACCAGTTCCATTTGTTCAGTGATGAAGAAACATCTACACCCAGAGAGAGGAATGAGGGAACTGAGTGTGGTTCACAACATAGCATTCTCACTTTTTGTTGTTGTTTGCTTACATTTTATTTTGCTTTTCTTTTTTTTTCTTTGTGTGACACAATAGTTGTATAAATATGTATACATATATTGGATTTAACATATATTTCTACCTTGGAAGGTATTGGACTACTTGCCATCTAGGGGAGGGCATGAGGGAAGGAGGAGTAATTGGAATACAGGGTTTTGTAAGAACTAACGTTGAAGAATTGTCCACTGTTTTGAAAAATAAAAAGCTTTAATAAAAATGAATAAAGATTTAAAATATAAATAAATAAAAATTGATTCAAGTATTTTTTCTAACAGCCCCTCTTAGATCCTTCTGACTACACTCACAGCTGCCAAACTTGTACACCCATGGCCCCCCTGGATTACCTAAAGAAAGCCTCTTCTCCCAAGTGGATGGTAGAACCCTCTGGGAACCTCAAAGTTTGTCTAGTATGGACCCAGAAGCAGCCAACATCCAAATGAGAAAGCTGTCTTAAGATTCCAAACAAAGTCTGAGTATACTGTCCTAAGTTTTGTTTTTGTTTTTGTTTTTCCCTTCTTCCTTTTTGTTATGGATTCAACTAGAAAAGCATTGATATAAGCATATGTGGGCATTTACTCTCTCTGCATTATTGCTTCCCTCTCTTTTGCTTGCAAACAAACAATGATTAATGATAATACCTGGGATACTATTCCCCAATAGATCCCCTCTAAGAACTGGAATAAAAAAATGCTTGTTGTGACTTTACCGACCTCTCATAGTATATCTGTCTTTCCTTTATTAGCCATAAAATAAGGATCCTTTCAGACACTCTCCCTTTGGCCAAAAGAGAGAAATGTCAAGATATTAAGAGATATTCTGTGATTCAGACCAGTTCCAAAGATCTTAGAGTTACCTATGATGAAGAGAGCCATCTATATCCAGAAAGAGAGACTGTGGGAACTGAATGTAGATCACAACATAACATTTTTACTCTTTTTATTGTTTGCTTGCATTTTATTTTCTCTCTCATTTTTTCCAGTTTGATTTTATTTTTCTTGTGCAGCAAATTTGTATAAATATGTATACATATATTGGATTAACATATATTTATATCATGTTTAACATATATTGGATTACTAATAAAAAGCTCTAATAAAAATAAAATTCAATTAACATTTTAAGAAGAGATATTCCATTTTCCAAAGCTAATGTCCAGCAAGCAAGCTGATCTTGGTATAACAACAATCCTTTCCATTTATGCTCTGGATGATCAAAGCCAGTCACTGCAAAATCACAGAATTGTTTCACAGTTGTATCAGGTGCTCTCTAAGTTTGGAAAACACCTGTAGTACTCATGTTCTGGTCATTAAGCCCTGCTATAACTCAAACTTGTCTCATTGTTGATGCTACCCTTCATTGTAAAGGTCCCAGCTATGTTAGCCTAGGTGTAAGTACTAAGATCTCCCTATCAGGCTTCTCCCCATTAGGAAGTGGAACTCTGGTACGTGTATTCTTTAAATGCTCAGTAGATGTTTATTGAACTGAATAATGCACTATATGTATAATTAGAAAAATGATGACATGTTATTCAGTTGGTGTAACAGTACAGCTAGCAAAATATAGTAATTCTATTCTGTGATCTCAACTAAGCTGATTGACAAGAAATACAGATACATGTGTAAATCCAGAAACATTATTGACTCAGGAAATAGCAGACTTTCCAAATTATCTAAAACATCTTACTAATATCTGCATTATTATCTTCTTTTTGTGTTTGATAGGTAACTCTAAGCTGGCTGAAAACCTCTTCAAATTGAGTATCAATAGATTACATTTAATAACAAGCACCTAGTGAAGAGATGATCAAAGAAAACATAATTCCTTTCAAAATAGCTACAAAATGTTTTTATAATAGTTTTGTATTTTCAAAATATATGCAAAGATTGTTTTCAGCATCCACCCCCTGCAAAACCTTGTGACATATGTATTCTTGCTTGCAATCTATTTTCCTCACTTTGAAAGTAAATTTATGTGATTCCTGACTCTCTGCTGCCTACTTTGTCTCTGGCCACCTACAAATAAAAGATCAGTTCTGTCCGGTTGGTAATTTCAAATCCTAGCTCTGCCACTTGTCACTTTATGACACAGTAGCAAAATCTCTGAACCTTAATAAAGATCATCTGTAAAAATAATGTTTTATAGGAGATGATTTCTGAAGTCTCCTCCAGCTCTAAATGTATCATCTTATGATTGAATGAAATCTAGATCAAAAAGGGAAATGCACTTTTTCTTACTCAATAAATTCTTTACTGATGAGCTATCTTATTTATACTTCATTCATTTCTAACTATATCTCTTAAAATATATTTCATTCAATATAAATTTCTCAAGCTCAGTAGTTAAAATTTTATAATACACCAGGTTTAATCCTTTTGGACTCTACTGTGCCCTTTAAACCTAGCCATTAACTTTCTTTTCTTAGCCACCATTATTACTACCTATTCTAAATCACAGAATAAATCAAATGCAATTCCTCACTTTTCCCTTCTCCCTCTCCACTAAAAATAAACAAAAGACCTCAACAAATTTTATCATCCTCCTCAGTGGATTCTTTAAGAAAAAAAATTGCATGAGGAGATGTAGTCTGAGTTTTAACCATCAAAATTCCAGAAAAAATGACTGTTAGCCACATAAAATATTGTAGTAAATAGAAGGATTGTGTTATATCAAGGACCAGGACATTAGAAAAGTGATAACTTTAAGGACTTCAATCTTACTTTCATATATTTCTTTAACGTACTCCTGAAAATGCAAACAAACAAGTGCATGCATGGCTGACACATCTCTTCTCTTTTAGATAGATAGATCCTACTTGATCAATTTTCTCCCATTTCCTCTCACTCCAAACCTTTCTGCATGTCTGGACAAATGGATGAGTAGCAATACAGGAGCAGAAGAAAATAATTCAAGGTAAATGTGGAATGTGTGAGAAAGAGGTAAATACCATTTAGCTAACAATCTGACAAAACCCTGGGGTAGAATGACTGTTACTTCCCAGTTCTTTCTGTTCGTAACATCTGTAGACTGTATTTTTATTTTCTCTTTCCACTAAGATTCTTTTCCCTACCTTTTGTTCTAGCAATATAAACATGCTGCATTGAGACAATTGGTAAGAGATGTTTAAGAAGTTCCTTATCTCTGAGGGAAAGATTTTCAAATTATTGAAACAAAGTGGAAAAACTCCCACAGAGCTAAATATGAAGTGACAGGCTTCAGGAAATTAAAGAAAAAAAAATTAATAAAAAGGCAAGGAATTAAGCAACCATTGAAATGATAGAACCTCGTCTGACCTTAGAAATTATTGCCTACCCACAAACTTGCACTCGTGTGTTTATTGCCATATGACAATTTTTAAATTACCAGGAGGTCATCAGCCATATATAAATCCATGCATTAATAAGGAGCCAAATAGTGGTGTCCTTTCTGATGGAGAGAGGTGGAACCAGGGCTTCATGGATGAATGGCATTATTTACTAGATTAGAAGAGGAAAGCTGAAAAGATCATAGTAGAAAGACTGAAAATTCTCAAAAAGAAAGAAATGAAAACAGAGATTCTTTCAAGGGAAATTAATCTATTGGGGGGAAATGTATCATTAACCCTGTGAATTTATTTTAGGATGAAACTGATGTTATAAAGAAAATCCCCAGGGTGGCTTCCTTTGAAGAAAATCATTTGTTTTCATCAATTAAAAAGAGCAAATCTTAATGATCCTAATTCTTTATATAGTGTCTAATTCAGACCCCTCCAAAATAAGGTCATTAAAGTAGAAATACTCATATCATGAACATTTTGGTCATTTCTATAGGGAAAGTTTATCTTATATTGTTCATCTTCTCTTCAAATAATCTGGAACCATAAGAGAAGGTAAAAATGACATAAACATTTCATACATTAGGATATATATTTTTTAAAATTACTTTTGAATCTGTTTCTCTCCCAAACATATACCATCTGTGTCTTTCTGGGAATCAGTGTAGAAAATTATTTTCATAGCAAGGTCATCTAGTACATGATTCAGTGGTGAACATTTCTGAGAGGTGCATTCAAAGGGAGTATATTGCACATGACATTTTTAGAAGATGAGATTAGAAGACTACAAATGCTTCTAAATGTACTTTTTGTGTTTTGTAATTATCTGATTTGTGTTGGTTTTTATTTTTTGTCAAAAGGTGAGATATAATTGCTCCCCCCAAAAAAGAGATTAGGTCAAAATGACTTTATATATATATATATATATATATATTATCATTACATGACTCAGGATTTCAAAATTGGAAGGATAAAGGTGATGAATCACCTATGTCGGATGCAAACATCACTAAAGTGCTACAGTTTGTCTTTAGAACTTAGTACATTTTTAAAAATATTCATCCCAAATATTGTATGATGCATTGCAACAGAGATTTAACATGCATGAATCCATTTCAGAGAGAGGAGCAGGAGAGGAGGCCAGAATTTCTTTACATGTAAATTGTGTAAATCCCCCCCACACATAAAAAAATTACCTTAATACTTTTTCTTTTTTTATTGTCAGAGCCATAATGAATGGCCTGACAAATTCTCTCCCTGCCTCCAAGAGAGATATGAATAAAGACTTTGCAATCTCCCCAGGAGTTTTAAGAGATTGGTGTCAGTACTTGGGAGAGATAAGAAACTTTACCTATATACTAATTTAAGAGCTATTCAAATAAAATTGTACATATCAAAGAAAAAAAAAAGATAACCTTGGAAGGAAGAAAATGTCTATGAATTTCCATTAACATGTTATATAATCTTATTCAAGCCTGTAATATTAAGAAATAATCTCAATCAATTTCAAATCAAATCTCAAATTCTCAAATCAAAATCTCAAATCTCAATTTTTCAGAAATGGAAAATATTCAACTTTTATAGAACAATACTGTACCTATTTATCTACTGTCATGCCCAGCCAAGATTATCAAGAATATGAGAGTGCCAAGAAAGTACTGGGAGCAAAGCTTGAAAGGAAGTAATAATGCACAAATTTGTACATTATTAGGAAGGTGGGATATGAGTTGCAGAAATGTCCTAAATATCCATCTCTGTTTATATCTGCCCCATTAATTAAAATGTTTATATATATATATATATATATATATATATATATATATATACACACACATATATATATATACCCATATATATGTGTGTATGTATGTGTTTATAAATATTTATATATTTTATTTTTCATAACCTTCTATTATTTAAATCTCTGCTCTAGTGACACAAATTATAAGGAATTAGCTATTATAAAAAATTATGGTAGATACCAGTCTCTGTGCAGCAATTTCTACCCTGGAGAAAAAAGAACAGCCTTTGTATACTGAGCCACTATCTGACTATTTCCATAATCAGATCATCTCATTTGAAGTGATATTTCCTGCATAAAGCTTTTCCTAATAGTCTAAGCATTAGCACTCTCTTTGCCTAATAAAGACTCTCCATTTATTTTATGTATGTGTATTCATTTAAATGTTTTTCTCCCTAACTGAAAGTAAAAGAACTTCTTGAAGGCAGTGGCCATTTAACATGACTTCTTTTTTTAAAAATCTCTAGGACCTAGCATATTACCAGATTTTTGGCATATATTTTAAAATACCTATTGATTAGAAAATTAATATATGGTAAAGATTCTTTAGCATAATCAGTTATTCAGCTTCTTTACAATGCTGAATCATGGATATGTAGGTGGTAATAACAATAAAATATATAACTTTTTATCTTTACTTGGGGCAGGTAGCCACACCATCTTCCATATAATAGACAGATATGAGAAAATGTCAGCATATTCATAATTACTTAAAGAAAATTTTTCAGGATTTTGAAGCGGTCTGGTTGTTTATGCTGGTTGTTTACATTCAAGCAAGTGTGGGGAATATATATGGTATAAGGGCTGAAAAATCATTTTGCTAAGGAAACCACTGGCAATAATGAGCTGAAAGTTAGGTACAACAGCCTCCCATTGCTTGGGTTTCTATAAACTGATAATTTTATATGATCCTTGAATGACATTATAAATATTCAGATGGCCTTTTATAAGCAAAATTCTGGTACAAAATAGCAATTAGCTGAAAAGACCTCTGTTAATATTAGTAGGTCCCAATTAATTGTCAACAGTACTATACTGATAACATTACAGACCTTGTATGCAACTATTTTACCACCATTTTTGCATGGTCCAACTATAAATTAAGTCAAAAATATTTTATATGCTCACTGATATAAGGTATATATATATATATATATATATATATATATATATTTTCCTGGTTTTCAGACAAGCCTTGGAGCTTTCAAATAAGTACTCTCTATCCCTCTTCCTCTCCCTCTTCCAGCCTCCCTCTCGTCCTCCTTCCATCCTTCTTTCCCTCCTTCCTTCCCTCCATCTTTCTCTCTCTTCCTCCCTCCCTCCCTCTCCTTCTCCCTCATCCCCCCCCTCTCTCTCTCTCTTTCTCCTTCTCTCTCTTCTTTCTTCTCTCTCCTTCTCTCTCCCTCCCTCCCTTCCTCCTTTCCTCTCTCCTTCCCTCCCTCTCTCTATCTCTGTCTCTCTCTCACACACACATACATGCATACATGCACACACATACACGCACACACAGTTTGAAACAATATACATCCTTTCTCATAGTAAAAAAAAAAAAGAAAGAAAAAAAAAAAAAAAGAATGTTTCTACATAAGCTCCCTATCAACTCTTCTCACATAGTCTTACAACATAGCATTGATTTTCTCCCCATGAGTTAGGAGATTATAAAGCTAAATATCTCAAGGCTAGCTAGAAATTGAGATGCATTCATAAAGACAATGTTGTCAAAGTTTAATATATATTTTTAGATTATACATGTACATTCTTTTTTGTATATATTTCTATGAGTCATGTTGGGAGAGAAAAATCAGAACAAAGAGGATAAATTACAAAAAAAGAAAAATTATCATTCAATACATATCAGATCTCCATAGTTCTCTCTCAGTGCACACTGCATTTTCCATCCCAAACTTATTGGAATTGCCTTGGATCACTCAATTTCTGAGAAAAGGTAAGTCGATCATAATTTATCATCACACAGTATTGTTGTTACTGTGTACCATTTTTTCCTGGTTTTTCTAGTTTCACTTAGCATCAGTTCATTTAAGTCTTTCCAGGCTTTTTTTTGAAATCAGTCTGTTCATCATTTCTTATAGAATAATAATATTCTATTACTTTCATATGCCGTAATTTATTTGGTATTTAATGAAGTTTAACTCTCAGAAACTTCTGTTAAAATAATGGTGTATAGTTAAATAATTTTTCTAGTCTTCTATTGGTGTTGTCTATATTTGGCAAGTTAATTCAAGAAATCACTAATTATCTACTGAATCTCCTGAAAGAATTGATAGGTAAAATTTTTATTCTTTCTCTTTAAAAATCAGATATTTTATTTCTAGAAATCACTTGGAATATTGTATCTCATTCAGTTTTCTATGAAATCATGAAAATGACATATTTCAAAAAGGATTAAAAATACTTGAAATGGGAAAGCCCAATAAGTGTGAACCATAATCCACTGGGAGTTATCTGTTAATCCAATTCAGTGAATTGTATTTTCTGAAAAATCTTGTTGTCTTTCCCAAGCTGTCCCCAGTTAGGGGGCATAATGATGTACATTCAACAGATTCATTCATGTAATTGTTGTTGATGAGGTTGCTTTTGCAAAGCTAATATCCTTGAAAATTTGAAATAAGAACAACCATGTGGGAGATCAACAATCTACAGCCAATAATAAATAATCACAAATAAATTTGAATGAAGGATCAGCTCCTTCATAGCATGTACATTAGTCTTACTGCAAAAAGTGATCATAATTAATAGATAAAAGGTTTCATTAAAGTAATATGTGGTATCACAAAATCAGAACTGCATTGATCATTATGATTATTACAGGTGCTTCTGTAGTCTGGAAATTGTGACACCACATTTATCACAAGTCCTATTTTTAGAACTTTAATTAGCAGATCACCAGGCCTTACCTCATTAATTTACTTTCTGGAAAAAAAAAGACATTATTTACAAAGATAAGCAGTAGGTTAAAATAATTACCACTCCAAAATTTGTTAAGAAATAACAGGCTCAAACATTTTTGACACTTTTATGTATTTTATAGTGAGTCATTTTGACCTTGTTATATTGATTTCTCCTTTCTTTTTTCCTTAGAATTCATTAACCTTAAAATATGCATACTTTTTAATGACAATACAGGCACCTCCCTAATTTATCTTAGAAAACACTTTATAATCTGCTATAAGGCCTTTAATTAATCATTTGCTAAAATCCCACCTTTCCTAATAGTTATAATTTAGCATTTTTACTATCAAATGAGATTATGTATTTAAATGCTCTGCACTATAAAGTAAAATTGAAATAATATTAAGATTATGAGCATTGCAGATTTATAGTATTTTAAATAAACTTTATACAATCTTACAAATTTTTATAATTTACTCACATGAAGATCTCTGTGGAAGTTCATGAGTTCAGATCTAGTGATGACTTATCATAGTAGCTTTAGCACATATCAAAGGATATTAGACATTGACTGGCATTGTTTTCCCTTTACCAGAATTCATTAAACAATTGCTTACTACCCATTTAAATGATACAATGTAAAAAGTTTCTTGAAGTAGTAGTTGGCTTGATCAGCCTATGAATTCCTTCCAACTCTGATAGTCAATGATTTTCAAGGTTTTCTATGCAATGACATCTTTTTAAAAAAAAAAATAATAATATCTGTTGGAATCTTTACAAATTGTTAAGCCATTGGAGTTGATTTGATTTTAGAAAGAGATATTTTGGGCCAAAACTTGAAGCAAGGTACTAAGTGGAACTGATAGAAACAATGTTTGTGTCCACACCTTTACAGAGCTCATAAGTATCTAAGTACTCAATGGAGTTCACACGTTTGGGAGAGTTCAGGGTTTAGAAAGAAACACCGAATTCACACCTCCCTTAGGGCCAGAGAGCACTCTGGGAGATAACTCAGAATCCCTCTCCCTTCAAAAGGCAGAGTTAACCTTTGGGAGATCACATATATAGAGGGAGCACTTGGAGCTTGGGGAGTTACTTGAGTTAGTTACTTGAGGAGTTACTAGAAACTCTGGGAGCTTGAGAGAGTTTTACTTGGAGTTGGAGAGAGCTCTTGGAACCCACAAGCCCTATCTTCGAGGCAAGAGATTCATTGCATCTTCCAACTTGGTGCTGGCTGGAGGCTGAAGAAAGAAGAGGCAGAAGCTAAGGACAAAGCTGCAAGATCTCTTGGAACCAAGAAAAGAGTTAGGCCTCAACTAACCGGGCTATTTTGGAAGGAGAAATAAACGTTTGCATTTTTACCAGCTGGCTGCATTTTGGAATAATTACTGATTATAACTGAAACTAAGCTGCCTCCAGAAAACCTTCACAAATATCCATCTAAAACGAAGAGCAAGCATTATCTGTAAAATGGGTAATTTCTAACATATAAAATTATTTTGTATAACTATAACTAGTGTAAAATTAGAGAAAAAACAGCAGTAAACTTGTAAAAATAGATTTTATCAAGATTCTGTAATAAAGTTCTAATTTCTCAACTCTATAGATCACTTAGTCAAATTTAAAAAACAGGAGTCCTTCACAATTGATACATATTAATGGGTATGAACAAGCAAATATGTAAGAGGAAGAAATCAAAGCTATCAATCATCAGATTAAAAATCCTCTAAAGCACTAATAATTAGATATGTGTAAATTAAAAAACTCTGAGGTATGACTTCATATTCATCAGAATTATTAAGTTGAAAGAAAAGTAAAATAACAAATTCTGGAACGGATGTAGTAAAATAGACTAATGTACTATTGATAGAGCTGAGAGCTAATATGACCATTGTTTGAAATAATTTGGAACTATGACCAAAAAGATATAAACTATGCATACTCTTTGACCCAACAATACTTCTATTAAATCTATACTTCTAGAAGATCAAAGAAAAAGGAAAAGTGCTTATCTGTATGAAACAAGAAATATTTATAGAAGTCCTTTTGATAGTGCAAATTTGGAAACTGAAGGAATGGCCCTCAATTGAGGAGTACTTGAACACATTATTGTATATTAATATGATAAAATATCATTGTACTGTAAGAAATCATGAAGGGCAAAGCTTCAAAATAGCTTGGGAAGAATTATATGAGTTGTGTGAGAAGTAAGGAGAATGAAGAAAATAATATACTATCAAAGCACCATTTTATAAAAAAGGAAATATTTGTAAATTATATCATTATAGTAACCAATATAATGAATTATCAAAGTAAAATACTATATATCTCTAGTTAGAGAAATAATGATCTCAGAGTGCTGATTGAGGAACTTTTTTTTGTTTCTTTATTTGGCTTGCTTTTGTAGAGGATGGGTAAATTGGGAACATTTTTAGTGCAGAAATATTTTTTGAATGACTTCATATCAGTTCTGGATACCATATTTATTTCCTTCCCAGTGGCTAGAGTATGGATGGAAGAAGGGAGAAAACTGAATTGAAAATAAAAATAAAATGGAATTTTATTTGTTAAATTTTATTTATTTTTGCTAAGGCAATGAGGTTAAATGACTTGCCCAGGATCACACAGCTAGAGGAATTTTATTTATAATAGTATTTTATTTTTCTTAGTTACATGTCAAGAAGATTTTTAGCATTTATTTTTACAAGATTTTGAATTCCAAAAATTCTTCCCTCTCTTTTTTCTTCCCT
Organism: Sarcophilus harrisii; assembly: GCF_902635505.1. Lineage (NCBI taxonomy): Eukaryota > Metazoa > Chordata > Mammalia > Dasyuromorphia > Dasyuridae > Sarcophilus > Sarcophilus harrisii. The sequence goes on along the minus strand of NC_045426.1, from coordinate 482,294,729 downwards.
CCTTTCTTCTGAAGATGGTAGGCAATTTCATATAATTATGCATCTGTTATCATGTAAAACATATTTCTACATTAGTCATAGTTGTGAAAAAAGAACAAGATCAAAAGGAAAATAACCCACAAGAAGACATAAAGTGGAAGAAATATGTTTTGATCTGCATTTTGAGTTTATCAGTTCCTTATCTGGTTATGAATATAATTTTCCTTCACAAGTCCTTTGTATTTTTATTGGATCATTGTGTTCCTGAGAAGAGCTGAGTAAAGCACAATTGAATAGCCAGCACATAATGTTGCTGATACAATGGACAATGTTTTCATGGTTCCCCTTATTTCACTTTGCATCCATTTGTACAGATCTTTTTAGGCTTAGAATGGCATTTGTTTAAAAAAAAAACAATAGGAATAAGAATTTAATACTGTGTGAAACTTAGGAAAAATTAGAAAATTTAACATAGCCTCTGTGAAGAGTATAGTTGTAATAGTAAGAAACAATACTAACAGCAACAAAAACCTTCTTGATAGTGCTAGAAACTCCCTCTCCCTTTTTTTCCCTACTCCTTACAGCGTATCACTCAGCCAGCTTCCTCCTAGTACCTCTTCATTCTCTGCTGTCTCACATAAAGAGATAACCTTTTCTTCCTATGAAAGCCAAATACTGCATTGGCCCTTGGTTTCATTCTCCCATTTACTACAGAAAACTGTCTCTTGTATTATTCCTATTTTCTTTTAATCTTTTATCTGCTGGGTACTTCCTTCATTTCTATAAACATGCTCATCTCGCCTTCATCCAAAACAAATAATAGCAAAAACCTAAAACAAAACAAAAAGCTGCAATACTACCTTCTCTACTGGCTATCTTATTTTATTTTGCTTCTCTTTGATGACTAAAACTTTTTGAATTAGAAGTTTACAGTAGTTGTCCCCTCTTCCTTTCATTTTTACTCCCTTCTAAAACCTCTGCCCATCTGTATTCCAACCAAGTCTTTCAAAAGAAATTGCTGTCTTTGAATTACCAATGATCTCATAGTTGCAATGTAATGACCTTGATGAACTTAATGTATACCTTCTTAGAACAATTCATTAAAATTATTGAAAAAAATGAAGGAAATTTTGGATTTTTGTGAAAATTAAGACTTTTTAAAAAAAAAAATTGCAAGTTCACAGACATTCTGGCATGTCTTCACTGATTTCTAGGTCTTCTATGAATGACTCCCAGGTTAAGGACTCTTGCTCTCTTCCATTTCATTTGATGTATCCTCAGCTCCTATGGCATTTAATTATTACTTCTGTGTAGATATATCCAACTCTAATCTCTCTTCTTTTAAAAATTTAAAATGAAAGTCACCAGGTTTTTAAAAAAAACTATATTATCTTCTTTTGTAGCTTTGGTGATGTGTGAAAAAGTCAGTGTTTGTTAAATATCTGAATAAGTCACTACAAACTTTAAGTCTCTTGGTCCCTTATAGTTCTAATATCCATGACCTCACAAACTGACTCATGGATATCTGAAGCTAGATGTTCTATAGTCATCTCACACTCACTAACACATGAACTCCTTAAGAATAGAAACTGTTTCTCTTTCTTCCTTTCTTTGTTGTTTTACCTTTTTTTTTTTAAATCCCCTGTCCTTAATAGAGGGTCTGGCACATAGTCAATGCTAAATAAATGTCTATTGACTTGACTTGATTCAACATGTCCAAAAAAACAATGCATTTCCCTTTTCCCTCAAACCCTTTATTTTTTCCAAACTTCCACTTACTGTCAAGGGTACTCCATCCTCCCAGTCATGAAGGTGCACAACCTCAATATCATCTTAGACTTCTCAGTAACACTTATCCCACATTTTAAACTTGTTACCAAGGTTTTTCACTTCTACCTTCATGTTATGTTTTGTATAAGTCCTTCCTTCCCACTAACAATGAGATACTTTTCCCACTAACAATGAGACACTGACAAAAACACTCATCACTTCATTCCTAAATTATTTTCTGCTGGTTGTCTGCCTAACTCAATTTCTCCCCACTCTACTCCATCTCCACTTAGTTGCCCAAAACTATCAGTATCACTCCCATAGAAAATCATCTCTAATGAGAAATTTCCTCTTATCATTAGGATCAGATAAAATATTTTGTTTTTCTTTTAAAGCCCTTCAAAACCTGGCCTTTCTAGATTTCTACTCTTTTCTAATTTCTATGTATTTTATGTGTCAGCCAGATTGATCTTAGTGCTATGCCTTCTGTTCCAGCTCTGTACTGCAATGATTGCTTCACATACCTGGAATACTCTCCTTCCAAATCTTAGCTTCTTGCCTTCTTTGGCTTTCTTCAAGTTTCTGTTGAAATCCCATCTCCTTCAAGAGAGTTTTTCTGATTTTTTTCTTCCCATCTTTGCTAGTTCTTTCCATTTGAGCTTATTTTACAGTTATACTACATGTATCTAATATGTACATTTTTTATATATCTGATCTCTCCTTTATAATGTGAGTTATTTGGAGGAAGAGACCATGTGTTTGCTTTTCTTTTTATTCCCATTACTTATTTTAATGACTAATATAGCAAACATTTAAATGCTTGTTGATTGCATAGTTGTAGTGAATGCCCAATTGAGGGGGAACATAAGTATGTATATATGCCATATTATTTTCTTGGTTGCTAAATTTTCTTTTGTCCTTTTCATAAATATAAATGGAGAGGCAGAATAATAGGCTGAATTAGGAAAGGAGGAAAATGAATTGAGAACAAGAAGGATGGCCTGGGAGAATATTGAGTGATAGAAAGGACTGAGATCTCAATAAACATTAAGAATAGGTTCAGGAAGGAAAAAGCATAGGGAAAGAAGTAAGAATAGTAAGTTCTAATCAAATAATGTACTTTTAAAAATCTCATTTGAATTTATTTTAATCATGGAGTATTGTGTGCTAAGTTTTGTTGCTATATCACCAAAACATGAAGGTAAAGACCAATCTGTAATTCACATATATTCTCTTAGGGCTTGTTAAAAGAAGTGGAACAATCAGAGGAACATCAAATATATGAATATGACAGCTTCTAGTTTCCTTAGATTCTTCTAGGTGAAGGACATACTTCACCAGGCTTGTAGATTTCTTGATTCTATGCCATTGGGATATAAACACTAGCATCCATTTAAGAATTATTAGACAAATATTTTAGGACCAATAAAATTTGAGGCAATAATTTTTGAAAGTTTGGGACCACTGATTGACCATAGCTGATCTCACGGACTTCAGTTTTTTCTGAATCATATTGTTATTTTGGGAAACATAGCCTTGGCATAAATTCAATACTTTTTGTTTCTTTAGATCATAGGATCATAGATTTAGTGCTATATATGTCTGCAGAGCTTATTAGCTCATACTGTGCCCATGTCCCCCATTTTATGGAAGAGGAAGTTGTAATCCAGTGAAGTGACTTGCTAAAGTTTATTGGGGTGAAGAAACTTTTTTTCTGTCAAGGGCCATTTGGATACTTATAATATTATTTGTGGACAAAATTATCAACTTATAGAACTCAAGCAGTGGGAGACTGTTGTACCTAGCTTTCACTTCATTATTGCCTGTGGTTGCTTTATCAAATGATTTTGAGGATTTTGTACAGCCCAAGGGACAGAAGTTTTTCATCTGGTTTACATAACAATTTTAAGTGACAACATTTGAATGCAGTTTACTTTTCTCCAAATCTAGTATTCTTCCCTCTGTATTGTTCAAATAAGTATTACCTTGATATGCTAATGGGCTGATACTGGACAGACTCTCATTATTAATCTAAGAATGACATGTATTCACTGATCTTAGGAGCCAGCCATTATATCAGTGGGAATAACTTGCCTAGTACCAATGCTCATAATTAACAACAACTAGGACAAAGTTATTTTTTTATATTTGGGGACAAAGGAAAGCTCATTAAGTTTTTTGGGAAAAAAGGAAAGAAAAGAAAAGAAAACAAAAACAAGAACAAAACAAAACAAAAAAACTAAGAAAAACAAAGTGTAACAATCCAGTGTTGAAGAAGAATGCCAAACTAAGCGATCTATGAAATTATAAGAGGGTATGCTTCAAGAGAAACTAACTACTAGATCTTAAACTGCAAACAGCAAGAATTATAAGGAATTAAACTTTTTCCAGTTAGGAAAACCTTCTCCCAAAATGGAAGCTTTATTAGTGGATTCAGAATTCAATAAGTTATAAACAGCCTTAGTCAAATCACAGGTTAAATTGTAAATTTAAAAAATTCATACAATAATAGTACCTCAAAACATTGTGAGAAACAATAGTTAAGCAAAATACTAGTTAATGAAAAGATAAATCCTAATAACAAATTCATTACTTGTTGGGGGACAGGTCAATACTCCGAGAGCCTCCATAGCTGTGGATCATAGCATCTCAAGAAGTTGCAAGGCATCCTTTGCTGACACAGGTGTTGTGGTCTGGAAATGAAATAAATTGGAGACAGAAGGAAGAGGAGAGAAGTCAGACAATGCAAGGACCTTTCAGTCAGAGAGGTCAGAGAACAGCAACTGTCTCTCAGTCTCCTTGGATCATCCTCTCAAGAGGAGATTCATTCTGCAGGTCTGGGTTGGATCTCCAGCAGCCACTGTCAGGGGGCTCTCATGTATTTCAGCAGCTCTCCCATGTATTGCAACAATTACCTGTAATACAAAGCAACACTAATATTCACATAAATATGATTTGGTTATAAGATCATAGGATATGAAGATAGCTAAAGGAGGTCTTGTAGTCATTTAATTTAAACTCTTAATCTTAAACATAAGCAAATGAATTTCAGAAATTAAATGACTTATCCAAGGTCATATAAGTATTGAGTGGCAGAATTTTATTCACACAGACTGATCTGTGATGTGTAAATATAACTTTGTATCCCTAATCTATATGTGCTTAATGTTTTCTCATGCTTTAGCAGATTGTTCAAATAAAAAAATTAAAATGTGATTAGCTACATTTAAAACATTTCAACATAATTATTTCTAATTCATTTTCTTTCCTTTTCAGATTCCTCCAGTTGTCATATAAGGAATTGCCTTAATAGTATAATAATAGCATAATCCTTGGTGCAATCAACATGATAGTTTGTAAGCTTAAAAAAAATTAAAGATATTGCAAATGAGAAAATTAGATATCAAATAACAAAATAGATTGTTTTCATTACAAAGCTAACACCAATCCATAATTAAAATGTGTACTCACAATTCTGTATCAAAGATAGCAGCAATGCACATAATAAAACTTGATAATAATTAGCTGACCTTTTCAGGACTTTTTTTCACTTGGAGAGCTCTGTCCTTTCTAGATTATATTCTTGAACTTCCAGCATGCCACTGATTGCCAAATCAGTATTTGTAATGAAGGCAACGGCTTAGGATGACACAGACTTATTCAGCAGACTGAGGTGACAGTCTTAAATGCATTGAAAACTAATGGAAATGATTTAGCTTAGTTGCTTGATGCCAGCCTTTTTGCTTGAAGAAACTAATCAATTCCTGCCTTTGATGGGAATTTTAATTGAAGACAACAGCCAGAAGTGAAAATATTGCTCATCTATCTAATTCTCCTGCCATTCTGTCATTTTAATTGGGACTGTCCTAATATTTTCATTGTTGAATTCACTTGGCAAATGAGAAAATTACATTAGGCTATTTAAGCATGGATTTTTGTGAAAGTCTTTTTATTTTTGAGTAGCTTATAGGAAACATTCAAACAGATATATTAAGGGAATGGTTTTACAATCCATGACAATAGGGTATAATATCTATTCCTATTCTGCACAAAGGTACAGGATTTACCTTTTATTTACATAAATCTAATGAATGTATGTTAATGACAATACATTTGTTAACTAAACTGGCTTGCCAACTATATTTTTTCATTAATCTTATTACATTTTCTCACCACCTATATATAAGTGGTTATATTTGTTAACATTAAAATCAGATACAATGCTCAATGTGTCTCATTCAAGGTTGTGCATGTAGCATGTTTTCAGTATGTGTGGAATGAATAACTAGTGAATGCATAATTATTCACTACTATATAGAATACCCGCTATTTAGTATACAGTGAAGAGTTCATTGGAATAAATGTTTATAAATAAAAGCTTTTTTTATTTGGTTGTACAATGGACACTTTAAATTACCTCTATGACATATTTTTAACAAAATGTCATGCCACTGAAAGCTTGCATAAAGATAAAAAAAATAGTACCATATTCTGATAGGATTCTATCTTGTAGATATTTAAAAGTAAATCCAGAATTTTTACTCAAATCCAGAATCCTTTCCATTTATATGTCTGTCATTTGTATCATCATTATCCCAATCAACTATAAAATTTAAATTTAATTTAAAATTTTATAAATTGTCTTTAAAATCATCTTTATCTCTCTCCTTTCCTTCATTCTTCACCATAGAATCACAGAATTTTCAGAATTGTTAATTGTTATAAGGTTGCTTGTCAAGCTCTATGCATAAACAAAGCTTTACCATACCTGGCAAGTGATCACTCAAAATTTTGACTTGAAAGCCCCTTTGGGTAAAAATGCTGGATAATTTATTATCTCAACTTTTTGTTATTATCAGATGATGAAACTGAGGGTTAGAGAAAGTAAGCAACTTTCTGCAGATCAAAAAATCTGTATTAAACAGATTTGGAACTCAGATCTTTGTCCCTACAAATCCAGGATTCTTTCCTGTTACCACATTGCTTATCAAAAATACATATCTGGAGCAATGTATAATTCTAGAAACCATGTTTTTAGAAGGATATTAATATGCTGGAGTGAACCTACCAAAAATGTCTAAGAGTCTTAAGGTTATTCCAAACAAAGAAGTGAAAGAACTAAGGATATTTGACCTGGAGAAGAGAAATACCAAGAGGTCATGCCAACTGCTTTCAGATAGACAGATGACTGTCATATGGAAGTGAATTAGATGATTCTTCATGGTCTTGCACTGAAGTTCATGTAAGAATGGATAGAAACTGTAAAAGCTACGCAAAAGTGCCACGGATTGAACCAGTACTCTAGCCAGCTTCCCTTCATTGGCATATGCTAACTGCTGACTTAAAGGGTATAGTTTAATGAAATTCTTAAAGTAGTAGTTGGCTTGGACAACTTAAGAGTTTTATTTTTATTTTATTTGATCTTCAAGCTAGCAATGTGAGGTATTTACTTTTATTATCCCTCCAGTTTACAGATAAGAAAATTGTAAGGAGGATACAGAGTCAAGAAGGCAAAGTAAAAATAGGAACTCATAAAAACCTTTCTACCAAACTGCTCCAATTTTCTTTAAATACTGATTCTAAACAAATTTTAGGACATCAGAATACCCCCAAAATGGAGTAAAACATTTTCCAATTAAAGGAAACAGGGGAAGGGGGTGGGGAGAAACTGGGGGTGTTCTGACGTCATTAGGGGGAGGAAGCTGGATGCTACACGCGACCCCTCTAAGGGGGAACGGGAGGGAGTGGCGGGGGAGACCCTTCACGCCCTTCGGAGAAACCATAATGGAAGGGGGTGATTATTGTCCATCCTTGATCAATTGAAATTGAGTTAGATCTCTTTGTCCAAGAAATCCACTTCCATCAGAATACATCCTCATACAGTCATATTCCATCTTCTTAAGAAAAGATGTTTTTTCCTCTAAAAAAAACAACATTTCATTGTGCCTCAAAGCTTCTTGAATCAATTGCTTCTATTTAGAAGAAACTTAATGAATTAATCTATCCCCTTGGAAGAACATATTTCATATTAATTTTTCTTGACACTTTGTTCATGGTGTGGCTTGAACAAAAGTGATCCTCTATATGGATATCAAATGCTTTAAAATTCATATTATATTTTATCTAGTTTATAAAGTTGCAGTTTGGTGATAAAATATAAGTGGGAAATCAAAGGTTTTAAAATAATCATTTGTTTTCAACCAGAAGTTCTGCTTACCTTAATTCCCAAGAATAACATCCCCTATCCTAAGTACACTCTGGTACCTCCTTCCCACTCTATATTTATTTTCAGCTTCCGTTTACGTAGCATCTTATTTATTATATCATATTCTCCTAAAGGGCATGAACTAATTTATTTTTATTATTCATATTCCTAGCACTTAACACAGTCACTCAATAGTTGCTTAATAAATGTCCATTGTATTGAATTGAACACAGGCAGTAAAAAACTTTTAGCATTTAACCAGCCTTTTTCTAATTATTAAATCAAAAATGTTGATTTTTATATCTCTAACTTTTTGGTACTGTCTTTTTGTAATTGTTAATATTATTTTCCAGTGACATAACTAAGATTGTTTTGTATGAATTGCTTATAATAGATAATTAACCTATATTTGGAGATAACAATTATGTATTCATAGTTAAATATTAAATATGTGAGGCCATCTATAGCCATTCTTCTTTTCATTATATTAATTGTGCTTAAACTTTCATTCTCAGTTGGTACAGCCAAGGTTTCTATTGAGCTGGATTTCTTGTGAACAACAAAAACTTTTCTATCTTCTTATCTTCTTCCTCCTATCCTTCTCTCTCTGTCTCTCTGTCACTGTCTCTGTCTCTGTCTCTGTCTCTATCTCTGTCTGTCTCTCTCTCTGTCTGTCTCTGTCTCTGTCTCTGTTTCTCTCTCTCTCTTTCTCTCTCTCTCTCTCTCTCTCTTTCTCTCTCTCCCCCCCACCTTGATCTTTTTAATCTCTTTGTCTCTGTTTTATGTCTTGTTGCCTCTCTCTGTGCTTCTCAGTCTTCTGAGTTAAGTTGATCAACTTTTATATTTTGTTCTTTGCATAACCTTGACTCCATATATCACTTTAAAACATTGAATTTTCACTTTCAATTTACAATTGAGGGAACTAAAATTTTTGATATACCTTTATTTTTTTATTATTTGTTGTATTTATTATTGTTTTTATTTATTATTGTCCATGTAGTGGTAGGTGTTTATTTGTTGTAGTGTTATAGTGTATGTTTCCTTCTTGTGCTATTAGAGCATAAGGAAATATCAGTGCTTCATTGTCCCTAATTTCAAGCAGATTATCACAAAGGTTCGAGTATGGGAAAGTCATATATAAGCCTAGAGTATTCTCTCTATTGATGATTTTTTTGCCTAAACCCATTTTCATACATCCTACCAGACTTTAGAGATGTCTCAAAGTTGATATCCCCTTTCTTGTCCTCTCTCACCACACACACACAGTAATGAAATAATTAAAGGATTTGCTTTAAAGAGACGATGATTATCACCTATCTACAGAAAATTTGCTGCTAAATGTTAGGGTTAGGCTTAGGGTCCAAATTTTGGAATTAGGTCCTCAAATCAAGGCCACGTGTAATCTAAGATAGACTAAGATAGAAGGTCATAAGAAGTTCTGTGGGGAGACACCTATAACCTCCCTTCTTCATCCTCATAATAAAGTGGCTATATAATTTTCTCTACTAGTCTAAAGATTAATAATTTGGATATTATTCTAATATTATAGATATCATAAAGACATGATCATGGAGCTTCTTTGGAACTAATTGTTGAAAATGTTAATTAAAGTGAGTAATAGCTCAGGAGTTGCAGTTGGTGCTAATGAATACAGGTGAACAGATTGGAATTTTTATTCAGTTGTAATAGAATGCAGTATATGCTAAGAAATCACCTCATGTAGCCATAAAATTGGTAACAAGGAGGAATGTTCTATGGACAATGAGCAATGAATAAAAACATACATCAATATGCATTCAGAATTCATCAGATCTCTAGCTGTTTCTGTGTCTGTCTTTGTGTTTCTATTTCTCTGTCTCTGTCTCTCCCTCCCTCTCTCTGTGTCTCTGTCTCCTGCCCTCCCTCTCTGTCTCTATAACTCTCTCTCTCTCTCTCTCTCTCTCTCTCTCTCTCTCTCTGTCTCTCTCCCTCTCTTCCTCCTTCCCTGAAGATACATACCATTCTCTGCCATGGGTCCTTTGGATCTTGGATCATTGTGTTAATCAGAGTAGTTAAATCTTTCACAATTGATGCTCATTATGATATTGATGTTACTGTATATAATGATCTTCTGGTTTTACTATCTTCACTTTACATCAGTTCATATACATCTTTCTCATGTTTAATTTTTTTTTTACCCATGCTTCTTATCATCTCTCATGACATAATAATATTCTATCAATCACACACTACAACTTATTCAACCATTCCCTAATTGATGGGCATCTCCTCAATTTCCAATTCTTTACTACAACAAAAAACTGCTTTAAATATTTTTGTATATATAAATTCTTCCCTTTTTGTTTGATCTCTTTAGTATAGTAGTGGTCTTTCTAGGTAAATATTATAGTTCTTTGGGTATCAGTTGCAATTTTTTTTCTCTAGTTCACAATTCCACTAACAGTATATTGGTGTCCCAATATTTCCATAGTCCATTCATTTTTCATCATTATTCAACCCGACAGGTGTGAGGTGATGTCTCAGAGTTGTTGTAATTTGCATTTCTCTATTTGCTAGTATTTAGAGCATCTTTTTCAGGTGACTTGAAAGATTTTATTTCTTTTCCATAAAATTGTATGTTCCTACTCTCACTTATTAATGAAGGAAAGGATCTTATTTTCAAAAATTTAGCTTAGTTCCCTATATATTTGAGATACTTACAATAAAAAATTTCTCTCAATTTTCTGCTTCCTTCTAATTGTGTATATATTACCTTTGTGTAAAATTTTTTAATAACATTTAAACAAAATTATCCCTTTTACTTCCCATGATCCTCTCTATATTTTGTTTGATTTATAAACTCTTATTCACTCATTCATAAATCTGACAAGTAAATTTTTCCATGCTCCTTAATTTGCTTAACATATCACACCTTATGTCTAAATCATATACTCATTTTGGTAAAAGGTATGGCATATTAGTCTATGCTTCTGTATCATCAAACTACTCTTCAATTATCACATTAATTTTTGTCAAATAGCGAGTTCCAAATACAATAATAATTTAGATCTCTGGGTTTATTAAACATAAAATTACTGTGTTCATTTTCTACTATATATTGTATACCTAATCAATGCCACTGATCCATCTCTATATTTCTTAGCCAATATCAGATGGTTTTGATAATGACCACTTTACAACATAATTTATAATCCTGTACTGCTAAGCCATCTTTCTTCACATTTTTCATTAATTCATTTAATACACTTGACCTTTTGTTCTTCCAAATGAATCATTATGATTTTTGCTAGCTCCATAAATGAATTGGTTTTATGTGTATTTTGTGGTACTGAATACATAAATTAATATAAATAAAATTGCTATTTTTATTATATTGATTTGGCTTACCCATCAGTAATGAATATTTCTCTAATTGTTTAGATATATTTTTATATGTGTGAAAAATATTTTGTAATTTTGTTCAAAACCCTTTTATTTACAGGTTATATGTATGGGTAATTTTACAGCATTAACAATTGCCAAACCTCTTGTTCCAATTTTTCATCTCTTACCCCCCACCCCCTCCCCCAGATGGCAGGATGACCAGTAGATGTTAAATATATTAAAATATAAATTAGATACACAATAGTATACATGACCAAACTGTTATTTTGCTGTACAAAAAGAATCAGACTCTGAAATATTGTACAATTAGCTTGTGAAGGAAATCAAAAATGCAGGTGGGCATAAATATAGAGATTGGGAATTCAATATAATGGTTTTTAGTCATCTCCCAGAGTTCTTTCTCTGGGCGTAGCTGGTTCAGTTCATTACTGCTCCATTGGAAAGGATTTGGTTGATCTCATTGCTGAGGATGGCCAGGTCCATCAGAACTGATCATCATATAGTATTGTTGTTGAAGTATATAATGATCTCCTGGTCCTGCTCATTTCACTCAGCATCATATACTTAAGCTTCATTGAAGCATTATTTTCATTGATTAACTACAGTTGAGGAAAATGATCATAGGACAAAAACAAACTCCTTTCCCCAGGACTGAAACTAGCCCATATAGTTTCATACACACACACACACACACACACACACACACACACACACACACATATATATATATATATCAAAGACCCAGAGTAAATTATAATGAAGATACAGAGTTTGGATCAATTTTAGAGATGGAAAAAAGTAACAAAACAAGATACATACATACATATATATAATATACACACATATTTAAAATGAATGTATGTATGTCTTAAGTGGGGTTCCCTAGAAAATAACAACTCAGATTGGAATTTTAAAATGAAGAAATATATTAGGCTTTCAAGACAAGTGATAGGAAGGATATTTTGGCACTTTCAAATCAAATCATAAAAGAATAAGGTTGACAGAGATCTCACACTAGTCAGAACTGTTTCTAAACCATATAGGAATCTGTCTTTGATCATTGGCATGGAATATATCATCTGAATCTTTTCTTTTTCTATTTTTTATTCTTTTGTCATCATGTAGACATATATTTAATATATGAAATCAATTTTTTCTTCAAATAAATCTTTGTAATTTTTCAGTTGGTCAAGAAGCCTGGGGAAGGAAAATAAGAAATGAATCTGAAAAAAAAAAAATCACCTGACTAAAGACCATTAATTCTTGGGTGATGACATTGCAAGGTCAGTCACAGATGAAGGAGGAAAAATATCAGGAAAAGATTCCCCTTTGACAGATATGCAAACTATGGACATATTCATCTTCTCTCAGCTTGCCATACTTATAAATAATTTCTAAGTACCCCAGATACAAAGACTGATAAATAAAGTATAAAGAGAGGAGAAAAATATACAAATGGTGGCTGTTATTGAATAACTTTGACACTTACCACAGAATGCAATTATTTAATTTCTTCAGATTACTCAATAGGAAATAAATTGACAATCCTTTTAGTCTATATATTTTGAATGAAATTATATGATGCCAAAACATTCAAATGAAAAGATAAAAATGTGATCATCTGAATAACTCATTTTTGTAATGACAAACATCTTGAATTTTCTACAAATACTGATGTTTGTTACTGTATGTTAGTTAATTCCATACTTGATTATTAAAAACCAATTATGTAATGAATACTGAACTAAGCACCAGAGATAACAAGTAAAACAAAAGATTACTCAGACTTACAATCTAATGGAAGAGTCAATGCAAACACAAATAATGCATATACTGATAAACTGGAGATAATCTTCAGAGGGGAGGCACTAGAATTAAAAAGGATCAGGAAAGGGTCCTATACAGGCCATTTGAGACATGTGACTGAAGGAAATTAAAGAAAAGAAAAAAACATCCCAAGAAAGGAAATGTTGCAAAGAGCTTTCTGTGGTCTTTAAAAAAAAATCCTACTCAATTGCTGTTGGGCAAATCATTTAACTTCCTTGAACCTCAGTTTCCTCATTTGTTAATTGAGAGGATTGGATGCTTAGAAGAGAAGCAGATAGCTGGGAAACAATTTTTACAGTGTTTCTGATAAGGGCTCCATTTCCAAAATATATAGAGAACTGAGTCAAATTTATAAGAATATAAGTCATTCCCCAATTGATAAGCGGTCAAATTATATGCACAGGCAATTTTCAGATGAAATCAAAGCCAGCTAGGGATATATGAAAAAATTCTCTAAATCATTATTGATTATAAAAATGCAAATTAAAACAACTCTTAGGTACCCCTTCACACCTATCAGATTGCCTAAGATGACAGGAAAAGATAATGGCAAATAATGGAAGAGATGTGGGAAAACTGGGACATTAATGCATTGTTGATGGAGTTGTGAAGTGATCCAACTATTATGGAGAACAAATTGAAACTATGCCCAAAGAGCTATAAAACTTTCTGTACCCTTTGATCCAGCAATAGCACTACTGTGTCTGTATGGGCCCACATATACAAAAATATGTATAGCAGCTTTTTATGTGGTGGCAAATAATTGAAAGTGAAGGTAATGCCTATCAATTAGAGAATGACTGAACAAATTGTGGTATACAAATGTTATGTAATTTTTTTTTCTACAAGAAACAATTAGGTGGCCAATTTCAGAAAAGTCTGGAAAAACTTACATGATATGAAGCTGAGTGAAGCAAGTAGAATCAGTAAAACACTATACACAGCAACAACAAGACTGTGATGATCACTGTGGTAGACTTTGGTCTTCTCAGTCATACAATGACTTAAGAAAGTTCCAAAAGACTCATGATGGAAAATGTCATTTGCATCTAGAAAAAGAAATATGGAGTCTGAATTCAAATCAAAGTTTATTATTTTCACTTTGGCTGTTGTTACTTTTTTTCTTTTTGGTCTGATTCTTCTTTCACAGCATATAGAAATAAAAAAAAAAAATTAGAGGGTTTGACTATATGGCCTCTGAATGTTCTTTCAGATTTAGATCTATGATTTTTCTTTATCTATTGAAATCTCATTAGAAAATAAAATCTCTACTTTGTTCAGTAATTTTCTATCATGTTCTCTCTCTTCAAAAACACATTTGGGGTATCCTTGTCAGAGATAGTGAAATGATTTGTCATTTCCTTCCCCAACTCATTTTGTAGAAGATGAAACTAAGGTAAAGAGGATTAAGTGGCTTGCCCAAGGTCACATATTTGGTAAATGTCTGAGACCAGATTAAACTTAATAAAATAAGTCTTTTTAACTCTAGGTTTAGCACTGTATCTACTGTGCCATCTGATTCCCATCATCTCGACTATATAGCACTTAATAAAAAGGAACTCTCAAGAAACTGGTGTTTCCTGTGTCCTTGATACATGTGGGTCACTTAGTAACCGGTTCCCTCTATAGAGGGCTGAAACTATTGAGTCGATGCACTGAGGTCAGGACTGCTGAGCACTTGAGGCTAACTACTGATTGGACTATACTCTATGGGCATATTCTTGGAAAATGGTCCTTTACACTATCCGTGCTGGCTCAATGATTGGTGTATACAGAGGAATGTAGGAAGGACTAGGAGGAGGAGTAGGACTAGCCAGAGTCACTCTTTGGCGGTAGACAAGGGAGAAGGCGGTAGAGGAGGGAGAAGGCGGTTGCGGAGATTTTGCTTCCATCCAGTTCAATCCCGCATCTAAACCCAAGAATAAAGATTAATGACTTTTGCTTATCCTGACTCTGGCTGAATCTGAGGTATCTGGAGTGCTAGTGCAGTCTTCACATCCATCTGATGTGTGGTAATTGTACTGAGCCCTGTATTTAGTTCTGAAGCCACTGAAGGTATTTTATTCATAGCTCCCATATTGTGTGTATGTGTTTGGAGAAGAGTTTGGACTTAGAGGATTTGCACTGCAGCTCTAGAATCTGGTACTTGCAGAATAATAAACAGATCAAAAATGAATTTTCAAAATGATTCACTCCATGGCCACATATTATTCTAATATGCATGGTGGATAATCATACAACTTATACTTGTGATATTTAAACAGTTAAAATATTAATATGCAATTTAACTAGTCCATTTAGTTTCAGCAGGAGATTATACAATTATTTACTTTCTTTGCTATGAATGAACATTGAAATATTTTTCATTCATGTCTGAAAAATTACTAGTTTCTTATTGGCATTGATTTGGAAACAAATTGCCTGGAAAACAATTATTATGTATAATTATTTCTTACATAAAAACTATTGAGAAACCTAGGAAAACTTAATTTTTAAAACTGGTCTTGTATTTATTTCCCACAGAGAAGCTGCTAAACAAGGTAATAAGCTCTCTAAGATTAGCCACTAGAAGAGGTGGCAGTATCTTTCTATGTGTAGGAAAAATAGCCCTCTGACTTGAATTGAGAGTTGAGGGGATATAAAACTTCAACTTTCAAAAAAATATATATTTCCAAAATAGTTGGGGTCCAGACAAAAGTTTGTCTATAAAGACTTAATAAATAATTAGCTTTGTTTTTAAAAAGTTGTTCCATAGAAAAATTTGACAAAACAGAATGTTTAAAAGGGAAATGATTACTTTTTCTTGTTTGCTTTGCTATTTATGTAGCCCCTAATTCTGTCCCAAATCAAAGCTTGTTCCTTCCTGAAATCATTGCTCACTGGGAACTATTTTCTATTAATCACATAAAGACCTAGTAACACATCTGGGGTAATTTTAAACCAAGTTGACAAATCATTTCCAACAGTAGGAGCCAGAAACCTGATGGAATTACTTGGCTCTTCTTCCAACTCACACTTTGTGGTAAAATTGTTTCTACTTGTGCACAGGGCTAATCTTTGGCTAAATGTGAATTACTGCTTCAGATAACGAGTTCATTTTGGCCCCACATTATAAATGTATTATTGTCTCAGCATGCATTACAAATTATTCACAATATGAGCATGAAGTCTGAACTGTAAATTGCCCCCCAAACATATGCTCTATTTATGACTGCAGGTTTTGCCTCTCATAATGATTAATATTATATTACCCTTTAAGATTTAGGTAATTCTGCAGTACAGTCACCATAGCCCAGAAGTCAAGAAAATGTAAAAACACTTACTGTTCAATGAAAATAATGTCTTACAGAAATTTGATTAATGACTTTTTTTCCTATGAAGATTTAAATAATAAGGAACAGGAATTAACCATACCTACTCAAACACATATATGCCCAGAAATATTCTTTTCAGTGAGGAAAAAAAAATATTCAAATACAGAGTAGTCATAAGAAAAGCAATCATTCATGAAATGGTGCTATTAGAATTATTGAAAAGATCTTTTTTCAAATAGCCAGCATTTAAGATTTGCTTTCCAGGTGAAACAAGATAGGTATGAATGAAAAAAATGAATCGGGGACATCCTTTGCAGAAATAATAGGTGAAAGCATTCTGAGCATTCCAAATAGGGCCTCCACAACCCCAAATACCAGTCTCCAAATAAAAACCCATGTAAGGGAAACTTACCATTCCCCCCTCAAAAAAACAAAAATGTATTTTGACATAAAGGAAGGAAAAGGACCCACATGTGAAAAAAATGTTTATAGGCATTCTTTGTGGTAGTAAAGAACTAGAAAATAAATAGATGCCCATCAGAGAATGGCTGGATAAGTTGTAGCATGTGAAAGTAATGGAATATTAATTATTGTTCTATAAAATTACATAATTTGAAGATGAAGACAATAAAAATCTTACAGAATATTGCTGGTTCACATGTTCTCAAGTTGTAATATATCCAGTGATACCAAAGGAATTCTTTCCCCATTCAAACAAACAAAAAAAAAAAAAGGTCAAAATGGAGGGAAAAAAACATGTATTGGTCAACATATATTTCTATAACAGCACACAACTCCCAACACTTAAAAACTGACCTATTTTCCCCTCCCTTTGTCCTAGTTTTTTTCTTATGTTATTGATTCATTTTTCTCCCAATTCATTCGTGTCCCCATGGTCAGTTATTTCAACAATAATCCATTTTGCTTTGCCTGCAAGCATGCTAAGATATATCTTAACCTAAAATAAGACTGATTTTTCCTTTCTCACCTTCACATTTGGATTTCTAAAAAGAGTCATCCATATTAAATGCCTCCATGTCTTCAACACTGACTAATTTGGTTCTTTACAATCTGGTTTTCTAAATTTTACTAAAACTATATTTTCAAAAATCAACAATTCTAAATACACAGGCCAATTTTAGTCCTTAAACTCATAATCTATACCAATTAAATTCTATTTACTAATATTCTTAGTATTATCTCCTTTCATGGTTTTAATCACACTTCATCTTCTTGGTACTCCTCCCCTCCTGGGATGTAATAAGAAAAACACTTTATAATCATATAATTATAATAATGCTTTTAAAATGTAAACTTTTATTCTTTTAATTGTTTGGATTATTTTGAAATGTCTTCAGATAATGGAAAGGGTATATTTTATCTCTACAATGACATTATAGATTCTTTATAGGAAAGGACAGTGTCTTCTTTATTTTTGTGTCATCAGTGCTTACTACACTGTCATTTTCTTAATAAATTCAGGATATGCCAAAAGTCTTAGTGTAGTTCAAAGCTTTACTAGAATTAATAATACATCAAGACTTTTGGGATACCTTCAATTAAGTTAAATTAAGATAAATTAAACAAATAGTTATACTATACAATACAAATTTAATGCAATGTTGACTTTGTTATAGACTTTTGCCTAACTCATTCATAAAAGACAAATAAATATCCAATGATAATAATTGTCTCTCCTGGAGAGGCAGAGTAAATAAAAACAAATTAATCTTAAGGATCTATGTTAGAATGTGTTTAATCAAACACAAATCAAACTTAGTTGGTTTTTAGGACCATTTACAGGAAAAAGATAATTAATGTACATAAAGATAAACTAAATGCATTTTAAGATCCTGACAAGTATTATAAATCATCAATGAAAGGTTAAATTATGGTCAAATTTTATCATTGAATAGATTTTTTAAAATTATAAATCTTAGATATTTGATCAATGGCATATCTGAGTTGTGTCTACTTTCTTGAGAAGAATTTATTTTCTTTGTCTCAGACAAAATATGTAAAAATAATTTAACATATCAATTTATACATGCAAATTCCAAGAAATTCTCCTCAGCCCTTTGGTATCAGTTTCCTGGATATTTCAGGCCTGAGTTATCTGCATAATTTTCCATTTCATTTTTCTAGTGATGGCTATACTTTAAATGAATAAAATTCTGTACTTCTTAGCATCATCTACTCTATTTGAAATTCTCATAATTCTTTTATATATTTAAAAAACCAAATTAGACCCCAAAGCTATCTCTTATGAGAACTATTACTTCAAGCAGAGATTTACAATTTAAAATGTCTGTTCAACTGATGCTGAGAGGATTTCTAAGTAAAAAAACACTGGTTTTTCAAACAAATTTGAAGAATTATCAAATTATTTAAATAGCCTTATATAAAAGGAATGTTCCATAACATCAAATGGAGCTAAATAAATTTTAAACAATAGAGTGGCACCCATTAAATTCTAAACTATTGAACTTAATTTAAAAAAGCAGCAATATCAAAAGGATGTATAGGCCCTTCATAATGCATAGTAATTAGTGAAAGGAGATTGTCTTGTGGCAGTCCTGGGCATAAAATAACCTCTCTTGAAAAGAAAGAGATTTTTTCCATCTACCCTTGCTTTAAAGGACTGGGATAAAAGTGTCCAAGCCACTACTTGGAGTGCAAATTCAAAAATAAAACTCCTTGTCCAGGGAACAAGATATTTAAGAAAAAGCTCATGATTTGTTTATCATGGAAAACAGTCACCATAATTATGATTTCATTTATCACACATGATGTCATAATAAGGGAGACCAGTTCAATATTCACATTTTACTGGAAAATAATATAGAATAATGAGAGAGGAAAAGGAATATAAAACAGTAGGAGACCCAATATAAGAGTCAAACATATACACATTAGCATATTATAAAGCTAACCTAAGGATATTATCACTTTGGGGAGCAAAGGGAAAATGAATCCATTCAAATGATGCATTCAGGTATGAAAGTTTAGGTAGAATTGTTATTTTATTATATGAGTTTGGCCTATCCATGAGCATTTTATATTCTTCCAGTTGTTTAGATCTATATTTATGTGTTCAAAGCATATTGTAATTGTGTTCATATGGCTCTGGCTTTGTCTTGGCAGATAGAATACCACATATTTTATGCTCACAGATAATTTAAATAGAATTACTTGACTTCCAGGAGAGGAGGCAAGATGGTGGAGCCAACATACATTTCTTTCTGACCTTCTCCTACAACCCTCAGACTCATTGGCAAATCCAGCCTCGGAATTAGCTCTGGACTGGCAGAACCAGCAAATACTGGGAGTGCAACAAATTACCAGCAGAAGATAATTTTGAAGATCTTCAGAAAACATCTCTTTCAATTGGAAATGGGAGGAAGGCAGCCAAGTGCAAGCAGCTGAGCACAGATGCCAGCACAGAGAGTGCAGAGTCAGTACAGACTCCATTGGTGGTGCAGACTTCATGTGGCAGAAAATCTACAGAGAGGAAACAGACCAGAAAAAGTCTGTTTCAATCAGAAACGGGAATAAGGCAGCCAAGGAAATGCAGCTGAGCATGTAAGCCAGCACAGACAGTGCAGAATCCCAGGGTGGTGCACACTCTGCATGAAAGAGAATCTATGGGGAAGAAGCTACAGCACCAGTGTTTGCCACTCTGCCCTGCTTGCAAGCCAGTAGATCAGTAGAGAAGTTATAAAACATCCAACACAAAGACAAAAGGCAAAGAGTGAACCCATAAAACAGAAGAGGATAGCAGACTGGATTAAAAGCCAGAATCCTACAGTATATTGTTTACAAGAAAAACATTTAAAACAGAGAAGCACATACAGAGTAAAGGTAAAAGGCTACAGCGGAATCTATTATGCTTCAGGGGAAGTTAAAAAAAAAAAAAAAGCAGGGATAGTCATCCTGATCTCAGATCAAGCACAAGCAAAAATTGATCTAATTAAAAGAGATAAGAAAGGAACTTATATCTTGCAAAAGGGTACCATAGATAATGAAGCAATATCATTATTAAATATATAGGCATCAAGTGTTATAGAATCTAAATTCCTAAAGGAGTTGAGAGTTGTAAAAAGAAAGACAGCAAAACTATAATAGTGGGAGATCTCAACCTTGATCTCTCAGAACTAGATAAATTGAACCACAAAATAAATAAAAAAGAAGTTAAAGAGGTAAATAGGATACTAGAAAAGATAGATATGAAAGATGTTTAGAAAAAAATGAATGGAGATAGAAAGGAGTACACTTTCTTCTAGGCAGTTCATGGAAGCTATAGAAAAATTGACCATATATTAGGACATAAAGATCTCAAAATCAAATGCAGAAAGGCAGAAATAATAAATACATTTTTTCAGATCATGATGCAGTAAAAATTACATTCAATGAAAGACCAGGGGAAAATAGACCAAAAACAAATTGGAAACTAAATAATCTCATCCTAAAGAATGAATGGGTGAAACATCAAATCATAGACACAATCAATAATTTCATCCAAGAGAATGGCAATGATGACACAACATATCAAAATTTGTGAGATATATCCAAAGTGGTACTAAGAGGAAATTTTATATTTCTAAATGCTTACTTGCATAAAATGTAAAAAGAGAAGATCAATGAATTAGGCTTAATAACTAAAAAAGCTAGGGAAAAAAACAAATTAAAAACCCCCAATCAAATACCAAACTTGAAATTCTAAAAGTAAAAGGAGAGACCAATAAAATTGAAATTAAAAAAACCTATTGAATTAATAACTAAAACTCGGAGTTGGTTTTATGAAGGAAAAAAACAAAATAGATAAATTTTTAATTAATTTGATTAGAAAAAGGAAAGAGGAAATTGTTAGTCTCAAAAATTAAAAGAGAGAACTATCCACCAATGAAGAGGAAATTAGAACAATTATTAGGATTTACTTTGCCCAAGTTTATACTAATAAATTTGAGAACCTAAATGGAATGGAGGAATAACCTACAAAAATATAGATTACCCAGATTAACAAAAGAGGAAATAAATTGCTTAAATAGTCACATTTTAGAAAAAGAAATAGAAAAAGCTATTAATCAACTCTCTAAGAAAAAAAATCCCCAGGACCAGATGGATTTATACGTGAATCCTACAAAACATTGAAAGAATGATTAATTCCAATTCTATTTAAACTATTTGAAAAAATAAAGAATGAAAGACTCTTAATAAATCTCTTTAATGACATAGACATGGTAATGATACCTAAACCAGGTAAGACAAAAACAGAGAAAGATAATTATAGACCAATCTCCCAATGAATATTGATGCAAAAATCTTAAATTAAATATTAGCAAAGAAATTACAGAAATTCATCCCCAGGATAATACACCACAACAAAGTAAGATTTATAACATGAATGCAGGGCTGGTTCAATATTAGGAAAAGAATTAGCATAATTGACTGTATAAATAACTAAATTAACAAAAACCATATGATTATCTCAATAGATGCAGAAAAAGCATTTGATAAAATCCAACACCCATTCTTAATTAAAAAAAAAACTAGAGATTATAGACTTTTCCTTAAAACATTCAGTAGCATCTATTTAAAACCATCAGCAAGCATCATATATAATGGGGATAAACTGGAACCATTCCTAATAAGATCAGGGGTGAAACAATGTTGCCCACTATCACCATTATTATTCAATATTGTAATAGAAATGATAGCTTCAACAATAAGAGTTGAGAAAGAGATTAAAGGAATTAGAGTCTGTAATGAGGAAACCAAATTATCACTCTTTACAGATGATATGATGGTATACTTAGTGAACCCCAGAGATTTTACTAAAAAGCTATTAGAAATAATCCAAAACTTTAGAAAAAGTTGAGGATAAAATAAACCACAAAATCACACCATTTTTATATATATAAAAAATAAAAGAAGAATAAAAGAGAAATTAATTTTAAAAATAACTGTCAATAATATAAAACATTTGGGAATCTATCTGCAAGGGGAAAGTCAGGAATTATATGAAAAAAACTACAAAACACTTTCTACACAAATAAAGTCAGATCTATGCAATTGGAAAAAATATCAAGTACTCTTGGACAAGTCAAGCAAATATAATAAAGATGAACATACTCCCTAAATTAATCTATTTATTTAGTACTATACCAATCAAACTCCCAAGAAACTATTTAACTGAATTAGAAAAAATAACAACAAATATCACCTGGAAGAACAAAAGGTCAGGAATATCAAAGGAATTAATGAAAAGAAAATAAAATGAAGGCCACCTAGCTGTACCAAATCCAAAATTATATTATAAAGCAACAGTCATTAAAACCATTTGGTACTGGCTAAGAAACAGAGAAGTCGATCAGTGGAATAGGTTCAGTTCACAGAAAAAAATAAGTCAATGACTATAGCAATCTAGTATTTGATAAACCCAAAGGACCCAGCTTTTGAGATAAAAATTCATTAATTGACAAAAACTGCTGGGAAAATTGGAAACTAGTATGGCAGAAAGTATGTATAGACCCACACCTAACACCATATACCAAGATGGAAAAATAGGTTTATGATCTAGACATACAGAATGATATAAATGAATTAGAAAAACATAGGAGAGTTTACCTCTCAGATTTGTGGAAGAGGAAGAAATTTGTGATCTAAGAAAAACTAGAAATCATTATTGATTACAAAATAGATAATTTTGATTATATTAAGTTGAAAAGTTTTTGTACAAATAAAACTAATTCAGACAAGATTAGAAAGGAAAGAAAAAACTGGGAAAACATTTTTTTACACCTAAAGGATCTGATAAAGGCTTCATTTCTAAAATATATATTGATTCAAATTTATAATTATTCAAGCCATTCTCCAATTGATAAATGGTCAAAGGATATGAACAGACAATTTTCAGATGAAGAAATTGAAATTATTTGTAGTCACATGAAAAAGTGCTCCAAATCATTATTGATCACAGAAATGCAAATTAAGACATTTCTTAGATACCACTACACACCTGTCAGATTACCTAAGATGACAGAAAAAGATAAATGAATCTTGGAGGGGATGTAGGAAAACTGGGATACTGGTACATCGGTGGTGGAACTATGAATGAATGCAATCATTCTGGACAGCAGTTTGGAGCTTTGCTCAAAAAATTTGTATATCCTTTGATCTAACAACATTTCTCCTGGGATTATATCCCAAAGAGGTTTTAAAGGAGGAAAAAGCACCCACAAGTGCAAAAATGTTTGTGGCAACACTCTTTGTAGTGGCAAGAATGTTCAAAGATTTGTTCTTTCAAGATTTTTAAAAATATTATTTCAAGTCAGTTATTTCTTATAGTGATGATTCTTAAATTCTCTCTCCTACTACTTAAAAAATTCTTTTTTTTTACTTCCTATTATAAAAAATTATTTCTTATTGTATCATGGAGTCATTAATTTCTATCTAGTTGTTTTTAATTTTCAAGGACTTTATCATTTCAACAAGCTATTTACTCAATTATAAAGAACTGTTATTAATACTCTAAGTCATTACTCAAAAACAGTCATTTCCTGTCTAATTCTTTCTTTTAGTGCTCACATTTCATTTATAATATTATCTTTATTCTTTTAAAGTTCTAGCTTTGTTTCTTCTGGGAATTATAATTGACCTTGTGGACAAACTGTATTTTTCTTTGATTCTTTGCTTTTAAGCATTTTGGGATGTCTGGTTTTTTTTTTTTTTTCTTCTGGCTATGAATATTAGGCATCTCTAATATCAAAGTGCCTCTTTACTTTTTCTTTACTATTTTTTTCAGCTTATAATTTTTCATGGATTATCTGGTTTTAATTTTGGATCTTTAGTTTTGGCTCCCATAACCTCTGATGGGACTATAATAATCCTTCAAGATCCTTATTTGGGTTCCATGACTATATTCTCTGAACACTGAATATTGTATTTTCCAAAGATTACAAGAGTGGCTAGAACCAGTAAGTTATAAACTTTCAGTAGGTCCTACACAGTTTAATTGTTGCCATCCTAGACTTTCTGAAATACAGATTCCAGTTTGGGTCTTGGTAACACAGTTGCCCCTGGGTATAACTCTAGCACATTGTTGCTAGCTATAGTACCTTTCAATATCTGTCTATAGCATTTCACCCTAGTATTTTAATAGTATTAAAATAATATTAAATCTGAAAATTTATTTGGAATTATGCTAATAAGCTTTGCATTTTTAGAACTACATTTTAATCTCCTATGATTCTTCCTTTTTGTTATGATTCCTCTCTCTTAACATGACTTCCAAAGCAAAAAATAAATAAATAAAAGAACAAATAAATAAATAAGCAATTAAATAAATAAAAACAGTATGTCTTGCAAAACCCAGTTCTAAGTTTAAGGTAAAGGGGAATGTGAGGAGAGCTAAATTCTGAATAGAAGTGAAAACCATACATTGCTGGATTAGTTGTGTTCTGGGAATAAGGGCTGAGTTCTCAATCCCACTCTGGAGCTAGAGAAAAAGCATGGTCATTGCTTGATTATACCAATGTTGAGCACAAAGTTAGAAGTCTGTTCTTCATCTAGACTGAAAGAGATATGGCAATGTTCAGAGCCTAAAGGCTACATTTATGATCATGACCCACTGTTCTTCCCCATTTTCTGGTCTGGTCATTTTCCTATAAAAAAAAAATTGTGACCTTGGCCTAGAAAGATGAAACATTGTGGTTTCACCTTAGATTTCTCAGTCATTTTTTCTCATTATTTGGGTCCCATATGTACCTCAACTTTTGTTGGAATATCTTTTTTTTTTTTATTTAATAGCCTTTTATTTACAGGATATATGCATGGGTAACTTTACAGCATTAACAATTGCCAAACCTCTTGTTCCAATTTTTCACCTCTTACCCCCCCACCCCTCCCTACATGGCAGGATGACCAGTAGATGTTAAATATATTAAAATATAAATTAGATACACAATAAGAATACATGACGAAAACGTTATTTTGCTGTACAAAAAGAATCAGACTCTGAAATATTATACAATAGGCTTCTGAAGGAAATCAAAAATGCAGGTGTGCATAAATATAGGGATTGGGAATTCAATGTAATGGTTTTTAGTGATCTCCCAGAGTTCTTTTTCTGGGCATAGCTGGTTCAGTTCATTACTGCTCCATTGGAAATGATTTGGTTGATCTCGTTGCTGAGGATGGCCTGGTACATCAGAACTGGTCATCATATAGTATTGTTGTTGAAGTATATAATGATCTCCTGGTCCTGCTCATTTCACTCAGCATCAGTTCGTGTAAGTCTCTCCAGGCCATTCTGAAATTATCCTATTGGTCATTTCTTACAGAAGAGAAATATTCCATAATATTCATGTACCACAATTTATTCAGCCATTCTCCAACTAATGGACATCCATTCAGCTTCCAGTTTTTAGCCACTACAAAAAGGGCTGCCACAAACATTCGTGCACATATAGGTCCCTTGCCCTTCTTTATAATCTCTTTGGGATATAATCCCAGTAGTAACACTGCTGGATCAAAGGGTATGCACAGTTTGAAACCTTTTGAGCATAATTCAAACTACTCTCAAAATGGTTGGATTCGTTCATCTAACTCCATAACAATGCATCAATGTCCCAGATTTCCCGCATCCCTCCAACAATCATCATTATTTTTCCTGTCATCTTAGCCAATCTGACAGGTGTGTGAATAGTATCTTAGAGTTGTCTTAATTTGCATTTCTCTGATTAATAATGACTTGGAGCATCTTTTCATATGACTAGAAATAGTTTCAATTTCTTCATCTGAGAATTGTCTGTTCATATCCTTTGACCATTTTCAATTGGAGAATGGCTTGATTTTTTATAAATTAGAGTTAATTCTCTCATATATTTTGGAAATGAGACCTTTATCAGAACCTTTGACTGTAAAAATATTTTCCAGTTTATTGCTTCCCTTCTAATCTTGTCTGCATTAGTTTTGTTTGTACAAAAACTTTTCAGTTTGTATAATCAAAATTTTCTATTTTGTGATCAGTAATGATCTCTAGTTCTGCTTTTGGTCATAAAGACCTTCCCCTTCCACAGGTCTGAGAGGTAAACTATCCTGTGTTCCTCTAATTTATTAATAATTTCATTCTTTATGCCTAGGTCATGAACCCATTTCGACCTTATCTTGGTGTACGGCGTTAAGTATGGATCAGTGCCTAGTTTCTGCCATATTAGTTTCCAATTTTCCGGCAATTTTATCAAACAGTAAGTTCTTAGCCCAAAGCTGGGATCTTTGGGTTTCTCAAAGACTAGGTTGCTATATTTGTTGACTGTTTATCCTTGAACCTAATCTATTCCACTGATCAACTAATCAATTCCTTAGCCAATACCAAATAGTTTTGGTAACTGCTGCTCCTATAATATAATTTTTAGATCTGGTACAGCTAAGCCACCTTCATTTGATTTTTTTTTCATTAATTCTTGAAATTCTTGACCTATTGTTTTTCCATATGAACTTTGTTGTTATTTTTTCTAGGTCATTAAAATAGTTTTTTGGGGACTCTGATTGGTATAGCGCTAAATAAATAGATTAGTTTAGGTAATATTTTCATCTTTATAGACTTTTGCTCGCCCTATCCAAGAGCATTTAATATTTTCCAATTGGTTAGATCAGACTTAATTTGTGTGAAAAGTGGTCTGTAATTTTGCTCATAAAGTTTCTGATTTTCCCTTGGCAGATAGATTCCTAAATATTTTATATTATCAGTACTTACTTTAAATGGAATTTCTCTTTGTAACTCTGACTGTCGGATTTTGTTAGTGATATATAAGAATGCTGATGACTTATGTGGGTTTATTTTATAACCAGCAACTTTGCTAAAGTTATGGATTATTTCTAATAACTTTTTAGCAGAATCTCTGGGGTTCTCTAAGTATACTATCATGTCATCGGCAAAGAGTGATAATTTGGTTTACTCATTGCCTATTCTTATTCCTTTAATCTGTTTCTCAGCTCTTATTGCTAAAGCTAGCGTTTCTAATGCAATATTAAAGAGTAACGGTGATAGTGGGCAACCTTGTTTCACTCCAGATCTTATTGGGAATGGTTGCAGTTTGTCTCCATTACATATGATGCTTACTGATGGTTTTAAATAGATAGATGCTGCTGATTATTTTAAGGAAAAGTCCATTTATTCCTATACTCTCAAGTGTTTTTAATAGGAATGGATGTTGGATTTTATCAAATGCTTTTTCTGCATCTATTGAGATGATCATATGGTTTTGTTAATTTGGTTATTAACATGGCCAATTATATTGATAGTTTTCTAATATTGAACCAGCCCTGCATTCCTGGTATAAATCCTACTTGATCATAGTGTATTATCTTGGAGATGATTTTCTGTAGTCTTTTTGCTAATATCTTATTTAAGATTTTAGCATCAATATTCATTAGGGAGATTGGTCTATAATTTTCTTTCTCTGTTTTCAGCCTACCTGGTTTAGGTATCAGTACCATGTCTGTGTCATAGAAGGAATTTGGTAGGACTCCTTCATTCCTATTTTATCAAATAATTTATATAGCATTAGGGCCAATTGTTCTTTTAAATGTTTGGTAAAATTCACATGTAAATCCATCTGGTCCTGGGGATTTTTTCTTAGGGAGTTGTTTAATTGCCTGTTCTATTTCTTTTTCTGAAATGGGACTATTCAACAATTTACTTCCTCCTCTATTGAGTCTGGGAAGTCTATATTTTTGGAGGTAGTCATCCATTTCACTTAGGTTATCAAATTTATTGGCATAAAGTTGAGCAAAATAACTCCTTATTATTTCTCTAATTTCCTCTTCATTTGGTGGAAAGTTCTCCCTTTTCATTTTTAAGACTACTAATTTCATTTTCCTCCCTCCCTCCTTTTTCTAATCAGATTTACCAAAGGCTTATCTATTTTATTGGCTTTTTCATAGAACCAACTCTTAGTTTTATTAATTAGTTCAATAGTTTTTTACTTTCAATATTTTAATTTCTCCTTTTAATTTTAGAATTTCCAATTTAGTATTTGATTGGGGGTTTTAATTTGGTCTTTTTAGTTTTTTTTTAGTTGCAAGCCCAATTCATTAATCTTTTCTTTCTCTGTTTTATTCAAGTAAGCCTCTAAGGATATAAACTTCCCTCTTATTACCACTTTGGCTGCATCCCACAAATTTTGGTATGATGTCTCATCATTGTCAATATCTTGAGTGAAATTATTAATTGTATCTATAATTTGCTGCTTCACCCAATCATTCTTTAAGATGAGATTGTTTAGTTTCCAATTACTTTTGGTCTATTTCCCCTAACTTTATGTTGAATGTAGTTTTTATTGCATCATGATCTGAAAGAAGCATTTACTATTTCTGCTTTCTTGCATTTAATTTTAGAGGTCTTTATGTCTAATATATGGTCAATTTTTGAATAGGTTCCATGAACTGCTGAGAGAAAGTATATTCCTTTCTAGCTCCATTCAATTTTCTCCAAAGATCCAACATACCTAATTTTTCTAATATTCTATTTACTTCTTTAATTTCTTTCCTATTTGTTTTGTGGTTTGATTTGTCTAATTCTGAGAGTGCAAGGTTGAGATCTCCTACTATTACAGTTTGTTGTCTATTTCTTCTTGCAACTCTCTTAACTTCTCCTTTAGGAAGTTGGATGCCATACCACTTGGTGCATATATGTTTAATATTGATATTGCTTCGTTGTTTATGCTACCCTTTAGCAGGATGTAGTTTCCTTCCTTATCTCTTTTAATTAGATCGATTTTTACTTTTGCTTGATCTGAGATAAGGATGGCTATCCCTGCTTTTTTGACTTCACCTGAAGCATAATAGATTTTGCTCCAGCCTTTTACCTTTACTCTATATGTATCCCCCTGCTTTAAATGTGTTTCTTGTAAACAATATATTGTAGGGTTCTGACTTTTGATCCAGGCTGCTATCTGCCTCCTCTTTATGGGGGAGTTCATCCCATTCACATTTACGGTTAGAATTACTAAATCTGTATTTCCTGCCATCCTAATAACCCCAGATTGTGCTTTACTTATTCTTCCCTCCCCCAACCCTCTTTCCCCTTTTAAACTTATGTACCCCTCTTGTATCACGATGCTTACCCTCTTTATAATCCCTCCCTCCCCCCTTTGAGTCTTTCCTCTTCCTTCCCTTATTACTCTTTTTCTTTTCCCTTTTCCTCTCCCCGTTTTTAATGAGGCAGAGAGAATTTTCTCTAAAACAAATGTCAATTATTTTCTTTGAGCCAACTCTGATGAGAGTAAGATTCACACAATGTTCCTCCCCTCTCTAAATTCCCTCAGATATGATAAGTTTCCTTTGCCTCTTCTTGGGATGTGGTTTCCCTCTTTTTATCGCTCCTTCCCACCTTATTCTGCCATCATCCCTTTTCCATATCTACTTCCCTTTTTTATGTTATATCAGTACAATCAAATTATACATGTATTCTTTTTGTATATCCACAACAGAAATAAAATTCTCAAGAGTTATTTTTACCTTTTCTGTATCTCTTGAGTTCTATGCTTGGAGATCAAATTTTTTGTTTAGTTCTGGTTTTTTCTTCAGAAACAAATGGAATTCATTTGTTTCATTAAATGTCCATCTTCTTCCCTGGAAGAAAATGCTCAGCTTAGCTGGGTAGTTTATTCTTGGCTGCATCCCAAGTTCTTGTGCCTTTCAGAATATCATATTTCAGGCCCTTCTTTCCTTTAATGTAGAGGCAGCCAGATCTTGGTGATCCTTATTGTGGCACCTCGGTATTTAAATGGTTTTTTTTTTGCTGCTTGTAAAATTTTTTCCTTAATTTGATTGTTCTGAAATTTGGCCACAATATTCCTTGGGGTTTTTATTTTAGGGTTTCTTTCAGAAGGTGTTCGATGAATTCTTTCAATGCCTATTTTGCCTTCTGATTCTATTACATCTGGGCAGTTCTCTTTGATGATTTCTTGTAAAATAGTATCTAGGCTCTTTTTTTCATCATAGTTTTCAGAAAGTCCAATAATCCTCAGATTATCTCTCCTAGATCTATTTTCCAAGTCTGCCGTTTTGCAGTAGATAATTCATGGTTTTTCAGTTTGTCATTTTTTTTGTTTTGTGACTGATTCTTGCTGTCTCAATGAATCATCAGTTTCTATTTGTTCAGTTCTAATTTTTAAAGAATTATTTTCTTCATTAGCTTTTTTACTTCTTTCTGTATATGTCAATTGAGTTTTAAATGTATTCTTTTGGTCTGTGAATTTTTTCCATTTCACTAATTTTTTTTTAGTAGAATTATTTTCTTTTCAATTCACAGATCCTACTTTCTTGAGTGTTCTTTGTCTTTCAATTCACAAATCCTACTTTCTAGTGAATTCTTTATTTTTCAATTCACAATTCTTACTTTCCTGAGATTTTTTATTTTTCCAATTCACCAATTTTGTTTCCTGCACTTCCTGAGGAATTTTTAACTTTTACAATTCGTGTTTCAGGAAGTTGTTGCTCTCTTGTAAGGCTTCTCTTTCCTTTCCCCATTTATCTTCTAACTCTCTTTTGAGACTTTTAATGGTCTCTTCTATGAGAGCATCCTGTAAAGGAGGACAGTCTGATGCATTTTTGCTGTTTGAGGGTCTCTTCAGGTTTGCTGACCTGCTCTTTTTCTGCATAGAAGCTGTCGATCGTTCTTTTCATCTTTTTATTCATGTTTTAAAGCCTTTAGAGTATGTCTCCTAGGCAAGGGGGTTACCAGCTTCCTCTGCAGAGCAGGGAAAGATGTAAACCGATTTCCGGCTCTGAGGTATGTGAGTGCTCTGAGTGAGAGTTTTCCCTTCCCCCAACAGGAAGTGGATTCAGCACTGGCCGAGCTATGGAAGTGCCCAGTTGGGCTGTGTGGGTTAGCAATTGCCCTGGGCTAGAGACTAAGGGGTGAAAGTGTCACTGCCCCAGGCCGGAGCCTCTTGTGGGACTGTGAGTATTAGCAGCTGATCGCAGACAGCTGCAAACTCTGCCCAGCATCTCTGCCTGATGCAAATCGGCCCTGGAAAAGCTCTATGGCCCCAAGCCGAGCTCCCCACTGTGCAGATTGGAGGCTAACCCTGGCTGCGTCCTCCTGCCGTGCAGGATCCCAACTGCCCCAAGGAAAAGCCCTGTACTGCAGGTTGGGGCTGCAAGCTTGTGCTGAGATCTGTGCTTTCACTTTTGGTTTGAGGCTCTCCTGGGAACCTAATTTCTCCCAGTCTGCGCTGATCTCCCCCCTGGCCCCGGAACCAACCTTTTTTTGGCGAGACTGTAGATTTTAATCAGCCAGTGAGTTGTTCTACTTATTATCTTTACGAATTGTAGCAGTCAAGACTATTTTTGAGGCTCAATATAATATTGATAAAGAGGGTAAGAGAAGAGCTTAGAAAGTCGCATGTGCCTTCTCCGCCATCTTGGCTCCCCCCACAGCACTTGTTACATTGAACTTTTTGATGCTTTGTTGGATTCTTGGTGGCCTGTGGCTGGGATGAAGCAAGGTACCCTTTGATGATATTATAATAGAAAATAATGGAGAGATGTGTGCTCTACAATAATATATTTAAGTGAATTCATAAATATTTGAATGTGTAGATCCAAAAAGTAGTTGAGAATATTTGTGTCAATTTGGAGGATGTCTCCAGTAAAGTGCCCTCCCCCAAATCAATATTTGTTGTGTACCATATAACATTTTTATAAAGGACTTAAATGAAGGTATCTATGACATATTTGTCAAATTTTCAGAAGAACAAGGCTGAGTGGAATAGCTGACATACAGATGCTTTTCAGAAGTGAATCCTTTGAAAATTGTTTAAGTATTTTTCAATCACAAAAGAAAATTTCAATTTTGCTATAACACCATTTGCTATAGAACAGTGGTGACATAGTATATAGCAGAGGTATGTTCAAAAGGATCCTGAGAGACTAAAACATTTGTCAGAATCAAACATGATTAAATTTAATGGAAAAATGATGCACATTATAAGTCATTTTTAATATCAACATAGCAAGTATAAAGTTGAAACTGTTTCAGCAAATTTGTTTGTCTAAAAATGACCTGAGAATTAAAAAGACTACAATCTCAACATTATTTAAGTGTCATATTTCAAGCAAGGAAATAGTGAAATTTTGAGGGGCAGGGAGAGATTTTGTGCCTCCTAAAATAAGGAAATGACAATTTCTATGATTCTAGGTATCATTGACCATAGGTCTCCAGATGAATGCTACATATATCTTGCCTAAAGATACCCATAATGGTTTGGGGTATTTTTCTAATACTGTAACCCAGAAATGGTCCCATCAGCATGCTTTTTCTTAGTAGTGTAGTGGATAGAGTGTAGGACTGAGAGATAGGAAGACCTAAGTTTAAATCATTCCTCATAAACTTGCTGTGACTATGAAAAAGTCAGTTATCCTCATCTGTAAAATGGGCATAATAATAACACCTATATTTCAGAGTTATTGTAAGGGTAAAATGGGATGATATTTGTAAAACATTTCACAATTCTTAAAATCCTATTTCAATGTTACGATAACAATAAATATCAGCTGATACCAATTAGTCACACAATTACCTTTCAGAAATGGATACTTTTATTAAGATAATATATTAGGAAGAGTTGGTATAAGTACATACAAAGTATCCTAGGCAAAGTGGGTTCAAGCTTAGAACACAAACTATGTTAAAGAAGGTAATTCATAGCTCCATAGCTTTTGTCCTTTTCATGAAGCCCTTATAAAGTTTCCTAATTTATGTCATTCCAAATTCCCCCATTTTCATTAAACTTTAGTGACTACCAATTCTCTCCAGGATCAAATATTAAATTTTCTGTTTCATTTTTAATCTTTTCCCATCTCACCTTTCTCATATTTTTACTTCTTACTCATTTCCATATATTCTATAATGCCATTTACAAGGGCCATTTTGCTGTTCCTCATAATTCCAAGCATGTCACTGTCTCACTCTTATAACTAGAATTCTCTCTCAGGACATCCCCAGCTTCCTTTAGGATACAGCTAAATTATCTTCTTCTAAAAGAAACCTTTCCCAGTTCTCCTCAATGCTGGTGTCTTCCCTTTGTAAATTATTTCATAGTTATTCCACATATTGTATGATAACTTATTTGTACATTGTTTTTTTCAAATTGTTTCTCCCTTTAGATATTGAACTCCTTAATAGCAGGAACTATTTTGAATTATTTGAGTTCCCAGTGTTTAGCACAGTGAATAGCATATGATAGATACTTAATAAATATTTATTGACTGACTGACTTCCAATTCAATAATTCTATTATTTTATGAAAAAAAGTATTTCTATTAACAATGGGATTAAATCTATGCTTAAAGGTATTAAGAAGAAGGCTCCCATTTGGGGAGCCTTGGTGCTATTTTCTTTTATGGTATGTGATAAAACAGGCTTATAGCAGCACATTTAGACTTTCACTTTTTCAGCTAAATATAGTAAAGGAAAAGTTTTTATCCTTATGAATTTGCAAACTGTGAAATAAGGAGAATTACTCATTTTGTTAAAGTTATTCAGTGGATGCTCCTTGAGTTTGTCCTTGTGCCACCTGTACTTAAAACTTAATGTGATGAATAGAATATTGTATAATTTGTCAAAAATTAATGATGATCCCAGATTTCAAAAGTCATGACAAGAGGTTATGTGTGATCAATGATAAAGCACTCTTGCTTTCTAGATATCCTTCTAGATGTACGATGAGTACCTTTTTCTTCAGTGACCTCAGCCAACTGAGACATGAAGAGACTAGGGGAAAAAATTAAATAAATTGAAAGGATAGACTATTTATTAGAACAGAAAACAAAAGGAACTTTGAGATATCCATATATGACATTTTTAAATACTCCATATGTGTGTGTATTTAGCATGAGTAAAACAGTTAATAATTTAGTTTGGAGATAGGTTTTATTTCACAATTTTTAAAAATACTGTCTTTTTAAAGTACTAGCATCATTCATTCTCAACTTAGTACTTTCATTTTCTCTGAAACTTCTATTGTTTCATTTCTTCTAGAATGTTCATAATAGATATTTGATTTTATTTTAAATGTGAAGATAAGTAAAAGAGACTTAAAGGTCCAAATCAATAACATGGTATTATTTGATAGAGAAACATTTGTTTAAAATACAAAAATATATTTGCAAATGATCTAGGTAAGGAGTAATTTCTATTTATCATGATGGTTAGACTGTTACATTTACATAGGGAAGGACAAATCCATTTCCTAATAAAAATTTCTTTATTCAGGCATAATAACATAGCTAATGGTGTAAAATATGGATAAGGTCATACTTAGTCCACAGATGATAGGGTCAAAGGGATATAAAATAATGTAAATCAAAAATTCCTACTACTTTGTTAGCCCAAAAGATGTATGATTTCTAGACTTCTTTGAAGGTCTGACAAAAACCTATAGATTCTTTCTCTGTACAATGTTTGTCAATTTTAGTATATAGAGAATATGTTTATCATAAATATTTATATACTATCTCTAGGTATCTAGAAAGTGTAAGTATCTAGAGAGAGAGCTACACAAAAGGATGGCTACCTTTAGACTCAGACAGACAGAAAGACAGAGGGGGAGGGAGTAAAGGGGGAGAGGGAGGGAAGAGGGGGCAACTACTAGATAGAGCACCAGCCCTGAAGTCAGGAGAACCTGAATTCAAATCTGGCCTCAGACACTTAATACCTTCTAACTATTTGACCCTGGGTCAAATTAACCCCAATTTTAAAAATAAAAAAATAAAAATTAAAAAGGAAAGAAAGAAACAGAAAGAAAGAATCGTTGATTTCCTGAGTGTAAACCATGCCCATTAATAACCTTTTATTTCTATTTGTTTTTTTCACATTTATCTCAACTCTACTTTCTCATGCCAAGACTCCAAAACACTTTCAATGGACCTTCTGGTGGAACCACAGCCACAAGTCTCTTTATTTTTCGTCATCTTCCTAACTAGTTTCTTATGTTCTCAAAGGAATATGACTCTACTATATCAGGGATTCTTAAATTGTTTTCTACTTGTGGTTTTTCTTTGCCCAAGATATTTTTGCCAAGATATATACATATCCCATATGTATCGTTACACAAAATAAGTATTCAAATAAAACATTTAATTATAATAAATAATAATTTTATAACCCCACATTCAGTTCTGAGATGTCATATGGGGTTGTGCTCCACAAAGAAGCTGGGCTCTAGATAATTCATTATTGCTTGCCATTTCCATCAGAACTGTCAATAGATCAATACATAAATACATAGATGGATGGATATTCCCACAACTCATAATAGTCCTTGCTTGCTACTTTTTTTTCCTCTCTCTAACTTAAATACCATCACTCTTGCTTTGAAGTTCACTCATCAAAATTTATTACCCAATCAAGATTTGAGTAGATGTTAACAATTGGCCCCAGGATATTCTTTCTTTTTTCTCAAGAAGTTCAGAACCCTAGTTTACTGTCTTCCCAACCACCTTATCTCCTGTTTTTATACTAAGGTATTTGATAATATATATGATGGCCACTTAAATAATCTAAATAGATAATTCTTTAGTCTCCTCAATACCTACAACCCACTTCTTCACTTCACTGCACATAATAGAGAGAGAGTTTTTGCCCTGGAATCCTCAATACCCAAGTTCAGATTCAGCCTCAGACTCTTAATAGTTATATGATTTTTGGCAAGTCTCAATCCCTGTTTGCCTCAGTTTCCTCAATTGTAAAATTAAAATAATTATATCACTTACTTTACTAGACTCTTATGAGGAATACATGAGATAACATTTTTTAAACACTTAGTATAGTGTCTTAGTATATATAGTATAGTATAGTATAGCTTACAAATAATAAGCACAATATAAATACTATTATTGTTATTGTCAGTCTAGCAATCATTCACACAAGTGTTCTCCAAGAAAAAAAAAAGCTCTTAAATACTTTTTTCTTTTTTTCTTGTTTTCTTTAATTTATTTATTTAAAACTAAAGGCAAAATACAAAAATACAAAAAGAAAGAAAAAAGGAAAAAAAATGTCATGTGCCCAACAGAACATCAGGGAGAATTTGAAATATATAACAATATATTTCCTTTTCAAAACAGCATATATAAAAACAGAAGACATTATATTTATGACTGTCTATCTTTTCTTTGCTTCTTTGTAAGTTAACCTTTTATTCTCTGCTGTGCACTTTTTACTTTATTTTTTGTTCCCCCTTCATCCTCCTTACCTCTCCCAAGCAGGCATGGACATATGCATACATGCATGTGTGTATGTATATACACACAAATATGTACACATATCTATATGCATACATTCATATGCCTATATGCATAACTATCCATATATATGTGTATGTGTGTGTGTGTGTGTGTGTGTACACATACATGCACACAGACACATCTATATAAGATGAAGGGTATAGCACTGTCCAAAATCTATAAAGAAATAAGAAGGACTGGAATAAGATATATACACATATATCTATATACATACATACATACATACATACATGCATACCTATCAATACATATACACAAATATGTGTGTGTGTGTTTATATAGGTGTGTGTGCATATGCATTTGCACATACGTAGACATACATCTGAAAAAATATTAATTTTGGCTGAAACATAATGATTTAATTTCTTTTATTGTTGTTTGAAGATATTATTTTGTTCTCAGCTTTCAGGTAGTCTAAAATGAATTTTCTTTTTAAGACTCTGGATTTTTTTTTCCATTTGGTTTACTTTGTTTTCATAATCTTGTTTTTCTTAGATGGGTCTTTTTAGTTTTTCCTCAGTCTCTCTCACTTGATTTTTGAAGTCTTTTTTGAGTTTTTTCTATAAATGTTTTCTAGACAGATACATAGCCATTTAACATTAAACTTTGGTGTAGAAGAAGGCTTTGTTTTTTGTTTGTTTTGTTTTGTTTTGTTTTTAAACTTTAGTGTCCTGTTCTGAAGAGGAATCCTGATCTCCTCTATTCTATGTTTCTATGGTTGAGTTCTTTCTCCTTTGCCTGCTCATTTTTTTTAAAATAAGAATTTATAAGTGTAAATACCTCTAATCTTGGGATAAGGGTGATGATGCTTTTGGCTTCCCTTCCTTCAGTTCTCTCCTCTAACCTCAAATCTCAAGCCAACAATTCCACCTTACTGTAAATGCCCATAGCCAGCAGCAACCCTGCCACATTGCTTCTGCACTCATTTAGCATACTAGTTCCTTCTCGTGCAGGGAATTTTCTCAGGGGTAAAGCTGCACCTGATGTTCTTAATCAGCCAAGGTTCCCTCAATCTTTCTGGAATTAAACACCTGAATTCTCATTACATCTAAGAAATGAAAGTTCCTGTGATTCTAGTTTAGGCTATCTCCAAACCTAACTAGCTCCAAACCTTGCTTGCTGCTTCTATGGAGATAGACTGCAGGTATTTATGCTTCACAGTGATTAAACCTTAGTCCTAGAGTCTTTATTCAGTCTTCTTAGGTTGTCCTAAAAGGATTCCTATTCTGCCCACTGTCTTATTTATTTGTACCATCTATGTTTTCTCTGAAGAGCAATTTTGTTTTGTTTGTGAGGGAAATCTGGAGGGCTTGGAATTTTCTGAACAGACTCTTCCCAGAATCCTCCCCTAAATTCATTTTTTTTCAAATAATAATCTGCTCTTATTTGAACTCTCCCAGTCCTTAATTTTCTAAACTCTGTCTACCATCCTACTGGGATCATTGGCACATTTTTAAGTACACTGCAACGCCATCATCCCTGGTCTAAACTCACTTTTCTCCTATCCCAATAAAAAGTTTATGCATAACATTTCAACTCTACAATGCCCTCTTTTCTTGAATCCCTTGGTTTATTCCAATATTAATACCTTGACAAAACCGCAATCCAGAATTAATCCCAGAAGTTTACATAAATTGTGATAATCACTACAAAATTATGCTCTTTATTTATTTATATTTATTTATTCCAACTGAACACTCACCATGGCAAGAATTGTTTTTTCCTATTTGATTCTCTATAACACTTCCCACAGACTTTACTTCTGAAGCTTTCTTTGACTTCCTACCTTCAACTCAATTGAGACTCTAATCAATGTCTTTAACTGAAAAAACAAAGACCACTGTAATGAACTAACTTCTTTCCTTATCATTATACTCAAAATCTGTTGACATCATACTTCATTCACTCTTCCTTAAAATTAAAAGTCTCTGATGAAAATGCATTTCTTTCTGCAAAACCAAACCCTTTTGGTCTTGGGTCTGAAATCTTTTGAAAATGCCTTCTCACCATCCCTTTAGCCTGCTACTTCTATGATACTGGACTAGTAACTTAAGCTAGACTTCAACTTCAACCCAATTCAAAACAACTTAACAACTTTTATTAAGTACTTACTATATATAAAACATTATTCTAAGTTTGGCTTAAGCAAAATACAAAAATCAATAAAATACCTTTCCTACTTTCAAATAGAATATGATTTTGTAACAGAAAAAAACAACAAAAAATGAAAAATAATTATCAAAATAAGCAAAGTATATATATTAGAGAGATACAAGAAAAATGATATTAGAGTTCCAAGAAAGCAAAAATCAATCATTTGGATAATCAGGAATGATTTAATAAAGGAGGTAGAATTTGAATGAACTGTGTTTTGAAAGATATCTAGAGGAAGAGTCAAGATGTTGGAGAGAAGCCAGGGAACTGCATGAGCTCTTCCCAGTTTCCCTTGAAAACAATGCTAAATCAAGCCTCTAAATGGATGTTGGAGTGACAGAACCAACAAAAATTTAGAGTGAAAAATTTTTCTAGAATATAACATCTTGGAACGACTTCAGGAAAGATCTCTCTCCCTTGGGCAAAAAGTAACATGGCCTAGCGTAGGTATGGTATCAGAAATATGGTAAGCAGATATTTGCACACAGACCAGCAGCAGAGAATACTCCATTATGACTCAGTAAGCCAATGGTTAGAAAGAGCAGTTGTGACACCATGAATCCAAGTATAAAAGGCAAATTGCTACCCTTGCCTCCCTGCAAAAAATCTTTCACTTCAAAAACAGAAATCAGCTTTTTAAAATTAACAAAAATCCTTAAGGTCCCCTTTAAGGGAAGATCAAAACAACCCAAACAAAAATAGAAAAGGCAGCAATGGCAAAATGCCTACATGTAAAGACTTAAAGAGAAATATGAATTGTTCTCAGGCTCAAAAGGTTCTCTTGGAAAAGCTCAAAAAGAATTTTTAAAATCAAATAAGAAAAATACCCCAAAATGGGTAAAGAAATGAGAGTTATATAGGGGAATTATGAAAAAAATCAACAGCTTAGAAAAGGAAGCAGAAAATTTGACTAAAGGAACCAACTGCTTAAAAAATAGATTTAACAAAATGGGAATATATGCTGAAGAAAGCAATTCCTTAAAAAATAAAATTAGAGAAATGGAAAAGAAAATTCATTGAACAAAACAACTCCATTAAAAGTACACTTGGACAAATGAAAAAGGAGGTTAAAAAAGCCAACTAAAGAAAATGTTTCAATAAAAATTAGAATTGGCACTGGAAATTAATGACTCAATGAGACATCAAGAATCAGCCATTCAAAATTTTTAAAAATGGAAAAAAAATGGAAAATATTTTTCCAGAAAAACAACTAACCTGAAAAATAGATTGAGGAAAAATGACTGAAGAATTATTGGATGATTGATAGCCATGATCAAAAAAATAGCTTGGACAACAATTTCCTTTTTTAAAAAGCTTTTTTATTTTCAAAAGATATGCATAGATAATTTTCAACATTCACCCTTATAAAACCTTGTATTCCAGTTTTTTTTTCCTCCTTCCCTTCTCCCTACCCTCTCTTCTAGATAGCAAATAATACAAAGTATGTTGAACATGCACAAATCTTCCATACATATTTCCACAAAATTGTCATATTTCACAAGAAAAATCAGATGAAAAAGGAAAAAATGAGAAAGAAAACAAAATGAAAGCAAACAACAAAAAAATGAAAATTCTATGTTGTGATCCATACTCAGTCCCCACAGTCTTGCTTTCTGGGTGCAGATGGCTCTTTCCATCTCAAGACCATTGGAACTGGCCTGAATCACCTCTCTGTTGAAAAGAGCCACATCCATCAGAATTGATCATCATATAATCTTTTGCCTTATACAATATTCTCTTTGTTCTCTTCATCTTACTTAGCATCAATAAGTTTCTGCAGGACTTTCTGAAATCACCCTGCTGATCATTTCTGTAGAACAATAATACTCCATAACACTCATATATGATAATTTATTCAGCCAAGTTCCTTGCCACTACAAAAAGGGCTGCTACAAACATTTTTGCACATGTGGATCCTTTTCCCTTTTTTATGATCTCTTTGGGATACAGGTCCAGTAGAGAAACTGCTGGATCAAAGGGTATGCACAGTTTGATAGCACTTTGGACATAGTCTGGACAACAATTTTTAAGAAATCATCAGGAAAACTGCCCTGATATCCTAAAACCAGAGCATAAAATAGTCATTCAAAGAATCTACCACTCACCTCCTAAAAGAGATTCCAAAATGAAAACTCCAAGTAATATTTCCAAAATAATCAGGTCAAGGAGAAATACTGCAAGTAGCCAGAAAGAAACAATTAAAATATTAAAGAGTCACAGTCAGTATTACCAAGTACGAAAAGCCCGGAATATGATATTCCAGGAATGCAAAGGAGCTTAAACTACATCCAAAAATGAATTACCCAACAAGACTAAGCATTATCTTTCAGGAGAAAAGATTAATATTTGATGAAATAGGTGATTTTCAAACATTTTTGATGAACTATTAGCAAAATATTAGCAAGACAATTATATCAATATATCATTGGGTTTATATAATATGACTAGATGAGGTTTATACCAGGAAAATAAGGTTGATTTAATATTAGAAGAACCATTAATATAATTGTTCAAGTATCAATAAGAAAGCCAACAAAAATTATATGATTATCTTAATAGAAGCTGAAAAAACTTTTGAAAAAATATAGTACCCATTTCTTTTTAAAAACAAGAGACCATAAATCAAGGTATTAAAAACTTTACAATCAAATGCAAAAAGGGAAAATATTAAATGCATTCTTTTTACATCATGATGCAATAAAAATTATGTGTAGTAAAGGGCTATGGATAAAGAGAACAAAAATTAATTGTAAACTAAACATTCTATATAATGGCCTGAGGCTTGAGTTGATGCACTGAGGTCCCAAGCAGGTGAGGCTAAATAGTAATTGGACTATACTCTATTAATATATATACTTGGATAAAGAATGGCCCTGCCCACTCTCTGTGCAAGTCCTGATGTGTTGTATAGGAAATGATGATTTTGGTGAGTGGAGGCAGAGAGGCAGGAAAAGAGGCTGGGAAAGATAGCTGGCTGAGTTCTGTTTTGGTGGCTGCTGATCTCGTGGCTTCTGGTCTGGCTAGCTTCTTGACTAGCTGCACACATTGCTATTGCCAATTCCCTTCTACCTCCAATCTTTCTTCATCTCTACTGAGAATAAAGATTGAATATTGTCCCCTAACCTGAAATCCTGATTCCGGTTGATTTTAAAATACACGGTCATCACAATTCTAATACTAAAGAATGAGTGGGCCAAACAACACATTATAAAAATTTTTAAATGATTTCATTCAACAGAATAGCAATAATAAGACAGCATATCAAAATTTATGATATGTGGAGTTACAAAGAGAAATTCCATTTAAAGTAACTACTAATAATATAAAATATTTAGGAATCTATCTGCGAAGGGAAAATCAGAAACTTTATGAGCAAAATTACAGACCACTTTTCACACAAATTAAGTCTGATCAAACCAATTGGAAAATATTAAATGCTATTGGATAGGGCAAGCAAATATAATAAAGATGACAATATTACCTAAACTAATCTATTTATTTAGTGCTATACCAATCAGACTCCCAAAAAACTATTTTAATGACCTAGAAAAAATAACAACAAAATTCATATGGAAAAATAAAAGGTCAAGAATTTCAAGGGAATTAATGAAAAAAAAAAATCAGATGAAGGTGGCTTAGCTGTACCAGATATAAAACTATATTATAAAGCAGCAGTTACCAAAACCATTTGGTATTGGCTAAGGAATAGATTACTTGATCAGCGGAATAGGTTAGATTCAAGGGATAAAACAGTTAACAAATATAGCAACCTAGTCTTTGACAAACCCAAAGACCCCAGCTTTTGGGATAAGAACTTACTGTTTGATAAAAATTGCTGGGAAAATTGGAAACTAATATGGCAGAAACTAGGCATTGATCCACACTTAACGCCGTACACCAAGATAAGGTCAAAATGGGTTCATGACCTAGGCATAAAGAATGAAATTATTAATAAATTAGAGGAACACAGGATAGTTTACCTCTCAGACCTGTGGAAGGGGAAGGACTTTATGACCAAAAGCAGAACTAGAGATCATTACTGATCACAAAATAGAAAATTTCGATTATACCAAACTGAAAAGTTTTTGTACAAACAAAACTAATGCAGACAAGATTAGAAGGGAAGCAATAAACTGGGAAAATATTTTTACAGTCAAAGGTTTTGATAAAGGCCCCATTTCTAAAATATATAGAGAATTAACTCTAATTTATAAAAAAACAAGCCATTCTCCAATTGAAAAATGGTCAAAGGATATGAACAGACAATTCTCAGATGAAGAAATTGAAACTATTTCTAGTCATATGAAAAGATGCTCCAAGTCATTATTAATCAGAGAAATGCAAATTAAGACAACTCTAAGATACCACTACACACCTGTCAGATTGGCTAAGATGACAGGAAAAAATAATGATGATTGTTGGAGGGGATGCGGGAAAACCGGGACATTGATGCATTGTTGGTGGAGTTGTGAACGAATCCAACATTTCTGGATAGTAGTTTGGAACTATGCTCAAAAAGTTATCAAACTGTGCATACCCTTTGATCCAGCAGTGTTACTACTGGGATTATATCCCAAAGAGATTATAAAGAAGGGAAAGGGACCTGTATGTGCACGAATGTTTGTGGCAGCCCTTTTTGTAGTGGCTAGAAACTGGAAACTGAATGGATGTCCATCAGTTGGAGAATGGCTGAATAAATTGTGGTATATGAAAATTATGGAATATTACTGTTCTGTAAGAAATGACCAACAGGATGATTTCAGAAAGGCCTGGAGAGACTTACACGAACTGATGCTGAGTGAAATGAGCAGGACCAGGAGATCATTATATACTTCAACAACAATACTATATGATGACCAGTTCTGATGGACCTGGCCATCCTCAGCAACGAGATCAACCAAATCATTTCTAATGGAGCAGTAATGAACTGAACTAGCTATACCCAGAAAAAGAACTCTGGGTGATGACTAAAAACCATTACATTGAACTCCCAATCCCTATATTTATGCCCACCTGCATTTTTGATTTCCTTCACAAGCTAATTGTACAATATTTCAGAGTCTGATTCTTTTTGTACAGCAAAATAACGGTTTGGTCATGTATACTTATTGTGTATCTAATTTATATTTTAATATATTAAACATCTACTGGTCATTCTGCCATCTGGGGGAGGGGGTGGGGGGTAAGAGGTGAAAAATTGGAACAAGAGGTTTGGCAATTGTTAATGCTGTAAAGTTACCCATGCATATAACCTGTTAATAAAAAGCTATTAAAAAATAAACTTATGATATGTGGCCAAAGCATTTCTTAAGAGGAATTTGTATAACTCTAGATGGTTATTTGAATAAAACAGAAAAAAAGATCAATGACCTGAGCATGTAGCTAAAAAAGCTGGGAAAAGAATAAATTACAAACAACCAATTAAATATCAGATTTTAAATTCTGAAAATCAAAGAAAAGATTAATAAAATTGCAAATAAAAAAT
The DNA here is from genome assembly GCF_902635505.1 of Sarcophilus harrisii. Lineage (NCBI taxonomy): Eukaryota > Metazoa > Chordata > Mammalia > Dasyuromorphia > Dasyuridae > Sarcophilus > Sarcophilus harrisii. Next base: position 482,250,298 of record NC_045426.1, on the reverse strand, counting down.
TGAACTCATACAGAAAAATAGGAGTTGGGTTTATGGATTAAAAAATAAAATAGATAAACCTTTATTTAATTAGATTAGTAAAAGGAAAGAAAAAAACCAAATTATCAGTATTAAAAATGAAAAGGGTAAACTTCCCCCAATTAAAAGGAAATTAAAGCAATAATTGAGATCTATTTTGCCCAATTATTTGCCAATAAATCTGTTAATGAAATGGATGAATATGTCCAAAAATATGTATATTACACCGACTTACAGATGAAGAAATAAATTACTTAAATAGCCTTATCTTAGAAAAAACAATTGAACAAGCTAAAAAAAAATTTCCAGGGCCAGACAGATTTACAAGTGAATTTTCCCAAACTTTTAAAGAACAAATAATTCCAATGCTAAACAAACTATTAGGAAAAATAGGGGAAGAAGGAGCATAACAAAATTCTTTTTATGACACATCTATATTGCTGATACTTAAAGCAGGAAGAGCCAAAACAGAAAAGGAAAACTATTGACCAATTTCTCTAATGAATATTGATGCAAAAACCTTAAATAAAATATTAGCAAAGAGATTACAGCAACTTGTCACCAGGATAATATACTATGACCAAGTGAAATTTATACCAGAAATGCAGGGCTAGTTCAAAATCAGAAAAGTATCAACATAATTGGCAGTATCAATTAATGAACAAAACAGAAATCATAAGATTATTTCAATAGATGCAAAAAAAAATTGACAAATAAATGAATTGTCCTTAAAATGATAAGGGACAACTATATAAAACCATGAGCAAGTGTTATATGGAAGGGGAAGAAACTAGAAGTATTCCCAATAAGATCAGAGTTGAAAGAAGTTTGACTATAATTACCCCTATTATTCAATATTGTACTAAAAAATGTTAGCTTTAGCAATAAGAGAAGAAAAGAAATTGAAAGAATTAAACAAGGTAGTGAGGGAACAAAAAATATTACTCTTTGCAGATGTTATCATGGTATATTTAGAGAATCCTAGAGAATCAACTAAAAAAAAAAAAGACAAAAACAATAATGTTAGCAAAGTTGAAGGATATAAAATAAACCCACAGAAATCATCAGAATTTCTGTATGTTATCAACAAAGCCCATCTATCAACAAGAAATAGAAAGAGAAATCTCATTTTAAAATAACTTAGATAATATAAAATATTTGGGATTCTACCTGCCAAGACAAAGCCAGGAACTATATGAACACAATTACAGAATACTTTTCACATAAATCAATTTAAATCTAAACAACTGGAAGAATATCACTTGCTCATGAATAGGCCAAGCTAATATAATAAAAATATCAATTGTACTTAAATCATTCTACTTATTCAGTGCCATAACAATCAAACTGCCAAGAAATTATTGAGCAAAAAAAAAAAAAAAATCATAACCAAATTCACCTGGAAGAACAAAAGGTCAAGATTATCAAGGGAATTAATGACAAAATGCAAACGAAGTTGCCCTAATCACTGTACCAAAGCTAAAACCATATTATAAATCGGCAATCATTAAAACTATTTGGTACTAGTTAAGAAATTGAGTAGTGGATCAGTGAAATAGGTTAGATTCACAAGGTACAAGAGTCACTGACTATAGTAATCTGATGTTTGATAAACCCAAAGACTTCAGCTTCTGGGATAAGAACTCACTATTTGACAAAAATTACTGAGAAAACTGGAAAATAATATGACAGAAACTAGATATTGACCAGCATCTAACAATCTCTATTAAAATAAGGTTGAAATGGATTCATGATTTAAGACAGTCAATTTATTATAATACTAGCTATTTCCCAACTGATAAATGGTCAAAGTTATGAATAGGCAGTTTTCAGATGAAGAAATTGAAGCTGTTTCTAGTTATATGAAAATATGCCCTAAATAACAATTTATGCAAATTAAGGAAACTCTGAGGCACCACTTCACACTTCCCAGGTTAGATAAGATGACAGGAAAATCTAATGATAAATGTTAGAGGGGATGTGGAAAAAATGGGACACATACATTGTGGGAGGAGTTTTTAAATAATCCAGGCATTCTGGAAAGTATTTGTAATTATGTCCAAAAGACTATAAACTGTGTATACTCTTGTAAAAGGCTGAAATTCTGAATCAGACAACCAAGCACTTGAGGCTAATTACTTATTGGACAATAACTCTATTAGCATGTTTAGAATTTCTCTTCTCAAAGTTAATGCTAGTGCAATGCTTGGGGTTAGGAGAATCATAGGAGGGATCAGGGGGTGGAGACAAACCAGGGTCACTTTGTAGGAGGACAATGAGAAGGGAGGTTGGTGGAGAGCTTGTGGCAATCTTGTCCATCCCCTTCACTTCTCTCTCTAAAGACCAAGGACTTTTGTTTATCCTGCCTCGGGCTGATTCTGAGGCCTCCAGGGGGCTAAACTGGACTTTACACCTTTGATCTGGCAGTGTCACTACTGGAATGAAAACTCTCATTCAGAAGGAGAATTATGGGGACTGAATATAGATTGAAGCATACCATTTTCACCTTTTTTGTGCTGTTTGCTTTTTCTTTCTTATCTTTTCCCCCTCTTGTTATGAATTTTCTTTCACAACATAACTAAAATGGAGATATGTTTTAAATGATTGTACATGTATAACATATCAAATTTCTTGTGGTGTTGGAGAGGGGAAAAAGTAAGGGAAGAAGGAAGGAAAAAAATCTGAAACTCAAAATCTTACAAAAGTGAATGTTACTTCAAACTATCTTTACATGTATTTGCAAAAATAAAATACTATTGAAAGAAAAAAAAAAGGAAAAGAAGAAAAAATAGTTGCTTTAGTTAGAGAATTATTATTATTATTTTACAGAGCCCAAGGAAAGATATGAGGTGAAAAAGTGTAGAATGTTTTCATAAATGACATTGTAAGGAGGGATCTGTCACCAACCTTCCCCACAAGCATGTGCAGGGAAGGCAGGTTATATCAGATCCCCCAAAAAACAACAGAATAGAGCAGGTGGAAAGGAAGTATTCATCTGTTAATCAAAGGGAACATCTCAATCCATTCTGCTAAACATCTTGTGACTTCTGGCATTTTCAGAGTCTGCCCCCAAGTTTGAAAGTAACCTTCTCCTCCATTGTCTTCTGGATCTGTTATCTTCCTTTAATTTCAGTTAACATACATCCTTTATTAAAATCCTTTCTCAATCCCCCATTAAAGTTATTCTTTTCATTTTACTATTTCCAAAGTTGTATTTCTAAAGTTGTATTCATACTATTTCCACCATTAAGAGAGCAAGCTCTGAGAAAGCAGAAACTGCCTTGTCCTTTTTTGTACTCTTGAGCTTAATATAGTGCCTAGCACAGAGTAAGCACTTAATAAATGTTTAGTGACTAACTGGTTGACAACCTGGGCTTCTAATTAACTGTTCATTTGGACTCCCTTCAATATCCTTTTATGAACATATAAGGTTACCTTTATAGTCCTGTAGGTAAATTCAACAAAAACTCTAAATTAGCAAACAACTTCATGTTATCTTCACCTACTTAGATGTTATACAAAGAGAAAACAGTATGAAGAGGATGACTTATTCTCTCTATGCAGAGTTGCGTGGGGTGGGCTTATTCAGTACATCTTGAAAAAGAGAAAAAAGACCCAACATATATTTTACTTATTCTTCCTATAACTTTTAACCAGATAATTAGGTTTTTCCAGGAATTAAAGCTCATTTTATTGAATACCTTGGTCCCTGCCTTTAGAAAGAGTCATTTCTTTCATTTCTCTACTTATTACAGTTTGGCAGTGAAAAACCTCCCATCTTGATAGGAAAAGAATATTTTAAAATATTTCAAGTCCTAAAAAGAAACTTATTTATTTGAATATTTATACCTTGAAGCTGAATAAAATCTTACCAATTAAAAAAAATAGTCAAATAGAATTTTGTAAAAACATGAACTTATAAACTAATGGCAAAATACACTTACCTAATTCTAGTTATTGTGCATTATCAAAACATTTTAAATTATTAATCCATATAAAACTCTAATAAAATTAATATCAATACAACAAGGAGAAATTTTGAAGAAAAATTATATCTTGGTTCAAACTCTTTCAGGCTATATCTCCTGTTCCTACTGACTGTGATACAGACTTTCCAGGCCCTAAAGGAACCCAGCATTTAAATTTGCCAAGAGGTAAGACCTCAATGTAGGAGCTTGATCAGTCTAATCACCTACCATCTTATATAGATCTCTAGTAATTCATACTCTGCCTAGACGCTATCCTTAATGGTTTACATATATGCACACATACACACACATGTACATGCACATACACACACACACACATACCTCACTTTTTCCATTCAGTGATTCTTTATCCTCAGTTATTACCATACAAACCCCAGTTTTCATTCTTCTTTGCCTCTATAATATCTTCATACCCTTCAATCAAGGATATATTCTTACCACAATTTCGTATTTCAGATTACTGGTCTAATTTCCCCTTCTACTATGTTCTGTGGAATGTCTGTCCTAGACAGCTATGACATACATTAAAATCAGGAAGATCTGAGTTCACATCCACCTCAAGCACTAGCTAACTGTTTGATCTTAGTCAAGTAAATTAAATTGTGTCTGTCTTTGTTTCCACAATTGTAAAGGGAAAAGACTCTCCCTCTACTCACATAATTTAGTAATCTTTTTCATTTGAGTTTCATTCAATCCAAATTTTTCAACCAATCAAGATTCTGGTAGCTATTACAGAGCTCTAAGACACTTCCCTTTCTTTCTCAATGAATTCAGTCCCTTGCTCATATCATCTTTCTCTTATCTTCAATTCCTGCTGCCATTCTAGGGGTATGTATCATATACACAAACATATATACACACACACAGGTAGATAAATACATATACATAAACATGTATGTGTATATATAAATATATGTTTTAGGCATGTATTTTATTTTTCATTATCAATATTTATTAAGTAAAACAGTTAATAAAGACCAATAATTGTAGTGGCCTGGTTGGTTTTCTGAAGGTCTCTAGACCAGCCTTCTTTTCATCTGAGTAATCACCCTGAGAATAGTCAGAGACAAAGGCCAAAAGTCTTTATTGTCTCCTTGCCTGGGGCTTGGCTAGCTTTCTTGAGGTCCTCCAGAATGTATCTTGGTTTCTGTGGGGGAGGAAGGAAAATCACCACGATGGTCTCTGTCTGGAAGTTTGTCTCAGTCCTAGAGATTGTACTCCAGCCTCCAGTCCTCTGTCTTCTCTGAGTCTGTCTCTGAGCCCCTTTGAGTATGTTTCTGGCTGAGTTTATCCCAGTTTATATGCAATATACTAAGTAAAAGCCAATCATTATATCATTATAATTATACCATTATTTGTTGTAAAATTAAATCAATCATACTGAACTAGAGAACTATTAATCACCATGCTAAACTAGATAACCATTGTTTCATCAATTTCACTGAGTTACCACTTTATAAGAATACTTGTTTCAAGCACAAAGTTCTGGACCATTACAAATAATATGTGGTGTCAAGTAAAAATGGCATTGCACATTTGTAACATACACATATATAAACATACACACCACCCACTTACCCACATATAGATTTTTAAAAATTAATATATTTTTTTCTTTTTGCCCTCTATTCCCACTAAATATTCACTCCATCTATGCTATGTAAATATCTTAACATAATCTACACATACATATTCACTAATTTTTTATTTAATTATACTATCTTATCATTCCTATTCTTTACCTTTACTATTATCTCCAATCTCTCCATCTCTTGGGACATTCGTAGGCTATCACTCCTACACCAACTTGATCTCCTCCCTATCTTGATCCTTGGGCAAATGATTTCAACTTTATAGTATTCCCCATACTAAGTGTTTTGCTTTCTTGTCCTATTGATGATATGCCTTTTCAAACTCCAACTATGGATTATTCTTACCACTCATCATGTTTGCTTCTCTTTAAATGCTAGTGAATGGAACTGAAATAAATATTGATACCATGATGACTTAGTACAGTGCAATTTACTATATCAGAACCAATCAATCCCTCATTGGAGCAAGACAATTCTTTTATTATCCCACCGACCACAGTGTGTTTTCTAAATTTTATTATCCTTCCTTCAGCCTCCCAATGACATTCTTCCCCTACTTCTCTTAACTGTGAATTTTGCCTCATATTTCATAAAAATTGTTCATCAAGAGCTCCCTCTCTACTTCTCCTTTTTTGTCTCATATCACTCAAATGTATTTTCTTATTATCTTTTTATTCATTCCATATCACATTAAAAAAAAAGAGATTCTTCTTCTTACCAAAGAAACTCCTTCATATGCAGCTTTCATCCTAGTCTATCCCATACTCTCCAGATGATTGTTTTCTCTAACATATCCATGGTTTCATATCCATATCTATCTATCTATCTATCTATCATCTATTTATGTCTATTTAGTTCTCTTTTTCATCTATTCCCAGCTTTACTGACTTCCCCTTGCCAATTCTAATTTTCAAAGAATAATTTTCTTCTTTAAGACTCTATCTCCTTTTATAGTTAGTTAATTTTTTCATAATCTTGTTTTTCTTGGATGGTTCTTATTTTTTTTAGTTTTTCATTAAAATCTCTCATTTGATTTTTGAAGTGTTTTTTGACTTCTAAAGTTTTTGTTTTGTTTTGTTCTGTTTTGTTTTCTGGGCAGGTAGCTATTTAACATTGCTCTGTGGGGTAAAAGAAGCTGTTGTTTGTTTTTTACCTTTAATGTGCTCCTTTGAAGATGAATCCTGATCTTTCCTAATCTCATGGTAAGTTTCTATGATTGGTTACTTTCATTTTTGCCTGTTCACATTTTTTTTAATGAGAACTATTAATGTAAGCACCTCTAATGCTGGGTTGGGGAAGCATGGTGCCTCTGGCTTCACTTTAGCTCTCCCCTCTCACCTGGAACCCAAATCAAAAGCTCCATTGTCCTGCAAGTGTTTGCAGCCAGTAGCATCCCTGACTCAGAGATTCTGCACTCACTGGGTGAGCTGGATTCTTCTCATTCAGGGCAGCATTTTAGCAGCTCAGCTGGGGCTAGCATTCCTAATCAGCAAAGTTCTCTCAGTCTTCCCGGACACAGACTCTTGACCCTTTACTCCCTACTAATGATACTTATACTCACTCCTAGAAGTGACAGTTCCTGTGGTTCAGCCTGAGGCTAACTCCCAACCCAGCTAGCCTCTGGGACCCCAGTTTGCTGTTTGTACAAAGCTAATCTAAAAATATTTATACTTCACACCCAGTTAAATCTCAATGCTGCAGTCTTTCTTCTGATTTTCTAGGGTTGTCTTAAGAGAACCCCTGTTCTGCTCCACGTGTTATTTTTCACTGCTCTATGTTCACCTTCAGGCACAATTTTGTTTTATTAGTGGGGGAAATCTGGAGAATTTGGAATTTTCTAACCTACTCAACCATCTTCCCTAGTTTTCTCCCCTTTCCCTCACTTTCTTGTAATTATATTACTATGACAGTCAATTTTTGGACATTTATTTGTCAATATTTTGTTGGCTAAATATTTATGAGATATTACCTAGTACAAATCTTTTGGTTCCTTTTAGATTCTAGGCTCTCTTAGAGTCTAGCGATTTCATAGGCTTAATCTCAAGGTAAAACAATATCGGTTACAATCAACAAAACTAAAGGTTTTTACCTATTATCAGTCCTTACTGTTGCTCTGAGACATGGTCCTCTGTTCAAGAAATATTTTTGTGAGGGAGGTTTAAAACTATTTAATATATGCTCTAATACCATCTCTTAATTTTTTTTTTAAAGAAGAGTTCATCATTTTATAGCTCCCTTGGGGTAATGGACATAATGTTTCATTGACATTATATTGAGTTTTGTTTGGATCCTTTCTAAACTTTTTCTTCTCTATTTTAAAGTTCCAAAATTACATATTGACTATTATTACAGAACTGTTTATGACCTTGTGAGTCCCTTCCATTGAATTTTTACTTTAGATCAACAATATACACATAACTACAGATTATCCTCATAATTACATTAAAGTATCTACAATATACAGTATCTTTCATCAAATATATGAAAAAGCAGGAAATAGTGAAACTAAGAGATATACTAGAGTTTTGAAAAGTTGTATGATAAATCTTTTTAGAAAAGTGAAATATCACAGATGAATACTTTCCCTTCTAGTCTTCACAGATATCATCACTTTGGAAACACAATACTTAGGATTGATAGAAACAAGTTAAATGTCCTCAGAATCAATAACATCACTATACTAATGTTTGGTTAGTTTGTATTCAAAGGTTAGAAATATATAAGCATTATGTTTCATTTGAAGAGTTTAAGGAAGATTTCTATATTTAAATACATCTCATAGCATCATAAAATATCGGAATTGGAAGGGATACTAAAAGTTATCTCTCATCAAAAGCATAAATTGTCTCTACAACATTATCAACATCCTCTATCCTCTCTTGAATATTTCCACTGAGAAAGAATACACTAGTGCATTCTGCAGGCCATTCCATATTTGATGTATATTTATAATGCAATTTTCCCATGGTACAATAGAAAAAGCACAGAATTTGGAGTTGAAATATTTAGTTTTGAATCTTCACTGGCATTAACAAGTTTATTATTTTAGGTATCATCTTTAACCAAAGTTTCCTTATCTGTAAAAGGGGATAAAATAATTTTATTATTTCCTCTCATATTTTCTGTGATGATCAAAAAAAAATGCAAAGAACCACTTTCTATCCAATTAAGTGCTAAAGAGAAGTCGGCATTTATTAGTATCATGATTAGTGCTATTCCTATGACTACTGGCATTTATAAAATATTTTAAAGTTCATAAAGTTTTTTGAGTATTTTTCCATCAATCTCAGAATAACCTTTCAAGTATAAACCATATGTATTATTATTATTGTCATTTAAAAATAAGGATATTGAAGACCAGAGAATTTGAATGATTTGTTTACAGTTACACTTTTGGTTCTACTTTTGGATCCTAGACAGTTCATAAGGTCAATTCAGAAGTATGTCAATGTCATTTACATTTGACAAATCTATCAGTGTGTATATGTAAGTGATTCTTATTATTGCTATTAAGCCACACAGCTAATAAACAACAAAGTCAAGTTTGAATACAGAGCCCTTTTGTTGGCCAAATTCAGCACCCTTTCTCTCAGAGATTATTATTGCTTCTCATAATCATCATTATCACCATTATTTACACATTTTTATTACTTTTTTCATGAATGTTATAAGATTGGATATTGAAAAAGTCCTTCTTCAGACAGACTCTCAATAGATTGAGGATCTTGGAGAGAAATAGACTCTCCCTTTACCTTTATGGCAATTCCAAACAACAAAATGCTACCTCAAAGGATCTTTAATCTTATATCATTTTGATATTTAACAGGGAAATATATATTGACTAAAGGTGTTTGCCACTGGCATAGATGATTTCTGGTACAAATCCAAATGGAACAAAAGGATTCCTTACAAATGGTTGTTTCTAAAGATTTTTTTCTCAAAATATTATATCAAGTTATGATATATGGAAAGCTCTACTAAACAAGATCTATAATCAAGTAAAAATAATTTAGCCTAACTAAATTTTCTTTAGTACCATACATAGAGCTTATTAGAATACCTTGAATAGATGCTATGGATGAACACATTATTGGGTCCAAAATTGAAGAAAAGAAGAAAAGTTGGCTTATTTGCTATTGGGTAATAGTTTAACACAGTTAACAATCTTACACTCCTTCCTTAAAATAATGATCCAATTTTTTAACATCAATATTCTTCTGGTGATTTTGTATGACTCTATCATGAAATAGCCAAGATTCAAAAGAATTAAAACTGGATCTCACCAAAAGTTTAAAGAGATTTTCAAGGTTGGTATTGTTGATTGGTATAGTATATTAATATATTATCAATGTAGAATTGCTTAGAAAAAGTAATATCATAGGGGATATGGTGGACTCTGATTTTGGGCCCTAGATAGCCAATGAAAATTGCTACCATAGGCATTTTCTAACTCATTGATATGAGCATCATTACACTTGCTAAGACTACAGAAGGAACACTTCCCAAATAAGTGTTCCTCGTATCCAGAAAACCACATTGATAGTTTGACTTTTTGTGGTTTAAGTAGTTCCTGTGCCTAAGCTACTATCTAAAAATATGCTGTTTGTAACAAGCTCTGCATTTCCACAGACATCTTAGCATTCCTAATATGGCTTAGAGTCAGACTTATGGTATATAAGCTTTCTTCCCCATGATCCTAATGACTGACTAGTCACCCATGCTACTTGGCCAGCCTGCTTTTGGAAAATATTGCTTTGACTCAAAGAGAATTATGTGTTCTCCCTCCAACTCACAACAAAATCAAAAACTCTCCTGGAGCAATATAAAGTCTGTTGTCATAGATATCTACACACACACACACACACACACACACACACACACACACAAGAGGTAAGCCATTCAGGTAGTGAAGGCAAGTGATAGTCACTAGATAATCCAAATAGCCCTTTGGTAACAAAACAGAGTCATTAGTTCTAGATATAGGTGTGGAGAAGAGATTGGCAGACCCAGATGAACTGCAAAGAATCTACAGGAAAACTTGTTAATCAGATCACAAGTCTGTATCAAAATGTAATGAAATGGTTTAAAGAGCAAAAACAGATTTGTTTGCTTTTGGGGGGATTGTTGTTATTTTGGGTTTGGGTTTTTTTTTGTCATAAGTCTAGGCAGTGACCTCAAGCATATCCTATATCTTATGAATTCTTTCTATATCTGTTTTTCATTTTAAACTTTTCCCTTTTCTTGATATTTAAATATATGTTTTTAAGGAAAATGTCATAATTAAAGTAATGCATAACTTAAAATGTGTAATTTGAATCATAATAATATACAGATACAGAAATAATGTACTCTCAAATATTTCATTAGATTTTATTTATTGTTTTTATATGTGTATGATTAACCAGACAATAGTGAAAAGAAAATATGTCAATTACTAGAACTATCAGGATTGCATAGGTCTTATTTATCTCACCTGGAGATCTTTCTATATTCTGCCTTAGGCGATAATATAGATTGCTTGCATTATTACAAGTGGATTTTCTCTTATTATTGTGGGGGTAGGAAGCCAATAAAAATATAAATTGAGACAGAATACTTAATAAAATTTCTATTGTCAGAATCACAGTTACAAATTCATTGCCAATGTAGGAAAAAGGAGTGGTTTAAAAATATAAAAGTCACTAAAATTATTTATCAATTTTAAACAGAAAGCTTGAGCTTCTGTAAGGGAATACAATTACTCATTGTCTTAGCCCCTAGTGGGAGTTATAAATTTTAATCATCTTTCCTCAACCACCAGAGATTTTAGTACTGTCATACAATAAGATACATGAATTTCCATTTTCAGTTAAACTAAAAATGAAAGACATAATGGCCCATTTTATACAAAGGCAATCTTGTCAGAGGCAGTCTATCATGTGGCAAATGGAGCTTCACTGCAGGCACCCACCAGATCTATTTGCCTACCACCAGATTCAATGAATCAGCCAGGGCCTTTGGGCATTTAAAATGCTCTTTAGGTAGCATCATAAAAGAGGTGCCCATTCCATTTAGAACAGATACCTGGAACTCCATGAATCTTTCCAGAGGACTGATTACTAACCTCAGGATTAGAAAGTTATCTACTAAATGCTTATTTAAATTCTGTTCTGTTGGTTTATTTTTATTTTTATTTTTTTTAGTGGGGGGAAAAAGGTGTCAAAAATCCATGACCTACAGCTGTGTTCATTTGTCAACATGGTGCCCTCAGGCACAAGTCATTTAAAGCTCATTATTTTTTATATCTACGGCCAATAGAAGCTTTGTGTATAGTTGTTGTATCCTAGCTGAAAAATTTACTGTTCACCCTCCCCAAAAATTATTTGTTGCTACATGCAGTGTTGGTAATTTGTTACAATTGTTCAATAAGGTCAACTCTTTTATTCCTGCATTCCAAAGAAATGTAAATATTGTCAAGTGAAACCCTGTAGGATATCTTGGTTTAATTTCTTTCTTAAAGACCATTCCTTAAATCCAAATCACTCTGACTTTAGTAGATTGGCCAACAACAGGTTCCAATCCAAGCTCCACAGGGTCATTGCTTGAACTGGATTGACTCAGAATGAATGTAAATAGCAATTGTTTCTGTTTTACCAGGAAACCCTGAGGGTTTTCCCCTCCAGAATGATTTTATCTTTAAATAGGTAAAAAAAGTCATTTTCTGTCTCATTTTTTACCTAAAACTTACTTGCTGATTGGGCATAGATGTAGTCAAATTGAGATCTGTTAAAGACTTTAACTTTAAAAGGCCAAGACCCCTAGCTGCATTCACAGCCATCTCCAGTCTTCCTAAACTATACCTTGCTTCTGCACCCAGATGGCTCCTAAGGGAAAAGTGAGGCTAATGACTTTGCATAATCCTCCGTCGAATTCACTTGCATATCATGGCATTATCTTCCTGGTGTCTGGTCATCTTCAAGAACAAATGACAACCAACAATAAGAAGCTTCCTAAATTTTTTTTCTGAACACTGGTTAAGTTTATTGGGAAAAAAAAATGGTCATATGAAAGACAGGGCTAAAAGCTGAAGATAGAAGCCTACTCAAAGAGAGTTCATGAATCTTTATCTGAAAATAATCTATAGAATTCATTACCTACAAATTGAATTTTCAATAACAATTTGAAAAGAACGGCAATTAACTCTTTCTGTTTCTTGTTGTTTTTCTTGTCCTTGCATTAAAAATGATTATGCATATTATTGGTAGGAAGTGTTGTTTGTCATCCCCTCCCTAGGCTACCCCATTAGCCAATATTTATCCTGCTATTTTCTTTTCCACTATAGGATTTGGAAACCATTTGGACTTGGCATCTGTTGCTGCTCCTAGCATGTCTGGCTCAGGAGGATCAGAGTTGCAAATTCTACAAGGAAAATATTGGAAATTAATTTAATGCTCAAAGCAGAACAAAGAAGATTAAAATGGATGTCAATTTTGATCAGAAAAATATGTTTTGAATAATTCTAATTTGTATGTTTTTAAAGGACAATATTTTCAAAATTAAATTCTTGAAAAGATTCTCTGTCTCTGTCTCTCTCTCTCTCTTTGTCTCTCTCTCTCTCTCTCCTTCTCTCTCTCTCTCTCTCTCTCTCTCTCTCTCTCTCTCTCTCTCTCTCTCTTTCTGTGTGTGTGTGTGTGTGTGTGTGTGTGTGTGTGTAGATAATTTCACACAGCTCTGTAGCAGCTGGTATATTACATAGTGCTGTAGTATACTACAGGGTACATTAATTCCTCTAAAAAGAGTGAAAAAGAAATAAAACTAAGACCCATAGTAGTACTCTTTACTACAGAGAAACATAATTAGAATATCTCATTAGTGCATTTTTCCCACCAATTATGTACCATTTTTTGGTTCCCAGCCTCTCTAATTAACCATCTTAATAGAAGATTGTCCTATATAATACAATTCAGGAGGGGTGGGACACTGAAAAATGTATTAATGAAGTTTTACTATATTCTCTGCATAATTTTTATAACAGCAGATAATAGGATTTAAATCTAAGTAATATCTATCAGGAAGTCTGCATAAAAGATTAAGCATACCCATTAACTAGTACACTATAAATTTTATTAGCTTCATAAGTTCTATTTGGAAATAATTGTAAAAATACTATGTAGGCAGTCTTTAATGTATAAACGCCTATCTTACATATTTTAGATACAAATGGTGGGCCCAGTTTAGGACTCCTTTTTGGCAGGCAAGCTTTGGTTTGCTTTCGTTTGGGCTTTTTCTGTTGGCTGGATATTTCCTCAATTTTACTTCCCTTTTCCCATTTTTTGGTGATGCAATGATCCAGGTTCCCTGTTAGCACTGCTGCCTTAGAAGAACTCTATCCATTCTTACCTCCTTCTTCTCTGGCCCATTCGCTTCCCAAGACCATTGATTTTGAAAGTGTTCTGACCTTCATGATTACCATAGGATAATAAACTCAATACATGCTATATCCCTTTACATCATTATTATTCAAGCATATAAAAGACCAATTGACTGATACTGCAGTATTGACAGTATCTGTTTGACTGACTGGTTGCCTTGCCAGATGCTTTGGAATAAGATGCTCACCTCAGATGCTGTCACTATTTTTCATCTTATTCGGTGAACTATACAAACATGTAACATGTGTCAAGTATTGTACTAAACAATGGGAATTTAAAAGGAATGCAAAAAATGGTCTGCCATCAAGAAAGTCACATTTTAAAAGAGAAAAAAAAATTAAATTATGGCTTGAGCTGTGGCATGGCCTAGGTGCCAGAGCACCCTGCACTGTGAGGATGCTGTGGGTCACTCCAGCCCTGCCCGTGATCTGCCTGTAGCTACAGAAGAGAGAGGATGGGAAGAAGGGGTAGGAGGGGATGGGAAACATGAAGGGAGGAAAAGGGAGGGGGAAGAGTGAGGGGAGGAGAAGTGTTGTGCTACAGTTCCCTTTTATTGTCCTACTTCAGTTCCCCAAATTGCCCTGCCTCAGTTCCCCTAAATTGTCCTGCCTCAGTTTCCCTGAATGGTTCTGCCTTAGTTTCCCTGGTTGCAACCCCCCCCCCTTTTCTGTCCATTAGAACTGAGATAATTAGGACTGTGGAGATCTGATATTCCAGAAGATAAGACTCCAGATGTCCTATATCAGATGCCTAATTGGTATTGTCTATATCTCTAAGTTTCAGACTTCCTGCCTCTCGTTGGACAACTCCTTAACTCCCAGTTTGTTAAAATTTATCTTCCTACCTGTCAGAACTGGATTGATGGTCCCTGCCTGGAGGTTCCAGCATAGTTTGGACTCCACCAGGGGGTGTCTTTGTTTAGCTACCTGAGCAAAGAACTATAAATATGTCATTGAGAACTCACATTCACTGATGAATGCTTTGTACATCAGTCCTGGGGCATCATGCCTCCAGCACAATTTCTCCCTCTCAGAAATCCAAATAAAATATTAAAAACTATCTGATCTCTATCTTGCCTCAGTTTCTCTGGCATTACATTTGGTAGTCCCACCAAGATATTAGAACTGAGAGCAGCATTAGAGATTAGAGACCCTCAGATCTCCACCTGGAGCCTTGTAGGTAATTGAAGCCTGGACTCTTTGTTGGAGAGGCTAGCCCTGATCTATTCCAGAATTTCCACGAGGGACAACACAATTTCAATCGCAGAAAGGCTCAAAGTGGATGCCTCCATTTCGGCCACAGAAGAGTAAGTCTAGGTGTCTTAGGACACAATTTGGTCTGTCTGTCTGTTTGCTAGCAATTGGGCTCCAGGGAGAATACAACACCAGCAGGTGTTAATTTCTGGAAAAACATCAGCAGGGCACTGTGTGATGTTATCTGTTTTGAGTGTCTTTAAGACCTATCTGGTTTGAATATTTTTCAGACAATAAATCTGGCTGGGTGCTCTGGCACCATCTGGTTCTGGGTTCTAGAATAACTCTGGGTATTTTGGAACAATTCTATGTTCTGGGTCTGGTTCTGGGTGCCACACTGTTGGCACAGTTCTGGTTCTGGATATGTTTTATATCTGGGCATTCTCTGTGAAGGCAGAGAAACACATCAAACTGGAGTTGGAAGCCTATTAAGGGCTCAATTTGGATTTCTGAGAGGGAGAAATTGTGCTGGAGGCATGATGCCCCCAGGACTAATGTCCAAAGCCTCCAACAGTGAATGTGAGTTCTCAATGACATATTTGTAGCTCTTAGCTCAGGTAGCTAAACAAAGGCAGGGGGTGGAGTCCAAACTATGGTTAGTTGGAACCTCCAGGCAGGGACCATCAATACGGTTCTGACAGGTAGGAACATAAATTCTATGTAGGAGCATAAAAAACTAGGAGTTAAGGAGTTATCCAACGAGAGCCTGGAAGTCTGAAACTTAGAGATATAGACAATGCTAATTAGGCATCTGATATAGGACAT
The DNA here is from genome assembly GCF_902635505.1 of Sarcophilus harrisii. Classification (NCBI taxonomy): domain Eukaryota; kingdom Metazoa; phylum Chordata; class Mammalia; order Dasyuromorphia; family Dasyuridae; genus Sarcophilus; species Sarcophilus harrisii. Next base: position 482,234,270 of record NC_045426.1, on the reverse strand, counting down.
CTGGAGTCTTATCTTCTGGAATACCAGATCTCCACAGTCCTAATTATCTCAGTTCTAATGGACAGAAAAGGGGAGTTGCAACCAGGGAAACTGAGGCTGAATAATAAAAGGGAACTGCGGCACAACAGAAGGAAGAACAGGAAGGGGAGAAGGAAGAGAAAAGAGGGGGAAGGGAGAAGGAGGAGAAGGAGAAGGGGGAGGAAGAGAAGAGGGAAGAAGGGGAAAAGAGGTGGTTGGTGCTCAACTCAGGATGTAAGGATTTCTTTTTGCTGAGTGGCCATGATTTGCTGTTTCCTGCCATCTTGATTTAAATTATTTAGGTGACCATCCCATGGCTTACATCTCAAGCTCCACCCAAAATGTTTGACAGTAACTGAAGATAAGAACAAAAGAAGGCATAAACGTGTAAGAGAAAAGCAGCAGGAGACCCTGAACAGTAAAAGCACTGAATCCTTGAAGAATGTCTTGAAATCTCACCAGAAATGAACTGAAAAAAACAGAAGAATATTTCTATCAAATGATGGGTGAAACCTGGAAATCATTTGATGGCTACAAGCTAGGGGGCTATGAAGAACCAAATCTTATCAATGAAAGTGGAGTACCTGATGATACCCCGAACAAAGGAGCCTCCAGGAGATGGAAGCTGCCTGACTACTGTCTGAATATGTGAGTCACAATCTAGTCACATCATGAGACATCTGAAGAAGTGGTTACAGCTGTTCTACACCATCCTGATGGATGAGTGTTCAGATGGAGATTTTACAAGTCATGGAGTTCACAGGCATTGTTGGACTGGATGAGGAAGTTGGGGTATCACAGGTCCATCTATACCATCTCCAATTCCTATCCCAGAAGTCCTTTGAAAGTGGGAGAAGACCAGACACTAGAAAATGCTCCCCTAACTATAGATACTGTGCTGAATGTGGAAGAGAAAGAGGCCTACCTCTCTTTGTGAAATGGGACTTGTGGACTGGAAACATGGATACACATACACTAACAGTAAGCAACAAGAGGAGTTCCACATGATAATCAAACTAAACAGTAAATGGGCCCTTTACAGGCAAACATATATACCTCAGGTTTATGTCATCTGGTAATAAATGGATATGCTGGCCAAAAAAAAAAAAATGTAAATCATCTATGTAGAAGTATATAGAAATACAAAGAATAGATAAAAAGAAATCTTAGATTAGAAGGATCTAGCATTTGGGGAGGAACCTAGAAAGGTACAGATGGAAGTTTCAGGAGCATTCTTGTAAAATTGCAGAGTAGGGCAGAAATTTTGAAGCTCTCTAGATTGCCCCCCAAATTACAAAATTTTACCTTCAGGTGAGCCAAGTGAAAAACATGTAAGAGTTGGGGCAGAACAATGGTCCTGAGAGACTCCAAAACAGAAGTTAGGAGAGTGTAAATTGTAAAGGTCTCCAAGCTAGCACCACTGAAATAGCATGGAGTAACCTCAGACCCAGCCACAGAATTTTCACCTCCAGGACACTGTGGAGAATTGGGGGGTCTGAGTCCCAGAAGATTGAGGGGAATTTCTGTTGAAAAGAAACTCCAGGCCCAGCTGTGCTGCAGAGATGTGACCCTGAGATGTAAGCACATATTGGTGAATATAGAAGCAATAGATCAGGGAAGTTGCTGGCTGTAGCCACTTACAGAAGGATAAAGTTCTTGGTTTGGGTTTGCAGCCCACAGGGGAGAACTGAAGTGAAACCAGAGGCATCATTCTCCCCATCCCACCCTCTGCCCCAAAACTAGATTACACAACCAAGCTATTATTTTTAAAAACATGATCAGGCAAATGAGAAAACTCAACTATAGAAAGTTTCAGTGGTAATAGGGAAGACAAGGGTTCTTCTTTAAAGGAAGACATTGAATTTTTTAAAAAGCCTCTCCTATTCCAAAGAGTAATGTTAGATGGCTACCTACCCAGAAAGAATTCATAGAATAACTCAAAAAATACTTTAAAAATAAAATAAGAGAGATTGAGGAAAAACAAATTTAAAAATAAGAACAATCCAAGAAAAATAAGAGTGTGAAAACAAAATCAACCAACTAGGATAGGAGATTCAGGGATCCAGAGTCTTAAAGAAGAAGACTCTTTGAAAATTAAGCAAAGTGAAGCCAGTGAAGTTATAAAAGACCAAAATATAAAACAAAATGTAAAAAATGAAAAAAAAAGAGTTTTAAGTTTTATACACAAGAAATATAAATGATCTAAGATGATACTAAGATATTAGTAATTGGATAATACAAAGGAACGACTGAGGTAGAGCTGAGTATGATATGACTTTAAAAAGTAAAACCATGTAGGAAAAGGTAAAAACATAAAATATGCTATATAAATGAGATGCTAGAACAAAAACCAACAGTCATTAGATGGAGGAAAAGGGCTAGTAGTTCTGAAATCCTATTCACATTGGGAATGGGTTAAAGAGGAAACAATATATACAAGATTATATCAGCCTCCAAAATCTATAAAGAAATAAGAGGAGAAGGGAATAGATTAAGGCAGGTATAGAAGAGTATATAGATTAAGAGCTTTGGGTTAAGGAGTATAGATTAATGAGAAAGGAATAAAGAGAGAGGGAAAGGATAAGGGGAAAAGATAAGAGAGGATTACTTGGGACAGGATAGATTACATAATAGCAAAGCAAATTAGCAGCTAGAAGTAAAGTGGAAGAGTTAGCAGGGATAAGAAACCAGAGATACATAAAAACACAATAAAAATGATTAGGAGTAGAATTTATAAGGAAAAAAATGTAAGGGCTATAACAATTGATCTTAGACAAAGTCAAAGTTTAAAAAGATTCAATGGAGAGAAAAGTACATTATATGTCAGCTATATTAATAGTGTTTTAGATGTATATGTATATGTGTGTATGAATGTGCATATATATGTGCATGTATGAATGTGTATATGTAGATGTATGTAGGTGTGTGTATACACCTAATCTTCCTTTATCTATAGATACAATAGATTTATTATTCATACTCCCATAACTTTTGATATCATCCTTTATATCTAAACCTTTCATCTATTTTGACCTTATCACACTTTACAGTATGAGATGTTGATCTTTATCTAATTTCTGCCAAACTGCTTTCCAATTTTCCAAGCAAATATGGCAAAGTGAGTTACTATTGCAAAAATTTGGATCCTTGGGCTTATCAAATATCAGATTACTATGGTCATCTGTGTACCTAATCAATTTCAGTAATCCACCACTCTATCACTTTGTCAATACCAGATTGTTATGATGATGATTACCAATCTGAAATATATTTTGAAGTCTGGAACTGCTAAGCACCTTTCTTTCTTTTTTTTTTTTAAGTCCTCATTTTATTTTATTTTATTTTTTATTTAATAGCCTATTATTTACAGGTTATATGTATGGGTAACTTTATAGCATTAACAATTGCCAAACCTCTTGTTCCAATTTTTCACCTTTTACCCCCCACCCCCTCCCCTAGATATAAGCACCTTTCAATAACTTTTTTTTCATTAATTACCTTGACATTCTTAACCTTTTTTTTCCTTCCAGATATATTTTGTTACTATTTTTTCCTAGCTATATAAAAGAATTTTTTGGTACTATAATTAATATGGCATTGAATAAGTAAATTAACATAGGATTGTCGTTTTTTGTTAGACTGGCTCCATTCACCCATAGCCAATTAATAGTTTTCTAGTTGTTTAGATATGTTTTTACTTTGTAAAAATGGTTTGTAATTGTGTTCATATAAACCCTGGGCTGTCTTGGCAAGAAGACTCCCAGGTAATTTAAATTGTCTGAAGTTTAAATTGATTTTTTCATTCCATTTTCTTGCTGCTAGGTTTTGTTGGTTGATGATTTATATAGGTTTATTGTATATTCTACAGTTTTGCTAAATTTGTTATTTGTTTCAACTAGTTCTTTTAGATGAGTTTCTAGGTATACCATACATCATCTGAAAGAGTGATATTTTTGTTTCTTTGGTGCCTGTTTACATTTCTTTAATTTCTTTTGCTTGGTTTATTGCTATAGCTAACCTATCAAATAATAAGGCAATAATGGTAATCCATGCTTCACTTCTAATCTAATTGAGAACATTTTAAAGTTTGTATTGATTAGAGATAGTGTATGATCTTGGTTTTAGATAGATACTTATAATTTTAGAGAAAATTCCACTGATTCTTGGTTGTTTTTTTAACTAGAAGTAATCATATTTTGTCAAAGACATTTTAATGTATTCATTGGTATAATGATATCTTTATTGTTATTGTTATAAATTTGGTTAATTATTCTGATAGTTTTTCTGATATTGAACTAGTCATATAGTCTTTTCATAATGAATGACCTGTGTGATATGTTATTGTAATTGCCTTGCTAACATTTTATTTAAATTTTACATTGATATTCATTATAGAAATTGTCCTATAATTTTATTTCTGTTTTTGCTCTCCCTAATTTAGGTATCAAAACGATATTAGTGTCATAAATTTAAAAGGACTCCTTTATTTTTTGAAATGGCACATGTAGTATTGTGATTTAATGTTCAAAATTTTAAATATTTGTTAGAATTTACATGTAAATCATTCTGATCCAAGGAATGTTTTTCTCCTTAGGACATTCATTGATTTTGCTATTGTATTTTTTGTTTGTTTGTTTGTTTTGAGACAAGGTTATTTAAGTATTATATTTCTTCTGTCAATCTTTGCAGTTTGTGTTTTTGTAGATATTCTTTCATTTTAGAGTGTTATATTCAATGACATAAAATTGGACCAAATAATTCCTAAAAGTTGTTTTAATTTCATCTTTGTTGGTGGAATAGTTACTTTTAATTTTTGATATAACTAATTTATTTTTCCTTTTTTCATTTTAATATTAACCAATAGTTCTCTGTTTTTATCATTTCCTCCCCTAAACCTATAACCTAGTTTTCCTTATTAATTCAATATTTTTTCTTTTAATTATTTTCAGTTTTGTTAATCTCCTCTTTGATTTCAGGATTTTCATTTTGACATTTAATTGGAGATTTTTAATTTGCTCTTTTTCTAATTTATAGTTGTTGTTATTGTTGTTATTGCTGCATATTCAATTCATTTATCTACTTTTTCTCTTTTTTATTTATGTACATGTTAAAAAATAAACAATTTCTTCTAAGTATTTCTTTGACTAAATCCAACAAATCTGGGGATATTGTCTCATTGTTTAACTTTCTCTTTAATGAAATTATTGATTTTTTTTCTGTTATTTTTTCTTTCACTTCACTCATTCATTAAAATTAGATCATTTAATTTTCAATTATCTTTTATTATATGTTTCCATAGTCCATTTTGAAATATTTTTACTGCATTATAATCTGATAATTGTTCACTTAATAATTCAATTTTTTCCACATTTTCTGAATTTTTTTATTCCTTAATACATGGTAAAATTTTTTAAAGGTTCCTTGCACAGCTGACAAAATGGTATGTTCCTTTCTATTCCCAATGAGTTTTCTGTAGTGTTCTGGTTGGTTTTCTGGAGGTCTTTCCACCAGCCTTCATTTCAGCAGAGTAATCACCATGAGAATAGCAAGAGATAAAGTACAAAAATCTTTATTGTCTCCTTCACAGTCTTGTCCTCTTGCCTGGGGCCCGGGCTAGCTTTCTGGAGGACCTCCAGAATGTGTCTTGATTTCTGTGGGGGAGGCAGGAGAACCACCACTACAGTCTCTGGCTTGAAGTCTCCCTGAGTCTAGGAGCTTGTGCTCCAGCCTCCAGTCCTCTGTCTTCCCAGAGTCTGTTCCAGTTCCCTTCTAGGTCTGACTCTGGCCTCTTAAATATTCTATTACAATTAAATCATTCCAATATACTAGTATAAGCCAATCACTATATTACTAGGGAACCATTATTTGTTGTAAGATTAAATCAATCATACTGAACTAGAGAACTATTAACCACCGTGCTAAACTAAATAATAATTGTCTTATCAATTCCATTGAATTAACACTTTCTAAGAATATGTGTTTCAAATACAAGAGTTCTGGCCCATTACAGTTTTCTCCCGACACCTCTCATATCTAATGCTATTAAGATTCTGTTCATCAACTTGGCTTCTTTCTTATTTATTTTATGATTAAATTTGTCTAATTCTGAGAGGGGAAAGTTGAGGTCCCCAACTAATACAATTCTATTATCTCTTTTTTCCAATATTTCATTTAAGTTTTCCTTACATTTAGATGCTATGTAATTTAGTGCACATATTTTTAGCAATGGTAATACTTCATTGTCTATGATACCTTTTAGCAAGATGTAGTTTTCCTACTTATCTCTTTTAATTATATCTACTTTTTCTTTTGCCTTTTGTCTGAGATCATGATTGTTGTCCCTGTATCTTTTTTTTTTAATTTCAGCTGAAGTATATTAAATTCTGCTCCGGTCCTTTACTTTAAACTGGTGAATCTTTATATAAAGTGTGTTTCTTGCAAACAACTCGTCATTGAATTCTGTTTTCTAATCCATTCTGCTACCTGATTCTGTTTTATGGGTGAATTCATCACATTCACACTTACACTTATGATTACTAAATCTGCATTTCCTTCCATCCTATTTTCTTGTATTTATCATTCTCTTTTTATCCTATACTTCCTATAAAATCTTTTTTGCTTCTGACTACTGCCTTCTTTTATCTACCTTCCCTTTTATCACTCTCCCTTCCCTTATTCCTTCCTGCCTATTTTCCTATTGGACAAAATAGATTTCTATTATTAATTTTATACACACACACACACACACACACACACACACATATAGCTATTTAGATGTGAGGTAGAAGCACTATCCACTTCTTTTATATAAGATAATTTCCCCCATTCTTCTCCCTTCCTACTTCTCCCAGAGAACCCTTATCTCAGAGCCCTTTTTTGCCTATGCATTTTTTCCTTATTGTCCCAACATACTCATCTCACTTCCTTATCTTCTCTCTATGTAAAATTTTTCTAAATGATGTAATAATTATGAACTTATTTAGAACATATGTGTCATATTTCCATAAAAGGAGGCAAAAAGTTTAACCTTATTGAGTCCTTTATGATTTCTCTTTCATGTTTACCTTTGTGTTTCTCTTGAATCTTGCATCTGAAAATTAAATTTTCTCTTCAGTTCTAGTCTTTTCATCAGAAATACTTGAAATTCCTCTATTTCATTTAAATTTACCTGGTTTCCTTGAAACATTATACTCTATTTTTCTGGTTATGTTATTTTTGTTTATAATTCTAGCTCTTCTACCTTCTAGAATATTATATTCTGGAAGGTCTATTCTTCTTTAAATTAGTGATTGTTAATCTTATGTGACCATGACTGTACCTTCACAGTATCTGAATTGTTTCTTTCTTGCTGCTTTCAAGATGCTTGCTTGCATCTAAAGAGAAAAATATTTTCTCTTTTATCTAGGAGTTCTGAATTTGATATATTTCTGGAAATTTTCATTTTGGGATCTCTTTCAGCTTGTGATTGGTGGATTCTTTCCATTCCTATGTTACCTTCTGGTTCTGGAATATTGTTGTAGTTTTTCTTGATAATACTTCACTTAAGATATTTCATTTTTTCTTCCATATTTTCATTAATTTGACTTTGTTTTATTGTTTCTTAATGATTCATAGAGTCTTTAGTTTCTGCCTGTCCAATGTAATTTTGAAGGAATTATTTTCTTCAGTGAGTTTTTGTCCCTCTTTTTTCACTTCTATTTAAGGAGTTTTATTTTTGTGCTTCTTTTTTTTTTAATTGGCTAATATTGGTTAAATTGTTATTTTTGTTAACATCTCATATATCTTTTAAGAATCTGTTAATAGTATTTTCATAATATTTCCCTTTGCTTCCATTCTTCATCTATTTTTTCTCTACAACTCTTATTGTATTATGAAAATATTTTTTTAGAACTTCTAGGAATTTTTGTTGGATTTTTGTACAATTGAATTTTTTTCCCTTTGAAGCTTTGCTTGTAGTTTTTTGTTGTTCTGATTTTACTGTCTTCCTCTGAGTTTGTGTCTTGATCTTTCCTGTCACCATATCAGATTTTTTTTGGTCAGTTTTTTTTATTTCATTTTCTACTCTATTTCTTGATTTAGAATTTTATGTTCCTGGCATGAAGTAAAGGGGTGCTGTCTTGAGCTTCATGATTTTTCACATTATTGTTTTTAGAACTAATTCTAGGAGTTTGAAAGTTTTCAGTGCTTTCAAGATGGTGTCATCTGGGGAGAGGTGTGGTTCACCATTTTACTAGTCTGCATTCTGGTCCTTACCCTGGAAGGGACATTGATCCTTTGGTATTGCATTCAGTGCTGTTCCTCAGCAACCCTGAGTGTTAGGGCCAGAAGTTTTACTACCTCATACTTTCCACTCCCTCTTAAACAAAAGTGTCCTCTCTGCCCTTGAACAATAACCGAGAAGTTGGTATAGGCAATAGAATTGCCAAATACCTGCCCCTTTGGTCTTTTGCTCCCTTGACTGAAAGTGCTCTTCTCTGCCCTTAAACCTGACAGTATAGTATAAGCAATAGAGTTTTCAAATAGCATCAAGTGTCTAGCACTAGCACAGATGTCTCTTTCTGACCAGTTTCCATATTCCCTTAACATTTCTGGCTTGCCTAAATGATGAACACCTACTTTGTTTACAGTTCTGTTATCCCAGTAGTGTTAATAGGAATATTTTGTCTTACAATAATCATACTTGGACCTGGAGAAAATTTGAAAAAAGAAATATATGTCCTTCCTTTTACTGCTGATGGGAAAGACTACTAGTATGGAATATTTTATATATTTTCATATGTAATTGGTCTGTTTTGTTTTTGTTATTGCTGTTGTTTTATTTAAATTATTTTCCCTACCTTTAAAAAAATTTACAAGTAAATGTTCACTGACTTTAAGTGCATAGTTTAGTTACATTATCACAAGTAAGTATTGATGGTTTAACAGGACCTTGTTCCTATTGCATCTATGAGAAAAATATGTTCTACATTCAAGATATCCAACTTATAAATGAATTTTGGGGACTTCCTTCATTATCCACTAAGGATGTCAAAAAATATTGATGTTTAAAGTGTTAAGAAAACATACAAGACCACCTTATTTAACGTATTATCCTGCTCTCATTCTCTGAAAATGAATCTTTATAATAGAAGGTTTATTACACCATTTGAGAAATTTTTAAAGTTTTTCACCCTTTCACTACAAGCCATAGTCTTTTTTCATTCTACATGGACCTTCCCAGAAGTTTTCTAGAATTGGAGATGAAAGTATTTCCAGTTATGTTTTATCATTTTATTATGGCCTGAAAATAATTGAGAGTTATTGCTCTTTGAAAACCTTAATGTTTCTCTATGTTTTGTGTATAGCTGTATGAAATAAGGAACAATCAAAGAAACTGCTTGATAGCCTTCTTTTCAAGAAGAACTAAATGCTTAGAAGTCTTGTGAGAAAGCTGCCCTATTATATATCTATTTTTATATATTCTTCTATGTCCTAATTCATTCTATTCCAGTTTGCTTTAAAATATTCATTGGAAAGAAAAAAGAAAAAAAACTTAATTGAGCCTATTTGTTGGAAAGTCCTTTAAGTTTTTGCAGGATTTTGCAGGAGATCAATCTTTAAAACTCCAGGTCATTGGTTACAGAAGATTACAAAGAAGGTATAACCAAAAAGCTTCTAGAAAGACGGGCAGGAAAATGCCCAGACACTAAAAAAAGTCTCTCCCAGAAAATAACAGTTTATATTTATATAGCTGCTTAGGGTTTGCAAGAACACTTTATATGTTTGATCTCATTTGTTCTTCACAACAACCCTGGAGGAGAAGTGCACTACTATTAACCCTCATTTTACAGATGAATTGTCTTTTAGTCACTGAGATTCTTCAAACTTTGAGCCCTTCTGGATTCCAGCTTTCAAAGGGAAAAGGTCAACCCTACTTTATATTTTGAAGGATAATATTCTAAACTATCATGGGAGGAGTTGACATTCTCCATCATGTTTCTATCTCCAGCTTCTTACACTATAGACATCATCTATTTCTCTTGACTGAGTTGAATTACCTTGCTCCTAATGGAAGAGATCTTTCACTCAGTATAGTCTGGGATATATTCTATGTATATCTATGATTTCTGTTTTGCTACAATTTTGATAAATGGGTTTTCTTGGCTAAATGTGTTACATGTTTGTTGTGAAACCGGTATTTGATGGGAAAACAGTCAAATATTATTTATAAAACGTGCAGTTCTGATTTCTCTCAATAATGAATAATAATCAGAAGCTATATTGAACCTTTAAACTACATCCCCTAGACTAACAATATTGAAAGGAGTAGATGGATTTGATTGTAGCCCAATATCCTGTTTCTCTAAAGAAAGTAGAATAATCTCTGACCCAACTTCCTGGTAGTGCTCTTAGGAGGAATAAAACAAGAGTGGAAGAAGAAGTCAGAAGTATCTATTTAACCTTCATTTGATCTAGGACACTCCCAAGCTACATGTAAGGACAACCCTTGATATATCTAAGGCCCTTACCACACATTAATTAAACTTACACTTGTCAATTCATGCCAATTTATTTAAATGTACAAATTATACCCTCTTAAAAGCAATCATCACTCTGCATTATAGAGGTTCTAATAGTTATTTTTTTTATGGGTCTAAACTAGGTGCCCAGTTGAAGGCCATACAACTCCTCCTGTCTTTTTTTTTTTTTTTTAAGTCTCCAAATTTTATCAACTAAAGAATTCTTCCCTTAGGCCTCAAGGACTTGCTCAAATCTCAAAAGTGAGAACACAGGAGCTAGATACTACTTAGAAACAAGCAGATAACTGCTTTCTCCTATGATTTTTAATATCTTGAACTAAAAAATGTTGCCACATACTTAGATGAATAGTTTACTTCTAACTTACTAAAAATATTGTTTACAATATTTATTCATTATAGAACTTCATGTCAGAAGGATGATGTGATCATCAGAATTGTTTTAACAATACAAACATGGTGCTTATCTTATTTTTGAAAAAATAAATTTAAACAACTTACTCAAGATAGTTCAGTGACAAAAAAGGAGATGAAACACAATGGAATCAGTCACTCAAAGTTGTCGGACCATGTTATTAAAATAATCAAATCTACTCTCATATATCATCAGTTATTATTAAATCCAGAAAAAAATATTCCCATTTTACTGAGATTAAAACTGATTTTCATTACACTATATGATTTCCCATGTGTACAATAAATAGGTGGGACTAGACAAATCCCAAGTTCTCCTTTAGTTCTACCATTTCATGATTCTAAATAGAGCACTTAAAGGCAGTAATGCCTAGTGCTGAGCTTTCAGCTCTAGATTTGGCAGGAGTCTTGGGACAGCTGTAAATAGGCTCACCAGCTCTGAGCTTGAATCAGCCAAGTAATTAAAAGCTTACACTGTCAGCAGTAGCTGGCTTACCCTGCACCTGGTCACCAAAGCTCCAAAAAGGCATCCCTGCCCAGGAAGGTGCCCGATTCCAAGAGAAGCAGCAGAGTGAGTGTTAATTAGCTCTGGTGGGATACCATCCTCTTGTTTAAATAGAGGAAAAAGTTCCTAAGAAAAACTGTGCCTGCTGTGGTTTCTTTAATTTTGATCTAGTTTCACTCCTGCCATATGTTATTCTGTTCTACAGTATTATAATAAAGAGTCCAATTTTTGTAGAAAGCAAGTCATTTAATTTCTGATTTACACCTAACTAGGGGAAATAATTTCCCAGCATTCTATTCTTCAAGCTCATCACCTTTACTTAGAAAGTAAATTCTTAAATTATAGGGCTACACCCAAAAGGAACTACTCAAATTAAAGAGAGGGTATGTCCTAATTTAACCATTTTTTTTAACAACTCAGAAATCAAAGCTTTGCATCAATCTGTTGTATACAAAGTTTTCACTTCTAAGTTTTCAGTTCAAATACAGAGCCCAGTTAATAATGAAACCAATTTCTTAGGATGGTAATGCATTTCTCTAAATAATTGGAGACTGAACAGAGGATTTCAAAAGAAAAGAAATATCAATTTAAACAATTTATTTTTTGCCTAGAAAATAAATAAAATAATTAATGATTCATATTCTTTCTTTGTACTTTTTGACCCACTCCCATATAGCACACATACACACACAACACACACACACACAACCCAAAGAAGTTAAGATTTTTTTTCTCTGGCTCTCCAGAATATACAAGGGCAGAAGAGGTACATGAGAGTGAGGGTAAGGATGGTGACAAAGAATTTAACTCTTATTCTGTTTTTTCTATGTAAGGTGCACAGATTTACCTGTATAGCTGTTAGAACTATTACTTGGAGATAGCATGCATCAATATGACAACTGCAGTTCTAAGAATACTGGATACATCACAGTATTTCTTCTCCCTCACAGTTGTTTTCTGCCTTGTAGACACAAGCTTAAGTGCATAGAGATAGCTGTTCTTTAATCTACCAAGAAGCAATAGGGATAATCACCATTCATAGTGGGTTTCAGTGATGTTTACTTGACAAGCAAGTAAGGTCCCTTTCCACAGACCTGACAAGGGAAAAAATAGTATTGCTGGAACATAGTAAAAACCTGTCAATCAAGGGATTATAAGAAATAGAATGGGTGCCGTAGGAACATATAAATAATAGAGCAATAGTGGTATAACACAAGTCATAGCCAACTATGAGTTAAAATATCAAAGTCAGTTCAATTTTAGAAATTTTTATTAACACCTTACTGGATAGGAGTAGGAATAAAAAGAAGAATTTAAAAAACTAGATTTAAATTCTTCCTCACAAATACTATGTTGGAGTGACCTGGGGCAAATTATTTAATCTCTATTTCCCCTAAAATTTTCTAAGACAATAAATATAAAATTGATAAGAAATGTATTGACCTTCATTGATAGAGTAGTTGAAAAGCTTCCTCATAAGGTTTTACTCTACAGTGATGAAATCACAGTAAAAATAAAATGAACATTAAGAAAAAAAGAAAAGAATAAGGGAAGGAAGGAAGGAAGGAAAGAAAGAAAGAAAGGAGGAAAAACAAGATATGGTATGTGAAACAGAGAATATAGAAAATAAAAATATGGTCCTTACATTCAAGATGGGAATGATTTATGTTGAGATTCATACAAATAAATACTATATTAGTTGGTGTAAGAGAAATCATTTGGAAAGATGGAAGAGAGATCAAAACTGGTGAGATTAATGGAGGGAGGATGTCCTTCACTTGTGAGAGATCAAGGAAAGTATCCTAGAGAATAAGGCATCAGAGTTAAACATGGAAGAAAAGAAAAATTTCAAGGAAAAGCTAAGATGACAAAATAAAGGGACATTTCTGTGCTCTCCTCTAACGCCCTTCAAATACGGTTAAATGATACTCAAACAAATTCTAGAGTGACAGAACCCACATAGAGACAGAATGATACAATTTTCCAGCATAAAACAACTGAGACAACTTTGAAAATTGGAAGGAAATGTATGTTGCATTATTGTGAGAAAGGAATTCAGTCCAGTGCCACCAATGCCAGCAAACTAAGAGCAGTACCTGAATCAGTAACAGCCATGGCAGTTTCAGACCTCTCAGACCACAAACAACAAAGATAATTTAGATCAGCAAGAAAGGTCTATTGCACCTTGGAGAGAGTGGAGCACAGTCCAGTCCAGTCTCTACCAACATAGCTCTCAAACCAGCAGCAGGCCTTGAGAGCCCTTAAAACAGCAGCAGAATCTATTTCTGGAGCTCTCGGCCCACATATGATAAGAGGCTCCAATAATTGCTGAGAAGATTATAGGGATCTCTTTGCAAGCACTGAGGCAGAACTCTACAATTTTTCCCCCATACTCAGATCCAGATTACAATTCAGGTGGGATGGAGGTCCCAGAGTGAAGAGGAACATTATCACATCAGAGTTTACAGCCACAGAAGAGCTGGGACCCTGCCTGGGGTCCCAGGCCTGAAAATCCAGAGAATAAGAGAGTGCTTGTGGTCACTCACAGACCAGAGTACATGTCAGGAGAGGAATAAACATCTCTCCTTAGATAATACCTTGGAAGAACTGAAAATTTATGGAGCCCTAGAAGTATCTCTTAAAACAGATACACAAAACTGCTGAAATTTGGAACAGTGTTTTCTCTTTTGAAAGTACCATCCTATTTTTACAAAGAGTTAAAAGTCAAGTAATGGGCTGGGGAAATAAGCCAAAAAAAAAAAAAAACAGAGAAAATACAATCTGATCAAAAAAAGTTATTTTGGTGACAATGAAGATCAAAACATGGCAAAGTCAAATATCCAAAGCTTCCAAGAAAAAAATCTGAATTCATCCCAGGCCATGAAAGAGGTCAGGTAATAGTATAATAATATAGGTTTTAGTATAATTATATAATTTGCACTGGATTATAACATATTTCTATAATTATTGGCAAAATCATATTTATATGATAAAAATAATAATAATAATGAGACACATTTCACACATTTGAGAAAATAATCTTTAATGAACATTTCTAGTCATTAACATCCATAAATGGTTCCCCATGGTCTAAAGTATATACTTAAATTCCTTAGCCTCAGATTTGAGAACCTCCCCAATTTGAGTCCTTCTTCTCCTTTCTATTATTTTATATCATTTTTTATGCATTTTGTTACAGACTATCATATCTTAACCACCTTTGCGAGCTTGTTTGCTGCTTGAAATAGATTCTCCATACATAGTTACTTCTTGAAATCTTTTCTTTGTTTAACGATATGTTTAGCCTTTAAATTCTCCCCTATTACATATAAAAGCAATTTTCAATTTGTTTTTAATACTTTCAGTTCCAAATTCTCTCACTCCCTCCCCACCCCCAATCTCACATCATCCCCACCCCCCCATTGAGAAGGTAAGCAATTTGATATAGGTTGTGTATCTGTAGTCTTGCAAAACATTTCCATGACAGTCATGTTATAAAAGAAAACGTAGATTCCATCTCCCAAAAAAAAACCTTCCAGAAAAATAATGCAAAGAAAAACTATGCATCCATCTTTATTCAGACACCACCAGTTCTTTCTGTAAGGATGGGTAGTATTTTTCATCATAAGTCCTTCAGAGTTGTCTTGGATCATTGTATTGCTGAGAACACTTAAGTTCTTCACAGCTGATCATTTTACCATATTGCTATTATTTTGTGCATAATACATTTCACTTTGCATCAGTCTGTCAGGGTCAAAGAAAGGTCAGGACAATGCAAACAGGATGTAAGCTTTGAGATCCCCTGACGTGATTGGCTATGAGTAAGCAGGGACCACCTTCATGGATGGGAACCTCGACCACTCTGGTAGGAACCCTAAACATTCTGAAGTCCCATCAGAAATAGGAAGTGTCTCTGTCTCTGATTGGCTGTGATCTCATGGACCCAATATAAGCTTAGTGGGGGAGGAGCTAGACCCTTTTCACCTGGAGCTCTGCTAAGAGAAGGAACTAAGAGAGTGCAGGAGGTCTTAGAGTAGGATGTAACCCACTGGAATAAAGTTCCTGAGCTTGCCTGCAACCCCTCTCAAGTACTCTGTTGTGTTTTAATTGAGTTCCTAAGAGATAGCAGCCAGAGGGCCTCTGATGATCTCAGAAAGAGGTAAACTTTCTAATACTTACTAGAGATTTCTCTGAAGCCCTGGGAATTAGGAGAGACTGGAAGTAGCAAATGCAAAGACAGTACATTTGCATCAATCCATGTAAGTCTGGTTTTTCTGAGAACATCCTGTTCATCATTTTCTACAATACAACAGCATTCCTTTATAATCACATATCATAATTTATTCAGTTGTTCTCCAATTAATGGGCATCTTTCAACCTCCAACTCCTTGATCCCAGAAAAGAACTGTGACAAATACTGTCCTTATAGATCCGTTTTTCTTGTTTTTGTTTTTTAGCTCTTTTGGAATACAGATTTAGTAGTGGTATTGATTGTTAGGTCAAAGGTCCCTTTGGGCATAGTACCATATTGCTCTACAGATTGGTTGAATCAGTTCATTACTCTA
The DNA here is from genome assembly GCF_902635505.1 of Sarcophilus harrisii. Classification (NCBI taxonomy): domain Eukaryota; kingdom Metazoa; phylum Chordata; class Mammalia; order Dasyuromorphia; family Dasyuridae; genus Sarcophilus; species Sarcophilus harrisii. The sequence continues at coordinate 482,218,251 of NC_045426.1, read as the reverse complement.
CCAACAATAGAGTAATGTCTAATTTCCTCCACATTTTCCCACCATTTGTCATTTTTTTTCTGTCCTATTTAGGCAATCTAATTGGTATGAGGTAGTACTTCAGAATTGTTCCAATTTTGCATTTCTGCAATCACTGATGAGTTAGAACATTTTTTTACATGTCTATAGATAGCTTTGATTATCTGAAAACTGTTCATACTTTTTGGTCATTTATCAACTGGAGAATGGGTCTTATTTTTATAAATTTGATTCAGTTGTCTATATAGTTAAGAAATGAGGCCTTAATGAGTGGAATGTGCTTCAAAATTTGTTTCACAGTGACTTTTTTTTATCTTATTTCTACTGGTCCCCCATTAATATAATTTTGCTGTCAATTTCTTTCCTTGACTCCAAATCTTCTCTAGGAATCTGTCTCCTCTACCACTTAATGCATATACATTTAGTATTGTAACTACTTCAATGTTTATGATACCCTTTATCCAGATGTATTTTTCTTCTTTTTCTCTTTTTATTAGATCTATTTTTACTTTTGTTTTATCTGAGATCATAATTGTTATCCCTCTTTTTTACTTCAGCTGAAGCATAATAAATTATGATCCAACTTTTTATTACTGTGTCTATGCCTCTCTCTGTCAAATGTGTTTCTTGTAAACATTATATTGTAGGATTCTGTTTTTTAATCCATTCTGCTATTCAATTCCATTTTATGGGAAAGTTCATCACATTCATATTAACAGATATGTCCATTTCCCTCCATCCTATTTTCTCCCCTGTATTTCCTTTTGTTCTCTCTTTCCATCCTGTCCTTATGGTGAGACAGATGCTATTAAGATCTCTCACTGGCTTTCCCAGACTATGTATGAGCTGGACTGAACACCCTTTTTACCTCAGTGGGACTAACCTTTCTTGATGTTTTTTCCAATCTGTCTTGAACTGGAGAGTGGTTTCATTTGGAGGTGTTTGAGCAGCTTCTTGATTTTCACTCCATCATCTTGGCTCCATCCCAGGAAGTCCTAATATATCTTTCTTTTTAAAAATTTGTCCTAGAGCTTTCTCTTTCTTGTAGGCATATGTTATATCTCTGTCATCCTCAGAAGATTTACATTTTTTTTCAAAAATTAGTGCAATCATAAATGTATTTTTTGGATACAAAAGTTCAGAAATTTTGGACTAGAAAAGAGTATTTATGACTAAAGGGAATGAAATATTTACCCCAAAGAAGAAAAAGCTAATCAAACAAAAAATTTAAAGTGTAAGCCAGGTATTGTGTACTGAAAAACAAACATGAAATAGTTATTACTCCAGAATTTTGCATGTTTAATAATCTGTCTCTCTCTCTCTCTCTCTCTCTCTCTTTCTCTCTCTCTCTCTCTCTCTCTCTCTCTCTCTCTCACACACACACACACACACACACACACATACACATACAAACACACACACACTCTATATCAAAATTCAAAAGTCACTGTAGTTTTGAGCTTTTGTGAATTTATACTGCATCATAACTTTTGGAATACCCTGTAAGGTTTAGCACTGCCTGACATTCTTTGAATTGTTAATTAATTGGGAAAAAATATTCCCTGATAATCCTAAACATGTTTCTACTATCATTATCTTTGTATCAGAAAGAAGAGTTCAGTCATACCTGGATTTTTTTTAAGACACAAAACGAAGCCTGAAATGTAGGGAGATGGTATACTATCCCTAATTATGATTTAATATACCCAAAATAGAGATTATTGTGAACACAGGGACAACAGATCTAAGAATAAATTAATAAGCTGAAGCAGAGAAGGAAGAACAAGGTGAATCACTAAAATCCAACAGATATTATAACAGTAGCCTCAGATGAAGTTCCTCATATCTTCAAAACTGAAAGAAATTAGTAAAACAAAAAAAAAGAAACAAATCTATTTCCTGCTCTTTCCTCAACTTCCTCTCCCCAGTCTTAACAGTAATTCACTTTATAATATCATCTTCTTTCATGTTTTATATTTCTTGTATTCTCATTTTTCCTCAAATTTAAAGGTCAACAGGTAGAGATGCACAAAAAAATGCTAACAAGATGAGAAAGAATTAGTGGCCTAGATTGGGTAAGTAAATTGTCTGGAATTTAAACAGTAGAGTTAATAGTAGCAGAAAGTAGAGAATACCTATTTCTGATTCCCAATTCTGTACTCCTCACAATATCACATTGACTGATCCTTTTTGGATATTTCAAAGATTTCCATCTCATTTTTCATTTGAATTATAGTTGAGCTTAAAGTCTATGATCACTAATCTTCATGAATATAGTTTAATGAAGTGATTTTAGCTAGCTTCTGCTATTTGAATCTGGAAATCGGCCCAAATGGACATCTGGTGTGAAGAAGAAATTGACATAATTCTGTCTCCTTAGTGATGAAATAAATATGTTTGATTAAGTTGCTCAAGGATAAGCTTCAAGTTTTTTCTTTTATATTTACAAAACTTAATTGTACCAGGAAGAAAAGTCCATCTTTTTTTTTTTTTTTTTACTTCAAATATAATGTGGGAAAGTAAAATTTAAAATGAAATTCTCATTGTTTCCCAAGATTTTCTGGGCACCCCTTGCAAACATTCACCAAAAGTTGCAATTTAATTTCTTCCTCACATGCTGAGGATGCTCACAATATGCTCTCTAAAATGGACTCTCATAGACCATGTATACATAAGAGAGGTAAAGTTTTCAGATCATCACTCTCTGAAGCCACAACCGGCGCTTCTCATGGCCTCTTTTTATCCTATCATACCATGAAAATAAAACCTACCTCTACAAGTTTTTAGAACTCTGTCTCTGAGATCTGTCAACAAATCAACACTGCTATTATTGCCTCTGGAAGGGCATATAAGTGGATTTACTTATTGTTCCATCAACATCTTTTAGATTTCTGAGACCTACTCCCTGGCCAGTACATCACTCACCTATTAGTGTTGATTTCATTTTAAAATAAAAACTGCTTCATGGTAGAAATTGTAGAGGGCTGAAACTATTGGGTTGATGCACTGAGGTCGGGACTGCTGAGTGCTTGAGGCTAACTACTGATTGGACAATACTCTATGGGCATATGCTTGGAAAATAGTCCTTTCCACTATTCATACTGGCTCAATGATTGGTGTATACAGAGGATTCTAGGAGGGACTAGAGGGTGGAGTAAGTTCAGCAAGGGACACACTCTTGGCGGTGGACAAGGAGGAAGGCAGCTGCGGAGATTCTGCTTCCATCCTATTCAATCCTGAATCTGGGGACTGAGAATAAAGCCTGAGGACTTTTGCTTATCCTGACTCTGGCTGATTCTGGGGTGTCCTGGGTGTTAGTGTGGTCCTTACAAGAAACTGTTTCCCTTTTGAATTTCTAAGCTTAATACATTGACTGTATATTTTTAATCTGTTTGTTGTATTTATAAGTGTTACACAGCAATTAATGCTTGTTTTTTGCTCAAACATATGAAAAAACTTTCATTCATTCACCCATTCATCCATTTATTCAAACACTCCAATGCTTAGGGGAATGAGGCTTCTGTAGCATGTTAGGTCTCTTGGATTTTTTACAGTTATATCTATACAGTTATGTCTAGGTGTAATGCGCAAAGGAAGAAAGTGCCTTAATTCATTGTTGCTGTATACAATATTCTCCTCGTTCTGCTCATTTTTTTTGTATCAATTCATATAAGTCTTTTCATCTTTTTTCCCTGAAAGCATACTGCCCATCGTTTTTGAAAATACAATAATATTCCCTCATATTTATATACAATAATTTGTTCAACTATTTCCCATTTGACAAACATCTCCTCAATTTCAAATTCTTTGTTACCATTAAAAGAGCTGCTAAAATATTTTGGAACTTATAGATCATTTTCGTTTTTGTTGTTTTTATAGCTCTTTGGGTATAGTTCCAAATTGCTTTCCAGAATGATTGAATCAGTACACAACTTCAACAATAACACAATAGTCTTTTAATTTTCCTATAACACCTCCAATATTTGTCCTTTTCCTTTCTGTCATCTTAGGTAATCTAACAGATGTAAGATAGTACTCAGAATTGTTTTAATTTGCATTTCCTTTATCAATAGTGATTTAGAGCATTTTCAAAAATATGACTATAGATAGCTCTAATTACTGTTTGAAAACTGCCTATTCATATACTTTGACCATTTATCAATTGAAAAAATGCCTCTTATTTCTATAAATTTGACACAGTTTTCCATGTATGGAAAAGAAGTTTTTATCAGAGGAAATCACTCTAATTTCATTTTATAGTAATGAGTAGAAATCATATATTTCTCTTCATCCTTTTCTCCCTTGTTTATCCCACTCTTTCTATTTATCCTGTCCATTCTCAATAGCATTTTGCTTCTGACATTTAACTTCTTCAAACAGCCCTTCTATCTATCAGTTCCTCCCCCCCCCCCCCACTACTCCAATTTTCTTCTTATCCTTTCCTTTTCTAATTCCCAGTATGGTAAGATTGATTTCTATAATATACTTACTGAGTGTGTATATAATTCATTCTTGAAGCCAATGCTGATGAGAGTAAAATTCATATGTTTCCTTTCCCATTTGCCCCATTTCCTGTTCCATTGTAAAATCTCTCTCAGTCCTTTTTTATGTTAAATAAGTTATCCCATTCTAGCGCTCCCTTTTCCCTTATTCTGGTGCATTCTTCTTTATCATTCCTTAATTTTTTTTAGATAATCTTGCTATCACATTCAACTCACACCATTGTTTTCTGTATGCATATCCTCTAATTCCCCTAATAATAGGAAAGATGTTAAAAGATATAAATACAATTTTCCTATGTAAGATTATAAAGAATTCAATCTTATTAAATGCCTTACAATTTCTTTCCTGTTTAATTTTTAATGTTTTAATTTTAATGATCGAATTTTTCTTGTACAACCCAACAAATATGGAAATATATTTAAAAGTATGGTAAATGTATTACCATCTTATATTTTAAATTCAAATTTTATTCAACTATGCTCTTTTCATTAGGAATACTTGAAAGCCCTCTATTTCATTGAATATCTATGTTTCCCCTGAGTAATTATACTCAGCTTTGCAAGGTAAGTGATTGTTGGTTGTAATTCCAGCTCCTTTACTTTCTGGAATATCTTACACCACATCCTCTGATCCTTTAATATAGAAGCTGCTAATTCTTGTGTTTTCAAGCTGTAGCTGCATAGTATTTGAAATATTTGTTTTGATTGCTTTCTCCTTCATTTGAAAGGTCTGGAATTTGTTTATATTATTCCTAGGAGTATTCATTTTGAGATCTCTTTCAGGAAGTGGTCAGTGGATTCCTTCAATTTCATTTTACTCTCTGGTTCTAGAATTTCAGGGCTGTTTTCTTTAATAATCTCTTGCAAAATGATGTTTAGGTTCTTTTTTTTGATCATGGCTTTCAGCTAGTCCAATAATTTTTAAATTATCTTTCCTCTATTTTCCAAGTCATTGTTTTTCAATGAAATATTTCATATTTTCTTTTATTTTTTCATTCTTTTGATTTCATTTTCTTTTTTCCTGATATCTCACAAATTCTTCAGCTTCCACTTGCCCAATTCTAACTTTTTTTCTCAGTAGTATTCTATTTTTCCAAATATATGTAAAGATAATTTTCAGTGTTCATTTTTGTAAGATGTTGCATTCAAAATTTTTTTCTCCTCTCTTTTACTTGCCCTATCCCCAAAAGAGCAAGCAATCTGATAGAAGTAATACATTTGCCATACTTTTAAATATATTTTCATATTTGTCAGGTTGTACAAGAAAAATTTGATGAAAAGAGGGAAAAACCCATGAAAAGAAAAACCCAACAAACAAAAGAAGATGAAACTATTATGCTTCAATCCACATTCAATCTTCATAGTTCTCTCTCTGGATATGGATGACATTTTCCATCCCAAGTCTACTGAAATTGTCTTGGAACACTGCATTGCTGAAAAGAACTAAACCTATTAGAATTGACCATCACATAATCTTGCTGTTACTGTATATAATTTCCTTCTGGTTCTGCTTACTTCACTAAACTTTAGTTCATTTTTTCCTAAAAAATCAATCTATTCATCATTTCTTATAGAATAATAATATTACATTAAATTCATATGTGTCATATCTTAGTAATTCCCGAATTGATATACATATGCTCCATTTTTAATTCCTTGCCACTACAAGAAAGAGCTTCTACAAACATTTTTTTGCACATCAGTCCTTTTCCCTCTTTTATGATTGATGCAGTTTTAGTAATGACATGGCTTGTAATGGAATGAAGAGGTTTTTTTTTCCCTTATTTTTTTTCTGGTTATATATGTAAATTAATTTTAATACACCTTTCTTTATGAATCATGTTGGGAGAGAAAATTGGAAATAAAAGAAAAACTTCATGAAAGAAAAAAGAAGTGAACATAGTATATATTGATTTACATTCAGTTTCCATAGTTCTTTTTCTGAACACAGGTGACATTTTCTATCCAGTTTATTGGGATTGCCTTAAATCATTAAACCAGTCAGAAGAACCAAGAATTTCATAGTTGATCATTGTACAATCTTACTGTTACTGTGTATAATGTGTTCCTGTTTCTTGGTTTACTTGTTTCAGTCAGCATAGTTCATATAAATTTTTCTAGGACTTTCTAAAATCAGCTTATCATTTTTCATAGAACAATAGCATTTCCATTATTTTCATATACCACGATTTATTTAACCATTCCCCAATTGACAGATATGTAGTCATTTTCTAAATCTTTGCTACCACAAAAAGAGCTGCTACAAATATTTTTGCAAATGTGGGTCCTTTTCACTCCTTTATGATTTCTTTGGTTCCCCAATTAATAGATGATCAAAGGATATGAACAGACAATTTTCAAATGACAAAATTAAAGCCATCTATAGGCATATGGAATATATTCTAAATCATCGTTAGGATTCTTACAAGGTACTAAGTAAGTGGAATTGAGGAGACGGTGGTTAAATCTAATTTAGCATTGATTTAATCCTACAATAAATAATGGTTTCCTAGTGATATAATGATTGGTTTGTACTCAGTGTGGAACATATAAGAAAGAACTCTCAAGGCCAGACAGGACAAACCCACTAGAAGCTCTCAGAGACTCAGCCGGGATTCAGTTGAGGACATTCAGAAGCCAGAGAAGGCAGCTTAAGCTCTCTCGAAACCAAGACTACAGAAGGCCTCTAAGGAAAACTAGCCCACCCCCAAGTGAAGGAGACAAGACTTTGAAAGAGACAATAAAGGATTTGGACTTTAACTGCTGGCTGCATTTGGGGGGATTACTGAACTGAAAAGAAGGCTGCCTCCAGAGATCCCAAGAAAACCTGCTTCCAGAGAAGATTACATTTTAGAAAAGAATATTACAAGCCACTATTGAGCAGAGAAATGCAAATTAAAACAATTCTGAGGTACTGCCTCATATCTCTCAGAATGGCTAAGATGGCAGAAAAGGCAATGATAAATATTGGAGGGATGTGGAAAAACTAGGAACTAAAGCATTGTTGGTGGAACTGTGAATGGATCCAATCATTCAGGAAAGCGATTTGGAACTATGCCCAAAGGACTATCAAACTATGTATACCATTTGACCCAGCAGTGCCACTATTGTAGGTCATAAAAGAAGGGAAAGAACCCATATGTGCAAAAATGTTTGTAGCAGAGCTTTTTGAGGTAACAAAAAATTAGAAAATGAGCTGATTTTAGAAAAGTCTGGAAAGATTTATATGAACTGATGCTAAGCAGAACAAGCAAAACCAAGAATACATTGTACACAATAACAGCAAGAATGTGCAACAATCAAAGATGAAAGAATTGATTCTTCTCAGTGGTTCAGTGATCTAAAGCGATCACAATAGACTTTGGGCAGAAAATGCCATCTGCATTCAGAAAAACAACTATGGACACTGAATATAAATCAATACATGCTATGTTCACTTCCTTTTCCTGTTGTGTTTTTTTTTTCCCTCTCTCCCATGATTTTTCCCTTTTGTTTTGTTTTTCTCCCAACATAATTCACAAAGCAATTATATTAAAAATAAATATTTTTTTATTTAATAGCCTTTTATTTACAGGTTATATGCATGGGTAACTTTACAGCAAAAAATAAATATTTTAAAGAGTAATTTAAAAAAAGGAAACGTGTTTCCTTTAGATTATAGACTCAGTCGTGGCACTACTTGGTTAAGTAGTAATTTGGGCATAATTCCAAATTGCTCTCCAGAATGGTTGGGTCATTTCACAATTCCACCAACAATGCTTTAATGTCCCAGTTTTCTGACATTCTTTTCAACATTTATCATTATCTTTTCCTGTCATTTTAGCCAGTCTGAAAGGTGTGAGGTGCTATCTCATAGAAATTTACATTTCTGTAATCAATAGTTATTTATGCATTTTCTCAGATAATTATAGATTGCTTTAGTTTCATCATTTGGATATTGCCTATTCATTTTCTTTAACCATTTATCAATAGGGGACTGACTTGCATACTTATAAATTTGACATAGTTCTTTATATTTTTAGAAATTAGAAATTTAGAAATTTATCAGAAATACTGATTGTAAAGACCTTTGTACTTCCTTTTTAATCTTGTTTGTGTCGATTTTGTTTGTGCAAAACCTTTTTAATTTAATGTAATCAAAAATGTCCATTTTACCTTTCATAGTGTTCTCTAGTTCTTCTTTGATCATAAATTCTCCAAAAATATGTTAATTATCCTTTGTTCCCCTAATTTGCTTATGGTATTCCCCTTTATGCTAAAATAATGTATATATTTTTATCTTATTTGGTATGGGGTGTGAGATAGAATTCCATACTGAGTTTCTTCATATATTTTCCCATTTTTCTAGCAATTTTTGTGAATATAGTGAGTTCTTGAGAGTTCTAATATGGCAGAGTAAAGTCAGGAAGATACTCAAATTCTCCCTTCCCTCTAAAACGACATGAAACCAAGTCTCAGAGTCTGATGGAATAAAACCATGATCCACCTCAAGATATATTGGAAAAATATCAAGAAACATCAGTCTCACTGGGGTGAAAAGGGTATTCAGCCCAATTCAGATAGTGTCTGGGAAAGCCTGTGAGAGGGTCTTAATCACAGCAAATCAGTAACTAAGACTCTCAATCCTGGTTCAATAGAAGAGCCAATCAGTGGGATGGCCCCCAGTACCAGCTCAGAAGTAAACTCCAGGAAACTAGGCTGTTTCCTGAAAAGAGCAGCCAAGCTAACCCCTACAAACACAAGGGCCCTCTGTACTCTAAGTCAAAGCTCAGAGTTTCACAGAAAGCTTGGGACAGCACCACCTTTATCCCAAGAGCAAAGTTCCACTTCCAAAGCAAAAAAAAAAAAAAAAAAAAAAGAGGAAATAACAAAAGAAAAGGAACGACAATGAGCAAAAGATAGAAAAGCATTTTGACCAATAGAAAGTCACTATGGTGACAGGGCAGACTAAAACATAAACTCTGAGAAGAACAACATATCCACAAAAGAAATAAAAAAGAATGAGATAAATTAGTCTCAAGCCTAAGCAGGCTTCTTGGAAATGCTTATAAAAGACTTCTAATGGCAAATTAGGAGTGGTAGAAGAAAAAATGAGAAAAGAAATGAGAGGTATGTATGAGAGAATCAGCAGTTTGGAAAAGGAAGGAAAAAAATTGTCTGAAGAAAACTCCTTCAACAACATATTACAAAAGATAACTAAAGAAAGCTAGAATAGGGCAAATGAAAGCTACTAACTTAATGAGATAACAAGAATCAGCCAAACTAAAAACAATGAAAAAAATCGAACAAAATGTGAACTATCTTCTTGGAAAAACAGCTGAAGTGGAAAATAGATCCAGAAGAGACAATTTAAAAAATATTGCCCTATCTCAAGACCATGACCAAAAAAAGAGCCTGAGTAGCATTCTAAAAGAGATCATTAAGGAAAACTATTCCAATATTCAAGAAATAAAGGGCAAAATATTCATTCAAAAAAATCAAATGATCACCTCTGGAAAGAAATACACACACACACACACACACACACACACACACACAAAGAGACATTCAAATATTTGTATTGAAAAAAAGAGCTAAACAGAAACTTTAATCCACAAAAACAGAACTCAACCATAAAAAGGTACACAAAGGAAAAAATATATATTTAAATGATAAACTGTTTACATCCCTAAATAGGAAAATAATATCTGTAACTCTTGAGAACTGTATCTGTCCCTGGGGCAACCAGAAGGGGGAATCACATGGACTGAGGCTGTGGTTGTGAGTAGTCCTTGATGTGATGACATGAAAGAAAAAGACATGAAGGCATGGGGAATGGTCTGTACTGAAAAAAAGAGTAAAGGGGAGTTATAATGGGACAATTAGTTCACATGAAGAGGACTTTAAGAGGGAATGATTTCATCATTCACTTGGGTATGATTTCATTTTGACCTACTCATATTTTTTAGAATTAGATTATTTAATTTCCAATTGGTTTTTAGTCTTTTTTTATCCTGGCCCTTTACTGAATATGATTTTTATTGCAAAGTGGTTTAAAAGGGAAACATTTCCTATTTATGCCTTTTTTGGGTCAATTTTTCTGTATGTGCTATGTACTGCTGAGAAAAAGGTGTATTTCTTTCTTTCCCTATTCAATTTTCTCCAGAGATCTATCATATCTAGCTTGCCTAGGATTCTAATAATCTCCTTAGTGTCTTGCTTGTTTATTTTGGGGTTAGATTTATCTTATTCTGAGAAAGGAAGGTTAAGGTGTCCCACCAATGTAGTTATGCTTTCTATATCTTCCTTTAACTGGTTTAATATCTTCTCTAAGAATTTGGATTCTCTACCACTTGGTGCATGTACATTTAATATCTTTACTACTTCATTGTTTACGGTACCCCTTACCAAGATGTAGTTTCCTTCCTTATCTCTTTTAATTAGATTTATTTTTATTTTTGCTTTATCTGAGATAAGAATTGCTACCCATATTTTTTTTTCCTTCAGCTGAAGCAAAATAAATTCTGCTCCAGCCTTTGACCTTTATTCTGTGTTTATCTCTCTGTGTCAAATGTGTTTCTTGTAAACCACATAGTGTAGGAATCTGTTTTTTTTAATAGCTTTTAATGTACAAAACACATGCATAGGTAATTTTTCAACATTGATCCTTGCAAAAACTAGTTTTTCAACTTTTCTCCTCCTTCCCTCCACCTCCTCCCTAGATGGCAGGTAGTGCCATACAAATTAAATATGTTAAAGTATATGTTAAATACAATATATGTATACATATTTATACATTTATCTTGTTGTACAAGAAAGATCGAATTTAGAAAAAGGTAAAAATAACCTGAAAAGAAAAAAATGCAAGAAAACAATGACAGAAAGAGTAGAAATGTTATGCTGTGATCCATTCTCATTTCCTAGTGTTCTTTCTCTAGGGGTAACCGGTTCTGTTCATTACCGATCAATCAGAACTGATTTGGATCCTCTCATTGTTGAAGAGAGCCATATCCATCAGAACTGATCATCATGTGGTATTGTTGTTGAAGTTTATGTCTCTCCAAGCCTCTCTATATTCATCTTGCTGGTCATTTTTATAGAACAATAATATTCTATAACATTCATATACCACTATTTATTCAGTCATTCTCCAATTGATGGGCATCCATGGGCATCCACTCAGTTTCCAGTTTCTAGCCACTACAAAGAGGGCTGCCACAAACAATTTTGCACATACAGGTCCCTTTCCTTTCTTTAAGATCTCTTTGGGATATAAGCCCAGTAGTAATACTGCTGGATCACACGATATGTACAATTTGATAACTTTTTGAGTTTAGTTCCAAATTGCTCTCCAGAATGGTTGGATCCTTTCACTACTCCACCAACAATGCATCAGTGTTCCAGTTTTCCCACATCCCCTCCAACATTCATCATTATCTTTTTCTGTCATCTAAACCAATCTGACAGGTATGTAGTGGTATCTCAAAGTTGTCTTAATTTGCAATTGTCTGATCAACAATGATTTGGAATGCATTTTCATATGACTAGAAATAGTTTCAATTTCTTCATTCAAAAAGTGTCTGTTCATATCCTTTGACCATTTATCATATGGAGAATGGCTTTATTTTTTATAAATTAGAGTCAATTCTCTATATATTTTAGAGATGAGGTCTTTATCAGAACTTTTAGCTCTAAAAATGTTTTCCCAGTTTACTGCTTCCCTTCTAATCCTGTTCACATTAGTTTTATTAGTACAAAAGCTTTTTAACTTAATATAATCGAAATTTTCTATTTTGTGATCAATAATGACCTCTAGTTCTTCTTTGGTCACAAATTCCTTCCTCTTCTGCAAGTCTGAGAGATAAACGATCCTATGTTCTTCTTATTTATTTATAATCTCATTCTTTATGCCAAGATCATAAACCCATTTTGATCTTATCTTGTTATACAGTGTTAAATATGGATCAATGCCTAATTTCTGCCATATAATTTCCAATTTCCCCAACAATTTTTGCCAAACAATGAATTCTTATCCCAAAAGCTCAGGTCTTTGGGTTCATCAAACACTAGATTGCTATAGTTATTGACTATTTTGTCCAGTGAACCTAACCTATTCCACTGATCAACTGCTTTATTTCTTAGCCAGTACCAAATGGTTTTGGTGACTACTGCTTTATAATATAGTTTTAGATCAGGTACAGCTAGGCCACATTCATTTGATTTTTTTTTTCATTAATTCCCTTGAAATTCTTGACCCTTTCTTCTTCCAGATGAATTTTGTTGTTATTTTTTCTAGGTCATTAAAATAGTTTCTTGGGAGTCTGATTGGTATAGCACTAAATAGATTAGTTTAGGTAGTATTGTTATCTTTATTACATTCACTCAACCTATCTAGGAGCACTTAATACATTGTTTAGATCTGACTTTGGAAAAAGTTTTGTAGTTTTGCTCATTTAGCAGAATCTGTTTTTTAATGCACTCTGTTATTTGCTTTTTATGGGAGTGTTCATCTCATTCACATTCACAATTGTAATTACTAGTTCTGTATTTCCCTCAATCCTATTTCCCCCCATGAATATACTTCTTTTCTCTCTTTCCACTCTGTTCCTGCTTAATAGTGTTTTATTCTAAACCTATTCTACCCTCTATCTGCCCTAACTTATCTTATCCTTTTCTCCTAATATTTCTGTCCTCCCTTCTATCCAACCCCTCCCTTTTCTTTCCTCTACTTTTTATAAGGTAACATAAATCTCTATACTCAACTGAATGATCAAGTTATTCCCTTTTTGAACCAAAACCAATGAGTTTAAGCTTCAGACAATGCTTATTTCCCTGGCTTCTTTCCCTCTATTGTAATAGGTTTTCTGTGCCTCTTCATGTTATCTAATTTGTCCCATTATGCTCCTCTTTACTCTTCTCCCAGTACAATCCTTTTTTCTACCATTTAATATCTTTTTCTTTAACATCATCATATCAGAATCCATTCACAAGCACACCCTTTATCCAAATGATGCCCCCTCTACCTACCCCAATAACAGAGTTCTCAAGTGTTATGGATATCATTTTCCCATCTAGGTGTATAAACAGTTTAACCTTTAGATAATAGATATTTTCCCCTGTTTATCTTTTTATGTTTCTCTTGAGTCCTATGTCTGAAGATCACATTTTCTCTTTTGTTCTGGTTTTTCTAATAGAAAGGATTGAAAATGTCTTACTTTATTGAAGCTCCATCTCTTCCCTTAAAGATCATGTTCAGTCTCACTGGGCAATTAATTCTTGGTTGTAGCCCCAGGTCCTTTGCCTTCTGCAATATGGTTCCAGGCTCTCTAATCCTTTATTGTAGAAGCTGCCAGATCCTGGATAATCTTGATTGTTTCTCCTTGATATTTTTATTGGTTTTGTCTGGCAGATTGCTGTAGTTTTTTTTTTCCTTGAAATTATAATCCTGGAGTTTTGCAACAATGTTTATTGACACTTTTTTGTGGGATCTCTTCCCAGAGATGATTAATGGATTCTTTATATGATTATTTCCTTCTATGTTTCTAGTATGTCAGGGAAGTTTTCTTTGATGATCTCTTGAAGAATGCTATTCAGACTTTTTTATTTTTAATTTTTTTGTTGATGGCCTTCAAATAGACCAATTATTTTTTTAATTGTCTTTCCTGCATGTGTTCTTCAGGCCAGCTGTTTTTTTCAAGGAGGCATTTTACATTTTCTTCCTTTTTAAAAATTCTTTTTAGTTTGCTTAATTGCTTCTTGGGATCTCATTGAGACATTAGCTTCAATTTGCCCTGTTCTAATTTTTCATGTGTGATTTTCTTTAGTTAGATTTTGCATCTTTTCCATTTGATTATTTCTACTTTTGAAGGTGTTATTTTCATTAGTGCATTTTTTTTTTTGCATTTGGCCAATTATATATTTTTAAGTAATGACTTTCATTTTTCAAACTGTTGACTCTTGCATACTTCTCATTTTTTCTCATTTTTTCCTGCCTATCTTATTTATCTTTTATGAGCACTGCCAAGAAGGCTCTTTGGACTTGAGACCATTTCATATCACTCTTGGTGATTGTGGACATTTTGTCCTTGTCTGAGGAGGTATTTTGTTCTTCCCTTTCACCATACCACCTTTCTATGGTCAAAGTTCTTTCCTGTTTCTCGTTTTCATTCCTTTTCTTTTTGTATTTCCTCTTTTTTTTTCTTTTATTGTTGAGCTCTACTCCTGTGGTAAAGAGGTCACTGTTCTGAGCGTTCTGCGCAGCTCTGAGACTTGGCTTTGAGCTTAGGTGTCCCCTAGTGTTTGCAAAGTGTAACTTTGCCTAGTCTTTCCAAGAAACAGCCTGTTTTCCAAGAATTTTCTTTCAGAGCTGGGACTGGAGGTTATCCCACTGTTCTGGAGTCATGGCAGAAGGTCTCATGTGTTTGGTTTTATGTGGTTTTCAAGGAAATCTAGAAAAACTGGAGCAGCTTCTTGGCTTCATGGTTGAATCATTTCACAACTCCATCAACGATTCATTAGTGTTCCAGTTTTCTAATATCCCCTCCAACATTTAGCAATATATTTTCCTGACATTTTAGCCAATTTGATAGGTATGAAGTGATACTTCAAAATTGTCTTGCTTTGCATTTCTTTCATCAATAGGGATTTAGAATATTTTTTCATATAACTATAAATGGCTTTTATTTCTTCATTTGAAAATTATCTGTTCATTTTCTTTGACCATTGGATGCCTTGGATATAGGAATTTTGGTTTTGTTGTCTTCTTCTAAGTGTATGGTTTTTATCTTCCTTGTCACCATAGTTACTTTCTGTGATCAGAATTTTTTGTTGTCTGATCATTTCCAGTCTATTTCTTGATATTTAATTCTGTGCTTAAGTGGGGTTCTGTTTACCAAGTGGAGGGGACATTGCCTAAAAGGGATGATCAAGACACAAATGCAGAAGAAGACAACACAGTCCAAACCACTACAAATTAAAATTAAAAGACAAATTAAATTCCTGGAGAAGTGGAAGAATGATGCTTAAAATCAAATAAAAATGATAGATGAAAAATCAGGAAAATAATTAAAAGCAACACAAGAAAAGCATGAAAAATCAATTAATACTTTGTTTTATTAAAAGGAACAAAAATCTTGGAGAAATTACATTTTAAAAAACAAAATTGACCAAATGGACATTAGGTACAAAATTTCACTGATGTGAAAGTTCCAAGAACTTCTTGGAAATCAAAATTGGCAAAATAGAAAAAGAGGTGCAAAGGCCCTCTAAATAAAATAATTTGATAAAAGTTGAGAATTGGGCAGGTGAAAGCTAATGACTTCATGAAATATCTAGTAACAGTTAAATAAAGTCAAAGAATGAGAAAAAAGAAGAAAATGTGAAATATCTCATTGAAAAAAAACTAACCTAGAAAATAGGTTGAGGAAAGATAAATGAATTATTGAACTGTCTGAAAGACAAAGAGCCTAGATATATTTCAAAAAAAATTATCAAGGAAAACTGTTTCAGTATCCTAGAACCAGAGTTTAAAATAGAAATCGAAAGAACTGACAACCTTCTAAAAGATACTAAAATGAAAAGTGGCAGGAATATTATAGCCAAATTTTAGAGCTCATAGTGTAAGAGAAAATATTTCAAGGAGCTAGAAAAAAGTCATTGAAATACCATGCAATCACAGTTGGGATCACACAAGATTAGAGCAATATAACATTAAAGGAGCAAAGAGCTTTGAATATAATATTCCAGAAAGCAAAGCTAAAACTGCCACCAGAAATAACCTACCCATTAAAACTGAGTATAATTCTTCAGGGGGGAAAATAGATATTTAATGAAATAGAAGACTTTCAGTCATCTGATAAAAAGACCAGTGATGAGTAGAAAATTTGACTTTTAGATATAAGACATAAAAAGAAGCATAAAAAGGTAAACATGAAAGAGAAATCACAAGGGACTCAACAATGTCAAATCATTTGCATTTGTATGTGGAAAGATGATACATGCAACTTTTAATAGCATTATCATCATTAAGGCAGTTAGATTATGCTACATAAAGAACACAGGAATGAGTTGATGATGTTAGGATTATCTCAAAAATATGGATAGGTGAGAATAAGGGATACACTTGGAGAAAAATGGAGAAATTTACTTCATATGAAAGAATCAGGAAGAAAGAGATTTTACAGTAAAGGAGAAAATGGGAAGAGGAGTTGGCAACCTCGCTCTTATATGAATTGGTTAAAAGAGGGAAGAATATATATGTACACATATATGTATATATGTGTATTTGTATATACAAATATATATATATATATATATATATATACACACACATATAGATGCATACACACACACACACACACAAATACACATATTTTGGGATGATGGCAAATTTCCAGGCTTTCCAGATTTCCTTTGTAAACAGAAAATTGCCACAAAATCAATATAGAGCACAAAAATCAAGGGGTAAAACAATTATCCAAAAACACCTTGAGATGATCTTAGGGAAGATGGAAGCTCCAGAATCTGAAGTTTGACTTTAATGAAATGTGGGCACTTATAGGCCAATTCTGCTAAATCAACAAGCAGTGAGCCCTGAAAGCAGCTGAATGGGCATTAGAAAATTTCAGTCACTACTCTAGAGGAATTAAAATGAGACTGTTTCAATGGTCTAATTTTAGGAATTCAACAACACCCCTAACAGAGAACTCTCCTAAGTGAAAATGACTATATTCTTATTCATTTGCCTCAATTCACAAAGCTTCTGAATTAAAGGAGTACTAATTACTTGACCCATGGTCCACTCTTTTGGTTGAGAGTCTGACCTTTTAACAAACTACTTTTCTTATCTGAAAATGAGGGTGAGCTTATGTAAGGTAAGTGAAAACAAGATTTCAAAGATTCATGAATGTCAGGCTGAGGTGTTTACCTTTATGCTAAAGTTAACAGGGAACAACTTAAGATTTTTGACAGGGGGATGATATGTTCAGACTTTAACGCATTTTTTAATAATTGAAGGACAATTGAATGTAAGGAAGGAACAGCTACCTTTAAGTAAGAAGGCTATTAAAATAGTTGGCATTTAAGATGATTCAGATTTGAATTTAGCTGATGGTTAGTGAGCATAGAACAGCATAAAAGCTGAAATGGAAAGGAATTGGTATCTGATTGAATTTTGGGAGTGATTGAAAAGAATGACTACAGAAATTATAAACCTGGGAACTTTAAGGATTGTGGTACCCTTGCAAAAGCAGGGAAATGTTGAAAAAGAATGATATTAAGTTCATTTTTGCTTGTTCTAAAACTAAAATTCTGTTGAAACATTCAGATAGGACTGTCCACCAGGTCAAATGTAGGATGAAAATTCAGGATAAAAATTACAATTAGATATCATTGTTTTTAGAATCATCATATAGGATGATATTTGAAATAATAGGAACAGAAAAGATCATCAAAGGAGGAGTGTAAAAAGTGGGGTATCAGGGAAAGAGACTACAGAGACACAGGCACCATATTAGTGTGTGGGATGGGAAAAGAGAAATGTAATGATTCAGCAATGGAAACTCAGCAGAAACAATCAGATAGGGAAAGAAACAGGAGAGAGGAGTTTTAGAGGAGCAAAGGGAAAAGAAATATGTGTGGGAAAATGAAATCAAAAGCTTCAAAATGATCAAGCTAGATAAAGACTGAAAGAAGGGGACTGAATATGGCAGGTGATAACTTTGATAAAGTTGGAGAGTTCATTTTCATCAAAGCAATGAGTCAAAAGCCAGAATACATGGAGTTAAAAAGCAGTTATATATTGAGGAATAGAAATACTGAAGATAGATACCTCCCTTTTACCCTATTTTTTAGTGAAAGAAAAGAAAATATTGAATGACAATTCTCAGGAATCATCAAGTTTAATTAAAAGGATAATGTTTATCAGTTCTGATTTGTTCTTAAGGATGAGGGAAGTATATGTTGTTTTTAGTTAGCAAAAAAAAAAAAAGAAATTCAGTAGATGGGGAGAAACTGATGATGAGAGAGAAAATGATAACTGTAATAAACAACTAGAGGGCAAAAAAAGAAGGGTGGAAAGAAGGACACAAGGAAAGGGGTCAATCTTGTTGAGATGAAGGCTCAGTTGTTCCTCAGAGACCTCCATAGAAGATTTAAAATGGCCCAGAAATAAAGTGGAGAGATAAGGGAGTTCATGATGGATGGACTCAATTTTCTCAGTAAAGTAGGAGCAGCTGAAGAGAGTGTCAATCAATGAAGAATAAGAAGATTGCTGGCAGCAAGGAGAGTACAGTTAAGATTCAATAATGAGAATTTGTAATAGATCTAGCCAAGACAGTTACATGACTTTCTTTGGCAACGTTAAGTAGTATAAGAGTAAAAGCAAAGAAATTATATTGTGGAAGAAGGTTTGTGACTTGAGAAAGTTGATAAGCTAGAATGTCAGAGTATTTAAGTTTATACTGAAGTTCTGAATATGGTGAATGGGATTTAGTACTGAGAGAGAAGGAGAAGGAGAAAAGAAGAGAGAGAAACATAAAGAGAGACAGAGACAAGTAGAGAGAGGCAGAGACAGAGAGACAGACCCAAAGAAAGACACACAGACAGAAAGAGAGAGAAGACTTAAGAACTACTTCAAAAAGAGGAGTATTCATGAAAGAAACTGTAGTTATGGTGGGAATGAGTGGGAGAAAATATGTTAAATACATCAATATGAAAACGGAAATATTCTGACTTTTCCTACTGGCCCAATGTATTGAGTGAGAGAAAAAAAAAAAACACCCAACCCCAAGGAAGAGGCCCAAGGGAGACTTTCAGGTAGATTCCTTTCTACTACCATTGCTGTTGCTGCTATGTTGGCAGAAAGTGAAGAGGAATTCAAAGTCTCTTGATGAAAGTGAAAGAGGAGAGTGTAAAAGCTAACTTAAAATCATAAAAACAAAATAAAAATAAAAAACTAAGATTCTGCTAATTAGTCCCACCACTTCCTGGGAAATAGAAAAGAAATGGAAGCATTGTAAGATTTTATAATCTTAGACTCAAAGATCACCACAGATGGAGACAGCAGTCATGAAAATACAAGACTCTTGATCCTTGGAAGGAAAGTTATGAGAAATCAGAACAGCATACTAAAAAGCAAAGATATCACCTTGTCAACAAAGATTTATAGACAGAGTCAAAGGTATGGTTTTTCCAATAACTATGTGGCTGTGAGAGTTAAACTATAACAAAAGTTGAGCTCCACAGATTCAATGTTTTTGAATTGTGGTTCTAAAAAAGACTTTGTCGAGTCTTTGGACAGCAAGGGTATCAAATTAGTCAAAAGTTTTTTTTTTTAATTAACTCATATTGTCTACTGGAAGGTCTAATATTAAAGCTGAAGTTTAAATTCTTTGGCTATATAATGAGAAGACAGAATTCACTGGCAAAGATCCAGATGTTGAAAAATGATTGAGGGCATAAGAAAAAGACAATGACAGAGAATGAGATAATATCATGGAAGCAAAGAATATGAGCTTAGTTAGGTCTTGAGAGATAGTGTGAGATTCAAGAAACTTCTTCTTTGGTCAATGTCCTCACAAAAAATTGGACAGGTCTGAACAGCTGAACAAAACATTTGCTTTTAGTTCTTGTGTATGTTTTAGCATCCTGCGATTTTTCTTTCTAATTTTAACCAACTTACCAGCAGTATTTCTGGATCAAAAAGCAGTATTTTTTTTGCCTTATTCCAAATCACTTTCTACAATGGCTTAATGAATTTATAGTATCATATAATATATTACTGTGCCTGCTTTTACTCATAAATCAATAACATATAATTCATAATAATGTAGCATGTAAGATAATATATAATCTATATAAAACTATGTTGCTTGTGTAGTTCTTTAAATATATAATTTCATTTAAACCTCTTGAAACAGGTCTTTCCTGATTCCAATTCCAGCACACAATTCCATACAACAATGATATATTATAAAGTGACACAGAAAGGATGACAATGAGGGGATGGAGGATTATAAGGATTTAAGAAATAGGAGCAAAGAATAAAAGGAAGAAAAAGGAGTTTGACAAGATTATAAGAATTTGGGAGCTCCTAAACATTGCAGCTTCAATGTTAGGTTAAATCAATTAAATATTTCCAGGAAAATTTTGATATATACTTTTTCTATCAGGAGAATGGATCCTAGGGACTAGTGCTAGAATGAGTAGGATCCAATTGCCTGCGGCAGAGCCAAGGTGGGGAAAGTAGACAGTTTTTGTCTGAATTCTTCCTAGCTTCCCTCAAATCAACACAAAATAAAGCCTGATTTTGGAGTGACAGAACAGACAAATATTTTAAGTGTAACAGATTTCCATCAGAAGGTATATTGGAAGAATTTCAGAAAAAGCCTGTTTCAAATGGGAATGGGGGAGGCAGCCAAGCGCAGGCACAGTGCAGGGACTCAAGGTGGTATGGCTTCCACAAACCCGGAGAATCTGTCAGGAGACTCGCAGCCAAAATAAGGCAGTTGGTTAGTCTGTCCTGATTCAGAATCAGCAGACTAGCTATGACACATCCAATACAACTACAAAAGGCAAACAGTATTCTGAACCCTAGAATAATGTGGGACTGGCCACTTGCATCCAGCATAGGAAGGCAGTTAGCAGAAACAAACCCAGAGCAGTATGAAGCCACTGTTGCTTGTAGAGGAAGTTTGGGACAATTTCCTTTTTGCCCTAAGAGCAGATTTTTTAAATGAAAATAAAAGCAAAAGGAACTCTGACCATAGATAACTTTCATGGAGACAGAAAAAAACAGATTTCAAATCCTGAAGACACTAAGAGCAAATCATCTTCAGATGAAGTCCCAAAGGTTGATATGAGTTGGTCTCAATCTCACAAGACTTTCTTAGAAGAATTCATAAAGAATCTTGAAGGATAGCTAAAAGAAAAATGAGGAAAGGAAATGAAAACTTTGAAGGAAGAATTTGGAAAAGGAAACAAGTTATCTGAAGAAAATTCTTTTAAAATAGATACAGAAAAATGGAAAAGGCATATAATTCCTTACAAAATAGATTTGATGAAATAGAAAAAGCATTAACTCCTTGCAAAATAGATGTGATGAAATGGAAACAGAAACCAACTCATTGAAAAATAGAATATATTAAATGAAAAGAAAATGCAATGAACAAAACAACTCATTTAAAAGTTCAATTGACCAAATGCAAAAGGAGATTAAAAAGCTAACTGAAGAAAATAATTCACTAAAAATTAGAATCAAACAAATGGAAGTGAATGACTCAATGAATCAATCAATCAAAAAAAAAAAAACTCAGAAAATGAAAAAAAAAATAGAAGAAAATGTAAAATACCTCATTGGCAAAACAAGTGACCTGGAAAATAGGCTCAGGAGAGACAATCTAAGAATTATTGGACTACTGGAAATCCATGATGATGAAAAAAAAAAAAAAAAAGATCCTAGACATCATCTTTCAGGAAGTCAAAAAGGAAAACTGCCCTGATGTTCTAGAACCAGAGGATAAAATAGCCATTGAAAGAATGCATTGTCATCTCCTGAAAGAGACCCCAAAATGAAAACTCCAAGAAATATTGTAGTTAAATTTCAGAATTACAAGATCAAGGAGAAAATATTGCAAGCAGTCAGAAAAAAAAGCAATTCAAAAATAGAGGAGCCACAATCAGAATTACTCAGGACCTAGCAGCTTCCACTTTAAAGGACTAAAAGGCCTAGAAAATGATATTCCAAAAGATAAAGGAAGTTTGATTGGAGCCAAGAATCAACAATCCAGCTAAATTGAGAATTATCTTTTAGGGAAGAAGATAGACATTTAATGATACAGATGAATTTCATTTATTTCTGATGAAAAGACCAGAGCTAACTAGAAAGGAAAGGGGGAGCTGACAGAAAGGAGAAATTTGGGGAAAATAAGATGGCAGGAAATACGGACTTAGTAATTTCAAGTGAATATGAATGGGATAAATTCCTATGCATGCAAAAATGTTTGTGGCAGCCCTATTGTTGTGGTAAGAAATTGGAAACTGAGTGGCTGCCAGTTATTTGGAAAATGGCTGAATAAACTATGGTATATGAATGTTATGGAATATTATTGTTCTATAAGAAACGATCAGAAGGATGATTTCAGAAAGGCCTGGAGAGACTTACATCAACTGATCCTAAGTGAAGTGAATAGAACCAGGAGAACATGTGTACACAGCAAAAGCAAGATTATAAATGATCAGTTCTTAAGAATGTGGCTCTTTTCAACATCGAAGTGATTCAGACCAGTTCCAGTGGTCTTGTGATGAAGAGAGATGACTGCACCCAGAGAGAGAACTGTGGGAACTGAGTATGGATCACAATATAGTATTTTCACCTTTATTATTGTTGTTCGTTTGCATTTTATTTTTTCTCATTTTTTTCCTTTTTTGATCTGATTTTTCTTGCGCACCATCATAATTGTGGAAATATGTATGAAAGAATATGTTAAACATATTGACTTGCTTGCCATCTTGAAGAGGGACTGGGGGGAAGGGAAGAAAAAAATTGGAACCCATAGTTCTGCAAAAGTTAATGTTGAAAATTATCTATGCATATATTTTGAAAATAAACAGCTTTAATTTTAAAAAGGATCCAATTGCCTAAAATTCTCTCAGACCTAAAATTATATTTATATGAATATAAAATATGTTTATAAGGAAAAGAAAAACGTTTGAATGAGAGCCTATATTTATAGGCTCTCATTCAAACGTTTTTCTTTTTATATTAAAAAAATCATATATTTTATTATTAAAATTAAATATAATTGTTATTTATTAAATTTATTAATTTAATATTATTAAATATTAAAATTAAAACTATATTTAAAAGTACTGGTGAAACCTAGGAAAATTTTCACTCCAGTGTGATTTGGTTTAGTGGATGTCACCCAACTTGGAATCAGAAAAATCTGATCTCAAATCTGTCCTCAAACATTTATCACCTCTGTGACCTTTGACAAAGTATTTAAAGTCTTAGTGATTCAGTTTATTTTTCTGTAAAAGGTTGGGCTTGGTTTCAACTACCTATACAATCTCTTCTGGTTCTAAAGCTGTGATAAAAGGTTTGGAAGAGATGAATTTGAGCAGAAATTTCATAAATTTGTCAATTTATTTTGTAACAGTTGTGAAAAACTTTGTGCAGTATCTTTGATATATTAATCTATATATAAAATAAATAAAATCTCCACTAATCCCAGCCCCTCTAGCACTAGTTCTACTTGTTATTGTTGTTGTTCAGTCATTTCAGTCCTCTCTATTGTCTTTGCCATTCCATTTGCTGTTTTCTTGGCAAAGATACTGGAATAGTTTGCTATTTCCTTCTCCAGGCCATTTTGCAGATGAGGAAAGAAAAGCAAACAGGTTTAAGTGACTTGTCCAGAGTCACACAATTATTGTGTGTCTGAGACCAGATTTGAATTGGTCTTATTCACTTCAGGCCTGGAGTCTAACCACTAAGAAATCTAGCTATTCTTCTAGTTACTATTACTGGTGTAATAAAAAGCAAGGACACAGATGAACTGGAACTTGGAAGGAAAGCATAATTCTTACATAGGTCCTTTTGTATCATAGTTTCAAAATAATAGAGTGGATTACTAAAAGACAATTCATGGAGACATTATCTTTGTTACATGTAAATGTTTTTTCTTAGTGAAGACTGTCATTCTGATTCAAACTGTTACAGTTTTTTGTTTTGTTTTGTTTTGTTTTGTTTTACTAGAAAGATCCCCACATGTGTTTTAGTTTATGATAAATTTATCACAACTCTCCTGATACTTCATGGATTTTGTGGTTATATTTCTTAACATCTAAGAAGAAAGCTGAATATTAAGAATAAATATAATTGCTGCAAATAAAACCAATTAAACCTACTGTCATATACAAATATGCATGTATATGCATGTATAAACATTTTTATGTGTGGATATATTCACATTTACATACCTTGAAAAATGATTTCTTAAAATATCATTGTAGATAATACAGGTATCACCATTTTACAATTAATTAAACTGAAGCTCACCTAAGTCTAGTGACTTGTTTGTAGTCACATTGCAGGTTCATGCAGAGTCAATACTCTGACTTCTAATTAAGCTGAGGAATAATAGTAATTTGTGCAAAATTTGTGGGATAGACAAATTATCCGCATCTATCAGGCCTTTTCTTCCCTTGTTATTTCATTCAATTAGAGATTTCTCAGCTGCTAGCTTTTCTAATGAATAGTTGGATTAAGATTGTACTTGTTTGGTTTAATTTGGGGTGTTGAAAGATTCATACGTTCTTAAACTATTCCTAACTTGAAACATGTTTATATGTACAACACAATAAAGAAGTCCCATATAAGAAAGTTGTGTGGTATTCCATTTTACATAGTAGAGATAATTAGGAAATATATTGTGAATTCCTAATATTTTAAAAGTTGTTCCATTTTAGGGAAACTTTAACTAAGGCTAGGCTTCATACTTCTTTATATAAGATACTTTTAGGATTTCTGCAAAAAATTTCTCCAAATCACAGTAAGATATGACTCATTTTTTTCAAACATTCAGATGTATTCAGAGGCATTGTCTTCTAATTATAAAGGGCCATTAATGTTATGTATCATTAATCAAAATGTGTGGTTTTTGTTTTTCAATGTTTTCTGCTCTTTGGTGTAGATATTTTGATACTGAAAAGGAACATCATCTCGCTGATAATTTAGCTTTTGTTTAATTCTTGTCCATGTTCTATCATAAATATTCCATAGAGAATTTTTATATATTTCTTTCCTATAGACCCCTTTAAAATAAAGGCAACAATTGACCATTTATTAATCCATTCTGTAAATCAGTTATTCCTTGCTCTTCCTAAATGAATAACCTCTTTCAATTATATATTTTTTCTAATATTTTATACCATCCTCTCCACTATCAAAGTTGTCTTCCTAAAGTTTAGGTATGCTCAAGTCATTCACCTACTCACTTCTAGTGACTCCTTACACCTCAAGGATCATATATAAAATCCTCTGTTTGGTTTTCATTGACCCCCCCATAACCTCCCCACATTTCCAGTCTTCTTAGACCTTACCTCTCACCCTCCATGCACTCTTTCATCCTTGCTGTTCCTTGAACAAGACACTTCATCCTTAAACTCTGTGTACTTTCACCAACTGTCTCTCCTGTGGGAGGAAGGGGACAGTCCTTTTCAGTTGCTGGCTTTCCTGACTTACTTTTAAGCCCCTTTCACCTTTCATAGGAAATCTTTCCAAATCACTCTTAATTCTTTTCCCTTCCTTTTGTTAATTATTTCTAATCTATCCTGTATATAGCTTGGGGTTTTTTGCAAGTATTTGCATGTTTTATCTCCTATTATGAGTTCTTTGGGAAGACTTTTGCTTCTTTTTGGATCCCTCAATATTTGGTGTAGTGCCTGGCACATGATAGGTACTTAATAAAATATTTATTGAATAACTGATTGTCTTTATGCTTTGTTATCTATCTTTGTTATTTCAAAACAATATTTCATATGCCATTTAGCAATCCAACAAGAAACCCAACTCTACCTAGCTAACAATTTATCTCCTCTAGATCCCTTCAAATTGAAGGTAATAATTGGTCACTTATAAATCCATCCTGTAAAGCAGTTATCCCTTGCTCTCCCTACATGAAGACCTTCTTCCTAGTATATGTTTTTTGATATTTTCTTTTATGTCACTTTTCCTGGTAATATATAGTACCTTATTCATGCTCACCATGATGCTCTATGTTATTCTGTGATATCCTGTTATTTGAATTCTTTAGAAGTCATTATATTCTGTCAAGAACAAGAAGAAAAAGAATGTTTAAAAGGTGAATAAGAACATTTGAAAATAAATCAAAGCACCTTGCCATATTGCTTCCTCCTGCACACATTTACCACACTTATTGCTCTGGGAATTATAATCAGATCAAAAATGCCATTGCTATGTCAATGAATATGACAATAGATTGCCCTCTGGCTTCACTTACCATCACTTTGGCTTCAGGAGATAGAGGACTGGGTCTGGACTTCAGACGCTAGCTGTTTGACCATGAGCAGATTACTTAAACTTTGCATGTTTTTGTTTTACCCGTTTTACCTGTAAACTGGGAATAGCATCTATCTCACTGAATTATTGTGAGAGTTTAATGAAATAGTATTTGTAAAGTGCTTTGTACAGATTCTGTCCTGCAGTAGGAACTTTAAAAAATCTTGTTTTCTTCCTTATTCAATTCAATATTCCAACCTGTGCTACCTTCCTCATTAGAAAGAACTGTATCACTTTTGTATCCCTAGCTCCTTAACCCAGTGTCCAAGGGAAAAATAGATATGCAAAAATATTTAATTCATTGATTTATTTATGATAAAAATAGCTTTGGAGATCATATCTATGCCTATTTGTTTTGCTTGGTATTAATATTATATAGGATTTTGAGTGTGTGCATGGAAGTGATCTTGCTATCGGAGAACCTTTAAGATGGCATTTTCCCAAACGAATCAACTGCCATTTTTAGACTCATCAAACAGCAAACACATTGAAATATTTCATTTTCTGTACCTTTAAGTCAGTTTGTGACAATGAAAATGGGATCTACACCAGACTATCATTTGCGAAAGTCTTCCTTTTCTCTATTCCAATATTTGTCAAGAATGGCTTCACATATATAAAAATTATCCTCATAAATGTTTGTGAAAGTTGAAAAGTAGATATGTGAATGGTAAATGGGTACTTATTAAAGTTTTCTCAATCTTATTTTATTGTTGTTGTCAATGGTCAAATGTATTTTCCCAAAACATTTCAGATCTTCTAAAGAATAATTCTTCAAAATCTTCCAAATTCTGTCACTTCTAGCAGTTTTTTTTTTTTCTGTGTATAATAATTCTAATCTAGCAGGCCCTTTAGAGACTATAACTGAAAATTCAAATGTAGTAGTTACAATAAATGGCAGAAAAAATTATTCACAGTAACAGGGCAAATCTTTCACATTTGTTTGTTCAAGACCATTTAAAGAAAGTAATTAATTTTTACCTTCTGAATCAAATTCTCCCTGTGCAACAAGAGAACCGTTTAGTTCTACACACATATATTGTATCTAGGATATACTACGACATATTCAACATATATTGGACTGCTTGCCATCTAAGGGAGGGGGTGGAGGGAGAGAGGGGAAAAATCGGAACAGAAGTGAGTTCAAGGGATAATGTTGTAAAAAATTACCCTGGAATGGCTTCTGTCAATAAAAAGTTATTATAATAAAAAAAAAGGGGGGGGGGGGAAAGAGAGTAATTAGAGTTTGTGTATCAGCTAAAGCCTTGAACTTGGGATTTAACTGCCTCAGAAATTTTATAGCTTTGTGATTTAGGGCAAGTCACTTAACCCCTTAGCTTCAGTTTAGTCATCTATAAAATGAGGATAATAATAAAATGTACTTATTATGGTTGTATTAAGGTAAGGTGATAATGAGATATTCATTCTTTAAACTTTAAAATATTATATAAATGTTAATCATCGAGGCAGATAGGAGATAAAAAATTACTTCTCCAAGATCTTCATTTATTTAGAGAAAAAAATTAAAATATCCTGGAAAAACAAGGAAGGAGATAAATGTCCACATTTTAAACTGAATAAATATGCTTATCAATCAACAGCCATTTATTGTGTATATATACTATGTACCAGAACTATACATAATTACAATTGGAGATACAATGAAAACCAAAAACACACCTCTCAAGAAATTTACATTCTAAAAATAAGATATAACTTTTGTAAAATAGGTATATTTCATAAGATACATATAGAATTGATAAAAGGAAATTTTACAAAAGAAGGCTATTTATTGCATCTAGGGGAACTAAGAAAAGCATCCTTCAGAAAACTGCATTTCAAGAGGGTTTTGAAGAAAGCCATGGAAGCTAGAAGTTATAAGTAAAAAGGGAGAGTATCAACTGGATAGAGGCTTTGTTTTTTTTTTTTTTTTAATAAATTTAGATCTGTGAGAAGAGGCCTTTATCAGAAAAAATACTATAATATTTTCCCAGTTTCCTATTTTCCTTCTAATTTTGTATGAATTAGTTTTTGTATGAAATATTTTTACTTTCATTTTATCAAAATTATCCATTCCCTATGTTTTTAAGTTGTATGTCCAATTAATGAATTAACTCCTTCTCTCTTTGATTATGTACGCATTTAGAGATATTTGCTTCATTCTTTGGCTGCATCCCACAAATTTCAGAAAGTTGTCTAATTGTTTTCATTCTCTTCAATGAACTATTTGATTGTTTCTATGATTGGTTTTTTGACCCACTCATTCTTTAGAATTAGATTATTTAGTCCTCAATTTATTTTTAATCTTTGCTTCCATGGTACTTTCCATGTTATTGAATTAAAGAGCATACCCAAGTTAAGAACAAGATACATGGAAACTTTTCATTTCAAAGCTCTCCCCTCTCTAAACCATCCTCTGTCAAATCCAACTGTCAAAATTGTCTTCCTAAAGCACAGGTATCACCATTTACTTCCCTATTCAAGAAACTACAGCAACTCACTATTGCATCCTGGATCAATATCAATAACTTTGCTTGTTATTTAGAGCTCTTCTCAATGTGGTTTCCAACCTGTCTTTCTAAATTTATTTTATAGTATTTCCCCTCAAATACTCTACATCCCAGATAAACTGATAATACTTTTTTGTTTCCTAAATTCAGTATGAAACCATCCATTTCCATAACTTTGAACAAACTATTTAAGGTTAAAATGTTCTTCCTCCTTAACTCTGTTCTCTAAAATCCTATTTACCCAAACATAATGGCAGTGCTTCCTCTCAAAGTCTGTTCTTTTGTTATTTTACATATTCTTATCTATGTCTCCATTATATGTCTCCAGTAGTGCTTATGTTCCTTAAGTTACTAAGTCTTTTGGAGGATAGATTAATATAAGCTTTCCAGGAAAAAAGGCACAGTTTGTAGGAAACTATTCATGGGTCATGAATTGTATCTGGTCAAAAAAGAAATTAAATGGAGAAAGGTAGAGAAATTATTTAGTGAAGATAAGGGAGGAAATAGCCTTTCTTTGGAAGTGAAAGATTATGTAGTTTTTGCTATTCTTTTTTTTTCCTCTTTGTATTCCCAGTACTTAGCACAGTGACTTGCACCAAGCAGGCAGTTAATACATGCTAACGTGATGAATGGTATAATCACAGGACCCTCATCTAATTGACTATAGATAGATTATCTTCCATGGAGTTGTCTTGGCTTGGCAGAAAGCAAGCATGATTCCCCAGATTCATAGAGCTTGTCTTCCACTCCAAAAACTGCTGAAGTTGCTGTATGGGGCACTTCCCATAACACTGCTGACATTGACTGAAGCAACCTGGAACTCCTAACCTCTGGAATTCAAAAGCTATTTTCCAAACCTGAACTCATATACTTACCTATGATCAGGCACGTAAGCACAAACATAAGAGGCAGACACAGTTGCAGGTTCACTCAGCAAATCAAACTCTTGATCTCACCATTCATATGTGAACAATGATCATTTCAGATAAGATTGGAGAGTGCCAGAGAAGGCAAGCAGAATGCCACATGTTTCAAAGAGAGAAAGGAAGAGAGCACAAAAGCCTAGAATTGCTATTTTTAGAATAAATTGAGTGGGCAGCTCTTCCTGTTCCAGTGACAAATACTGTTTAATATAGTCCCTTACCCTGCTTCTGTTATGAGGGTAAAGGTATAGTTGAGTCTGCCTAAAGTTCCAAGCCTTTTAAAACTGTGCTAACATATGAAGTAAAGGTCCAGGGCAAATATGTTACAGGCAGAGGCTCAGCTGCAGGTATATTTCATGGAAATACTCTGACCCAAATCAGTGAGAATCAGGTCTCTGATTATACCTACTATATTTACTAAATTGAATTTAATTGGGAAAAACACACACACACACACACTGAGTCATGAGAATCAACATTGTATAGTATGCAGTGCATTGACCTCGAAGTCAAGAAGACTCAGGTTTGATTCCCATCTTACATATTTACTATTTATTTCATTCTTTGATCTTTCTCATCTTCATTTTCCTATATATGAAATAAGCATCATGCCTATTATTACCTCATATGTGTCAAATTATATAATATATGTAAAATGTTTTATAAACCTTAAAGTACAAATAAATAAATGTGTGAATAATTGAACAACAAAGAGAACTATGCTAAATGCTGAGGGAAAGGAAACAGTGATTTATTCAGTAGATAATATATGCCAAACATTATGCTAAGCTCTTTGCAAATACAATTTCATTTGATCCCTGCAATAATCCTGTGAAAAAGGTGTTATTATTATCCTATTTAACAGTTAAAGAAACTAAGCCAAGCAATGGTTAAATTACCTAGGGTAACAAATTGTGTGAGGTTGGATTTGAACAAAGGTTTCTTAATTCCAGGACCAGAACTCTATCTACTGCACTAATTGCTGAGCACACAAATACATAAAACAAAGGGAGATATGAGGAGTTGGTAGTTCAGTGGGGGAGAGAACAAATAGAAGTTTTGGGCAGAGAAATGCATTTTGATTAGGAAAATTATTAGTCTTTTGGGGAATAGACTGATATATGCTTTCCAGAAAAAATAGCAAATAGGAAATTATTCATGAGTCATGAAATGCATCTGGTCAAAAAAAGAGGAAAAGGATGGAGAAACTGGAGGAAATAGGTTTAATGTTGAAAGTGAAGTAAAAAATGACTGGGACAATTCCTGACAGTGATCAAAAGAGCAGCAGCCCAGTTGATGTTATACATTTCCAAGATGCACCAAAGTAGCACATACAAAGCTTCTGTGCAAACACCAAATCTGTACTATTACATGTTAGAGGAAGAAGAATCTAATTTTTACATATGAAGACAAGAACATAACTTTGGTGTATCCATCCCTCATTACTTCTTATTTTCAAAAAGATATTTCTCTTAGATTCTATCAAATATGCTTGTATTCGGTGCTACCCATCAAGAGTTACCCAGAGTTGGTTCCAACCTTCTGGGGGCACTAGACAAAAACAACTTCTCAGCATATTTTATAATTATACTTTTATAGATCTCTACAACTGACAACAAACTAGAAATATCAGGCCTGTTTCATCTCATGGGGCTCTCTTAACAAGACATGCAGCTTATATGAAATCTTCTTTGCTATATCCCTTTCTGCCAGTGTCATACAGCTAAACAAAAACTGACAAGACTAACCTTGAAATAGATATATAAGTTGAGACCATCCAGGGACTAAATAAAGAATAGAGTTTGCCAAGCTCCCAATTTGAGGCTAAAGTTGTCAACCCATCTAAAGTCAAAATAAAGTTAAACTTTTCAGTGTCACCAGATGGGTCCCAGGTTTAGGCAAGTTCCATAAGAAGTAAATAGAGATGGGGTAAGTGCTTAATAAATGCCTCATTCATTCATCTATTCATTCATTCATTTAATTATCAGCCATTATTTGCAAATAGAGTCGTGAACCTGGTTATTTTCCACAAAATCTATTTTTATGTTCCAATTCAAAATATTGAAATTATCCTTTAACCTACTATGATTTAAGGTTGAAGCAAAACAAGTTCATTTCAAATAAATTCAGTTTTGAAAAATAAACTATTTCCTATTCATTGCAAGGATGATAAAGTTCTTCAGGGAGTTTTCATAAGAATGTACATTTACAAAGTGCTTTGTTGTGAGAAAGAGAAAATGTTTTCTTCATCTGTCAAATCAGCAAAATGAGACCCCGAGAGGTCAAGGGACTTGCTCAGAATCACACAACTCATAAGTGACAGAATGAGGACTACCTCATAATTCCTAGTTCACTGACTTTCAATTTATCAAAATTTAATGGGACCATGGTAAGAAATGTTAATGTGACTTTGTTTCTCTTCTTATGAACTAGATTTGTCAATAAAATTTGTGTGTAAGGGGTTCTAAACTGTGCCTAAGACTATTCTGAGAATATATTTATCAGTTTCAACAATAGATATTTTTATATTGCTTTCTAGTTTAAAAAGAACCTACTTCTCAATAGCGTTATGAGGTAGATAGTGCAAGTGTTATTGTCTCATGTTGAAGGTGAAAAAAAAATTGAGACCCAAGAAAGTGAAAGTACTTACCTGTTGTTATAATAATTATTTAAAAAGTCAGCACTCAAACCCTGATCTTTTGTCTGCAAGTCCAGTTTCTTTTCCCCTATGCATATCAATTTTGCTTTTCTTTCAGACTGACTTAGTCTTTCAAACTCATTTCCCTCATTGCTGTTCCTAGAAAGATGAACCTCTTGGTCATGTACCTATTAAGTCTGTCTGTCTGGTTCTCTTTCCTTAACTTAGAATCAGAATAGTTATGTCATTCTGGATCTTTCTGATATTTCCAGTTTTCCTACACTTTATTCCCTTTCATTCCCTGTATAATCTAGTAAAACTAGTCTACTTCTAATTTTTAAAACATGACACTTCATCTCCTGAATCTGTGAATTTACATTGGCCATAGACCATACTCTATTTGTGCAATGATCTGCCAACTCATTTCTCCCCTTTTAGTTTCTTTGGATTCTTACAAGACTCAGATCACCTTTTCCCAGCATTCCCCCTAGGGCTGGTAATGTCTTTCATCGACTACATTCAGACTGGAAGTATAATGGCCACTTACTACCAAATTCCACTGTTGATGAACATGAAAACCTGATTTACTTCATTTCTGATTTGGGTCAGTTTGTCCTTACTTGGGGAAACTAATTTAAACCTCCCCCCCAAAAAAAAGCCTCCTGGGGGAGGATTCTGAAGAGATGGCAGAGTAGGTTGCTAAATTTCACACTCTTCAGATTTTCTTCACAAACAGAACAAATTTGAGCCTCGAGAGATTACAGATTGGTGAAAAATCAAGAAGACTTAGGACAGAACAAGGGTTCTCCAAATCTGAAGAAATATCCAAGATGAAGATTAATCTGTGTGAAGTACAAATACCTGCTATCTGGCTCCACAGAAACACCAAGTGGGGAACCCGGGGGGGGGGGGGGGGGGGGGGGGGGGGGGGGGGGAAGGGAGGGGAGAGTAGCTGGTGTATCTGGAGTCTCAGCAGGAACCACAGAGATTTTTACCTCCCAGATTGTTTGTGAAGTCGGGGTTTGAGTCCCAGAATACAAAGTGAATTTGGGCTGATTAGGGGTCTCAGGCCTAGCTGTGCTGCACAGTCACATACCTGGGCAAGAAGGAGCCAGCACACCTGTGAGTGCTGAAGCAGTGCAGCAGGAATGCTACTGGCTGTGAGCACTTGCAGAAGGGGGCAGCTATTGGCTTGGGGTTCCTAGTCAGAGGAGAGAGAAGAAGTAAAGCAGAGATATCGTCCCCTGTACCACAAGATGAGAGGTGCTCACTAATACCTCTTAAAACAAACAAACAAATGAACCAGCAAAAAAAGAAAGAAAACCACCAGAGAGACTACTACGAGAACAGGGAAAACCAGAGTTCATCTTCAGAGAACACTGAAGTAAAAAAAAAGCTTCTACCCCAAAGAGTAATGTGAAATGGCTCCTGCCCAGAGAGTTTATAGAATTCAAAAAAAGAATTTAAAAATCAGAGACAATGAGGAAATTTTTAAAAACTAGCTAAACAAATAAAAACCATTCAAGAAAAACAAGATTATTTAAAAAAAAAAGTTGACCAAGTAGAAAAGGAGATACAGATAAAAATAACTCAATGAAAATTAGAATTAGGAAAGGAGAAGCAAGCTATGTGAGATAAAGAAATAACAAAACAGATTATAAAGAATAAAAAAATTAGAACAGAATGTGAAACGTTTTGTAAGAAAAATGACAGCTCTGGAGAATGGATCAGGAAGAAAAAAGGTGAGAATAACTGGATGCCTGAAAGTTGTTTCCAAAAAAAAAAACAAAAACAAAAACAAAAAGCAAAAGACCTCTTCACAATAATGCAAGAAATAATCAAAGAAAATTGTTCTGGAATTATAGAACTTGAGGGGAAAGTAGAAATAGAAAAAATCCACCAATCACCACCTCAACAAGATCCTTTGTGGAAAACACATAGGAATATTATTAGCAAATTTTGAAACTCCTAGATCAAAGAGAAAATTTTGCAAGAAACAAGACAAAAACAATTCCAATAGGCTGGAGCTACAATTAGATGGCATCATATCTACTGACAAAAGAACTAGGCCTTCAGACAAAAATACCATATCTAGCAAAATTGAATGAGAAAAAATGGACATTCAGTGAACTGCATATTTTCAGGCTTTCTATCAACCAAACCTAAATTTAATAGAAAATTTAACATATAAAAGCCAAGATCAAAGATCAGTTTCAAGAATTCAAAATGGTTAAATTGTTTTGTTTTTTTTTTTTTTAACATGGGCAATATATAGCATATATTTAAGAATGACATCAACAATAGGGTAGCTCAAAAAGAAAGACTGGAGCTGAGTTAAGTTAAAATTGTAATTATATAAATGAGGGACAGAGAAAGAATAGACACAGAGCCATTAGAGGGAGGAAGAAGGGCTTGTTGTTCTGAGAACCTACTCACATGGAAATGGGTAAAATAGACAACACTACATATATACTATGAAGGATATAGCACCCTCCAAAATCTATAAAAAAAACTAAGTAGTTAGGATTGAGCAGACAGGGAAGCAAAAGATCCAGAAAGAAGACAAGGAAGGAATCCACCAGTTGGGGGAGGTTAAGTAATAGTAAGGTAAGTTAGGAGCAGAATTAAAACAAAGGGTCAGCAGGGATAGGAAAAATATATGTGTGTGTATATATATATTTACATATGTTTATATAAATATATCCTTTCTTAACTATAGTCAGTTTAGGAGTGGGGGGGATGAAGGAGGGAAAAAAGAATAAAGCTAAAAAAGTATGTAGCAAAGAACAATTTACAAAGAAGTAAAGAAAATCTGGACACTCATGAATATAATTCTACTAATATATATACTTTCTTGAACTGGCATTGATTGTTATATATTTTGAATCCTCCCAGATGTTCTAATGGGCACATGACAATGTTCTCTTTTGTTTCGTTTTGTTTTGTATTCTTTTTCTATCTTCTGTTTTTCTTATTCTGTTTCTTTAAATAAAATAAATTGGGGGGGGGGGGGAATTAAAAAATAACCTCCTAGAGCTGAGGCTCCAGATACATCAGCTAGCCCCAAGATTCCCCACTTGGAGTTAGATAGCAGGTGTTTGTACTTCACACAGGTTAATCCTAATATTGGATATTTCTTCATATCTTGGAGGCCACCTAATAAGTCTTCCACCACTAAATGTTCAGAACTCCTGAATTCAATTAATTTACAAGCTTCAGACTTCCTAGTAGAAGGGATTAGGGTATAATCTACTATTTCTGGTTCTGTATTTATCTTGTCTGTTCCTATCTCTTCCTTACAAAGGTAGGCACCTTGAAGGCTACAATGCTTTTTTTTTTTTTTTTTTTTTGGAGGGGGGACGGGGTATCACCAGAACTTACCCCAGTGCCTAGCACATAGTAAGCACTTAATAAAGACTTGTTATTTAATTGATTGGTGACCCAGACTTAACAGCTAGGCTTATAATGCAATTTCCTAAAAGCTGAATTTGTCTTTTTGACCCTTCACTCATTTTTGTAAAATTTTATTTTCCTGTCAGCCTTTAAATTCATTGAATCTAAAAGTAAAAACTGAAGGAAAGGAGACTAACCCTTGTTGACTATTCTCTTAGTATCTTATTTTTCTTAACCTAGAATTTTAAACTTGTGAAATTGTTAGCTATGAAAGGATTCTAAAAGTTCTCTAATTTAAGTATCTCCCAACTGTGTTTCACTCCAGTCTATTTTCCAGATATTAAATATAACAGATTTAAGTTATATTTAAACAGGTCTGGAGATAAATAGAATATAAGTCAGTTTGTTAAACAATCAGGAATCACCCATTGACATACTTGGATCTTTGTCATCTGCTTGCTCATACAGGTCATCACTATCTCCCTGGCTACTTGAAATTTCATGTTCCCCCTACTTTACTTTCAGGTCAATATTTTAGTCCCTGCTCAGTGTTTTAACTCTTACTTTTCATTCTTTCATCCTAGCTGCCATTAGTCCTTGGATCTGATTTTGGCTCTGTATTCCTGATTTCTTGGGCATAACATAATGGACTCCCTGGCCATCTACTCATGCTTAGAATCACACTTGCCAACCTGATCGCTTCATACAAAACATATTAAAGGACTTTTATATTGTTAATCACTGACTTTATGTATTCCTCTAACTTCATTTTCTTCATAAACTTTTATCATTTTGTACAATTATTAGTTCTAGTTTGAGGACTTTTTTTTTGAACCCTAAAATGGAACACATATTTTTTTTTTCAAAAGATGTCAGAATCCACTATAGATTTGCATAATGTCTTATTTTCCCCATTCAATTGTTTTATGTAGTAAAGATATTTCAAGTCTGTACAAACACACAAACATGTGTTTTCTCTGTGTGTTATATATACACTGTGTATATTCACATGTTTGTAAATGTATATGTGCATGAAAGATAAAAAAATATTATAAGGAAAGAAAACATTTTTTAAAAAATAAACTCCGCAATGAGAGAGTCATAGAATGTCACAGGTCATAAAGATTTAGCAGTCATCTAGATCAATCTCTCATCTACATATGAAGAAATTGAATCCATATATGTATATTTCCATATCAACTTAAGTATTATGTAAAATGTGTATATGTAAATCTATATATGCATGTAATTCATGACTTTTATTATTTATTTAAATAGGAAGAAAATAGACAATAGAAGTTTTGTTATTTTTCTCATTTTTAATGTATAATATTCAGAGAACAAGTTTCTACATTATAATTTTATTCCCCCTGTCTTCTTGACATATGCAGAAAGTATTGAAATAACATTGAAGTATGTACTAAGCATAATGACTTTGTAGAAAATCTTTCCTGAAGATATAAAAAAAATAAATTTAAGGGAATTAGTCTGATATCCTTTAAAAGTATTTGTCCTTATAGGTTTTCTTATTCACAAACAGAATTATTCACATCTGAGCAAATGCCTTAGAGAAACTGAGAAAATTTCTCTATTTTCCAAGAGGTTACATTTTTTGCCAAAAGAAATAATTAAGAACATAAATACTTTTTCTTCAAATGTAAAGAATTTTGCTTATTTGTATGTTGATATAACGGATTTTAAAGTCATATTTAAACATATCTGGAGATTAATGTGGGGTTTGGCTTAGGGTTAAAATGCATTTCTTCAAAATTGGAAAAATCCATCCTGTATATAAGTGCTAGAGCTCTCAACTAGGAATCAATAGCTCCAGTCCCACTGCCTCCAAGAAAGTAATACTGTTCTAGGATCTCAGGTGGGCATTTTCTTTCATATTCCAGGGTAAGAATCATCAAAATAGAGCCACGAGGAATGTGTCCTTGTCTTGCAACAAAATACATTGAAGCACAGAAAAGAACCCAATCTCTGTCAAAAATGACAGACGCCAGTCTTTTCTTCATTGTATTTTCTCCTGACTCATCAAATTCATTCTCATAATTTTCTCTGTCCCCTAAAAAACTCACTACTCATACAAAAGAACACGCTCACACAAAACTGCAAGCATCCCAAAAACCAAATGTATCCTCTCACACAACAGTGTTATTTTAGTAGAATTTAAAAACACAGCAAATCAAATAGCAAATAGTTAGCAT
This sequence comes from Sarcophilus harrisii, assembly GCF_902635505.1. Classification (NCBI taxonomy): domain Eukaryota; kingdom Metazoa; phylum Chordata; class Mammalia; order Dasyuromorphia; family Dasyuridae; genus Sarcophilus; species Sarcophilus harrisii. The sequence continues at coordinate 482,180,000 of NC_045426.1, read as the reverse complement.
CTGCTTATTATAATATGAGTAATAGTCACTTTCATCCATTTTGCTCTTCTGTGTGAATAGTTAGGCTGATCTCTTTTGAAAATCTGTTAATATTCAAGGCTACTAATGCAAACAAGCTGGCTGCATTTAAAGGAAGACATAATTAGTGTAAGGCAACAGTGCTTCTGTATTGTACCCTACTTAACTCACCTCTGGACTATCATCTTGTGTGAAATCATTTTAAGAAAGATACTGACAAAACTGAAAATATCAAAAGGAAGGCAAATGGGTTGGTGAAATGTCTCAAAATCATGTGATACAAGGAATTACTGAAAGAACTAAAGACATTAATATATAGAAGAGAAAGTTTTAAAATGACAGTATAGTTGATTCAGATATTTGGAGGACCATCATGTGGAAAAATTAGTCTCATTCTGATGAGCATCTGTGAGGAAGGATAGAAGCAAAGAATGAAAGCTACAGAGTTAAGTTTAGGGTTTTGTGGAAAAACTTCCTAACAATTATTGCCTTTTCTTCCTCTCTCTCCAATTGATTTTTAAAAAGTCTGAATCAGTGGTAGGACACAATAGCAATAGCTGAGAAAAGAAAGACATACCAATGACAAATGGATACAGAGAAGAAATCACCTAAAAGGAGGTACATGAAAATTGTGTAGAAGACAAAAGGCTAACAGTTACAAAAATTGATAGTTGTTCCTCTGTCACCTATATTCTCTACATGTTGTATTCCAAGTCTGAGCCCATAATTTCTATGTTCATTGGTTGTATTTGTGGGAAAATATGTCCCAAGTTTTATAAGAATGTTTTATTCCAGTTGTTCTTGCTATACCTCCTTAATAAATGCTTTTATTAAAAGGTGAGTAAGGTTGTTGGCTGATTGCTAGTGAGGACAAGAGTTTAGATTCCTGAAATATAGTATTAGGAATAGTCACCTATAGGGTTTCACCTAGAAACTTATTATTCTACTGTCTAAGATAAACAAATAACAAACAGAAGTATAAATTGAATGAGGATTATAGAAGTAATGACACACTGGGAGAGTTAGTAAACAAATCACTGTATTTGGAGAAAAGATTTGGGTTTTACTGCGGGTTTGGCTCTGTCACTAACTGTGTGACCTGTAGAAAGTCTCACTTCTAAGAACCTCAATATCATTATATATCAAGTGAGAATACTACTCTGTACATTATATACCTCATATGCCTATTGAGAGGAACTATGCATTTTTTTTCTACACATAAGCCTTCATTGTTATGACTCAGAGTTTGTAACCTAATCCTCTCCTCCACCGATTTTCCTGCTTTTTGATATTTTGAGTCTGATTCTTGTCCTTGTGCCCTGGATCATCCTCCTCAAATACTCTGATATGGTCGTCTGTTCTTTTACCAAACAAACAGACCCTCATAAATAAAGCAATTTTCAGAAAATCACTAAATTTATTGATTTTTATCAAAATTATCCTAGCCACAATTATCTACTAGCCTACTGCTGACTTATCTAAACTATCACTAGTCACTACAAGGTTGAAAAAGGAAATGCTGTTGAAAGAGTCAAATTTTTTTCAAATAGACCATTTCAAATAATATTGGAAAAAATAAAATGTAAGCAACTGATTTCATAGAGTTCTGTCATAACTGGAGGCAAACTTAAAACTGCCTTAGTCTGTGTCTACATCAATATATTTTCAATTGTCTAGATGATTGATTGAATGTTTCACTTTCATTCCAAATATATGATACTTTATGAATGTCAGAAAGAAGTTATCCTCATCCTTTTGACAACACAGATAGGCAATTTCTCTGCCATCTACAATCTTAAAGATTTGTCAGCAGTTCCCTATGCTAATGAAATCCTAGATCCAAAATCATTTCCTTCCCTACTTGACATATAAAGAGAGCAAATTAATAACGACCTTCCCACCCATGAAAGAAAATGGACTATTATTTTTCATAAACTCAAAGAACAACACTAGAATAAGTATACTTAAAATGTTATGAGAGACTCTTCCTTCCTAAGGGAAATATTCCCACTTGTCAAACTATTTCTATACAGGTAGAATTAAAAACTCAGATATGAATTACAATCCCCCAATGCATTCTGCATGTTCTGTTGAGTTATCAAAATCCTATTCTAGTATAGAAATGGAGGGAGTAAGTCCTCTAAGGTCCCTTTAGACTTCAAGATTCTACACAAAGATATGTGATATGTGATTCAAATTCCTTCTTTCATTTGTTCATTTGTCTCTCTGAGAGCACAATATAGGGAAGCGCCTTGAAAGGAAAACATCACTCAAAGTTCCCCAATAGAAGTTAGAATGAGAAGTCAGTAGGCTTACTGATCTAATAGTATCCAATTAAAAATCAAAATATATTCGTTTAAAAGATAGAATGAGAAAAATAGGCTTCAGTCTTCAGAAGCCTGGATATACGGAATATGGAGCCAAGGTAATTGTGGAATATCAACTCTAGAAGGGATCTTGGATGTCATCAAATCCAACCCCATTATTTTTCACAGCAGCAAACTGATCCCACAAAATGAAAAAAACATGTGACTTCTTCAAGGTCACATTTTGGCAGGGCCAGAACTAGAATTCAGGTCTTCTGACTCTTGGTCAACTACTATTTCTAAAATGCTGCAATATGGAGAAGAGTGTTGCATCCAAAACTGTGTTAACTAGCTTTAAACAATTCTTAAACCTGATTGTTAAATCATCAATATGTTCATTTACTTTTTGGAAGTTGACAAAATCTACAAATCAGGGCTCAATTTGTCTTTTTCTTGATTGTCTAGATTTAAGAAAATGTTGTTTAAGCGCAAATTATTTGGTCTGATTATTTGGTCAGCCTAGTGTTTAAACATTTACTATCATACATTTGTATCCATATATCTCTCTACAAACATTGCTTGAGCTCAGCAGTGTGCTCAAAGGTTCAGGGAATTAAGTCATCACCAGACTGCAGAGCTGATAATTAAAAACCACTATTAATAATAATAATAATAATAATAATCTGCCATTAATATAATACTTTAGGAGTTTGCAAAGTTTTTTACATCCATTGTCTTATTTGAGCCTCACATCATGTTTGGATTTATAACTAGTCTTTTGTCATGTTCTTGAGATGTTATTAGGAAAAAAAATGTTGTTTGGAAGTAACTTTGTTCAGTCATTTTTCAGTAATGTCCAACTCTTCATTACCCTCCTTTTTTGGAGGGGGAGGGGTTGATAAAGATACTTCAGTGGCTTGCAATGTGAGGAAGCTAATGGTTAATAGGATTAAGTGACTTGCCCAGGATCACACAACTAACAAGTGCCTGAGGTCAATTTGAACTCAGGAAAATGAATTTTTCTGATTTCAAAGCCAATATTCTATCTACTTTGTCACCTAGTTGCCCTAAAAGGGTATTATGCATACTTTCTCCTTCCAACAGTCAGCTGGTAAATATTTACAAATATACCATTGCTTCCACCAAACTATATTACTCTGTCTCCTGAATATGCCTTCCCTCTTCAGTGCTTTTGTTGTCCACTACACCTGAATAATATTATTTCTCATCTGTGACTACTGGATTCCTACATATCCTTTACAAACAACCCCAAATGTAATCTTTTTCAAGATTTTCAAGATCAAAGCCAAGGCTCAGAGCTGCCCAGGAAGCTTAAGTGCAAATCAGCAAGTAAGACCCTCAGTCTTGGCTCAGTAGGGCAGCAAATCAATGGAGCAGTTCCAATCTCAGCTCAGAAGGCAAACTCTGGGAAACCAGGCTGTTTTCTGAAAAGAGCAGGCAAAGCTACCCCCTGCAAATATAAGTGGCCCCAGTACTCAAAGCCAAGGTTCAGATATAACACAAAGAGAACTGCTACAAGTATTTTTGCTCATGTAGGTCCTTTTTCCTTCTTTATGATTTCCTTGGGATACAGACCCAGTAATGGTATTGCAGGCTCAAAGGATAGGCAAGGTTTGATATGCCCTTTGGGAGCAAAAACAAAATTGGAAAAGGAGTGGATGTCCATCAATTAAGGAATGGCTGAATAAGTTATAGTATATAAAAGTAATTAAATATTATTATTTTGTAAAAATGATGAACTAGCTGATTATGGAAAAACCTAGAAAGATTTACATGAACTGAGCAAAACAAGCAGAAATAGGAACACATATAACAGCAAAAATGTGCAATAATCAACTATCAAAGGCTTGGTTCTTTTCAGCAGTTCCATGAACCAAAGCAATCCCAATAGACTCTGGACAAAAAATGCCAGAACAACTCTGGAGAATAAATGTAAATCAACATATGTTATGTTTACTTTCTTATTTCTGGGTTGTTTTAATCTCTTCTATGGTTTTTCTCTTTTGGTCTGATTTTTCTTTCCCAACATGATTCATAAAGCAATATGTATTTAAAAGTAAATAAACTTACTACAAAAATATTTCCTTGATTTTCATACTCTCTATCCCAGTTAATATTATATATTTCCAGTGAAACCATACAACATTGTTTTATACCTCTTCAATTTGCTGGTCATGCATTTGTGTAGATAAATTTGTGTGTTATTCCCTAAGGAGACTGCAAGCTCCCTGAGAACATTAACTGTGGCTTACTTAAACTTCCCTAGAGTTTGAATCAATACTCTATATACAATAAGTTTTCAATGTGTGTTTTAATCGAATTTGTTGATTTGAGATATGTAGTGCTGATAAGTAGGAAAGTTAGGCACTGAGAGAATAAGCAGTTCTTCAGAATCTTGACTCTAAAGGTGTTTAATTAACAATAAAGATACTTACCAAGTGAATATTAAACCATGCTACCAAATTTTTAAAAACTCAAAAGATAAATGCATCTGGCATTTCTTCATTCTGTCTAATCTATATTCCAGGAAATATAAAACATAATTAAAATGAAATACTTTAGGAGGAAACAAATCCCCTAACCTCCCATACCAGTTTTAGCATCATGTTCCAGAGAAACTCATCCAAATGAGTTCAAGGAGAAGACAACCCATTGGGAACAACAAAACCATAAGTAATATCAGTCACAGTATTTGCTTTTTTGCTGAGAATTCCCATTGATGTCAGCTGGAGTTCTTTAAATGGAGGAGATATCAATAGAGCTAGAATCTGGCCTTTGAGGAATAATATACCTCCTACTAAAATCTAATTGTTTTCAAATAGAATAAATAGCTGAGGGGAGTTCAATAGGTAAAATAGTTCTTGATGCTGGCAACACAGCATGATAAAGAGGAAAGAATTCAAGACAGGGAAGAAATCAGGTGACCTAGTTTTTAGTCCCAGTTCTGCCACAAATTAGCTGGTCAAATAATTTAATTCCTTTGGGCTTAACTTTACTATCCTCAAAATCTTGATTCTACAGTTAACTAATTCAACTATACATTGATCTTTATCCCCAAGTCTGTTGTCTTCATGTCCTATTGCCTTTTTGAAATGTCAACTATGGATTACTATTTGCTATCATTGGGATTTTCTACTCCAACTCCCAAGTCCTCTTTCATATCTACAAATTTATATTAGTTAGAAGGATCCTAAGGATTGAGTGACATAGCCAAAGACACACATTTAGTAGCAGAATCTAAGATCTAAATGAATCTTATACTTTTGCCCACCAAACCTATCATTCATATAAAGTCTTATGTTGTTGTTCATTTTTTCAATATGTGTATTTTATCTTCTAAATTAGATTGTAAGTTTCTTGAGAACAAAAATCTTATACTTTCATACTTCACTACTCCCATATCTCTTAGCACAATATTTAAGGCATTTGATATAAGCCTGTTGATTAAATATGATTGACAAAAAAGTTACTTGGGTAAAAATGAAGTCTACCATTAGGAATCTTCAAAACTATAACTACGGTTTATACCTCAATTCTTCCAAAGATCTGTGACATCATCCAATAAGATGTTTTCCTATTATTTCATATCATAACTCTTACTCATATCATCTTGTGTGACTTTTGTCCACATCCTCCAATAAATACTCCATAGGAGGATCTGCTCAATTTAATACTTTAGTTAAGTATGTGTTATTTTGGATTCCTGCTATGTGACCAGCTACCCTCATTTTAATATCTCATGTTTCTTGGATAATTTTTTGATCAATGCCTATGTACAAATGTTCCTTAATAATATGATTTAGTTTAGTAACCAAATGTAACATGCATCTCACCACTGACCTTGAATCATCACAGATCTAAAGCCACATAGTATTGTTTGGAAGTTATTAGTACAATAAAATTAGTTTTTAAACCAGAGAGAAACTTGGAATTATGAACATTCATTAATAAAACATTTGCTTTAATCAGTTGAAAAAGGTTTAGTAATATAGTGTACAACTGATGGTAGTAATTGATGTCTTGTTTCTGAGAAAGATGGTTGTGGTATGATACCAAATATATTAAAACATCTGAATTGTAGGATCATATATATCTCTGTGTTCCTCAAAGCACCTGACAAAGTAAGCCCTAAATAAATGCTGGCTAGCTAGTTGATTTATACGTGCAAATTATATTTTAGAAAGCTTTAGTTACTTAATGTGAAAGGGCAAAATTACATTCAAGTTCTACATTTTCCTGATCTGTTGCAGGCATCTGCACATTTTTGGTGTGATGTGTAGGCTTGACCAAAAAGTGAAAGCAGTCCAGAAACCCCTAGTTCAGAGTTCATTATTTTCTAAATATAAATCAAAATTGCTGCCAGACATAAACTGGCAAATATAGCATTGCTCCGAGGATATGGGTGCTGTTTTCATTTTTTCATTCATCTAAAACAATACCATCCTTTGTATTCTCACTTTGGCTCAAAGGCTTATGATTTTAAATGAATGGTGACTTTGCAAGAAATCCTAGAATATGATTCCTTAAAATCATCATCGTCATTAAAACACACAAACACACACACACACACACACACACACACACACACACACACCCCAAACCCTTTTCATTTGTATGGAATGTATGTAGTACACAAATACCAATCTTTAACAGCAAGGTCCTTTTATGAAATATTATGTTTCACATAAACGTGATATAAAATATATAGTGGATAGTCATAAATTTACCATCTCTAAGATGTCAAACAGTTGCCTGTTCTATACTTGACTGTTTTGTTTTTAGTTTGACCATACATCAATTTTATCTTATGCTTGTGTTTCTCAATCGCAAATAATTCAGCTGTGAGGTTTTTTTTTTTCCCTTGTTTTCTGTTTGAGGAAATATTCAAACTCCCTTGGTGTAGATTTTTACCAAGTTCCACCGATTCTCTACCATGTCTCTTCACCACTATGTTATGCATTAGCTTCATTAGTTATCTCCACACATTAAAATGTGAATTGCAAGCGACTATCTTTCTTTTTTGCATGTAGTTGTATTCACAGTATTCAGCATATTTGGCATGTAGTAACTACTACATAAATGCTCTTTCTTCTTTTGTTTCTCTTTGCTTCTCTCTGTCTCTCTTTCTTTCTTTCTTTCTTTCTCTTTCATTTGTCTATTATCTATCAATATCCATTGAATTAAATTCAATTGATAGGATTGGCCCTTGTTTAAGAAGAACAAAAACCCCTCTGATTAATGTTCTCCCTCTCATTTTACATTTGTAGGAAACTATACATGCACATTTTTGAAAACAGCAGTTTTTAAACCAATACTCCTGTGCTGAGTTTTCTGAAATTAAAATCACTATAAGCAGATGTTCATATGTTTTCTGGCAGCATTTCAACCATTTGGAGAAGGAAGATATAAGAAAACCTTTACTATTCTATTTCTCTCTGAGGGGGCCTATAAATTAATTACAAATACCAAGATCCCTTCAAATACAATCTTAATGATCGATGAATATCCTTACTTTTTTTTGCAGGTTTGGGCAATATTAATAGTTTTGTTCACCAATCATAGTTATACATCTGCTTCAATCCAACTAAACTCCTACAAGCAGAAAGACAGAGCTAAGACAAGAATTTACCTTATGTTCTTTTCCATTTTGATGAAATTCTTACAGATGGTCAATACTTGTAAAATATGAATTGTCTTGTATTGCCTAGTATGAGCTCTACATATTTTTTAGAATGATTGGGAAAGAAGTACAGCATGATTAGGGCAGAGCTTTCATCAACCATGTAAACTTATAGCTAGCACTAATGGGCAACACTCACATTCATATGAAGGTTTGTATTTCCAGTTGTTTATTGCTTTCAGTGAACCTTTCAAATTAGACATTAAAGTGAGGCCACAGGAAAAAAGAGCTATTTCTATAATAACCTGACAGATGGGCAATGTAGAGAATAGCTAAGTATGAATTCTTTCCTGAGGACATCCAACAGTATGTCTTTTTGGTTTCCTTTTATACTCAGAGGTATGAGGTATAGTGTCTCCAGGTATAAAATTATTGAATTATAAATTAATTTTCTATGATTAATTCTATTCAAAGAGATAATTATAATAATAATAACAAAATAATAGATATCATATATATATATATATATATATATATATATATATATCACTTTCATGTTTACAAAGCACATTACAAATATGTTGTTTTTCTGTGCATACCCTTTGATCCAGCAGTGTTACTACTGGGATTATATCCCAAAGAGATTATAAAGAAGGGAAAGGGACCTGTATGTGCACGAATGTTTGTGGCAGCCCTTTTTGTAGTGGCTAGAAACTGGAAACTGAATGGATGTCCATCAGTTGGAGAATGGCTGAATAAATTGTGGTATATGAAAATTATGGAATATTACTGTTCTGTAAGAAATGACCAACAGGATGATTTCAGAAAGGCCTGGAGAGACTTACACGAACTGATGCTGAGTGAAATGAGCAGGACCAGGAGATCATTATATACTTCAACAACAATACTAGATGATGACCAGTTCTGATGGATCAGGCCATCCTCAGCAACGAGATCAACCAAATCATTTCTAATGGAGCAGTAATGAACTGAACTAGCTATACCCAGAAAAAGAACTCTGGGAGATGACTAAAAACCATTACATTGAATTCCCAATCCCTATATTTATGCACACCTGCATTTTTGATTTCCTTCACAAGCTAATTGTACAATAATTCAGAGTCTGATTCTTTTTGTACAGCAAAATAATGTTTTGGTCATGTATACTTATTGTGTATCTAAGTTATATTTTAATATATTTAACATCTACTGGTCATCCTGCCATTTAGGGGAGGGGGTGGGGGGGGTAAGAGGTGAAAAATTGGAACAAGAGGTTTGGCAATTGTTAATGCTGTAAAGTTACCCATGTATATATCCTGTAAATAAAAGGCTATTAAATTAAAAAAAAAAAAAACAAATATGTTGTTTTTCCTGGCAACTCTAAGAGGTAGATGCTATTGTTTTTTAGATGACAAAACTGAGGCAGATACTTGTCAAGTGAATTGCCCAAACTTATATAGCTAGTGTCTGAAACTGGATTTTAATCCATGTCTTCCTATATTGAGGTCTAGTTGTCTATATATTGCAACATATAGATGCCTCTTGATCAGAAACTACTAAGAGAATAAAAATCAAATAGATGATTGAATCTCCTAAATATATAGAAATCCCACTAAGAAAAAATACCAATCCATAGATCTTGAGATGGCTTGGGAGATTATAGTAGATGATCAGTTTTTATCTCTAAATCTGGAGACTGAAATAACATTTTTCCCTAAGCTAAGGGGTAAGCATTTGGGCATCAAGGACTACACTGAGTTAGAGAAAACTGGATTTAAATCAAATGTTAGTTTTGTGGTGTTGGAAAAGGCATTTAATTTCTCAATACCACAAAGCACTATACATCACAGTACAATTACTAATGGTCCAGTTAAGGAATAAGTAATATGGATGTCAAGACATCCTCTTCAAAAAATATGCAGAGAAGCAGAGAACTGATAACCAGTAAAGAGCATTGAATTCTGTTCAAAGCAACAAAATATCATGACTTAAAAATACTGATTATGAAATATAATTACCACCTCTTGACATAGAGATGTAAAGTACATTGTCTATGTATTCTATTTACACTAGTTTATCTAAATGACACTCAAGCAGTTGCTTTGATCACTATTTCAGTAATTTTGACTTCATCAAGAGAAACTTTAATTACTGCTTTGTAGGAGAGCAGAAGAAAGAGACATAAGGCTGACTATTACACTATCCTCAGAGAGAAGGCATCAAATTAGAGTTATATCTATCTCCCCTACCCATTCAATGTAACTAATCTGGGGGAATGATTTTTCTTAGGTTAAAACCACATTACTTTTTACTATTCTTTTAAAAGAAAGTGATGTTGCAAGCTATATAAGAATGCTTGATGTCTTCCATCAAATGCAAATTACAAAAATAACATTGCAAATAGTTCAAAGTGAGTAAACTATTTATCCAAGAAGATATTCAACAGAAATCATAGAAAATAAACAGATTAGAACATATCAGGCAATATACAAAGTTTTCCCAAGAAGAGTAAGATATTGCAGCTCAACCAAAAGAGAAATGACTAACTCTTATCCAAGGCTAAATTTCCAAAGTCTCGATAGAACCTATTCACTCTCTTTCCCCCTTCCTTATATGAATATTCTTTTCTTTCATCATGATTAGTAAGGTAACAGACTAGATATTCAGAAAGAAATAATCAAACTCAGATAGAATCAAATTCTAGATTTATTTTGCTTTACTATCCAATTATAGAAAGGAATAGTCATAATTTGATTAGATCAAATATAAAGGCAGAGTAATATCACAAAACCCTAAAAAAGAAAGAGTATCAAGAACATAGTTGTTAACAATGTCAAATGTTATAGAATTGAATGCAAAAAAATTTTTTGATAAAAAGTCCATTGGATTTTTTAAATTAGAAGATAAATAACTTTGGAAAGAATAATTTCAAATAAGTGAAGAGGTCACAAGTTAGATTGCAAAGGAATGAGAAGTGAAAGGAGCAGAAGTCTAAATAATATAAAGTTTTTTTTTCCCTAGAATTTTTGAAAGGGGCAAAAAATTTAGGACATTAGTTTGCAAAGATAGTCAAAATAAGTGAGGACTATTTAGTTATTGGCACTATTTTGTTTGTTGATCCTTTAAATGTCTTATCTAAACAACTTGATGAATACATAAAATATGGTATTTTATCAATAAAAAGTTAATTGATTGATAATAAATTGTTTGGCTGGACTTCTGGAAATGGAGCAAGGATGACAGAGTAAAGCTAGGATACTACTGAAGCTCTCTCAATTTCCCTTGAAAACCACATGAAATCAAGCCTCTGAACAGAGTCTTATGTAATGAAACCTCTCTCCAGCTCAAGATAGATTGGAAAAACTTGAAGAAAAATCAGTCTCACAGGAGTGAAAAGTGCTCAGCACAGCTCAGACAAATTATGGGAAAGTCAGCGGGAGGGTCTTAATCACAGCAAATCAGCAACTGAGACCTTAGTCCTGAATCAATACAAGAGCAAATCAGTGGGGCAGCCTCCAGTCCCAAATCAGAAGGCAAACTCTGGGAAATCAGACTACTTCCTGAAAAGAGCAGGCAAAGCTATCCCTACCAACACAAGGCAGAAAGAAAGAACAAAATATATATAGGAGAAAAAATAGGATGGAGGGTAATCATAAATGTGAATGTAAATGTGATGAATTCTCCCCAAAACAGAAGAAAATAGAAGAGTGGATTAAAAAAACAAAATCCTACACTATGTTGTTTATAAGAAATACATTTGACATGGAGATACACATTCAGAGTAAAGGTGAAAGGCTGGAACAATATTTATTATGCTTCAGCCAAAGTAAAAAAAAAAAAGTAGGGGTAGCAATTCTAATCTCAGATAAATCAAAAGTAAAAATAGACCTTATTAAAAGAAAATATGAGGAAGGAAAGTACATCTTGATTAAGAGTACTGTGAACAATGAAGTACTAACAATACTAAATGTGTATGCACTAAGTTATACAGCAAATTCCTAGAGATTTAAAGTCAGTTACCGAAAGAAATAGACAGCAAAACTATACTAGTGTGAGATCTCAATCTTTCCCTTTCAGAATCAGACAAATCTAACTACAAAATACACAAGAAAGAAAATAGGGAAGTTAATAGAATCATAAAAGAAACCTAGATATGACAGAACTCTGGAGAAAACCGAATAGTGACAGAAAGGAATTCACCTTTTTGTTGGCAATACATGACACTTGCACAACAATTGAGCAGGTATCAAGGCATAAAAACTTCACAATCAAATGCAAACAGGGAGAAATAGTAAATGCTTTGTTCTCAGACCAGCTTGCAATAATAATCATATTCAATAAAGGATCAAGGTAAGATAAACAAAACTAATTGGAAATTAAATAGTCTAATTCTAAAAAATGACTAGGTCAAACAACAAATCACAGAAACAATCTATAATTTCTTCAAAGAGAATGACAATAATGAGACAGCATACCAAAACCTATGGGATGCAACCAAAGCAGTTCTTAGGGGAACTTTTACATCTCTAAATAGTTATGAATAAAATAGAGAAAGAGGAGATCAATGAATTAGGCATGCAACTAAAAAAGCTAGATAGAAAAAAAAAATGAAAACCCTCTAAATAAATACCAAATTAAAAATTCTGAAACTCAAAGGAGCTATTAATAAAATTGAACCTAAAAAAACTATTGAACCAATAAATAAAACTAATAGGTGATTTTATTAAAAACACTAACAAAGTAGATAAACTTGGTTTAACTTTGGTTAATCTGACTAGAAAAAGGAAAGAAGAAAACCAAATCACCAGGATCAAAAATGAAAATGTTGTGGCAGTGGTGGTGCAGTGGATAGGGTACTAGCCCTGAAGTCAAGAGGACCTGAGTTCAAATCTGGACTCAGACACTTAACACTTCCTAGTTGTGTGACCAATTGTCTCAGCAAAAAAACAGAAACAAAAACAAAACAAACAAACAGAAAACCTAACAAAAATAAAAATTGTTTAAATTACTACCAATGACAAAAAATTAAATAAGTAGGAGCTATTTTGCACAGCTCTGTGGCAGCAAGTATGATAATTTAATTGAAATGGATGAATATTTACAAAGACATAAATTGCCCAGATTAAGAGAAGAGGAAATCAATAACTTAAACAGTCCCATTTTAGAAAAAAGAAATTGAACAAGCCATTAATGAACTCTCTAAGATATAATCTCCAGAGCCAGATGAATTCACAAGTGAATTCTCTATCAAACATTTAAAGAACAACACTATATTTCAATTTTATGTAAATTAGTTGAAAAAACAGGTAAAGAAAGACTACTGCTAAATTCCTTCTATGACACAAATATGGTACTGATACCTAAACCAGGAAGAGCCAAAATAGAAAAAGGTCAATCTCCCTAATGAATATTGATGCAAAAATTTTAACCAAATATAATCAAAGAGACTATACAATAATTTATCAGCAGGATTATATACTATGACTAAGTAGGATTTATATCAGGAATGCAGGACTATTTCACTATCAGGAAAATTATTCCCATAATCAAGCATATCAATAACAAAACCAACAGAAATAATAATCTCAATAGAGCAAAAAAAAAAAAAAAAGCTTTTGACAAAATACAGCACCCCTTCTTATAAAAAATACTAGAGAGTATAGGGATAAAGGGAATTTACCTTAAAATAATAAGCTGTTTCTATCTAAAATCTATAGCAAGAATTATTTGTAATGAAGAGAAGCTGGTTACATTCCCTTATAGGATTAGGGGTGAAACAAGGATGCCCATTACCATCACTTTATTCAACATTGCACTAGAATTGTTGGTATTAGCAGTAAGAAAAAAAAAATTAAAGGAATTAGAATAGACAATGAGGAAATAAAAATATCACACTTTGCAGATGATATTATGATATACTTAAAGAATCCTAGAAAATCATCAGCAAAATTACAGTATATAAAATAGAATTACACAAATCGTCAGAATTTCTATATATTACTGACAAAGCCCATCAGCAAGAGATAGAAAGAGAAATTCCATTTAAAATTATTATAGACAATACAAAATACTTGGGGGGTCTACTTGCCAAGACTCAAGAACCATATGAGCAAAATTACAAAACACTTCTCACACAAATAAAGTCAGATCTAAACAATTGGAAAAATATCAACTGCTCATGGGGTAAGGCTGAGTGAATGTAATAAAAATGAAACTATTAACTAAATTAATCTACTTATTTAGTGCCATACCAATCAAACTCCCAAGAAATTATTTTAAAGATCAAGAAAAAATAATAATAAAGTTCAACTGGAAGAACAAAAGGTCAAGAATTTCAAGTGAATTAATGAAAAAATTTCAGTGAAGGTACTCTAGCTGTGCCAGATCTAAAACTATATTTTAAAGCATCAGTCACCAAAACCTGTTATGGGCCAGAACTCTGAAGTTGAAACAAAAGATTCTTACAAGGTACTAAGTCAGTTGAATTGATAGAGACAATAGTTACCTAATTTAGCATGGTTCAGTATGATTGATTTAATCCTACTAGGAGATGTTATGGGCCAGAACTTGAAACTAGGCATTAAGTGGAATTGAGGAGACAATGGTTAAATCTAGTTTAGCATTGATTTAATCCTACAAAAAATAATGGTTTCCTAGTGATATAATAATTGGTTTGTACTCAGTATGTAGCATATAAGTTAGAAGCCTCAGCCAGGGAGATTGAGAGATTCAGAGACAAAAGTACAGAAGCCTGGAGGCTGAAAGCTGGAGCACAAGCCCAAGCCCTTGGATTCAGTCAAATTCATCCTACCTCACACCACCTTGGTGGCAGGCTCTCCTCCTTCACTTCTCTGCTGAAAGGAAGACTCCAGAAGGCCTCCAGAAAACTAGTCAAGTGAAGTGAGATAAGACTGAAAGAGATAATAAAGGATTTGGACTTTAACACCTGGCTGTACTTGTGGTGATTACTGAACTAGAACTCATTATTGAACAACAAATAGATAATTTTGATTATATTAAGTTGAAAAGTTTTTGTACAAACAAAAGTAATGCAGACAAGATTAGACAGGAAGCAAAAAATTCAGAAAACATTTTTACACTTAAAGGTTCTAATAAAGGCCTCATTTCTAAAATATAGAGAGAATTGACTCAAATCTATAATAATTTAAGCCATTCTCTAATTAATAGATGGTCAAAGAATATGAAGAGACAATTTTCAGATTAAGAAATTGAAACCATTTCTAGTTGTATGAAAAGGTGCTCTAAATCACTATTGATCAGAGAAATGCAAAATAAGACAACTCTGAGATACCACTAAACACTTCTCAAATTGGATAAGATGACAGGAAAAGATAATGACAAATGTTGGAGGGGATGTGGGAAAACTGTGACACTGATACATTATTGGTGGAACTGTGAATGGATCCAACCATACCAGAGAGCAATTTGGAACTATGCTCAAAAAGTTATCAATTGTGCATACCCTTTGATCCAATAATGTTACTACTGGGCTTATATCCCAGAGATCTTAAAGGAGGGAAAAGGACCCACATGTGCAAAAATGTTGTGGCAGCCCTCTTTGTAGTGGCAAGAAGCTGGAAACTGAATGGATGCCCATCAGTTGGAGAATAGCTGAAAAAATTATGGCATATGAATGCTATGAAATATTATTTTTCTGTAAGAAACTATCAGCAGCTTGATTTCAGAGAGTCTGGGAGAGACTTACATGAACTGATGCTAAGTGAAATGAGCAGAACCAGGAGATCATTATACATGGTAGTAACAAGATTATATAATGATCAATTCTGATGGACGTAGCTCTCTTCAATAATGTGATGATTCAGACTAGTTCCAATGATCTTCTGACAAAGAAAGTCATCTGTATCCAGAGAAAGAAGTATAGGAACTGAGTATGGTTCCCAACATAGCATTTTCACTCTTTTTGTTATTGTTTGCTTGCATTTTATTTTCTTTCTCATTTTTTTCTGTTTGATTTGATTTTTCTTGTGCAGCAAGATAATTGTATAAATATGTATGCACATATTGGATTTAACCTATATTGCATTACTTGTCATCTAGGAAGGATGTAGGGGAAGGGAAAGGAAAATTGGAACACAAGGTTTTCCAAGTGTCAATGTTAAAGAAAAAAAAAATTTACCCATGCATATGTTTTGAAAATAAAAAGGTTTAAAAAAAATAAAAATTCAAACAAATAAATAAATAAGTAAAAATGTAAACTTCTAACATTCAGAAACTGATTATGCATTCCATCCAGAATGATAAGAGTGGGTTTTGCTCCATGTTGTGAGTATCTAGAAGAGCATGTCTATGAAGTAGCTCTTCCCATTTAAAATGTTTTCTATCAGGATTCACATGTGCCAAAATGTTTATAGCAGTTTTTATTGTAGTGGCAAGGAACTGGAAACTAAGTGAATTTCAAAGAACTGACTTGGGGAATGGCTGAATAAGTAATGGTATTTGGATATTATAGAATATTATTTTTCTCTAAGAAATAATCAGCAGGATGGTATCAGAAAGGTTTGTAGAAAATTACATGAAATGATGATAAGAGAAGTGAGTAGAACCAAGAGAACATTGTAAATAGCAACAATAGGATTATGTGATGATCAATTCTGATAGATGTAGCTCTTTTCAACAATGAGGTGAATCAATCCAATTCCAACAGACTTAAGATAGAGAGAGCCATCTGCACCCAGAATTAGGATTGTCCAGACTGAATGTGGCTCACAATAGTGTTTTCACATTTTGTTGTTGTTTGCTTGCTTTTTTTTTTTTTCATTTTTTTCCTTTTTGATCTGATTTTCTTGTGCAGCATAATAAATGTGGAAATATGTATAGAATAATTCTATGTGTTTAACATATATTGGATTACTTGCTGTCCAGAGGGGTGGTGGGGGAAGGGAGAGAGAAAAATTTGGAACATAAGGTTTTACAAGCGTGAATGTAGAAAATTACATATTTTGGGGAAAAAAAAATTTATTAAGAAAAAGATTTTTTTTCTCTGTGCTTGAGTCTCATCTTTCTAACTTCTGTTGCCTTATGCCATTACATAGACAACCACTCCCTCCCAGCAATTTTTACCCAGGGTATTCCACTCTTAAAAACTCTCATGGCCAGATAGAACTTCTCTTCTCAGCCAGCTGACAGGAACTTGCCCAACCTCTCCACCAAACTGCTCCAAATTCCTTTAAACAAAGACTCTAAACAAATTTTAGAGCATCAGAGAACCCAAAAAAGATTGTGTAGAGCATCTTTCCGTTGAAGGCAACCTAGAAGCTCAGCAGAAAAGATCTGAAACACCGGGTGGAGGTATCAGTGCAACCCTGGAACCAGCCCAGCCCTGGCTCAGGACCCAATTTCTGAATCAGTGACAGTATTGGTGGCTTCCAGACCTCTCAGCCCAGAGACACCAAAGAGGAGCCGCAAGATCTGCAGAAAATTTCTGAGCAACCAGAATGCGAAGGTAGTGCACAATTCCAGCACAAGTCCAATCCTGGCCCCAGCTCTGGCCCGGACCTTAGCATTAGCAAGTTGGGACTTCTGAATCAGCAACAGTACTGGAGGCTTCTAGACTCTCAGTCTGGTGACACCAGGGAAGATTGGAAGATCAGGGGAGAGAGTCTGTAGCAACAGACTGGAAGCCTCTGGTGTGCAATCCCAGCATAGCCCTGGTCAGTGAAGTCCCACCCCCAGCTAGCATTCTAGGTCATATAGCTACAGTGGGACAGAGACACACCTAAAAGGCCCCAGGCAGAAGAGAGTGTTTGTGGTGAGATTCCTAGAAGGATTTCTGAAAATAGCTACACAAAACCCCTGAAGCTTGGGATGATACACACTTCACCCTAAAAACAGAGGCCACTTTAACAAAGAGTTAAAAGCAGAGTAATAGGCTAGGAAAATGAGCAGAAAACAAATAAAAAAATCTGATCTTTGACAGTTATAATGATAAAGTAGATCAAAATACACTATCAAAAGATCTTAATAAAGTCAAAGCTCCTACATCCAAAACGTCCAAGAAAAATAAGAATTGGGCTCAGGCCACAGAAAAGCTCAAAAGAGACTTTGAATATCAAGAGATAGTGGAAAAATTAAGAAAAGAATTGAGAGTGCTGCAAAAGGAAAAACAAAAAGGTAATGAGGAGAAGAATCCCTTAAAAAGCAAAATTGAACAATTGGAAAAAAAAGCTCACTGAGGAAAATAATTCCTTAAAAAATAGAATTGAGCAAATGGAAGCTAATGACTTCATGAGAAATCAAGATACAATAAAGCAAAACCAAAAAATATATAAAAAAATAGCAAATAAATATCTCATTGGAAAAATAATTTGCCTGAAAAATAGGTCCAGGAGAGGTAATTTAAAAATAATTGGTCTATCTGAAAGTATGAATAAAAAAAAGAGCCTGGACATCATCTTTCAAGAAATTATCAAAGAAAACTGTCCTGATATTGTAGAGCCCAGAAGGTAAAATAAAAATTAAAAGAATCCCCCAGTCACTTTCTGAAAGTGATCCCAAAATGAAAACTCCCAGGAATATTATAGCCAAATTCTGGAACTCTGGTGAAAATATTTCAAGAATTCAGAAAGAAACAATTCAAGTATAGTGGAACCACAGTCAGAATAACACAAGTACCAGAGGACTTGGAATATGATATTCCAGAGAGCAATGGAGCTAGGATTGCAATCAAGAATCACTTACCCAGCAAAACTAAGTATAATCCTTCAGAGGAAAAGGTGGTTTATTCAATGAAACAGAGGATTTTCAAAAAATGACAAAAAGACTAGAACTGAATAGAAAATTTGATTTTCAAATACAGGACTCTGGAGAAGCATAAGGAGGTAATCAGGAAAGTGATATCATAAGGAATTAATAGGCTTTAATTGTTTACATTCCTACTTGGGAGAATGATACTTGTAACTCATTAGATTGTTCTCATTATTATGGCAGTTAGAAGGAGTATGTATGAGCAGAGGACATGGCTGTGAGTTAAATATGAATAGATACTATATTTTTTAATGATGAAATTAAATGGTGAGAGAGAAATGTACTGGCAGAAAGGGATAGTAGAATGGTGCAAATCATATGCCATTAAAAAAGAGGCAAGAAAAAGCTTTACAGTAGAGGGAAAAGGGGGGCAATGAGGGTGAGTGGGTGAAAAAAGAGAGAATAATTGAGAGGGAATATAATTAGCAATAGTAATTGTAAAAATATGATCACCTTAGTAAAATTGTAGAGCTGTTTCTCTTTAACTATGCTGACCTAGTGAGAGGTCTCTAATTCATCAGGCAGACCATTGAGAGAATAATCATTAGCTTAAAGAAAACTAACTCTGTCCTTTCATATTTGATTAATTTCATAGTCAACATTTTCCTGAAAGGAAAAAGAGAATTAGTAATGTTCAACAGTGAGATTCCTGTGATGTGTGACTTTTCTAGTACATTGCATTTAAAGGAAAATAACAACAATCCAAAATCATTCATTAGAAAAATGCATGCTGTCATTTAGGCTGTATCTAGAGGGTACCATAACAGTTGGCTGAAGAGGAAAGAATTCTAATAGCCAAGAAGTTTTTTTTGTCTGTTTCACACAAAATACCTAGACTGTTTTATGTTTTTTAGTTTATTGATAGAATTGACCAATTGTTTTATTCTCGTCAACAAAATGACAATAAATAGCTCTTTCTTTTATTAAATTTATTTTTAATTTATTGAATAAAACAAGCATTTCCATTACAATTAAATAGATGATTGTACATATAACTACAAATTTACTATGCAAAAGTTGCTATCCCTTTCAAGTATACCACAATTTTTTTTCTCTATTTTATACTATTGGTTTTATTATGAATGCTTTTATGACTGCTAAATATATTCACAGAACTCCATAACTTACTCTCTACTACACACATATTTATCTATCAAATTAACTTTCTTGTTGTTTCTTGCCTATGACACACAATATTCTATCTCTATGCCCTTTGAGAGCTACTCCTCATGCCCCCAATGCACTCTCTCTCTTCAGTATCACTTACCAAAATCCCTAGTTTCCTGCAAAACTCATTTCAAACATCCTTCCCTACAAAAGACTTTTTCTGATGCTCCCAACTACAATAGTACCATTTCCCAAATTATTTTTCATTAATTCATTTATTTGTTCTGTTTTTATTTTGTAACATTAATGCATTGCTATCTCATTCCTTGAGGGCATCCTTTTTGTCTTTGTATTCCCAGCATCCAGGACAAAGCCTTTTTTAAAAAAAATCATGAACAGGAAAGTGACCTGAAACTAAGAAAAATATTATTCCTCTACACTGGCCAATAGCAGGTTTCCAATAAGTATTTCTTGATTGATACCTAAATCTCATGCCATTAAAAGCAATAAAAGATGTTTCTATTTGAAAATGATGCAGGTCAGATGACAGAGTGAACTACAAATGAAACTCAAGATATACAATAACCTCCTTTATTACTGTACAAAATGTAAGAAAATTAAGTTCTCTGAAATATATTTCAGAATTAATAAATTTAAATATGTTAATTGCCAAATAGAAAGATATTCTAGGAACTGGATTCAAATACTGTGTTACATCAATTATTCTCTCAGTGTCAGTTTCTGTTTCTGTAAAAGGGGAGAATTGTAGGACATAGTGTTAAGCTCCCACAAATACATGAAAATTTGGATCCAAAGGGTTTGTTTATTTCACTTTATATAAGAATAAAAGCAGAAAAAAAACTCCTACAAAATTAATATTGGTTATGGAAAAAACAAGATTTTATCTTCCTCCTCTATAACACTTCTGCAAACTTTTTTCCTAAAGGCAGACAGAGAATATAAATATTTATTGGCAAAGGGATAGAAAAATAAGTATTTTACTGCTTAAATTAGCAGAAGCATGGGCCAAAAATGAAGGTGTATCCTAACCCTTCTTTGTGAGAGTGAAAGTGACCTTCAGTTCTTGAAGGACAAGTTTTATTAAAATCTACCAAACTTAAAAGGCTCTGATAATTGGTCCAGAGATGAGAACAGGTCAATATATGTCTCTCGTCTAAGGATCTGAATATAACTGGAGATTCTCATTGTTCTAATTGGAGATTGTCATTACTCTGATAACAGGATAATTATTAGGGATCACGATTTTTGGTCAATTTTTTCAAGACCCTATCATAATTTGTAGAGGGTTCAGAGGACCATGAGAAACTATGTTGCATAACAGACAGCTGACCCCAAAGCCAAGAAGAACTGGATTTAAAATCCAGATAAGAAAACAGGTAAGAAAGCCTGAGGAAATTGTGTCCTGAAAGAGAGAGAGAATGGAGAAAGAGGAAGAAATAAAAAGAGCAAAAAGGGTGACATGGTCAAGACTGCATTTTAGGAAGATTATATTTGTGCATATTATATTGGGGTAAGGAGACACTTAAGGCAAGGAAGGCAATTAGAAAAGGAGTGCCAGTGGCCTAGACAAAAAGAGAGGAGAGTTGTACAAAGGTGATTGTGTGAGTGGAAAAAAGTGCAGATAAGTAGGTAGGTAGGTGGGTGGGTAACTAAATAAGAGAGACAGACAGACAGGAAAAACAGAGAGCGAGAGACAGAGACAGAAACAGAAACAGAGATAGAGACAGAGACAGACACACAGAGAGAGAGAGAGAGAAAGAGAGAGAGAGAGATGATGCTATGAAGGTAAAAAATTACAAGATCTGACAATACAGTGAATATGAGAAGTGAAGTGAATATAAGTGAGTAATCAAGGAAGACACAAAGGCAACAAGTTTCGAGCAGTTGGGAGAGTAGTAGTATCTTTAACACTAAGAAAAAATGTGAGAAAAAGGGGGAAGTTTTTTTTGGTTAAAAAAAATTAAGTTTTGTTATGGACATCATAAGTTTGAGATAATAAAAACAATTCTATTCAAAATATTGAAAAAAGGAGCAATGGTCAGGAATGTGATTATGATTGGACATATAGATAAGAGTGTCATTCAGATAGATGTGATAATTGAATCAATGGGAGCTGATGGAACCACCAAACAAGATAAGGGAGGAAGAAGAAAACATCTCCAAGTAAGAGCCTTAGAGAACATCTACTTTGTGGGCATGACTTAGAGAAAGATCCAGCCAAGATGACTGAGAAGGATCAAGAAGACAGATAGAATAAAAAAACCAGGAAAGAGCAATATCATAAAAAAGCCTAGAGAAAAAATAGGATCCACTAAGAGGTAACCTATGTTGTCAAAAGCTAAATAAAAGTGAAGAAATTGAGGGTTGAGAAAAATCCTATGCATTTGATCATTAAAAAATCACTCATGACATTGGAGAGAGCGGTTTCAAATGTAATGGTAATATCAAAAGTCAGACAACTTGGGATTTAGAAGTGAATGAGAGAATAATGAATTGAAGGACCTAATGTTGATAGTTTTCTCAAGGACATTGGTCAAAAAGGGAAAGAGAAATAATGGGCAATAACTACCATGAATTGAGGGACAACATAAGGATTTTTTTTTTTTTTTTTACGAATAGAGGAAATATGAGTGACTTTATAGAGAGCTGGAAATCAATCAGATAGGAAAAGAATGAAGATTAGAGGGGGTATGATTAGAATTGTGGGAACAATTTGCTATCAAAGCTGGAAGCATTAGAATCAATGTTACATGGAAAATAGTTTACCAATGTCACTGAGAGTAAGTGCAAGAGAAGGTCCTCTAATTCCACAATTGGTATTGGGCTATACTTTGTATGTGTGTATAGGATAACAATATCAAAAAAACCCTCATTTTTTTGAAGAATGAGATAAATAAAAATGGAAGAAAAGGTTTATATTTTAATAAAAGATGTTTATGCCATATTTCAGAAATGGAAAGTTTTTACTCATAGATAAAATATTTTTAAATACCACACTTCTAATTCTACCAAGCTAAAATTAAGAAACTCCTAGTGAAATGTGATATCTGAATTGACCTGAAATACCACTTCACACTGATGATGAAGAGAATAAAGGATTTTATCTTCACATATCCTTATAGACATACAATTAAGACATTTTTTTCCTAAAGAGTGTTTGCTAAGAATCACAAATGTAGAATTAAAAAATATAACATTCAGTTTGGTCCATAGCTAGTACATTTTAACAAAGTAAGGCACTCTTGAAAGCTAGAGCATTGATCATGAAATCAGGGGGACCTGAGTTCAAATTTGACCTCAGATACTTAACACCTCCTACCTGTGTGACCCTGAGCCAATCATTTAATCCCAATTGTCTCAGGAAAGGAAAAGCAAAGCACTCTCTAGCAAACACATAACTCAGAACCCATGTGACTTATAGTCATATGTATATTTCTTGGGCCTCTAGTTACCAACTCAGAATTCTTGACAAAACAGAGAATGGAGGAAAAATCTCATTCTTTTCTTTCCATATTAGAGTATAGTTGAAGGAGAGAAGCTAAAGGAATTTTTCATTTTGGTCTCCATTTGACCATTTTAATTTTATCTTGACATTTCTAAAAAAAAGATATGAATCACTGTATTAAACTTCTCCTGCCATCTTGTCCCATTCTTCCTTCAGTTCCTACCTTTCTTGCCAATTATTTTATGTAAGCTTAGAAATAGCTCATCATGCGATTTTGGAATAATTTTTTATCCATAGGCATAAAGCAATGAAACTGGCTCAAAGTCTGGAATATCCGAGTTCACATCATATATCAGAAACTAATTGTGTGACCCTGGACAAGTCATTTAAATTCTACTGCCTGAGTTTCCTAATCTCAACAATGAGGAAAATAATAACATCTCTCTCCCAGGGTTGAAATGGAAAAATACCAACACTGAAGTGCCATATAAATGCTAGTTAGTATTGTTATTGTTACTTTCCTTTATTATCTACAAATCTCTACCTCTTTTCACTTCAAGAATCTGGAACCCAGAGTTCCCAGGTTTGAATAGTCGCTTAGCTGCTTGCTGGCTTTGTGTGTTTAGTCAAATGTCTTCCACTTTCTAGGTTTCATTTTCATTATCTGTAAGAGTAGGGCATTAGACTAATTTTTTAAACCAAAAAAAAAAACTCCTTTCCAGCTCTATATTCTGACATCCTAAACTGCTGTGAGGATTAGCAATATAATAGAATCACAAAATACCAGACTTAGAATTTCTTTAAAACTCTGCATGAAAGAAATCCCCAAATTAAATAAGCAAAAATTGTGGAATTCTCCAAGATGGCTTTGCTGACACAGCTAGGAGACACAGTGAAGAGTTTTACACTTAGAGTTAGGAATACTTTGATTCAAACTCTGCTCCAGATAATTATCCAGACCATGTGATTCTGATCAAGGCTCTTAATCAATTTCCCTCAGTTTCTTCATCTGTAAAATATGGAGAATCTAGTATCTCTACCTCTAAGGATGGTGGCAAGGACCAAATGAGATAACAAATGTAAAGTACTTTGAAATCTTAAAGTATTAAAGAAATGTTATCATTGCCATCATCATCACAAGTATAGGAATACAAATAAAGGACTACAAAATACTGACAGAAATCAAGTAGAAAAAACATCTTTCATTTTTACACTGGGATATTTCCTGAAATGTAACATAAATATATAATACATGAAGCATTTTAAGTTTTATTAATTTAATTTGAAGAGACTCATACAACTCTCAGATCCCCTTCTAGGTCATATTTATTCTCATTAAGCTTACTTAGTGTACAAATACATATGTGTGCATTTGTAATCTTTTTTTAGATTGTGTATTTTTTTAAGTTAAAGTCACTTTAGTAGCAGATTTTACACAGAGTATTAGAAATTATTTAAAAGTACTTTCTGGGTCAGAGAAGACCTAAAAATAAATATTTTAATGACTTTTCCTTCTAAATATGCATAAATTTAGCATATCTTGGAGGATCATTAGAATTTGATAAATAGGAAAAATCCACTGTTTGTTGAGAGTGAGAATTTTGAAGTTGAAGCAAGTTGACAGCATCATTTTAAGTTAATCCTGTTTGTGAAATGTGCTAAGTTTCAGAAACAGACACTGAAGCTCCTTATTTATTGGTAACAGGAATAAAAAATGTCTAAAATTAAAGATCATTTTTCTCACCCTTAGCAACATGTTTCAACTCTGATATAATACTGCTAAGATGGAAAGTGTCTAGAGAAGGGCAAGGGTCTCAAATTCATTCCACATGAGTATAGATCGAAAGAACTAGAGATCTTTAGCTTGGAAAGGGGAAAATCTACATGGGATGGAGAGGATACTTGTCTTCAAGCATTTAACAGACTGTCAGGTGAAATAGGCATCAGGCTTGCTCCTACTTCCCAGAAGGCAAAACTAGGAAACAAGAAAAGAGCTACAAAGAGGAAATTAGACTTGATATCAGGAGAACTTTCTTCCAAATTATTGTCATCCCAAAGCAGACTGAGCAAATTCAGCCTATAAGGGAATTAAACATTGTACTATATAGTATCGAGGAAATTCTTGAGCTGGTAAAAAGTTGTCCTCTAATGTTCATTTTAGCACTAAGGAGTATCATTCAAAGCAATTTACTAATAAAGTCTGTTGGTAATTGGAATAGTTGATATTTACATAACATTTTCAGGTTTACAAGGCACTATAAACATATAAACTGAGACAGAAGCTATTATTGTATCTATTTTATAAGAAACTGAGGTTAAAAGAGGCAAGAAATATTTATTAAGTGTATGCTATGTGTCAGGCACTGATAGGCACTGGGCATACAAAAAAGGGCAAAAATATTGTTTCTGTCCTCAAAGAGCTAACATTTTAATTGGGAAGATAATATTTATATCAACTAATATAGATTAAATTCATACAAAGTAGATGGAAAGCAATCTTGCAAGGGAAAGGTTATAGCAGCTACAATGATAAGAAAGGCCCACTACAGAAGTTTACACTTAGGCCAATTCTTAAAGGAAAACCGGAAAACTAATAAATAAAGAGGTAGGACCAGTGCCAAAGATATGGAGAATAAAGATGAGTGTTGTCTGCTCCATCAAAATGTGTACAGGAGAGATAGGTGTACTTGGAATGAAGGAAAATTTCAAGATATAAAGGGCTTTTGGAGGTAAGTGGGAGCTACTGAAGTTTATTAAGTAGGGGGATGATATGGTCAGACATAAACTTCAAGAAAATTATGTCAGCACCTCAATGGCAAATAGATTGGAGTGAGGAGAGACTAGAAGCAAGCAAGTTAGTTTGAAAAATTGTGCCGAGACATTGCAAACAAAAGTAAAAAGGAGGAAATAGTGAACTTATCCTTTCCAGATCATAAAAGAATAAATATTGTGATCAGTTTGGGGCAGCACAAAATAAATATCTAAACCTAAATGAGGACTGATTAATCAAGATCTAAATAATAAACTGGTAAAAATGTATTAAAATATTAACAGTTATGTGGAAGAGAATGATAACAATGTAATAATATAACAAAATTTCTGCAGATAAAGCATTCCTTATGGGGAAAAATATGTCCCTTAAAATACATTTTAAAAGTAGAAGAGGATTAAATAAACTGAATATGAATTTAAAAATAAAAAGCATACCGCACAAACCCAAAAATGATCACAAAAGACAATTTTTAAAATTAGGAAATAAATATATTTGAAATCAAAAAACTATAGAAAGAAAACTAAAATCTAGTTCTTTGAAAAGATTAATAATACCAACAGAATCGTTAAAAAGACAAAAAAAAAAATCAATTCAACAAAAGGTAAATGAACAAGCTAAGAGGTAACAACAAAGCTAAAAGAAAAAGAATTTTTCCAGCATAATCTGGGGATATTAGGATTGCAGGAAATACAGAATTAGTAATTGTAACCATAAATGTGAATGGGATGAATTCTCTCATAAAGAGGAGGCAGATAGCAGACTGGATCAAAACTCAGAACCTTACAATATGTTGTTCACAGGAAACACATTTAAAACAGGGAGATACATACAGAATAAAGGTAAAAGGCTGGAGCAGAATCTTTTCTGCTTCAGGTGAAGTCAAAAAAGCAGGGGTAGCCATCCTTATCTCAGATCAAGCAAAAGCAAAAATTGATCTACTTAAAAGAGATAAGAAAAGAAACTATATCTTGCAAAAGGGTACCACAGACAATGAAACAATATCAGTATTAAACATATATGCACCAAGTGGTATAGCATCTAACTTCCTAAAGGAGAAATTAAGAGAATTGCGAAATGAATGTTTGTGTTAGCCCTTTTTGTAGTGGCTAGAAACTGGAAACTGAATGGATGTCCATCAGTTGGAGAATGGCTGAATAAATTGTGGTATATGAATATTATTTAATATTACTGTTCTGTAAGAAATGACCAACAGGATGATTTCAGAAAGGCCTGGAGAGACTTACACGAACTGATGCTGAGTGAAATGAGTAGGACCAGGAGATCATTATATACTTCAACAACAATACTATATGATGACCAGTTCTGATGGACCTGGCCATCCTCAGCAACGAGATCAACCAAATCATTTCCAATGGAGCAGTAATGAACTGAACTAGCTATACCCAGAAAAAGAACTCTGGGAGATGACTAAAAACCATTACATTGAATTCCCAATCCCTATATTTATGCACACCTGCATTTTTGATTTCCTTCACAAGCTAATTGTACAATATTTCAGAGTCTGATTCTTTTTATACAGCAAAATAATGTTTTGGTCATGTATACTTATTGTGTATCTAATTTATATTTTAATGTATTTAACATCTACTGGTCATCCTGCCATCTAGGGGAGGGGGTGGGGGATAAGAGGTGACAAATTGGAACAAGAGGTTTGGCAATTGCTAACACTGTAAAGTTACCCATGCATATAACCTGTAAATAAAAGGCTATTAAATTTAAAAAAAAAAAAAGAGAGAGAGAGAGTTGCGAAAAGAAATAGACAGCAAAACTATAATAATGGGAGATTTCAATCTTGCCTTCTCAGAATTAGATAAATCAAAATCACAAAACAAATAAGAAAGAAATTAAAGAGGTAAATAGAATATTAGAAAAATTGATGTATGATAGATCTCTGGAGAAAACTGAATGGTGACAGAAAGGAGTATACTTTCTTCTCAGCAGTTCATGGAACCTACACAAAAATTGATCATATGTCCTAATGGACATAAAGACCTCAAAATTAAATGCAGGAAGGCAGAAATAATAAATGCTTTCTTTTCAGATCACAATGCAATAAAAACTATATTCAACAAAAAGTTAGGTGAATAGACCAAAAAGTAATTGGAAACTAAATAATCTCATCTTAAAGAATGATTGGGTGAAACAGCAAATTATAGACACAATAATTTCACTCAAGATAATGACAACGGTGAGACGTCATACCAAAATTTGTGGGATGCAGGCAAAGTGCTAATAAGGGGAAATTTTATATCCTTATAGGCTTACTTGAATAAAATAGAGAAAGAGAATATCAGTGAATTGGGTTTACAACTTAAAAAGCTAGAAAAAGACCAAATTAAAAAACCCCAATCAATTGCTAAACTTGAAATTCTAAAATTAAAAGGAGAAATTAATGATATTGAAAGTAAAAAAAACTATTGAACTAATAAATAAAACTAAGAGTTGGTTTATGAAAAAAACAATAAAATTGATAAACCATTGGTAAATCTGATTAGAAAAATGAGAGAGGAAAATCAAATTAGTAGTCTTAAAAATGAAAAGGGAGAACTTTCCCCCAATGAAGAAGAAATTAAAGAAATAATAAGGTGTTATTTTGCCCAACTTTATGCCAATAAATTTGATAACGTAACCAAAACGGATGATTACCTCCAAAAATATAGGCTTCCCAGATTATCAGAGGAGGAAGTAAGTTGCTTAAATAGTCCCATTTCAGAAAAATAAATAGAACAAGCTATTAATCAACTCCCTAAAAAAAGTCCCCAGGACTAGATGGATTTTCATGTGAATTCTGCAAACAGTCAAAGAACAACTAGCCCCAATGCTTTATAAACTATTTGAAAAAATAGGGAATGAAGGAGTCCTACCAAATTCCTTTTATGACACAGACATAGTACTGATACCTAAACCAGGTAGGTTGAAAACAGAGAAAGAAAATTATAGACCAATCTCCCTAATGAATATTGATGCGAAAATCTTAAATAAGATATTAGCAAAAAGACTACAGAAAATCTTCCCCAGGAAAATACACCACAATCAAGTAGAATTTATACTGGGAATGCAGGGCTGGTTCAATATTAGAAAAAATATCAGTATAATTGTCCATATTAATAACCAAATTAATAAAAACCATATGATCATCTCAATAGATGCATAAAAAGCATTTGATAAAATTCAACATCAATTCCTATTAAAAACACTTGACAATATAGGAATAAATGGACTTTTCCTTAAAATAATCAGTAGGATCTATTTAAAACCATCAGTAAGCATCATATTTAATGGGGACAAACTGCAACCAATCCCAATAAGAAAGAGATTAAAGGAATAAGAATAAGCAATGAGGAAACCAAATTATCACTCTTTACTGATGATGTGATGGTATACTTAGAGAACCCCAGAGATTCTACTAAAAAGTTATTAGAAACAATCCACACCTTTAGTAAAGTTGCAGGTTACAAAATAAACCCACATAAATCATCAGCATTCTTATATATCACTAACATAACCCAACAATTAGAGTTACAAAGAGAAATTCCATTTAAAGTAACTACTGATTGCATAAAATATTTAGGAATCTATCTGCCAACTGAAAATCAGAAACTTTATGAGCAAAACTACAGACCACTTTTCACACAAATTAAGTCTGATCTAACCAATTGGAAAAATATTAAATTCTCTTGGATTGGGCAAGCAAATATAATAAAGATGACAATACTACCTAAACTAATCTATTTATTTAGCACTATACCAATCAGACTCCCAAAAAACTATTTTGATGACCTAGAAAAAATAACAACAAAGTTCATATGGAAAAACAAAAGATCAAGAATTTCAAGGGAATTAATGAAAAAAAAATCAAATAAAGGTGGCCTAGCTGTACCAGATCTAAAATTATATTATAAAGCAGCGGTTATTAAAACCATCTGGTACTGACTAAGAAATAGACTAGTTGATCAGTGGAATAGGTTAGGTTCAAAGAACAAAACAGCCAATAACTTTAATAATCTAATGTTTGACAAACCCAAAGACCCCAGTTTTTGGAACAAGTATGCATTATTTGACAAAAATTCCTGGGAAAATTGGAAACTAATATGGCAGAAACTAGGCATTGACCCACACTTAACACCATATACCAAGATAAGGTCAAAATGTGTTCATGATCTAGGCATAAAGAATGAGATTATAAATAAATTGGAAGAGCATAGGATAGTTTACCTCTTAGACCTGTGGAAGAAGAAGGAATTTATGACCAAAGAAGAACTAGAGATCACTATTGACTACAAAATAGAAAATTTTGATTATATGAAATTGAAAAGTTTTTGTACAAAAAAAACTAATGCAGACAAGATTAGAAGGGAAACAATAAACTGGGAAAACATTTTTACAATCAAAAGTTCTGATAAAGACCTCATTTCCAAAATATATAGAGAATTGGCTCTAATTTATAAAAAATCAAGCCATTCTCCAACTGATAAATGGTCAAAGTATGTGGACAATTTTCAGCCGAAGAAATTAAAACTATTTCTAGCCATATGAAAATATGCTCCAAATCATTGTTAATCAGAGAAATGCAAATTAAGACAACTCTGAGATACCACTACATACCTGTCAGATTGGCTAGAATGACAGGGAAAGATAATGGTTTTCATCCAACCATTCTGTAGAGCAATTTGGAATTATGCTCAAAAAGTTATCAAACTATGCATACCCTTTGATCCAGCAGTGTTTCTACTGAGTTTGTACCCCAAAAAGATACTAAAGAAGGGAAAGTGACCTGTATATGCCAAAATGTTTGTGGCAGCCCTGTTTGTAGTGGCTAGAAGCTGGAAAATGAATGGATGCCCATCAATTGGAGAATGGTTGAGTAAATTGTGGTATATGAATATTATGGAATATTGTTGTTCTGTAAGAAATGATCAGCAGGATGAATACAGAGAGGATTGGCAAGAAATACATGAACTGATGCTAAGTGAAATGAGCAGAACCAGGAGATCATTATATACCTCAACAACGATACTGTTTGAGGATGTATTCTGATGAAAGTGGATTTCTTGGACAAAGAGATCTAACTCAGTTTCAAATGATCAAGGATGGACAGAAGCAGCTACACCGAAAGAATGAACACTAGGAAAAGCAAAAACTGCTTGCATTTTTGTTTTTCTTCCCAGGTTATTTATACCTTCTGAATCCAATTCTTCCTATGCAACAAGAGAACTGTTCAGTTCTGCAAACATATATTGTATCTAGGATATACTGTAAGCTATTTAACATGTATAGGACTGCTTGCCATCTGGGGGAGAGGGTGGAGGGAGGGAGGGGAAAAATCAGAACAGAAGTGAGGGTAAGGGATAATGTTGTAAAAAATTATCCTGACGTGTTCTGTCAATAAAAAATTATTAAAAAAAAAAAGAAAAAGAAAGAGAATTTTTCCAATTTATTATGTGCAGTAATATGCCAACAAATTGAGAACACAAATGACATTGCCATCAAGTCATATTTACTTTCAAAGACTTAATTACCTTGAAAATGGAGAACATCCTTTAAAAATATATCTAACCTAAAAGAACATCAAACAGAGATTTTAAATAATCAAACTTCATAAAATGAAACAGAACTGTATTAACCAAAGAGGAAAAATACTGCTGGTTTTGACAAATGTATGGATATATGTCAAATCACTAAAACAATAATGCAAATACTATATAAGTTTTTGCAAAAATATAAAAAAATAGTACTCTAGCAAACTTCTTTTGTGAGAAAAATACATATGAATACCAAAAACAATGAAACATAGGATGTGATGGGTATTTTTTAAGTGTTTACTGTGCAGCAGGCACAGAACAACAACAAAAAAGCAAAGAAAAGCTTTCTAGTCTAGAAAAACTCTCAATTTAATCGGGGAAGTTGTGGGGGTAGAGAAAATGTGGGGGTGGAAATTCACAAATGATTATATACGAAAAAAAAGATTTATATAGTACAAATGAAAATCATTCTTATCAGGAGGGTAGGCATTAGCAGTGGTGGAAATGAAATGCCTTCTGAATCTTGAAGGAAACCAAAGTAGTCAGTTGGCAGAGAGAGACAGGATTGCAAGTATATGGAATATGCAAGAATATGGATTTCAAGGAAAAGGCATGGAGATGGGAGATGGAGAGTTCTGTATGAGAAACAAGAAAGTGTTCCTGAATTATAGGGCATTGAAATGCAGTAAGAATTTTAAAATTGCAGAAAAGTAGGAACAGGACAGATTGTAATCTATTATATTAAAAAGATAAATTGAGAGATTATATTTGATCCTACAAGAAGCCTATAGAGTTTAATGATTAGAGAGGAATGACAAGATGCTTTAAAAAGATGATTTAGACAGATAAGTGGAGGATGGACAAATTGGGAGAGACTTGAAGTAAGAGAGTCTAATGACATCAGTCTGTCACTCAATGAACTCCTCTTTTTCCCAGGTGTCTTTAAATCAAATGTAAAGTCTTCCCTTTGATAATAAAATTTCTTCACAATGGGACCCCTTTTTTTACTCCTCTTACATATAATTTCTGTCCTTCCACATAACTAGCTAGTCATATTCGCCTACCATCTATTCATCTCCATGGTTTTTCACTAGCTACCTCCATGCCTAGTCTTTTCTGCCAGATCTTCTTCACCTTTCATCCCTTAGGATTCCTAATTAATTTCAAACTTGAGATCAATATCTTGTGGTTCTTTTTAATTAAAGTTTTTGTTTTCAAAACATATGCATGGATAATTTTTCAACATTGATTCTCACAAAACCTTGTGTTCTAAATTTCTCCCCATTCCTCCCACCCTTTCGCTTAGATGGCAAGTAATCCAATACATGGGCGGAGCCAAGATGGCAGAGAAGGCACACGTGACTTTCTAAGCTCATCTCTTACCCTCTTTATCAATATTATATCGAGCCTCAAAAATAGTCTTGACTGCTACAATTCAAAAAGATAAAAAGTATAACAACTCACCAGCCGAAGAAAATCTGTAGTATCGCCAAAACAGGTTTGTTCCAGGGTTAGGGGGGAGATCAGTGTAGACTGAGAGAGAAATTAGGTTTTGAGGAGAGCCTCAAACCGAAAGTGAAAGCACAGATCTCAGCACAAGCTTGTAGCCCCAACCCACAGTACAGGGCTTTTCCTTGGGGCAGTTGTGAACCTGTATGGCAGGAGGGCACAGCCCAGGTTAGCCTCTAATCTGTGCAGTGGGGGGCTCGGCTTGGGGCCATAAAGCTTTCCCAGGGCCAATTTGTTGGGCAGAGACGTTGGGGCAGAGATGCTGGGGCAGAGACTGCCGGGCAGACTTTCGATAGAATCGGAGGTCTTTGGTCAGCTGCTAATACCCACAGCCCCACAAGAGGCTCTGGACTAGGGCAGTGACACTTTCACCCCTTAGTCTCTAGCCTAGGGCAATCGCTAACCCACACAGCCCAACTGGGCACTTCCATAGCTCGGCCAGTGCTGAATCCACCTCCTGTTGGGGAAAGGGAAAACTCTCACTCAGAGCACTCCCATACCTCAGAGCCAGAAACTGGTTTACATCTCTCCTGTTCTGCAGAGGAAGCTGGTAACCCCCTTGCCTAGGAGGCATAAGCTAAAGGCTTTAAAACATGAATAAAAAGATGAAAAGAACAATTGACAGCTTCTATGCAGAAAAAGAGCAGGTCAGCAAACCTGAAGAAACAGCAAATAGCAAACATGCACCAGACTGTCCTCTTTTACATGATGCTCTCATAGAAGAGACCATTAAAAGTCTCAAAAGAGAGTTAGAACATAAATGGGGAAAGGAAAGAGAAGCCTTACAAGAGAACAACAACTTCCTGAAATACGAATTGGAAAAACTAAAAAATTCTCAGGAAAGTAAGAATTGTGAATTGGAAAAAATAAAGAATTCACTAGAAAGTAGGATTTGTGAATTGGAAAAGATAAAGAACTTGCAAGAAAGTAGGATCTGTGAATTGGAAAAAGAAAATAATTCACTAAAAAAACATAGTGAAATGGAAAAAAATTCCACAGACCAAAACAATACATTTAAAAACTCAATTGGACATACACAGAAAGAAGTAAAAAAAGCTAATGAAGAAAATAATTCTTTAAAAATTTGAACTGAACAAATAGAAACTAATGATTCATTGTGACAGCTAGAATCAGTCAAGCAAAACCAAAAAAATGACAAACTGGAAAAACCATGAATTATTTACTTTGCAAAAATGACAGACTTGGTAAATAGATCTAGGAGAGATAATCTGAGGATTATTGGACTTTCCGAAAACTATGATGAAAAAAAGAGCCTAGATACTATTTTACAAGAAATCATCAAAGAGAACTGTTCAGATGTAATAGAATCAGAAGGTAAAATAGGCATTGAAAGAATTCATTGAACACCTACTGAAAGAGACCCTAAAATAAAAAAACCAAGGAATATTGTGGCCAAATTTCAGAACTATCAGATTAAGGAAAACATTTTACAAGCAGCCAAAAAAAAAAAAACAAAAAACAAAACCAATTTAAATACCGAGGTTCCACAATAAGGATCACCCAAGATCTGGCTACCTCCACATTAAAGGATCGAAGGGCCTGGAATCTGATATCCCAAAAGACAAAAGAACTTGGGATGCAACCAAGAATAAACTACCCAGCTAAGCTGAGCATTTTCTTCCAGGCAAGAGGATGGACATTTAATGAAACAAATGAATTCCATTTGTTTCTGAAGCAAAAACCAGAACTAAAAAAAAATTTGATCTCCAACCATAGAACTCAAGAGATGCAGAAAAGGTAAAAAGAACTCTTGAGAATTGTATTTCTGTTGTGGATATACAAAAAGAATACATGTATAATTTGATTTTACTGATATAACATAAAAAGGGAAGTAGATATGTAAAAGGGATGATGGCAGAATAAGGTGGGAAGGAGGGATAAAAAGAGGAAAACCACATCCCACAAAGAAGCAAAGGAAACTTATCATATCTGAGGGAATTTAGAGAGGGGTAGGAATATTGTGTGAATCTTACTCTCATCAGAGTTGGCTCAAAGAAAAAATAATTGACATTTGTTTTAGAGAAAATTCTATCTCGCCTCATTAAAAAAGGGGGAGAGGAAAAGGGAAAAGAAAAAGAG
Source organism: Sarcophilus harrisii (assembly GCF_902635505.1). Classification (NCBI taxonomy): domain Eukaryota; kingdom Metazoa; phylum Chordata; class Mammalia; order Dasyuromorphia; family Dasyuridae; genus Sarcophilus; species Sarcophilus harrisii. The sequence continues at coordinate 482,144,752 of NC_045426.1, read as the reverse complement.
TAATAAGGGAAGGAAGGGGAAAGGATTCAAAGTGGGGGAGGGAGGGATTCTAAAGAGGGTAAGCATTGTGATACAAGTGGGGTACATAAGTTCCAAAGGGGAAAGAGGGTTGGGGGAAGCAAGAAAAAGTAAAGCATAATCTGGGGTTAGTAGGATGGCAGGACATACAGATTTAGTAATTCTAACTGTAAATGTGAATGGGACGAACTCCCCCATAAAGAGAGGCAGATAGCAGACTGGATCAAAAGTCAGAACCCTACAATATGTTGTTTACAAGAAACACATTTAAAGCAAGGAAATACATACATATAAAGTAAAATTAAAAGGCTGGAGCAAAATCTATTATGCCAGGGAAGCAAAAAGGAGAATCCTTATTCAGATAACAAAGCAAAATGATCTAATTGAGATAAGGAAGGAAACTACATCCTGCTAAAGGGTAGCATAAACAACGAAGCAATATCAATATTAAACATATATGCACCAAGTGGTATGGCATCCAACTTCCTAAAGAACAAGTTAAGAGAGTTGGAAGAAGAAATAGACAACAAAACTGTAATAGTGGGAGATCTCAACCTTGCACTCTCAGAATTAGACAAATCAATCCACAAAACAAATAAGAAAGAAATTAAAGAAGTAAACAGAATATTAGAAAAATTAGGTATGTTAGATCTTTGGAGAAAATTGAATGGAGATAGAAAGGAATATACTTTCTTCTCAGCAGTTCATGGGACCTATTCAAAAATTGACCATATATTAGGACATAAAGACCTCAAAATTAAATGCAACAAAGCAGAAATAGTAAATGCTTTCTTTTCAGATCATGATGCAATAAAAACTATATTCAACAAAATGTTAGGGGTAAAAAGACCAAAAAGTAATTGGAAACTAAACAATCTCATCTTAAAGAATGATTGGGTGAAGCAGCAAATTATAGATACAATTAATAATTTCACTCAAGATAATGACAATGATGAGACATCATACCAAAATTTGTGGGATGCAGCCAAAGTGGTAATAAGGAGGAATTTTATATCCTTAGAGGCTTACTTGAATAAAACAGAGAAAGAAAAGGTTAATGAATTGGGCTTGCAACTAAAAAAACTAAAAAAAAAGACCAAATTAAAAACCCCTAATCAAATACTAAATTTGAAATTCTAAAATTAAAAGGAGCAATTAAAAATATTGAAAGTAAAAAAACTATTGAACTAATTAATAAAACTAAGAGTTGGTTCTATGAAAAAGCCAATAAAATAGATAAGCCTTTGGTAAATCTGATTAGAAAAAGGAGGGAGGAAAATGAAATTAGTAGTCTTAAAAATGAAAAGGGAGAACTTTCCACCAATGAAGAGGAAATTAGAGAAATAATAAGGAGTTATTTTGCTCAACTTTATGCCAATAAATTTGATAACCTAAGTGAAATGGATGACTACCTCCAAAAATATAGACTTCCCAGACTAACAGAGGAGGAAGTAAATTGCTTGAATAGTCCCATTTCAGAAAAAGAAATAGAACAGGCAATTAAACAGCTCCCTAAGAAAAAATCCCCAGGACCAGATGGATTTACATGTGAATTTTACCAAACATTTAAAGAACAATTGGCCCCAATGCTATATAAATTATTTGATAAAATAGGGAATGAAGGAGTCCTACCAAATTCCTTCTATGACACAGACATGGTACTGATACCTAAACCAGGTAGGTTGAAAACAGAGAAAGACAATTATAGACCAATCTGCCTAATGAATATTAATGCTAAAATCTTAAATAAGATATTAGCAAAAAGACTACAGAAAATCATCTCTAGGATAATACACTATGATCAAGTAGGATTTATACCAGGAATGCAAGGCTGGTTCAATATTAGGAAAACTATCAATATAATTGGCCATGTTAATAACCAAATTAACAAAAACCATATGATCATCTCAATAGATGCAGAAAAAGCATTTGACTAAATCCAACATCCATTCCTATTAAAAACACTTGAGAGTATAGAAATAAATGGACTTTTCCTTAAAAAAAATCAGCAGCATCTATTCAAATCCATCAGTAAGCATCATATGTAATGGATACAAGTTGCAACCATTCCCAATAAGAGCTGGAGTGAAACAAGTTTGCCCACTATCACCGTTGCTATTAAATATTGTATTAGAAACGATAGCTTTGGCAATAAGAGTTGAGAAAGAGATTAAAGGAATAAGAATAGGCAATGAGGAAACCAAATTATCACTCTTTGCCAACGATATGATAGTATACTTAGAGAACCCCAGAGATTCTCCTAAAAAGTTATTAGAAATAATCCACAACTTTAGCAAAGTTGCTGGTTATAAAATCAACCCACATAAGTCATCAGCATTCTTATATATCACTAACAAAATCCAACAGTCAGAGTTACAAAGAGAAATTCCATTTAAAGTAACTACTGATAATACAAAATATTTAGGAAACTATCTACCAAGGGAAAATCAGAAACTTTATGAGCAAAATTACAGACCACTTTTCACACAAAGTATGTCTGATCTAACTAATTGGAAAAATATTAAATGCTCTTGGATAGGGCAAGCAAATATAATAAAGATGACAATATTACCTAAACTAATCTATTAATTTAGCGCTATACCAATCAGACTCCCAAAAAACTATTTTAATGACCTAGAAAAAATAACCACAAAATTCATATGGAAAAACAAAAGGTCAAGAATTTCAAGGGAATTAATGGAAAAAAAAATCAAATGAAGGTGGCTCAGCTGTACCAGATCTAAAATTATATTATAGAGCAGCAGTTACCAAAACCATTTGGTATTGGCTAAGGAATAGATTAGTTGATCAGTAGAATAAGTTAGGTTCAAGGGACAGAACAGTCAACAACTATAGCAACCTAGTCTTTGACAAACCCAAAGACCCCAGCCTTTGGGATAAGAACTTACTGTTTGACAAAAATTGCTGGGAAAATTGGAAACTAATATGGCAGAAACTAGGCATTGATCCACACTTAACACTGTACACCAAGATAAGGTCAAAATGGGTTCATGACCTAGGCATAAAGAATGAAATTATTAATAAATTAGAGGAACACAGGATAGTTTACCTCTCAGACCTGTGGAAGGGGAAGGACTTTATGACCAAAGAAGAACTAGAGATCATTACTGATCACAAAATAGAAAATTTCGATTATACCAAACTGAAAAGGTTTTGTACAAACTAAACTAATACAGACAAGATTAGAAGGGAAACAATAAACTGGGAAAATATTTTTACAGTCAAAGGTTCTGATAAAGGCCTCATTTCCAACATATATAGAGAATTAACTCTAATTTGTAAAAAAAAAAATCAAGCCATTCTCCAATTGAAAAATGGTCAAAGGATATGAACAGACAATTCTCAGATGAAGAAATTGAAACTATTTCTAGTCATATGAAAAGATGCTCCAAGTCATTATTAATCAGAGAAATGCAAATTAAGACAACTCTGAGATACCACTTCACACCTGTCAGATTGGCTAAGATGGCAGGAAAAAATAATTATGATTGTTGGAGGGGATGCGGGAAAACTGGGACATTGATGCATTGTGGTGGTGTTGTGAACGAATCCAACCATTCTGGAGAGTAGTTTGGAACTATGCTCAAAAAGTTATCAAACTGTGCATATCCTTTGATACAGCAGTGTTAGTACTGGGCTTATATCCCAAAAGATTATAATGAAGGGAAAGGGACCTGTATGTGCATGAATGTTTGTGGCAGCCCTTTTTGTAGTGGCTAGAAACTGGAAACTCAATGGATGCCCATCAGTTGGAGAATGGCTGAATAAATTGTGGTATATGAATATTATGGAATATTATTGTTCTGTAAGAAATGACCAACAGGCTGGAGAGACTTACACGAACTGATGCTGAGTGAAACGAGCAGGACCAGGAGATCATTATATACTTCAACAACAATACTATATGATGACCAGTTCTGATGGACCAGGCCATCCTCAGCAACGAGATCAACCAAATCATAGATCAACCAAATCATTTCTAATGGAGCAGTAATGAACTGAACCAGCTATGCCCAGAAAAAGAACTCTGGGAGATGAATAAAAAACATTACATTGAATTCCCAATCCCTATATTTATGCACACCGGCATTTTTGATTTCCTTCACAAGCTAATTGTACAATATTTCAGAGTCTGATTCTTTTTGTACAGCAAAATAACGTTTTGGTCATGTATACTTATTGTGTATCTAATTTATATTTTAATATATTTAACATCTACTGGTCATCCTGCCATCTAGGGGAGGGGGGGGGGGGGTAAGAGGTGAAAAATTGGAACAAGAGGTTTGGCGATTGTTAATGCTGTAAAGTTACCCATGCATATATCCTGTAAATAAAAGGCTATTAAATTAAAAAAAAAAAAAAGAAGAAGAAGAGATCATGGATTCCATGATGCTCATATGTGCCAGAGTGTTGAGACCTATAGAGAGAAACCTGATGAACTCTGAGTGCAAATTGAAGTATACTTTTAAAAAAAAAACTTTATTTTTCTTGTTTATATGTGAATGTATTTGCCTTTGTAACAAGGCTAATATGGAAATATATTTTGCATGATTTCATATGTATAATTGATATCCCATTGCTTACCTTCTAAGAGGATGAAATAGAAAATGCAGGAAGGAAAATTGAAACTCAAAATTCATAAAAATGTTAAAATTGTTTTATATGTCACTGGGAGATATTTAACAAAATAAATAAAAAAGATTAAAAGTAGTTGAGCAGAAATAAATAAAATTAAAAGAGTGAGGTGATAATGAAGGTACGAAAACAAAGAGATTATGAAATGAGAAAAAAAAAACCAAATTCCAAGGCAGGAATATTTTTACAAAAGAATCATTTTACACTTTAAAAGAATAAAATATAATTATATTACATTGCTTGTTTAGAACTATTATCCCCATGAAATTGAAAGTCAGAGATGTTAGGGAATTTTAGACAGCCAGATTATGAATGCTAGGTCTCTACTCAAGTGGACCTGAAATAAAATTCTATTTTAAAAACTTAAAAAAAAAATACTATATGATGACCAGTTCTGATGGACCTGGCCATCCTCAGCAATGAGATCAACCCAAATCATTTCCAATGGAGCAGTAATGAACTGAACCAGCTGTGCCCAGATAAAGAACTCTGGGTGATGACTAAAACCATTACATTGAATCCCCAATCCCTATATTTATGCCCACCTGCATTTTTTATTTTATTCACAAGCTAATTGTACAATATTTCAGAGTTTGATTCTTTTTTTACACCAAAATAAAGGTTTGGTCATGTATACTTATTGTGTATCTAATTTATATTTTAATATATTTAACATCTACTGGTCATCCTGCCATCTGGGGGAGGAGATGGGGGGTAAGAGGTGAAAAATTGGAACAAGTTTTGGCAATTGTTAATGCTGTAAAGTTACCCATGAATATAACCTGTAAATAAAAGGCTATTTAAAAAAAAGTAATCCAATACATGTTAAACATATGCAATTCTTCTCTACATATTTCCACAATCATCCTGCTCCACAAGAAAAATCAGGTCAAAAAAGAAAAAATGAGAAAGAAAACAAAATTCAAGCAAACAATAACAAAAAGAGTGAAAATGCTATGTTGTGATCCACACTCACTTCACACTGTCCTTTATCTTCATCACAAGATCATTAGAACTGGCATCAGTCATCTCATTATTGAAAAAAGCCACATCCATCAGAATTTATCTTTGTATAATTTTGTTGCCATGTACAATTATCTCCTGGTTCTGCTCATTTCACTTAGTATCATATCATGCAAGTCTCTCCAGGCCTCTCTGAAATCATCCTGCTGGTCATTTCTCACAGAACAATAATATTCCATAACATTCATATACCATAATTTTTTTAACCCTTCTCCAACTGATGGACATCCACTCAGTTTCCAGTTTCTTGCCACCATAAAAATGGCTAATACAAACCTTTTAGCACATGTGGGTCCCTTTCCCTCCTTTATGGAGATCAATATATTATACATGAATTCTTTTACAAACCTTAGGTGTACTATTGTCTGCTCTCCCCAAACTACCATCTTCATTTTTTATGGATGTGTTCATGCTCTTCCTCCCATTAGAAGGGAAGGAATTATCTGAATTTTTTTTAATCACAAATTTAACCATCTACCTGGCACATAATAGTTAAGCCCTAATATATTTGTTGTTTGCTGTTTAAAGATTTTATCCTTCCTTTAATAGAATCTCATACAGCAATACCCTGGAAGATACCAAATAGAATATGATCAGAATCCTTGTTTTATTAATTTAAAATGTAGGGAAAATTTTGTTTAATATTATTGTTTTAAATAGAAATTAATGTCTTTGTACAGGAGATACTGCTTAAAATACTACTGGACAGGGAATCAGAATATCTGGATTCAAATTCTTTACTTCCATTTATTAATTATGTTACCCTAAAAGCCATATAGCCTCTCTGAACCTTAGTATCTCCAACTGTAAAATGGAAACAATAGAGTTTCAATCCTACCACACTGATGATAGGATCACCTAAAGCAATGTTAGATGACCAAAGTAATTGTTATAAACCAGAATTACAGCTGCTACTACTTAATCTGTCATTGCTAAAAGTAATTGTTTTTCATCTGTCCTTCTGAGAGGTATATAGCAGTTAATTAAACAAGCATATTTGCTCTCTTGTAAGTCAAAGTTTATTCAAGGCTAAAATTCTGAAACACTAGTCAAATACTTAGAAATTATAAAAACAATAATTTTGTAAGTTCATATTGACAAAATCCAATTATTTTCACAGATGTGTACATTTTAGATAACTTTATCTAGATTACTCTTACATTCCAAACAATGTTATCTTTGGCAGTTTTGAAAAAGGATATTTTGGTTTACCTTACAGCATTCAGTGAAAGAGAAAAATCCAGTGGATTAAGGTTTTGCTTACTGTTTTTTTGTTGTTTTATTTTTCCCTGCACATTCTACCATAATGCTAATGTGTTGGGAAGTGATAGAAACACCTCTGTCAGGGTCAGCTTGTTTTCTATCAGCATGCTTACCTCTAATATACATACTTGAACAGGTTTATGATTATGAAAAAGAGGCAGCATGCTGGGGATATTAGAGCATAAATCATTGTCAGTAAGCAAATCTTGTTTTTCAGAGCAGCATAAAAGCTTTTAAAGATTTGCTAGTATAAGTTCAGCCAAAGGGTCCTGCAGAATTTCTCTCTGATTTAAAATGTCCTAATGAGGTTTTCACTATCATGGCATGGTATTTTGCTCTTGTTTCAGGGAATTTGCTTCAGTGAATATTCCTGTGAACCATGAGGAACACTGAGTATAAACTTCAAACTGATTAAAGGAAAACTGTCAAAGCTGAAAGGGGCCTTCTTGATTTCTGCCACTTGCTTTCCATTTTGGTCCTTCATTTTTATTTTAGAGTTAGAACTGTGGAATATTCTTTAAGACGAAGCAGAAATCACAAACTTGATCAATACAACCCCAAAAATAATAGAAATGAAGATTATCTCCATCCTTAAGAGAATTCATACATTAAAGTTTTATTGTTAAAAGCAAACAAATCCTAAGATCCTAATTATATTGATGTTGGAATACACGGGAAAGCTGTTGGAATACATGGGAGCCACCTGACAGTGGCTGCTGGAGATCCAACCCAGAATGGATCTCCTTTTGTGAGAAACTGAAAGGCAGTTCTGTTCTCTATTCTCTCTGACTAAGATGGTGTTGCATTGTCTGACCTCTCTCCTCTTCCCTCTGCCTCCAATTTATTTCATTCCTAGTCCACAACACCTATGTCAGCAAAGGCTGCCTTGCAACTCCTTCAGATGTTATGATCCATAGCTGTGGAGGCTCTCCTAGAATTGACCTGTCCTTTAACATATTAAAACTAAACAAACATGTTATTTGTATCATTCAATTATCTTAATAAAAGTACTCAAATTTACCTTACAATTTCAAACCACTGACCTTTAACAAATCAAGTTTCTATATGGAACTCTCAATAAAAGTTTTGCAAGATATGTTTTGCATTTCTATGCTGGATATTGTTGAAAAAGCTGAATCTATTGAACAACAAAAGCCAAATCTTTCAAGTGGCATGATAAAGATGATGATAAAGAACATTTGAACACCAATAAAATGAGATAGCTCAATTAGATTAGTGGTTACCAATGTTTTTGTCCTGTGAACTCCTTTCAATAACAAAAACAATAAATGTGTTGAGGACTACTAGGAAATTTAATATACTATTTATAATATTTTCAAATTTATTCATTAATTGTTTATACTAACCACACTGATAACTTGTATTGAATTTAAATTGAATTAAAATTTGCATCAAAATTATGTTTAGAATAACATTTAGAATACATTTAGAATAACATAATTATGACATCTATAAATAGTTAAAATGTTTTATGGGAGAAATTTGAAAAGAATAAAAGAAGTAATCCCGAAAGACCTGTAAGACATCACTGACCAATTATTTACTTCTTAGGGCACTATAAAATAATTTTTAGCATGCACTCTTTGAAACATCACTCAGAATGGGTTTTTGAACCACTAAATGGAAACCACAGAACTAAGTGATCTCTAAGGTACCTAATAGCTCTAAAGTATTATGATCTTATAACCAAGAAAATTGGAACCCAATTCTAGCTTAATGACAAACTAGTCCTAGAGCAACAACATCATGATAATAGATTTTATTTACATAGTACTCTAAGATTTACTAAGTTCTTTCTTCTCAAAAAATTTATAAGGAAGTTATCAACCTATTTTACAGATAAGAAAAATCAAGATTTAGAGAATTTAAGTGATTTAGAGATTATTATTTTAAATAGTATTTACTGTCCTGAGAAAAGCAGATGGAAAATTTTGGGTTTTTTTAAATCCAGGGAAAGAAAAGGGAAATCTCTACTTTGATGACTTGCAAAAGGAAGGTGGATCCTTCCAAGTCATGACCAACCCAAAATTCTCACAAAGCTAATTTTACTTCTCTGGAAAGAATTGAAATTGGAAAAAAATGATGATAGACTGATGATTATATTTGAAAATAATAGTGATATTTCTAAACAAATAGAGTGTTGTGTCCTGCTTTCTAGAGCCCCCAAGTTGGGTGACAAAATGTACCATGCTTTCTAGAGCTCCCCTGCTAGGGTGGTTAAAAAATACCGTCTTAGTGGGAGACTGATGAGGAGGGACATCTAAGAATGGTTAAAATATAGAGTCTGTTTATTCCAAGTTCTTTCACCCTTAGATCCCTAATACCTTTAGGTAACCAAAACAACACTGGGCATGTGCTAAGTATATACTGTGCCCATCACATAAACAACTCGTTATTGTATGTAGATTGCCACCTGGTATCACTCTGCTTCAATTACAACACAGGTTGTCACCACCTCCTGACTTCTCAGAAAAGCCAAATGCCCTTACATGAGATGGGAAGCCAAACCAGACATTGTTAGCAGGTTCCCTCTCTGCTAAAGGGTCTTATACCTCACCCAGAATCTCCCCACTATCTGTGACTCTCTATAATAAAGGAATAGTAGGCAAATAGAAAGGAGCCACTTGTGAAAATATTACCAGCACAAATCATATTTTGCTTAAATCTCTGGCTCTTTTCAGATTCAAATCTCATCCTGAAATAAGCATAACATTCTTACTTTTCTTCCATTTTTGATTATTCATAGTCCAAGGCTTCAAAGTAAACAGATTAGGGATTGTTGGAAGAGGGTTTTAACTAATAACAGATGTGGTCAAATACAGCTTGATCAGAAAGACAAATATATTTTTTTCTTATTTTCTGTTTCTTTTGTCTTTGGATGAAGGCAAACCTAGCAAGTTTTACACCAATATCCTAATATAGTTCCCCTGTTCATGTAACCCAAGAGCTTTCAAATAAAATGTGTGTTGTTACTAAGGCAATGGCAAGACAAATTCCTAAAGGAAACCTTAAGTCCGTAGATAGATATATAAATAGTTGTGGCTGCTTCTCTCCTATCATATATGGCTTCTTTGTTTTTAATTCCCTTTTTCCCCTTTCATCTAGGCCCATTATCAAATTCAAGCTTTTGTTTACAATAGCAAAAGATAGAGAAAACTGAGGCACTTGTACAGAAAAATCAGGAAAAGATTGCCTAAACTGCCAAATAAAAAATAAAGTTTTTGGACGAGATTTATCTAGATTAATCGTATTGAATTGTCAAATTCAATAAATTTACCAGATAATTAAATGTTTTTTTCTAATATTTTGCCTATGTAGACTTAATATTCATTTAGCTGTGGGGATCAATCCATTAACTTGGATCTCTGGTCCGAAAGAAAAAGTAACTTGTACATCTTATGTAAAGCCTCTTTGAAAATATCACTTTGATTCTTGAAGTGGAACTTTACTTTCAACTCTAATATTTCATTCTATTCTTCCTCCAAATCCTCATTCTCATTCTCCTTCTTGTCAATCCATTGCAGGGGGAATTAGCACTAAAGGTACTGAAAGATAATAAGATTATTATGGAGCCAAGCAATGGGATCAATGGTATCAGCCACTGAATACAAAGAATCATATCCAAGATAAAATGTTTCCATATAATGTTTCCAATTAGATCTTCAGAAGACAGATTCATATTGTACCAAGTTAGTTTCTGGCCATTACCTATTTGGTGTTGCATTAGTAATTTAAAATTTATATTTGTATTATTTGCCCATTAGAAGATTGAAGAAGCTCAGAGATGAAGCAAATCAATATCAAGAAAGGAGAGGAGGTAGAGGAAAATATTTTTTAAAAGAACAAAGAAATAAAAGTAGTTAATATTTATATAGTGCTTTACAATTTACAAAATGCTTTCCTTTTATATCACACTAATTAATACACTGGGGCAACTACCTGGTATGATTATTGGAGCTCAAGCTTGGAGTCAGGGAGACTCATCTTTTTATGTTGAAATCTAGCCTCTGATATTTACTATCTGTGATGCTAGCCAAAGTCACTGAACCCTGTTTGCCTTAGGGTTTCTCATCTGTCAAATGAACTAGAAAAGGAAATGGCAAATTATCCAAGTATTTTTTGCCAAGAAAGCCTCCAAAAAGAGTAATAAGGAATCAGAAATCATTGAAAATTACTGAACAACATCAATAATCAGCCCACTCTCCCTCTCAACACAATGGGAGCTATTACCAAAATTTTCTTCCCTCTCTTCCTCACATCTTTTCAGATGAATACTCTAAACTCTCTTGAGACATTGAAATGCATTATATTAAAAACAGCATTGAATTTAGAATCAAAGAGCTTAGATACAAATCCTATCCTCTGTTATATACTTCCTGCACCTCAGTTTCTTCACATCAAAATTACAAAGTTGGAAAGGACAAGATGATTTCAAAATCTTCTTACATCCCTAAATGATATGATGGATATTACAGAAAACCTGAGTCAAATAATGGCAAGAGTAACCCAAATCTGGAAGACTTAAGCATACATTTTACAGGGCTTTCTATGATGCTTTGACTTGCCCTCTACAACAGTTGTACAAATGAATTAAACCATGTAAATGAGCCTCATAGAAAGGAATTCAATTCAGAAAATTTTCATTTATTAAGCCTTGACTCTGCACAGTATACTCTTCTATAAACTATGAATTTGCAAAGTTAAAGCAGATATAGTCTCTGCCCTTTTAGAGTTTGCATAATCAAATTATGATATAAAACAGGAACTTATTAGACAGATCAAAGGAAGGCTTGATTTTTGAATCAGGGAAAGAGATAAAATATGGTAATGTAATGTGATACAAAGATGCCCCAATAAGGGCCCTAATCTTAATTTGGGGTTCTTTAAAAATATTTTGATAATTATATTTTAATATAAATTATTTTCTCTGTAATCTTATGCAAAATGCATATAAAATGCATTTTATACATTTAACATCATTCTGATATGGTGTTCAAAGGGATGCAATGGCACTAAGGAAGGTTAAGGTTAAGTGGTTACTATATAAACTAAGGCCAAATGCAGGTTAAGTATAGGTGATAAAACCAAAATTGTTATTATTTGTCCTTCCTTCTCAAAAAATGGCCATGACATCAGGGAAGTGAAGCCATGATATGAAAATAAATTGGTTTTAAATGAGAGAGGTCTGTACAAAGTCATCAACCTCACTTTCTCCTCCAGAGTCATCTGACAAGATATAGATCAGTATAACTGGAGATAGTCCTGGGATGCAGAGGGAGACCTTGACTTTTTTAAGTTAGTTTTTTTTAAAGGTTTCAATTTCACTGAGGCAACCATGCAGTCAGTATCAAAACTAGTTAAGAAATTAGGCAGAGGATAGCCTCTTTTACCCAAGTCAGAAAAAAAAGCCATTTTGGGAGAAGACCCTTAGGGTTTTTGGTCAAAACTGAAACAATTTCTATTTATGTTCACTCAGAGCCAGTCAGGGTCGAAACAATGATTAAGTGGGGCTTGGCCTGGAACCTACTGTTGATCAACCCAGATCTTTCTCCAAGAAATCAAAATACACTTAAGCTTTAGCAGCTAGTTAGCAAATATCCTCCAAGAAAACCTAAAAAAATGTTTAAGAAAATTCCAATGTAATATAAAACTCCCAGAGACACAGAAGCATAGCAAGTATGCAGGAAAGGAGTGAAAGAAATCAGCATGGGCTATTGCAAGATGGCCTGAATTCCAAGAGAAAAATCTTTGGGTCATATTGGCAAGTGATTTGCTCATCTACAGAACCAGGAATCAGAGCAGACTGGATTCAAACTAACAGAAGCATCCTGCAATGGACCCATCCCTGATTTTCAGAAACTCAGAAACAATTGCAGGAAGTTCAGGAGTGTCCTCAGGCTCAGGATGTTTTAAGTGAATTAACTGAAGTAACATAGCTTTTGAGGCAACCAAGTGAGTCAATGGAGAGAGCACTTGGTTGGGAATCAGGATGATAAGATAACAAATTTAATTTCAGAGATTTATTAGTTATGTGATCCTGGGCAAGTTACTTAATCTCTGCCTTAATACACTGGAATAGGTAATGCCAAACCACTCTCGTATCTTTGCCAAGAAAATCCTATGCACTGCCATGTTATGATCTATAGGGTCACAAAGAATCAGATAAAACTAAATGACAACAACATACCTATTAATAAATGTTTAATCTAAGACCAAAATTCCTTAGGTTTTCTGACTCCTAGTACCATGTTTATTCTACTGTATCATGGTACTTCAGTGTGGGATATACTGTTGAAATAAGTGAATATACATTTCCATTATCTCAGTACCTGTGCATACAGTACCAAGTTTATAGCCAGAAAATTGTTTAAAGAGTCTTGAATCCAAGTAAAGGTGACTAGAAGCAACTGGATAGCAAAGTGGATTGAGCATCAGTCTTGGAATTCAGAGAACTTGAGTTCAAATCCAGCTTCAGACACTTAACACTTACTAGCTATTTGACTCTGGCCAAGTCACTTAACCCCAATTACCTCACAAAAGCAAAACAAAATGAAGTGACTAGATCATAATAGAGTTCATTCCTTCAATAATCATTTATTTCTCTACTATTCCATATCATGCAATGTGATAGCCTTTTAGGACAAAAACCAGAGTTTTTTGTTTTTTTTTTTTCTTTAAATAATCAAACTGCTTACATTTTATTGAAATCTGATGAATTAAGTTCATTATAGAACATAGTTTGTAAGTAACTCAATATAATGTTCTAGTCTCTTGAATGGTACTAGATAAAAACATCTTTCCTTTATTAAAATTTCATGCTAATTCATTAATCAGGCAATTAGATATGTCAGGAGATAGCTAGATGGGTAGGAGTTATCCTTGTCTTAAAAAGTCATGCCAGAGATTCAAATAGTTCCTGTGGATTTGAACCCTAATTTACTTAAATTAGACTTTTAAAATGAGAAAACAAGGGAACTAGAATTAACTTGTCTAGCAAGAAAGTTCCCTCATTCATTCTTAAAATTTAACAGCCTTTGTTCAGAATTCATGTTGTTTTGAATCAGGTTTCATTTCATAAGAAATATTAGAATTGTAAGGACCTCTCCTGAGATATAGTGATTGTTACCCCCATATGGATGGTTCACATAGCACTGACATATGATCCTAAAATGAGTTACAGATTTCAAACTTAAAGATCATCAATTCTCTCCAATGATAACTCATTGGGATACACTAAATGGCTCCACTGCCTTCTCCAAGGAGGGGCAGTGGCATAAAGATCAATAATTATAATCAGTGCTTTTTGTTCTGCCAGAAGAAAGAAAAACAACTGAGGCTATTGACAAACCTGTCAAGGTCCATACATCAGTAGTGCATTACATGCTTTGATTTTAATGCAAAAACTCAGTGTGAAGCTAAGAGAAATGTAAGTGTCAACAAGTTAACACACTTATTCTCTTGTTCTTAACCTTTTGACAAAATATCTCACTCGTCACTTTTTTAGCAGTTATCAGACATACATTAGTATGTGTTGATGAGTTATGTTATCCATTTGAGAAAACTTTGTTTTGAATTTTATCTACTGCAGTGCATTCATGAATCATAAAAACAAGTGCTTTTTTCTTTATTTTCTTTATTTCCCATGGTAATTTAAAATAACATTTCAAATTTTTTTGAAAACAGCTGAGTATTAAATTTTATTACACTATTTTAAACATACTTTGAGGAAAAATATTGTTTTGAAAATTATAATGCCTTGCATTATAGATCCTTCTTTTGCAACTGACATTCCCATCTTTTAAAAAATTTTTTTAAAAAATGTCATAAGTAGGAAGGTATTGTTTGTCACATAATGAAACTGAAACACAGAAATATGAAATGACTTGCCTAGAGTCATAACATTTGTAACGTATTTCAAGGTGTAGACCCAAGATTGTGAACCTATCTCATTCCAACCTCCTTCCCTTCAATCACACCAACCACTCTAGTGGAGAACTTCATCACCTTTCACTTAGACTAGTACAACAATCTTATAATTGGACTTCTGCCTTCTAATGCATTCTTTCTTCAATCCATAATCCAAATAGCCAACAAAATACCTTCCTAAAGCACAAGTGTAACCATATCACTCAAGAAACTCCTGTGACTCTTTTTTGCTTATAGGAATGTACAACATTTTTCCACTTGGTCTTAAAAGATCCCCCCAAAAAAATCTGACTCCAGCTTACTTTTTTCATTTCATTACACAATAATATTATTCAGTCACTCTGCAGTTTAACCAAATCAGCTTATTTACTATTTCTAAAATTCAACATTCTATATTTTCCTTCTGGATTTTTGCAGAAGTTGTTTCCTTTCCTGGAATTTACCTTCAACTACAACTCAGATGCCAACCTTTGGGTAACATTTATATGCTACTTCCTATAGGAAGCATTTCTTAATGTTTTTAATTGCTGTTCCTCTCTTCCTTCTCCTCAAATGACCACATCTATACTTTATTGTTTAGTGTTGCTTTTTCCCTCCTTATAAAATTTGTGCAATCTTAACAGCAGGTATTACTCTTCATTTTGTATTCTCAGTACCTAACTCAGTAAGTTATAAATAAAAGGTAATTGGAAAAAGACATACAAATCATCATAAGACCCAGTTTCTTGGGAACAAATGAAAGAGTGCCTAGGAGTGCTCATCAAATATTTGCAAATAGAGTTTCCCTATTGCAAAAGGAAAATTGATACCTTTTGGTGGTTGTTCTTCATCCCATAAGGTGGAAACATTCTGGTAAAGAAAATCCCTGAAATTTCCTTGTTGTTTAATATACTTTTGTGTAGAAAAAGAACAGAGATGGAGTTCTTGTGTTGTTTCCCCAGAATTACTGTTTTGAGAGAACATTATTCATCTACCCAACACCAGCAGATCCAAAGCACTTAGCATAATAATTTTATAAAGTACTTTCTGGTTGCCTTTTAAAAAATTAAGTATAGCTATAACTACTTGTCTTAGAGAAATTGATTGATAACCATATGATCTTTCTTCTTCAACAACTCTTTAACTTGTAGATGTTTGAAAATGCATTGGCCAAATTTCCCCTGATAAAATATGGCTAAAGGAATAACAGTAGCAGCAAATATCCAGCTTATTTAGGCCCTTTTCCTCCTAAGTTCAAAATCCATATTCTAACAAATCAAAGGGTACATGGATTAAAATTCTGCGTTGATGATCAGGCATGTTTACTGAGAGCAAGAGTTCCTATCCTTTTTTATGCTATGGCCATATTTGACAGTTTGTATAAGTCTATGGAGGTGATGAAAGAAATAAATTATTTTGAAATACAATAGTCAAACAATTACAAAAAAGTTTATAGACCCTAGGTTAAGAATTCTTGATATGGAGAGAGTTTTTTCAGCCAAGTAAAAATTACCTTAAAAATCATTTAATGCTTATATTAAAGATGAAAGAAGTGAAAGTAGAAGAGATGAGATGATCTTTCCAAGGTCACACAACTAATTGATAGCAGAACCAGAAATATAGCTTGAAAGGCTCTATTTTTTGTTTTTGCTTTTGTTTTTCACTAGAGCCTCTTTGCTTTATCTCGACTGTGTGGGAAAAGGTGAAGAACTTACAGATTCTAAAGTAAATGAAGCCTTATAGGCCTCAGTTTGGGCCTCTCCGGAGTCACGTGAGTTTAGATAAGGCCTGGACTACATTCCATTGTCCTAGGAAAGGATTACATGGCCAAAAAAACTGTATATCACCTTGTCTACTACATTCCACTGACCAACTAGGGGAACAGTAGACTTATGTGACCAATCAAAACATATAGAGGGTGGGATTTTGGAGATTCTTTGTCTGAAATGTATAAAAGCTGTAAGTATTTTCAAGGCTCTGGCCCTATCCTGCTGTGAAATTTTGCTCACAGACCAGGATGGGGTCTGCTTCTCGAGATTCTAATAAATAATTCTGTTTTCTATGAGTGAACTCTGTAGTAGTCAAATTGGGTAGGTCTTTTTGTCCCAACCATTAACCAAGTCCTGCAATTTCAGATTTTCTTTCTTGGTATGCACTGAGTAAAGCCACCTTGCAGAGGAAATAGGTTTTCAAATATTACCCATGTAACTTTATGCAAGACATTTAATGGCTCTGAGCCTCAGTTTCTTTAAACATGATATAAAAGCAATTAGATTAAATTTTCTTTAAAACCCTATTAGCTTTAAATCAGTGATATTGAAATACCAAACATTGTTGAAAGTTGACAAATTTAAATTAATAGCATTAATCAAAAGGTCAAATGTTTTTGAGAGAAGTAAATATATTAATCTAAACTATAGAGAAGACATTCTCCTGGAAAGCCACCATTTATACCTTGCAAGGGACATTTTTAGCTTCCCAAGATAGTTGTTCATATCCGTACAAGCAGTATTGCCTCATGTAGGCTTGTTACTATTCAAAATCATCAACCCTGTGATTTTCAAGGAGCACCACATCAGACCTCATATCAAGATAAATGTAGTCATTTCCCCTGATGATTGCTCTTAAAGGAATGGATTGAAATTTATAATTACACAGCACAAAATTTCATACCAGATTGAGCAGAAAATTCTATAAAGGGTAGAAATCAGTTTCTCAGGTCTCCTTGCCCCTGCAATTCCTACTTTCTCCCAAGGTATAAGGAGGTTTTAGCAAAGTCTTTGAAATCAATAAACTGTTCTCCTGCATTCCCTTTTTGATAAGATAAGCAATCATATCAAGAAATGAATACTATCAACTAAAATAGCCTATTTGAAATTCAGCTTTAGTACCATCTATCTCTGGAAACTCATTTTCCTTTTTATCTTCCTTCTACTTGGAGCAAGCCCAGTAATGGCTATATGCTCATGCAGGCTTTTCCAAAACTTCTTCTCCATGGTACAAATTGGATTAAGCTACCTGACCTCCTACCATTTTACTTTGCTGTCTTTGCAATCTCCTCCCCACCCTTATGTTCTTAGGAGATTCCTTGACAAATACCTAGGGATTAGTTTTGTTAGAAAGCTATCAAGAAGGAACAGTTGGAGACCTGTTAAGATATCTTTGTGTAAGAGTGCCAACCAGGGAGGAGCAATAATAAGTGGATGACAGAAAATCTATAAAATGCATTAGGCCAGTTTTGGTCCCACTAGTTTCTAAAAACTCTGGCTCCATTCACAATACAGTCACCTGCTTAGGCTCTAAAGTCCAAGAACAAAGCTTTAGAGGCTTTACTGATAACCAATAAACTGAAGGGAGAAGATTTAACACCCCAGCTAAGCTTTCCAAATATTGTAAACAGTATTGATTTTCTTTGACTGGGCAAGAAATATTTCATCTAGACTATTTGTTCCATGAAAATGAAGTGTCAGGCCTGATCGAGATTTTCAACTTAAGAAGTCAAAGTTCATAATCAAGGATTAAGGAAATTTCAAATACCAAGCTTTTGCTTGTTTACACTGACATTCAGGGATACTGCCTATAAAAAGCAAAGCTGTCCAGAGTCGAATTTAAATTAGTGATGTGCCAATAGAGGGATACCATTAGGATAGCCTTTGCAACTGTAAATTGCTGCTACCCTTTAGCCTGGAAAGAAATGTGCTCTTTTGCCTTGTAAACATAGATGCTCTTCATAAGGTCATTATGTGATACTGATCTCTCTGTCCCATATTCTTATTGCTTTGGAAGAAAATAAAATTGTCACATTTCTTACAACCAAGGTGATCTGCCTGCCTGATCTGCTACTTTGTCTGGAGTTGTCCTCCACTGAGTCTTGTAACTATTTTTTTTTTTCCTGTTTTCACCTGATTATACTAACCTTGCTTCAATCCTCCATATATTAGACATTTCAAATTCTCTTGTCATTCATCTTCCAATGTGCTTGTCCTGATGGTCCATACTCCAGCAATGCTTATAGAATGCTTAAGTCTCTACTTGAGAGTTAGTGTGGTTTCAGAAGTGGTCAAAGAACAGTTGATATAGTGTTTACTGTATGGATTGATTTTCTGCTGCTTATGCTAATTTTTGGCCTAGCAATTAACACTAAAAAAATAAGCTCTCCATCAGCCAAAACCATGCCATCCATATGTGAAACCATCAGTTATAACAAATGGAGAAGTTTTAAATGCTGTGGATAAGTTCTTTTACCATGGCAGTATACTTTCCAGGGATGTCCACATTGATGAGATTGACAAAAACGCATTGCCAGAACTAACTCCGTGTTTGGGAGGCTCTAAAGGAAAGGGTGGGAGAGGAGAGGTATCAGACTCAAACTGAAGGTCTACAAAGCCATTGTGTGGACCTCATTGCTATATGCCTGTGAAACCTGTACAGTATACCAGCATCATTCCAGAAGATTGAATCGCTTCCATTTGAATTGTCTTAGGAAAATTCTGAGGATCACCTGGCAAGATAAGATAACAGATATTGAGGTTTTTTCTTGAAGTAAACTGCCAAGCATTCCAACTCTACTGCAGAGAGTAACTCTCCATTGGACTGACCATATTGTTCAAGTTTCATAAGCACACTTACTAAAACGATTACTTTATGGAGAACTCATACAGGACAAACACTCATAAAATGGTCAAAAAAGACAATACAAGGACACTCTCAAGGTCTTTCTTAAGAATTTTAGATAATTATGCAACATGGGACACACTGGCACAGGACTGCCCAACATAGCATGCCCTCAACAGAGGCTGTTGTGCTTTATGAGCAAAACAGAATTGAAGTAGCTCAGAAGAAACAGGAAATATCTAAAGTTAAAGAACCCACCCCAAATGTTCATAGGGACTATTTGTGTCCAAGCTGTGGCAGAGCATTCTGCGCTTATATTAATCTGATCAGCCACAATAGAATACAATGTAACTTGACTCTCAATGAGCAATATCATTTTGGTTCTCTGTGTGAATGATGGACAACCAACCAACAAACTAACAAGTTCTTCCAACTTTTCAAATCTTAGGTCATTGACTAGTCTGCTACATTCTCCAGGAACAGGAAGAGAAACAATTGCTCTAAGAGAAATAGTAAAAGAAATCTAAACCTAACAGTGCGATGTGTTCAAGGATCCATAATTAACTTATGTGAAGAGATAAGGTCCATCACCCCAATTCCATCCAAAACTTTACAGTATGTCTTCCTTCAGTTATCACCAAGGGGAAAAAAAGATCAGTTTGGTCAGTTACTGCATTTTTTATGCTTTGTCTTTTTCAGACAAAGGCATTCAATTTGTTCTCCTTCAAATGAGAATCTGAATTACTCCATTACAAAAACTATACTTAAAGTTTTACCAAAGAAACATGTGGGTTGGCAGCAGGCATAGCCTATGTGATACATGCCCTCAGAAATGTACTTTCTTTATTTATTTATTTTTTTTTTCTTATTTAATAGCCTTTTATTTACAGGATATATGCATGGGTAACTTTACAGCATTAATAAATGCCAAATCTCTTGTTCCAGTTTTTCACCTCTTACCCCCCCACCCCCTCCCCTAGATGGCAGGATGACCAGTAGATGTTAAATATATTAAAATATAAATTAGATACACAATAAGTATACATGACCAAAACGTTATTTTGCTGTACAAAAAGAATCAGACTCTGAAATATTGTACAATAGGCTTGTGAAGGAAATCAAAAATGCAGGTGTGCATAAATAGGGATTGGGAATTCAATGTAATGGTTTTTAGTCATCTCCCAGAGTTCTTTTTCTGGGCATAGCTATTTCAATTCATTACTGCTCCATTGGAAATGATTTGGTTGATCTGGTTGCTGAGGATGGCCTGGTCCATCAGAACTGGTCATCATATAGTATTGTTGTTGAAGTATATAATAATCTCCTGGTCCTGCTCATTTCACTCAGCATCAGTTCGTGTAAGTCTCTCCAGGCCTTTCTGAAATTATCCTGTTGGTCATTTCTTACAGAACAGTAATATTCCATAATATTCATATATCACAATTTATTCAGCCATTCTCCAACTGATGGACATCCATTCAGTTTCCACTTTTTAGCCACTACAAAAAGGGCTGCCACAAACATTCGTGAACATACAGGTCCCTTTCCCTTCTTTATAATCTCTTTGGGATATAATCCCAGTAGTAACACTGCTGAATCAAAGGGTATACACAGTTTGATAACTTTTTGAGCATAGTTCCAAACTACTCTCCAAAATGGTTGGATTCGTTCACAACTCCACCAACAATGCATCAATGTCCCAGTTTTCCCGCATCCCCTCCAACAATCATCATTCTTTTTTCCTGTCATCTTAGCCAATCTGACAGGTGTGTAGTGGTATCTTAGAGTTGTCTTAATTTGCATTTCTCGGATTAATAATGACTTGGAGCATCTTTTCATATGACTAGAAATAGTTTCAATTTCTTCATCTGAGAATTGTCTGTTCATATCCTTTGACCATTTTCAATTGGAGAATGGCTTGATTTTTTATAAATTAGAGTTAATTCTCTATAAATTTTGGAAATGAGGCCTTTATCAGAACCTTTGACTGTAAAAAATATTTTCCCAGTTTATTGCTTCCCTTCTAATCTTGTCTGCATTAGTTTTGTTTCTACAAAAATTTTTCAGTTTGGTATAATCGAAATTTTCTATTTTGTGATCAGTAATGATCTCTAGTTCTGCTTTGGTCATAAAGACCTTCCCCTTCCACAGGTCTGAGAGGTAAACTATCCTGTGTTCCTCTAATTTATTAATAATTTCATTCTTTATGCCTAGGTCATGAACCCATTTTGACCTTATCTTGGTGTACGGTGTTAAGTATGGATCAATGCCTAGTTCCTGCCATATTAGTTTCCAATTTTCCCAGCAATTTTTATCAAACAGTAAGTTCTTATCCCAAAAGCTGGGATCTTTGGGTTTGTCAAAGACTAGGTTGCTATATTTGTTGACTGTTTTATCCTTTGAACCTAATCTATTCCACTGATCAACTAATCTATTCCTTAGCCAATACCAAATAGTTTTGGTAACTGCTGCTCTATAATATAATTTTAGATCTGGTACAGCTAAGCCACCTTCATTTGATTTTTTTTTCATTAATTCCCTTGAAATTCTTGACCTTTTGTTTTTCCATATGAATTTTGTGGTTATTTTTTCTAGGTCATTAAAATAGTTTTTTGGGAGTCTGATTGGTATAGCGCTAAATAAATAGATTAGTTTAGGTAATATTGTCATCTTTATTATATTTGCTCGCCCAATCCAAGAGCATTTAATATTTTTCCAATTGGTTAGATCAGACTTAATTTGTGTGAAAAGTGGTCTGTAATTTTGCTCATAAAGTTTCTGATTTTCCCTTGGTAGATAGTTTCCTAAATATTTTATATTATCAGTAGTTACTTTAAATGGAATTTCTCTTTGTAACTCTGACTGTTGGATTTTGTTAGTGATATATAAGAATGCTGATGACTTATGTGGGTTGATTTTATAACCAGCAACTTTGCTAAAGTTGTGGATTATTTCTAATAACTTTTTAGCAGAATCTCTGGGGTTCTCTAAGTATACCATCATGTCATCAGCAAAGAGTGATAATTTGGTTTCCTCATTGCCTATTCTTATTCCTTTAATCTCTTTCTCAACTCTTATTGCTAAAGCTAGCGTTTCTAATACAATATTAAATAGTAACAGTGATAGTGGGCAACCTTGTTTCACTCCAGATCTTATTGGGAATGGTAGCAGTTTGTCTCCATTACATATGATGCTTACTGATGGTTTTAAATAGATGCTGCTGATTATTTTAAGGAAAAGTCCATTTATTCCTATACTCTCAAGTGTTTTTAATAGGAATGGATGTTGGATTTTATCAAATGCTTTTTCTGCATCTATTGAGATGATCATATGGTTTTTGTTAATTTGGTTATTAACATGGCCAATTATATTGATAGTTTTCCTAATATTGAACCAGCCCTGCATTCCTGGTATAAATCCTACTTGATAATAGTATATTATCTTAGAGATGATTTTCTGTAGTCTTTTTGCTAATATCTTATTTAAGATTTTAGCATCAATATTTATTAGGGAGATTGGTCTATAATTTTCTTTCTCTGTCTTCAGCCTACCTGGTTTAGGTATCAGTACCATGTCTGTGTCATAGAAGGAATTTGGTAGGACTCCTTCATTCCCTATTTTATCAAATAATTTATATAGCATTGGGGCCAATTGTTCTTTAAATGTTTGGTAAAATTCACATGTAAATCCATCTGTTCCTGGGGATTTTTTCTTAGGGAGTTGTTTAATTGCCCATTCTATTTCTTTTTCTGAAATGGGACTATTCAAGCAATTTACTTCCTCCTCTGTTAGTCTGGGGAGTCTATATTTTTGGAGGTAGTCATCCATTTCACTTAGGTTATCAAATTTATTGGCATAAAGTTGAGCAAAATAACTCCTTATTATTTCTCTAATTTCCTCTTCATTGGTGGAAAGTTCCCCCTTTTCATTTTTAAGACTACTAATTTCATTTTCCTCCCTCCCTCCTTTTTCTAATCAGATTTACCAAAGGCTTATCTATTTTATTGGCTTTTTCATAGAACCAACTCTTAGTTTTATTAATTAGTTCAATAGTTTTTTTACTTTCAATTTTTTTAATTTCTCCTTTTAATTTTAGAATTTCCAATTTAGTATTTGATTAGGGGTTTTTAATTTGGGCCTTTTTTAGTTTTTTTAATTGCAAGCCCAATTCATTAATCTTTTCTTTCTCTGTTTTATTCAAGTAAGCCTCTAAGGATATAAAATTCCCTCTTATTACCGTTTTGGCTGCATCCCACAAATTTTGGTATGATGTCTCATCATTGTCATTATCTTGAGTGAAATTATTAATTGTATCTATAATTTGCTGCTTCACCCAATCATTCTTTAAGATGAGATTGTTTAGTTTCCAATGACTTTTTGGTCTATTTCCCCCTAACTTTTTGTTGAATGTAGTTTTTATTGCATCATGATCTGAAAAGAAAGCATTTACTATTTCTGCTTTCTTGCATTTAATTTTGAGGTCTTTATGTCCTAATATATGGTCAATTTTTGAATAGGTTCCATGAACTGCTGAGAAGAAAGTATATTCCTTTCTATCTCCATTCAATTTTCTCCAAAGATCCAACATACCTAATTTTTCTAATATTCTATTTACTTCTTTAATTTCTTTCTTATTTGTTTTGTGGTTTGATTTCTCTAATTCTGAGAGTGCAAGGTTGAGATCTCCTACTATTACAGTTTTGTTGTCTATTTCTTCTTGCAACTCTCTTAACTTCTCCTTTAGGAAGTTGGATTCCATACCACTTGGTGCATATATGTTTAATATTGATATTGCTTCATTGTTTATGCTACCCTTTAGCAGGATGTAGTTTCTTTCCTTATCTCTTTTAATTAGATCAATTTTTACTTTTGCTTGATCTGAGATAAGGATGGCTACCCCTGCTTTTTTGACTTCACCTGAAGCATAATAGATTTTGCTCCAGCCTTTTACCTTTACTCTATATGTATCTCCCTGCTTTAAATGTGTTTCTTGTAAACAACATATTGTAGGGTTCTGACTTTTGATCCAGTCTGCTATCTGCCTCCTCTTTATGGGGGCGTTCATCCCATTCACATTTATGGTTAGAATTACTAAATCTGTATTTCCCGCCATCCTAATAACCCCAGATTATGCTTTACTTATTCTTGCCTCCCCAACCCTCTTTCCCCTTTTAAACTTATGTACCCCTCTTGTATCACGATGCTTACCCTCTTTATAATCCCTCCCTCCCCCTTTGAGTCTTTCCCCCTTCCTTCCCTTATTACTCCTTTTCTTTTCCCTTTTCCTCTCCCCGTTTTTAATGAGGTGAGAGAGAATTTTCTCTAAAACAAATGTCAATTATTTTTTCTTTGAGCCAACTCTGATGAGAGTAAGATTCACACAATGTTCTTCCCCCTCTCTAAATTCCCTCAGATATGATAAGTTTTCTTTGCCTCTTTGTGGGATGTGGTTTCCCTCTTTTTATCCCTCCTTCCCACCTTATTCTGCCATCATCCCTTTTCCATGTCTACTTCCCTTTTTTATGTTATATCAGTACAATCAAATTATACATGTATTCTTTTTGTATATCCACAACAGAAATACAATTCTCAAGAGTTATTTTACCTTTT
This sequence comes from Sarcophilus harrisii, assembly GCF_902635505.1. NCBI lineage: Eukaryota > Metazoa > Chordata > Mammalia > Dasyuromorphia > Dasyuridae > Sarcophilus > Sarcophilus harrisii. Next base: position 482,119,642 of record NC_045426.1, on the reverse strand, counting down.
CTGCATCTCTTGAGTTCTATGGTTGGAGATCAAATTTTTGTTTAGTTCTGGTTTTCTTCAGAAACAAATGGAATTCATTTGTTTCATTAAATGTCCATCTTCTTCCCTGGAAGAAAATGCTCAGCTTAGCTGGGTAGTTTATTCTTGGCTGCATCTCAAGTTCTTGTGCCTTTCGGAATATCATATTCCAGGCCCTTCTTTTCTTTAATGTAGAGGCAGCCAGATGTTGGGTGATCCTTATTGTGGCACCTCGGTATTTAAGTGGTTTTTTTTTTGCTGCTTGTAAAATTTTTTCCTTAATCTGATAGTTCTGAAATTTGGCCACAATATTCCTTGGGGTTTTTATTTTAGGGTTTCTTTCAGAAGGTGTTGGATGAATTCTTTCAATGCCTATTTTACCTTCTGATTCTATTACATCTGGGCAGTTCTCTTTGATGATTTCTTGTAAAATAGTATCTAGGCTCTTTTTTTCATCATAGTTTTCGGAAAGTCCAATAATCCTCAGATTATCTCTCCTAGATCTATTTTCCAAGTCTGTCGTTCTTGCAAGTAGATAATTCATGGTTTTTCAGTTTGTCATTTTTGTTTTTGCTTGACTGATTCTTGCTGTCTCAATGAATCATTAGTTTCTATTTGTTCAGTTCTAATTTTTTAAAGAATTATTTTCTTCATTAGCTTTTTTACTTCTTTCTGTATATGTCCAATTGAGTTTTAAATGTATTGTTTTGGTCTGTGGAATTTTTTCCATTTCACTAATTTTTTTTTAGTGAATTATTTTCTTTTCAATTCACAGATCCTACTTTCTTGCGAGTTCTTTGTCTTTTCAATTCATAAATCCTACTTTCTTGCCAGTTCTTCATTTTTCCAATTCACCAATTTTGTTTCCTGCACTTCCTGGGAATTTTTAACTTTTCAATTCGTATTTCAGGAAGTTGTTGCTCTCTTGTAAGGCTTCTCTTTCCTTTCCCCATTTATCTTCTAACTCTCTTTTGAGACTTTTAATGGTCTCTTCTATGAGAGCATCATGTAAAGGAGGACAATCTGATACATTTTTGCTGTTTGAGGTCTCTTCACGTTTGCTGACCTGCTCTTTTTCTGCATAGAAGCTGTGGATCGTTCTTTTCATCTTTTTATTCATGTTTTAAAGCCTATAGGGTATGTCTCCTAGGCAAGGGGGTTACCAGCTTCCTCTGCAGAGCAGGGAGAGATGTAAACTGATATCCGGCTCCAAGGTATGGGAGTGCTCTGAGTGAGAGTCTTCCCTTCCCCCAACAGGAAGTGGATTCAGCACTGGCAGAGCTATGGAAGTGCCCAGTTGGGCTGTGTGGGTTAGCAATTGCCCTAGGCTAGAGACTAAGGGGTGAAAGTGTCACTGCCCCAGGCCGGAGCCTCTTGTGGGACTGTGAGTATTAGCAGCTGACTGCAGACCACAGCAAACTCTGCCCAGTGTCTCTGCCTGATGCAAATCGGCCCTGGAAAAGCTCTATGGACCAAAGCTGAGCTCCCCACTGAGCAGATTGGAGGCTAACCTGGGCTGTTTCCTCCTGCCTTGCAGGTTTGCAACTGCCCCAAGGAAAAGCCCCGTACTGCGGGTTGGGGCTGCATGCTTGTGCTGAGATCTGTGCTTTCACTTTCGGTTTGAGGCTCTCCTCAGAACCTAATTTCTCTCCCAGTCTGCGCTGATCTCCCCCCTGGCCCCAGAACCAACCTTTTTTGGCGAGACTGCAGATTTTCTTCGGCTGGTGAGTTGTTCTACTTCTTATCTTTACGAATTGTAGCAGTCAAGACTATTTTTGAGGCTCGATATAATATTGATAAAGAGGGTAAGAGAAGAGCTTAGAAAGTCGCATGTGTCTTCTCTGCCATCTTGGCTCCGCCCCCCAGAAATGTACTTTCAATGGGCAAATCACTTGCCACATGAGCATGTAAAATATACATAAAATAAATACTGGATAATTTTAGGAGGAAAGAAACCATTAGCAGCTGGAAGGATGACAAAATGTCTCATTTAAAAAGAATATGCTTTCATTCACTATCTTGCATCATTAAAACTAATTTTGGAGGATGGTTTTCAATATATATTATTTTTATTTGGTTGTCCATATTATCACATTACTTTTTATTCGTTCTATTAATCTATTTACTTATATTCAACCAAAGTACTAGCAGAACTAATAGGAAGCAGGAGGCATTAATTAACAATTAAATTAAATGATTTATATACTTATTTAGAATGAATTGTGTATATTTTTAAAAGGTTCACCTTCCTCATTATTTATATTTTTGGCTTCCATACTATCTATTTGCAATTCCTTAGCTCCTCACATTGGCATAGTGAGGAGAGGCAGATAATTTGGTTTAGTTGGTGTGTTTGGATGCTAGGAGAAAATTTGTCTAGAGATCAAAAATACATCAGGGATAACATAATCCCAGAATTACAGTAGTTTCTATACCATATCTATTGTCTATCTTCTTTCTCTGAAGAATTGAGAGTGCTTGAAATCAGGACCATCTTTAACCATAATTCTATAAACTGTATTTATATATACATACATATGTGTATGTGTGTGTGTGTATGTGAAGGAGAGCATTAGATACAAATAGAAAGACAGACAGACAGACAGACAGAAGCAGACACAGACTCAGAGGACATGAAATGCAGATCCCCAGGTCTTGATAAGTAAATTGCTAGCTAGCCATAATCATTGAATGGGTGCAATTTCAGTCAAACTGTGACTTGTTGAAAATCTTAGCTTAAAAAGGCCAAGGTCTTCTATTGCATCCAGAGTCATCTCTAGTTGTCCTGATCTATATCTGACCACTGGACCCAGTTGACTCTGAAGGGGAAAGTGAAGCGGATTGACCTTGCACAATCCTCCCTCACTTAAATCCAATTCACTTGCATGTCATAGTTGTGACATACCATGTCACCATACCTCCCTGATGTCATGGTTCTCTTCAAGAACATAAGAACAAACAACAACAACAAAAACAACCTAGATCTCAGTAATTGATTAAGAGATTATGAAATTCTAATTTTGAAACATAAGATTAAGATAAGATTCTATTTTCTTATTGCTTAAAGAACCTAATTTAGATAGAAATAGATATAAAGATATGATATGAATAGATTTAGAAATTCTATATAGGTTTGCTTGTAAATAGTAAATTAGAAATTTACCATGAGCTACCAAGAGCTTGATATCTGTATATCTATATTTATATATGTATGTATATATATATATATATATATATATATATATATATATATAGTTTTTTTTCTTGTTGTTCATTCTTCATTTTCAAAGAGGACCAATGGTGTAATGGAGGGATAACTTTTGCATGACAAATTAAATTGATTCAGAGTTGCCAGAAGTTGTTGATCTTATTCTGTCTTCCAGATTATCAAAATCCAGTGACAAGACAAAAGTCAAGAGACCTAGCAATCGTTTAGGATTCAGTGGATAATCTCACTTTCTTTTGATGTCTGACCAAAACTCTGAGCACTCCACAGCTTCAGTTGCCTTCATAGTCTTTGGAAGAAATTGTTCTAATCCACTCATTCTGCCACAGAAAAGTCTTTGCATGATTGAGGTAGACATCCCCCTAACTAATCTAAAAATTTGAGGTCTAGCAATTATGCTTAACCAGATTTTAATCCATTTTAGAGTTGGGTGATAGGTAGACACCAAAGGTGCTGAATAAAGCTCCGCAAGTCATCACACTAGAGGTGCTAATCCTCCCTGAATATGTGACATATATGTATTTAGGGTACATGTTTATGTAAATATAGGTTTTATATATATATATATATATATATAGAGAGAGAGAGAGAGAGAGAGAGAGAGAAAGAGAGATGTTCATGTATAATTTCTATATATATTGGGAAGATAGCTAGCTGGAACAGTGTTGGGCCTGAAGATAGGAAGATTTATCTTTATGAGTTTAAATCTGGCTTCAGTCATTTACTACTTGCCTTGGGTAAATCAAGAAAGCCACTTGACTCTGTTTGCCTTCCTTTTCTCCTATATAAAACAAGTTAGAGAAGGAAATGGCATACCATTCCAATATCTCTGTCAAATAAAACCCAAATGGCGTCAAAAAGAGTTGGACATGACTGAAACAATTTGAACAACAACAAATACAACATAGAATTTATATCTTTATACAGATATACATAAATATCCTCTATCTTTTACTTTTCATATATATTTTTTTCTACCTACACACATTTATACTATTTATATACATTGAATTAATGCACAAAGAGAAAAGGGGAAGGTAGTAAAAGAAAAGGATGTGTGTGTGCATGTGTATAAATTTTAAAGATATTAATTCAGTCTTTTCATTTGTGCTGAAAGTCATCCCTGGATGAAAAGGTCTTTCCTAGGAGGAAAAATAATAAGAAAAAGATAAATATCTTAAAATTCATTTCAAAAATGCAAAATAGTTTGGGAGTTTATTTCAAAGAATATAATGAAACAATCACAGATTTTATTTAATTTAGAACAGGATATGCATTAGCTATCCTTTAGGTGTTCATTTATAAAATATTAACATTTTAATTTGCATTTTCATCAGGAAGGGAAAAAATATACTTGCCTCATAGCTCCTTCATGTATGAGGTACTGAGTCATTATTTAATTAAGCATTCTTTTATGATTTAAATTACTACATCTGCATTTTCCATTTTTCCATCCCTGTGTTACATTAGGATAAACATATACGTAATTTATCATCTCATATATTTGAAATCTTGGCATATTTAGATCATTAGACCTTTGCCACCATGTACTTTTTCTTCTTCAATCTATAGTTTATAATTATATTTTTCACTATTGTTAACTAATAGGCTACAATTCAAAATTAAACCAAAATATTTGTATAGTTTCTTAGTGACCTGGTTCACAGATTCCAATTTTATAAAATAGTTAGTTGCATTTGATATTTCCAGTTAATTATTTTTTTTACAAGGCAATTGGGGTTAAGTGATTTGCCCAAGTTCACACAGTTAGTACACTAAATTTGTACTCACATCTGAACCACGGGCCTCTTGATTTCAAGGTCATGCTCTCTATTCATTGTGCCATCTAACTGTCCTTTTTCTTTTCTTTTCTTTTCTTTTCTTTTCTTTTGTTTATAGCTGTCCCTTTTCAAATAATTCTTACACAGATTTTATTTTCAATGAGCCTTTCAAGTGTTTAAACATATTTTGAAACCTGTATAAAATCCTTAATAATATTGAGGCTAAAAATAACATAACAATATTATTGAATGAAATAAATAGTTAAAATAGATAACTTAGGGAATCATCATGATCATCTACAATTATATGAGAAATTGTATTCTAGTGATATAACAGGAAACAGCAGCATGAAATTATGAAAATGGAAATTGATTTTGAATACCAGGGAACCATGCATAGCGTGAAATTTGTCAAATACTGTGATAACATCCAAAGGTTGTAAAAGCTTTTAAACCAATGAGAAACTATCTATCAAATCAGACTAATAAAAACATAGAAAACACAGGACAAGAGGTAATTACAGACATTTTCAAATGGATCACTGACTTCAAATAGGTTATTTCCATAATTTCCATGAGTTAATTGATTATACTTGTAACTGAAAAGTACTTGAATTTGTATTGTTCTCTAGCTTAATGTAAATATTACATTTAGTTTGCATTTTACTGAACAGGTTCTCTACCAATTAATGAAAGGCGTGTTCACTGATATGACTTTATTCTTTCTTAAGCATTAAAGAGATACTCTGGGCAAATAGAATACCACTAATCTTTCATTACTTATCTCCAACTTCTGAATTCCCTGTCTTTCTTCAATACTTAGCTCAAATTCTACCTTCTGAAAGAGATCTTTCCTGGTCTATCCCCTCCTACCCCAGTTGCTGGTGCTATCCCTCTTAAATTTTCTCCTATTTAGAAGACACACACACACACACACACACACACACACACACACACATTGTGGTGAGTGTATATATGTATATGTTACATACATATATATGACATATGTATTGTATACCTATACATTTATATATGTATATACATATACATAAAATATTTTATATATGTATATATAAATATGCATAGACATTATACTTATATAAATGTACAATATACATACTCATCATTGTTTCAGTGGTTCCCCATTACAGTTTGAGTACCTGAGGGCAAGAACTATACTGTTGCTGATATCTAAAAAGAACCCCTTTTGAAAATAGAAAATGGAATCTGACACTTTTAATAAGCAATTCTTTTTTTAGGTATTGACCAAGGCAAGGGATAGTTTAGTGGATAATCTATTTTGGCCCCCATTCTACTGGACAGTTTCTCCACCAGTCAATTGAAGAATTATACCCTGATTACTTTATTCTTTCTTTAGCATAGCCTCCATAATAAGGAAAGAAAATTATCTGGACGGAGCCAATATGGCGGAGAAGGCACAAGCAACTTTCTAAACTCTTCTCTTACCCTCTTTATCAATAGTATATCAAGCCTCAAAAATAGTCTTGACTGCTACAATTCATAAAGATAAAAAGTATAACAACTCACCAGCTGAAGTAAATCTGCAGTCTCACCAAAAGTTTGTTCTGGGGATAGGGGGGAGATTAGTGTAGACTGGGAGAGAAATTAGTTTCCACAAAGAGCCTCAAACCAAAAGTGAGAGCACAGATCTCAGCACAAGCAACCAGCCCCAACCCGCAGTACGGGGCTTCCCCCCCCCCCCCCCCCCCCCCCGCCGGGGGCCCCCCCCCCCCCCCCCCCCCCCCCCCGCCCTACACGGCAGGAGGGCACAGCCCAGGTTAGCCTCGGCTTGGCTTGGGGCCATAGAGCTTTCGCAGGGCCGATTTGCATCGCGCAGAGACGTTGGGGCAGAGTTCCGGGCAGAGTTCTGGGCTGAGTCCCGGTAGAATCCGTGGTCTGCCGTCAGCTGCTAATACCCACAGCCCCACAAGAGGCTCTGGCCTGGGGCAGTGACACTTTCACCCCTTAGTCTCTAGCCTAGGGAAATCGCTAACCCACACAGCCCAACTGGGCACTTTGATAGCTCAGCCAGTGCTGAATCCACCTCCTGTTGGGGGAAGAGAAAACTCTCACACTGAGCACTCCCATACCTCACGGCCCGGGCTGGAAACCAGTTTACATCATTCCTGTTCTGCAGAGGAAAGTGGTAACCCCCTTGCCTAGGAGGCATACCCTAAAGGCTTAAAAACATGAATAAAAAGATAAAAAGAACCAATGACAGATTCTATGCAGAAAAAGATCAGGTCAGCAAACATGAAGAGACTAATATCACACAGGCACCAGATATACCCCAAAGGGGAATGTCACCTGTCCCCTTTTACATGATGCTCTCACAGAAGAGACCATTAAAAGTCTCAAAAGAGAGTTAGAAGATAAATGGGGAAAGGAAAGAGAAGCCTTACAAGAGAACAACAATTTCCTGAAATACGAATTGGAAAAGATAAAAAATTCCCAGGAAGTGCAGGGAAACAAAATTTGTGAACTGCATAAAGTAAAAAATTTCAAGAAAGTAAGAATTGTGAATTGGAAAAAATAAAGAATTCACTAGAAAGTAGGATTTGTGAATTGGAAAAGACAAAGAACTCACAAGGAAGTAGGATCTGTGAATTGGAAAAAAAATAATTCACTAAAAAAAAAAAAAATTAGTGAAATGGAAAAAAATTCCACAAAGCAAGACAATACATTTAAAAACTCAATTAGACATATACAGAAAGAAGTAAAAAAAGCTAATGAAAAAATAATTCTTTAAAAATTTGAACTGAACAAATAGAAACTAATGATTCATTGAGACAGCTAGAATCAGTCAGGCAAAACCAAAAAAATGACAAACTGGAAAAAAACATTAATTATCTACTTGCAAAAACGACAGACTTGGAAAATACATCTAGGAGAGATAATCTGAGAATTATTGGACTTTCTGAAAATTATGATGAAAAAAAGAGCCTAGATACTATTTCACAAGAAATCATCAAAGAGAACTGCCCAGATGTAATAGAACCAGAAGGTAAAATAGGCATTGAAAGAATTCATCGAGCACCTTCTGAAAGAGACCTAAAATAAAAACCCCAAGGAATATTGTGGCCAAATTTCAGAACTATCAGATTAAGGAAAACATTTTACAAGCAGCCAAAAAAAAAAAAAAACAATTTAAATAGGGTGCCACAATAAGGATCACCAAATCGGGCTCCTACATTAAAGGATCAAAAGGCCTAATCTGATATTCCAAAAGGCAAAGAACTTTGGGATGCAGCAAGAATAAACTCCCAGCTGCTGAGCATTTTCTTCCAGGCAAGAGGATGGACATTTAATGAAACAAATGAATTCCATTTGTTTCTAAGGAAAAACCAGAACTAAACAAAAATTTGATTCCAACCATGAACCAAGAGTGGAAAAGGTAAAAGAACTCTTGAGTTGTATTTCTGTTGTGGATATACAAAAAGAATACATGTATAATTTGATTGTACTGATATAACATAAAAGGGAAGTAGATATGTAAAAGGGATGATGGCAGAATAAGGTGGGAAGGAGGGATAAAAAAGAGGGAAACCACATCCCACAAAGAGGCGATGGAAACTTATCATATTTGAGGGAATTTAGAGAGGGGGAGGAACATTGTGTGAATATTAATCTCATCAGAGTTGGCTCAAAGAAAAAATAATTGACATTTGTTTTAGAGAAAATTCTCTCTCACCTCATTAAAAAAGGGGGAGAGGAAAAGGGAAAAGAAAAAGAGTAATAAGGGAAGGAAGGGTAAAAGATTCAAAATGGGGGAGGGAGGGATTCTAAAGAGGGTAAGCATCATGATAGAAGTGGGGTACATAAGTTCAAAAGGGGGAAAGAGGGTTGGGGGAAGCAAGAAAAAGTAAAGCATAATCTGGGGTTAGTAGGATGGCAGGACATACAGATTTAGTAATTCTAACCATAAATGTGAATGGGATGAACTCCCCATAAAAGAAGGAGATGGACTGACGCGAACCCCACAATATTTGTTTGAAAACAAAGAGGAGAACAATGAGTAAAGGGAAAAAGTGGAGCAAAATCATTATCTTCAGGTGGTCAAAAAAAGGTAGCATCCTTATCTCAGATCAAGCAAAAGCAAAAATTGATCTAATTAAAAGAGATAAGTAAAGAAACTACATCCTGCTAAAGGGTAGCATAAACAACAAAGCAATATCAATATTAAACATATATGCACCAAGTGGTATGGCATCCAACTTCCTAAAGAAGAACTTAAGAGAGTTGCAAGAAGAAATATACAACACAATTGTAATAGTGGGAGATCTCAACCTTGCACTCTCAGAATTAGAGAAATCAAACCACAAAACAAATAAGAAAGAAATTGAAGAAGTAAATAGAATATTAGGAAAATTAGGTATGTTAGATCATTGGAGAAAATTGAATGGAGATAGAAGGGAATATACTTTCTTCTCAGCAGTTCATGGAACCTATTCAAAAATTGACCATATATTAGGACATAAAGACCTCAAAATTAAATGCAAGAAAGCAGAAATAGTAAATGCTTTCTTTTCAGATCATGATGCAATAAAAACTACATTCAACAAAAAGTTAGAGGGAAATAGACCAAAAAGTAATTGGAAACTAAACAATCTCATCTTAAAGAATGATTGGGTGAAGCAGCAAATTATAGATACAATTAATAATTTCACTCAAGATAATGACAATGATGAGACATCATACCAAAATTTGTGGGATGCAGCCAAAGCGGTAATAAGAGGGAATTTTATATCCTTAGAGGCTTACTTGAATAAAACAGAGAAAGAAAAGATTAATGAATTGGGCTTGCAACTAAAAAAACTAAAAAAAGACCAAATTAAAAACCCCTAATCAAATACTAAATTTGAAATTCTAAAATTAAAAGGAGAAATTAAAAATATTGAAAGTAAAAAAACTATTGAACTAATTTAAAACTAAGAGTTGGTTCTATGAAAAAGCCAATAAAACAGATAAGCCTTTGGTAAATCTGATTAGAAAAAGGAGGGAGGAAAATGAAATTAGTAGTCTTAAAAATGAAAAGGGAAAATTTTCCACCAATGAAGAGGAAATTGGAAAAATAATAAGGAGTTATTTTGCTCAACTTCATACCAATAAATTTGATAACCTAAGTGAAATGGATGACTACCTCCAAAAATATAGACTTCCCAGACCTCCCAGAGGAGGAAGTAAATTGCTTGAATAGTCCCATTTCAGAAAAAGAAATAGAACAGGCAATTAAACAACTCCCTAAGAAAAAATCCCCAGGACCAGATGGATTTACATGTGAATTCTACCAAATATTTAAAGAACAATTGGCCCCAATGTTATATAAATTATTTGATAAAATAGGGAATGAAGGAGTCCTACCAAATTCCTTCTATGACACACACATGGTATTGATACCTAAACCAGGTAGGTTGAAAATAGAGAAAGAAAATTATAGACCAATCTCCATAATGAATATTGATGCTAAAATCTTAAATAAGATATTAGCAAAAAGACTACAGAAAATCATCCCCAGGATAATACACTATCATCAAGTAGGATTTATACCAGGAATGCAGGACTGGTTCAATATTAGGAAAACTATCAATATAATTGGCCATATTAATAACCAAATTAACAAAAACCATATGATCATCTCAATATAATTGGCCATAGCATTTGACAAAATCCAACATCCATTCCTATTAAAAACACTTGAGAGTATAGAAATAAATGGACTTTTCCTTAAAATAATCAGCAGCATCTATTTAAAACCATCAATAAGCATCATATGTAATGGAGACAAACTGCAACCATTTCCAATAAGATCTGGAATGAAACAAGGTTGCCCACTATCACTGTTACTATTTAATATTGTATTAGAAATGCTAGCTTTGGCAATAAGAGCTGAGAAAGAGATTAAAGGAATAAGAATAGACAATGAGGAAACCAAATTATCACTCTTTGCCAATGATATGATGGTATACTTAGAGAACCCCAGAGATTCTCCTAAAAAGTTATTAGAAATAATCCACAACTTTAGCAAAGTTGCTGGTTATAAAATCAACCCACATAAGTCATCAGCATTCTTATATATCACTAACAAAATCTAACAGTCAGAGTTACAAAGAGAAATTCCATTTAAAGTAACTACTGATAATATAAAATATTTAGGATTCTATCTGCCAAGGGAAAATCAGAAACTTTATGAGCAAAATTACAGACCACTTTTCACACAAATTAAGTCTGATCTAACCAATTGGAAAAATATTAAATGCTCTTGGATTGGGCAAGCAAATATAATAAAGATGACAATATTACCTAAACTAATCTATTTATTTAGCACTATACCAATCAGACTCCCAAAAAACTATTTTAATGACCTAGAAAAAATAACCACAAAATTCATATGGAAAAACAAAAGGTCAAGAATTTCAAGGGAATTGATGAAAAAAAAAATCAAATGAAGGTGGCTTAGCTGTACCACATCTAAAATTATATTATAGAGCAGCAGCTACCAAAACCATTTGGTATTGGCTAAGGAATAGATTAGTTGATCAGTGGAATAGGTTAGGTTCAAGGGACAAAACAGTCAACAAATATAGCAACCTAGTCTTTGACAAACCCAAAGACCCTAGCTTTTGGGATAAGAACTTACTTGTTTGATAAAAATTGCTGGGAAAATTAGAAACTAATATGGCAGAAACTAGGCATTGATCCACACTTAACACTGTACACCAAGTTAAGGTCAAAATGGGTTCATGACCTAGGCATAAAGAATGAAATTATTAATAAATTAGAGGAACACAGGATAGTTTACCTCTCAGACCTGTGGAAGGGAAAGGAATTTATGACCAAAGAAGGACTAGGGATCATTATTGATCACAAAATAGAAAATTTCGACTATACCAAACTGAAAAGGTTTTGTACAAACAAAACTAATGCAGACAAGATTAGAAGGGAAGCAATAAACTGGGAAAATATTTTTACAGTCAAAGGTTCTGATAAAGGCCTCATTTCCAAAATATATAGAGAATTAACTCATAAAAAAATCAAGCCATTCTCCAATTGAAAAATGGTCAAAAGGTATGAACACACAATTCTCAGATGAAGAAATTGAAACTATTTCTAGTCATATGAAAGTCATTATTAATCAGAGAAATGCAAATTAAGACAACTCTAAGATACCACTACACACCTGTCAGATTGGCTAAGATGACAGGAAAAAATAATGATGATTGTTGGAGGGGATGCGGGAAAACTGGGACATTGATGCATTGTTGGTGGAGTTTTGAAGGAATCCAACCATTCTGGAGAGTAGTTTGGAACTATGCTCAAAAAGTTATCAAACTGTGCATACCCTTTGATCCAGCAGTGTTACTACTGGCCTTACATCCCAAAGAGATCATAAAGAAGGGAAAGGGACCTGTATGTGCACGAATGTTTGTGGCAGCCCTCTTTGTAGTGGCTAGAAACTGGAAACTGAGTGGATGCCCATCAGTTGGAAAATGGCTGAATGAATTGTGGTATATGAATATAATGGAATATTATTGTTCCGTTAGAAATGATGATTTCAGAAAGGCCTGGAGAGACTTACACGAACTGATGCTGAGTGAAATGAGCAGGACCAGGAGATCATTATATACTTCAACAACAATACTATATGATGACCAGTTCTGATGGACCAGGCCATCCTCAGCAAAGAGATCAACCAAATCATTTCCAATGGAGCAATAATGAACTGAACCAGCTATGCCCAGAGAAAGAACTCTGGGTGATGACTAAAAACCATTACATTGAATTCCCAATCCCTATATTTATGCCTACCTGCATTTTTGATTTCCTTCACAAGCTAATTGTACAATATTTCAGACTCTGATTCTTTTTGTACAGCAAAATAAAGGTTTGGTCATGTATACTTATTGTGTATCTAATTTATATTTTAATATATTTAACATCTACTGGTCATCCTGCCATCTGGTGGGGCGGTAAGATGTGAAAAACTGGGATAAGAGGTTTGGCAATTGTTAATGCTGTAAAGTTACCCATACATATAGCCTGTAAATAAAAGGCTATTAAAAAAAGCAATTAAATGAATCATAACAAATAAAGAATCTATTGTTTGTGCCACAAAAAAAAAAAAAGAAAATTATCAAAGTTTTGATATGAACAGAAGCAAGATCATGAATCTAGTCAATTGTTTTTGTGGAAATCCAGTGTCACATAACATGAAAAACCTGTGGTCTATTCCATCACTTGCCCAATAGTCAGTCCATTCCACACCTATTTCATATGGTAGTGCATTCTATCATGTATCTAGCATGCTCCTTAAAAGTTCTTTTAATTTGTTACATAGTAGGAAAATTCCCATATATTTATTGTTCCAGGAAAGATATGATGTATTGAGAGGAAATCTCTTACTTCCAATTCCACAAATCACAGAAAATAAGGGTTCATTCAATATCTCTAATATATTGGCTTATTTATTGTATCTTATTGGTTATTAAGATTAAGCTTAAAATTTAAGTCCTTTACATGGTCTTTCCTAACATTTTAGATAGAAATGGTCTCTCCATATTTTGTTGTTTTCTTTGTTTTTTCAATGGCAGAGGGAGGAGAAAAAGTTATTGGGTTGATTTATTTTTGCTTTCTTATATTCAACATTTTTTTCCCCACTTACATACAAAACAATTTTTTACATTTGGTTTTGAAACTTTGAGTTCCAGATACTTCCCTCCATTCCCAGTGTCATCCCCCTTTAAGGACTTATGAAGTTATGCCAAAACATTTCCATAAAAATCATATTATGAAAGAAAATATAAATCTCCCTCAAAAATAGCGTTTTCATCATAAATCCTTCAGACTAGTAATGGATCAATGGATTGCTGAGAATAACAAAGTCATTTATAGCTGATCATCCCACAACATTGCTATTATTTTATACAAAATACATTTCAATTTATTTGAATTCATGGAGGACTTTCCAGGTTTTTGTGAGAGCTTCCTGCTCATTATTTCCCATAGAATAATAACATTCCATCATAATCACATGCTACAAGTGATGGACATTACCTCAGTTTGTAATTCCTTTGTCCCAAGAAGAGAACTGTTATAAATATTTTTGTACATATTGATCCTTTTCAGTGTGCAAATCTGCCCTGAGAAGAGAACTGCTAAAAATACTTTTATATGATCCTTTTCCTTTTGTAAAACTTTCTCTTTTGGAATTCATGCCTAGTAGTGATATTGATGTCAAATGGTATGAAGGATTTTATAGATCTTTGGGTATAATTCATATCTTTTGATTATTCACCAATTGGGAAATGACTTATTTTATATATACATACATATATACACATACACACATAAATTTGACGCATCTCCTATACATTAGAGAAATGAGACCTTCACCAGAGAAACTTGCTTCAAAATTCTTTTCTCATTTTCTATTGTTAACTATATTTCCCTTTTGTTATTTCTATTCTCTTTTTACCTTTATACTGACCCTCCTCAAAACTGTTTTGTTATTGATCTCCCAATATGCTCTCTTTTCTATCACTCTCCCCTTTTCTTGTATCCCCTTCCCCTCCTATTTTCCTCCAGGATAAGAAAGATTTCTATATCCATAATAAGTTACTATGTTATTTCCTCTTTGAGACAATTCTGAAGAAAGTGAGATTCACTCATTCCTGTTTTTCTCCCCTTCTTTCCCTCCATTGTAAAAGGTTTTTCTTGTCTCTTTTTTTGGACAGTTAATTTACACCATTTCACTTCTCAATTTCCCTTTCTCTCAGTACATTCTTTTCTTACCCATTAATTTAATCGTTTAAAAAAAAGATATTATCCTTTCATATTCAACTCACACCTGTTCCCTCTGTCACTACGTCTAACTGCCATAATAAGGAATTACAAGTATCTCCTCCCATGTAGGATTGTAAACAGATAAATCTTATTAAGTTCCTTATGATTTCCATTTTCTGACTACCTCTTTATTGCTTCTCCTGAGTTCTGTATTTTAAAATCAAATTTTCTATTCAGCTTTTGACTTTTTTATCATGAATCTTTGAAAGTCCTTTATTTCATTGAATATTCATCTTTTACTCTAAAGGATTATGTTAGTTTTTCTGAGTAGGTGATTCTTGGTCTTGCTTGCTATCCTAGCTCCATTGCTGTCTGGAATATCATATTTCAACCCCTCGGATCTTTAAGCTAGAAGTTGATAAATCTTGTGTTAGCCTGACTATCTCCACTATACTTGAATTGTTTCTTCCTAGATGTTTATAATATTTTCTTCTTGGCCTGGGAGTTTTGGAATTTGGCTATAATATTCTTGGAAGTTTTAATCTTGGGACCTCTTTCAGGAGGTGATCAGTTGATTCTTTCAATTTTTATTTTTCCTTCTGATTCTAGAATATCAGGAGAGTTTTCTTTGAGGTGTTTCCCAGTTCTAGATCCAGATGTTATGAACATTTCAAATCCGGAAAAAGATTTTGGGAAGAGATTTGAAAATCAACAATTTTTTAAAAAGAATGGTAAGAGACAAGCAATATAAAGAGGAGCTAATATCAGGCATTAGGGAATTTCATTTAAATAAAATGAGAATCAAAATTTCTTCCATATATTTTAGGCTTATAGGACTTAGACCCCCAAAAATACTGCTATTATCAATGGCCTTTCTTTTTAAAAGTGTGGAATTTTCAGGACCAATAAAGTGTATTCCAAATCTCTACAAGTAATAAAAACAAGAGATGGGCTTAGGATCCAGGCCTGATTCCAAATTCAAAGCTATCAGTTTCTATATCATGAATATAAACTCATCCAATAAATGATGCATGAGTTTGTTATTACCAGCTTGAGTTGGCTCTCAAGAGCTGATAATTAAATTTTAGCTTTAAATATTTATATCTCACAAAATTGGCAATCACTATAAATCAGGGCTTGATTTGTTGTTTTAACAATTTCTAGACTTAATAAAGTGCTAATAATGAGAATTAAACTTAAAAGTCTGTCATGTATATATTTTATTTTCCCCCAGAGAAATATTTGTTAAATGTTTATTAGTATACCCTGCATATATGAATCTAAAAGATCCTTAACTAGCAAAGAAACATTAAATGACTTTCATTATCCTAAATACAAAAAAGGCAGAAAATGAATCATTGAAATAAAAAGAATTTTCTGGCAAAGCTTCAGTTAACCAGAATATTTGATTAAGCAGATGCTTTAAATCATCAAGATTTTCTTATTACATTTTTATTCAAAAATCCATCCAATAAATATTACCAAGCATTGGAAGTATAAGACACATGGTTTGAAAATGTTATTTATAAGACTTGGCATCATTATATTTCAGTAGGTGTTACCAATAGAAATTGTTTTTTGTCTTTCTGTTCAGGGACATAATGGAAAAATACAAGATCTGAGTCCTACTTATAATCAAAGAATAATTGAATCCCAGTTCCCTACACTGGAAACTTATTGCAACATCCCAATAAAAGCAAAGCAGTTTAAAATAATACTCATTGTATCATTTTGTGTTCTATAAAACTTTGAAAACTACTTCATTTTGAGGGGCTGCAGAGCTCTGCAATTAGTTTAAAGTTAAATCTAATGCAAATGTTAATAGCTAATCCTGGATAACATTTTTCATGAAGAATCCTATCATTAATTTATGTTTTTTAAAAACAATCAAACATTATGCTGTGCACTCCACTCCACATTCATGATTTGAAGCCTTGGGAAAGCTAAGGCAGTAGCGCCTCACTATAATGCTTGAAGTGAGTGCTGATGTTTCAATTAGAGTCAATTCACAACCCACTGGAGCTCTGGAGAGGGACCATCTGTGGCCTACTACAGAAAAGAGATGAATGTTTCAGAAACGTAACTAACATCCTCAAGGACAATTTTTCTGTGAATAAATTTTGAGAGCAATTCAAGTGTGTATTTGTTTCGGTTTTTCTGTTGGAACAGATGAAACAGGTGAATGAATAGTCATTTGGAAGTTACTATCTTTTATGGAACTGAAGAGGACAGGAAACCAATATGAGAGATTCAGGCATTCACCCAAATATTGTATACTGTAGCTTTAAAGGTGCTTTTATTTTCTCTTCACCAACTAATATGTTGTCTTCTTAGATTATAATTCTAAAAAATGAAATTAATTCTCTCTTCCCCCCCAAAAAAATAAAGACACAAGACTTTAAATTGGGTAGTCTGGAATCTACATGAATTCAGAGAATTTTGCTAATTTTTTTCAAAATCAATTAGGTCCATAAACATTCTATATGGCTAAGCCAATTTTCCTAATAATCACTTTTATTTATCAATGTTTTCTCCATGTAGATTCCTTTTCAGTTTTCAAAATCATCAAATTTCATCATCAAAATCAAAATTTCAAAATCATAAAATTAAAGTGGCTACCCAAAGAAAATGGGAAGCTTAGCAATATATGAATAGAACTTAATCCTGATTTCACTGTTACAAGGAACATCTAGATGTTGAAAATCCCTTCTATCAATATAGCTTAGCACTTTTTATGTAACGCAATTTTAGATAAATACTTAGAGTAGTAAAAGGTTAAGTAATTTATCCAGTGTCTTTAGGTAGTATGTATCACAGGAAGGACTTTAACTTAGGACTGACCTAAGGGCAGTTCTCTATCTACCATACCATGCTACCTCTTCCTCAGTGTCTGTGTGTTTTTTTTCCTTTTGTATATATGTATGCAAATACATATGTGGATGTACATATATAAACTTATGTGAATATACATTTATGCATGTATGAAACATCTGAAACATGATATAAAATAATCATAGAATGCAGTAGATCTTTAAGAAAGCATGAAATGGCAAAGGGATGTTCAAAAGAGAAGTAAGGATCTTGAGATAAGCAGTAAGACTGTAATAAATATCAAAATTTATGGACTATACAGCAATTATAATAGGCAGAATAGAACTTGAATTTATGTTAGTGAGTCTCTCCAAAGGAGCAAAAGAAAAAAAGAGTAGACTGAAGGGAAAGATAATTGTGCTTAAGAAAAACAAAAGAAGTTACCAATGTTGAAAGAAGTCTTGCACCTTGAAAAAATAAGATGCATATTGACAACTTAAAGACTCTAGATCTCCTAGAAGAATATGACAAATTGAAAAACAAATATCATAATGTAAGATATACTATAGGAAAGCTTTCCTGAACTCCTGTATTAAAAAGAACAAACAAATATGAAGTGAGGGGAAGGCGGGGAGAATAAGGATGCTTCAAAATTCAAGACACATTAGTTAAATTAAAAAATCCCAATAATAAACAACAAATTCTTCAAGGCTTAGAAAAATAAAAGAAATGAAATTCAAATTATATAAATCAATTCTGCACACAACAATATCACAGAAGTCAATAGAATTTTATATCCAAAGCATAAGAATTCATAATATAGTTTAAAATGATATAACTTAAAAATCTGTGCCTAATCATCAATGAAAAATATAGTTATACTCTAAATGATAAACATTTAAAGTTTTGCTTGAAAAAAAAGTCCAAAAAACAGGAACACTAGAAAGATAAATACAAATACTAAGAAAAGAATAAGTAATGAAACAAATTACCACATCTCTAGAGACCATTAAAAGAAAACATACATAAAAAGAAAGACATCTATTGAAGTTTAAAGCCACAACAATAACAGATGGTACATTAAGAGATTTATTTTTTTAAAGTACATAAGGGGCTAAAGATAAAAGTACAATTTAATGAAAAAGAAGGGATGGTAAAAGAGCTGACATGAAGCACCAAAACTAAACTTTATGCTCTTTTTACTCTTCCAAAAGTGAATTATTGTCTTTTGGGGTATTAAATTGGAGAATGACAGAGATCATAAACAGGGAAAGGGGAAATGGAGGAAGGAAGGGGAAGTGCTTACCCTCTTTAAGTCTTTGGATAGAAAGTTAATATCTGTAGTCTCTCAGAAAGACGGGCTATAAGAAAACGGGACAAGTGGCAATGGAAATATCTATATTTGCTCGTTTGAAAATAGGACAAGATAGATTCTGAATTACCTTCTTCTACCTGTGATCCTGATATGAATAATTATGTTTCTGTATCAAGAACCTTTGCATCTTTTTTCACCTACTGAGTCAAGAGAAAGAGTAAAAACCTTGAGAAAAGTTATATCCTGGGCTGGTTAAGATAGCTAAAACCAGAGCTCTGTTTTTCCCTGAGGGAAGAGATGTATGAAAATTTTTGCATCCAATTTATCTTCCTGTTGAACATTATGTAAAAATACCTTTGGCCTAACTAAAGACAATATGTGGAAGAAATAAAAACTAAAAGATAAGTAATGGAAAAACTAAGGATTGAAAGTTAACTGAAGCAATAATGTAAATAACACAATATCAAAACAAATAAAAGGCTCTTCCCAGAGAGGAAGAAGCTGTATACTCTGAAGAGGAAGCAGCTGCTTGTCCCTGTGAATAATGCTGTGATCCACCTGGGCAATTAAAAGTGAGAACAAAGGAAAAACAAGATGAGTAGTTTCTCTTCAATTTATTTGCTTTAAAGAAAAAGATTGGGTAAGAGAAGAAAAAAAAAAAAAAAAGAATTGCAAATGCAATTACAAGAGTTAGAATTGTGAAGAAGCCCTGAGACTGAATTTTGAAAGCAAAATATTGAGAAGTTGGAGGAGGGCTTAAGCTGATGTAAGAAATGGACTCAAGATGAAGAATTTAGTCTGAAGGGAGAATGAAAAGAAGTAAAACTTAGTAGTTAAAGGAGAAGAGAATGGGATTGTTTGCTGTATTGAGCAGGAGGAAGGATGCAAGAGAAGGAGAAAAATTTTAACACAATGTTTTGCAAACATGAATGTTGAAAACTATCTTTGCATATATTTGAAAAAAACAAAATAACTATAATAAAAATAAACAAATAAATAAAAGAGAATAGACTCCATTCCAAAAAAAGGAAGATAGATAGATAGATGATAGATAGATAGATAGATAGATAGAAAAGTTCTAAGGATTGTCAATCAGTCAATAGTCAACAGCTAGTTAAGAAATACTTATTGTTCAGTCCTATCCTATGTTTTGTGACCCCTTTGAGGGTTTTCTTGGCAAAGAGACTGGAGTGGTTTGCCATTTCCTTCTTTAGCCCATTTTGCAAATGAGATAAACAGAATTAAGTGACTTGTCCAGGATCAAACAGGTAGTAAGTGTCTGAGGTCAGATTTGAACTTCCTGCTCCAGGTCTGCCTCTTTATTCACTGAACTACCTAATTGTCCATGAGTGTCATGTGTCATGAACCAAAATAATCACTAATGATGGAAAGAAAAGTAAAAGTAGTCCTTCCCACAAGGAATTGCCATTTTAATGTAGGAGACAACAGTTTAAAAAGAACATAAAAGCTGTATGTGGTAAAATAGGTCAAAGTGCAGAGTTGCATTTGAATCCTTTTTCAAACCTTTATGAATTCTATGGCAAGTTGCTTAAGCTTCCTTGGCCTCAATTGCCTCTCCACAAAATAGGGATAATAATGACATTAACTTCATAAAGTTGATGTAAAGTTGTAAACTGCTTTCCAAAGCTCATAAATTATATAAATGCCAGATTTTATTATTATTATTATTATTATTACTATTGCAGGTAAGTGACACCATGCATAGAGTCCAGGCCTGGAGTCAGGAAGACCTGAATTCAAATTCTGCTTCAGCATAAATCTGTGACCCTGGGCAATTCATTTAATTTTATTTTCCTCAGTTTCCTCATCTGTAAAATGAGCTAGAGAAGGAAATGACAAAACACTCCAGTACCTTTCCAAGAAACCCCCAAAGGGGGTTATGAAGAGTGAGACATAATTGAAAAAGCATTAAGCAACAAAATATTATTATTATGTTATTTGCCCAGAGTCATACAGCTAGTATATGAGGCAGGAATAATTTGCCATTTCCTATATGCTGCTGAATATTCCTTTATTCTCAACTCCAAGTCTGTTGATCATTGTCAGATTTTAGAGTCCGTCTAGTCCAATTCCCAGTTATATATATAAGAAAACTAAGCTCAGGAGTAGTTGTATGATTAGCCAAGAATCAAATAAATAGAAAATGGCAGTGACAGAATTCAAATTCAAGTCTTCTGAAACTAAAGCAATCATTCTTTCTAATGCATCATGTTGCATCTCCAGGTTGAGCAATTTGTCTTATCTCTCAGCAAAAGGCTCTCCAAACCTTTGCAATCATCAGGCTTCCTTAGTGTTGACATAGAACAAATTTGTTAAAGATATCTAAAGAAAAGAGAAGATATTTATATTTAAGAGTCTTAGCAAACAAAATATATTTCCCAATCTAATGAGTTCATTCCCATTTTTCTTGAGAAGTCCATTCATAACTCTCACAAACTTACATATAAAGATCTGAGCAAGATAAGTAGGAAACAAATTGAATCTTGGTGAAGGGCCTAGAGTCTCTGCTTTCCAATCCATCCCTTACTTGGCTTTTGAAAGATTGGACCCACGAATCCAGTACTTTGCTTATTCTTCCTATTATTTTAGATCAGTGCTTCTTGTCATTTTGTCTTTACTCTCTACTTGATTTTGGAACTCCTTGTTGGGCAAGGACTAAACAATTGCTGGTTCCACAACTTGAGAGTTTACCTACCATCAGAAATCCAGGAACAATATGAATATAATTACAAAACATTTTAAATAATAGCTTTTTTATTTTCAAAATACATGTTGTTAGTTTTCGACATTTACCCTTGCAAAACCTTGTGTTCTCCCTTCCTCCCACCCGCTTCCTTAGATAGCAAGTAACCCAATATGTTAAATATATACAATTCTTTTATATATATTTCTACATATCTTGCTGCACAAGAAAAATCAGATCAAAAAGAAAAAAAATGAGAAATGAAACCAAAAGTGAGCAAATAACAATAAAAAAGTGAAAACATTATGATGTGATCCATATTCAGTCCCATTTACACCTCATTTACAAAACACATTTCACACAGATATAGAATAATTAATTAATCAAATGTCTAATCCAATATAATAAAAAATGACAATTCTATTAATTAGTTTATTCAGTACCATACCAATTCAAGGAACAAAAACTAATTTTAGAGGTTGAAAAAAATAGTAACTAAGTTTATTTGGGAAAAGAAAATGTCAAGAATATCAAGAATAATAGAGAGAAAAGGTGAAGGAGGAAAGCCTAGAAATTTCCATCAAAAAGTAGTAATCATCAAAATAATTTGGTACTGGCTGGTAGTGAATGAGTGGAATAGATTAGTACACAATAAAGAGTAAGAACTGATAGTAATTATCTAATACCATAATAGTAATCTGGTACCATAGTAATCAAAACTCAAAGTACCAAGATTTTGTGTTAATAACTCACCATTTGAGAAAAATTGATAGAAAACACTTTGGAAGAAATTAGGCATAAAACAACATCTTACACTGTTGAGGTAATGGGATAAAATCAGATTCTCCACATACAAGGCCACCTATCCCTGGATCAGGCCACCAAAAAGTGGTGTGAACCCAAAAGTACACCCAAACTACCTTGGGGTTATGAGTCAATGTCATGAAGTGTCTCAAAAGAATTTATAATCTTAGATTTTTCCAAATGAAGAAGTAAATATTTATTACACTACTAACAGTAAGCTAAATCCATAATAAAATTTTAGCAAACCAAGGAAAGAGGTTTTAGCAATTAACAAGGGACTAAAGACACCATTAAGAAAACTGTCATTAAAGTTGACAAGTGGAGAGGGAAGGAAAGGAGGAAAGGGGCTAAGTCTAAAAAGGAATCAGGGTCTTAATAGATATTAGTTCTTGTGATGCTTAGTAAATGGACTAATCCCAAAAAGGAATTAGTGAGTTAGTGAGGTACACATAGGTTCTTTTATAGGGAAATATAAATTGGGTAGGAGAAAAGAGGAGATTAGCATTATAGTTTTGCTTTCTGACTGGATACAGAAACTGTAGAATTATTATGCTTTTGTAAATGCAAAGAATTCAGCTAAAAATTCACCAGAGACTTTCTCCTAAGTGAGGTTGTAACAACCAGGAGAACACTAAAAGGAAAAGGTCTACTCTTGGCCAATACCATTGAGTTTTCTCCATAATCTATCAGATCTAGATTGTTTTATTTTTTATTGAGTCTTTGAATTTCTTATTTATCTTTTTTTTTAGATTTATCATATTATAGACCATCTATCAAATCCTCCTCTAATACTTCTGTATGCACGACACTGGCTTATCAAGATTTTTGGCTAAATTTTTGGCCAATGTTTTTGCAGGTGCTATTGATTTTTTTAAAACAACTATTTAATACATATTCTAGGAAAATGACTGTGCCAGGTGCTGAAATTATAGAGGAGGGAAAAAGGAAAAATAGTACTTTTTCTCAAGATGTTTGCATTCTACTGGGAGGAGTTAAGGGAATTAAAAGGAAATATATTCCAAAGAGGGAAAAAATACTAACAACTTGGAGGAGCAAAATTGCTAGTATGTGACACCTTCAAAGCAGTTAGGAAAGAAGTTAAGGATTCTGAAGGACTAAGGTGAAAGGAATGTATTCCAGGCACACAGCATAGTCTATACAAAGGAATGGAGGTTAATTGATGGGAATGCTAAGTTCAGGGAACAATAGATGAATTTTTTCCAATTTGTTTGATTGAAACAGATAGCATGTGGAAATTACTAACATGAAATAATTCTAGAAAGGAAGAATCATGGGATCATAGATTTAAAATTGAAAATTTGGAGGACCCTTAGATGTCATCTAGAATAAAAAGTCTCCTCATTTGTCAGTTGAAGAAATCAAGGCCTACAGAAATAAAATACTCATTCAAGATTATGTTCATAGCAAGAGGCAGACTCTGAAATGTGGTTTTCAAATGTCAAACTGAGGAATGTCGGTTCTATTTTAGAAGCAATAATGAGACAATACAGGTTCTAGAGAATAGGAATCACATGTTTGGACTTCTGTCTGTAGAGGACTATTTTGACAATTATAGGGAGGATGGAGACACTGAACACCATGAGTCCAATCCGGAAAATATTACAACTGTGTATATGTGGAGGGAAGAGAAGGGTGTGAGAGATTCTATAGAGGTAAAATCAATAAGACTTGGCCATTGATTGAATATTTTGGACAAACAGATGAAAAGTGGAAGAGGACTTTGAGCTTGTAAATTCTCAGTGACTACAGGATATTAATGCAACAAAGTGAAACAAGAAGTTTGCAAGATGAATGGGATTGGAAAGGAGTGGAATAAATAATGATTTCTATCATGTAAATATTTTGTTTGAAATGTCTATAGAAATTGTATGAAATATGGAACTAGAGTAATATCATTTGGAATATTATCAATATAATGAATATTCTTAAGCATGCATATGCTAATGAGGTCACCAAAGGAGAAAGTATACACAGAAAAGAGGGTTTGCAACAGAGTTTTATAGGACATCATGTTAAGTGAATAAGTGATGGGTGATGGGTTGTCTCCTAGCAAGACAACTGAGGAGTTATATCAGTAAGAATGGAGATTAGTATCATGGAAGCAAAGGAGGGATATTTAATAATAAAAAGTAGCTTACAATGTCAAAAACTGCTATAAAGACTGAAAAAAACTATAAGATTTAACATTTCATTGTACATTGGAGAAAATATTCAAAAGTAAAGTAAAGTATCAGTAAGTGCTGATGTTAGAAAACATTTCAAGGAGTTGAGATGTGAGTGGATAGTGAGAAACTTGAAGCAGTAAGCATAAAAATTCTCTCTATAAATTTGGTCATAAAAGAAAGGAGAGATATAGGAGGATAGCTTGAGAAGATGACAGGGTAAAATGAAGGTTTTGTTTAAAGGATGACATATGAAGCATTGCATTTTCTGTCAAATTAAATAAAGGTTGCCTTCTATTTGATGTACTGTTAGCCTGAGTGTTGGCATTGGGGTTTATCTTGAAATGCCCAGACATAGTCCAAATTCTTCTATTCCCAAAGTAAACCCTGTATTGAGAGATGAGGCAAAAGAACATGATTATTGAAAATCCCTCAAAACTGAACAATATAAACTTAATACTTTTATTCTGAATCACAGCTAATATGAGAAAACATAGAGAAAGAGTAATCAATATGTAATTGGAAGCCTTGCATTTGAGAATAAAAATTTTTTACATGCCTACTAGGAGCCAGAAACTGCTAAATCTTTACATCTTTATCTCATTTGATCCTCACAAAAACCCAGGGAAATATGGCACTTTTATTATCCCCATTTTACAGAAGAAACTAAGACAAATAGAAATTGAGAGGTTTGCCCAGAGTGGCACCGAGTAACTGTCTGAGTCTGGATTTGAATTTACTCCTGACTCCAGGTCTATTCCTCTATCCACAATATCACCTGGTTGCCTAGTGTTTGAAACTTGGTTTTGCTTGGTTTGAGCTTTTACTAGCTCTGTACCCCAAGATAAGTCATTTGACCTCTCTGAACCTTACAGTGCTCATCAGTAGAAAAGGTTTAATATTTGAAGTACCTACCTCACCTATTTCTGTGTATGAAGCTTTGTAAAAAGGTAAAATGTGAATAAAGGTGAGCTACTTTGATCATCTTATATTCCTACTCAAAAATCATTCAGCCCAGAATTCTTTTTATGCTTCAGAAAAAGCTCAACACAAGATGTCACCATAAGGCTGACATAACCTGTGGAGTGTTGGAGCTCTCATAAGTGTAAATTGCTTGGCTAGTAATAATTCTGCATTCTTTGAAACTTAGAGTGGAAGTCAGATTCAAGACAATATGATTTATATAATCCTCTACATTCAACTTATTTAGAAAATAGTTTTGTCTTCTTAGCCTAAAAAAAGTCAGGTTCTCCTCAATCTGCCTATAATCTACCTTTTAATTTCTCCTCACTGCTTATCTCTAACCAAACTTATCAAAGTACAGAACTCTTTCCATCCTGCTCAAATTAGTTAATGCAATGCCCTTTGAAAATGATTTCTGCTTTCTTATTTCCATGCCTTTCATTGTAATCCAAACAATTTTCCCTATGACTCTAGCTCTAATTTCTCCCATGTAGAATATTTCCATTCTTTAGGACTCAAGGAAAGTACTTTAAGTCTTCGTCTTAATCTAAGTCCTCTTCAACAAGTTGACTCATAGTATCTGTGATTCCAAATAAAAATACGAGTTTATATGGATTAGATTCAATTTTGAGGGTTTCTCAATAATTATCTTCCTTGTTTCTTGCCTCTAGAAAGGGTTTCCTCTTAGAAATTCATAATTGGTTTTGCACTGGGGCCTCCACAAAATAAACCTCAAAAGAATCAATCAGGTTAACAACATATTAAATATATATTAATATATTAAATATAAGACAATCTATAATTCAACCTAATAAAATATTCAAATGGTCCATACTCATGGCCAATTAAGAAAACTGCCCCTTTTGTGCATAGCATTTTCTTAAGAACCCTGTGTATTTTTCTTCAGACTAATCATATTACTATGAGTTTGATTTGCACTCAAGTTGTAAAAGAATGCAGTCATTAGATAGATGAGTAATCTACCTTTCTGATGAGCTCTAGAACCCCACAAACTCATGTTGTAAGCCTTGCATAGAGTTTCCTCTGAAACACAAAATGTTTCTGAAATGTTGTTTATTGCCACTTGGGCAACTAGTTGTCACAAAGCATAGCTGGCCTGAAATCACAGACTAGAGGGCAAATTTGGCTTTAAACACTTACTGGATTGTTAAACTGGGCAAGTTCCTCAAGTTCACGTTCCTCACTAGTCAAATGAAAATATTAATAGCACCTATCTCCCATGGTTGTTGTGAGAATCAAATGTGATAATTATATAGTGCTTAATACAATATCTAATATACAATAAGCACTACATAAAAGTTTGTGATTTATCATCATCCATTATTTAATAAGTATGCAAATATGTAGGAACTATATGGTCCTCCTAATTCATGGGATCATTGAGAAACAATATTCAAGTAAATTCTAGTATATTATGTTGTCAGAATTAAACAATTTTAGTTACAAGCTATCTTTATAGTACTTTAGGCCAACTTAAAGTTCAAAACTATTTCCTTTTTTTTTTTAACATAACCTCTATAATAAATGATGATACCTTTTCAAAAAGACCTCCAGTGAGGGGGAACTACCTTGCAAGTTTCTATACAGTTCTTTTTTTTCCAACTTGAATTCTAAATTTGCTTTTGCAACTGCTTCTCTTGCATATATTCTGGAAATTAGAACTAATCTTGAGCAGGTCATGATTTGGCCTTTGTTTCCACTCTGCTTCAAAACTAAACCTTTTGGGGAATGAATAAAGGTAAATTTAATATTATCCTAAATCATTGACCATGAAAGGCACACAAAATGATATCATTACTGATGTCTATGGATAACGTAGGCAGAGGGGAAAGTATTTAAGGAAATACTAGTATGTCAATGTAAAACTTCTGCTAAATTAATTTTTGATGGCTAGTATGAAGATTCTAGATTTTAGCTACAGTCAACTCTGTTGTCCATGTTAATTGAAAAGAAAGATAACAGAATTTTAAAATAGCAAGAAATATAACTGAATTCCCTTATATTTTTCTAAGCATCATCTCTCTCGCGCTTTCCCTCCCTTCCTCCCTTCCTCTTTCTTCCTTCTTTCTCCTTCCTCCCTCCCTACCTCCTTCTCTCTTTTCCTCCCTATCTGTCTTGCTATCTCTCTGTCTGTTTCCCTCCCCGGATCATCTCTCTCTCTCTCTCTCTCTCTCTCTCTCTCTCTCTCACACACACACACACACACACACACACACACACTTTAAATGGTCATTTCTTGCATACATAACCTCAAGCTTGGATGACCTGTAAGGAGTTGCCTATTACCCCTAAAAATTAAGAATCTGATATCACTTCTGAAAAATTGGAATGTTTCTTTTATCAAAGATCTTATTATGATGATAATGCTTGATCATGTCCTTCAAGAAAGTGAGTGTTATAATTAACTCAAATTAGCAGAGGGCTCTTAGAGCTTGGCATGAGAGCCAATGGACAAGTTATGGTATCATAACTTGCCAATAGATTGATTTTATAATCCTTGCTTTAGTAGCAAGGTCATAATTGGAATTATCTAAAAGCACTGTGATTTTATATGCTTCACATTTCTGGTGGCCTGAAATAACCCTAAGATGATGGACTCTCGAAAGCTTCTGAAGTAAAGCACTTCATATTACATTTTATAAAAATATTGGAGCTTGAAAATATGACTGACATTGTTAAGAAGTTTTAGAGAAGAAGCAAAGAAACTTGTTATTAACACAAAACATATTGATATCATTTACCTATGCTTATGGATCTTTCATATGCATTTATTTATATAGAACATAAACAGATGTCAGCTCTTTGAATGTCTTTCTTTTTTTTACTTTGCTGCCTATGCTCTGTTTTTGTATGGTGATCATTCCAATGAAGTATAATAGACTCTAAGCACCCCAGTGGAAATACTTGCTCAAATACTCGCATTGTTCACATTTCTCCAGTATGTCTTCCCTGATTTGAGCTGGCAGGATTATAAAGGGCTCAAGTTCAGCCTATAGGATAGCTTAATCATGAGCTCCATTTCTTCAGCTCAAGCTCCAATTCAAACATCAAGGCACTAATGGCCCTTAATGTGGATTCGGGAAATGTCCCATTGATGACCAGTGAACACGGAAACCACGTGTGTGCCAGGCTGATTGAACATCCTCCTGACAATAGTTGTTTTAACTCTATGCAGAGAGGAAAGAAACCAGCATTTTTACACAATGCCATGCCTTGAATAGTTCCAATTTCAGCCTAATCACACTGTCCTTAAAATTTCACTCTGCTTGAATAATGAAAAAAGGTGATATGAAAATTGTATGAAACTCACATGCCCCAGGACAGGTTCAGTTGGATGTAATTACATATGCTTCAACAGCTGGAGCAGTGTGCTGAGGAAAAAGGCTTTTAAGGTGACAGAAGTTAATTGCACAGATTTTAGGGCAGGAGAAAATGTATGTGGGGGAGCAAAGGGAAAGGACACAAACCCTTAGAGGTGTAAGATTTCTGAAACTTGAGAAAAGAAGGATATTGCTAAATTAGAAATGGACATAGAAAGATAAATAGGGAGGTGCTTTTCTTTCTTTCTTTTTTTTTTCTTTCTTTCTCTTTAATATGGAAGAAATAAAAAAGGAGAATCTTACCTAGGAGGAAAGAATCACGTCTCTGGGAAGCCTATCAAGCATAAAGCTCTTTATGATGTCCCTGCATAGAAAATAGGACAACAGCCCATAAAGTGGGGCTGTGATATTTCCCTAGTGACATTGGTCTACAAGGCAGCCTAGTGAGAAATATCACATTTTCCTGTAATGCCTGTAATGACAGTTGTGTCTATCATAGGGCTATATAGTACTGGGCTATAGGAACTGGAATGCATTCAACCCTGACTCCAGCTGGAAAACAGAAAGCTTTTGAAAGAGACCCTTTGGGTGGCATTTCTCTAATGAAGGCTGAACTACTTTTGCAAGCTGTGTTAGTTTTGTTACAAAGAATAGAAAAGGAATTGTGCCAAGAGAAAATATCACATTGTCAAAGAAAATTTCAAAAGAGAAGCTGTCTTATCAATCTCAAACTTACCCATCACCTTGGAAAAAGAAGGTGGGAAGTGGGGACCACTACCTTTTCTTAAAGCCACTTTGCATAAAAATGACTACATATACATCCTACAAAAGACTTACAACATAAATATATTTCAGGCAAACATTCTCCCATTTCTTCTTTTTTAAGACAAAAAGGATAGCAGATAAATGACACCCCCCAAAAAAAAGAATTACTTGTTCTTTATATAATTATAGACTTTTCTAGAAAGGCATGAAGGTGTAGCTGGGGTTTTAATAAGCCTGGTATTTTGAGTTATGGCCCTTGCTCAAGGATACTGCCACGTACATTAATTGATACTAATAAATTAATTATATGGCATTGAGATACTTAATAATGAGAGAGGCACACTCATACAGTGAAGGTTTATTGTTGAATTTTAATACAGAATTCAAATATATCAATTTTACTACTCATTCTACCCTTTTCTTTGAACACATGATTTTGATTAGCTAAACTTGTTTTTTAAGATATTCTCACAGTGTTCTGGAAAAGCCAAAAAATCTTTTTCCTAGGTTAGAATGTAAACACAAACACTGAACCACTTACAAATCTATCTGTCAGCAATTTGCAATCCTATAATTTCATTTCAAATGAAAATCTCTTAATGCTCAAACACTCTCCCCAGGGGAGTCAAGCTACAGAATTTTCAAGGCAAACACAACCCTTATTTCTTCTCTAGATTCCACTTAATCCTGATTTCTCATTAAAAGACTTATTTACAGTAACATGATGTAATCTGATTTCTCATTATGGACAGCTGTGTTTATCTGTTTCCAGAGCCCATTAAAGGTGCAGATATACTTATTTAGGATTAGTGATTTCAAGAGTTGTTTACCCTCCCCCACCTTTATTATGACTACTTATAGTTTGGCAAATCTTTTACCTTACTGTAAAAAATAAAGTCATGAAGAGAGAAGAGTTAGATCAGTTTTATTATTTATGTAGTACTTTGTTTTCGTTTTAGAAACAAGCTTTAAACAGAGAGATATAGCACATTCCCAGGCTTAGTTTGTTTTAATGTTCTTTAAATGTCTTTATCTAAGAAAAAAAAAAGGAATATTTTTCTTCAAAAATATAAACAAAGTCCATTGAAAACAAAGTCAAGTGTCAAGAATAGCACAGAAGTTAGACATGCTTACAGTAAGAAGTGAACTACATGACCTCAGAAGTTAACTCTGATTCTGGAATTCTGATTGAGTAATTAGAAGACTGATCATGACAATCAGTCTTTGAAAAAAAAAAAAAAGTCGATAACCTTTTTAAATTAATTTCAGAAACAAAAGTAACAAAATAACATCCAAATACATACAGACATGGGGGAATCATGGGAAGGAAAAAAGTTCAAAAGTCATCTATAAATCTCCCTTATCTATTGGCAGAGTTCTCCATGAACTATACCAGAGTTGGCAGCCATTTCTTCTTATATTTAAAGACATTGAGAGAACTAGATTTGATCATGATGACCCTGAACAAGTCATTTAATCTCCTCTTGCCTCAGTATTCTCAATTATAAAATGCAGATAATAATAACTGTTGAGTATCATTCCAAAATATGTCTAAAATATTTAGCACAGTACCTAGAACATAGAATATACTATATAAATGCTTATTCTCTTCCTAACTTTCCTTGTATTAGCTGAGTGACCCAGGACAAGTCACTTGCCTTCTGTTTCTCCATTCAACTCACCTACAAACTAAGGATTCAAATGACTCTAACATCTTTTCCAGTTCTAAATCTATGAATCAACAAACAAGTTTCAAAGGTGTCTGAGTAGTTAAATAGGCTGACTTGAAAGTGATACGGGCTTGGATTGGATGCCTCTGAGTCCTAAAAACAAAGTCTAATAATACACTCTTTTCATTTGAGGGAGGCTGGAAAAGTACAGTTTATTTTTATTTGTAGATTGGTTGAATTTTTGTTTGTTTGTTTTTTATCCTTCTCCAATCCTTGTCTTATAGAGCTGTCTATTCTAAGGATTGATGACTTGGTGATCTGGGAAATGGCATATACTAGAAACTGGGGAAGGGGGTGATGAGTAAGAATTATAGCTATTGCCAAAGGATAAAAAGCAATGTAACCTAGACATGAACCCAAGGATGAACAATGCATGTGTGAATCAAATTTATATCTAGAGATAATGATAGAATCTAAATTATTTTAAGGAAGTAATTCTTATTGTTGAAGATAAATAACAACTTAGTAAGGCAAGGCAGCTGGGATAGGTGATTGAGTGACAGGGAGCCCATTTCCCCCAGCTTTTATAGTTTTATGAAGGTTTACTAATGGACTTAATTAAATCAATGATTTCTCTTAGTTAACTTTATAACCTCAGAAGAATGTGATGGCAGAAGGTGGAGAGTGGCATATAATTGAGAAAAGTAGCAGTCCCTGGCCTGAAGCATTCCATTCCAAGGCAATATAAACAAGAACAAAGCAAGCATAGTCCTTGCCCTAGGAAGAGAATTTGCCAAACCTCCTTGCTAACTTTGTTCTTTAGATATGGAGGGTAGTGAGTAGAGGTTTGGACAGGGCATCAAGAACAAAGTTCAAATCCCACCTCCAAATCAGGAACTTACTGATACTGTGACCTCGAGCAAATTACAACTACTTCCAGTTTTACTTTCTTGATCTATAAAATGAAGATAGTAAATAAAGCTCACAGGATTTTTATGAGAATCAAAAAAGAAAATATGTTGCATTTAAAAGTGCTCTGCAAACCTTAAAGTATTATTTATCTGTTAGTTATTGTTATTTATCTTCTTGGCTCCAAAATTATAAATACCCTCTGCCCTTGCAATCTCTCTTACTGATCCTATGACTTTATCCAGAACTTCTATTTAAGGTCAGCCATGTTTTGCTTATATTTAGGCTACACTCTGGATTTTCTCTACCCGGCCCCCTGTGGTAGGCTAGTAAATGGATGAGAAGGGAGATAGAGAGATAGAGAGATAGAGAGGAAGGATACATTTTTAAGATTAATTTGCACTTTATTTTCTCCATCATGTTCTTAAATATCCCCACTATTTTTATCACCTTCCCTCCATTTCCCTCCACTCTCTCTACTTGCTTTCAATTCCATGAACATCGCATTTTTCTAAGGATAAGTTTATCATTAATAATCTTATCATTATGAAGAAAGATTTAGTTTTGATACTCATTACTTCTTTAGGATTCCAGTTACCTCTCTCCTCTGATTAGAGAGCTAGATGATGAGCAAAAAGATACCTACCAAAGTCTCCCTCAAAATTTTCCAGTCAACTTTTCATTATTTTCTAACTATTATGCTTGGTTTCACTCTACAAAACACCATCCTCCCTGCTAAGAGTATTAGGTGCCCCCTCCTTTTTTTCATCGTATTTAATATTCTTCTTCTCCTTTGGGCAAGCTCCTTAAGAGCCAAGGCTCTCTTCTTACTATTTTGATCTTCAGAGTTTAGCACAATATCTGCCACTTAGTTCCCACTTGATAATTGTTTATGAAACAGGTTTAGATAATAAAACAATAACAAAAACAACAAAATGAGTCTTGATTTAAAGAATTTGCTATTTTCCAATGTTTAAGTGCTAATATTGAAAATTTAACCATCATGTCTCTTATTTCAGTATGACCTGGTTCTAGCATACCACTGATGTTTCTCAGTGCTTGCTTTCATTCTCTCCAAACCCAATTTCTGTTTTTCAACATCTCTTTATGCGTTGTCATCATCCAATATTATATAATATCTTTGATGACAGAGACTGGCTTATATTGACATTTCCAGCACATAGCACAGTAAGTGTTAGTACTATTTAACAAAATAAGTGCCTCATGCTTATTGAATAACTGACTAGAATCTAAACCCTATCTGCCCAAAACTATCAAATAAGATATCTACTTCATCTTTTTCTATGTAATTTGAATTCTCTGGCCACAGTCAGTTATTTGATGACTTATGACCCTATCTGTTTTCTTGCTACTCATATCTGGACATAGTGCAAGTATTTAAATTTTAATCAGAAGGGGCAAGGTGTGTGTTTACTCTTACTTGTTCTCTACTCCTTATTCTTTGAGGCATTAAATTACAGAGAAAAATCTAAAATTAATATATGTATGATCTTTGATCAAAGAATGAAGCATGTCAAAGTTATGACTACATGATAACCATAATCACTCATAGAAGAGGCAAAGTATAGTTTGGAAAATCCCTAAGTCCCAGCATCAGGATCATGCTTTTCAAGATTCTTAGCAAGGAGGATTCACTGCAGAGAGCAAAGTCATAAAACTTACTGAGAGACAATAAATATTCCCTAAGGTGCCTGACACTAGCAGAGGAATTCATCCCAATGCATTGTAGTGAAACTAAATGTAGCTACACACCCCCAGAAGAAACCTAGCAGATGGATAATGGACAGAAGAGTGCTACCCTACTTTATCATCTTCTCTCTGACATTTTCTGCCCGAATACCTGAACTAAGAAACTATGTCAATGTAGTCCAAATTACAATTGCTATGCAAAACTCAATGCTCTGAAATCTTCTAGACTAGTCTCCCAGTCCTTCATGAAAGAAACAAATTAATGTGAAATAGAGAAAATGTCTGCCAGAGTAAAAATTACTGAACATTATTTTATATGTATATAGGTCTTTAAAAGTGTTATCTGAAATTATTTCTTTTTAATTTAATGACTATTTCAATATAATTATTTTCATTCATAATCCTTAATATTTTATTTTGTGCATTTAAAAGCATTATTCCAATGGTCTATAAGCTTCATTAAATTGCCAACGGAATATATGACAGAAAAAAAGTTAAGAACTTCATTCAAAGGACCATGGTTTCTGACTAATAAAAGTTTCTCATCTGTGAACAGGGACAAGATATCTTCCAGTATATCATAGGCAGTAAAGTAATTAGACTTAAGAGTCAGAACATCTGAAGCCCACCAAAGATATTTAACTAGCTCTATAATGCTGAGTAAGTTACTTAGCCTCTCAGGGTCTCAATGATCTTATCTTCTTGTCAGTAAAATTAAGAGACTGTACTCAAAGGCCTCTAAGGTCCTCTCCAGATCTAAATATATTGCCCTGTGATAAACCTAAGTAACACATCATGAAAACACATTATAACAATATCAACAAATATTGATGTACACATTGAATTGAACTGAAAGGACAATTACAATGAATCAGATTTCAGTTCAGAAGGTTACAGTAATTATTATCTCAAGGTCTGCTCTCCTACCTTGGAGCCCAGATTTTTAGACAATGAAAATTAACATATAGACTAAGTTCTTTCCTTCTCTTTTCAAGTTGTAAATACAGCTTCTTATAACAAGAAAAAAACATAAATTTAGATACTTTGAACAATACAGGAGGGAAACAGTGAAAATGTCGTAGGTTTTTTTCTTCCATCTAAAAATGGAAATGACCTGGTTTTGTTATGTGATTAAAGGATTCTCTTAACTTCTTCTGACATTTTGAACTTCAGTTTCTTTTACCAAGTCATAAAGTTGTCAACTATGTAAGAAACAGACAAGAAAGATGGAAAGATAGATACTATATATGTATGTGTGTGTATATGTGTGTACATAAAGCTATATAGATAGATACTGCTACGGTAGGAAAAGAACTGGTTTCTTTTAGTCTTTGTAGCCTTATTGGGCATGACATATAATAAAAGAAGATTAATACAATTGCATTTAATAGAAATATAATCAATCCCTTGAATTCTAAACTAATATGTAATAGTGAAACAAGATTGACTTCATAGATCTGGCATCAGAATACTTCAGTTCAAATACTACCTAAGACACTTAGCTATATGACACTGGCCAGATCATTTAACTACCATCTGACTCAGTTTCTTCATCTGTAAATTGGGGATGACAATTTACTTCCTAGAGTTGTAAAAGTAGATGAGATAATATTTGTAAAGCATTTTGAAAACCTTAAAGTGCTACATAAATAATAGCTATTTTCTGGGAGGAGGGAATCCTCAGGAACTTATTCCAAAAAGTTTTTATCTTTATGAAACATATTCTAATATACAGTTTACTCTGAGAAATCAAATAAAATTATGTTCAGTTTTCCTCAAGTGAGGGGAACAGAGTCCATAGATCTTGTAAAAATATTCATATTATCATATGATTTTTATATCATATTCAATGTATGGTTTTGTTTAACCACACAGAAAATTCAGTACACTAAAATGAGTCAAAAGAACACAGAAATAGGTATAGA
Organism: Sarcophilus harrisii; assembly: GCF_902635505.1. Taxonomy (NCBI): domain Eukaryota; kingdom Metazoa; phylum Chordata; class Mammalia; order Dasyuromorphia; family Dasyuridae; genus Sarcophilus; species Sarcophilus harrisii. The sequence goes on along the minus strand of NC_045426.1, from coordinate 482,083,716 downwards.
AAATGCAGAAAGCCCTCAGACTAGCCCATAATTAAACTAATATCATTTTGTCTTTCTGTTAGGTTCCACTTTTCTTTCAGTATCCTAGTTTTTCCAGCTCAGTGTAACCTTAGCTATTGGACTTCTTTTGGAAAGAACTGAACACAATGACTTTGTGATAAATCCCTGGTATTACAAGAAATTTCTAATGCATACTTTCGAGACTTCTAATGCTATTGCATGATTTGATATTCCATTGAAAGGCAAAAAAAAAAAAAAACTTTGGGAATGTTATATAGGAAACATCCTTCCTAATAAACACAGAATACCTAAATACAATAGGAAAAATACAAGTCATCTGCTCCCTAATAAAAAAAAAAAAAATTTACTTCGGGGTTTTTGTTTGGGTTTGGTTGTTGTTTTTACTGTTTCACTAGTTGTATAGAGACATAAGTATGTTACAAATATATCAGAGCCATTTATAACAGTTTTCTAAAAGCAGATAGTCAAATCTTCAGGGTTAATGAAATGATCATATTAATTCTATATCCTTTTATATACAGTTCTGTATCCTGCTATGTAGTTAATTGATTTTGTCTTGACTCTAAACATAGTGCAGAAATTCAGCTCTCCTGTAATGAGTTAAATTTAGAAATCAAGTTTTACTGCTAATCATTATTTTATTTTTGCCTCTAGGAAATCTATTATTTTTGAGGAACATAGGTGGACACTGGTGAATCTAGTCTAGTTATCTTTATACAACTAAGTTATCCTTCAAAGATATCTCTGCTTTTTTATCCAATGAAGTCTAGTTCACTGTTTCTAATCTTGCATGTAGACTACAAACAATGAACATTTCTTAGTCACAGTAGGATTAGAATTAGTTGCTAACACCTCATTCCAATCCAACCAATCATATTGTCCCTCGTATCTCAGTCCTGTAGCCAATCACTTTGATTTTATCATTCATAATGTCAAGCTCTATTAACCTCAAAACTTTTACTCCACCTACAAAGTCTTGTTCTTTGTTCTGTGCCTCTATAACTATAAAAACTATAAAAAGTTGTTTCCTCCACTAAAAGTCTTAGCTTTCCTGAGGAAACTGACATCCTATTTATTGATTAATTCACTCTTTCTAATAAAGTGATCATCCATGAGCCTGCCTCTGAATCCCAATGAATAAATACATGTAACTACCATATGTTTCACTTTGAGATTTGGGCTTTGGAGAAAATTCACATGGTTACCCTCCATGCAATGCTACTCAAACATGTACTTAAGGTTTTTTTTGTTTGTTTGTTTGTTTTTTGTTTTTTGTTTTTTCCTTAAAGGAATGCTTGGGCAGCTAAATGGCACAGTGGATAGAGCACCAGTCCTGAAGTCAGGAGGACCTGAGTTCAAATCTGGTCTCAGACACATAACACTTCCTGGCTGTGTGACTCTGGGAAAGTCACTTAAGCCCAATTGCTTCAGCAAAAAATAAAGGCAATGCCAATAGCAAGAAAAACTTGAGTCTGCCAGCATATCAATAAACCCATGTCTCTCCCTATTTCATCCAAATACTAACACCATTACCATCCCACCATCAAAAGTCAGTATAAGTGTGCCATTCTAATCCATTTATTTTTCCCATTGGAATTCTTTAATCCTTTAAAACTGTTGTTGATATTTACTTTTGCCTTACAAAAATGAATAACAAAGAAAAAAAGTAGAGTGTGTCCTGTTCCTACCACTGCACCTTTATTGGGATACTTATATTTTGTTTCATCATGTTGTCATGACATCAAATGACAAGATTACATTTTGTTGAAGTCAATTAAAAAAGTTTCAAGAAAGAAAAACTTTAAGAACTTCAATAAGTAAGATTTTTCTAAATCAACTTGAGACAGAAAATACAATAACAATTTGAATCAACCTTGAAACTGTATTTGTATTAGGTCTCAGATTATTAAACTGCCACTGCCTACTTTTCAAAATAAATATGTTAACCTATAAAATCTTATCTACCTTTCCTGAGTGATTATATCTACTATCAAATTATGAGTGATTTTCTCCAGAATTTCAACCCAAAACTTTCTACCTATAATTTCCAAGCAGAATTGGAGTGTAACTGGCAGGTGATACTTCTTTGTTGCTTCCATATGCTCAAATTTTTAGTCATTTTGAAATATCAATTAGAACAACTTGGAATATCAGGGTGCCAAGTGTAATGTAAATATCTATTGGTAAAAAATCTGACTGAGTCAGATTTTTAGACTGAGTCAACAGTCAATGGACTCCATTAATGTCTTTTCTAGCCTGAGATCAATTCAAGCCAAGAACAATGAGGCTGATCACAGAAAAATGCTGGTCTTCTATCATCAACATCACAACTGCTTTGCATTGCTCTGACTTGTTAGTTTCCTACCATGCTCCTCAAACAGCCATTATGATGACAAATTACCGATCTAAAATGTAATAAGTTCAATTTTTCCAATCATAGAAAATGTGGGTTAATGAACAGTTTAAAGGAGAATGAGAGCATCTTTACCTGCCCTAATGAACATGGATGATGGAGTAGGGTGGATGGAAGGAATAGAATTCATCAGGTACACTGTCTTTAAGTAGGACTTATCTCTTCATGAGAATAATTGAAACTACAGTAAAGAGATTACTGTGCTATAAACCATAAGTCTAAAGAAACTCAGTCTCTAAAGTTATCTCTTGGACTGCACTTTTAACAGTTTTTCTTGCATTATAGTTATTTGTTTTGGTATTTAGTGTCCATGATGGTAGAGAATAATGACTTTTATGTACTAGAGAATAATGATTTTATGTACTATTCACCTCCATCTCTAAGATAATAGTTACAAAACAAATAAAACTGGATCAAAGCACCATTTTCCCATTTTCTGACTCTTTTAACAATGTATTCACATTTATACCAAGGCAGTTCTAATTTTTATACAGAAATCAGTGATTAAAACAGCTGAGAAAAGTAATCCAACTGCAAAATAAGCAATTCAGGAACTCTGAATATAGAATCTGAAATTACAATTGATTGTAACTTTTCTGGATTATCCCTAAATATAGAATCTTGAAAGAATAGGAAATTAAAAGAGGCTAAGGATATTTTCCTGAATGTTCAATAGAGCATTTATTGAATCCTATTGTAGGCCCACTAAAAGGAAGAGTAAGCCAGTAAAAATCAAATTTTAGCAACGCCTGTAAAACTTGAATGGTTTTCATATATTGGTTGAATAACAGATCACATGTTCATCATTTAAGAGCTAACTAAAGCTCAAAGACACCAACCACCAGAAGTTTAGCTATCAGTAACTAATTGCCCTACATAACATCATTTCACCTAATAATATTTTTGCACCACTTGAAAAGAACCATGACATCAAGAAGGTAATGCCTTGACATGCAAGTGAATGGGATTTAAATGAGGGAGGGCTAGGCAAGGTCACCTGCCTCACTCTCCCCCCTCCCCCCGCCCCAGATTCATGGGCTTCCATTAGCCAGATGCAGATCAGAATGACTGGAAATGGTCTTAGATACAGTGGGAGACCTTGGCGTTTTTAGACTAATCTTCAGTAGGTCTCAGTTTGACTGAGGCCACACCCATTTAGTCATTAAGCCTAAGTATTAGTTGAAGCAAAAAATTATCTGTTTGACCTAGTCTAATTTGTTTTTTCTAAATAAATAAATCAATCAGTTTGGGAGGGGAAGATCCTCAGAGTTTCTTGTCAAAACATAAATCACTGCTATTTGCATTCACTCTGAGACAATCAAAACCCAAATAATGACTACTTGGGGCTTGGTCTGGGACCTTGGCCAATATACCTAACTTTGTGTAGATAACTGTTATGAGCCAGAACTTGAAATAAGATGATAACTCAATGGAATTTATAGGAACAATGCTTAAATGAACACCTTTGAGAGTTCACACATTAGCTCACACATTAGTTCACACGTTTGGGAGATTTCAGGATTCAGTATGAAATATCCAAATTCATACTTCCCATAATGCCACTCTCAGAGGAGGAGTCAATCTTTGAGTTTACACCTCTAAAAGAACATAACAAGAGCTTCAGTCAGTCAGTTCAGAAGATTGACAGGAGTCAGAGTTGAGCTAGAGGCAGAAGCTGGCAGAGAAGCTGCAAGAGCTCTTGGAACCAAGAAGGAAGATAGAGCACCAAGAAAACTAACCGGGCTATTTTGGAGGAAGCAATAAAAGATCTGAACTTTTAACAGATGGCTGCATTTGAAGTGATTATTACTTTGAACTGAAACTAAGGCTGCCTCCAGAAAACCTCCCCAAGAAACCTGCTCCCAGAGAGAACCATCATATATTATACAAAAGAAGAGAACCCCACAAATAACAATAATATTTGTGGTAGGAATTGCAAGTTCATGCAATATTTCAGTCATTAAAAAGAAGAGACCTTCTAATTGATAAGAGCAGACAAAACATTAGCAGATACTAGACAAATAAGAGGATCAATATTTAGCATTTTCAGAGGATCTGTTGTACTATTTCTTTACATTTGTGAGATTCAAATTAAACAGTCAAAATGTTGAAATAAGGAGTTTTATTTCCTTAGCAAACTGCTATGTGTAGATTTCTATTGAGTTTTTGAAACAGATATCAATAGTACTTTGTTGAAAGAGAATAAAAATATTAAAAATAATTTATGCAAAAAAATTGGAAGGACAGGTGTCTGTTTCAAAGAGCAATACTGATTCATGTGCAAAAGTAGGCAGCTTTCATATTTACCAAATTTGCTTATGCTTAACATGTTCATAAAATAATTCATTCTCAGTCAACTGGTCAGTTTGGATTTTGCGTTTTATTTTTCAATATTACTTATCACTCTAAAGTGGCATTCATTTAAAATGGTCAGAAAAATACATTGTATATATAATAATATCATATCACTCCACTCACAATCTTGAATGACATCCTTATAAAAGAAATGCTGGGCAAATAACTCAGGTCTTGATTAGTAATTGGGACTAATAGATAACAAACTTGTAAGATTCTTTTCAGTTCAAATGAAAAAGATGATACTAGCGAAATTAATACTTACATGCTGCTTATTCCTATAAGATGTCAAATATCTTCTAAGTACAATAAATCAATTTTTGTTCTTATAAGAAATTCTTATTTCCTTCCCATTTCAAGTTAAAATTAAAATCCTACATGATATTTTTAACTCCTTAACTTATGTACTCTTAGATTTTGTTTTCATTGACCTGTGCTACTAGAAGAAAGTTCAGAATAGAGTATATGACCAAGTGTCATAAAAATTAGAACACATTGTAATTCCTACCTTGAGAAAAAAATGCCTTTTAAGGTTTGCTCTTGGTGTGACAGTACTGTTAGTCACCAACTTGGTATGTCAATGTGATGCTATGCAAAAAAAAAAAAAAAAAAAAAAAAAAAAAAAGGAAGAAAGAAAAGAAAAGAAAAACTCCAGGACATAGTGACATTTTTTTTTCTCTTCACTGACTGAAACACAAAGATGAAAAGCCCCCTGGGCAGAATGTCCCTGATGAACACAGTATTGACATTAAAATGTGACAAAATGACAGACAGAATACTATGAAGGACTTGAAACATTCGTACTGCATAAGGTACCGTGAAAGTAATTTATGAATAACCAAGAGACAGAACTGATAGATAAAAGGGCTATCTTAATCCATCTTTGTCATTGTAATATACATTTTAATGGACTCTTTATCTTTTAAAAACTTCATTTTTGAAACCACTGGGTCCACATCAAGACAAGCATTTTTATAGACTACTAGATTACAAGTTCATCCAAAGCAGGTACTGTCATATTTATCTTTGTACCTCTACCTTTTCTACCTTGAAGAGTAAGTCACATTTTAGGTATGATCAGTTTATTGCTCATCTAAGTTACACGGTCCCTGAGCTTGTTACTAAAATGCAAATTATTGTTATTGACTTTATTTGGGGGGTGGAGTTTGTATGTAGAAATAACAGTAAATTAAAAGTTATTTGTGAAAATAACACAAGCAAAGACTTCTGTTCAGTCTCTACTATCGGGATGGGAAAATCATCTCCTAGAATATATGGATGAATTGTTATGATTTGATCTGCTAGGACAGAGGAAAATGCAATTATTCCTATATTTTTCATGAAAAAAAAAAGGGAAATAGTAGACAGGTGTTTTCCAAGATTATTAGAATGACTTTTCCAAGATTTTTCCTGTACTTTATATTTGTAAATAGCTTTTTGTTTTCAGATAGAGGATTGTACAAACATTTGAGGAAGTCAATCCATATAGACAACTATCTGTATAATTTGAACTTCTACTGCTCCAGAACTGCCACACCCAATGGATTTTGTTTAGTACTAAGTATTTTTTTTTCTTTAGGTGATAATAGCAACTACATTAAAAGGCAGTTGTTCTTTAACATAAAGTCTTGAGCACATCATACCCAGTCATAAAGCAAGTAGCTGACTCAATCCTACATTGTCATCCAGAAAAATATCCTCTGTGTATACAGAAAAGCTAGAGATTTAGATACATAACAGTAAAATAAAAGAAAAAGATTTGGAACACTTTTCTTCTTTTCTTTATTTTAGTATTAGCATGCTGTAAATTACTTCTGAGTATGATTTCTCATACTCATAGTTTCTGAGATGGGAAAGAGGAAAACAAGTTTGAAAATGAATATTGAAAATGAATAATGTTAATTGTAACACCAGAGTAACTTCCAGATGACAAACCTGAAATTTTCTATAACTATACCTAGATACACTAAGCAAATTATATCAGTGGACATAAATGGTTATGAAATGGTTTTCATAACCCTGGAAATTGTAGCTGGGACAGGTTGCTATATTTACAAGATATTTTTTCATTATTATTTGAATGGGTTATTAAGAAATATTTTGTTTCCTAAAAACAAAGTAAGGAAACAAGACTTGACAGTGATTCTTTCCAGGCAATAATAACAGTATAATTATCTTCATAAATGTAAATGGGAAAAGTAAGGTTTAATATTTATAAAATTTCAGAATGCAAGGAAATGAAATTTTAATCATATTAAATTTTAATTTCATTGCAACATATGCATATTATTATGCATTGCTTTTTATATGAATTTGGTCTTGATGACTCTCTGCTCTGTTTTCACATAATGTTTACACAATTGTCATAGCAGAAAGGATAGTCAGAAGTATGGTTACAAAATAAATAAATAAATGAATATTGTTTATATATATATATATATATATATATTGATTTATGTGTTTTAAAATACATATAAAATAAATAAATGTCACTAAATTCTTCATACACACTGTTAGGGATCCCACTATTGGGCACAAATTAGAAGATTATCAAAGGTACAAAAAGGGCCCTTAAATACCAAAATAGTGATAGTGACACTTTTTTTTTGGTAGTTGAAAACTGGAAATAAAAGTGGATGTGTATTGATTGAGGTATTTATGAACAAATGACAACCCAATGGGATGGAATACTATTTACCCATTTAAGAGTGGGAAATATGAAGAAATAAGAGAAATTTGGGGAGATTTGTTTGATCTGATCAAATTGGGAAAAGACCAATTATGCACAGTGACTACCACAATCTAAATGAAAGTGACACTAAAGAGCAGCCAAATTTGAAAGATGGTAAGGATAAATCCTTATCAGAACAGATGATATTGTTACAAACAACCAGAGCTCATAGACATTTTAGTGTTGCTTTCATTTCCAGCACACTAAATAATGTATTTTGGCCATATGTTTTGCATCAATTTATAGAAGTTTCTGCCATTTTTTAATGAATTCCCTCAATTTCAACTTTGTAGAAGTGAGGAATTGTGTGTGAAATGTTGTGAATGTTGTCATACTCCAATTCTGGGTCAGGTGATTTAGCTTAACTGTTTTTCCTTCTATAAAAGTTGCTTCAGTAGAAGCGTGATCGATCAGAAAATGACTAGTGTATTAAAAAAAAAAAAGCAATCCATAGAACTTTCCCTAAAAGAAAAGGTATTACTGCCTTCAATCCTCTTTATGAACAGAAAATAATCAATATCCTTTAATTTAGATCCCCATGTCACTGTGATCACCTATATTTCTCCATCAAATTCTGCTGCTAATGCCCTTTAACATTTGTTCCATGTGAATAAAAAAATAAAAGATTGATCAGTAGCTAATACTCTGTCCCATTGAAGATATTCAAAAGAATGTTGCAGACTCTAGAAATAGTTCCAAAGAAATCTTTCAAATATCAGCATCATTGCAATATCTCAATATTTCTCAAACATAGGAAGTGGGAGCAAGGCAGAAAAGAAGGAAGGAAGGTGTTACAAAAAAGTAGTGCTCACACAAAAGAACTAATCAATTAATGAATTTTTGTGTCTTAGAAAAATTTGCTTTGATTAAAAAGTCACATCATAATTATAACTGGTATGACTCAGACTAGAAGAGAATATGATATGTTTTAATATTTTTTTCTGGAATTCCTTCATTAAAATTATTCATACTTTAAATCATTGCTTTCCCAAAATCTCTTGTGACAGTGAAATTGAGAGTGCCAATATGGGGGTTTATAATTGCTCAGGGCATGGGAAGATGATCTCCGCATGACATGATTCACTAGGTCATTATAATATACTTTTGGATAGTTAAGAACCTCTGATATTAACCACAGATTAGTTATATGGAATGAAGAGAGATAATTATGAGCTCTATCCATCAAAGTATCAAGAAAGAAACTACAACTTAATGGAGATAAGTTGATACAAAGTAAAAATGATATGGTCTGAAATTCTGACTTCTAAAGAAATATTGGATTTTGTGGACATCAGAATGGCTTGGTAAGAATATAGAATAATTCAATTTCACTTCTAGCAAAGCAGGACAATGGTCTCAAGTGTGAAGGGATACAAAAGCAAAGAAAAAAGACAAATTGCCTATACACGATTGAAGAGGAAATAAGATTTTTTTGGTCAACCACTAGTCACTGATTCAAATATTCAGTACTTATATCTTACTCTGTATTAAGTCACAAGTCTCTGTTTTTATGAAGTTATACTTGGTGCTTGAGTTTAGGCTTGCAAGTTGGCCACTTAAAAGATTTCTTATCTTCTGATGTGCTTTCCTTTAAATTAGGGGACAGAGTTGTCAGGTAATGAATGGTACCATTATTATGGACATTTAGTCAAAATAGACTGATAAACTTAATGAAAGAAAAATTGTAGTAATTCTTCCCATTTTCTCTTTGAAAGGTAAAAATTAAAACCACTAAATATTGAGATATATTCAAAAGAGTCCTTTACATAATATTATCTTATTTGATATTTCTTCAACAACCTATAAAATAGGTACTACAGATAGCAATCTCCCTTTTGCATTTTAGGAAAGTGAAGTTTGAAGACATTGTCACTTATACATTAATGCCTTTTTTTTTAGCAAGTGAGGTCCTAATATCTTAAATCACTCATGAAGTCACAAAGTCGGAATTTGAATAGTGCTCTAACTTCAAATTCAATATGTTTTCATTATGTCATGTTGCTTCTCATATTTAGAGGAAAATTACATGTAAGTAATGCATATAGCCAAACTGAAAAGTTTTTGTACAAACAAAACTAATGCAGCCAAGATTAGAAGGGAAGCAATAAATTGGGAAAATATTTTTATAGACAAAGGTTCTGATAAAGGCCTCATTTCCAAACTATATAGAGAATTGACTCTAATTTATAAAAAATCAAGCCATTCTCCAATTGATAAATGATCAAAGGATATCAACAGACAATTCTCAGATGAAAAAATTTGAAACTATTTCTAGCCATATGAAAAGATGCTCCAAGTAATTATTAATCAGAGAAATGCAAATTAAGACAACTCTGAGATACCACTACACACCTGTCAGACTGGCTAGAATGACAGGGAAAGATAATGCAGAATGTTGGAAGGGATGTGGGAAAACAGGGACACTAATACATTGTTTGTGGAATTGTGAATACATCCAACCATTCTGGAGAGCAATTTGGAACTATACTCAAAAAGTTATCAAACTGTGCATACCCTTTGATCCAGCAGTGCTACTACTGAGCTAATATCCTAAAGAGATCATAAAAAAGGGAAAGGGATATGTGCACAAATGTTTGTGGCAGCCCTCTTTGTAGTGGCTAGAAACTGGAAACTGAGTGGATGCCCTTCAATTGGAAAATGGCTGAATAAATTGTGGTATATGAATATTATGGAATATTATTGTTCTGTAAGAAATGACCCACAGGATGATTTCAGAAAGGCCTGGAGAGACTTACACAAACTGATGCTGAATGAAATGAGCAGGACCAGGAGATCATTATATACTTCAACAACAATACTATATGATGACCAATTCTGATGGACTTGGCCATCCTCAGCAATGAGATCAACCAAATCATTTCCAATGGAACAGTAATGAACTGAATCAGCTACGCCCAGTGAAAGAACTCTGGGAGATGACTAAAAACCATTACATTGAATTCCCAATCCCTATATTTTTGCCCACCTGCATTTTGGATTTTCTTCACAGGCTAATTGTACAATATTTCAGAGTCTGATTCTTTTTGTACAGCAAAATAACGGTTTGGTCATGTAAAAAAAAGTAATGCATATAACTAGGAGGCTTTATCATTAATACTGTCATTAATTACTGCTTAAATAAAAGTAATTTAATCTTCACATGAGAAGATTATGCTTCTTTCACACCTTAAATCCTTAACGGAAGCAGTCTCCTGCCAAGAAAATTCACAGATTAAGGCTACCTTGATATCAGTGATTTCAGGCTGCTTTTCCCTTTGTCACAAATGGTTTATTCTCCTACTTAGACGATTAGAATTAATTAAAAGGAACCACACTCCTACTCATAATCATTAACTTTTTGCCTTGTTCAGTGATTACTCTTTAGCAACTGAGGCTACTCTTAGCAACCAACTTTTTCTAAAAAAAAAAAAAAAAAACTGTTTGAGAGACAGCTAGGTGGTGCAGTGGATACAGCACCAACCTTGAGTTCAAATCTGGTCTCAGACACTTAATATTCCTAGTTGTGTGACCCTAGGCAAGTCACTTAACCCCAATTGCCTCAGCAAAAATAAATAAAATAAAATAAAAAACAGTTTGATTCCAAAAAAAACTTTATCCATACTTATTTCTAAATGAACTTATATTAGTAGCTGATCAAAACATTTTTTAAAACAATTTAAAGATATTTAGTCATACATTTTTGTTACTAATAATAAACATAAAAGAGGCAGTATGTTGTTAATAGTGTGCCACTTTTACAAAATAATGATAATTATAATTTAGTGTTTTAAGTTTTGCAAAAATGCAATAAAAGTATCATATTTTCCCTTTTACAACAAACCTGGAAGGTGGATGCTGGAAAGCAAATTTTGCAGATGAGAAAAGTGAGACAGAAAGAGGTAAAGTGACTTATTCAAGATCATGGAGTTTGAAAGATTTTCAATCTGACATAAACTTTGTTTTCTAGCACTCTGTCTTATTAAGTCTCCTTGCAATCCACATAAAGGCAGTTCTCAAAAGAATTGGTGGAGTTGTAAATTGATACAATCATTTTGCAGAGAAATTCAGAACTAAAATCCAGAAGTCACTATAAGATGTACACCCAGTAATACCATTCCTAAGCACAAACCTCCAAAAGAAATAAAAGAAAAAGGAAAGGGGCCAATTTGTACCCCAAAAATATTCCCTGCAGCACCTTTTTTGTAATTACAATTGGAAACTAAGGGAGTTTCCATCTGGGAAAGACTAGCTAAATTGGGAATACTTGTAAGAATCAATGCAGAGTTGATGTGAACAGAACTAAGAGAATAGTTTATACAATTAGAACATAGTTAAGGAAAAGCAATTAAAAGAAATTCTTGAAAACTTTGACATCTGCAGTAATGAATCACAACCAAAGGACTACTGATGAAGTATGAAAGAAAGAGAAAGAGAAATAGAAATAAAGGAAAGATGAAAGGAAGGAAAAGATGGGGTTAGGTAAAAGACAGATTGAGACAAACAGAGAACAATGCATTTATTAAACACTGTGTATCAAGCATGAGGTGAGTGATAGGATTACAGTTATAAATAAAAATGTCAGTCCCTTCCACTGAGCTTACATTTTAATAGAGAATCCACAGTTAAAGGATCCAATAGAAGGATTTGTTTTTCTTGGCTTTAATCATTTGTTAAAAGTGTGATGAGAATGGGGAAAGGGAGGAAAGGTAAAAAAGGGAGGTACTATTAATGTAAAAAAGAGGAAAAGAATGTATATCAAAGTAACAGTTAATATCCAATGCAGTGTGGTTTAAATATGACAAATTAAAGAATGTGTGTCAAAATCTTGTGAATTAATGCTAAATCATTTTAAGCTAATTAACAAAATGAAAATGTATATTTGCATGTAAGATATTTAGAGATTTAAAAACATGGAAAATGTTTTGTTTGTCCCAGTTAATTTCTAGCCGATCCCACTTTGTTTCAAAGGAAGGTTCTATTGGGTAGGAGTCATTGAGAAAATGCAGTGGTGTAAAAAATAATCAATATAATTTCACATTCTTTGAAATATTTATACAATTCCAATAATCATTATCCCAGAAAGGGAATCATTATCTGTAATGTTCTCTCTAAAATGTAATGTTCTCTATTGAGGTTTTCTTGGGGTCTCTGGAGCAGCCTTTGTTTCAGTTTAGTAATCACAAATACAGCCAGGTGTTAAAGTCCAAATCCTTTATTGTCTCCTTCAAAGTCTTATCTCTTTCACTTGGGGCTCGGCTAGTTTTCTGGGGGCCTTCCAGAGTCTTGTTTCAGTGAAGAAGCAAAGGAGGAGAGCCTGCCACAAAGGTGGTGTGAGATGGGATGAATCTGTCTGAGTCCAAGAGTTTGTGTTCCAGCCTTCAGCCTCCAGCCTTTTGTCCGCTTGTCTCTCCCAATATCTCTGAATATCCCTGGCTAACGCTTCTAGCTTATATGCCCCACACCAGTGATTCTCAAACTTTTGTTTTCAGTATCTTTATCCTATTAAAAATTATTGAGGATCTCTCCAAAGTGTTTTTTATCTGGATTATATTTATAGACATTTACCATATTGGAAATAAAAACTATTTTTGAAATTATAGACACTCTAAAAGGGTTTCAGAGATCCCTAGGATCCTCTAGATCATTCTTTGAGAACCACTGCCTCACACTGAGTACAAACCAATTATTATATCACTAGGAAACCATTATTTGTTGTAGAATTAAATCAATGCTGAACTAGATTTAACTATTGTCTGCTCAATTCCACTTAATACCTTGTTTCAAATTCTGGCCCATAACATCTCCTTGTAGAATTAAATCAATCATACTGCACCATGCTAAATTAGATAACTATTGTCTCTATCAATTCCACTGACTTAGTACCTTGTAAGAATCCTTTGTTTCAAGTTCAGAGTTCTGGCCCATAACAATTATTCGAGAGGATAATATAACACATATGCCACCTCCAGATCATGGATTTGAGAGCCGAGCTGAGATAGTACTTTATTTAGTTGGCAGTGGGGAGCCATGGAAGGTTTTGAATGGGAAAGTTACTAAAATCAGTGTGTTGCTTTAGGAAAATAAATTTAAGAACAGTGTTCAGTGTCAACTAGAAGGGATATAATATATGGTATAATATAAATTGAAATGCATGTATTGATGACCAGTGCAAGGCACTAGGGTTACAAATTAAAAAATTGAAAATAATCTTTGTCCTTAAGGATCTTACCGTCTAATAGATGATTCACAAAGATTCACAAGATAATTCACAAAAGGAAGCTTAAAAGGAGGAGGCATCATGAAAATGATGGCAGAGTCAAAACCAATAAGAGTGGCTGATTGTAAATGAAAAGAAGGCTAGGATTTTGAGTTTTCCTATAAAGCTTCCTTAGACTTTAGGAGGATTTTGGAGTTCTGCCCTCTAATAAAACAGTCAGAAAAAATACCAAGGGTATTGATGAGTTGTGAGTACCAAAGCTGAAGTAATCTGAGGAGAAAAAAATTAAAGGCAAAGGCAAATTAGGAAGCAAATGAAATAATGCCAGACAAGATATAAAAACTTAGACTAAGGTAAAGTAAAGTTGAGAATAGGGTTAATATAAAAGTACTTTGGCTGTCTTTATCAAAGTTTTCCTACATAACTGAATTTTGAATGAATTTTTCATCAGCTGATCTGGGGGAGATGCTTACAATGAATGTGTCCTTTATTTCTTTATCATTATTACTGGTTAATCATATCCTTTTCTTATATCCTTTCTTTGTTATACAAATAAAGAAGAATGCTTGTTATCCAATAAAAAAGATTTCTAGCAGTATACCACCTCAGTGACATGACAGTTGAACTCCCAGAAAAGAAAATATATTAATCAACTAGTACTTATAGAAATAGCTGAGCAATAGCCCATTGGGAGAAAAAAAGAGGGATTTACAAGTAGTCTGTAAATATTTATTATATACATGTCTTAAAGCAGTTTCAAGCCTTAAATTTTGACTGGTTATTGACTGTTACATACAAAGCTGCCCAGGCTTCCCAATTATATTCTACTTGATTTGAACAGATAATTCTTTGTGTCTGTAATGTAGTTTTAATGCTTAAAAAATAGGATAGCAATAAAATGAAACTTATTTCTGTGAAGACAGTATTAGGAAAGTATCTCAATTATTAAGTATATTTAGAATTACACCAAATCTCTGTCTCATCATAGAGGTTTCAAGCCTATCCCACTATCCCATTTTGTTTCCTCCCTATTCCAGAAGAGAAGAGAACTCTAAATGTTTAAACAAGAAAAACTATCTTGCTTTGGGAATAGGTTCAGGAATTACTGCAGTTACTTTAGACTTTTCCCTTTCTCAACAGTGTATGCAAAGAACTTGATCTCCATCTTGGAAGCATTGTAATTGAATTTCACTTCCATTTCACAGGGAATATGAAATGTGAACTTAGAAGACCTGAGTTCAAATTGCCTTCTGACACTAGCTGGGCTTAACTGGGGAAGGACAATTTAATTCTCTATCTAGCCTCATTTTTTTTAATCTCTAAAATTAGAGGGCTTGTTTACTTAAGTTATCTTCCAGTTCTGGGTCTATAATCTCCCCAAGGTCAGTTATGGAAGTTGTGTTTTTTTTAACAACCATTTTTTATAAATAAAGTAATGGAGGTTCTGAAAGGTTATAAATTGCCCATTATCACTCACTCACTTCATCAATCAACAAGCATTTATTAACTCAGCTAAATGTCAGAGGGTCAGAGGCAGGATTTCAACATGTTCTCCCAACTCCAAGTCAAACATGCTTTGAGCTTTCACATGCCATTTTTTGTCATTCTGTCACTACTATATATGCCGTATTTTATACTATATAGGCAGCTTTCTGTGCTATCACATGTAAGAATGACTTACCCGCTCTGGGCTGTGAAAAACTCCAGAGCATTTAGAAGAATGTCAAGTGCCCTTGCTTCCCTGTGCCCCAATAGAGTGAGAGCTGGCTAATGGAAGAAGAGTTGCTATTTTTTTTTTAAAGCACTAAAAGAGGGATTAGAAGCACAGAGTTCTGATCTTGGTTTTACCTGTGAGATCTTAGTCTCACATCACCCTTCTGGGTCTCTGATTCTAAAAAAATGAGTACTCTGCCTAGATCAGGAGTTCTTCATTTTTATATGTATATCCTAGAAGACTTGAACAATCAGGTAAAACTGATGACCCACTTTTCAGTTTTTGATGTTTTAAATGTGTAACATAAAATACATGGGATTACAAAGAAAATGATTATATAATAATAGTATCATTGTTAAACTTTCAGTTAAATATGAGAAAAGTTTCAGCAGAGAAAATATGATAGTGGGAAGAAATGGTTTAATAGCTCATGAAAATATCCAGTGTCATAAAAGTAGCAGAGATATGGTAGTGAGGGAATGTGCTGAGACAAAAATGTTCCAGGGAAGATGAGCAAGGGTTTAAACTATTAATGTAGTTTGGGGATGAACCCATGAAAAACTATATTCAATAATCTTGGGAGTAGAGTTAAGCTTTCAGACTTTAATCACTGTTCTGGAATTCTAACCTTGTGGCATGCTAATTTTTTTTGTAATGTTTGGGCTAGCTTTCTGGAGGACCTTGGGATGGGCCTCATTCTCAGCAGGATAGACACCATGAGAATGGTCAGGAATAGAGTCTAGAGTCTTTATTCTGTCCCAGTCGTGATCTTAGTGGAGGAGTACAGGAAGCAGGAGAGCCACCAGAAGGATGGTCAAAAGTGGAATGTCTCACTTCTAGTCCTTCTTAGCCCTTATATAAATTATTGTAATTACATCATTACAGCATATTGATTATGTGTGAACTAGAGAACCATTATATCACCATGCTAAGTACTAAGTATTTGTATACTAGAGAACCATCATCTCATCAATTCCACTAAATTAGTACCTTGTTGTAAGTATCTTTGTTTCAAGTATACTTCTCCAGAGTTCTGGCCCTCTACATTTTTTCTTTTGCTTTGGTAAATAAAATTAATCTAAATATAGTGGGTAATCCTTTGGGGGTCACCCAAAGTTGGGGGAAATTTTCAAAATTTCAAAGGATATTTGATAAATTATGAATTATAGTAGCAAATATGCATATGCTTGGATGTGATAAGAGGCTATTGGTTGTCCTTCATTCTTGAAGAGGTCCATGGCATCAAGAAAGTGATGCCATGATAAGCAAGTGAATTGGATTTAAGTGAGGGAGGGCTGGGCAAGGTCACCTGCCTCACTTTCCCCTCCAGAGTCATCTGGATCCAGTGACCATATATAGACTGGATATGGCCCTGGATGCAGTAGGAGACTTGATAACCAGATGCAACCATAGTCTGAATATATTAGTTATGTTAATATAAAGCCCCAATTGTTGCAACAAAGATTTGAGATAGAGCTAGGTAAATGATTTGAAAATAAGTCTTTTCTCCTTACTGTGTGGGACAGGTAAGGTGCAAGACCCCCTTCCCAATCCAATTAACTAATCAGAGACATCATCAGGTACAAAGAGAAATCATTTATTTAATCCCTGCAGGGAGAGGCCCAGACACACTTGGGAGCCATCCCAACCCCAACCATGTGCTCCTGGAATCTGGCCCCCTTCTGGATTGTCCAGGGTTTAAAAGCAAAAAGATTCTAGCTTTCTCATTGGATAGACTAAAAGGATGTAACCATCCTTGACCAATGGTCACCAATGCTCTCTGCCACCCACAGGTCACATCACTTCCTGCAACTTCCTGCATCTCCAGGTTCAAAGTACATTCCTCCAGAGAGTAAATGACCTCCCCAAGATCCCATTCTGGAAACAAGGATAATGTGACAATACTGAGAAATACTTCATCCAATCAGTCCCATTCAGTATCAGTCCCATTCATTACACTTCCCCATACCTCCCCTCCTAGCACGTGATTTTAACCTTTATTTCCTTGAGAAAAGAGGGAGCAGTTACTACCTTTTTCCTTACTCCCTAATTTCAAACTCTCTTAATATTCATATATTCTTTACCTTTACCTGTGAGGAAGAGCCAACTTTTTATGCATCCTCCATTTTCTCCCTTTCCATCTCCTTTTTTTTTCCCCTCAACCATACTCTTTGAAAAGCGATCTTCACTCAAACCTAACTCATCCTTCAACCTAGATCTGACTTCATCATTCAAAAGCAACTGCTTTTTCCAAAGTTGCTAAACATCTCTTAATTGCCAAATTTTGTTATTTTTTCAACTTTTATTTATTTTTTAAACTTAAATAGAAAAAAATTGCCAAATATACAGCAAAATATGAGAAAATTAAAAAATAAAGCACTACATTTCCATTTCAAGAAAGCCTATATAAGAAATATTACATGTTGTATTCAGAGCTTTTCATTTTTTCTTTGCTTCCTTGTGGATTTTTATTTGTTCCCTGCTGTGTATTTTTCATTGTATTTTTCCCCTTCTTGTGTGATTTTAATTGTAGCTCCACCATATTTGAAATTTTTTTCTTATTGCTCATAATATTTTCTTCTTGACCTGGGAATTTCAGAATTTGACTATGATGTTCCTGTACTTTTTCTTTATAGAAATTATTTCAGGTGGTGAATAGTGGATTTTTTTCTATTTCTACTTTTCCCTTTTGTTCTAGCATTTCAGGCTAATTTTCTTCAATAATTTCTTTAGTATCATATCAAGATTTTTTATCATAGTTTTCAGGTAGCCCAACTATTCTTATGTTTTCTCTTCATAATCTATTTTTCAGAATAATTGTTTTTCTTATGAGATATATCACATTCTTTTCTGATTTTTTTCATTCTTAATATGTTTTATTATTTCTTTGTCTTATAATTTTGCTTCCTTTTCCTTGCCCATTTCTAGTTTACAAGAAGACATTTTCTCCCTTAAGATTTTATAGTTGATTGGCTTTTCATAATATTCTTGTTTTTCATGAATTGTTTTGTTTTTTTTCCTCAATCTCTCATTTGATTTATATATATATATATATATATATATATATATATATATATATATTTTAAGTTCTTCAGTGATTTCTTTTTGGGCAAGTGATCATTTGACATTCCCTTTGGGGTAGGAGAGGCTTTTTTGCTTCAGTATTCTCTGAAGATAAATACCAATCTTCTCTATTCCCATAGTAATTCTCTTTGGTTGAACTCTTTCTCTGCCTTCTCTCTCTCTCTCTCTCTCTCTCTCTCTCTCTCTCTCTCTCTCTCTCTTTAATTTATATATAGCAATTTGTCAGTATAATCACTTCTAGTTCTGGAGAGTGGGGGATGCTGCTTCTGGCTAAGGTCTTCCATCAGTTGTCACCTCTGGTCTGGAATGGAAACCCAGAATCCTGCTCTCCTTTAAATGCCCAAAAGCAGCAGCATACTTGCTTCACTGCTTCTGCACTCACCAAACATGTGCTGATTTCTTCTTGCCCAGAGGCTCACCTAAGCAGTACAGCTAGGTCTGGCATCCCTTATCAGCAGAGGTTCCCTCAATGTTCCCTGACTCAGACTCCTGATCCCACACTCTCCAGAAAGCAAAAATGTATTGTGCTAAGGCTTAAGCTTCCTTCCAACCCAGCTAGCTCTTGGGCTCACAGATTGTTACTTCAGTGGAAATAGTCTAGAGGACTTTACACTTCAAATCAGCCAAACCTCCAGCTGATATTTTTCTACTGATTTTCTCTGATTGTCCCAAGAGGACCATTGTTCTGCCCCAATTATTCTTTATTTTAAGCATGCTATATTTGCCCTTAGATATTTTGTCTAGTTTATAGGGGAGATCTGAAGAGCTTAGAATTTTTTGATCTACTCTGAAATCTTCTCAGAGTCTTCTCCCTTAGTCATTATTCTTGATTTTACTGCTGCTTTTGAAATTGGAGACCATTCCTTCTTCCTCAACATTCCCTCTTTTCTGACCTTTCATGACACGGTACTCTCTTTCACTTTTCCTCCTATCTGACCAACCATTTCTTCAGATGTTTTTTTATGTTTTATCAGCCATGTAATTCCTCAACTCTGGGTGTTTCTCACCTTCCATCTTGCGTTTTCTCTACTTATCTCTATATACTCTCTTAGTGATAATAAATTTAAGAGGTGATTGCCAAATCTATATATCCAGCCTAGATTTTTTCCCTCATCACTAGTACTTAGTCAATCTTTATTTCTAAAACAGATCTGGTTATCTTTCTGCACATACATTTCTCTTTTTTTTTTCAAATTTCCCTATTTTATTGAAAATAAAACTAATCTCCAGCATCTCAGGTTTATAATCTTGGCATATAAACTCCTCATTGCCCTTTACCTCAAAAATCCAGGGAATGGCTAAATCTTACTGTTTCTATACCTTCACATTTCTTGCATCTGATTCTTTCTCTCCATTCATAAAATCACGGCCATAATTCAGGCTCTCATCTCCTTTCATTTAGATTATTGTAAAGGAGTCTTAATTGGTCTTCTTATTTCAAGTCTCTACACAATTTAGTTTATCCTACCCATTGCTGTCAAAATAATTTTACTTAGGTACAGATCTGACCAATGAATTTTGAATCCCCTATTTAATTATCTTTAGTTATTCCTCATTATCAACTATAAAATGAAAATATTTCCTTTTAGCTTTTAAAGCTACTTATAACCAAACATTGCCAATTGTTTACATCTCATGAAATATCATTCTCCATCTCATGCTTTGAAATTCAATCAAAATAGGCTTCTTTTCATTCCTCACTCATAATGTTCCGTCTTTCCTCTCCATGTCTTTTCACTAACTGATCATTATTCCAGGAATGCTTTCTCTCCATATATCTGCCTCATAGTATCTTTCTTTTCCTTTAAAATGAATGAAACTCAAATGCCATCTTCTGCATGCATCCTTTCCTATTTCCCAACTACAGGGAACTCCCTTCTATATTATTTTGTAGTTAACTACTTTGTATATGTTTGTAGAGGGCAGCTAGTTGACACAGTAGATAAAATAGTTGTCCTGGAATTAGAAAGATTCATCTTCTTGAGTTCAAATTTGGTCACAGGCACTTATGAGCTGTGTGACTCTGGAAAAGTCTGTTTCCCTTAGTTTCCCATTTATAAAATGAGCCAGATAAGGAAATAATAAAATACTCTAGTATCTTTGCCAGAAAAACCCAAAATATATTCATAAAGAATAGGATACAACTGAAAAACAACTGGAAAATGTTGTGTTTACTAATTTTATATTATCTTATATATACTTTTGACCATGTACTTGTCTGTTGTAGTATATTTGTAAACTGCTTTGGTGTAAGGAATGTTTTATTCTCTGTATTTATTTACCCAGCAGCTAACATAGTATAAGCTCATTAAATACTTCTTGATTATGTGATTAATTAGAACTCCTTTATTCCTGTATTAATTCTAAAGACTTCTTTATTAGACTGTGTGAGGATACAATCTAAGTCTCATTTGTTTTGTACCGTTCCCACTATCCAACACATACTAGGTGCTTAATAGCTAATTAATGTGGTGAATGATCCCATTCTGCAAACTACATTATTTTGAAGTAATAAATAATTTCCATCTTGGTGACATCTGACATTTTGTTTACACATTCTCCAATACTATAAAGAGAAGCATTGTGACACCATGATTTGTGTTTATTATAATAAAATTGAAAATTAATTGCCTTATATTGTGTTCAGAACAGGAAAGTATCTTAGAAACCGTCTAGCACAATCCCCTCATTTTACATATAAGGAAAAAAGTTCATATACATATATGATTTATCCATGGTTCATACATTTAAATAAATAGTAGCATCAGAATTTAAACCCAAGTTTTTCAATTTTGTATACAGTGCTTTTCCCTCTAGATCACAGGAGAAATCAGAAGTCAATGTCTTCTTGATATTTTTGGAAAGTGTGATCATACAAATGACTGAACCTATGGATGCCTTTTAATACTAGTGAAGGTAGTGGTTTTCCAGCAGGTTTGTTTAATTTTGGATTTTTTTTTTTTTGGAATTTGGAATTGTTTGGAATTTTGACAGTATTCTTAGATGACTTACTGAGATAACTCAAAAAATGTGTTGTGGGAACTGTAATGTGAATTGTTCTGGGAATCTTTGGGTTTCCCTCTGATGGATATTTAATAATAGGATGTATCTTTTTCGCAGATTGTTTACTCTATATTTTGAAATATAACAGATTAACACTACAAAACTTTTGCTGCATTTTGTCTGAAATGATTTGCTGTTATTGTAAAGTGTACATTCTGCAGACCCTGTTGTCAAGAGTCTTCTGCCTGGATATTAAGACTACCATTTATATTAGAAGTTGCTCCTTTCCTTTCTATGGTATTTAGTGATATAGTGTTCTTAGAAAGGATCTTGTTGTGTGATATTAAAAATGTTGAAAGGGTATTTTTATAGAGTTTCCTCATGAACTTTATGTAAAGAGAAATGGTACAACTCTCTAATATGATCAACAGCACAACAAAAATATTGACTCAGAGTATGAAACTTAATGACAGATGGGACTGATAAGAAGTATGTATTCAATAATATAAAAGTTCATTGACTGTATACCTCAATCGCACACAAAGCAAGAATAGTAAAGTACTTTAATGTTGTCTGTTTTTAGATATTAAAACCTGAGACCAATGTTTTATTCCTTTCTGCCACTAAATCACTGTATGAACTTAGTCAAGTCAATACTCTCTGAATCTTAAATACTCCTAGAATTTTAAAACTAAAAGGATCCAAGAAATCATGAATTTCTTAATCTACAAAATGAAATATATGGTCTATATTATCTTATATTATATTATTATATCTTATATTATCTTATGGTCTATATTATCTTATCTATATTATCTTAAGTTTCAAGCCAGGGATGTATGAGTAAATGTTTAACAAACAGCCTTTTTTTGGAGGGGAGGAGGATAGAGTGTTTAAAAGCATTTCTTAAATTTAAATGTAGTGGGGTCCCATATGTAGCTCTCATATAGTATCAGGATACCATGTATATGGCTAAAAGGGAGGCAGAAAAGGCATTTCTAACCTCTCCTACTACTACCACCATCACTTTTTTATAAGGAAAACTTTAATTTTTGCTAAGAGGAAAAAGGAGATTGAATATAGGAGAAAATATACCAGACAATACAGTGTGAAGTATAATCTCACCCAAAAGGAAGTTCCCTTAGATCTCTAGTGTAGCACTCTGGGATTAAGAATATAATGGAAACTGTCAGTTCTTCTAATGTCGTTCCAAAGTCTTTATCTTCAGCAACCTGAAGAAACTCAGTGACTGAAAGCTTGAAGAATCTTGTTTTCATAAATTCCACCCCTTTCTTCTCACAAAGGACAGCTAAATGGTGTAGGATCCATAGTCAGGAAGACCTGAGTTCAAATCCAGCCCCATACACTTACTTAGCTATGTGATTCTAGACAAGTCAATTGTTTACATCCATTTCCTCATTGGTTGCCAAAAAAAAAATACAAAATAAAAATTAAAACCCCACCAAAAATAGGGTATTCAGAGTTGGACACAACTGAAATGATTGAACAACAACCACTCAGAGAAAAAGCAGTTAAGGTAAAGTTGGCCCAAATATCCTGGTTCATAGCATTTAATTTGTATTTAAGTGATATGGGAACTTTGAATATAATAGTTAGGAAATATCATTTCCTATAGTTGTCGTGAGCTAGGTGATGTAGTGGGTAGAGTTCTGGGGTGGAGTAAGGAAAATTCATCTTTCTGAGTTCAAATTTGACCTCAAAAACTTATTAGTTGTTGGACAGGTCAACCCTGTACTTCAGTTTCCTCCTCTATAAAATGAACTAGAAAAGAAAATGTTACTTTAACATTTTTCTCTACCACTTTCTTTCTAAATGTAGATAATTAAAAAAAAATAAGCCAACCCCTAGTTCTTAGCATTTTCTAATTTCCAAGATATACATTACTTATAGTGAAAATTTAACAGTCAACTTTTCCAGCATATTCTTGCTTTCAGCTCTAAGTTTCAATGATCAAGAGTCCAAAAATTTTCTTTAGGATCCTCTACCTTGTTTTCTTTAATATAGACAAGTGTTCTCCCTAATTGAGAATATCAGGATTTGAGCAGACTAATTAAAGCTCTTTCAATAGGTCATAAATGAATATATCTAGCTGCTGCAGTGACACTAAAGCACATTAAGAAGTATAGATCAAGAAAGATGAGACTGTATAAGGCTAGAAGAGAAAAGGAAAACCCTGATAAAGACCATGTGGCCTAATTTTCTAAAAACTGCCAAGAACCCTTCCCAAGCAGTGACTTCTCCACATTTATTGCAAATTAGTCTGCTTATTTTAATTTTTAAATTTTATTGGTAGTGGTGATGCTCATTGTTTTTTTGTTGTTGTTGTTGTTGTTTTTTTTGTTGTTGTTGTTGTTATATCACCTACAATGATAACTGTCTTCCTCCAAAAACTGCTTCTAGAAAGACTTTATACTGAATAATGAAAAGGAGAAAAAGCCCAATAAAGTTAATATAACAAAAAAAATCTTACTTATATTCAGTATTCCACACTTAAGCTCTTCAACTTTGGCAAATAAGCAATAAGCAAATAAATAGATTTTCATTTCTCTTCTGAGCCAAGTTTGGTCAACGTTACTTTGCAACACTCTCTTTTAATTGTTTTGTTGCAGTGGTTGTTATTTTAATTTACACTGATGTATTAATCATGTATATTGTTTTCCCAGTCCTGTTTACATTACTTAGCATAATGTAATATAAGCTTTTCTATGCTTTTCTGTATTCATCATTTCTTATACTACATTAATATTCCATTTTATTTATACACCATAATTTGTTTAGCCATTTTCTAATTGATGAGCACATTTCCCCCCAGTTCTTTGCTATCAAAAAAATGCTGCTACGAATATTTTGGTGAATGTAAGATGTTTATTTCCTTATCATCATTTAGTTTGAGATAGATAAATTTTATTATATTAAAAAAAGATTACACAATGCCTCTATAAAATTTTTTTATGTATAGGAGTATTATACTTTATAAAGACTATTCCTTTAATTTTTGATATAAACATGTGGTTCTATTTTAAATATAATTCATTACGTGAATTATTTTCCCAGTGTTGAATCACTATTGGATGACAGGACAAATATTATCTTGTGATAATGAAAGATTTTCAATAGATTACTATGGTCCTTTTTACCAGGATTTAATTAAAATTTTGAATCAATGTTCAATAATATCAATTTGAAGTTCTCTATATTCACTTTGTCTTTCCCCAAATTAAGTGTTAAGTTATATTTGTCTCATAAAATGAGTTGAAGTTTTTTTATTCTCAATTTTGAGAATAATTTATGTAGTAGGAGCATTAATTATTCTTTAA
Source organism: Sarcophilus harrisii (assembly GCF_902635505.1). Lineage (NCBI taxonomy): Eukaryota > Metazoa > Chordata > Mammalia > Dasyuromorphia > Dasyuridae > Sarcophilus > Sarcophilus harrisii. Next base: position 482,058,840 of record NC_045426.1, on the reverse strand, counting down.
GAGTTTGATAAAGTATATCTACAAATTCATCTAAACCAGGATTACTGAGATTTTTTTTTGATAGTTTCTTTATCACTACTTCAATCTCTTTTTTCTCTGAATGAATTACTTAAAGTCTCTGTTATATTCTGTTAATTTAAATAATTTACATAATTCACTTTCTTTAAAATTCTCAGACTTTTTGGCAAATAACTTTATATTGTAAATTCTGATTATCAATTTCTTCTCCATTATTTCTCTTGTTCATTTTTATTTATTTATTTAATTTAGCCCTCCTTTCTTTTTAATTACGTTAGCTAAAAGATTACCAATTTTATTAGTTTTCTCAAAGAACTACCTTCTATTTTTCTTTATTAATTCTACAGGCCTTGGAGTTTTCAATATACCTGTTTCCTTTTAAATCATCACAATTTCCTCATTGGGGCTCATTTTAGGTTTATTTGTGGGCTTATTCATTTTTCACATGCATATTAAATTAATAGTCCTTTTTTCTTTTTTTTTTTATTTAGGTAAATATTTTCCCATGAGGAATCTTTTAGCTGCATCTCAGAAATTTTGGTATACATATTTGATCATAATGATTCGCATAATTAATAATTATTTCTGTGATTTGTTCTTTGACTCACCCACTGTAAAGATTTCAGTTATTAATTCTCTATTTAATGTCTTTTTCTTTTGCTTGTGTTTTCTGTCTTAGTTGTGATGTACATTTTTTGTGGTCTGTAAAGAATACACTTAGTATACCTGCTTTTTTCCTTTTTTAAAATTCCTCTTTGTACTAATATATCATTTCTTCTTGTAAAGCTATTAGGCATTACCGAGGAATATTTAAAAATTTTAATGGCATAGTTCAAAAGATGCAATAAATCTTTTTTCTTTTATCTTTTGATGTCTTTTTTAAGCTTTGTGCAGCTCTATGAAAGGAATGCTGAACTTGTTTACTAATATTACATTATCTAAGTTGAAATCAGTTATTTTTTCTAATAAATTTAGATATTATGTCATTCAGAAATATCATATACATATAATACTAATACTGGCTCATTACTTGTCTTTTTAGTATAGTTTGATTCATTTGTTCATCTCTATTAATTTTAAGAATTTGAATTTTTATTGTATTTGTTAGCAGGATTGCACATTCTGCTTTTTCAGATGACTTGATGTGCTGAATGTACTTGATGCATTTTGTTCTAGCCTCTGTGTCACTGTTTTTAAATTCATGCATACACATATATGTATGTATGTATTCTTTATTGACAACATATTATAGGAATTTTTTTCTTATCCAATCCATCATGCTCTTTTATCTTGTTTTAGTCCAATGATATTTACAATTATTAATTACATTTATATTTTTCCTATATGGTGTTTTTAATATTGAATTTTGATTTTTCCCTTCATCTTTTAAGTCAGCACATTGTCACTATGATAGTTTTTATTTAAATGATTCTGAATAAACTCTATTCCCAAAAGCTACCTTCCCTTCTTTTATTTGTTGATACTTTCCTTGGTTTTAGAGATTTACTTAAATTGATTCCTTTTTCTAGTTATCCAGTTATTCTTTTCTTCCTTCTTTTACTCCTCTTTGGTCAAAATATTAATTTTTCCTATTGCTTAGGTTTCCTTTTTTCTATATCTTTTTTACATCTACATCTTTTATCAAAGATTATTTTTTCTTTATTTTTAATTCTCTGATTTATGGTCTTTACTCTCACTTATTCCTTTTCATGTTTTTAAGTTGGAGTTGTGCTCCCTCTTTTGTTTTTGCCTCATCATTTGTTATTGTTAGAAATTATTCCCATTAATTTTTACATTCAAGGATTCTGAGAAAGGCCTCATTTTTGAAATATATAGAGAATTGACTCAAATTTAAAAGAATTCAAGCCAATCTGTAGTTGATAAATGATCAAAGGATATGAACAGACAATTTTCAGATGAAGAAATTGAAACTATTTCTAATCATATGAAGAGGTGCTCCAAATCATTATTAGAGAAATGCAAATTAAGACAACTCTGAGGTGACATTACATACCTCTCAGATTGGCTAAGAGGACAGGAAAAGATAATGATGAATGTTGGAGGGGATGTGGGAAAAGTGGGACACTGATACATTGCTGGTGGAATTGTCAATGGATACAACCATTCTGGAGAACAATTTGGAAATATGCTCAAAAAATTATTAAACTGTACATATTCATTGATCCAGCAGTGTTACTACTGGGCTGATATCCCCAAGAGATCTTAATGGAAGGAAAGAGACCCACATAAGCAAAAATGTTTGTGACAGCATCAAGAAAGTGGAAACCGAGTGGATGCTCATCAACTGGAGAATGGCTGAATAAAAGTTATGATGTATGAACATTACAAAACATTGTTCTCCTATAAGATCAGCAGAAGATTTCAAAAAGTCTGGAGAGTCTTACATAAATTGATGCTAAGTGAAGTGAGTAGAACTAGGAGATCATTGTACACAACAAGAACAAGAAGGTTATGTGATGATCAGTTCTGGTGGACATGGCTTTTTTCAACAATGAGATGATTCAGGCCAATTCCAAGGGTCTTGTGATAAAGAGAGCCATCTGCAACCAGAGAGAGGACCGCAGGGAATGAATGTGGATCATAACATAGTATTTTCATTCTTTTTGTTGTTGTTTGCTTACATTTTGTTTTCTTTCTCATATTTTCCCCTTTTGATTTGATTTTTCTTGTGCAGAATGATAATTGTGGAAATATGTATAGGAGAATCACATGTTTAACATATATTGGATTACTTGCCATCTAGGGAAGGGGGTGAGAAGAAAGGAGGGAAAAATTTGGAACACAAAGTTTTGCAAGGGTAAATGCTGAAAATTATCTATGCATGTTTTGAAAATTATAAGATTTAATAATAATAACAATAAAAGAAATTATTCCCAATTTTTGTAAGTGTACCATCCCATTCTATCTACTTTCCTGCCCATTGTTATTCATCTTTCCATTATCATGCCACTTCATCTCTGACTCTCTGTTTCCCCAACTCTTTTTAGCATCAGCTTCCCTTTTGAGCTTCCAGATCTATTTTCCTGAATGAGAATATAAGTCTTGGAAAACACACAACTCAAAAAAGGTTAGCTCCTGAAACACCAATTTCTCCTAGACCAAATTTATAAAGGGTATCAAATATAAATAGTTTCCTATTATTGATTCACAGAGCAATATTGTCCTTATTCAGAGAGTTGTCCCTCTCTCCCAATTTTAATTTGGCAGTTTCAATACTTCTCTTCTTCCACCTTTCCCATGCACCAGCTACCTGTCCTCTACCTCCCCTCTCCCCTGACCCATAATGCACTTTTCTACCACAAAATGCATTGATTTATTCAGAAGGAGATTTTGTGGTTAAGCCCCTTAGATGCTTTCCTTCATTTGAACTACCTTCACTTCTCCTTTTTCTTTAAATTCTATCTTTATCCCTGGACAAGCATTTAAAAAACATCTCTTGATAATCCTCTTTGTTGGTTTGTTTACTCCACAGGTCAATCTTTCTCTTTCTTTCTCATTTTTAATTACTTCTAAACATAGAATAATTTGCATACAAATAATTTCTCAACTCCACCCTAAATCTGAATTTCCAATTACTCAGGCTCAGACTGTCACACAAACAATATACTATTTCTATTGAAGTCACCCTATCAAATGTACAAGTTCACAACCTTGGATTCATACCCTCAAGTCTGTCCTATAATTTCTTCTATTGTTTCAGTATACCTTAATGAGCTCATCATTATCATCCAAACACCAACTGTTTGGAGTTCAACTAACAATTCTGTACAAATGATACTTGTACCACATTCCCAAATGCCAATTTGTCATTTTCAGCTAAATATCTTGTGATATCAAATTTAACATATGCACAATAGAATACACTTTTTTTTCCTGCCTATCTTTCAGACAAACTTTCTACTTTTATTGAGGCTATCACTTTTCATCCAGTCTCTCAGGTTCACAAATTGGGCAATTCTTTTGATGCTTCATTTTTCCTTACCTAATATATTTAATAAGATGCCAAATTTGATTGATTCTGTGCCCACAGTATATCATGCACCTACCTTTTTTCTCCATTTTCATGTCCACAAACCTTATTCAGGACCTTGTCAATATTCAGATTCTTAATTGTTCTCCTACATCCAGTCTTTCCCCTCTTCTAAACAGCTGTCAAAGTAATATTCCTAAATGTTTAATATTCAAGCTACTCTAGTCATCTATCTCGAATAGTAAAATATGCTGAGCATACATCTTCAAAATGTACATATTAATCATTATATTATATATTATATGTAAAGAATATATAAATTACACTTTGTAAATTATAAATATACTACTATACTAACAATGTATGTTCTAAAACCTACATAAAATATACATTAAAAGAATCAGAAAAGAGAGAATACTATTTGATACTACAAATTAAATATTATAGGGATCCATTATAATATGTTGAGTAGCAGAATCTCATGGTCAGACCAGCATGTTAGGCAAGTCATTGTGACATCTATCTGGATGGGAGAGGTAAGAGTGCTGAAACAAGGAGACCAAATAGAAATATATTCATTTCAGTAGCTCAGTTGAGAAGTGATGTGTATCCAAACTATGTGAGTAGAAGTAGTGGCTATATGAGTAGAAAGAAGGGGCAGATAAGAGAGATATATAAGTAAAAATTACAAAGTTTGTAAACTGCTTAGACATATGGAATGAATAAGTGTGAGGATGTAAACTGTATAAATGGAAGGATGACAGCAGCATCAACAGAAATGGAGTTGCAAAAAGAGGTAGTTATAAGAAAAATAATATTGTAATAAAATGTGTAGTACTGTCACATGCATGTTCATTTTATGTTACTCTGTGCTACCTTAAATGAAAAGAGAAAGAGAGTTTTAACTCAGAGTGTAGGATCTGTGCCTTGTGAGATACAACAAAGTAATAATGTGGGCAGGGGAGAATATGGTACACTGGTTCTAAAAAGACAAATAGATTTTTCCAAATGATACTTGGCCAATTGTTAATGTACCAAATTAGGCTGATGTTAAAAGGAAGGTGAGGTTTGGAAGCTTCCATCACAGATAAATGGGGAGGTAATGTGGCCGTGTTGAAGATAAGTCCCACAAATGATTTTTATGAAGAAAAGTATAATGAGATACATCTTTCTACCTTCCAAATGGTCAATCACAAGACCTATAATATTAGAGCCAGGTTTCATTTAGTTCATTGTCCTGAAACACTGATCTTACCATATTACTACTCCTTTCAAGATCCAGTGACTTCTTAAATAAAATGCAAAGTCTATTTGACATGCAAAACCCTTCACCATCTTTTTTCTAGCCTATCTTTCCAAACTTTCTGCACATTTTCTCCCTTCCAACTAAACTATCCTTTTTTCTTACTTGGAGGGAAGGCATCAGCGTTCCTTCTCCTCTCCCCATGTTTTTGCTCAGCTGAAATTCATGCTTATTAAAATACATTCATTCATATTGACAATTTTGATTACTGAAAGGAGCAAAGAGAAAATATAAATGTGGGACTTTTGCTGAGAAAAGGGTTATAGAAATGATGCATTTTCAACACCTATCTCAAGGTTCTGTTTTAGTTGCTCATTTGCATTTGAAAGGTCAGAGAATTTTGAGATTTAATGACTAGGGGACTCTCAACCCCAGAATTGTTTTATAATTATAATTTATAACTTTCTTTGCTTGGTCATAGTTCAACTTGCAGAAGTGAGATTTTATTTATTCATATCATCATCAACCATTATAAACATTATTTGTATAGATTTAGATTTAAAGAGTAATATTTATATTTATATATATATGTGATATATGTATATATATATATATATACATATCTTTATATGTATATATTTCTCATTCGACAAGCACAATAATCCAATGTGATAAGTGCTTTCATTACACTCATATTTTCAGATGGGGAATCTGAGGTACAAAGAGATTAAGTAACTTGACTACAAAAACCAGTAAGTGTCCGAGGCAGGACTTTAATTTATGTATCCTTGACTCTGAGTCTAGTGCTTCATACACAATGCCACCTAGCTGCTGTTATAAGCTGGATTAATGTTTCTCAAGGTCAGGATCAATTTCTGAGCCAATGAGAGGATTAAGAGAAGAGACTCCAGAGCTTTGCAAAAGTAAAAATATAGCTTTCTGCACAAGGGTCAAAAAATTGACCCAGTGCTCTTGGATAGGGCGAGCAAATATAATAAAGATGACAATATTACCTAAACTAATCTATTTATTTAGCGCTATACCAATCAGACTCCCAAAAAACTATTTTAATGACCTAGAAAAAATAACAACAAGTTCATATGGAAAACAAAAGGTCAAGAATTTCAAGGGAATTAATGAAAAAAAATCAAATGATGGTGGCTTAGCTGTACCAGATCTAAAACTATACTATAGAGCAGCAGTTACCAAAACTATTTGGTATTGGCTAAGGAATAGATTAGTTGATCAGTGGAATAGATTAGGTTCAAGGGATAAAACAGTCAACAAATATAGCAACCTAGTCTTTGAAAACCCAAAGATCCCAGCTTTTGGGATAAGAACTTACTGTTTGATAAAAATTGCTGGGAAAAATTGGAAACTAATATGGCAGAAACTAGGCATTGATCCATACTTAACGCTCGTACACCAAGATAAGGTCAAAATGGGTTCATGACCTAGGCATAAAGAATGAAATTATTAATAAATTAGAGGAACATAGGATAGTTTACCTCTCAGACCTGTGGAAGGGAAGGTTTTATGACCAAAGCAGAACTAGAGATCATTACTGATCACAAAATAGAAAATTTCGATTATACAAACTGAAAAGTTTTTGTACAAACAAAACTAATGCAGACAAGATTAGAAGGAAGCAATAAACTGGGAAAATATTTTTACAGTCAAAGGTTCTGATAAAGGCCTCATTTCCAAAATATATAGAGAATTAACTCTAATTTATAAAAATCAAGCCATTCTCCAATTGAAAAATGGTCAAAGGATATGAACAGACAATTCTCAGATGAAGAAATTGAAACTATTTCTAGTCATATGAAAAGATGCTCCAAGTCATTATTAATCAGAGAAATGCAAATTAAGACAACTCTAAGATACTACTACACACCTGTCAGATTGGCTAAGATGACAGGAAAAAATAATGATGATTGTTGGAGGGATGTGGGAAAACTGGGACATTGATTCATTGTTGGTGGAGTTGTGAACGAATCCAACCATTTTGGAGAGTAGTTTGGAACTATGCTCAAAAAGTTATCAAACTGTGCATACCCTTTGATCCAGCAGTGTTACTACTGGGATTATATCCCAAAGAGATTATAAAGAAGGGAAAGGGACCTGTATGTGCATCGAATGTTTGTGGCAGCCCTTTTGTAGTGGTAGAAACTGGAAACTGAATGGATGTCCATCAGTTGGAGAATGGCTGAATAAATTGTGGTATATGAAAATTATGGAATATTACTGTTCTGTAAGAAATGACCAACAGGATGATTTCAGAAAGGCCTGGAGAGACTTACACGAACTGATGCTGAGTGAAATGAGCAGGACCAGGAGATCATTTATACTTCAACAACAATACTAGATGATGACCAGTTCTGATGGATCAGGCCATCCTCAGCAACAAGATCAACCAAATCATTTCTAATGGAGCAGTAATGAACTGAACCAGCTATACCCAGAAAAAGAACTCTGGGGATGACTAAAAACCATTACATTGAATTCCTAATCCCTATATTTATGCACACCTGCATTTTGATTTCCTTCACAAGCTAATTGTACAATAATTCAGAGTCTGATTCTTTTGTACAGCAAAATAATGTTTTAGTCATGTATACTTATTATGTATCTAAGTTATATTTTAATATATTTAACATCTACTGGTCATCCTGCCATTTAGGGAGGGGGGAGTAAGAGGTGAAAAATTGGAACAAGAGGTTTGGCAATTGTTAATGCTGTAAAGTTACCCATGTATATATCCTGTAAATAAAAGGCTATTAAATTAAAAAAAAAAAAAAAAAAATAAATAAAAAAAAATAAAAAAAAAAAGAATTAGAATGAATAAGTAATAAATACTCTTTAACTATGAAAAAAAAAAAAAAGACTATTTTTGAGGCTCAATATAATATTGATAAAGAGGGTAAGAGAAGAGCTTAGAAAATCGCGTGTGTCTTCTCTGCCATCAAGTGTCCGCCATCTTGTCTCCCCCCCCCTCGAAATTACTTTCAACCATGGAAATTCAAATGCTATTATATACTTAAGTGTTCAGAGTGAATGATATTGCCATATTGTATCAATGTCTCCTTAAGAATATATACATAACAAATAACTACTATGTTGAATGAGATGAGAAGTCAGTGTGAGATGAATCAAAAATTGTTAAGCTCCATTGAATGGCCAGTTAATATTAGTTAGCATGAAATCTAGGGTAGTGATAGTTAGTTTCTTTTTTTAATGACTTTCCCTGGGAGAACAGGAACTAAAAATAATAGAAAGTGGAAACTCTTCAGGGTTTATATTGAGTATGATGGAAGATCACAGAAATGAGGAATTCAAAAGTTATCACAGAGAAGCAATATGGGATAGTGAAGAGAAGAATGGGCTTGTCATCAGATAACTTATGTTTTAAGATTTACTCTTATATTTTCTTGCTATATGACCTTGGACAAATCAATTAATCTTTCTGAACATCAATTTCCTCTTCTACCTTAGATGGAAAATCTCATTCCTTTATTGATGGGATTATTGTCATGAATGTGCTTTTAAACCTTAAAGTATAATATAACTATTTTTATTGTTCAGTCATTTTTTTCAATTATGTATGACTTTTTATGATCCTTTTTGGGGTTTTATTGGTAAAGATACTAAAATATGCTTCTTCAGTCCATTTCGCAGATGAGAAACTAAGGCAAATGGAGATAAATGACTTGCCCAAGGTCTCAAGCTAGTATGCATCTGAGGTCAGATTTGAATTCATAAAAATAAGTCTTCCTGACTCCAGGCTTAGCACTCTATCCCTTGCACTACATAGTTGCCTCTTTTACAAGTATGGTTCATTCTTATATGACCAGTTATATCTGTAAGATATACACCAAGAGATATGTACATGAAAATATTTTATAAATTCTAAAAGCTCTAAATAAATGTACTGTTCAATTCAATTTAGTTCTGACATAGATGGAAATGAGATTTCATTGATAAGATCATTCTAACAGTACAGACTACAATTCTTCCAGACCCTCTCATTCTGTGCAGTTCTTTTCCTTATTTATGTGAAAATATCCCATATAGAATTCTTATAAGAATGTTTCTGACCATAGAAAGTTACTATGTTGACAAGAAAGATCAAACACACATTCAGAAGAAGATAACAAAATCCAAAAACTCCAAGAAAAATAAAAATTAGTCTCAGGCAAAGAAAAAGTCCAAAAGGAATCTTCAAAATCAAGTAAGAGAGATAAAGGAAAAATTAGGAAAAGAATTGAGAGTGTTTCAAAAGGAAATACAAAAAGCTAATGAAAAGAATGCCTTAAAGAGCAAAATTAGCCAATTGGAAAAGGAGATACTAAAGCTCACTGAAAAAAATATTTTTTTAATTAGAATTGAGCAAATGGCAACTGATAAAAATAGTAAAACTATGAAATATCTCATTGGGAAAAAACTGACTTGGAAAATAGATCCAGGAGAAATAATTTTAAAATTGTTAGTCTATCTGAAGGTTTATCTGTTTATATTCCTATTTATATCTTACCATCACACAGGAGAATGATACTTATAACTCATTAGAACATTCTCATTATTATGGCAGTTAGAAGGAGTATATATAGATAGACGGCACCAATGTAAGTTGATATGAAGGGATAGTATCTTTGTTTAAATGATAAAATTAAGGGGTAAGAGAGGAATATATACTAAGAGAAAGGGGAAAAGAGAAATGAAATGGCATAAATCATCTGCCTTGAAAAAGAGGCAAGAAAAAACTTTTACAATGGAGGGCAAGAGAGGAAGTAAAGGGGGAATAAGTGAACCTTACTCTCATCTTAATTGGTTCAAAGAGAAATAACATACACATTCAATATGGGCATAGAAATTTATCTTCCTTGCAGGAAAATAGGAGAGGAATGGGATATGGGAAGGAAAGTGGATGATAAAAGAAAGATCAAGAATAACAGAAAAACCCTTTTGAGGAGGGACAGGGTAAAAAAGAGACAGAATAAATGGGGAGAAATACAATTAGTATTAGTAATTATAAAAAGAATTTTGAAGTAAGACCTCATTTCTCAAACAGAGGGAACTGAGTCAAATAAAAAATAAGAGTAATGCCCCAATTGATAACTTGATCAAAAGATATGATTTTTGCCGAAAAGTCTATAAATTCATGAATATCATTTGATCTAACAACACCACTACTAGGCATGAATACCAAAGGAGATTTTTTTTTTAAAACAGGAAAATGACCTATGTGTACAAAAATTATTCATAGCATCTTTCTTCTCAAGGCAAAATATTAGAAATTGAGGGGATGCCCATCAATTGAGGAATGGCTGAATAAACTGTGTTATATGTTTGTGATAGAATATTATTGTTCTGTAGGAAATGATGGTCAGGATGTTCTCAGGGGAAAAAAACCATGGAAAGTCCTCTATGAACTCAAGAAAAGTGAAATGCATTATAAACAGAATAATAGCAATGTTTTGAGATGACTAGCTGTAAATGATTGCTATTTTCAGCAGTAGAATAATCCACTATTCTAAAGGACATAAGGAAAAATCCTAATCATACACAGAAAAGGAAATGACTCTCTCTAAGTACAGATTGAAGTGCTCTCGCTCTCTCTCTTTATAGAAATGTGTTGCATAATTTCACATGTAATTTCTTAATTGGGGTGGCGTTAAGGGAGAGAAACTAAAACTCAAAAGTTTTAAAAAAACAAATGTTTTTAAATGTTTTAAATGTAACTGATGAAAATAATAAATAATTTTTAAAAACAAATAAAAAAATTCTACCCAGAATGTTCTAGATCATCCTCTGACTCTTTTGGATCAGGGACAGGGGATGTGATGGACAATGTTTCAAAACTAGCTCTCAAAAATGTACATATGACACATTTTTAATTTAAATCTGCATCACTGACATTTTGTTAAATCTAGACTATCAGCAAAACATTATATCAAACCATGATTTCCAAGGTATCAGTGCTTACACTATTCCAACACACCTTTGGTACCACTTTACTCTTTGGATATCCATTTATTTCTTTTCTTTGCTTCATAATTGGTACACCTCATTTTCCATCTCATACATATAGTTGATAATGTCTTTAAACCACTTCTTAGTCTAAGAATGGTCTGGAGACTCAACATAACCATCTATGTTATGGGCCCCAAAGCCTGGGACATTCCACATTTCTTTAGTTCAACATCTTTTATAGTGTGCCCTACTGCTGCAAATAAATGGATTATGGAAATTGTTTCTCTGGCTTTATATTCCTAAACCTCAACTAGGTTAACTCAGTCACATTGGTATATTTTTACTTAGCACACAAGGACACCTGAAAGTGGAACTGTGGAACTGGAAATACCTGGAGTCATATATATATATATATATATATATATATATATATGAAGGTCCATACATAACCCTCCCTCAATAGCAGAAGAAATCACTGAAAAGAAATATAAAGACAGAAATGAAACTAAAAAATTGTTTTCTTCTTTTCTCTGTGCCCCACATCTTGCAGTGGATGAATATAGAGCAGCAACTGAATGATAGCACTCTAATTAACTAAGGCTATGCTTGGGAAACCAGGGTCACTCTAATAAGTCACATCTGTTTGCCTTTGACTTTTGGGGAACAAGGACCATAATTTATGCATGTGCATCTGAACTATACAATATATTTTGTAGAATAGTTATCAAGAATGCACTATCAAAAGCTTCCAGAAAATCAAGAGTCAGAGTCTCCCAGTCTAGACCTGAGCCCTAATTAGACTGAGGTAGGTTGGAAGAAATTTATCTGGTAACAGTTAGGTTGTGCTGTAGGGAAAAAGCAATCAATTCCTCAAAAAATAATGTTTAACATTTCAAGATAATATTTTGTAATTGTAAATAATATATGAGTGTCAGAGGGAAGAGCACAGTGTCCATTCACACTCTTGTGAGTGTTTTTTTTTCCTCTCCCCAGATAAGTGGGTAGAAGATTGAAATGTTATTATATGCTGCCACAGCATGATGGCATATGCAGCTGTATACTGTGCTTGACAAATAGAATATGCCTGTTTTAAAAATCTGCCCAGAAAAATGGATTGCACATATCACAAATTTTATTTTACTCTCATTCCTGGGTATGCATAAGTAGGGCTTGAGATATAAGAAAGGGAGCAGTTTTTCCAAGAGTATAAATATTCTACAGAATTTGAAGTACAGAGACCATATTTTCAGGTTTTTCTGGAACATTCTTAATTTCAAGAAAATAAAGCATACTTTTAACAAGGCTTTGCCAAAGGAGTATGTTTTGTCATAATATATACCTATTTTGTTCATGTACCTGGGAATGTGTGGCTTCCCACATTACCACTCATAACTCTGTACATGGAGGGAAGTAATACAAGGTTATTTTAAAACTCTGATCAATTGCTCCCAGGAGGGTCTTAGGGACAATCGGTAAGAAATCAAAGTGTTTTGCTGTGTCTTACCCATCGGGAGGGGGTTATAGTCCTTCATCCAAAAGATATACCACCTTGTTTTTGGATTACCTAGAGGAAAAAGAACATGAAGTTTTGAAGTCCCAAATTAATATTATTGATGTGGACAGAGGTGAAAAGGATAGCATGAACTTCCTGGGAAGCTTTGTACAAGAGCAAAAGTCTCATTAGTAAGTATATGTAAGAGACTCTCCAGAGCACAGAACTCTTATATGGCACTGATGTAACAAGAAAGAAATGTGTCTTTTGCCAGGACTGAGATTCTGGAGAATGCTTCTTCTGCCATATGTAGAAGGGTACCCATATTAAAGAACTGTTACTGATGGCAAAGGATTAACATACTTCAAGACCCATCTGCTCCTAGCACAGGAGGCAATGCCTAAGTCATATTCTAAGAAGTGCATTCCCAGAGCTGAAGGAGACTTCAAAGGCCATAAAGTATGATGCATATCTAGACTAGAATTCGCTCCCCATCACATCTGATGAATCACTATCCACTTTTCTTGAAGAATTGTATTGAGAAAATCTCTATTACCTCCTAAAGCTGCCTGTTATACTTGCATTATTCTATTTCTTGGGAATTTTCTTTTATTTGTTTGTTTCAGTTTGTTTTGGGTTTTCCCCTCATGTCAAGTCTAAATTAAACTTTATGCAGTGTCCACCACAAAAAAAAAAGGATAAAGAGCAAAATAAAACAAAACACTTAATTCCTCTTTCATAGGACAGAGTTTCAAATGCCTGAAGAAAAGAATTATATTCTCTCTGAATCTTCCTTTCTCCAGGCTTAATATCCCTCTTTCTTCTAGTTAGACATTGCATAGAATAATCTCAAGGTCCTCCACCTCCTGCTAACTTTTTTTGGACATTCTTCAATATATTAAAATGCTTCCTAAATGGTGGCACAATAAATGAATACAATACTGCAGTCTGCACTGCAATGGGATTAGCACTTCCTTGGGGACTGTGCCTCTAAATGAAATTTAAAGTCACTAGTTATTTTGACTGATACCTCAATATTGATACAAGTTGAACTTTCACTTCACCCAAACTTCAGAAGTTTTTTTTTTTTTCTTTTGACTGATTGCTGTGCAGAGATGCTTTTCCAATCTTCTCCTTTGGAAAGCATTTTTTTTTTATTTTAAGTTTAACTTTACATTTTTCTTTTTACCTTATTGGATTTAGCTTGTCCTTCTAACCAGGAAAGATCTTTTGGGTTCCTAATTCTTTGTGCCTTCCTTTAATATGAAAAGTATTCTTTTAGCTATTTTGCCCAATTGTACGCCAATAAATCTGACAATCTAATTGAAATGAATACTTAGAAAAGTATAGATTGCCCAGATTAACAAAAGAGAAAATAAATTATATAAATTGTCCCATTTTAGAAAAAAAAAATTGAACAAGCTATTAATCAACTCCCTAAGAAAATATGTCCAAGACCAGATGGATTTACATGTGAACTTTATTAAACATTTAAAGAAAAATTAATTCCAATACTATGCAAACTATTTGGAAAAATAGAGAAGGTAGGAGCCCTACCAAATTCCTTTTGTGACATAGATAAAGGTGCTGAAAACTTAACCAGGTAAAGTCAAAACAGAAAAAGAAAATTATAGAACAATTTCCCTAATGAATATTGATGCAAAAATTTCAAATAAAATAGTAGCAAAGAGATTACAGCAAGTTATCACCAAGATAAACACCATGGTGAAGTAGGATTTACATTAGGAATGTAGGGTTGGTTCAATATTAGGAAACTTTTAGCATAATTGAATATATCAAACAATAAAACAAGCAGTGGTATCTATTTAAAACCATAAGCAAGCATCATATTTAATGGGGACAAACTAGAACCATTCCTAATAAAGTCAAGGGTGAAACAAGATTATCCACTATCATCATTACTGTTCAATATTGTACTAGAAATGTTAGTTTTCGTAAGAAGAGAAGAAAAAAATTAAAGGAAATAGAATAGGTAATGAAGAAAACAAATCACTCTTTGCAGATGATATGATAGTATACTTAGAGAATCCTAAAAAATCAACTAAAAACTTACTAGAATCAATTCACAACTTTAGCTAAGTTTCAGGATACAAAATAAATCCACATAAATCATCAGCATTTCTATATGTTACCAACAAAGATCAGCAGTAAGGGATACAAAGAGAAATTTCATTTAAAATAATTGTAGATGATATGAAATATTTGGGACTTAAACTGCCAAAACAAAGTCAGGAACCATATGAACACAATCACAAAACACCTTTCACACAAATAAAGTCAGATATAACCAACTGGAAGAACATCAAGTGCTCATGGGTAGACCAAGCTAATATAATAAAAACAACAATTCTACCTAAATTAATCTACTGATTCGGTGTCATACCGATCAAACTGTCATACCAAACCAAACAAATAATAAGAAATTATTTTAAAATGCTAGAAAAAATAACAAAGTTTATCTGAAAAAAACAAAAGGTCAAGAATTTCAAGGGAATTAATGAAAAATGCAAATGAAGGTGGCCTCACTGTATGAGACCTAAAACTATATTATAAAGCAGCAGTCATCAAAACCATTTGGTACTGATTAAGAAATAGAGTAGTCAATCAGTGAGATAGGTTAAGTTCACAAGACACAATACTCAATGACTATAGTAATTGTATAGATAAACACAAAGACCCCAGCTTTTGGGATAAGAATTCACTATTTGACAAAAATTGCTGGGAAAATTGGAAAAAAGTATGGCATAAACTAGGCATTGACCCACACATAATACCTTATACCAAGATAAGGTTGAAAAGGATTCATGACTTAGACATAAAGAGTGATATTATAAATAAATCAGAAGAACAAAGCTTAATCCCTCTCAGATCTGTGGAGAAGGAAAGAATTTGTAGCCAAAGAAGAAGCACAGTACATTATGGAATACAAAATGGATTGTTTTGATTATATTAAGTTAAAACAGTTTTATACAAGCAAAACCAATGCAGACAAGTTTAGAAGGGAAGCAGTAAACTCGCAATAAATTTTCTGATAAAGGTTTCATTTCTAAAATATAAAGAAAAATGACTTAAATTTATAAGAACACAAGTCACTTTCCAATTGTTAAATAATCAAAAGTATATGAGTAGACAACTTTCAGATGAAGAAATTAAATCTATTTCTAGTCACATGAAAAATACTCTAAATCACTATTGATCAGAGAAATATAAATTAAGATAATGATGAGGTACTACTACACACCTCACAGATTGGCTAATATGACAGGAAAAGATAATGACAAATGTTGGAGGGGATGTGGGAAAACTGAGACACTAATACATTTTTGGTAGGGCTGTGAACTGATCCAACCATTCTGGAGAGCAATCTGGAACTATGTTCAAAGAGCTTTCAAACTGTGCAAACCTTTTAATCCAGCAGTGTCTCTACTGGGCCTGTATCCCAAAGAGATCATAAAGAGAAAAGGACTCACATGTGCAAAAATGTTTGTTGTTGTGCTTTTAAGTAGTGTGATGTAACTGGAAACTGAGTGAGTGCTCATCATTTGGGGAATGGCTGAATAAGTTATGGTATATAAATGTAATGGAATATTATTGTTCTATAAGAAACAATCAGCAGAAAATTTCAGAGAGGCCTGGAGAGACCTACATGAACTGATGCTAAGTAAAGTGAGTAGATTCAAAAGAACATTGTACACAGCAACAACAAGATTATAAAATGATGAACTCCGATGGACATGTGAAGTGATTCAGGCCAGTTCCAATGGTCTTGTGATGGAGAGAGCCATTTGCATCCAGAGAGAGGACTGAGGGGATTGGATGTGGATCATAACATGTATTTTCCCTTTTTGTTGCTGTTATTTGCTTGCATTTTGTTTTCTTTGTCTTTTTTTCCCTCTATGTTCTGATTTTTCTTGTGCAGCATAACAATTGTGGCAATATGAATAAGAAGAATTGCTCATGTTTAACATATATAGAATTACTTGCCATTTAGGGGAGAGAGTGAAGAGAAAGAAGGGAGAAAAAAATTGGGGAATACAAGGTTTTGCAAGGGGGAATGTTAAAAACTATCTATGCATGCTTTTTGAAAATAAAAAGTTTTATTAAAAAAGAAAAATATTCTTTTTAATCTTTTACAAATCATAAAAGCATATTCCTAGGACAAAAACCAGATCCCTGCAATGCTCTACTAGAAACATCTTTCAAGTTGACATATAATTATTATTATTCCTCTTTGGATATAACCATTTGAATCAGTTTCCAAAAATCATCTTTTAATTTCTAGGTGGTTTATCTTATGGATCAGTGAAAATATAACTTTTGTTTGTGCCTACTTTCAACTTCACATTGATTCACATAAAATTTATCCTCCTCTAGCTTTGATATCCTTACATAATGATATTTTCTGCATATTTTTCTTCTGTATGAAAAAGGTAAATCCTTCCAGATCCATATTCCCAGCATGTAACCTATCACATTAAGTTGAAGTGATACCTCTGGGATCAAATTTCTGACCTTGTATTAGAAAATCCCTAATACATCTTATTTCTGGTGTGAATCATAATTTGTTCATCAGTTCATAAACATTAAGACCTTGTGTTTTGTGACTGGCCTTTTTAGTTACGCCACCCCACATACCTATTTTAAATTTAGACAAAAAAGCTTTGAAAACCTGCAAGAGGAAGGATAGATAGGGACTGGTTATGTATGCCATCTATAAGAAACTGGTTGAGAGCTATAGAAAGAACAGATTAAAGCATTAGTTCATGACTAAGGTTATAAAGGACTGAGAGTGCTCCATCATATTCCATTTGTTCTGTTCTTTTCTCCAGACATGATAGTTTCTATTTGCTTCATACAACCTGTAGACCATACACTTGCAAATAGAATGTGTTGCTGCACATTTAAGTGCTATCATAGTAATGGGCCCAGTTTTCTGGGTAAAGGAGATAAATGATAGATGCAAGATATCACTCAGAGGTAACTTGTCCAGCCTCTAAGTATCTTTAATAGTATATATCAAATAATTTTAAGTATTTTTAAACATTTCTGCTGGTGTAAATGTTTCTTTTCATAGGGGCAGGCTAAGAAGAACTTGCATAAAAGAGAAAGTACTCTGAGATCTATCAGTTGTTTCTGTCAGATGAAGAGCATGCTTTTTTCAGGCACAATTTGAGTAGATTTAGGTAACAATAGCAGTGCTCATCTAAATAAAATGTCTTGCTCCAAAAACCCCAGGTTCTTGCACCTTATAATAATAAAGAATGTCTGGGGGCTTTGGCAAAAGAATAAGATAGAATCAAGGAGCACAGATTAGGATAAAGCAATGGATGTTCAGATGATTGGCTTTGTTAGTCTTTGATTGTGGCTGATAATTTGATTTTCATTATAGCTCATTCAGCTGCAGTGATAGCCTGTTTATCATGAATCATTGTAGGTTGTTTCAAATAATGAATGTTTTTCATTTTGTTAAAAACTGCCTAGTTGCTATGGTGATAGTCATGAAATTAATCAGTAAAAATAAAATTAATACAAGCATATATTGAGCAATACCAATGTGGTTAAGAAATTCAAACGGATTTGCAGTATTATATTCTTTAACAGTATGGGGACAGAAGCTCATTCTACATAAGCAGAGGGCAGTTGAGGTTTCATGTGGATAAGCACATATATATAAATGATGAAGAAAGAGACAAAGCTCCCACAATTTGTGCGTGGAAAAATGAAAGTGTGGAAAGATCTTTGAATCAAGTTACAAAAGATAATAATTCCCATTTGCTCTGTTAAGATCATATTTAAAAGGCATTTCCATACTTTAGATAACTTCCTAAGTGTTAAGTTGTTTGGTAAGTTTTTTGTTTGCTTGTTTGTTTTTATACTAGTTAACCAATAATTGAACTCACTCCTCATTTCTTATATGTCGACTAATTTCTACTAGATATTTGGCAGGTACCCACAATGAACATTATTTCCCTACATGAGAATATATATATTTTTTCATAAACAGCCTCCCCAGCTTCAAAATATACACTTTCCATTGACACCAGATTGAAAATGTCTTTAAAGAACCATAAAACAGACTCTGAAATAATGTTCTGATGATGCTTCTTGTTTATATCAAACAATGATGAGCTTCTTTCACTAGGTGAATAAAATAATTTTGTATGCTGGTAATGCAGGCTCTGTAGAGCTTTATTTGCACTCCCTTAGTCTAAAGAGTTTGTAAATTGATTCCTTACTATATGTTGTAACTCTCAGATTGGAGATATATCACTGAATTCCATGAAAATACAATACAAAGAAAACCATTAGCCCTGACAATTCATAAACAAAGTAAAGTGCTTTGTTCACTCCGTGCTCTTGTAAAAGAATATCAGATTTTGAAACTAATGATAATGCTCACATATATCTTCTAAGGTGTTTAAGGGAGAAATTGCTTTATTTATGAAAAAACTAGAACTAAAATTTGATTTGTGAAAGTAAAATAAAGTAGAGAAAAGAGACTTGAGTTTTAGAATTGGCTTTCTCAAAATCCCAGTGGCTATGTTAATAAGCACACTTTCATTTTAAAAGGGAATTAATTGGTTGTTGCTGTCCTGTTTGCCCTAACTGATCCATTTCTCTACTGTAAAGATTTTTAATGTTTGTGAGGCTAAAATCACTGCTATCTGCAGTGTGACTATATTCTCTAGAGAAATCTATCTCACTAATTCCCAGGTATAATTCTTTTTTCCCTTCTTTTCTCTTCTCATTTTCTCTCCTCCCTCTTTTCTTATTTCCCTTCTTCTATCTTCCTTTTTTTATTCTCCTCCTTTCTCTAACTTTCTTTTATTATTCTTATTATATACTTATCCCCAGTCTCTGAGAGTTTATCATTCTCTAGATCACTGTCTGCCTGGCCCTAGAAATTAGAATATATTTTACTTTTCTTTCTCTAACATTAAAAATGCATTGCAATGAATAATATAGTAGGTCTGTGTATAAAACTAAACCTTCTGCATCCTCTCTTAAATGTTTGTTCTTCAGCAGAGAGCCTCTGAGGAAAACCGTATTGAAAGGATGAACAGTAATTTAATTTTTTATCATAAGCATTAGTGGCAAATAGTACCTTGCACTGCTGAAGAAGAAGGATGAGCAATTTATCAAGGGAAAATATTGCCTTCAGATTGACTGCCTGGCTGGGCACATTCCTTTTCTTTTCAAAGAAAGGTAATCAGGAGATTAATATGCAGACATGGGAAACATTTCCTATATATGTCAAAAGGAACGAATATTTAAGAAACTTGATATAAATGGGCGCTTTTTAAGAGAGATGGCTATTTTCCACCCTTTGTGGAAAATAGAGTTGTGGAAACAACATAGTTGTTAAAACCTCAATCCCAAATCAGCTATTGCTTTATTTCCCACAGAATCTCTAAATTTTAAAGTTTTGTTTTGTTGTTTTTTTCTCCTGAAAGGGAAGGGAGTTGAAATGGTGAACATAACCTTTCTACAACAGGAAACTCCACTACTACACCCTATCATTCTCTTTGATTATTCTGTCATTCTCCTGTATGTAAACATCTCCTTTTCCCTTAAGGATTGAAGCCTCATTCCTCACTCTCTAGCCCTTTCTCCATCAGGTTCCAGCAGTCTCCTCACCCTGGAAAATTCCTCTGATCCAATAGAGGAATATAGATTCTCTATATCTTATAAACATGAGTTTTATTTGAACTCATCTTTCCACTCTTTTGAAATGTCTCTATTTTTAGTGCAAAATTGGGCACCCAATACTATCATTTTTGTAGAGCTTATTGTTTTCTTAAAATGTGTCCAAAAATTATTCAAATATTTTTGTCCTTAAAAACTAAAGAAAATGAAATTATATTTCTTTAAAATTATTTTAAAGAAGTTAAACCCAAAGCACAAAGTAAATGTGGGAGCAGAAATGACAGTCTATATGGAAGCAATAGAAGCAGGCACACAAGGATCCTTTGAAGAGAAAGCATTTTGAACACTTTAGGAGCATAATAGCTATCTAAGGGGATAGCTTTCACTGATGAAAGAGTTTCAGGTTCCTTAATTTGCAATAAAGGCTGTTGAGTATTCAGAATATCTCAAAATTCAATTTTATTCTCATGCCTACTGTTTCCTGAGTTTGTCCAGTTTTGTAGCCTGGATTACAGTGTACTTAAAATGCACTTTATTTTGGAGAAAGAGGTCTCTAAAAAACAATTTGGATTTTTTTGGGTTGGAGAAATTTTAGCTATTTATCTTGATGCTAAATAGCAAACTATCCATCATCATCATTACGTTAATTGCTTTTCTCCTCTGGAAGGATGACAATGAAGGGGATCAAGTTAGTATCACCTCTGTATAGACATTTCTCATCACTGAATTAAATACATCATGCAAAAATCCTAGAGTATAGCTCTGTGGGGAGGACATACAAGGAAGGGGAATAAGGAGAGAAAAGGAGGAGGAATGACCATCATACTCTGATGAGACAGTTCTATGGCTTCTGCATAGAACTCTTCCCAAGCACACAAAATTGGAAGGTAATAAGTACAGAAAGATGCTGTTATCCTATTCCCAAAGTTATGGTACTATGTTTTTATTGATAGAGATGAATGCCTTGGTGTGTGTGAAGGATCGAACAGAATTTGATAGGCAATAGAGCTTCAGTTCTAAGTCAGTCCTTTTGAGATTCATCAAGTTTCAAATCTTATTTTTGCAAAATTGCCACTAGGAACAATTTCTTGATTCTCCTCTTTGCAGAACTGAAAGTCTCACTTAGAGAAGTATAGCTAGAGAAGAGGTTAGAAATATGTATTATCCCTCCCTTCAAACCACAAAAAAAGGGCAATCTTCACCACAGAGACAGTCCTTTCTACACTTAGAAAATTTCCTTACAAAATTATAAACTACTAGGGTCAGGATCTAAGTCTTTGTATTCCCAAGCACGTGTTTATTAAAGTTTTGCAAGATTAATGAATGAATGAATGTAGAGCAGCTGAGTCAGATTTTGCCAATACTTGAATTTAATAGTGGGGATAACTTACTTTAAAGTCTCAGTAAGTAGTAGTGGTACTGCATTATGGATTTGGAATAAGAACATAAATATAATTTTTTTTGCTTTTTTCATTTAATAATAATTTTTGAATTGTAGATAAAGATAATTTTCAACATTTTAAGTTCCAATTTTTTCTTCTTCCTTTACCTCCTCCTTCCCTAAAACAGCAAGCAATCTTATATAGGTTACATGTACAATTACATTAAATATATTTCCACTTTAGTCATGTTATAAAAGAAGAATCAGAAGAAAAGTAAAAAATCTTGAGAAAGAAGAAAACAAACAAACAAAGTGAAAATAGCATGGTTTAATCCATATTCTGATTCCATAGTTCTTTCTCTGGATGTGAATAGCATTTTCCATCATGAGTCTCTTGGAATTGTCTTAAATCATTATTTTGCTGAAAAGAGCCAAGGCTATCATAATTTATTGTTTAGGTTTCTTTTACTATGTACAATGTTCTCTTGGTTCTAGTCACTTCACTCGACATCAGTTCATATAGATCTTTCCAGGATTTTATGAAATCTGCCTGCTCTTCATTTCTTATGGAATAGTAGTGTTCCATTACATTTATATAGCACAACTTGTTCAGCCATTATCCAGTTGATGGGCATCCCTCCAGATTCCAATTCTTTACCAACACATATTTTTGCATATGAAGATTCTTTTCTCTTTTTTAATGATCTCTTTGGGATACAGTTCAAGTAGTGGTGATGCTAGATCAAAGGGTGTTTACAATTTTATAGTCTTTTGGGCACTGTTCCAAATTGTTCTTCAGAACGGTTGGATCCATTCATGACTTAACCAATGATGCATTAGTGTTTCAATTTTGCCACATCTTCTCTAAAATTTATCATTTTCCTTTTCTGTAACATTAATTCCTTTGATATTCTTTACCTTTTCATTTTCCAGATGAATTTTGTTATTATTTTTCTAGCTCTATAAAATAATTTTGATAGTTTAATTGGTATGGCACTATATAAGTAAATTAATTTAGGTAAATTATTATCATTATATTGGTTTGTCCTACCCATAAGCTATTGATATTTTTCCAATTGTTTAGATCTGACTTTTTTGCATGAAAAATGTTTTGTGATTGTGTTCATATAGTTCCTTGATTTTTTCTTGGAGAGTTTATTGATGGTTTGCTCAATTTCTTTTTTCTAAAATGGGGTTACTTAAGTATTGTATTTCCTTTTCTGTTAATTTGGGCAATTTATATTTTTATAAATTCATTTCACTTAGATTGTCAGATTTGTTGACAAACAGTTGGGCAAAATAGCTCCTAATTATTGTTTTAATTTCTCTGCATTTGTGGTGAAATCATTCTTCATTTTTGATGCTGGCAATTTGATTTTCTTTTTTTAATTCAAATTAGCCAAATGTCTATTTTATTGGGGTTTTTCAGTAAAACCAGCTCTTAGTTTTTATGTATCAAATCATTAGTTTTCTAACTTTTAATTTAATTAATCTCTTCTTTAATTTTCAGTATTTCCAATTTGGTATTTACCAATTGAGGGCTTTTTAATTTGTTTTTTTCCCCTAGCTTTTTTAGCTGCATGCCCAATTCATTGATTTACTCTTTCTCTATTTCATTCATGTAAATATTTAGAAATATAAAATTTGCCCTAATAACTGCTTTGGCTTCATCCCATAAGTTTTGGAATGCTGTCTCATTATTGTTATTTTCTTGGATGAAATTATTGATTGTTTTCTGTGATTTGTTATTTGATTCATTCATTTTTAGGATATATTATTAAATTTCTAATTGATTTTACTCTATCTTTCAAGAGCCTTTTATTCCATGAAATATTTATTGCATCATGATCAGAAAAGAATACATTTAATATTCCCACTTTTGTGCATTTGATTGTGAAATTTTTAATGCCTTTTTATGCCATCATTTTTTTGTGTAGGTGCTTTGTGCCATTGAGGAAAAGGTGTATTCCTTTTGATTCCCATTCAATTTTCTTGAGAGATTTATATCTAATTTCTAAAATTCTATTTATCTCCTTAATTTATTTCTTATTTATTTTGTTCCTCTAGCTTTAAGAAAGGTGAGGTTTCTCAATAATATAGTTTGTTGTCTACTTCCTTCTGTAACTTATTTAACTTCACCTCTAAGAATTTGAATGCTATACCATTTTATGCATATATGTTTACTATTCATATGACTTCATTATCTATGTCACCTTTAATCTTGATGTAGTTTCTTTCCTTATTTCTTTTAATTAGATCTATTTTTTGTTTTTCCTTTGTTTGAGATCAGGAATGCTATCCTTTCCTTTTATTTCAGCAGAAGCATAATATTTTCTGCTCCAGCCTTTTTACCTTTATTTTGAATGTATCTCTCTGCTTCAAATGTTTCATGTAAACAACATTTTATAAGAATCTGGATTTTAATCCACTTTTCCACCTGCTTCCGTCTTATCAGAGTTTATTCTATTCATATTCACAGTTATGACTACTAACTATGTATTTCACTCCATCTTATTTATATTTTCTCTTTATTTTCATTATTTCCCTCCTTTCCATTTTGCTTCTAATCCCCACCTCTCTCAGTTTGTCCTCCCTTCTAGCAGGTCCTCCTTCTTCCCTTTTTCCCCTGTTACTTCTGCCCTTCCTTCTATCAGCCTCCCCCCCTCCTTTTCTCTTTCCCAACCTACTTCTCTATAAGGTATGATAAAGTATTATACTCAATTGAGTGTATTGTATAGTTCTTTTGTGCCTTTTCATGTCATGTAATTTACCTTATTTTTCCTCCTCCTTTCCTCTTTTCCCAGTACAATAATTTTTATTAATGCTTAATTTTTTTAATCATCATATCAAAGTCAAATTATGCTCACATCTTCTCTTTATGTATTCTCCTTTTAACTGGACTAATAGAAATAGAGTTCTCAAGAGTTATATAACTCTTTCTTTCTGTATTGAGATGTAAACAGTTTAATCTTATAGAATAAGGTTTTTCTTTCCTTTTTACCTTTTTATGCTTCTCTTGAGTCTTATCTTTGTAGACTAAGTTTTATGTTCAGCTCTGGTCTTTTTTCATGAAAGTTTGAAAGTCCCCTATTTTGTTGAATATCCATCTTTTCTCCTGAAATATTATGCTTAATTTTGCTTACTAATTGATTTTAATCCAAGTTCCTTTTCCAGAACACTCTGATTCTTTCATGTAGAAGCTGCTAAATTCTATGTAATCCTGAGTAGCTCTATGGTATTTGGATGATTTCTTTCTAATAGCTTGCAGTATTTTCTCCTTGACATAATTCTAGAATTTGGTTACAATATTCTTTGTAGTTTTCATTTGGGGTTCCTTTTCAGGAAGTAATTGGTGGATTCTTTCAAAGACTATTCTGGTTCTAGACTATCAAGGAAGTTTTCCTTTATAATTTCTTGGGGAAAAAATGCTGTCAAGACCATTTGTATTTTGGTATAGCTTCATTGAGTTTTTTCTTTCATTTGACCAATTCTATTTTTTAAGGAGTTGTTTTCTTCAATCAATTTTTCTTTCCTTTTTGAAATTTGACTCTTTTTTTGTAATTTTCTTTCATATCTCATTTCTTTTCCCATTTTCCTCTGCTATCTCTCTTACTTGATTTTTGAAAGCCTTTTTGAACTCTTCAAGAGGACTTTTTGGACTTGAGACCAATTCTTATTCCCCTTTGAGGCTTTACCCCTAGGTATTTTAACATTCTCTTCTTAGTATTATTTTTTTATCTTTCTTATAGCCATAGTAGCTTTCTTCCATTGGGGCTTTTTTTGCTCATTTTAAAAAGTTGAGCACCACCTTGTGAACAGGGGATACTATCTCAAGCTTCCCGTACTAGGGGACACTGATTTTCTGTGCTGGAGTTTCAGGTGTTTACAGTATTTCCACTACACTGGAGTAGCCTGGTCTAGTCAAGTTTGTTGTGTCAGGGTTCCAGAGCTCACAGTTTGGTTCTGTGTTGGGCTGGAGGCCTTACAGTTGGCCTGCTATAACAATTGGTTGCCTCTCTAGGTTTTAGCTTCTTCATTTGTAAAATAAGTAAATTGGATAAACTTCGTCTTTAAGTGTCTCTTGTAGTTTTAACTTCCATTATTTACCTAAATCTAGGTTTCTTCACATTTGGGAAGTGAGAGACCTCTTTGGCACTTTGGTGTAGCCCATCAAACCTTTCCTAGAAATATGTTTTTAAATGTAGAAGTTAAAATAAATAGGATTACAAAATAATTCAATTATATTGTAATAAAGCAATCAAAATATTAAAGACATATTTAGGTCTTTGAAAGTTCCTTTTCCAGAACACTCTGATTCTTTCATGTAGAAGCTGCTAAATTCTATGTAATCCTGAGTAGCTCTATGGTATTTGGATGATTTCTTTCTAATAGCTTGCAGTATTTTCTCCTTGACATAATTCTAGAATTTGGTTACAATATTCTTTGTAGTTTTCATTTGGGGTTCCTTTTCAGGAAGTAATTGGTGGATTCTTTCAAAGACTATTCTGGTTCTAGACTATCAAGGAAGTTTTCCTTTATAATTTGAAATCTAACCCTTTGAAATCTAACCAGGAATATAATGGAAGCCCATTGACTATAGTTTAAGAATCTCAGATTTAGAGAAATCTAAGTCAAAACCTTTACTTTCCTAGAAAAAAATTAGGATCAGCATCTTTAAATCTTTAACAATAAAGCAACTTATATTTTATAAATATTATCTTATTTTCTTTTCATAGTACTCCTTGGAAGTAAATGCTATTATTATCCATATTTCACAGATAAGTAAATTGAGGCAGACAGGCTTAGTGACTTGCCCAGGATCACAAGTTAGTGTCTAAGGTGAGATTTGAACCTGACTCCAAGTTCAGTGCTCTATCCATCTAGCTAATTTAACTCCATGATTCAGAGCAGACATTTATGAAAGAAGGAGCAAATGACTATGGCTAATACCTTTTTAGGAGCCCTAAAACTTTCCAGTTATTTCAGAATTCCATCACAAACATTCACAGAACTTCAGAATATATCCAGGGTCACCCTGCAACTAATGGTCACCTATTGTTCTCAATATCATGAGCAAGAAGAGAATCCCTACCCCTCCCCCAAACCATGCCCTATACTCTCTTTGGAAAGTATGTGGGGAAATAGCCTCTCTTTTCAGGTGCTTGTTTTCCATAGCAGCACTGTGTTGCAAAACCAAACAGGCTTATAAATGATTGTTTCCCTTTGTTTTATCCTTTAGAAGCTACTTTCAACATCTGGCAGCATCTTAAAGTTTAAAATATCTAGTTTTTCCTTGCTACCAGTGACTCTATGGGGGGCTCTAGATGCCTTTTGTTACTGTTCCAGATCATAGTAAGCCTCAGTACATATACAGAAACATCATGTACTACATTTTATGGCTTATTTTCTCACAGTTTTTTTGATTTACATAAAATAGGGGGAGTAGCATGGTTAAAGCACTATGCAGGTCACTGCTAAGCAGTAAAGTAACTGAAGTCAAATACTGGAATAAGATCCAGATGGCTGCTTCTTTTAAGTTCAGTAAAGAATGGCTACAGTGATAGCAAATTGATCATCTGTTCCTTGGAAAAATATGGTGCTGAATATTGTTACTGATCAACAGCGCCACCTTCTGTCATACAATGTCTAGTTTCAGACTAAAAGAAACCTTGTTTTCAGGGTCTTATGCAAATGGCAAATCTTATTTTCCCCTAACTCCACTCTCTGCAGAGAAAAATTCATCTTTAAATAATACAAACTGCATTCTAGGACAGATATCAACCCCCTCAAATCCAACTTAGACTATCACATAGGGAGAAATAACTTAGCTTTGCTATATTTCTGCTAAAGCCACTAGTTTCCGGGATAGACCTTTATCTATCCTAGCCACACTGTAATTCTCTAATAGATGGTGAAAATTGCATGGTTTCTACAGAAAAGAAAATGAAAGGTCTTGGAAAATTTTTAATCATTGCATGAACAGAAAAACAGGAAACTAGGTTTCTGAAGTGCTGTGTACACACTGGAATTCTGCTATAGGAAAAAAAGAAGGGTTTGTATATGAATGCATGTCATAAATGCATATGAACACACATGTGTCATATATACATCAATGAGTTGTGTTCGTGTCATGGGTTGCATGGTAAATAAACACATATGTAGCTGTATGTAGGTGCCTGTTTATTTATGTGTGAAAATTCATTGCTTTAATGAGTGAGTCAAAAAGCCCATTGCTGCAGAAGTCTATATCTATATGCAGAAGTCTAAGTCACGAAGAATATATCTGTGAGTGCAATACTATTGTCTCAAGTTAAAACCACAAATAAGTTAGAGCATATCACTAATTATGATTTGCTAAAAAAATCAGAATAATATTAAAGACATATATGAGCTCAAAATATGAACCAATTATGTGAAAAGAATGATAGACAAGCGGGACAATCTGAAGGGTGCAGAGGCATAACTAAGATGATAAAGTAGTAGAGGACAAATCGGGTAGATGTTCTATGAAGGATGTGTGGAAAATAAGGGCAAGTATCAATCTAAAAGAGAAGTCATGGGGTTGTAATGTACTCTAGCAATTAAACCAAAGAAATTGCACCTATTCATTTATGTGTGTGATTATATAATACATATTAAATAGCTCCTATTTATATAATACTTTAAATTTGCAAAGTTCTTTCTTCACAACACCCCTGTGAGGTAACTTGTGCCAGACCTTTAATTAGGGGTATGCAATTAGAAATTTGCCATACAACACTGAAGTTAGAGGAAATTAATAGCAATTGTAAAATTTCAAAAATACAGGGGAAAAAAAACAGATTTTGCCACCTACTTAGTAAAAAAATTTTCACTTTCAATAGGAAGCTATTAAGTAGTATGATAGGATGAACTCCTCTATCTACCAATATTATGATCAAATCATTATCCCAAGGTCTCTGTCTCACCAGCAGCACAAAAAGATGGGTGTCCCCCCACCTATCACCTCCTCTTATGAGTTCATACCACTTGTCCAGAATATAGTTTATGGAAATTCCTAGTTCCTAATTATGACTCTGTTTTCTGTAAATGCTTTCATCCACATTTTGCTAATATGGAAATTGAAGCTTTAAGAGATTCAAGCACTTGTTTTTGACCACACATCGGAGAATGTGCCACAGTAAGGATTGTGGTTCATGAATTCTTCTTAATAAATATATTATTAAGCCATATATTGAAAATTCATAACATGAATAATAAGGATTTAGAATTGAAAAAAACATAGAGTTCATCTATTGTGGCCAGTTTCATTTTATAAAGGAATAAACTGAGACACAAAAAGGTAAAGGAAGTTGATCAAGATAACTCAATGAATAAATGTCAAAATCAAGGCATAAATCTCGATTTTTGAAATTAAGTAGGGGCCTTATGCACTTAAATGAATTACAAAAGAGAAAAAGATGGTGAAAACCTACCATAGGGTTGGACAAAATGGGTGGAGAGATTTTAGAAGGTAAAAATATCAAAACTTGATAACATTGCATATCTGTGATGAGTGTAAAGAGTTAGGGATAACACCAAAATTGTGAACCTGGGTGTCTGAGAGGATGGTGGTACCCTCAAGAGTAATAGGGAAATTGGGAAAAGAAAAGAGTTAGGAGGGAAAGATAATGAGTTCATTTGGGAATATATAAAACTCAAGTTGTCTATAGGATATATACAGTTTAAGTTATAAGATATGCAACTAGAGATATTAGGACTGGATAAATTGTGCTGAAAATCATCTGCATAGGGAGGGTCAGAGAACTAATAGTAGTTGATGATATCACAAATCAACATAATAAAGAGGAAAAAGAGAAGAAACCCCATAACAATGCCTTGGAGTATGCCCCTAGTTAGAAGGTAACACCTAGAAGTTCCTGGAAAGAAATTTGAGAATATTCAGTCAGACAAATAGAAGGACCAAACCAAGAGAATGGTGTTTAAAAAAAAAAAAAAACCTAAAAAAGAGAAACTATCCAAGAGAAGAGGATGGTCAAGAAGGTCAAAGACTACAGAAAGGTAAAAGAAAGAGATCATTACATTTAGCATTTAAAACATTACTGATAATTTTGGAGAGAGCAATCTTAATTAAATGATGAAATCAAAAGCTTTAGAATTAGTTGTGGGTAGCTTTAGAGCAGATATTGATGGTATATGACTTTCTCAAGGTATTTAACCAAGAAATTGGGGAGAAATAAAGGATCATACAGGTGGTTGAAATGATAGGACTAAAGTTTTTGATATTTTAGGATTATTGTAAACATAATTATTTAAATTCTTCTCAGTATGGGCATATTGAGACTAAGAGAAAGATGTTACTTCACTACTGTCAAGAAGTCATTAGACCAGGTGGTCTTTCACATATTTTTCATCTTTATAGCCCATGATTCTATGTTCCTTTAGGCTCTATTTGTTTCATGAATTGATCATAACATCATAAATTTAAACCTGGAAGAGACTTTGAAAATCATTTGGCTTACTCTCTCATTTTAAGATAAAGAAACTGAAACCCAAGGATTGATTTACATGAGATCTCACCAATAGTTTTATATCCACTTCTTCTGATTCTATACTTCACATTTTTGAAAGCTATTATACCCCATTGCCTCTGAATAAGAGCAAATAACTATTCACTATCTTAAATTGCAACGTCTCCTATTAAGTTAATTACTAATAGATGAATATAATGGAATATTACTTAGCTGCAAGAAATACAAAGAATTGAGCAAGAGATAGTTTACTTATCAGATCTTTGAATCTTTGACCAAAGAAGAACTAGAGAACATTATGAAATGCAATGTGGATAGTTTTGATTATATTAAATTTAAAAGATTTTACACAAATAAAATCAATACAGCCAAGATTAGAAGGGAAGCAAAAAGCTGGGGGAAAATTTTACAATAAGTGTTTCTGATAAAGACCTTGTTTCTAAAATATAGAGAAAATTGGCTGAAATCTATAAGAATACAAGCCATTCCTCAATTGATAAATGGTCAAAGGATGTGAACAGATAATTTTCAGATAAAGAACTTACAACGTTCTATAGTCATTTTCTAAGTCATTAATGATTAGAGAAATGTAAAAAGAGGTCAGAGACACCACTTCAAACCTATCAGATAGGCAAAGATGACAAGAAAAAATAATAATAAATATTGGAGAGGATGTGGCAAAATTTGGAACATTAATGCATTATTGGTAGAGTTGTGAACTGATTCAACCATTCTGAAGAACAATTTGGAACTATTCCCAAAGGACTATAAAACTATGCAAAATCTTTTGATTCAGAAACACTACTACTAGGTCTATAACCCAAAGAAATCATAAAATGGGAAAAGACCCACGTGTACAAAAATGTTTTTAACAGCTTCTTTTGTCCTGGCAAAGAACTGGAAAACAAGTTGATGGCTATCAATTGGAGAATGGCTGAATAAGTTATGATTAAGTTTACCAAGTTTACAAAGGCCCGGAAAGATTTGCATGAACTGATACTGAAGGAAGCAAAGAGAACCAGGAAAACATTGTACACAGCAACAACAGGATTGTGAAATGATCAACTATGACAGACTTTGTTCTTGGAGGTTCAGTGATCCAAGATAATCTGAATAAATTTTGAATGGGAAACATTATCCTCATCTAGAGAGAGAACTATAGAGACTGAATATAGATCAATACATACTATTTTCATTTTTTTCTCATGTTTTTTTTTTCCATTTTTTTCCTGATTTTTTTTCTCTTAATATGATTCATAGGGAAATATGTTTTAAAAAATGAAGATGCGTGTATAACCAAAAAAAATTATTTCACATGTAACAGGGGAAAATAAAAGTAACAATTAAATAAATAGATAAAAGAAATAAGAAGAATTTATAAGAGCATAGACAGAAATACAAACTGATAAAAAAGAATCAGAAAAAATAATATATTCACTTATTGTTATCATTCAGTTATTTCAGTCATATCTTGATTCTTTGTGAATTGAAGTTTTCTTGGCAAAGATATTGAAGTGATTTGCCATTTCCTTCTTCAGCACATTTTACAAATGAGGACACTGAGGCTAATAGAGTTAAACAATTTACCCATAATTACACAGTTACTATCTGAAGCCAAATTTGAATTAAGTTTTTCCTGACTCCAGATCTGATGTTTTACCTACTGTGTAATCTAGCTGACCTTAATTGTTATTACAACAATGAAAATGGAAGGAATACCAATAACAAAAATGAATTATATGTAATTTAAATAATCAAATTTAATCTCATTTGTTTTTTGCAGATATGGTACACTATATGTGCAAAACACTGAAAATATAGTCATTCTTGGTTCACATGTTTTTTAGTTTGCTATGCTTTTCCCCTCCTTTTTTTTTTTTAATTTTGTGTCATAAGGAATAGTTGACTGATTGTAGAAAAGGAAGGGATATATTCAGAATTGAAGGCAATGGAAAGCTAAAAATTAAAAATGGATCTTTAAGTTAGTGGCAAAAGCTGTATCATAATCTAATTCCATGATTTTAACTACCATAACTAGATCAGAGTCATCATATGCAGATACACAATATCCTACATGCAATAGTTCTGAGCATTAGAATTACTTTGTCATAAATGTTGTTTCAATGTCAGAAGTGTGGTATATTTACCCAGAGATTGAAATGCTCACAGATGTTCCATTTCTGGAAATCAAATCTTTCTAAATGTCGACGGCTACACCAGCCCACTGATAACTGCCACAATAATAGCAAAAGGATAGGAAGCTATAAAGCTTGTATAAATTAGTCTTCAGGGTAGAAGCATTAGTGAGCTCTTCATGATTTATATCTTTTTTAATCTATCACAGTTTCCATTTAACTCTCATTATAAAGTTCTCTGAAATAACACTCATAGTGCTTTTGCTTCTTGGATTCTACTTACATTAACCCTGTCCCCCTCCCCATTCTAATTACCTCCATTGTCAACATCACTGCAATGTTTTCTTTTGAAAGATGCCTCTAATGAGAGTGGAGTATATGATTTTCAAGAAGCATGACTTGAGATTTCAAAATAACAGACCATTTTCGTGCTGTCAACTACTGAAATAAAAGGTGACTTATAAGAGCTCTTTTTTTTCTCCCCAAGCTGATACCAGAGCAAGTGCTATCTAATACAAATGCTCATGGTCTAGACATTAAAGGTGGCTTTCAACAGCACACGATGACCTCTCCCAGGGAGCACACCCATAAGCAGTTTATTAAAGCATTTCTTGCTGATTTTAAGTTAGAGCTTTAGAGCCAGGGGACAGAGTCTCTCCTCTGCCCTTTGTTCTGTCTAAAGGTCATGTTCCAAAGGCAAAAGAGAATAGGACATACTAGAATGGGCACAGAGTTTTCATTCATTTTCATTTCATAGAAATCCAGGGTTTGTAATCAGCTCCTTGCTGTGAGACCATATTAGGGACAATTATCAAGAAAGATAGAGGGCAAAATACTTAGCTTCTAAAACCTACTATCCCACCATCTAATCTGAATGAAATTATGCTATAGAAAGAAGCTGTTTAAGTCCATTTTTGCTCATTGATGATTACCACCCCAACAAATGATAATATCAAGGTCATCTCTGAGACAGATTTCTAGTACCATGTTAGCAAATGGAACTACCACATCTTTTCAGCACATGTACAGAAAATGCTAAGACTAATAAAGATGTTGATTAGCAATCATTGGAGACTAAGGAAATAAACTCCAAATAAACTATTGATGGGAGATAACACAAAGCAGCAAGATGGGTATTCCCTTTTCATTATAATAGCAGGAAACATCAATATTCATTGCTCTGCTAATACAATGTACTGTATGTTGTCTTGGAAGTTTCTAAAACAAGAGGAAAAGAAACAAACAAGATTAGAAATTTATCAAAACATGCCCTATAAAGCAATTGGTTAAGAAATAGGAGGTTTTAGCAACTGAAGAGTTATCAACTAAGTAGTGTTTTTTCCTGAACACAGGAAATAATTTCACTGATCACAACCTTCCCAATCTGATATCAGTCTATCTTTCCAGATTTATTTCACATTATTCCCCTTCATGGATCACAGGGCCTACTTATTGTTATCTAACCTTAGTACTTCATTTCTCCCCTCCATACCTTTGCATAGTCTTTCCTGGAATTTGCTCCTTCTTCAACTCCATTCCTTATCATTATCTTCTTTTCAGGCTCAGAATAGGTATTATTTCATGCTGGAAGCCTTCCCAGATATTTCCGCAATTATTACTGTTCTCTTCCTCTTCAAATTATCTTCATTTACTTATCTGTGCCCCCTCTCCCACTCCTAATAGAAAGTAAACTCCTTGAGAGCAAGCAAACTCCTTTGAAATGACAAGAACAGAGACTTGCACTTTTTTTGCCTGCAAGATTTGGAGTGAAGGAATAAGAGGTCTGTATCTATGATTAGAGGACAAAAGGGAGGAGAGGACTCCCAGAATGAAATCTTTCTCCATCAATACAAATTGTAATTTATGTGTAATATAATATTAGAAACATATCTGAAGCTCCATGTAGTTTAAACTCTGCTCATAGTGTCAGAGGAAAAACTTGAATCCAAACTTTCCTAAATCAAAGACCAGTACTCTATAATTGTACCAATTACTGCATTTTTTGATTATGCAAAGTACTTAATATATGCTTGTTGACTTGATTTGAATTTATGTCTATTGTCATTTTGTCATTAAATTCTGAGAAATCCAGAAATTGGACTGCTAATCTCAATCAATTGATTTATGGTTGTTATTTTATTGAGTAAAACTTTCCAAAAAATCTCTTATATTTCACAATAAATTTGTGCTTTCTTCATGCTGTTTTTTTTTCTGACTGTACTAACATGAACTGCAGAAAAATCTTGAAGCTTGGCTCCCATTACTGCTTGAAATGCCATATTTAGCCTGGCATAAGTTTAGAAAATGATTGGCTACAAGCTGGTAACAGTTCATCTGAGAGCATTGCTGTGAGTCCGATGCTTATAAGTGATGCAGGCTGCTCAGAAAATCTACAGATTTCAGGTGATTTCAGAGAAATTAAAATTTTCTCCTCATAACATTTTTCTCCATAACTATCTAAAATTGTAAATCCTAAAAATGAGAAGAAAAAAACATAAAATATCCTCCCTTCTTACTTCACCTTCTACCTAAACCTAGTAAATAAATAGCAAAAGTATTTATCATGTTTCCTCCTTGGTTATTTGCTCAAATATATGAGCTGCCACTTTGAAATATCCTCTTGGTATCATAAATCCCAAACAATTCACTGACTTTGTTCCGAACATCTGGTAAGTAATGTTCCCTTTTCTGTCATGATAGTGGGGCCCAACCAATGCACTGACATGAATCATGTTAAAAGATAAATAAGGCATTATTTATTTAAGATTAGATTATAAGGCAAGTTAAATAGTTTGGAATAATGGGAAGTTCTTTTTTTAAAATGTAGAGGCAGTAAGATCCCTGAAAAATCATTAAAATGTATTTTACATTGGAGAATTGAGAGGTCAAGCCATTAACTTTGTGAATTTGCAAAGGTTTCCCAGAAGCTTACTCAAATCCACTCTTCAGGCCATGTTAAACCTATTCGATTTATTATCATAATAGCATAAATGACCACTCGTGCAATAGAGAGTGACAAGATTTGTTAAAGACTGCTGGTGAAAACTCAGGGTCACTTTGAAAAAAGGTAAATAGAAAATAGAACCAATCCCAAAACAAAATGGAGTCAGTGAAGCTCCGTTTTCATATAGACATTCCATATCTTTTTTAAAAAAATTTATTTTATGAACTACCAAATCTACTGTAATGATTTTAATTTTTTAAAAACTGTACAATTTCTCAGGTTCTAAGTTTTTAAAACAACATATAATTAAAGTAATCATGCTATTAGCCAATAAGAAAATGCCATGGAATGATCTTAAATAACTCTTTAAAAACTATTAAACTTTTTAAAATGTTATTTATTTTTTCCCAAAATATTATGACAAAAACGTGTTATTCTATGAGCATTATTATACTTCTTCCTTTTATCAAAAGGATATCCAATATGGGGAGGAGAAATCTCAGAATTATAGAACTGTAGAGTTGAAAAGAACCTCAGTCCTCTTGATATATGAATAAGAATCCCTTCTATACCATATCCAATAAGATAAAATATTGAATATGTTGAAGAAGGGATTCTTTTCATAGAAAGTTTTCAAACCTTAGCTTCTGTATGTTTGTGCCTAATTTGTCTTATTGGTCAGTCTCTCTATTTTTTAAACAGTACATAATAGTACTGAGAATTATAACTTTATGGTATGAAATATAATACTGATATGACCATCACCAGAAGTTTTGAAGCAAGTCTACTATAAGTAACCTAGTAAGTAGTTGATAAATCATAGACCCCCAACTACTGAGATAAGGACTATTTGATAAACAATGCTGCAAAAACTAGGCAGCAATATGAATGAAATTAAATTTGGACCAGCATCTCATACTTTACATCAAAAAAAAAAAAAAAAAAAAGGTCTAAGTACATATGTGATCTAGCTATAAAAGGTCACACTATAAAGAAACCTGGGGAAATGAAGATCAAGGGATAGAAGAAAATTTCAAAATCAAAAAAGGAATAGAGAGAAAAATGAACAATTTTGATAGGATAAAGTTTAAAAGTTTTTTGCACATAATGGATCAAATAAAGCTAAGATTAAAAGGGAAATAAGTAACAGGGTCAGGGGATGATTTATAGCAAGTTTCTCTGATAAAGGTCTCATTTCCAAAATATATAAGGAACTGATAGATATAAGAATCATTCCTCAAATGATAAATGGCCTAAGGATATGAAAAGGAAGTTCTCAAGGTATCTTTATCATAAGTCCTAGATTTCTATGTCCATCTTAAAAAAAATGTACCTAACAATAATTAGAGAATACAAACAAAAATAATTCTGAAATTCCAGTTCCCATTTATGGGAATGGCAAGGATGACACCCATCTAGTACTCTTCAAACTGCATTTCATTGTGACCCCAGGAAATTTTGTCAGAAAGTATAAAGTCCTGCAAGATTACATTGATACTCATACCTCATCAGGATCCTCAGCACCTTTTTAACTTGAAAAATGTGGGATGGAACAAAGAACTCCTTCCAAAGCCTCCATTCAAAGGGGACTTCCAGCCAACTATTTCTTTATTTCCCACCAGCTTGTACTCCTTGGACTTATTACATATATACATACATATATGTATATATATAATCTCACAGATAAATAATAGAGCATATAGACATGAGAAAATGAAATGTTTTTTTTCTGAAATATAGATATTTATTATAAAGAATTTATTGGGATTTTCTTCCTTTTAATAGGATTTGTTGAAGTGGAAAAATATTCTGTTAATTTAAGAATAAATATTTGAAATAAGTTTTTAGGTAGATCACAGGTATAGAATGTTACATGCACCACTAATTATTTTGTTTTGTGATATGAAATAGTTATATGGCATGAGAGTATCTGTAAACATTTGTAAAGTAAATATAAAACAACCCAATAAATTAACAAAAACACTTTCCTGCTAATGCGGAATCCATTAATTCCCACCACTAACTATTTTTTTTCCATCAAAGGTTGATCCTAAAGTTCCTTGTTAGCAACTTTCATTCTATTCATTAGTTGTCCTCCTTTTCTGTCTATTCTAGACTTTTATTCTTTGATTCAAGGTACTTATACTTATTTAGTACTACTTTTCTCTTTATAGTCTTAGTGGAATTAAAGTTTCTAAGATACCTGTTTGGGATCCTTCCTTTTTATTTTTTTATTATTATAGCTTTTTATTTACAAAACATATGCATGGGTAATTTTTCAATACTGACCCTTGGAAAACCTTCTGTTCCATCTTTTCCCCTCCTTCCCCTACCCCCTCCCCTAGATGGCAGATAGTCCAATACATGTTAAATCTGTTAAAGTATATGTTAAATACGATATATGTATACATGTTTATACAGTTATCTTGCTGCACAAGAAAAATTTAGAAAGAAGGTAAAAATAATCTGAGAAGGAAAACAAGAATGCAAGCAAACAATAACAAAGAATGGTAATGTTATGTTGTGGTCCACAATCATTTCCCATAGTTCTTTCACTGGGTGTAGCTGGTTCTCTTCATTACTGAACAACTGGAACTGATTTGTATCCTCTCATTGTTGAAGAGAGCCACGTCCATCAGAATTAATCCTCATATAGTATTGTTATTGAAGTGTATAATGATCTCCTGGTTCTGCTCATTTCACTTAGCATCAGTTCATGTAAATCTTTCCAGGCCTTTCTGAAATCATCCTGCTGGTCATTTCTTACAGAACAATAACATTCCATAAAATTCATATACCAAATTCAGCCATCCTCCAATTGATGGGCATCCATTAAACTTCCAGTTTCTAGCCACTACAAAAAGAGCTGCCACAAACGTTTTTGTACATACAGGTCCCTTTCCCTTCTTTAAAATCTTTTTGGGATATAAGCCCAGTAGTAACACTGCTGGTGATCCTTCTTCTAAAAGGTTTCTTCATCATTGTGTTTCAGATATTGCCCCATAGCTTCCTTTTTTTGTTGTTGCTATTTTTGTTATGCTTCATTCTTAGAAATAACATTTTCTATAGATGGTAGAGATAGGAATTTTACTATTTCCTTGACTGTGTAGTTCAGAATTAACCTTTGTCTTATACTATGATCATTTTTCCCATTTATTATAAAAATCTCCTCTCTGACTCATTGCCCTCCCATTTTTCCAGTATCAACTTCTCCAGAAGCTCTGATTCTCCTTTCCTGAAATAGAATATGGAATCTGTCAAAGTACCAAATATTACAGATTATATATCCATGCATTCTACATCTCCCTTTATACAATATCTTGTTTCCTCACAAAAGAATTCTTCAGTTATCTTACCTTTCTCACCATAAATAAGATTTCCCCTATTTCCCCCCTTTCATTTATCTCCAATTTCACCAATTTTCCCATACACTTTTATTTTCCTAAGATACTATAAATTTATTTTCTTTCATTTCTAGTTATCAACTTGATTATACATCACACATTCCCTTTTTTCTTTCCTTCTCCCCTTTTTTTATCCCGCATAATGAAATTCAGCAGAAAATAAAATGACCAATATTGATTTACCTGTAGGTGGAATGTTATAAATTTTGTCTGTGATGTTTCAGATCTGTTTCTCCACCATCACTTTTCTTTACTTTTCCTTTTTGTCCTTGGTTCCTGGTATGCTTTTGAAAGTGATATTTTAATGATATCTCTTTATCACTATTATATTGTTATTGTCTTTGATGTATTTTGCTTTCTTTTTATTTCTGTTGTCTAGAGCATTTGCAAACAAAATATTTGTTCAATTCTGGGTTGTTCTTTTTAAGTAATGTTTTATATGCCTCTTTTATAGAATATCTCTTTTTTTCCCTAGTAGTTAGGTTCGATTGTGCAAAATATATCAACATTGGTTACATCTTGAGCTTCTTTTTTCTTGGGAATACCTTATTCCATTCTCTACTACATTTTCAGAGACATGCCAAATTGTCTTGTATTATTCAAATTCCCTTTGCTTTAAGTTTATTCCTTAGTTTCTTGTTAAAGTATGTGTGTGTGTGTGTATATATATATATATATATATATATTTAATTTAATGGATTGTTAAAATCCATTCCCATTAAAATCCATAACCAATTGTTAAATGGATTGTTCCGTTAATTTAATGGAATTGTTAAATTTAAAGCCAGAGGCAGCTAGGTGCGGCAGTGGATAG
The DNA here is from genome assembly GCF_902635505.1 of Sarcophilus harrisii. Taxonomy (NCBI): domain Eukaryota; kingdom Metazoa; phylum Chordata; class Mammalia; order Dasyuromorphia; family Dasyuridae; genus Sarcophilus; species Sarcophilus harrisii. The sequence continues at coordinate 482,019,267 of NC_045426.1, read as the reverse complement.
AACACTGGCTGTGAAGTCAGGAGGACCTGAGTTCAATTCCAGCATCATACACTTGGTACTTCCTAATTGTATGATACTGGACAAGTCATTAATCCTGACTGCCTTACAAATAAATAAATTTAATCACTATCTGTCTTAGAATATGCCATATCAGTTGTCTACTTTTGTTTTGACTTGGTTTGGTTTGCTCAAGGGAAAGGGAAGAGAAGAGGATTGGTTCCTAGAACAGATCAATGGATTCCTTCAACTGGCATTTTGTTTTCTGTGTTCAGAAAATTAGGTAGTTTTCTTGTATTATTTCTTGCATTATGATGTTCATGCTTTTATTCTCTGGTATTCTGAGACATTTAATTCCTAGATTATCTCTAAATATCATGAAAATGATATGTTTTCCTTGTATGGAGATCATCTTTGTAATATCATTCCTTACTGTGCATTTTTGTCAAAATCATCCATTCTTTACTTCAATTTTAGCATTCCCAATGAACGATTTTTCTCTTTTCCTTTTTTTTAATGTCTTGCCATTGTGGAATCAAGTTATTTTTTATTTCTATTCTGATTGATGTCAGCAATAAATATCAAAATTGTACTTTTAATTGGTATTGGCAAATCTTGGATAAGGAAATTGTCTCTACCAATACATTTCAATACCTTCATGTAATTTACAGTTTTAGATAGTTGCCTAGAAAAGTTATAGCAGATATTCAGTCCACAACATTCCTGAATGCACAGAATCCAGATGAAAATATAATTGAATAATACTTAATAAAATAAATAAAAATACAATAACACATAGATAATATTGATATGTAACTTTTTAAGTCAGTATACAGGTCACAGGAATCCTTAAGTACAGTTTAGTGACCTTATTTCAATTTGAGTTTGACCCCTCTGGCCTAGAGTTCTGTATGGTTAAATGACTTCTCCAGAATTATTCAGACACCAAGTAGAAGATCTAGGATTTGACTTGAACCCACACCTAGTGCCAAGAACAGCTGTATAGAGATCTATTATATCATACTGCTTCACAATCATCTCCCTCAATAAATGTTATTAATTATAGACAGGGATTATGTTTTGTTTTGATTTTTTTGTTTGTTTTTCCCATTTTTACCTTCCATGCTCATAGTAGATTCTTAATTCATGGATTTTGAACTTGAATTGATGATTCAGAATTATTTTCTAAACTTCGTTCAGCCAGTCCTATGGTCTATGATGATTTTAATTCAATTTGATTCATTTCAACTTGTCTTTTGTGTACTAAGTTCCTACTAAGTGTCAATCATCATGGTTGGCTATACAAATACAAAAGTGAGAAGTCCTTGATACTTCTTCTCCCCTAAAAGAACTGTTATTTGTCTTTATAAGTGTTAAATTATCACAATAGAGGAGTAAGCCTGAACTTGAGATTTCAATAGTATAGGGAATTTGGGGATAAGGAAATTGCAATAATGGGAAGAACAGCAAATAGACAAGTAAAAATTCATAAAAAGTTCAGATGAGAGAAGATATTTAAATATAGTTAAAATTTGACTAAAACTTCAAATATTCATATTTCATCAGAGAATAGATACATATAAGAAACTTCTTAAGAATTACATAAATGGAAAAATCTCGTGTCAGAGGTCCTAGGAAAGAATACCTGGAAATTTATTTCATGAAATTATCCTTCCTCCCATCTAGGATTCTGCAAACACAAATTTAGAGGTAGAACATTTCCTTCAAGGAGAAAAAACAAAAGCAAAATAAATCCTTTCTCATATTTCACAAAAAAAAAAAGATATTTTTATTTTATGCATTCTGTCCCAAGAATCTTCTTCCCAAAAGCTCTGTTTTGTTTTAATGTACCCTCATGAGCAACCTACCAAGGAGCTGGAATGCAAAAGATATTAACTAGCTAACTTTATAGCCTTGTTAGATATTTAACCGTGTGCTAACACTTGTCCTAAGCCAAAATCTTTCTCTCTTCCTCTCTAATAGTTTTTACTTTTTGGTCCTGGCTCTGTCCTCTGGGAACAATTCACAAGTTAAACATGTTGATGAAAAGAGTACTTTCTTAGGGGCAGAGGTTAGAATGAGGGCAAGAGATCGTTCTCCCTGTTCATAAATCTGATTCAGCATTAAATTTCTTTCATACTAAAGGGCCTATACAGAGAAATTTTTCAGATGTTTGAGCAGCTTCCATCAGTATCAAAGCTCATAATGAAAAGAAGTCTTCCCCAATGACTTGGCTGGATTCCATTCTGGCAAGCATAAACAGAACCACTCAGTATTCTCTGAGGACTAACATGGATATCAAGAAGGATACAAAATTAAATCACAAATAAAGGGCTCTGAGCATCTTTCTTCAGGAGCTTATTTGTCTCATATTCAAGCTTAACATTCTGGTCAATTCATCACTCATGTTATTTTGACAAATTTATTAGACTTTGTTTCTGGTGTTGTTGTTAAGGGGTGCATAGGGAGAAGTTTAGGATAAATTTACTCATTCTCCTGGCTCTCTCTTCATGACATATATATGCTTTAACTAAAGAAATGTACTACTAAACAAAATAAAAGGTTTAAAAGTCTCATGGGTGGACTGTGTATTGTTGGTGAATTCATGAATCATATGGGTAAAGGAAGGAATTCATGTTCTGATTCCAAATTCATAAATCACTTTACATAGCACTCCTTGTAATTTTTGATGAAATATAAGTGAAGACAGACAGAAAAGCCATATTTGTCCATATTATTAAAAACTTTATCTCATACTACATCCCACAAATATCTATATCACATTCCTTAGAACTTGTACAAGACATAAAGTGCTTTTGATATAAAAAGTAACACTTCAAGCTCTTCAATTTATGACATTAAAACTACAATATTTTCTTACTATTTTAATTATACCTCTCAAAGAGCTGGACTCAGCCCAGTAAGAAAAATATAAACATTTTCATTTTTGCTATTACAAGCCCTATACAGAACTAGATGCATTTTCTGTTGTTAGAAAGGTTATAAGATTAATGAGAAAAGATGAAGATAACCTAACTATCTCATATGGTTCTGAATTAATAGCTGAAAAGTTTGGATGTTTAGCAAATTTTATAAACTACACTAGAAAGTTAGAAGTTTATTTTCAATATACCCTGAAAATTCTAGAATTGAAATCTCTTCTCTGACCAAAAAAATACTTAGATTACTCCTTCCATAGATAAAAACTACAACCCCTTTATGGTCAATCAGTGATTTTTGTAAGTTCAATGGCTAAAAAATTGCTCACCCAGAAGGCAGCTGTATAACAAGCCTCTGTAAATTTCTCTGGGCTACTCCTCTGATAGTAGTTATACCAGCCTTTCAACTAAAGCCTTTCCATCATGGTAGCACATGTCCAAGTTTGAACTCTATGCCATCCAGAATCTGAAGATACTTTTATGTCTTGAGAAAACATTAACCTAGTACTTAATTAAAGGACTTTAGTGGACTATTTTTGGTCTACATGTTAATATTTATCAATGTGAGTATTCCCTCCAATGAAACAGATTGCAGACTATTCACAACTATTCATCTTGCTTACTACACTGGGGTTGTCCAAAGTAATGAGGAACATCCTTTAATTTTCTTATCATATAGATATTAATATAAAACACAGGCTGTCTACCTATTAGCCAGCACCAATTCCTTTTTAATAAATCCATCTTTTTTTCCCTGAGGCAATTGGGGTTAAGTGACTTGCCCAGAGTCACACAGCTAGGGAGTGTTAAGTATCTGAGGTCAGATTTGAACTCAGGTCTGCCTGACTTCAGGGCTGGTGCTCTGTCCACTGTACCAATTAGCTGCCCCAAATCTATCTCTTTAATGAAAGCTTTTATGACAGTTCTTGTACACAATTCTTTGCTGGTATTATGCTTCAGCACATAATAGTCACCATGTATCTCTCTATTGCCTTTTGGGTGAAATTTTATTTCACAAAGACATAATTCACTCTGCCAAAACTGTCACTGAAAGCATAGATACATATATGCTGCACAGAAGAAATAACCAAGCATACTCTAATGTGCCAGCATCTCTCCTTACATGGATTTTCCCAGCATCAGAAAGTCACTGGCAATATGTATTGATTTCCTAGTCTCTGATGCCTTTACTCTTGCTTTTTTTTCCCTCAGATTTCCATTAGTTTCTCCTCTGCTTCTCCCACAAGGGTCTAGAATGAGGAAAAGGTGTCATTTATTTGCCCCATATTCTCAGTTACCCTCTAAGATCCATTTCTGGTCTTTTTCTCAGTCACTGACTTTCCTGATCTGCTAACATTTCTTTTCATAGAGTCTCCTCCCTGATGGGGTCAAGAAGACCATCTGCCTTCCCCCTTTCCACAACAAAAGGCCCCTAATTGTTGCCTTAGTCAGATGTAGTCAGGGAGAAGTCAATTACTCATTCTTTCCTCCTTATCTCTCTGGCTACTTTATTTTCTAGATTATCATGCAGTATGGAGCCCTGGACTTCTGGTTGTCACAGGAAAGAAAGTAAAAAAATTAAACTTTTACATTTAAAAAAAATGTGACTCTAGTCATCAGCCATTAAATTCCACCAGCAATCCTTTGTATAATGAACTTCAGGAGTAGGACAGAATATGCCAGTTGGAAAGATGTTTTTTTCCACCAAGATAAGGCTGAGCAAGTTGCTATATTTTAAAATAAGCATTTTAACAAAATTGCAAAGTATATGATTTTTAAATGAACTTAAAGTGCTAATATTTTTTCAAAATTTAGTTATGTTGTAATTTATTTAGTTTTACGATAAATTAATACCATTTATTAAGTATTCAAAAATATTTTTCTTAAGTTAAAAATCAAATTCCTCAATGAAATATTTTGTACATTGCTGCAAGATAGTGATAAGTAAACAAGGGACATTCTCTTCTTTGTTTCTTTTTTTGCTGAGGCAATTGGAGTTAAGTGACTTATCCAGTATCAGACAGCTAATAAGTACTAGGTGTCTGAGGCCACATTTGAACTCAGGACTTTCTGACTCCAGTATCAGTGATCAATCCACTGTAACCCAACAATGGACATTATTTTCAGAGTGTTTAAGTTCACTGAAAAGTATGTTCAATTTCTAAGTGATAAACCAGACAATTCTGTCCTTTCTATTCAGTTCAATGTTTAGTTCATTGTTCATTTGTTTGAGATATATGAACTGATGAACCAACTCTGTGAATTGTCCATCCAAATGCATAATATAGTCTAAAAGAAGAAGTTTTTCAACCACTTAGAATTTTTCTATGCAGATAGTTGGGTTATGAGTCTCATTAAGGAGGTCGCCCAAAGTTCTAGGACTTGATGTAATCAGCATAATATCTTGTACAAAGAGAAAAAAAGGTCTTCCAAGTCTTTCCAAATGAATGATTGTAATTTGAGTAAACATCTCTGCTAAGAAGAAGAAGAAATGACCCATGCTCAAAACAATAATATCTAATACAAGATTTATTAAAGGAATAGCCAAGGCTTCAAGAGGATTAGGAAGAGGAGAGATATAATGAAGCAGTCCTCCAAATCTGAATTGGGTTAGTGATATGGATACTGCAAGGTTAGCCTTCTAATTTTCTCTTTTGATTGAATGAAGGAAGAAAAAGCATGTATTAAGGACAGAATATATTTCAAACATGTGCCACCCGCACTAATCTTATTCATGTAAAAACTTTTTAATCACATGTAGTTAAAATTATCTATTTTTTATAATAACCTTTATATTTCATTTAATTATTAATTCTTCTACTAATAATAATTGCAAAAGTTATTTGATCTATTTCATTCTATTCTTATGATAAGAGTTTTAATATTTGGACTTTCATCCATTTTGAATGTGTTATATATATGGAAGTAAACACTCTTCACCTCAAGAAATTTATATTCTAATGCAATAATACATATAGAGTGGTAGTCAGGGACAAATATCTTTGTATGGAAAAAATATATTAGGAAAATGATGAATAGAACCATAGAAGAGTAGATTGTCACATTTTTTTCAGAAGTAATGACAGAAATGAGCATAGTTCCAGAAGAAGGAATGGGATGGAATGGAAGTTAGAAGCAGGGAGACAGATTTCAGCTGATGAGAATGAAGGGAATGAAGTAATAAGAGATGGGCAATGGGTCTAGTGAAACAATAAAGCCTGAAGGCAAGATGTAGAAGTATAAAAGTATAGCAAATTTTATATGATTAAGAAGTAAAATAAAATATGACTGGATACATGGTCTAGATGGATCCTTATTTCTGATTGTTTTTTTCTTTTGAGCATGTTCTGAATGATTATGTTTTCCTACTACTATCTTACAGCAATGTGCAAAATATTTCATTAAAGTGTTATCTGAGATTTATGCTTTCGAATCTTATAGCACAATAACTGGTTCAGGATGATAAGAGTATGAAAAAAAAAAGAATGTGCTCTAATTTAATTGAAGTTTACTGAGAAGAGCTTTGTGAAGGCTATTATCTAGGGCACTAAGTAGCACTATGTTTAGAGCACTGCATTTGTAGATAGGAAGCCCTAAATTCAGATTTGATCTCAGGTACTTAATAGCTTTGTGAGCATGCTCAAGTCATTCACTTTCCATGTGCCTCAGTTTCCTCATTTGTGAAATTAAGATAATAATACCTACCTCCTAGAACTAATATGAAGATCAAATGATAGTGACTGGCATATGGTGTGCACTATATAAATGCCAATTTTAAAGATGCTGAAGCCAGATTCTATTGGAATCATCTGGACCCAGCAGATACTTTATGTAGAGTAGTATTATTTTGAAAACAGTCAAAGATTTCCATAGCCAGTTTTAGAAGTATGACAGTGGTGAACATCTTTAGTGTGCACACATCTATCTATTTTATGCTCTCCAAAATGATAGACATTGCTTTGACATCAACTTCTCTATCCAGATATTAATCAACTATCAAAATTCTGTTTTGATGAATTTTTATAGAATCATTCAAGATTTTAACATATGAATGAGAGTAACCTGGTTGGAGAATATCCTTCAAGGCAACTGTGCTCTTGTGATACTTTTTTTAAAACAACAAGTAATATACACAGTGCATTCTCTGCATTTGATCATTATGTGAGGGTACAGAATGGTCTGCTACAGGATATAATTTGCAAAAGTTTGTCTCTTCTTACATTTTTGATCAAGAATGCCTTAAATACAGCTACAAATTATTCTTGGCATAATGTAAAAATAATATACTTTAGCCAAAAATATGAAATAACATTTTATCTGCCAGAATATTGTGATGAAAAAAGGGCTCCTCCAAATTTAAGTTACCTGAATTTGTTAATGAGCCAATAACTTCACTGCTACTTCTGTAGTATTTAAAGAGATTCTTGGGAGAGCTTAACACTTGGGATCATAGCCCTTCCCTGGTAATTTTTCTTATTCTCTTTTTTAGCAACTTGCCATGATCGTATTTTGCTATGCTATATACTACCGTACAAGAAATTACTACTTTTGGGGAAAACTTGATGTAATAACTACATGTTATAGATATTACTCATAGTAACAGCATTATCATAGGATGTAGCTTCAAAAATCAATTTTAAGAATTTCTTCAGTATTCTAAGGAAATCATAAAGAAGGGGAAAAGGCCCACATGTATAAAAATGTTTGTTGAAGTTTTGTGGTAGCAAAGAATTGGAAAGTGATTTGGGGAATGACTGAATAAGTTATGTTATATGAAAGTAAGGGAATGTTATTGTTCTATAAAAAGTGATGAACAGTATAATTATTTAGAAACCTGGAAAGATTTACATGAACTGTTGCTGAGCGAAACAAGCAGAATCAAGAATACATTGTACACAGTAACAGCAAGATTGTGCATTATTCAACTATTAAAGTCTTGATTCTTCTCAGCAGTTCAGTGATCCAAGGCAATCCCAGTAAACTTTGAATGGAAAATCCCATCTGTATCCAAAAAGAGAAATATGAAAACTGAATGTAAATCAATACATGCTCTGTCACTTTTTTTTCCTTTTACTTCTGTTTTTTTTTTCTCCCAGCTTTTCCCTTTTGTCCTGATTTTTCTCTGATAACATGATTCATAAAAAAATGTATTTTTAATGATATACATGTATAATCAGAAAGAACTCAATTAATTTTTGTTAATAAAAAAAGGGTCTTCTAATTGAATACTCTCTTTCCAGAACTATTGCTCTCAGTCCTTATTTACATGGTATTTCTGTGACTGATGTGCCAAAAGTCTAGTTATATCTAAAGAATTTTACCTCTATCTCCAGTCTAAGCTAGAATCCTTTTTCAATTCTAGATAAGATTCCATGTTCTTACTGTCTAGAATCTCCACTGTTCTCATATCACCAATAGTTTGTTATTGTCTTTTTCAAAAAATTTTAGAGTATAACTCCTGTTCCAAGGCCCCTACTATGGTACTTTCTCCTTATGGATTATATGAAAGTCCCATCCTATGAGAGTTGGCAAAAAGCAAGAATTCTTGATCTAAATTCTCAGTTCTAATCTCTGACCTCTTCAAGGTCAGTTCTGTTAGAACTGTTTTGAGTAAAGGATTCATCAGATTAAAGTTTTTTTTTTTCCTAAAATTTTCAAATGTTGTCATTTCAGATGCTTCTCATTTTTCAACTTTGAGAAACAAAATAGATGAGTACAACTCCATTTAAGGTTGCTGGAAAAAAGACTCTAGAGAGACATAAGAGGTGTTGTAGTGACTTTGATAGTAATAAGAAAGTAAGAAAGATGGAAGGGTTTGACAGGGATCAGATCAATTCCATTTTGAATATGTTGAGTTCAAGATGTCAATAAGACATGCAATTTAAAATGTCCAGGTAGCATTTAGAAATGAGACACTGGAGGTGAGAGGAGATATTAGGGCTGAACAAATAAATGTGAAGACCATCTGCATAGAAATGACAATTTAACCTATGGGAGATTATAAGATTCCGTAAGTTAAATACTTGTAAGAATGACAAGAACCCAGATCAGAGACTTGGTGGGACATTCGTAATTAGCAAATGAGCACTGGATGAAGAAGCAGCAAACCAGAATCAGACAGATAGTAGGGGGAAAGAGGGATAGTCAAATTAGCAAAAACTTATAGAGAAGAAAAATGAAGGAGAAGAGGGATTGATAGTGTCAAAAGTTTCAGAGAGGTCAAGACATAGGAGAATTAAGAAAAGACTGCCATATTTGACAATCAAAAGGTCATTGGTAACTTTGGAGAGACCAGTTTCAGTTGAATAATAAAGTTGGAAGCCAAACTTCAGAAAATTAAGAAGAGAGTAAAAATAAAGAAATAGGAGACATTGTAAATGGTCTTCTCAAAGAGTTTAGCCATAAAATGAAAGAGAGATATAGGACAATAGCTAGTAGAGATAGAAATCTCAAGTGAAGAGAGGTGTGTGGGGGGAGTCTTTTTTGTTGTTGTTCTGCTTTTGTTTTGTTTTGGTTTGTTTTTGAGACTGTGAAGAATCAGTGTGTTAAAATTGTATCTTATTGTAATTCTCCTGACCACTCATTTCTCCTTCTCCTACAAAGAGTTAGTTTGTAAGTTTTAGCTATTACAAAGCGACAATAAGAGGAAGCAAGATTGCAAAAGGGAAACTAGGACTGACAGATCATGCCAAAGGAGCATAATTTGCAAATTATGTCATAGAATAAGCAAAAGCCATATCCTGACACTATGTACTAAATCAGGAAAGGCAATCTAAGCCATGCTGTCAGGCCTTTTGATCCTATGATATACAAGTCTCAGATAAGCTCTAGACATCCCTAATAAAACTGGCAAAACATAAAATGTTGCTGACAATTTTGAAATGATAAGTACATTTTAATGAACTAATTGGATAAAAATTAATTTGTTACCCCACCAAAACCCTAAAAAATTAATTTGGGGTCTTCCCAAACTCTTGACTCCTGAGCATACTGTCATCTCCACCTGGTCCATGATGCTGAGTGTTCCCAACACTAATTCATGGTAATAAGAGGAATTCTCTGTGCTTCTCCCCTTCCCTATTCGCTTCCTTATACTGTATATCCTCTTCCACCACCCTATTCCTATCCCCCACATCATTTGTTTCTATACCCTCCTTCACTATTTTTTCCTATACTTTCCGTAATATTTGCCCCTATACCCTCTATGCCTTATTAAAGAAAAATTTACATCCCATTGCTATTGTGGTCTTTCCCAGTAAGTATCCAAAAAACTGGACAGGTCTGCTCCATTTCCCAATTGCATTTTAATTAGCAATCCATATGAGCACATTTTTAGGCAGTAGGGAAGCAGCCAGTAGATGAAGAGGGTTGAAGCTAAGTGAGAGAATGGTGGTGATAAAGAGAGCAATTTGCTAGAAAAAGCAGTATAGAATGGGTTCAATGCATGTAAGGGGCTGTCCAAGGCAAGGAGAAAAGTCACTTCTTTCTTTAAGAGAGGTTTGAAAATTAAATAACAAAAGTCATTTGATAGATGATGAGGAGATGAGAAGAAGGAATGGTTGGTTAGTAGCCTCAATTATTTTCCATGAAATAGGAAGCAAGATTCTTGGTTGAGAAGTTGAGAATGGATAGCATGGGAGTTTAAGGAAGAATAAAAAGATTTGGAAAAAGTATCTGTAGTGAATAGGATAGTAGATTTATTAGGGAGGCATAAAAAGATTGCCTTGTTGCAGTGAGGACCAGTTTAGATTTTTGTAACATAAATTTATAATGGACCCAATTTTATTTTCTTCTCTAGCTTTATTTGGTAGTACATGAGTAAAATCAAAGGCAGTAGTAAGTGGTGGTGAGAATCCAGAGATGAAGTTTGACATTGGAAGGGAGGGAAGAGACTACAAAGAAGAACAAAATGTAGAGCTTAAAAGTTCTCCAAAGAATCAAGATAGTGAATGGAGAAGAGAACAGCCAGGGTAAGGGTGGCTGAGGAGCGGGGCTGGGAGGAAACTAAGGCTAAAGAGACGGGAGATTATAGTGATAGTGAAGAACAGGATTAAAAAGTTCAAGGCAGTAGAGATGGAATGGTAACAGACTGTGGTCAAAGGAATTTCAGAGTTTATGAATATGGAAGAAGAACACTTAAAAGTGATGACAAGTTAAAGTATCAATATCATTGTATGTAGCAAGGATGAAATAGGGGAATAGTTATAGGAAATAATAAAATTAAATAATTGGAAGATTAACATTCTTCAGAGATGGTCAAAATGTGTGTTGAATTTTGCTATAATAAGGTCAATAGTTAAAAAGGAAAACATTACACTAGTTGAGGAAGGGAAAGGAATACCATGGATGTTGATAGACAATAGAAAATAATCTGGATTGAGTGATGACAAATGAGGATTGAATGAATACAAAAGAAGGAGAAATTACTGTTATGATGGCTATTTTTCTAAACTTTATAAAAATCCTTAATATATAGGGAGAAAACCTCTATATGTATGTATAAAATATCACTATATGTGACAATATTAACAGTTAAACATAAGCTCACTAGAGGATCAGAAAAGTGAAATAAATTTTCATTGCACATGGAGATAACAATAATAAGAAGAATAGGTAGTATTGAGCAAGAGATCCTCCAGATTCAATCCAACAAAACTATCACATTAGATTTATATGTATCACATTCCTATCACATTTTAGGAGTGACATAGACAAATGGAAGCATGTACAGATAAGGGATGACAATGATGTTAAAGGGGCCAGCAATAATATCATATGTTTGAAGTATGAGACTAAAGTTTCCCTCTGAGGTTCCTTCCAAGTGATATACTGTGTAATTCTGTGACTAATATATGCAAATTCATGGAGGCAAAACCAGGCCAAAGAAGAATATATTCCATTTTGAGTGACATGAAAGACAATAGCATGAACTAAGAAAGAAAAGTAAATAAGAGTCAGAATATGAAACCCATTCTGTATTAAGAAGATCACTGTGGCAACAGCATGAAGAAGGGATTAGAGACCATCATTGTTCATATGCCCAAAGGAAATTAGTAATAGATAGTTCCTATATATCACAAAATTTTCCTAGCAACATTCCATTTGATAGGAAAAGAAAATGGGAAAAATATCATACTGTGTCATATAAAAACAATGACTATATCATAAAAATGAATGTTTAATCTTCTTTTAATTTTTATGTTCAAAGTAGAGTAGACTTGAATAAACTGATGCAGAGCAATTAAAGTAAAATAGATAAAATAACATACACTTTGATTCCAATAACTGTAAGAGGAAAAAAAACATTTTAAAACAACAGAATTCAGAACAATTTAATAACTATTCTTAAGACCTCATGATGAAACAGAACATTCTCCTCTGAATAGAATGATGGTAGACAACAGGTGTAAATGAAATATAAATTATTCAAAATGGTCAATGTATCCATATGTTTTACTTAGCTGTACTTCTTTGTTATAAGAGATGTCTCTATAAGATGTGGACATTACTGAGAAATAGTGAAGTGTTTGTTTTTGTTTGTTTTTTTAAGCATCCATAATTTTTTAAATAAAAAATTGATTGGGGTAGGGAAAGAATCAAACTAGGAAGGTGAGCTATAGTTCTGTGATAGGAGCCAAAATGAGAGATAATAAAGCCCTTTATGAGACATTTGAAATGTGAATGGAAAGAGAAAATAAATATGAGAAGTACTGCAGAGGTAGAATCAACAGGACTCATCTACTGATTAGCTACAAACAGTAAGAAAGAATGGAAGAGTCAATGATAAAATCAGAGGAATTTAATTTGGCTTACGAGAGAATATTTGTACCATTCACATAAATAGGCAAGTTAAGCAGAGGGACAGGTTTGGAGGAAAAGATGATTGGATCATTTTGGATGTGGAATTTGAGGTAACAGCAGGACATCCACTTAGAATTGTCTGGTTAGCAGTTGAAAATACAGGACAAGGATGCTGATGGGAAGTTGGGACTACAGATTTAGATCTAGGAGTCATTTTTATCAAGACAATAATTGAAGCCAAGGAAAGGAAGAGTAGTCCCGACTGTGTTTCTAGGCTTGAGTCTTGACAGGTTTTCTAGGAGGATGAATCTTTCTTTGGCTGTGTTATAAAATATAATTAATCATGTTAACTCACTTAGACATGCTTGTCCAAGTCAATTTTGTTACTAATACAGAAAATTCCATATGAAGTCACACGACAAATGCTTGCCCAAAATGAAGTGATATAACAAAATCCTCTCCTCTATTTAGATGACATACATTTGTGTGGCCAACCTTTTGACAGCATAATAACTCTTTTGCCACTGTTTCACAAGTGCCTGAGGAAGATTTCTATTAGACACACTCCTCTAGTTTGATACCAATGCCTTATCAAATGAACTATTTCTTGGACATTCTAAGCCTCTGTTAGTTTCATATAAACATATACACCGAGTCTTCAGTAGCACAATGAAGTTATGATCTATAACAACTGAAGCAAGGTGACAGTAAAGATAGGATAAAACAAAAATATCACAAGTAGATTGTTTCTTTACCTTGAGAGGAAATTAGAGGGAATGATTTTACTCCTACTAAGGACCATTAATCCCCATTAAAAAAAATTAATCAAGGGCTATATAATTAAACTTTAGTTTGTTAGGTTTGGGGGGGAGGGAGTGTGCATGCTTTAGGAAGAATGAAAGGAATGCAAAATGCCCCCACAGCATAAATTAAATAAATTTCATCGCTCCTATTCCGTCTCTGCATTCTGAAATAACACATTTTTATTGGTCATCTCACCCAATAACAACAGCAAAAAAAAAAAAAAAATTAAAAAATAGTAGTAGGAAAGTAATTCTAGGTAATTTCAATAATCACATTTACTTATCTTTAGACTCGGGACTCACAGAACAACTAGGGGAAAATGAAGGTGTTTTTAATCTCATAGTGAAAAAAAACCCATATTTATGTTGGTTAGAAACACATCATCCAGTGTCTGAACAACAAAGGTTATCAGATTATGAAATTATCTTGTGTTAATCTGGTGTCACTGACAGAGACCATATCAGAGATGAGAGGTATGGGATATGAAACTGAAACACAAGAGAAGGAAAAAGGAGACAGTCTGATTTGGCATTGATTTTGAAATATAATTCAAAAACCTATTTCTAGTCATATGAAAAGATGCTCCAAGTCATTATTAATCAGAGAAATGCAAATTAAGACAACTCTAAGATACCACTACACACCTGTCAGATTGGCTAAGATGACAGGAAAAAATAATGATGATTGTTGGAGGGGATGAGGGAAAACTGGGACATTGATGCATTGTTGGTGGAGTTGTGAACGAATCCAACCATTCTGGAGAGCAATTTGGAACTATGCTCAAAAAGTTATCAAACTGTGCATACCCTTTGATCCAGCAGTGTTACTACTGGGCTTATATCCCAAAGAGATTATAAAGAAGGAAAAGGGACCTGTATGTGCATGAATGTTTGTGGCAGCCCTCTTTGTAGTGGCTAGAAACTGGAAACTGAGTGGATGCCCATCAGTTGGAGAATGGCTGAATAAATTGTGGTATATGAATATTATGGAATATTATTGTTCTGTAAGAAATGACCAACAGGATGATTTCAGAAAGGCCTGGAGAGACTTACATGAACTGATGCTGAGTGAAATGAGCAGGACCAGGAGATCATTATATACTTCAACAACAATACTATATGATGACCAGTTCTGATGGACCTGGCCATCCTCAGCAAGGAGATCAACCAAATCATTTCCAATGGAGCAGTAATGACCTGAACCAGCTACGCCCAGAGAAAGAACTCTGGGTGATGACTAAAAACCATTACATTGAATTCCCAATCCCTATATTTATGCCCACCTGCATTTTTGATTTCCTTCACAAGCTAATTGTACAATATGTCAGAGTCTGATTCTTTTTGTACAGCAAAATAACAGTTTGGTCATGTATACTTATTGTGTATCTAATTTATATTTTAATATATTTAACATCTACTGGTTATCCTGCCATCTGGGGGGGGTGGGGAGTAAGAGGTGAAAAATTGGAACAAGAGGTTTGGCAATTGTTAATGCTGTAAAGTTACCCATGCATATAACCTGTAAATAAAAGGCTATTAAATAAAAAAATTAAAAAATTTAAAAATTTAAAAAATTAAAAAAAAAGAAATATAATTCAAAAGTAGTCATGGAGAAAACTCTGATCAATTGTAATGGACTTGGCTTTTCTATTGACTTATGATAGAAAGTTCCATTCACATGCAGAGAAAACTATGGAGACAGAATTGTAACAAAGAATAATATTTTTACCTTTTGTTGTTGTTTGTTTGCTTGCTTGTTTGTTTTTTCTTTCTCATGGTTTTTCTTTTCCCTTTTTGATCTCATTCTCTTGCACAGCATGACAAATATGGAAATATATTTAGAAGAACTGCACATATTTAACCTATATTGGATTGCTTGCTGTCTTGGGAAGAGGAGAGGAGAGAGGGAGAAAAATTAGGAACACAAAGCTTTGCAAAGGTGAATGTTGAAAAGTGTCTTAGCATTTATCTTGAAAAATAAAAATACTATTAAAATGCATTTTTAAAAAAGAAAAGAAAACTCTGAAATAACTTTCTTTTTAGGAAGAATACAGTGACAGACATCAACTGGCAGAAATTTTAGAGATTTGCAATAAGTCCAATATCCTGCAAAACTATGAGAGACCTGGGCTTTCAGGAGACTTATCTGATTGATGGCATAAGAATAGGGATGGGGTAGTGGACAGACAGAAAAGGTAAGGTGAAGGAGAAAAGAAAAGGGAAAGAAAAAACAAAGACAATAGCTACTGATATTTATATCACTTTAAAGTATATAAAATGATTTTACATACAGCACTTCAGATAATTCTTACAACAGTCCAATAAAGTAGAAAATATAGGAAACAAAGCATGAGGAATTGCTGCTAACTGCCTTAACCCACACTTACTTTTTGGCCACCAACTCAAATTCTAAATGTTTGAAAGTGAAGTAGTTATAATGCTATCTCAATAATCTCTGCTAAAAAAAAAAAAGTGCAAATAAACCAAAATATTCTCACACAAGTATTAGTCAGACTAAGTTTCTCACTCCAAAACATTTCTACTTTTGTCTCCTCTCAAACAGTTACCCACCTCATTGAAGGCCCTAATCATGCTTTTCCTGAATTATTTTTCTTATAATAACCTCCTGGTTGGTGTCCCTATCTCAAGTTTCATCTCTCCCCAAATCATTTTCCATGGCTTCCAAAGTGATTTTCCTAAAGTACAAGTTTGTCCTTCTCATCACATTACTCAAACTCTCCTATTTATGTTTGATAAAATTCATTATTTGGTATTTTAAATTCTTTACAATTTGGTCTCAACATTTCTTTCCAGAATTATTATATATAACTTCTTTCTAAATAATGTATTTTCCTGTCAAATGACTCTTCTTACTGTTCCTCAGTGACAACACTCAATTTCCCATTCCCATAGCTTTACACTGTCTGTCCCCCAGGCTTGTAATGTATTCCCTCATCCCCTCTCCCTCTTTGGTATTTTTAATTTTCTTAAAGAATCATTAGATAAACAGGGAGTCAAGATGGCAGAGAAGGCATATGTGATTTTCTAAGCTCCTCTCATACCCTCACAACCAATTATTGAATTCAACCTCAAAAATAGAACTTGACTGGTAAAATTCATGAAGATTAGAAGTACAACTTACCAGCCAAAGATAATCTTGAAGATTGCTAGAAAAGATTTGTCCTGAGCAGCAGGAACAGAGCAGCAGAAACAGGGATAGAACTAGAGGCTAGATAATATTGAGTAGACTGGGCGGGGGTGGCCTCCGTGGTTAGAAAATTTACAGAGGCATAGGCTGGTGGTGCTGCCTTGGTTGCAAAGCAGTAGACCAGCAGAGAAATTAAAGCCAAATGTAGAGGATACTCTAAAAAATAATAGAATCTAACAAGATCTGGCTATACCCAAAACCAAAAGTGACTCAGCACAGACCACAGCACAGCTGTGCAGCTACATTCTGCAATATGGGCCGGGACAGTCACAAATCTATATGTCAGTGGGGCACAGCCCGGGGAAGCTTCTAATCTGCACAGTGGGGGGCTCAGCCTGGGGCAATAGAACTTCTGGACCACAACTGTGCTTCCTTGGGCAGAGACATTTCCAGACTGTACAGGGCTATTCGCTGGTCAGCTGCCAATACCCATAGCCCAACAGCATGTTTTGGCTTGGGGTAATGACATTTTTGCTGCTCAGCCTCTAGCTGCAGGGCAGTCGCTAATCTGTACAGCAGGGTTCATCACTGGGCATTCCCACTGCTTGGCCTGTGCCAAGATTCAGGTCTGAATCACTTCCAGTGGGGAACTTTTTCCCAGATCATTCCCATACCTCACCACTCTTTGCAGCCCATTTTCAGGACAGCTACTGTCCATATATCTATCCCTGTTCTGCAGAGAAAGCTGGTAACCTCCTTGCCCTAAAGGCAGACTTAAAAAAATGAGTTAAAAAATCAAAACGACAATCGATAGCTTCTATACAGAAAGAGGGCAGGTTTTCAACTCCAAGGAGACTAATAGCAAACAGTCTCCAGACAATACCCCAAAGGGGGATGTAATCTGGCTCCCATCACACAAATCTCTATAGAAGAGACTATTAAAAATCTTTAAAGAGAGCTAGAAGAAAAATGGGGAAAAGAAAGAGAAACTATGCAAGATAATAACAACTTCCTGAAATGTGATTTGGAAAAGGTAAAGAACTCCCAAGAAGTGCAGGGAAACAGAATTTGTGAATTGGAAAAGTAAAGAACTCTCAGGATAGTAGGATTTGTGAATTGGAAAAGATAAAGAACTCCCAAGAAAGTAGCATTTGTGAACTGGAAAAGACAAAGAACTCCCCAAAAAGTAGGATTTGTGAATTGGAAAAAGAAAATAACTCACTTAAAAAATTCCATAGAGCAAAACAACTCATTTAAAAACTCAATTGGACATATACAAAAAGAATTTTTAAAAAGCTAATGAAGAAAATAACTCATTAAAAATCAGAACTGAACAAATAGAAATGAATGATTCATTGAGATATCAAGAATCAGTCAAACAAAAACAAAAAATAAACAATTAGGGAAAAAATGTTAAATATCTACTTGGAAAAAAAAAAACAGACCTGGAAAATAGACCTAGGAGAGATAATTTGAGGATTATTGGACTTCCTGAAAATTATGATGAAAAAAGGATGCCTAGATACTATTTTACAGGAAATCATCAAAGAGAACTGCCCAGATGTAATAGAATCAGAAGGTAAAATAGGCATTGAAAGACTTCATCAAACACCTTCTGAAAAAGACCCTAAAATAAAAACTCTAAGGAATGTTGTGGCCAAATTTCAAAACTATCAGATGAAGGAAAAAATATTACAAGCAGCCAGGAAAAAAAAAATTCAAATACTGAGGTGCCACAATAAGGATCACTCAAGATCTGGCTGCCTGGAGGCAGGATCAAAGGGCCTAGAATCTGATATTCCAAAAGGCAAAATAACTTGGAATGCAGCCAAAAATAAACTACCCAGCTAACTTGAGCATTTTCTTCCATGGAAGAAGATGGACATTTAAGGCAGCAGATGAATTTGATTTGTTTCTAAGGAAAACACCAGATCTAAACAAAAAAAAAAAAAAAAAAAAAAAATTGATCTCCAACCATAGGACTCAAGAGAAGCAGAAAAAAGTAAAAGGAACTCTTGAGAACTGTATTTCTATTGTGGATATACATAAAGACTACATGTATAATTTGATTTTACTGATATATCATAAATAAGGGAAGTAGAAATTGAAAGGGGAGAGTATCAGAAAAGGGGGAAAGGGGAGATAAAAAGAGGGAAACTACATCCCACGAAGAGGCAAAGGAAACCTATAATATTTGAGGGAATTTAGAGAGGGGGAAGAATATTGTGTGAATCTTAATCTCATCAGAGTTGGCTCAAAGAGAAAATAATTGACATATTTGTTTTACAGAGAATCTTCTCTCACCTCATTAAAAAAATGGGAGAGGAAAAGGGAAAAGGAACAGAGTAATAAGGGAAGGGTACAAGAAAGTGGAAGAGATTCAAAGGGGGGAAGGAGGAATCCTAAAGAGGGAAAGCTGCATGACACAAGTGGGGCCCATAAATTTAATACTGGGAAAGAGGGTAAAGGGGCTGGCGAGAAAAAGAAAAGCATAATCCGGGGAAAATAAGATGGCAGGAAATAAAGAATTAGTAATTTTAACCGTAAATATGAATGGGATAAACTCTTCCATGAAACAGAGGAGATAGCAGACTGGATCAAAAGTCAGAACCCTACAATATGTTGTTTACAAGAAACACATTTAAAGTAGGGAGATACTTACAGAGTAAAGGTAAAAGGCTGGAGCAGAATCTATTCTGCTTCAGGTGAAGTCAAAAAAGCAAGGGTAGCCATCCTTATCTCAGATCAAGCAAAAGCAAAAATTGATCTAATTAAAAGAGATAAGGAAGAAAACTATATCTTGCTAAAGGGTAGCATAGACAATGAAGCAATATCGATACTAAACATATATGCACCAAGTGGTATAGCATCTAACTTGCTTAAGGAGAAGTTTAGAGAGTTGCAAGAAGAAATAGACAGCAAAACTGTAATAGGGGAGATCTCACCCTTGCACTCTCAGAATTAGATAAATCAAACCACAAAAAAAAAATAAGAAAGAAATTAAGGAGGTAAATAGAATATTAAAAAAAATAGGTATGATAGATCTTTGGAGAAAACTGAATGGTGACAGAAAAAAGTATACTTTCTTCTCAGCAGTTCATGGAACCTATACAAAAACTGACCATGTGTTAGGAGATAAAAACCTCAAAATTAAATTCAGGAAGGCAGAAATAGTAAATGCTTTCTTTTCAGATCATGATTTTTATTACATCATAATGTAATAAAAACTATATTCAGCAAAAAGTTAGGGGTAAATAGACCAAAAAGTAATTGGAAATTAAATAATCTCATCTTAAAGAATGATTGGGTGAAACAGCAAATTATAGACACAATAATTTCACTCAAGACAATGACAATGACAACTATGAGACATCATACCAAAATTTGTGGGATGCAGCCAAAGAGGTAATAAGGGGAAATTTTATATCTTTGGAGGATTATTTGAATAAAATAGAGAAAGAGAAGATCAATGAATTGGGCTTGCAACTTAAAAAGCTAGAAAAAGACCAAATTAAAAAACCCCAATCAAATACTAAACTTGAAATTCTAAAATTAAAAGGAGAAATTAATAATATTGAAAGTTAAAAAAACTATTGAATTAATAAATAAAACTAAGAGTTAGTTTATGAAAAAAACCAATAAAATTGATAAACCTTTGGTAAATCTGATTAGAAAAAGGAAAGAGCCTCTGATTTCCCTAGGCCCCTGTGGCCTTTACAATGTTCATACACAGCAGCTGAGCCTTACTGCTTGGTTCTGAACTGGGCATTTTGAAAGATTGTAGCAAGTATCTTGTGCCCCAATGGGAGATGGGCAGATCACAAACCTCCTTGCAGTATTCACTGGGTAATTTATTTAACTAGTGAATGTAGATTAAAGTAATTAAAACAAAGAGAAACTAATGCTTTGTCTGCAGGATCATGCGTCTTGTTTTTTTGAGGCTTTCCTTTGAGGGCCTAGTAAAGAGCCAGTGGTATAGGAGAAGGGATCAGGGATAGTGTTGTCGGAGTAGATACAGGGGGAGAAGAACTGACCAAGGAAACTCTGGGGGTCTTAAGTCCAGATGGAAGGGCAGAGTGGATCTTTAGGAGGCCTGTTTAGTACTGAACTCCAGTGACTTCAGAAGTAGGGGAGGAAGCTTGAGCTGGGATTTTATTAAGAGCTCAGCCAACTGTCTCTTCTCCCTTCCTTCCCTCCTTCTCCTTGCTTTCTTCTACCCCATTTCCCTTCTTCCCCTTCCACAAGCTCTACATCCTTTGATTCACTTAAAATGAAAAATTTACAGAAATAATAATTTTTAAACAGAAGTGTTTTTAACGCTATTGTGAATTATGTTACTTTTGTGTTCTGCATTCTGTTTGGATCTTTTCTGTATGTAACTGTAGTTTTTTAAAAAAAATTGCCAAACCAAAAAATCCCAGAGATTCTACTAAAAAGCTATTAGAAATAATCCACACCTTTAGCAAAGTTGCAAAATACAAAATGAACGCACATAAGTCATTAGCATTCTTATATATCATTAACAAAATCCAACAGTTACAAAGAGAAATTTCATTTAAAGTAACTACCGATAATATAAAATATTTAGGAATCTATCTGCCAAG
Organism: Sarcophilus harrisii; assembly: GCF_902635505.1. Lineage (NCBI taxonomy): Eukaryota > Metazoa > Chordata > Mammalia > Dasyuromorphia > Dasyuridae > Sarcophilus > Sarcophilus harrisii. Next base: position 481,997,975 of record NC_045426.1, on the reverse strand, counting down.
GAAAAATCAGAAATTATATGAGCAAAACTACAAAACACTTTCCACACAAATAAAGTCAGATTTAACCAAATGGAAAAATATTAAATGCTCTTGGACAGGGCAAGAAAATATAATAAAGATGACAATATTACCTAAACTAATCTATTTATTTAGCACTATACCAATCAATCTCCCAAAAAACTATTTTAATGACCTAGAAAAAATAACAACAAAGTTCACATTGAAAGTTTTTGTACAAACAAAACTAATGCAGACAAGATTAGTAGAGAAGCAATAAATTGGGAAAACATTTTTACAGTCAAAGGTTCTGATTAAGGCCTCATTTCCAAAATATATAGAGAATTGAATCTAATTTATAAGAAATCAAGCCATTCTCCAATTGATAAATGGTCAAAGGATATGAACAAACAATTCTCAGATGAAGAAATTGAAACTATTTCTAGCCATATGAAAAGATGCTCCAAGTCATTATTAATCACAGAAATGCAAATTAAGACATCTCTGAGATATCACTACACACCTGTCAGATTGGCTAGAATGACAGGGAAAAATAATGCGGAATGTTGGAGGGGATGTGGGAAAACTGGGAGACTGATACATTGTTGGTTGAATTGTGAATACATCCAGCCATTCTGGAGAGCAATTTGGAACTATGCTCAAAAAGTTATCAAACTGTGCATACCCTTTGATCCAGCAGTGTTACTACTAGGCTTATATCCCAAAGAGATTTTAAAGAAGGGAAAGGGACCTGTATGTGCAAGAATGTTTGTGGCAGCTCTCTTTGTAGTGGCCAGAAACTAGAAACTGAGCGGATGCCCATCAATTGAAGAAAGGCTGAATAAAATTGTGGTATATGAATATTATGGAATATTATTGTTCTGTAAGAAATGACCAGCAGGATGATTTCAGAAAGTCCTGGAGAGACTTACATGTACTGATGCTGAATGAAATGAGCAGGGGCAGGAGATCATTATATATTTCAACAACAATACTATATGATGATCAATTCTGATGAACTTGGCCCTCTTCAACAATGAGATGAACCAAATCAGTTCCATTAGAGCAGTAATAAATTGAACCAACTATACCCAGCGAAAGAACTCTGGGAGATGACTATGAACCATGGCATAGAATTCCCAATCCCTCTATTTTTGTCTGCCTTCATTTTTTTATTTCCTTCACAGGCTAATTGTACACTATTTCAAAGTCTGATTCTTTTTGTACAGCAAAATATATTTGGACATGTATACATATATTGTATTTAACTTATACTTTAACATATTTTACATGTATTGGTCAACCTGCCATCTGGGGGAAGAGGTGGGGGGAAGGAGAGGAAAAGTTGCATATATCTTGTAAACAAAAAGCTATAATAATAATAATAATAATAATAAAAAGAATCATTAGATAACCTTCCAAAGAGACCTTTTCTGCTCACATCCACAACTAAACATTTCCCTTCCTCACAACATTACTTTATATTTGTATCAATTGTGGTTTATAATTACCTATGAATGAGCTTCATATCTTCTCATTCAGAATATAAACTTCCTGAGATCAGAGACTGTTTTTCAATGAAGTCTCTATAATCTAAAGGTATGTTACTTCTGGTATAGTTTATTTGGGTGTTTAGTAAATCCTTCTTGGTCAGTTGAAAAAAGAATTAATTTTCTTTGAGCACACATGCACATTCAGTTAATGACATATTCAGATATCTCCTCAGCAGCGCATACAAGGTCAACCACATCCAGGATTCTCCTCATTCACAAAATAAATAAATAAATTATGTTTCTTCCCTCAAAGCCCTACAATGAGAGGAAACAAACTGAGCTAGATATTTTGGGGGAATTGAGTTCCCATTGCCACCACGGATAATCATTAAAGTAGACAATATACTTGTGGGTAACTGTGAGTTAGCAGTGTTGGCTTGAAGTGGAAATACTAAACAGTATGAGTTCTTATTATCTCTGTTGCCAATAGATTACCTGCTGAAAGGGGGAAAATATATAAATTGTATTTTTTTTGTTTGATCTGTGATTTTATAGTGGAGGGAATTTCCAATGAAAAACTCCTCACTGTGATCAGCAATTGCTCTCTAATTTATATCTTTAAAAGGCACTGGGAGCAATGAGAGGGTAAATGACTATCTCAGGATAACACAAATGTGTTTAACACATTTTGTCCTCAAAATTTTAAACAAGATATTTAAAATGCTATTGGGAAGTAAAAAGTTAGGCTAAATTAACTGAAGGAATACTTAATTATTTAATATCAAAGAGTCCAGTAGTGACACCTGAGAAACTTCCTCTAGTCCTTTGAAACAAATTTAATCCATCTACTGAGACACAACATTGTTTCATTTGAAATAGGTTAAATGTTATATTTTTGCAACATTTATCTGCAAACCAAATATTAATTTATGCTGAACAAATAGAGTTCTCTAACCATGAGTAAAATACTTTATTGAATCACAATAATACATCTCCTTAATGTCCATTTTAACCACATTCAAGAAGTCTGATTTATTTTGATATCTAAGTGACTCCTAAACCAATATGCTATAACTTAAAAAATAAATAAATAAAAATAAAAGGCTTCCTATTAGTACAGGCTAATATTTTGTATCTTAATCTGTTCATTTACTTTAGGCATTCTCTATAATGTTTTTCAAAGAAATATCACTTTTGAAATTTCCAGTTAAAAGAAAATTTTTATTTCTTGATCCTCTTTGGAATTCTTATTCACAAAATAATGATGTGTTTCAATACATGGATTAAGGTTTTATCTATTTCCAAGGACTAAAGGGAGTTCCTCAGGTGTCATTGTTGGACCCGTTGATGTTTCTTGGTTTTGTTTTCTTTTATTTTTCTTTGCTAAATGTTCTCAAGAGTATGATTGTCACTACTTTAATATAACGACATAGTGAGAATGATATTTTCTTCTCATAATTCAGAATTTCATTATAATTTTGCTTATTGTATTACATAGATCATTTTCAACAAGATTGTACATTGAATTCCTTCTAAATTTATTAGAATCAGCTGGTGGTGGATAGAACGCTGAACTTGGAGTCTGTAAGACCTTAATTCAAATTCTGCCTCAGACATTTAATCAGCTATGTGACCTTATATAAATTACTTAATCTAGTTCTCCCTCAATCTGTGAATTAAGGAGACTGGATTTGATGTCTAAAGTCCTGGTAGTTATAAAGCTATTATCCTATGAAAATGATTTTATGAAATGGATAATGACTTTAAATATCAGGACATTTAATGTTAATCCATCCACACATATTACTCAACATTTAGACTACACAAAGTATTTAAATATAAACATATAAATATTAAATCTTCCAGATAATGAATTCTCTCTCTTTTTAGCATTTACTAAATCACTTTTCCTGAGAATTAATCAGTCTTGGGGCCATACTTGAATGGGTTCTTTCTTCAGTCCATCAAGTTCTTAAGATTCATTGTAATGGACAGAGAGTGAGGAATGAGAACCTGCTGAAAGTTCCAATAAAAAACCAAAGGCTGATGCCCATGACTTTTATCCTATGACTTTTTATTTTCATCCTTAATTAAAATATTAAAACAAACCTGTTTGTCTTCCTAATTCTGAAAAGGGAATGTAAAAAATTCTTTTTCCTTTGAGTTTCTAAGTTGCTGTTTAAAAGAAATTTTAAGAGATACTCAACAACAGCAATCATTTGTTCTAATTCATAAAAATAATGAGCATTTTTATTCTCCAATAAACTTCATTATATAAGCCCCAAATCAACAGAACAAATGTCCCTTGCTAAGAAGACTTCCTGACTAGAATTCAGGTCAATCCATTCCCACAACCAAACTTCAGGAAAACAGTGATTTTAACATCAAACTGATGATTGTGGTAAACTCTAGAGAGAGAATGAGTAAATGACTTTATCTGCTCCAAAAATGCTCAAAAAGCTAGTCAAAAACTAAGATCATCAGGGAAAGGAAATTTCCAAACAAAACTAGCACCAATACATGTGAAGCCTGCATGACTTGAGAAACAAAGTCAATAAAAGAAAAGAGATAATAAAGAAAATAAGAATCAATAAAAGAAAGATCCAGATAGCTAGAGAGTAGAAATCTTGGAATCTACTGGAGCAAGAAACAACCAATAGAGAGCTTACCAGCAATAATGCTATCACACTCAATCCCAGACACACATCCAGGGGCTCTGAGTTCCCTAATATTTTTGTCTGGAGTACCAGGCAGGACTTTGAAAAGTCAGTATTCAGAAACTCAAAGATCCAGAGGACTAATTCTGAAAGATGGTCAGCAGAAGTACCCAGATGATCCAGGAAAAGACAAAACAGGGCTGACTACTGCACTCAAAAGCACAGGACAAGGTAAAAACTGATCCTGGCACAAGTCATCAATTCAGGAGCAAAGATGAGATAAGATGAGAGCAAAAATAAAAATAAACAATGACAAAATTTAATACAAACTAAACTCTATAACAATCACAAGCAAAGATTTGAAGAAGGGAAAATGATTTTTTTACAAGGACTACTGAATATTTGGAAGAAATAAAGATAAAAATGAAACATAATTTCTTTTTTTAAACAGGTAACATTTTATTACATAGATTTGAAGTGATTTCTCAATTTCTTGTTTCACAGAAAACATTAAATATATTCAATTTAACATATATGTTGTAAATCTGCTTTACTCCCTACATAAATCATTCCAGCACTTTATCCAGGAGGTCATTCCCTCTGACATCCTCTAAGAACATGCAGATGGATATGATAGATAGGTTGCACCCCATATACACCTTCATTGATAACTATTTGATATCTTCTCTTCAGACCCAGGTCAGCCACACATTTCTTGCCAACAACCATTAAATGCCCAAGATTTTCATCAGTTTCTTCTGCTACAGAAATGTTGATAATGGGTTTCTTGGGTATCACCAGGAATTGAGTTGGGGCTTATGGGCAAACATCATGAAAAGCAAGATGCCAGTCATCCTCAAAAAATGATTTTTTGGCTGAGATTTGTAAAAAATATTTTCCTGAAGATACTGTCTCTTCCAGTGGGGCAGTCTGAGCTCTGCTGATCTCATCTGCCATAGCAGCATCTCTCAAAATAAAAATTCTTAAGAAAAGAATTAAGAGGGAATAAGTAGTTAAGAAACAAAAGTGGAAAATCTTATCTAAGAGGTATTTCTGAAAACCAGACTAGAACATAAAACTGAGATAAGAAATATTAAAACAAAATCAAAAGTTTGAAAAAATAGATAATGTAAAATTGAGTTGAAATATAATACCAAAAACAATTAATCTGGAAAAGCCAAGGACAGAAAACTTAAGAATCACTAATTACCTGAAAATTATGATTTAAAAAATACCTAGATACTATGTTTCAAGAAGTCATAAATGAAAACTGCCTGGCTATATTATCACCACAGACAAAGCAAAGATATCCAACAATTACCTCCTGAAAAGATCTCCAAAAGTAGAAGTCGGGGGAGTGGAGAGCCAAAATCCAGACTTTCCACATCAAAGAAAACAGAATTTTTAAAAAGCAGTTCAAATAATGAGACACTACAGTCAAGATCACACAAGACCTAGCAGATTCTATTTAAAAACCTGAAGTGATCGTGGAAAGCAATATTCAAAAAGATTTATAAAAGTCTTACAACGCAAAATCCTCCAAAGCTTATCCTCCAACACCTGAATATAATCCTACAGGAAAAAAATAGTACTTTCATTGAAATAGAATATCTTCTACCATTTCTAATTAAAAGAAAAAAAACAGCTGAATAGAGACTTTGAAAAAAAAATTCTTAATCCTGCAGTAGCAGGGGTGGAGGGAAAAGAGGAAGGGGAAGAAAAGAACAGATATCAAAGGGAAATCTTGGATTTCCTTTAAGACAATTGACTAAACAACTTGTCATGTAAATATAATTGGATATTATCAATCATAAAAATGAGAATTTCAGGTATTCCCAAGCAGTACAAACTAATGAAAATAAAAGTGAGCAGAACCAGGAGAATAATTTATGCAAGAACAACAGTATAAAGAAAAACAATTCTGAATGAATTAAGGATCCTGACTAATTCAATGATAAACCAAAAGTCTCCAAAAGATTATGATGAAGAATATTAACCTTTCTCTTGACATAGATAAGGTAGACATATGATGCACATATACAGTCTGGTACATAGCCCTGTATATATTCATTTTGCTTGACTGTGTTATTTTGTAACAAGGATTTTTTTCCCCTTTTCTTTCCCTTGGTCAATTTCAGGACTGGGGAGGAGAAAGATTAGCGATACTAAAGTCAAAGAAGACAGTCACTGTGACACTTTCTTAAAGAATAGAACAAAAGAAAATTTAAAAGGAAGCACAAACAAATAGGACAGTTTTGAAAGTGCCATGTAGAATTTTTTTTTAATGTATTCTTTGTTAAAAAAAAAAAAAAAAACAAGCAGTGTGAAAAGGAGATTCATGGCTTCATTTAATAATTTTTTTTTTAATTCATGAAAATTTTCTTGTAAGTTCAGAGTCAAAAATAAAATAAAACAGCACAAAAATTATCTAAAAATCATCTTATTGAGAAAAAGTAAGCGACAGAAACCCCAAGGTACTGGGTTTACTTGGGAAGATATTGTTACAAATAACTGTGATACTCCAGATGATGTCATAGACTACTTGAATGAAGAAATTAAGGAAAGGATATCCATATCTTTCTCATTAACTGGAATTAAAGGTAAATTGTCACTAAACTATTAAAGGAGGATTGATACCATGTGCACCTTCTTTTGAATTTCTGGAAAAAAGCCCTACTTATGACATCTGGCTCAACTATGATATTAATAATGACAATCATAACTGCTCCAATTTTCATGAAGCAAATTCCATTGGAGGTAAAAGAAAAAGACATGGCAAATGAGAAGAGAGGGGATTTATTTTCAATTTATTGGAGATAAATATTTAGTGAAATCCTGAATCTGACAGCTTGTTATAAGGAGGTGATTGAGAGTTACTATCCAGCACAGAGTACCAGAGTCCAAATGGAAGATGAATTTCTGATGTATGTCAGTCTTCTAGATAGTCCTGTGTGCAGATAACATGCTTCTTTTACAAAGCCTTGAACCCATGTAGAATCTCCTAAATAAGAAATCACAATCATTTCAAAGGGTTTAGCTTAAGAATCCAAAAAGGGGGGGGTGGGGGAGGGGACAAGAATGACATGGAGAAAAACTATTTTCTAAACTAAAGATATATACAGTCCATACAGATGGTTTATCAGAGCACATAATATATGTGTGTGTTCATAATATGTATGAATACATATTATATGTACATAAAGATATGTGCATATAGGTGGTCTATCAGTATATATAGACATATAGATACAAATGTACAAATATGTATGTTGACCATCTATATGAATTATCTATTTATGCATGTACAGTTTACTTACATACTTTTTTTGTATTAATTCATCAGGAGATCCAAAACAAATCATATAGTAAGAATACAAATGTATGTGGATATGTTCCTCAAACCTACATTAAACATTTTTACAGCTGAACAATAAGCTGGGACTATATTTGAATAGGGAGAAAAGAGCAGAAAGTTTTCCTTTTGGAAAATTGTGCAAGACTTTCAATGATCCAAGTTTTTTCTTCAAACAGAACACCATATTTTTAGACAAAATTCTTCTTATAATGTTATGTCAGTAGTTGGATTTTTTTTGATTTTATAGTTTCATTTATGTAGCCAAAAGTCAGAGACTACATATTTAATTTCATAAGATAGCACATTAATTGATGGGTATACAAATATATAATTATAGAACAAGAGCTAGAAGTGACCTGAGATGTCCTGTGGTCTAATCTTTCCTTTTTCTAATAAAATAAATTAGTCAGTCAACAAAAGTTATCAAAATTCCCAGTCTAAAATTATTCTTCTTCCTTCTGCTGTTGATAGTTGAGGTTTTAGTTACCTGCCACCAATCAGAATTGGGTTTAGGAATTATTTTTAAATTTTTGCCACATCCTGAATTGTTAATCTGTTATTCCTCAAACAATTTAAAGGACCCCATTCAGCAGACAGGAGCTGTGTGGAGATGGAGGTAATAATGCTTCTTTCAGTTCTATACTGCTCTTCATGGGCATTCAGATAAAACTGAGGACAAGAACAAAGAAAGGGTCAATAAGACATAGGACTATACACTGCTTGGTCTGTTTTATTTCCTACATTATGACTTTCATTGTGCATGCTTGTCAAAAACAAAATCAATGGTTTGTATTTTGTTTTATTTTATTGGGGAGTGGGAGAGAATCATATTTTTAGTATTCCTGCTGGCAAGAAATCTACAATGTGTCTCAAAGCAGTCAACAAAATATTAACAAAGTAAGAATTTATATTGTTTGCATCTTTTAGTCATTTTACTACTGAAATGAATGAAAATTCCTCAACTAGAGTCTCTAGACAATTAAAAATTTTATTAATTAGAGTAGCAGGCAATCAATAAATTGATGGTCAGTGGTTTCTTTCAATAGCCAAAGATACCAAAGAAAATCTTAAAATGCCTTCAAGTACCTTCTGAAACTACCTTCTCCTGACAATTGAAAATCAACCTTGATTGATGAAAAGAGCTAAAAGTCTTCAACTACTCCTCTCAAGAATGTGGCTTAATCATGAGACTCAGCAGCCCCCAGCTATCTGACCATGATTTTTTTTTTCATGATTTGGATCACCCTAAACTCTAATGGAGGAATGAAGGATAGGGGTTCCTTTCCTCAGGGTAAGAGCTTATCTCAATTAATACTGTTATACTCTAAACAGAAATTAGGAATCCTAATTGGCTGAAGTCCTGCCCAAAACTGATGAACATATTCCTTGAAATTCCTTAGAGCAATTTCTTCAATCAGCCATGCTCTTCAAAGACTGATTCCTCTTAACAGAAATTGGGCCTTTACAAAAACAAAACAAAACAAAACACAAAATTAATATTAATATAATAACATAATACTAATTTCTCACTCCAAATATGTAGATTGTATAAAATAGTGTTTATAAAAGTTTGCATATTCTTTTCTCACAATTTTATCAAACCTCAAGTAGGTTATTCACATATACATTGCATATAGAACATGCACATATGGATCTATAGTTTTGAATGTTCTCCTTATCTTTCCTTATCACCTTATCTTTCAAGCATTAGTCAGGCACCATAGATCAGTTGCTACATTTTAAGTACCCTGGAAAACTTTAATCTGAATGCCACTTACTGACCTTTGTTTGCTCTATAACTACATAAAAACTGTGTCAATCTCTCTAATCCTCAATTTCTTTTTTAAAATAGAATTAATAATACCTAAAGTATATACTTCATGTGTTTGTTGAAGGATTCAAATGAGATAATTTACTATAATTATTACATATTATAGCAATAACATTGATGACTTTTAAAATTCATTTAGTATATTCTCCTTTCAAAACTCCTAAAAATCAATTCCTGAATGCTCTAAAAATTATGTTGCCTCCTATATAGAATGCTGCTGTTCATGCTTGATCTGTTACAATGATTTTTCCCACTTCTGTCTTCTGGATCGCTAGTTCTACTTTACCATGAAACACATTGATAACCATGAATCTAGAGCAGAAGTGGTTCTATTATCAGTAACAGAATATTGTTTTAGAAATATTTATTTAATTTTTTCCACTAATTCATCAATTGTCCTTCTATTAGTTTCATTCTTAATTGTTCTCAAGATGACCTTATTTGAACCAACTCTCATTTTCATTTTATTGTGCTTTTTACATGAATGATAGCCAGAAAATTTATACATTTTCCTGCTATAGGAGTGAATCCTATCTCTTAATTTATTTTCCTCCCATACTACTATCCTGTAATTTTTACTTGATGTTTGTTTTTTGTTGTGGGAGGGGGAGGATTTGGTACTCTATTCATTCCTTGAGTCACCCTAACCTTTTGACTTTCCTTTAGATTGAGGATTGAAGGAATTCAGAATTTCTGATATACATTTGTTTTCTGGATTCTATTGTTCTTGTTTATTTTTTGTTTCCCTGTACTGAACAATATGACTTTTAACATTTATACTGTTTTTGTCAATGAGATGCATATTTATTCTACTAAGGTCTTTCAAAAGAATTTCAAAATCTCTTTAATCCACTTTTGCAAAGATTGTTATCAAGTTTTATCTTGAAAAGTATTTCTTTTCCTCCCTCTTTCTTTCTATGATTCTTACTGTGGCTGTAGCTACCATATATACAGTTGTGTATCTGTCTTAAAATATTTACATTTTCTGTCATATATTATGGAAGAAGGTACTTATTCATAATGGCTATAGTAAATGCTAACTTTGATTTATTGAATTTTATTATAGTTGACATGCTAGTTAGATATTTATTATAAACCTCAAAAAAATTATTGTCAGGTTAACTGTGCCCACCTCTTTTTCAATAGCAATTGAGACATAAATGTTTTTTTCACCCATTTTTATTTTAAGCAGACTATCTAAAATCTGCATTTTAAAATTTTCGGTGAACTAAAAAATTTCAAGCTCTTTGGAGTTTAGCAGCACCTTATTTTCATTTTGATTTTTTCTAATCCTGATTTAGGATGGATTTATTCAAAGCTATTGCCATACACATTTTACTTTGAGTTGAATATACTATTGACAAAAGTGGTATCAAGTCCTTGCTCATAACTGGTAAAAACCTGTTTCCATTTTTCTTTTTTTTTTTTTTTTTATTTATCTATTTATTTATTTTTTAATAGCCTTTTATTTACAGGATATATGCATGGGTAATTTTACAGCATTAACAATTGCCAAACCTCTTGTTCGAATTTTTCACCTCTTACCCCCCCCACCCCCTCCCCTAGATGGCAGGATGACCAGTAGATGTTAAATATATTAAAATATAAATTAGATACACAATAAGTATACATGACCAAAACGTTATTTTGCTGTACAAAAAGAATCAGACTCTGAAATATTGTACAATTAGCTTGTGAAGGAAATCAAAAATGCAGGTGTGCATAAATATAGGGATTGGGAATTCAATGTAATGGTTTTTAGTCATCTCCCAGAGTTCTTTTTCTGGGTATAGCTAGTTCAGTTCATTACTGCTCCATTAGAAATGATTTGGTTGATCTCGTTGCTGAGGATGGCCTGGTCCATCAGAACTGGTCATCATATAGTATTGTTGTTGAAGTATATAATGATCTCCTGGTCCTGCTCATTTCACTCAGCATCAGTTCTTGTAAGTCTCTCCAGGCCTTTCTGAAATCATCTTGTTGGTCATTTCTTACAGAACAGTAATATTCCATAATATTCATATACCATAATTTATTCAGCCATTCTCCAACTGATGGACATCCATTCAGTTTCCAGTTTCTAGCCACTACAAAAAGGGCTGCCACAAACATTCGTGCACATACAGGTCCCTTTCCCTTCTTTATAATCTCTTTGGGATATAATCCCAGTAGTAACACTGCTGGATCAAAGGGTATGCACAGTTTGATAACTTTTTGAGCATAGTTCCAAACTACTCTCCAAAATGGTTGGATTCGTTCACAACTCCACCAACAATGTATCAATGTCCCAGTTTTCCCGCATCCCCTCCAAGAATCATCATTATTTTTTCCTGTCATCTTAGCCAATCGGACAGATGTGTAGTGGTATCTTAGAGTTGTCTTAATTTGCATTTCTCTAATTAATAATGACTTGGAGCATCTTTTCATATGACTAGAAATAGTTTCAATTTCTTCATCTGAGAATTGTCTGTTCATATCCTTTGACCATTTTTCAATTGGAGAATGGCTTGATTTTTTATAAATTAGAGTTAATTCTCTATATATTTTGGAAATGAGGCCTTTATCAGAACCTTTGACTGTAAAAATATTTTCCCAGTTTATTGCTTCCCTTCTAATCTTGTCTGCATTAGTTTTGTTTGTACAAAAACTTTTCAGTTTGGTATAATCGAAATTTTCTATTTTGTGATCAGTAATGATCTCTAGTTCTGCTTTGGTCATAAAGACCTTCCCCTTCCACAGGTCTGAGAGGTAAACTATCCTATGTTCCTCTAATTTATTAATAATTTCATTCTTTATGCCTAGGTCATGAACCCATTTTGACCTTATCTTGGTGTACGGCGTTAAGTATGGATCAATGCCTAGTTTCTGCCATATTAGTTTCCAATTTTCCCAGCAATTTTTATCAAACAGTAAGTTCTTATCCCAAAAGCTGGGATCTTTGGGTTTGTCAAAGACTAGGTTGCTATATTTGTTGACTGTTTTATCCCTTGAACCTAATCTATTCCACTGATCAACTAATCTATTCCTTAGCCAATACCAAATAGTTTTGGTAACTGCTGCTCTATAATATAATTTTAGATCTGGTACAGCTAAGCCACCATCATTTGATTTTTTTTTCATTAATTCCCTTGAAATTCTTGACCTTTTGTTTTTCCATATGAACTTTGTTGTTATTTTTTCTAGGTCATTAAAATAGTTTTTTGGGAGTCTGATTGGTATAGCGCTAAATAAATAGATTAGTTTAGGTAATATTGTCATCTTTATTATATTTGCTCGCCCTATCCAAGAGCATTTAATATTTTTCCAATTGGTTAGATCAGACTTAATTTGTGTGAAAAGTGGTCTGTAATTTTGCTCATAAAGTTTCTGATTTTCCCTTGGCAGATAGATTCCTAAATATTTTATATTATCAGTAGTTACTTTAAATGGAATTTCTCTTTGTAACTCTGACTGTTGGATTTTGTTAGTGATATATAAGAATGCTGATGACTTATGTGGGTTTATTTTATAACCAGCAACTTTGCTAAAGTTGTGGATTATTTCTAATAACTTTTTAGCAGAATCTCTGGGGTTCTCTAAGTATACCATCATGTCATCGGCAAAGAGTGATAATTTGGCTTCCTCATTGCCTATTCTTATTCCTTTAATCTCTTTCTCAGCTCTTATTGCTATAGCTAGCGTTTCTAATACAATATTAAATAGTAACGGTGATAGTGGGCAACCTTGTTTCACTCCAGATCTTATTGGGAATGGTTGCAGTTTGTCTCCATTACATATGATGCTTACTGATGGTTTTAAATAGATGCTGCTGATTATTTTAAGGAAAAGTCCATTTATTCCTATACTCACATGTTTTATAATTGATTGGATTTTATCAAACTTTTTATCTAAGATGATCTATTTTGATTTTATGGCCAATTATATTGATAGTTTTCCTAATATTGAACCAGCCCTGCATTCCTGGTATAAATCCTACTTGATCATAGTGTATTATCTTGGAGATGATTTTCTGTAGTCTTTTTGCTAATATCTTATTTAAGATTTTAGCATCAATATTCATTAGGGAGATTGGTCTATAATTTTCTTTCTCTGTTTTCAGCCTACCTGGTTTAGGTATCAGTACCATGTCTGTGTCATAGAAGGAATTTGGTAGGACTCCTTCATTCCCTATTTTATCAAATAATTTATATAGCATTGGGGCCAATTGTTCTTTAAATGTTTGGTAAAATTCACATGTAAATCCATCTGGTCCTGGGGATTTTTTCTTAGGGAGTTGTTTAATTGCCTGTTCTATTTCTTTTTCTGAAATGGGACTATTCAAGCAATTTACTTCCTCCTCTGTTAGTCTGGGAAGTCTATATTTTTGGAGGTAGTCATCCATTTCACTTAGGTTATCAAATTTATTGGCATAAAGTTGAGCAAAATAACTCCTTATTATTTCTCTAATTTCCTCTTCATTGGTGGAAAGTTCTCCCTTTTCATATTTAAGACTACTAATTTCATTTTCCTCTCTCCTTTTTCTAATCAGATTTACCAAAGGCTTATCTATTTTATTGGCTTTTTCATAGAACCAACTCTTAGTTTTATTAATTAGTTCAATAGTTTTTTTTACTTTCAATATTTTTAATTTCTCCTTTTAATTTTAGAATTTCCAATTTAGTATTTGATTGGGGGTTTTTAATTTGGTCTTTTTTTAGTTTTTTTAGTTGCAAGCCCAATTCATTAATCTTTCCTTTCTCTGTTTTATTCAAGTAAGCCTCTAAGGATATAAAATTCCCTCTTATTACCGCTTTGGCTGCATCCCACAAATTTTGGTATGATGTCTCATCATTGTCATTATCTTGAGTGAAATTATTAATTGTATCTATAATTTGCTGCTTCACCCAATCATTCTTTAAGATGAGATTGTTTAGTTTCCAATTACTTTTTGGTCTATTTCCCCCTAACTTTTTGTTGAATGTAGTTTTTATTGCATCATGATCTGAAAAGAAAGCATTTACTATTTCTGCTTTCTTGCATTTAATTTTGAGGTCTTTATGTCCTAATATATGGTCAATTTTTGAATAGGTTCCATGAACTGCTGAGAAGAAAGTATATTCCCTTCTAACTCCATTCAATTTTCTCCAAAGATCCAACATACCTAATTTTTCTAATATTCTATTTACTTCTTTAATTTCTTTCTTATTTGTTTTGTGGTTTGATTTGTCTAATTCTGAGAGTGCAAGGTTGAGATCTCCTACTATTACAGTTTTGTTGTCTATTTCTTCTTGCAACTCTCTTAACTTCTCCTTTAGGAAGTTGGATGCCATACCACTTGGTGCATATATGTTTAATATTGATATTGCTTCATTGTTTATGCTACCCTTTAGCAGGATGTAGTTTCCTTCCTTATCTCTTTTAATTAGATCAATTTTTACTTTTGCTTGATCTGAGATAAGGATGGCTACCCCTGCTTTTTTGACTTCACCTAAAGCATAATAGATTTTGCTCCAGCCTTTTACCTTTACTCTATATGTATCTCCCTGCTTTAAATGTGTTTCTTGTAAACAACATATTGTAGAGTTCTGACTTTTGATCCTGTCTGCTATCTGCCTCCTCTTTATGGGGGAGTTCATCCCATTCACATTTACGGTTAGAATTACTAAATCTGTATTGCCTACCATCCTAATAACCCCAGATTATGCTTTATTTATTTTTGCCTCCCCCAACCCTCTTTCCCCCTTTTAAACTTATGTACCCCTCTTGTATCACGATGCTTACACTCTTTATAATCCCTCCCTCCCCCCACTTTGAGTCTTTCCCCTTCCTTCCCTTATTACTCTTTTTCTTTTCCCTTTTCCTCTCCCCCGTTTTTAATGAGGCGAGAGAGAATTTTCTCTAAAACAAATGTCAATTATTTTTTCTTTGAGCCAACTCTGATGAGAGTAAGATTCACACAATGTTCCTCCCCCTCTCTAAATTCCCTCAGATATGATAAGTTTCCTTTGCCTCTTTGTGGGATGTGGTTTCCTTCTTTTTATCCCTCCTTCCCACCTTATTCTGCCATCATCCCTTTTCCATATCTACGTCCCTTTTTTATGTTATATCAGTACAATCAAATTATACATGTATTCTTTTTGTATGTCCACAACAGAAATACAATTCTTAAGAATTATTTTTACCTTTTCTGCATCTCTTGAGTTCTATGGTGGGAGATCAAATTTTTTGTTTAGTTCTGGTTTTTTCTTCAGAAACAAATGGAATTCATTTGTTTCATTAAATGTCCATCTTCTTCCCTGGAAGAAAATGCTCAGCTTAGCTGGGTAGTTTATTCTTGACTGCATCCCAAGTTCTTGTGCCTTTCAGAATATCATATTTCAGGCCCTTCTTTCCTTTAATGTAGAGGCAGCCAGATCTTGGGTGATCCTTATTGTGGCACCTCGGTATTTAAATGTTTTTTTTTTGGCTGCTTGTAAAATTTTTTCCTTAATCTGATAGTTCTGAAATTTGGCCACAATATTCCTTGGGGTTTTTATTTTAGGGTTTCTTTCAGAAGGTGTTCGATGAATTCTTTCAATGTCTATTTTACCTTCTGATTCTATTACATCTGGGCAGTTCTCTTTGATGATTTCTTGTAAAATAGTATCTAGGCTCTTTTTTTCATCATAGTTTTCGGAAAGTCCAATAATCCTCAGATTATCTCTCCTAGATCTATTTTCCAAGTCTGTCGTTTTTGCAAGTAGATAATTCATGTTTTTTCCAGTTTGTCATTTTTTTGTTTTTGCTTGACTGATTCTTGCTGTCTCAATGAATCATTAGTTTCTATTTGTTCAGTTCTAATTTTTAAAGAATTATTTTCTTCATTAGCTTTTTTTTACTTCTTTCTGTATATGTCCAGTTGAGTTTTTAAATGTATTGTTTTGGTCTGTGGAATTTTTTTCCATTTCACTAATTTTTTTTTTAGTGAATTATTTTCTTTTTCCAATTCACAGATCCTACTTTCTTGAGTGTTCTTTGTCTTTTCCAATTCACAGATCCTACTTTCTAGCGAGTTCTTTGTCTTTTCCAATTCACAAATCCTACTTTCTAGTGAATTCTTTATTTTTTCCAATTCACAATTCTTACTTTCCTGAGATTTTTTTATTTTTTCCAATTCACCAATTTTGTTTCCCTGTACTTCCTGGGAATTTTTTGACTTTTCCAAATCGTATTTCAGGAAGTTGTTGCTCTCTTGTAAGGCTTCTCTTTCCTTTCCCCATTTATCTTCTAACTCTCTTTTGAGACTTTTAATGGTCTCTTCTATGAGAGCATCCTGTAAAGGAGGACAGTCTGATGCATTTTTGCTGTTTGAGGTCTCTTCAGGTTTGCTGACCTGCTCTTTTTCTGCATAGAAGCTGTAGATCGTTCTTTTCATCTTTTTATTCATGTTTTAAAGCCTTTAGGGTATGTCTCCTAGGCAAGGGGGTTACCAGCTTCCTCTGCAGAGCAGGGAGAGATGTAAACCGATTTCCGGCTCCGAGGTATGGGAGTGCTCTGAGTGAGAGTTTTCCCTTCCCCCAACAGGAAGTGGATTCAGCACTGGCAGAGCTATGGAAGTGCCCAGTTGGGCTGTGTGGGTTAGCAATTGCCCTCGGCTAGAGACTAAGGGGTGAAAGTGTTACTGCCCCAGGCCGGAGCCTCTTGTGGGACTGTGAGTATTAGCAGCTTACTGCATACAGCAGACCTCCACAAACTCTGCCCAGCGTCTCTGCCTGATGCAAATTGGCCCTGGAAAAGCTCTATGGCCCCAAGCCGAGCTCCCCACTGAGCAGATTGGAGGCTAACCCGGGCTGCGTCCTCCTGCCGTGCGGGATCACAACTGCCCCAAGGAAAAGCCCCTACTGCGGGTTGGGGCTGAGTGCTTGTGCTGAGATCTGTGCTTTCACTTTCGGTTTGAGGCTCTCCTTGGAACCTAATTTCTCTCCCAGTCTGCACTGATCTCCCACCTGGCCCCGGAACCAACCTTTTTTTTGGCGAGACTGCAGATTTTCTTCGGCCGGTGAGTTGTTCTACTTCTTATCTTTACGACTTGTAGCAGTGAAGACTATTTTTGAGGCTTGATATAATATTGATAAAGAGGGTAAGAGAAGAGCTTAGAAAGTCGCGTGTGCCTTCTCCGCCATCTTGGCTCCGCCCCCTCCATTTTTCTTATGATATGATGCTAACAATCTTTAAAGACTAGCAGTTGCAGAGAAGGTGTCAATTTATATTGGTAAAGGAGTTTAGTAATATGGGAACTCATTATAGCAAGGAAATTACAGACCCCAGTTCCTAGCAATATTGTAGTAGTGAATCATGAAAGTATTTTTGCCCTCACTCCACTTCATGTAAACCCACGCATACAATGAGTCTGCTAGATGTCATCAAACAGTAGATCTGATTTCAAATCTAGCCTCAGAAACTTTCTAGCTATGAGACTCTAGTCAAGTCATTTAATTTTTCTTATTCATTTTCCTCACCTGTAAAATGGAGAAGTAATATAACTTAATGGACTGAGATATAGTAAAGATGTAATGAGATAATATTTACAATGTTTAACACAATACCTAGCTCATAGTAAATACTTATTCTATTCTCACTTTCCTTTAGCTCATGTTTTATCAAAATTACTAAAAGTAGGATAGCTAAATGGGGCACAACACCAGTCCTAAAGTCAGGAGGATTTCAGTTTAAATCCAGTCTCAGAAACTTGACATTTACTAACTCCATGACACTGGGCAAATTTCTTAGCCCCAATTGCCTCTAAAAAATTGCTAAAATATTTCCAGTCAGTATGACAATGATATTCCTGATTCATCCTATGAATATGAATCATGATATGATATCTCTATCTTGCTTAGCATGATAGATTCTAGTAGGATCAACATGCTAACCTATGCATTTCTTTGCTTCTTAGGAGCAGTTTCATTATACTGAATGAGTTGCTAACTCAATCAGTGATATTGACAGATATCAGTTCTTTAACATTTCAGAATTCCTACTAAAACTTCAGAGCTATTTTACATACTTAAGATAACCAACATTCCCTGTCTGGAATATGTCTGGCATTCATATGGGACAATAGGTTGGACTTGGGCAGAAAAAATTATTGTCATCATCATCATCATTATCTTCACTGTCATCTTTCCATTTTGATACAACTTCCTCTTATCCTCTGATTTCATTTACAGCAAGAATGCCAGCATTGATATGTTTCAGCTTCTCCAGTAATATATTAAATGTGGGCATTGGACAAGAATTTCATGTTTAGAGTGACTACATATAAATTAATATTTAACTTTGGTCATAGAAGTGTATTTTTCTTTAAAAGCACATATCTTTTATACCATTCTCTAGCCCCATCATTATAGATGTAGAAAGGAAATGCATATAAAGGGCATTTGGTATGTTTCATTGCTTTTCACGATCAAAGAATTCATCCCCAGGTGACCAGTTTACTGGTAATGAGTACCTCCATATTTTTTGCTAAGCTGGGCTTAAGAGTACAAATTGTCTGTCAAAGGGAAAATATTTCTGCAGCACTGTAGAACCTAAGAGAACTTGTATTCTGCTAGCATAGTTTTTAAAAGACAAGTTTATCCTGAGATCACAATGAAATAGTAGAATAAAAATTGTTTGATGTCATCATGACCACAATCTCCCACTCCCCCAAAAAAGAAAGTTAACAAGAAAATATCAATTAACAGTTTAATATTTATCTCTTCTCTATAATGTAATTTTAATAATGCCCTTTCATAAAAATATGATAATCAAGTAGGAAGAAATCTACTGTATCTGACTCCATCTTTACATTTCCAAGATAAACAGAGAGATACTGATAATGCATGATCCTACTACTGGTTATTTGATGGTTACCAAAAAAAAAATGTTACTCTAATATGTCCCCTATATACATACATGTCTCCTATATACATATCTATGAACCCCTTGATATATGCAACAAATTTAAATACAGAGATAATTTCGTTCAATAACTCTCTTATTATAAATATGAAGTGAGATATAACATAGAGAAGGTATATTGCCATTCTCAACAACACCAATACCTGCACAAAAAAGGCAGCACAAGTAGACAAGAAGCTACACACATAATTTAGTAAAATGAATAGAAGAAACTAGGTTACATTTGGGAAACTGTAAATCACTTTCACATCAATCTCATGTTGAGCTCCCTGCAACAAAAGTCCAAATTTTTAACATTCTCTAGGCTTTGTAACCTGCCTGATCATAATGTGCCCACAATCTCAGAAGAATCAAAATTTTAGGTAATCCAAAGGGCAACAGAAATTTGTGTCAAAAGTCTATTTTAAGTAGATAATATACTACAAATATTATGTCATATTTTGCAAAGAATATGGTTCAGCATGCTAAGATCTTAAATGTAAGAGGTGGCATGAAAAATATCAGTGACATAATTAAAATGAAAAAGCAGTAGACACTCATATTGCTAAAATGAGAGATAATGTGGATCAGTCTCATGGGCTAAACTGGCTGGAATTCATAAAACATTAAAGATCCCAGGGGCCATCTAACAGCTTCTTATTCAGGTCCCCTAGGGAGCACTTATGGAAGAACATGGACAATTCTCTCCCAGGATGAAGAAGCTAGCATGAACCGGCATGGTCTAGCAACTGGGACAAGGGAAGGTGTCCACACCAAATAATTATTACAAATAGAAGCAAAGCTTTGAATCTCATGGAATCATTGGGAATATTGAGTTTTATGGAGTCACAGCTCCCAGAAACTAAAATTTTAAATGTTATTATTGTAACTCAGAAATGTTTGGGAGAGGAGAGAAAGTAGTGTCAAAGGTTCTGAGAATAACTTTTGCTTAATTGAGTTAAAAATAGGAGGGATGGACATTTTTTTTCCTGTTTCTTCCTTCATCCCACTCACCAAACTGTGGCAGTCATAAACACAAGGAGAAAATTAATTTTTCTTTCTCTAAGTTTAAATAATGTAATTTTCAATTTTCTTAAGAAAGACAGATATTTGCAGACAAAATGAAAGGAAGTACTAAAATATAGTATTTATTTGTTCCTTGCGTGACTCTCTACTGACACCTTGTGTCAGTTATTGTACATTGCAGAAGAGTAAAAATTGAAAATTCAAAAGCTGGGAGATTTTCCAATCCAAACATCAAAGACTTTTGTAATAGAGTTGAGAAAAATCAGACCTAAAGATGCGGAATGACTTGTATAGAGATATAGAGGTCGAACTTTAAACTCCAAATTTTACAATCCTATATGTTATGATAGAATAAGAACCAAGGAAGCAAGAATTGAGACTTAAGGTCAGAGAGGCATACTTGGCAGACACAGACACAGACTGTCTTTTCTAGGTAATCCTTGATTTCAGAAATCACTGAATTTTAACAAACTTTTCATAATATTGCATGTTGTAGTCAATAGATTAAAAACTGGAATTATAAGTCACAGAATTGCAGATTTGTTAGTTACCTTTGAGACCATATAAGAAAAAAAATTGCTAATATTAACATAGCATTTTAAAATTTGAAAATTATTTGTTGGATATTAGACTCACAACAACAATGGAAGGTATTAGCCCATTTTACAGATCAGGATAGAGAGACATACAGAGGTTAAATGGTTTGTTCAGAGTCATACAATATAGGTTGGATTTGAACTCAGGTCTGTCCTGATTCAAAGTTGAGTGTTCTGTCTATTGGACCACCTAGCTGCATCTAGCCACATATATGTATTAAACAGTGTACCTGGTACAGCGTTAATTAAACTTTGGGAATACAAAGACATAAACAAAACCAATCCTATCCTCAAGAAAACAATGTGAATAAATATTGGTTTATTGAAAACATATAGAAATCAAATGAAAAGGGAAGGCAATAGTAGTTGGGACTTAGGAAGAAAAAAGATCTTCTATTATAAGTCTGGAGTTTAAAAGAAACTAAGAATTTTAGGAACTAGAGGTTTGGAGGAGAGTGTTTCTGGAATATAGGACAGCCATTGTAAAGTCAAGGAGATCAAAGATGAAGAACTATGTGTGAATAACAATAAGTAGATCAGTATGGTGGAAATACAAAAGCTGAGCAGAGGAGAAATGTATAAGGTGGAAAGGAGCAAGTAATGAAAAATTTTGAATGACAAACATGAGTTTATACATGGTCCTAGAGATAACAATCATTGTAGTTTGTTAGGGGGAGAAAAGTAGGAAGAATGGCATAGTCAGATCTGAACTTTAGGAAAATTACTTTTGAGACTGTGAAAAAAAGTAGAATTGAAGTGAGGAGAGACTTGAGACTAGAACAACCAGGGAAAAAATTACAATACTGAGGAGATAGGTGAACTAACCTGAGTGGTAGATTTGTGATTGGAGAAAAGGTAGAGATCTTAATATCTGAGAAATGTTAAGGAGAGATACAGAATAGGATTTGGCAACTGATTGGTGATGTGGGTTGATTAAAAGTGAGGTGTCAAGTATTACAACAAAATCAATAATATAAAAACCTGTAACAGAGGTGTCTTAGAGGGAAATTTTAAACATGAATAATAATTACCCCCAAAAAATGGTCAGCCAAATTGTATGTTAAGACCTCTAGTGTTGGTAGGAATGTGAGGGAAAGGACAGAAGAGGGTGTTTCTCACTCCTAAGGCATCCTATCTACTTTTCTCTAGCTCTGATTTGGAGGAAGAAAGGGGAATTTTCTGTGTCAAGAATAAATTTGATTCTTTGCAACTTCTACTACATGCTCCAAGTTCTCACCTCTAAGAACAAACAGAATAAGATTGTTATGAGAATCTACCTCCCATGTTTATCTTTCTATCCATGTACTCCCATATTGTGAGAATTGTCAGACATCAAGCTCTTTATTTTTCATCTCCCTAGTTCAGAACAAAGGCAATTATCTGGATAAAATATAGACAATAGGAAATCAGATGAAGATAAATTAAAATAAAGATACAGTTGTTTGAAAAAGAAAACATTAAATAAGTTTCTTCTTTTAGTGACCCATCACAAGCTATAGAACCCTGATAAGAGATGGGAAAAGCTGAGACAACTCTTCAGATAATTATCTCACTGGAACACTATACTTAGGATGTCTAATTCTTCTCCTGGGTTTTTGGTATTGATTGTCAGAAGAATCTCTTATAACCACTCCATCAAGTATCTGATTTTCACACCTGAAAGTATAACTCTTATCTGACCTAATCAACATCTAGATTTCATCAGTCTTTGTATTTTTAGACAGCATCTTCATTTTGAAAATATAAAAGTGGCACACTAAATCCTATTATGTCTTTAGCAATTGTTGGACTCTAGATTATAATGTTAACCATGTGTTGTAAGTATTCAGAAAGTGAACTATGTAACTGAAAATTAAACTTTTGAAAATACATCCAAAATTCAGAAATCCATTTTCAAATTTATCTATTACTTCTTATGTCAGCATTTATTGATGAGTAAAAAAAGTCTGAATTAATGACAGATAACATGCAATGGTTTTCACAAGTGTAACTCAAGTATGGTATCTCTAAATTTTATTATTCAAATCCACTAAAGATCTAGAGAATTGAAATCATTATATTTTGTTGTGTTTTTTCAAATGAAAAATTACTATCTTTTAAAAGATTTAAATTTCACCTCCCATGGAGGTCCCAAAGATATTGTTTTCTGATCCTCTTAATCCAAAGCTATATAAGAGTCTTAGAATCAAAACACTGTGATTACGTTTTTTTTCTGTTTTAATGTATACATATAAGTAATATTAATTTTCTACCTAATAAATACATTTTCTTTTATGATGTTAGGAAGTGAAAACCAGAAAATCTCCAATTAAATTTCCATTGAATTTCAATGCAAACACACACACACACACACACACACACACAGTTGACATATAGACAATGTTGGCACATTTTCTCCATGAAAAAAGTATCTTACTCTCATGTGTCATCATGGTGCTGAGGTGATGTAAGTGGCATATTTTCGCAAGTTCTAACATGCTAAAACACCTTCAAGTAAAATCATAAGATACCCAATTTCCAAGTACACATACTTATATCCAAACAGGCTCATAAAAAACATGTTGGAGAAGAAGTAATGAACTCCAGTCATAATAACCCATGAGGGAAAAAAATAACAAATGAAATAATAAAAATATTAATAATAAAAATGTAAATAATAGGAAAAGAATACATGATTTCAGATTTGTAGGGACTTGCTAGGCTAAGAATTTCCTTCATTAATATTAGCCATAATATCAAATTTTTTAAAATGGACATTCAAAGAACTTGCAGATTTTCAGGATCTTCTATCAATCAAACCCAAACCCAATAGAAAATTTAATGTATGTATAAAAGCCAATGTCAAAGATCAGTTTCAAGGAATTTAACATGGACATGTGTGTGTGTCTATATATGTATGTATACATAAATATATACTTTCTTAACAATGGCCTGCTTGGGGAGAGATGGGGAAATAAAAGGATGAAAAAATAATAAAGTAAAAAATGTGCACAGTAAAGAAAAAAAGAACATCCTCCACAAGGAAGTAAAGAAAAGATGGACATTCATGAATATAATTTCTTGTACTATATATCCTTTCTTGAACTGGTAATTAATTGTTATATTTTTTTTAATTTTTATTTATTTATTAAAAAACAGAATAATATAAGAAAAAAGCAAAACAAAACAAATACAAAACAAAATAAAACAGAACATTGTCATGGGCCCAGTAGAACATCAGAGAGAATTCAAAGTATATATCAACAAATTACCAGTTCAAATTCTTGAACCTACATTGTTTTCAAGTTATCATTTGATTTTAATACTATACAAAGCAAAATTCACTTTTCTGTTTCTTCAGGTGTCATCTTTTAGAAAAGTTACTATGGAAGAGAAAGGTATTTCTCTGCTTGACTAAAAGTCACCACATGTTATAAACATATTTTTTTAATGACAATGTCATAAACATAGTTACTTGCCAGGCTTCTATTTTTACTTGTGAATTATACCAAATGCAGCACTGTTTTAAACAAAGGATGTAATAGGCATAAAACCTAGCCATATAATTCACTTTACTGATGATATTAAACATCCTGTCAGAGTCCTGCTGCTCAGCATTAAGTTCTCTTCCAGGGCTCTTTTTAATTGAATCTAAAAAATTTCCAAAGCACATCTGTTCTCCTTGCATTTTCCTAATTCGGATTTGCAAGTTTAGGCTTTTCCTGGGCTAAGCAAATATGATCACCAATTTTATGAACACCATTAAGGATACCTGCTTTATAAGTGTGTATATGTGTGTTGGGGTATATTTAATTTCCATTATGAAGTACAAAATGTATTACAAAAACTACAACCTGGTCTATTCCATTTTAAAAAAACAAACAAACATCTAGATTACCATAGAAAGGAGCAGACTTGACAAAAGCTGACCCCAAATTATCGAGTTCCCTAGGAGAGAAATAGAGATTTTCCTGATGACAGAAGACAAATAATGATTCTGAGTGAGCTTCCTCCCAGGAGTTCTAAAGCTTTTAGCTTCCAATATTGCTTATCCCTTGGAATTTGTACTTTATTAACAACAACAAGAAAAACTATCTTAATATTTAGCTTTCAAAGCCAAAGTCTAAAATAATTTCAAATTACTTCTTTCTTCTTTTTCCTTTCTTTATCCATTTCCCACCTATTTTTTTTTCCTCCTTGCTTCTCATTGGAGGAAGCTGGCTGACTAGGTATATAAAGGCTGGAGTCAGGTAGACCTATATTCAAATCTGTCCTTAGACTATTACTAGCTATGCGCCTCTGGACAAGTCCCTTTACCTTTGTTTCCCTTAATACACTTAAGAAGGAAATTGCAACTCACTCTTGATATCTTTTCCAAGAAAATCCCATAGGTAGTATTTATTAGCATACCATTGTCCCTGGAGTCACAAAGAGTCCATCTTGACTAAATGATGGAAGAACAATCTTGCTCCTCCTATTGCTTTATTTTGTCTTTTTTTGTATGGGAACCTTTTTGACTCTATCCCTTTTATAGATCTGACTGCAGCCTAAAATAAAATGTTGAAAGACAGTTGTGAACAATTAGATATACAAGAGGTTAAACCCTAAGTGTGAGCCCATTAAGAATTCTGGACAAAACCACATTTCCTTTGTTGAGAATTACATGGGCAGTAACTAGTGAAAGTTACCACAACAGGGGTAGTCTATTTAGTTTCTAATTAAGTCATTTAAGGCTTCCATGACATTTTAGAGCACGATATAGAAAAATGCACTAGAAATTTACATTTCTAATGTCTATGCTAAATAATAATAAAGTCAATTCAAGAGATGGAGCATTAAGTTTGAAACTTCAAGTAGGCTAATATCAAAATTAGAGAGGACTGATAAATAAGAAGATTGTAAAGATAGATATTTGTTCTGTTAGGGGATTTTTACATATTCCTCAAGTTTGAATGGAAGGGTATACTCACTCTCATATGATCTGTTGATCTCTTGTTGCCTCCATTTAACTTGATTCCCATACTTTGGGTGTGTTTCAGCAGGGACTAAAGTATTGCTTCCTATTAATAGAACACTGGGGACATATATACAAATTATTTGGGACTATTTACCTTCATGCTAAACAGAGCCACATTCAAGGTACAATTCTGGCAAACAAATCTTAAACATCATCATACTCTCACACTTCACAGCACTAACATCTGGAAGACCAGTGATCCTTTGAGTTCATACTCTTACATAATCCAGCTGCACATATGAATTATCCTGTCCTGTTTAACTTATCACAGATAGTTTCTCTGAGGACTGGCCATGTATCTTCTACATTGTCTGATAAATCTCTGTGGTGCCTGGTATAGTAAACATTACAGAAATTCCTTTGAGGAGAATCATACCATATCTCATATATCTTATATATTGAAAAATGCTGATTCCAAGGTTTTAAATAGATACAATGCATGAAACTCAAATTTCAGAATATAAAGCACAAAACTTTGAATTCATTAGCCAAAAAAAAAATGTTTTAGCAATGTTATGAGTTATTTGTCACTAATTTTTGGTTAAATGTCAATTATGTGCTTTTATATGCCTAAACATTCCTTGTAATATTAATTTCCCAAGAAAGCAATTTTGAGTTAATTGTATGGCAAATGAGTTTGAGTTTTGCATTCTTCAGAAACCTCAAACTATTTTCTCCTAGGGATCAATAGTTATTTGACACATAAGAACTGCATTCTGTAATCTAATTAAATGATTATTTGATACACTTATTGCCTTGGCATGTTAAGTCACGATTTTCTGACAGAGAGCATTGATGTTAAGTGTTTATTGTGTCAGGAAATCCTTAGTTATTACATTGAGAAATTATTTCAAAATGAAGCACATTATGTATTAACATTAGCAACAGTGAATATCATAAAGAAGGTTGTATAAACCTTTGTATATCCAATAACATTCAAGTGACATGGAAAACCAAGAACATGAATGACTACAAGTCATTCCCAAGTATCCCAAGTGGTCCAATATTTTGAGGGGAAAAAACAGATACATGACTTTGATTAAGGGAGCAATCCATTTCAAATTTAATTCATCAAATTAATAGTAGAATTTTATATCCCTTCTTTCTTAGTCTATTTTTCACTGAAGTCTAATCCATTTCATTGAATTGGATTCTTTGAATTGGTACTAGTGAACTAAGTTCTAAGTCTAAGTCTAAGAACTAAAGCTCTAGAATGTTACCATATTGACTAACCATATTGTCCCAATATGCTTATTTCTTCTATTGACCAACCTGGTGGGTAGCACATATATTGTTAACCTTGATTTTAAAAACAATTGGATCTATAAAAGATGACTAGAAAATAAAATGGGAAAAAGTCTAGCTGATGGTTTACTTGTGTACTCCTTAAGTGTCTATTCATTAGATTTAATGAAGTGAACTCCCTATGGAGGATCTGCAGGAGGACATGGAAAAAATTCTTACACAAAATGTGATCACAAATCAATGACTATGATTAAATCTCTGATGCCCAAATCACAGAGTTCTAAAAATGAACAAGACAGTAGGAATAAAAACCAAACTAAAAGTTTATCTAAGTTGTAATTTTTTTGATGGAACTTATGTGTACTTCATCCTTGTCAGGGGCTTGGTGGAACTTCTTTTGAAAGCTTTTACTTAAACTCTGAGAGCAGCCATATAGGTTGCTATCAAATCCGGATACTCAGACTCTGAATTTTCAAATTCTTGTTTGTTTATTCCTTAATCTTCATTATTTATATAGAATTAATCATTCAAATCCTTCAAGTTCCTTCCCTCCCAATATCTTTTATACCCTTCCTTCTTTATCTGTCTTATCTTTTTTTAAGGAAATCATCATTTTATGTGTAGGTTATTACAATAATTTCTCCTACACCTTAACCCACCCTATACAATCTAGTCAGACTAAGATTGTCAAGAAATCAGCAGATATCAAATTGTTGACATGAGGGGTCAAAATAAGGTCGTGTCACATTTCTGTATGAGCTAAGAAAATAGAAAGCAGGTGAGAAAGCAGTTGTGGACAAGTACTTTACTGACTGACAATTTTTTTTTTTTTTTTTTTTTTTTTTTTTTTTGCCATGGTTGGCATATCAGCAGCTATCAAAGCAGACTGTTAACTTACCAGGACAGCACACATTAATCTTCTTCCTTGGAACTCTCAGAAAACTTATTATCTTTTTCACTTATTTTATAACTAAATCATAAACTCTCCTGAATTGTTACTTTTTTATACTTCAATACCTGAGACTATAATCATTTTATCACCCGTATATGTAACTCCCCCACCCAGCTTCTCACCCACCCTTGCTAACCACGATAGTGTTAGTTATCATGGCCAAAATGTTGTCACCCTGCACCCAACCTCAAGATGAGTTCCTTGCTTTTCGTATATTAATAATTATGATGCTAATAAATCAATTAATATTAATTACTTATTTTATTATTTTATGAATCCATATTATTGATTGGTTGATGTAGTACTCCATCTACAGCCATAGACAAAAATAATTCTTTACCTTCATGGAAAAAAAAAAAAGTACTATGTGCTTATTCTTTCAGTGATAAGGCTTTCCATAGTTAGTCTGGTCCTGAAAAAACAAATATGTAATCCAACATCAGATCCATATGTATGATCCTTGCATCCTAATAAGACTTGCTAAAGCCTGGAGACTATTATAAAATCTTCTACCATACTAATTTCTCCTCTTTGACATAATGAGGCACCAGAACAAGATTATCACACTCATATATATTCCTTTTTAACATTTTATAATTTCATGACTGCTATTCACACAATATATATATATATATATATATATATATATATATATAGAGAGAGAGAGAGAGAGAGAGAGAGAGAGAGAGAGAAGACTTAAAGAGGGACAGTTGATAAGTTTCACTGGGAATCATCCCTCTCCAAGCTACAAGGTGGGAAGGGTGAGAGAAAGAGTCATAAGATTTATCTCTCTATTCTCTTCTACAGAAAGGGGTATCAGACTAGAATTAAATGTATATTCTTATTTAAATATTTCTTATTGTAGGGCACAGATATTTAAGTTCAAAAAGTAACTTTTCTGTCCATTCTTTCTTGGGGTGGGGTATGGGGCAGGGAGAAGGTACTGAAGATTTACAGCCATAAACTTGACCATTTCCTGTCAAATTCTAGTTACACAAAAGGCTACCTTAAATAGTGAATAATGAGTAAACTCTTTTATCCAAGTAAATGGAAAACAAAAATCAGAGTTCCATAGATTAGATCAAATCAGAAAATACAAGACTGAATGAACTCTTAAATGAGAAACCCTACTACCATGCAAGAGGAAATTCTTCCAAGTCTGGGGACAAACTAGAAATCAAAGACATATTGAGGTACCAACTTCCCCATATATATTTACAAAACTGTTTATTATTCTCCTTCCTGGAGTCAGGCCTAAAGAGTGACTGAAAAAGTAACATTCCAGTGCAATTATGAATAACATTTCTTCTCTTAAAAACTCTCATATGTGCCTTACTGAGGCAAATAAGAATGAGCCACGATTCTTTCTATTATTAGAAAGTCTTATGCAAAATATCTAAATCTTGGATAGAAACCTAGTTTATATATTTTAGCAAATAGATTACTATGCTACAGCCATATTAAAAAGGCAGTTGGTATATAAGATAGAGTGTCAGACTTGGAGCCACGAAGACCTGAGTTCAAATCCCATCTTAGACACTAGCTGTGGATTTAGGACAAGTCACTTAACCTTTCTCAGATTCAATTGCCTCAAATATAAAATGGGGGTGATAATAGCATTTAACTCACAGGACTGTCATGGAATCAAAAGAGGTAATATATGGAAAGTACATTGCATTTTTAAAATATTATAATAATATTAGCTGCTTGCTTTATAACTAACTAGGCCTTAACTATGGACACACTTCTTGTTTAATTTGGAAAAAAAAAGTAGTTTATTATTATGACAAGAGTGTTCAAGTACAAAAGTCCCACAAAGATCATCAAAAAAACGACAGATCCACATATCTATCAAGTGTACAATATATGAAATTTCCCCAGCTGCTAAATTATTAACTGCCTTTTCCATGTTCTCTGTTATTTTCCATATTTACATATGGTCTCCACTGAAAAACTATACACAGCAAATCTTTGATTTTCCATTGACTTTTCTCTATATATCTTGAATCAAATCAATTCAACAAACATTACTTATTTATTTTGTTAAGTGTTATACTCAACTCTTGAGAACTGTGTCTTTATTTATTTTTCTCAGTGTTATGTTCAACTCTTGAGAACTGTGTCTTTGTTAGGGTTATTCTTAGAAAGTATACTTAGAAAGTTTGACAGAGTAAAGTCAAGCATAATTTAATTTTGATTTTACTCGATATAAAAAAGAAGCAATGGAAGGGAAGGGACTTTACTGGAAGAAGAGGAAAAGGGAGGTAAAATAGGGTATATTACATCATTTGAAGAATAACAAATCTATTAGAGATGAAGGAAAGAAAGGAAGGGGATGAACACTGTGTGAACCTTATTCTCATCAGATTTGGCTCAAAGAGAGAATATCAAATATATTTAGTTTAATAAAGAAATGTCTCATTCTATAGGGAAGTAGGAAGAGAAAGGGAAAAGACATAGTAAGGTAATAGAAAGGAGAACAGCACTAGAAGGGGAAAGGGATAAGAAAGGAGGGAAGTCAGATTGAGGGAGGTAGTGGTCAGAAACAAAATATTGATGAGGATGGAAAGGGGAAAAGGAAAGAGAAAAATATAACTTGGGGAAAAGAAGATGGCAAGAAATACAGTTAATAATTTTAAATGTGAATGTGAATGGAATGTACTTTCCCATAAAACAAAAGCAGATAGCAGATTCAATTAAAAGCCAGAATCCTACAGAATACTGAACTGTATTTTTTACAAGAAACACATTTAAAACAGAGGGATACATACAGAGTAAAGGTAAAAAGCTGGAGCAAAATGTATTATGTTTCAGCTGAAATAAAAAAAAGGGAGGGGTAGTAATCCTGATCTCAGATAAAGCAAGAGCAAAAATAGATTAATTCAAAAAGAAAAGGAAGGGAACTACATCTTACTAAAGAGAACCATAGATAATGAAGTAATATCAATACTAAACATATATGCACTAAGTGGCATAACATCCAAATTCCTAGAGAAGCTAAGAAAGCTACTAGAATAGACAGCAAAACTTCTAGTGGTGGATCTCAACCTTGCTCTATCAAAATTGAACCACAAATAAATAAGAAAAATGTTAAGGAAGTAAATGGAATTATAGAAATATTAAGTATGATAGACCTTTGGAGAAAATTGAATGGAGAGAAAAAAGAATATACTTTTTTTTCTTGGTTACATGGAACATACACAAAAACTGACCATGTATTAGAGCATAAAAACCTCAAAATCAAATGCAGAAAGGCAGAAATAGTAAATGCATTTTTTTCAGATTAAAACATAATAAAAAGGTAAGAAAAGACCAGGGGAACACAGACCAAAAAGTAATTGGAAACTAATCTAATCCTAAAAAATGAGTGGGTGAAACAACAAATCATAGACATAATCAATAATTTCAACAAGAGAATGACAATAATGAGAAAACATACATAATTTATGAGATGAAGCTAAATCAGGTTTTAGTGGAAGTTTTATGTCTCTAGATACTTACTTGCATAAAATAGAGAAAGAGAATATCAATGAACTAGGCACACATACCAAAAAAGCTAGAAAAAGAACAAATTTAAAATCCCCAATTAAATACCAAATTTGAAATTCTAAAAATAAAAGGGGAGATTAATAAAATTGAAAGTAAGAAAACCATTGAATTAATAAACAAAAATAAGAGTTGCTTTGTAAAAAAAATAGATAAACTTTCAGCTTTGATTTGATTAGAAAAAAGAAAGAAGAAAATCATATTGTTAGTATCAAAAATGAAAAGGGAGAACTTTCCATCAAGGGAGAAGAAATTATAGCAGCAATTAGAAGCAATTTTGCCCAACTATATGCCAAGAAATCTGATAATCTAAGTGAAATGGATGAATACTTAGAAAAATCTAGATTCCCCAGATTAACAGAAGAGAAAATAAATTACTTAAATAGTCCCATTTTAGAAAAAGAAATTGAACAAGATATTAACTCCTTAAGTATTTAAAGAATAATGAATTCCAATAATATGCAAACTATTTGGAAAAATTGGGAAAGAAGGAGTCCTACCCAATTCCATTTATAACACATATTTGATGCTGATACCTAAATCAGGTAGGGTCAAAACAGAGAAAGAAAATTATAGACCAATTTCCCTAATTAATATTGTTGCAAAAATCTTAAAATATGAGTAGAGATTGCAGAAAGTTATCCCCAGGATAATATGCCATGATCAACTGGGATATATACCAGGAATGTAAGGTTGATTCAATATTAGGAAAACTATTAGCATAATTGATTATATCAATAACCAACACCAAAAATCATATGATTATCTGAATAAATGGAGAAAAAGCATTTGACAAAACCCAACACTCATTCTATTAAAAACACTAGAGAGTATGGGAATAAGTGGAGTTTTTCTTAAAATGATTGGCATGATCTATTACAAACCATTAGCAAGCATCATATGAAATGGGAATAAACTAGAACTATTCCTAATAAGATCAGGGGTGAAACAAGATGGTCTACTATTACAATTATTATTCAATATTGTATTAGAAATGTTAGCTTTGGCAATAAGAGGGAAAAAAGGAAAGTAAAGGAATTAGACTAGGTATTGTGGAAACCAAATTATCACTCTTCACAGATGATATGATATTATACTTAGAGAATCCTAAAAAATCAACTAAAAAACTACTCAAAACAATTCACAACTTTAACAGAGTTGCAGGACACAAAGTAAATTCACATAAATCATCAGCATTTTTATATGTTACCAACAAAGTCCAGCAGCAAGAGATTCAAAAAGAAAAATTCCATTTAAAATAACTGTAAATAATATAAAATATTTGGGAGTCTACCTGCCAAGGCAAAGTGAAGAACTATATGAAACAATTACAAAACACTTTCCACACAAATAAAGTCAGATCTAATCAACTGGGAAAATATCAAGTGCTCATAGGTAGGCCAAGTTAATATAATAAAAATGACAATACTACTTAAATTAATCTACTTACTCAGTGCCATACTGAATTCAAATTCCCAATAAATTATTTTACAGAGCTAGAAAAAAAAATAATAAAGTTCATCTGGAAGAACAAAAGGTCAAGAATTTCAAGGGAATTAATGAAAAAAATATGAAAATGAGGGTGCCCTAGCTATACCAGATCTAAAACTATATTATAAAGCATTGCTCATCAAAACCATTTAGTACTGGTTAAAAATTTGAGTAATTGACCAGTGGAATAAGTTAGGTTCACAGGACAAAATAGACAATGACTAATTAATCTAGTGTTTCACAAACCCAGAGACCCCAGCTTTTGGGATAAGAACTCAATATTTGACAAAAATTGCTGGGAAAATTGGAAATTAGTGTGGCATAAACTAGGCATTGACTGACCTACACATAACACTTTAGACTAAGATAAGGTCAAAATGGGTTCATGATTTAGACATAAAGAGTGATACTATAAGCAAATTAGAAGAACAAAGGATAGTTTACCTCTCAGATTTCTGGAGAAGGAAGAAATTTGTAGCCAAAGAAGAACTAGAGTACATCATGAAATGCAAAATGGATAATTATGGTTATATTAAGCTAAAAAGGTTTTGTACAAACAACACCAATACAGATAAGATTAGAAGGGAAGCACTAAACTGGGAAAAAAAATTCATAACCAAGGGCTCTGATAAATGCCTCATTTCTTAAATATGTAGAAATTGACTAAAATGTATAAGAATGCAGGCAATTCTCCAATTGATAAATGGTCAAAGGATATGAACAATTTTCAGATGAAGAAATTAAAACCATTTCTATTTATATGAAAAAAAAAATGCTCTAAATCACTATCGATCAATGAAATGCCAATTAAGACATCTATGAGGGACCATTACACACCTCTCAGATTAGCTAAGATGACAGGAAAAGATAATGATAAATGTTGGAGGGTATGTGGAAAAATTGGGACATTAATACATTGTTGGTGGAGTTGTGAACTGATCCAACCATTCTGGAGAGCAATTTGGAATTATGCCCAAAGCACTATCAAACCATACATACTTTTTTGATCCAGCATTGTCTCTACTGGACCTATATCCCAAAGAGATCATAAAAAAGGGAAAAGGACCCACATATGCAAAAATGTTTGTGGCAGCCCTTTTTCAAGTAGCAAGGAATTGAAAACTGAGTGGATGTACATCAATTAAAGAATGGCTGAATAAGTTATGGTATATGAATGTTATGGAATATTATTATTCTGTAAGAAATGATCAGCAGAATGACTTCAGAGAGGCTTGGAGAGACTTATATGAACTTATACAAAGTGAAATGAGCAGAACCAGAAAATCATTGTACATGGCAACAACAAGATTATACTATGATCAATTCTGATGGATGTGGCTCTTTTCAACAATGAGATGATTCAGGCCAGTTCCAATGGTCTTGTGATGGAGAAAGCCATCAATACCCAGAGAGAGGACTGTGGGAACTGAGTGTGGATCACAACATAATATTTTCACTCTTTTGTTGTTGTTTGCTTACATTTTGTTTTTATTCTCATTTTGTTTTCCTTTTTGATCTGATTTTTCTTGTGCAACATGATAATTGTGGAAATATGTATGGAAGAATTGCACATGTTGAACATATGTTGGGTTACTTTCCATTTAAAGGAAGGGAGGGAGAAAAAAAAATTGGAATACAAAGTTTTGCAAGAGTGGATGTTGAAAATTGTCTATGTGTATGTACTGAAAATAAAAAGCTTTTAAAAAAAAAGAAAATGTAATGCATTTCATTTTTTGTAATGTTATTTGGTGTTCATCATGTTCATTACTTTCCAGATACATTCCTTGAAAATAATTATTCATAATATATGCAAAAGGGGCTTCTGTATAATCTACAAACATTTCTTATTCATAACTCCCAACCCAAAATTTTCATCTTAGCATATGTTAATGAGATCAAAGTAAATATTGATTTAATTTGTAAGGCCTTAATGAATTTTTCATAGAATTTTTCTATATTTCCATCTTCTGCCCTCCTGCTCTATTCTATGGTCCCTACATAGGAAGGTCCTCTGATCCTTCTTCATTGTAACAGTTCCTCTTCACTCTGGTAATTACTCAGAATTAAGTAACAGAACTTCGAAAGACTACTTTTTCCTATGCTTAACACAGTGCTAACCCAAGGGTTCCTTGTTCTCTGACCATCCCTGTCTGCTACTCCTGGTACTGCCTTTGTTGCTGCCCACTCCAATGCCCATAACCAGTATTGTTTTTGTGATACCATACGCTTAGCTAACTCACCCCAGTATCTGTAAACTTCTTATGTCTTCCTAACCTACCTTGAACTGAAAAATAACTCACAATGACTTTTTCTTTATTTTGCCACTCAGAAATTAGTTTGATGCACTTTTAAAAGATGCTTAATGAGCAGGATTGGAACAATTCAATAAAAATGATCATTTCAATCATCCATGTTGACTCTATCCTTGAGTCAATATCTGTTATTAAAGATAGAAATGGAGAAATTTCTGGGAAGATGGCAAGTAGGTCAGAAAATTATAAGCTCTATCCCACAAAAAAAAGACAAAATAGCACTTTAGGGTAATTTTAGAGTGGTAAAAACCTCTTCTTGGGATAACCAGAGAAGATCCAGAAAGATACCAGGACAGAAGTCTGGCCCCAGCAAAATGTAAATCCTCCAAACTAGTTCTACTAAAAAGCCTGCCTTAGGGATAGCTAGGTTGAGAGGTAGGTAGGTTCAGCCCCAGCCACAAGAATTTTTGCCTCCTGGATATATAGAAAACTAGGCATCTGAGCTAGGGAAGATTGGGAATGCCAGCTGATAAAGGACACTAGATCCAACTGTGCTGCCCAGGAAAGACCCTGGATGAAAAAGAACAAGCACATACCTGATAAGTGAAAAAAAGAGGAGCTGACTTTAGGCATTTATAGGCAGGTTCTGAGCCAGAGGGAAAAACTAAAGGACCACCTGAGGCCAGAAGCACCATCCCCATACCTTAGGAGTAGAGCCAATTACACTAATAAGTATCTATAAATTTAAAAAGAAAAAAAAAAAAGTGAGCAAAGGAGAAGGAACCGAAGTTGAGAAAATTATTATGAGTATAGAAAAGACCATGGGCCATCTTCAGAGGAGGATATTGAAGTAAAAATATCCCCTCATACTCTTCAAAGAATTAATGATCATTTGTTCAAAAAGAATTCATAGGACAGCTGAAAATTTTCTTTAAAAATTAAAAGACTAAGGAAAAAAAATTAAGAAAATAAGAACAATCCAAGAAAAACAACATTATTAAAAGGAAAGGAAATCAACTAGAAAAGGAGATCCAGAATCTTAAGAAAGAAAATGACTTCTTGAAAACTAGGGAATGGGAAAAAAGAAACCAGAAAAGTTATGAGACCAAGAAACAATAAAATAAAATATAAAAAAAAATTTAAAAAATAGATTTGTGAGACTTCTCATAAGAAAAATACTGGATCTAGAGAACAGATCCAGAAGAGAAAACTTAAGAATAATAAGACTCCCTGAAAGCTACAATTATAAAAAAAAAATCTTGATACAATAATACAAGAACTAGGAGGGACTACACTAAAATATCACAAGTCTAGAAACTATATACTATATAAGAAAAAAAGAATTGGAGTTGCAACCAAAAGTACCATACCCACTCAAAGTTAAGCATAATCCAAAGTGGGGAGGAAAATGGATATTCAATGAATTACTAGGCTTTCAGAATTTTGATGTAAAAAAGATCTGGACTGAAAATAAAATCTGATATATAAGATCCAAGAGAAATATAAGAAAAATATCAAAGACTAGTTACAAAAGACTTGTTTTATATTTGGAAATATAAACTGTATGTTTAAGATTGTCATGAGTAATTGAGTAGTTTGAAAGTAAGATTGGGGTAGAGCTCAGTATAATGTGATTTTAAAAAACAAAACTCTGTAGGAAATACTGAGGAATTAGATGGGGGAAGAGGCCAGATAGTTCTGGAATTCTACTCTCATCAGAAATGGGTTAGAGGGAACAAAACACATATAAGTACAAGAGTATAAAAGTCATCTAAATTCAAAAAGAAATAAGAAGGTAAGGGGATAAGAAGGAGGGGAATGGAGATAAGTAGGAATAGGGTTAAGTATAAAAGAAATGAGATAAAAAGGGAGGGAAAGGAAGGAGAAAAAGATAAGGAAGACATTTGAAGAGATAGATTAAGTAATAGCAAGGCAAAGTAGCAGGTAGAAAAGCAGAGGAGTCAGCAGGAATAGGAAAGAAGAGATACACAAAAACATAATAATGATCAGGAGTACAATTTATTAGGGGGAAAAAGCAGGATTAGTAATCAGTGATCACATGCAAAGTTAAAGCTAAAATTGATTTAATCAAAAAAAAAAGAAAAATAGGGAAACTATGCAATATGTCAGCCATGTTAATTAATAAATATTGTTTTTGACTGTTTAAAATAACTAGATAGTATAAGGTTGGAATATTGCTGTGGCATAGGAAATGAAGAGTTGATGGATTTAGAAAAATATGGAAAGATTTGGACTTAAAAAGGACAATATTATCTCCATTCGGAGAAAACCAAGGACACACAAGGATAGTATGACCTTATACAGATGTCTAAAAATATACATGTGTATATATGTTTGTGATTATAAATATATATGTATATTATATATTATGTTATTATTATGTATGTATGTATGTATATAAATATTTCTATGCTTAATAATAGCCTTCTTAGAAGAGGGCAAGTGGTAAGGGGGAAAAACAGAATAAAATAATAAGTGCACAGCAGAGAACAAAAGAAAACTTACAAGGAAGCAAAGATAAACATCTCTGAACACAAGATATAGTGACTTACCCAGAGTCTGAGGCCAGATTTCAACTAGAAGATTCAACAGGCCCCACATTCTATGTACATATCAGCTAGTTGCCCTTAAACCACCTAGTTATCCCAATTGACTCTACTAATAAAAAAAAAATGTGTATATAAATAGATACAGGAAAAGCTTTTAACAAAATACAATACACATTCACATTAAAACAACAACAACCAGAAATCACCAGAATTTGTTTCTTTTAAAATAATAAGGCTAGATAATATACTAGATAGTTTTTATCTAAAACCAATGGCAAACATTACCTATAATGGGAATAAACTGGAAGCCTTTCTAATAAGATCAGTAGTGAAGTCAGGTTATTTATTATCACCATTATTATGTAATATTATAATAGAAATGCTAGCTAAAGCAATAAGTCAAGAAAAAGAAAGTGAAATAATAAGCATAGTCAATAAGGAAAAATTTATCAGTTTTGGCAAATGATACGATGAATATCCTCAGTCTGCACTCTGAGTTCATAGTTTCATATCATGAGTCTTTTGGAATTGTGGTAGATAATTTTTATTGATCAGATATTGATCAAATAAAATTGATCAAATTTTATTGATCAGATTAAAATCAGACTACTGTCTTTTGTAATAGTTATCTTGAAAATATCACTACAATACATTAGAATATATACAATATATTGATATATGATATGTGATTCTGGCTCTGCTAGCATCATTTTGAATCAGTTCTTATATGTGTCCCCAGGTTTTTCAGAAACAATATCCTTTAGCATTTTTTATAGCACAACAGTATTCCATCATTTTCATATATCATGCTGTGTTCAACTGTTCACCAATTCATAGACATCCCCCAATTCTTTGCCCCCACCCAAAAGTGAAAGTTAGACTACAATTTTGTTTTGTTTTTTTGTGGTGTTCTTTTTCCAAAACACAGCCAGGTGATAAAAGTTCAGATCTTTTATTGCGTCCTTCAATATAGCCCGGTTAGCTCAGAGGCATATCCCTCTGCTTGGTTTCAAGAGCTCCCTCTGAATGTCTCCAAATCCAAAGGTTTGTCTTTCAGACTCCAGCCAGCACCAAGATGGAAGATGCAAAGAATCTCTCTTGCCTCGAGAGAGGGCTTGTAGGCTTTCCTCCCAGAGTGCTCCTCTCCAACCCCTGGGAATGTTCCCAAGTAACTCTTTCCAGCTCTAAGAGCTTCCTGTATATTTATGATCTCCCAAAGGTTAACTCCTCCTTCTGGAGAGAGAGGAATTTTGGGTTATCTCCCAGAGTGCTCTCTGGCCCTAAGAACTTCAAGGGAGGTGTGAATTCGGATATCTCATACTAAGCCCTGAAATCTCCCAAATGTGTGACCTCCATTGAGTACTTAGATACTTATGAGCTCTCTAAAGGTGTGAACACAAGCATTGTTTCCATCAGTT